>NC_140586.1:851702194-853122444 GCF_964204655.1 Triturus cristatus | reverse complement strand
AGCAATGCTGCTTCTTGGCCTCCAGTTGTTCTAAAAGGGAATTTAGCAGAGCAAGCAGTAGTTTGGCAAAATTATTTCCACCTGCTTTTAGCAGAGATATCAGCTGGCATAGAGGGCAAAGTTGGGCTACAATGTTTTGTTAAAATTGTCAGATTAATCAGCAGATAATGTATTATGTGTCAAATATGGCAGGGCCATAATTATGTGGAAAACATTTGCAAAGTAGGATATTTTCCCATTCATGTTTTAACTGCTCTTGTGAAAAAAGGGATGAGAAGTACTGATGACAGAAACTGCATGCTACGGAGGCAAATGGCTTGTGAATTCACTTTTAAGCGTATTTGGAACATTTCTGCGATTAGCAACATATTCCACTTTGTGAATGTATTTTAATGTCAATAACTCATATAAAACCTTAAATAAACACGTGTATCCATTGGTTGAATTAAATAACGCAATAGGCTGGAACTGGGCAATGAAATGTCAAACAAATACTAAAAATTGGGATGTTTTGCTCTTTCTGGGCACACTGGCCCAATCTTCAGGTTATTGCCGCCCTCTGATTCTCCGCCCGCTCTAATAACCCCCACCTGAAACCTGGCCACTCTCCTCGCCCATCCCCTCTCTACAAGCCTGACCATTGTATCTGAGCCTTTAGGATTCCTTTCATTTGACAGCTGCTCCACACCAAATAGCGCCGTCCTGATTAGCTCCTTCCATATGTTTTTCTACTCTGTACCCTTGTACTGTGTGCACGCCGGGTCTGGTGGCTCAGTGGACTAATGCGTCCTCTGCAGAGGCCTGTGTTCTACCTCATGGTCACAGGTTCAAATCCCTGCGGGTCCTGCCTTTCGTCCATCTGAAGTTGATAAAATGAGTTGGATAGCAATAAACATCTGTTATTCAGCGCCAAGATACCTATGGGTGAATGTTCGCTTGTATATATGTGTGTGTGTGTGCATTCCATTTATTTAAAATCCCTATTGAGTGACACATGTCCTGCATAAACCACTGGCTTTAGGAAAGCCTCCTGTTTTTCATTTGCAGGATTACCCATTATTTTATATGTTTAAACAAAACATTACTTTGGTGTTGCTCACAGATCTGTTGCGAGAAGTGGTGTTGGTCCATCGGTCGTGACGTGGTGTCGGTCCAGTGGTCGTGACGCAGTGTCGGTCCATCGGTTGTGGGGCGTGTCGGTCCATCGGTCATGGGGCGGTGTCGGTCCATTGGTCGTCAGGTGGAAAATCAGATTGTTATTTATTGCATAGTAACAAACTAGCTGGAGAGCTCCGCAATGGCCTACAGTCCAGTTTCCAAGGCTTCGCAAATGACCAAGATTGATACAGAGCGAATACAGGACCTTTCAGGAAGCATTGGAAGAAGAGTACTTGTTTATAGAATGCCCAAAAGAAAAAGCCACCTGTTTGCTTTGCAGAGAGAAAGTAAATGTTCTTAAGAGGTATAACCTGGAACGGCACTACTAAATGTGGTACTCTGGATACAGTGCAAACTTCCCACTAATCTCAAAACTGCGTTCTGCAAAAGTGGCATCGTTAAAGCAAGCTCTTCTTTTGTTAAATGAAGGACTCTCAGGCTGTTATATAAGCGTCTTTCAAAATATGCTGCTTGCTTACCAAACATACAAATACATTCATGGATGCAGAGCTGGTGATGAAATGTTTCCTTTCAGCAGCCAAAATTTGATTTGACAACTACACTAATAAAGCCAGCATTTTAATGGAAACCGGTGCACTGCAGCTATCAGATTCCACGTGTGCACGCAGAATAGAGGCAATGGGACAAAACGTCCAGGAGCAGGTGATCAAAGCAGTCAGAGAGTCACCGTTCTTCAGGATTGCCATGGTTGAGTCCACAGACATAGGCGATGTGGCCCAGTTATTAGTTTGGGTGAGGTATCTGGACCAATCGCTTCATCCCAAAGAAGAGCTCCTGTGCCTTCTACCACTGCAAGGGCACACACGAGGAGAAGATATACTGGACAGCATGTGCAACTACTTTAAAATAAATGACATACCACTGAACACTCTTGTCAGCATGACAACAGATTGGGCGCCATGACAGAGGCTTCGTATCTATGCTTAAAAAGAAGCTCATAGGATAAACTGTGATAGACTTCCACTGCATAATTCACAAAGAAGTATTGTGTGGAAAATTAAATAGTGAAGAACTGAATAATGTCCTAAAGATTGCAGTGAATATTGTTAATTTTATCCGTGCCAAAGCTCTGAACCATAGATTTTTTGAAGCAATACTGCAGGAATCTAAAGTGGAATATACAGACCTCTTGATGCACACTGACATGCGTTGGCTCAGCAAAGGGAAGGTTCTGGAGCGGTTCATCGCATTGCTTCCTGAAATTGAACTCTTTGTGAACAGTAGAGGTCAATCATTCCCAGAACTAACGGATCTGAAATGGTTTATTATGCTCCATTTTCTTTCAGATCTTTTCACGTATTTTAATGCTCTCAATTTGAC
Organism: Triturus cristatus; assembly: GCF_964204655.1. NCBI lineage: Eukaryota > Metazoa > Chordata > Amphibia > Caudata > Salamandridae > Triturus > Triturus cristatus. The sequence continues at coordinate 853,119,945 of NC_140586.1, read as the reverse complement.
CCTGCAAGGTAAACAATAGCTTGTGTGCTCCTTGATGAATGGTATTTATTCTTTTGAAAGTAAACTTGTGCTATTCAAAGAATAACTGGATGATAGTGACTACTTCACCCACTTCCCAAAACTGTTGGCTGTGATGCAGAGGTTTCCAGATGCACAAGAAATTCTGTCACAGCTAAACCTTGGTGCATGTCTTGAAGACATTTCTGGGGAGATCAATCGCCGATTTTCTCAATTCAGAGCCCTCACCCCTCTGTTCAGGCTGGTTGAAAACCCGTGGATGATGAGTGCACGAAATCTTGACGTTGTTGCCCTTATTGGCATGGAAAAGGCACAAGCAGAAATAGAGCTGATTGACATGCAGCACAATTCAGCCCTCGAAGCATCTTTTTTGGGGCAAGCACCAGAAGAATTCTGGAAAATTGTGCCTTCTGACAAGTTTCCTCTTCTTTTTACAGTGGCCCAGAAGGTAATTTGTATGTTTGGGTCAAAATATGCTTGCAATGTTTATTTTCCATAATGTGACTGTTGAAAAGCAAACTCAGAAATAAGCTTACAGACATACATCTGTATCAGCTCTTAAGGCTTGCCATTTCAGACTTGGTACCAGATTACAGAAAATTAATTGGTGACATGAAATGTAAAATAAGTTTGTAGTGTTTGTCTTAAACGTACCTATTTGTTGGACTCTGAAGCCTGTGCTGCAAAGGGCATGTGCTGAATATCCAGTTACTGCAAATTGCCGTGCAATCCCACTAAAGATTGCTATTGTCTGATAATGAAAAAATTATTTTAAAAATGTGCTCCTTGTAGTTACATCTGCTTTGGAAATACAGCATTGTCTAGTAATGTTTTGAAACTGTAGTGATTTCCCCAACTTTTTTATTTTAAAAATGCGTCACATGATGCCAGAAATTGTCAAAGCCTACAGATAGGCTCGACGTTCGGGGACGGGCGGGGTGTGCAGAGAAGGAAAAGGACTCCTTCTTTTCCTTCTTGCCCAGAGAAGACTAGGTCAGTGTCCACTTCTGCTCTACCGCTCCCCCTTTCTTCCTCTTTTCCCCTCTCTTTCTGTCTCGCTCCTTTTCACTCACTGAAAACTGAGACTTCAAGAAACTGGTATTACCCTGTCTTTCCTCCTTTCATTTATTTGTTCCCCTGTGAAATGGATCGGAATTTTTTTTGTTGTTGCTGGAAACGTCATCTTATTCTGATATTTTTCTATTTCAAAGAGCAGCCTGGGATGGAGAGAAATAAAACATTCAAAATATGAAAAACAAATAAATAATTAAAGCAAGACAGAGTGGTCGCAAAGTGGACAGATTGGTTTTATTAACACCCAAACACATTAGCACCACTTTACAGTGTTTGCCAGTGAAGCGCTACTTTTATGTTCTCATCTCTCTTTGAACAACAATGTTTTCCCTGGGTGGGAAAGTGCACCATTCCTGGAGGTACTGAAAATACCTGCTTGATGGGTGAATTGGAAAACAAAATGGAGGCTGTGTGTTCACGAATGTGGTCTTTTTACCATACTGCTTACACTATTGTAAGGATATAAGCAATGGGCAAATGTATGACGTTACAACGCATACATTTACAATGCATGCCTTTACAACGCAGTTTTTACATCTTAACATCCCTTACAATGCATTCTTTTACAATGCATGCTATTACATCGCATTTTCAGAAACTACCTTTACAACGCATTCCATTACATCGCATTATACCTTTACAACGCATACCATTACAATGCATACCATTATATTGCATTTAAGGTAAGTGTTGGATAGTATAGGGGTAATAATTACTATTCTAACTCCAGTGAGTGCAACAGTAGGGTAAGTGTTGGATAGTGTAGGGGTAAAAATTACTATTCTAACTCCTGTCAGTGCAACAGTAGGGTAAGTGTTGGGTAGTGTAAGGGTACTATGCGTTGTAATGGATTGCATTGTAATGACTTGCGATGTAATACCCGCGTTGTAGTGATATGCGTTGTAATGACATGCATTGTAGTGACATGCGATGTAATGGCTGCATTTTAATGACATGCAATGTAAAGGATGTTGCGATGTAATGACTGCGTTGTAAAGGTTGTTTCCCCATTGAAACGGGTCCCTTAGTTCTGGGCCCTGCAGTCATGACCTTAATGTTTCAGGCAAAAGCACTCACAGATTTCTGAATAATGAGTGTAAAAGCGTTAAGGTAACCATGTTGTTCCTGCTTACATTTCACCTACTTTTCTTTATCTAGCTCCCTATGAGTGTTTGCATTTTCCAGGATGTTGTTTTATTTTAAGCAGCATATTGGTCTTGTATAGTGCGCATTTCGAATTTAGTTGTATCCAGGTGTTAATATCAGGGCACAATTGGGTTGTAGTTGAAGGCAGTGCAAGTTTCTCCCAGTGGGGCAGTATGGTGTTCAGTGGGGAAGAGGATGTGGCACCATGGTAAGAACTGCCGAATTTGGAACTGGGGAACCAGGTTCAGCCTTCTTTACCAGTCCCCCAGACCACGTTCCGAGGGAGTGTATTCCCATGCTAGACCTTAGAAGGCCCCTCAAGACCTTAGAAGCCCTGGGGCCTATTTACAAGGCCCTTGCGCCACTTTTGCATCATATTTAACATGGGAAAAGTGACGCAAAGGTGGCGCAAGGGGCTTGTAAATCTGCCCCCCTGTGTCTTAGCACCAGCAGGTAGACCCAAGCAATGGCAAGTGTGGGTTAACCTTGAAGGCCTGTCCACCACAATCCATACTGAAGTTCAACTTCAGTCTTGCAGGCAGGCCTACGAAGCAGCACACCATAGAGCGACAGTGACTCTGTCACTGAGGTCACAGGACCCTTGAGCAGGGTGGCTGTAGGGCAATGTGACCGCACCAGGCGCTGACTTTGAGTGGGGGGCGTGTTTGCACGAATAATATGGTTTTAAAAGCACTTGCTGCCTTCTTCCTGGCCCCCAGTCATTTTCGGCAACAATGAAAATGTCATGACAACTCCGGTGTTCTTAGTAGAGAGAGATGGTGTTTTGTCTAGGGGAAGTTTTGACTCGTGGAAAGAAAGCGCAGTTTTTAAAAGCTATCGGGCTCTCCATTTTTGCCCTCACATTGTCACATCATTTCAGAACTAAAGCATTTTCAATATTATGTACAACAAATCCATAATGGTTGCCTAATTACTTTATGCAACTAACAGCCATTGACAAAGCCAATAGTCTTGGCTTGGTGTAGGTATAATGTTACTTTTGTATCATATATCTGGATGCAGTGACCGAAAGAACAAAATGCCATTCTGGCGGCATGCTATGCTAAGCACAGATTTTTAGCGTACCTGTTTTTAAGCCACACCCTTAATTACATCGGTCACGTCCCTTTAGGAGTACAACCCCCAAACACACACTTTTTCATCCCACTTAAAGCCCTACATAGGGAGTATTCATTATTGAAGTGAAAGATTTTATTGCACATACTGGGGGACCAAGGGGCATATCAGCAAGGGCCGGCGATAATTATCGCTAAGCGCACTTAGCGCTAGGATAATTATCATCGGCTAGCATGGAATTTTATCGCTGAGATAGCGTGCTATCAGCAACACTTATCTCAAAAGTGATCAAATTCCTCGCGCTAACAGCCAAAAGTGAGATTTCCAGCGATAATCTCACACATTTTAGCGTTAGCTTGCTGATAAGGCAGCGCATACTAAGCCATTATATCCACCTTACATTGGATATAATGGCTAAATCAGGGTGAAAGCAGTCGTAAGGAAAGTAGTGTTAACTGTGGTTAACGCTACTTTTCTTATCGCTATGCCTGATAGGGGCATATCAAAAACAACCGGCGATAATTATCGCTGAGCGCACTTAGCGCTCGGATAATTATCGCCGGCTAGCGGCGATTTTTATCGCTGAGATAGCGTGCTATTAGCAACGCTTATCTCATCAGCGATAAAAATCCTAGCGCTAACTGGCTAACGTGAGATTATCGCTGGAAACCCAGCGATAATCTCACGTTAGCTAGTTGATAGGGACTCACAAACTTAGCCATGATATCCACCTTCCATAGGATATCATGGCTAAGTCAGTCCTGAAGCAGGCGTAAGGAAAGTAGCGATAACAGGGGTTATCGCTACTTTTCCTGACGCTATGCTTCATAGCGTTAGGCTTGCTGATAGGAGAAATGTCGCTTAGCGACATTTCTCCTGTCATGCCAGGTCAGGACCGCCCACTTTGCATCTCATTAGAGATGCAAAGCTGGGCGTTAGGAATCCTGACGCTAAAGCAAGGTTTCACGCGTTAGCGTGACCTTGCTGATTAGGCAATAAAATTATCGCCGCTTTTCGGCCGAAAACGGCTGCAAAAGCGGCGATAATTTTTTAACGCCTGCTTGTTGATATGCCCCTTAGTGATTCCCTTGATAATTGGAGAAATGTCGCATAGCGACATTTCTCCAGTTATTTTGGGACGGAACGCCCACTTTGCATCTCATTAGAGATGCAAAGATGGGCGTTATGGGAAAGGGAGCTAAAGCAAGGAATCACGCGTTAGCGTGATCTTGATGATTAAGCGATAAAATTATCGCTGCTTTTCGTCCGAAAACGGACGCTAAAGTGGCGATAATTTTTCATCGCCAGCTTGCTGATATGCCAGTAAATTTACTTTTGTCACTGATTTCAAATGCCTGGAACCCAAATTAGTTGTCCTTTGTTTCATCTGCCGATGGTGAAAAGCTGAGTGAGGGACTGGCACATTTGTAAATCAACAGAACTTTCTGGTGAGTAATAGAGGCATGCATTTTCTGTCTGACTGCAAGGTCTGTGGGTAAAAGTGGCCCTGTGTTCATGTTATCTCCTCTTTTTGAAATTGTGATGTGTGGATGTGTGGTTGGTTCAATGCAGAAATACATCACATTGATAGAGGCCCCGATACGATATCCCTCTCTTTGCCACGAACGTTAAACTTGTAATTTGTCTAATTGAATGGAATTGAATTGTAATGTGTCTAAATATACATATATGCACTTACGTACGTGCAGATACACAGATGCCTGCATAGTTCATTAATGTAGCTGTCAGTTACTTTGAAGTCATATTTCATAAATGCGCAACGTTTATTGAATCTTTCCATTATATTGCGGGACCTGTGGATTGAAATGTAAAGCTCGCTGGATACAATGCCCACGACCCAGCATCTTGGCAGACAGCAGACGCGCTGCATTTTGCTTTGAAGGCCTTCGAGGAACATGGGGCTTCGGGGATTTTTCGACTCAGCATCCCGGTCCTGTTAGAACTTGTGCTGCAGGGGTGGGTACCAGGCTTGTCTTACATGCTGGGATGCAAAGCAGCTGGACTATAGCAGCTTGCTCCACACAAAAGTCAAATTATTATTGCATCCTTAATTTTGGTAGATTGTTCCTAGCGCCTTCTAATAAACCTGATTTATGCCGTGCATTATTGTACTCACGTTTCATACACGGTGGCCCAAATGCAATCCATCTGTTGGCCTTAGGGCTAGTACAAACTCATCCCACCAGCGTGGCCTCGCCCAGGCTGCAACCTGTTCTAGGCTTTGGTATTTCCATCCAATGGACAGTCTCCGGTTCACACCTGGAAGAACACTGCACATCTCAGCGACCAGCATTAACGGATCCAAACACTCGCTGTGTAGGTGCATTCGAAGCGATTGTACTCCCAGCAAGAGGGTGCCCTAGGACGCCGGGACGCAAATCACCATTCGAACTGCAGTCCTAGAATATTTGTGTGAGTGCAACTTTCACCAAATTAGATCAGTTTGCTTATTTACTAGTGTAACTGTTCCAGGATAATGTTGTGGAAAGTGAACATTTTTCCATTTTTTTTAAAGGGATGAAAAATAGTATTTTTGCATTGCGGAAAGTGTTGTACTGAGGGCGCCGATCAGATTTTTTAAAAACTTGGGGGCAGATTAACAAGCCCCGTGCGCCACATTTGCGTCACTTTCCCCATGTTAAAAGTGACGCAAAAGTGGTGCAAGGGGCTTGTAAATCTGCCCCTTGGTATTCTACCTGTTCAAATGTGTACTTTTATTATTTGATGCCGGCATTGTGCTGTTTCTAAGCACTTGGGAGAGGATGTGGTCCGTTGGCTACGCTGCCGACATTGGTGCTGGAAACCAGAGTTCGAGCCTCGAGGTCGCGTCCACATCCTGTGATTCTGGGCAAATCACTTAATCTCCCCTTGCCTGAATGTGTAATGTAAATACGGTGCTATGTAAAGCGCTCCAATACCTTCGGGTCGAGTTTGCGCTATATAAATATGCAACAAAAAAAAAAACACTTCACTATTGGTAGACAATACATTTGGGGGTAGGAGGTAAAGTGATTTGTTTGCCCACACTCACATGAGTTCATGAAGTCAGGAGTGAACTTAAATCACGCAATCTAATTACTAGATTTGAAATTCCTTTATGACTTGTCGGTAGTGAAATAAAACATGCATTTGCAATGCAATAGGACTCGCATTTACGCGTGACCTATGGCATTGCAAACGAGAGTGCGGGCTGGCCACAAGGCACCAACGCGGGGGGCAAGCGTGAAGGCATCGGACTGCGGAGGGGGGCACAGGAAGAAAGTAGTCTGTGCAGTAAAGCGGCCAGTAGCCATGGACAGACACAAATGAGAAGATGTCCGTCATAAGGAGGGACTAACAAACCTACAACCAATCGGAAGGCAGCATTTAAGACACAAGCCAATGAAAATGATGGCCGGAGAGAGGGCGGAGCTTCCACGAAGCTTCCAGGCTATATTGAATACTGCATGCCTCGCAAAGCGCGCAACGCAGGCGCTGCAACGCTAGGCTCGACCTAAAAAGGGAGGAGATGTGCTGTTGACAGAAACTCCATGGCTCGGAGACAAATTGCTTGTTATTCCACTTTTAAGTGTATTTGGGATGTATTATGATTGGAAACATATTCCACTTTGTGAATGTATTTTATTGTCAATAATTCATATTAAACCTTAAATAAACATGTGTATCCATTGGTTGAATTAAATAGAGTAATACACTGTAACCGATTAGTACAGTGTGAAACAAATACAAAAAATTGGGATATTTGCACTTTCTGACACACATCTGACTCCGCCCACTGACCCAATCCTCGGGTTATTCCCGCCCTCGGATTCCCCGCCCACAATTCCCCTACGTTTTCCCCCCACTTCGACCACTGGTTAAAGTGCATTTTAACATATGTAACGTAACCTAACCTACACTAAGGTGACCAACTGGCATTGGGGCAAATTTAAAACAGTGAGTGTAAAAATTCAGGACAAAGGGTCCAAATTCAGGACAAAATTCAGGATAGTAGGTAAAAATTCAGGACAAAAGGTACGTTTTACAGACACATCAGAGGAGGTCGCACAATAGTACATAAGTAAGCAAATTGACAGCCGACACAAGTAGACGTCAAAATACGTTTATATTAGGTTGAGACAATCGTGCACTTCGCATTCTGTCCCCGCTTTTGGCTACTTTGGCACCCTTAAGCCCCCTCCCAACAGCTGCATCATGGTGATTATTCTGCTGTCTTTATTTGTTATTCTGTTTTCTGCTGAGCTGAGAGCCACAGACCAAAGTCAGAAAGGGCCAAGAAACCCTTTTATCTGACCCCGTGACACCCCCACTTAAGCCGATAGAGCAGGTGCTTCACTATGCTTCGGCCCATTGTCATTCTTTATGTGATATTCATCCACAGTCAGGAAGACAATGGGTCTATGCACAGACTGAGCGAGGTGTGGGAGGAGCTACTGCAGCCTCAGATGTTCAAAAGAGAACAGCACAGCTTGCTGCCATCCCCAAACTTAGGGAGAACAGGAGTCCCTGAAAGAAATCCTTATGAACTACCAACAAAAGGCCCTAATAAGAGGCAGATCGTGAAATTTACGGACGGCTGATTACCCTAACCGGCACTCGTAGAGCAGCGCCCGGTAACTTTCAGAGAACGTTACAGAACATCTTAGTCACTGGAGAAAGTACATTCCTCACTTCAGTTTAGAATATTACTGGCGGCAATAGTTTATTTTTTAACAAAGACACAGACCTTCGCATTGGCAAAGATCATCCAAAAATTTCATATCCTTGTCATCAGCCACCACACAAAGTGCGACTGAATCCAAAGACAGAAAGAAAGACATTTCGTTGCAAATTCTTCAAGCGCCATGCTTGAGTGTGCTATAATTAAGACTTCTATGAATATTAGCGCGGCGAAATGTCCGGTGGTTAAACTAACAGTAAAAGTTGGAGAGAAAAGCTCGTACATGTTGCGCATGAAACTACTAGACTAAACTCTAATTAACAAGAAAAACATTTCTGTTTTGGGTTTGGGTCGGGTATATATTTGCAATGCATTGTGGGCAGGCGGATGTTCGTTCAGATTCTCTCGCCCTGATTCCTGGTAAACCCTGTCTGAAGAGCGTCGCTTAAGGCGAAACAATAAATAAAACAGGCACGCCCATTTTACTAACCTTTATCTTGCTGCAGGTATAGGCTGTCCACATACAGCGTGGAGTCTGACTGGACTAGGACCTGTAGGAGCAACCTCTCCCCTGCAAACCCCGCCCATGTGTGTTACAGTTAGGTGCCTGGCTGATGTGATTATGGACCCCTAGTGACGACCCGTGGTACTGCACCCCAGGTGCCTATTCAGCCTGGCAGCCTTGATGAGATATATTGTAACAATGCTATCCAACCCTACTTTCGCTGGACCTGTAGTCATGAACTCAGAGACTGCACCGGAAGTATCGCGAGATCTGCCTGGTCTTTTTTTTTTTGTTGCACATTTATATAGCGCAAACTCGACCCGAAGGTATTGGAGAGCGCTTTACACGAGCACCGTATTTACATTACACATTCGGGGGGGGGGGGGATTAAGGGGCATATCATCAAGGCAGAGCTAGGAAATTATCGCCGCTTTTGCATCCGTTTTCGGGCAAAAACCAGCGATAATTTCATCGCCTTATCAGCAAAGACGCCCAATCGCGTGTTTTGCTGACTTAGCGCCCGTTACAACAACGCCCACTTTGCATCGCTAATGAGATGCAAAGTGGGCGTTCCTTCCGAAAATAACTGGAGAAATGTCACTAACCGACATTTGTCCAATTATCAATCGGTACGCTAACAAGCATAGCGATAAGAAAAGTAGCGCTAACCACGGTTATCGCTACTTTCTTTACGCCTGCTTTTAATTTGACTTAGCCATAATATCCAATGGAAGGTGGATGTCATGGTTAAGTATGCCGTGCCCTATGAACAACGTAGCGCCAAACGTTGTGTGATTATTGAAGGAATCCCAGCGATAATTGCACATTTGGCAGCTAACTCGGGTATTTTTATGCTCTGAAGATAAGCGTCGCTGATAGCGCGCTATCTCCGCGATAAAAACAAGCGATAGCTGGCGATAATGATCCTAGCGCTAAGTGCGCTTAGCAATAATTATCGCCGGTTGTTGATGATATGCCCCTAAGTGATTTGTCCAGAATCACAGGAAGTGGACGTGACCCTGAGGCTCGAACCCTGGTTTCCAGCATCAAAATCGTCAGTCTAGCCAACGGACCACATCCCCTCACCTTTCTTCCTGAATGAACGACGTTCCCGAAGTGCAGCAGTGAGTGTTGGGTTATTTGTGCTAGGCTGCTACCGGTCAGATTACATCCCGTATTTTGATTTACCGGTCAGTACAAAAATAAGCAAAATCACTTAAGGGGCATAGGGGCATGTTCACAGGACCTTTACACCAGCGTTGCGTCAATTTTTTTTGACCTTACCATTGTGTTTTTGTTAATCGCCTTATTTACAAAGTGCCGCTAACTGCAGTTAGAGGCTCTTTTCCAGCATAAACGTTAATTTTCAAGATCTCCACTTCTGTTAGTGTGTCTAATCGAAAATGAGATGCAAGGTTGGTGTTCTCGTTCAAAAACTGCTGCTAAGCTAACCTCACTTCGTGATATTTACAATGAAATTTCCATCTGGCGATAACCCCCCAAAACCGCAGCTAAGTCCAGTTGTAGGCAGAAAATAGCTGGTCTTATAATTGGTGCAAACACTTGGGGCCTCATTTCAGAGGTTTTGGTGCTGGACAGCGCTGCAAGGAATGTTGCTGCGCTGCCCTGCGACAAAACAAAATGTGCACTATCAATAAGATAGGAGACATTCCTGGGCCTCATTCATGAAAAGTGTTGTATCGCTGCGACAAAACAGCGTTGCAACACTTTTCGCTGCACCCTTTTTGCGACACCATGGATGCGTCATATTCACGGCATGGCGCTCCATGTTGCTATTAATGGCATATACGTCTGGAATCCTGACATATCTGTTAGCACTAAAGTCACGCATTGCTGCTGTTGTATCACAAGCATGAAGCAACTCCAGCAATGCATGGGACCAGCCTATCCTTATGGCACTGTGTCACCCTTTTAGCCTGCCATTGAGCAAGTGTAAGGTTCTGACGCACTGGCGTCCTAGAATTGTCATAGTGAAATCTGATGGATTTCACTGCGCCACTCCCAAGAGACTTTCTTAGGTGGGAATGCCCACCCTGCATACATCATACCTGACGCAGGTATAACGTGCACAGGGCTTTACAATGTCATGCATATGCCTAGATACGTCACTTTGTAAATAGGTCGCAACATGGTACAAGATTCACCCTGCAAGTACGTCAAGAAAATGACTCACCGTCAGGGTTGAACTGTTAAAGGGGCTCATGAATAAGCCCCCTTGTCTTTTTCCCCTACGTTGGCACACAAAAGCTGCCAGGCGCCAACGCAGGCCCCCTTGCGCCATGGTGCAAGGGTGACTGTGTTGCGGAGTTGATTGATGTTGTGGCTCCATCTCTTCTGAAGACGTCTGCAGGTGCATCTTGACTAGCGGAGGGCGGGAGTGAACCAGACGGCCTTCTTGGAGTGTTGTTTGCCTGGATGTTCTAGAGGGGGGCCAGGGTGTTGGCGCAGTTAGAGACCATCGGTGGAGGTTGTGCACTATGGCGTTGGTGTCTATAAGCATTGGAGGAGTGGTGGTGCTGAGGGAATTGATGAGAACTTCTTCTGTGGCCTTGATCCAGCTGCGACGGGGGGGGGGCAATGATGGCGGTGGTGTATGGTGTGCATGTTGAAGGCATGATTTATACAATGATGGACGGTCCAGAAGAGTTTGGTGGTGTGGCTGTAGTTGAATGTTCATGCTGGCGGAGAAGACGGGGTCGAGCGTGTGTCTGGATATGTGGGTTGGTGCGGTGACTATCTGCTTGAATCCGATGTTGTGAGGATCTCCAGGAGGGTGGTGGTGTTCTAGTCACTGGGGTTGTCCAGGTGGAATATGAGGACTCAGAGCGGGATGTAGTTGGTGGATTTGAGAGCCTGGGGTGCGATGACGTCTACAATAGCATCTGTGAATAGGGGGTCATGGGCCGGGGGGCTTGTAGATGCGGGTGCGTGCTAAGGGGCTGTTGGGCTTGGTCCGGATCTGGAAGTGGAGGTGTTCCATGGTCGCCGTTGGGTCAATAGAGTGCATGGTCAGTCAGAGTGGGCTTTTGTAGACAATTTCAATGCCTCCTCCTGGGCGGTCGGGGTGGTCCTTGCGGATGATGTTGTAGCCGTCGGGGATGGCGATGGCAATGTCCGATCTGTAGCAGAGGTTGGTCTAGGTTTACGTGAAGAAGGCAAAGCTTGAAGAGTTGACGTTGAGGAGGTCCCAGATTTCTGGGGCATGCTTGTGGGGGACCACACGTTGAGGAGGATGTAATTGAGCTGGTCAGTTGCGCTGTTATTCTGCTGGGCGGTGAGAGGCGAAGGTGGGTTGATGTGGCAGAAGGTGTGTTTTCAGTTTTGGCAGGCAAAGGGTTCCAGGGTATTCTTCGGTGATGCTAGATGGCCAGCGGCTTGGCGTACAGGGTTGTAGGCGAGGAGGATGTTGGCGTCATAGCAGTGCAGTGTCTGGGAGATAGTGTCCCTGGCACTGGATGCGGTCTATGCGCGGACGGCACAGACGAACTTGCCTTTGCTGCGCAATTGGCGCACCAGTGGCACACCCGCTGCTCATGGCCGCACAGCGGCTGCCATTATGTAGTGCTGCGGGGTGGGCTGGACAGCTGGGAGGCGGGAAACGTGGAAAAGGACACTGGAGGGGGCGGGCTGCAAGGGATTGCAGCATCAACGAGTTAGAGGAAAGGGGAAAAGGAACTGTCCAAAAGCACATGAAAGACAAAGCCAAACAAAGCAAAGAAAAAAGAAGAACAAAGCCAAAGTTAGAGAGCAACTGAGAAGAGCAGAAAGAGGGATAGGAACAGCAGAAAAGATGGAAAGGATGGAAGTCAAGCAGCAGAGCAGTGACGCTCTACCACTGGAGCAGCAATGATGAGGCGCAGGCAGGAGCATGCGGAGGAAGGAGGGCCTCGAACCCGTGACCTCTGGGTCAGAGGATCCAGCAGCAGCAGATAGCAGACGGGACAGCAGCAGCAGCTACCATATGATGCTGCACTGTGGGAAGAGCAAGTCCATCCAGGGATAGTCCCCCGTACACCAAAAAGCTTCTCCAGCGGAAAGGGCAAATTTACATATCCTCACTGCGTCACAGACCCGTCATCGCACTAACTCATTCATACACGCATTCATTGGTGGGGCCCATAACACCAAACACTCATACGTCTCACTCTGAATCTGTGCACAGGAGGAAAGAAGAAGTGCTGGACATGTGGGGGATACCTTATTACCTATAGGAAGAACATATTTTACATTACATACATTATATACATTAGTACCTATAGAATCCTAACTTTAACATCAAGGCACTCCACCACTTGGTCGATGGACCAATTAGTTGGACTGATTTATGGTGATATAGAACCAGCTAAAACACATTAAAGCTTCGGAACCTATGATTAATCAAGACCTTATTAAAGAATCACAAAATCTTTTTTGTTTATCAATGTTTAGTTTATCTAATTAATTCTTTTTCGTTGGTATAGTCAGCATTTAATCAAATCAGAGTTTTTGATGAATATTTTAGCACAAATTTACATAGGAATTATAGTTACCTAAATTTTGACACGGGTGACCATTTCCCGAAAACTCATCAGCCCTACACGAATCAAAAATCCCTTCTGGTAAAATCGTTCAGTCAAATGCAGGTTAAGACTCAAAGTTCAGGAAAAGTTCTTTCGCTTCGCACAACACAGTCTCAACGATATTCAAAGGACCAGGTAACCGTGCTAGCAAATCGATCCTCCTCACTCGTAGTCACCAACGGAAATTCGGAACGCACTTCCACCAACTCTCTTCTAAAGTTCCCCTTATATAATAAATTCTAGGATAATGTGCAACATTTTCCGAGAGTAGAAGAATCCTGATTGGCTAAGCCCTAAAATTTGAAATATCAGACTCTGTTACTAGGTTTTCTTGGTTCTCAGGGAAATGAATATGTCATCCTTTAATTTGTACAGTTCTCATGCGAAAAGTTCCTAAGTAACAACATGTAGACCTCTGGATACAGGTCACCATTGTCTTTTCTGTCATTCATACTAGCTGAGTCCTGGCAATCCTCCACGTTCCTATCCTTGACAAGGAACACACAGCCTGGTTTGGAGGACGCTTGGAGATCTTCAGAGCCATTCGAGTCTGCGCAGTAGCCATCGCGCTCACACGACGGTGACCACTTCTGAACTCCATTTTGAATATCGCGGCCTAGTAGACCCGAATGCCAATTTAAGCAAAACAAACATAAAAATAATATACGGAAATAAAGATTCTAATGTTTAAACCCACACCAATCCCAATAGATATTAGTGGTTTCCTAGCTTATAGCAACATTTAAAGCAATAAATCTCACCATTCCGCAATACCAGGAGCCCAAATCATTACATAAGCAACATAAATCATGCAATTCTATTTCAACACATCCTACAGTTAATATGCGTACCACAGTTAATTATTTGAGTTATTAACCATGCAATCAGCATTTAGTCCCACATGTATCTGGTGTTTATCAAGGTGTAAAGTTGATTAGTAACAACACTCCAAACAATTAATACAGGTTAGTAATTCGAATGATTACGTAAATAGTATTTTCATGCAAAATAGAGAAGGTATACACATTTTTGCTTTACCTGCTCCATCAATCCCCCCTTTGGTGATTTTTAATATCACCACAAATCCCACTAAATTTCAATTTAAATTTTATGGAAATGAATTCTCAGTTCTCTTACATTTTTGTTACGTCACATCATGGTTACACCCATCTCATCCTCTCTGGTTTTCTTATACATATTTTCCTTCCATTCTTCCAATTCTATATCTTCCCTTTCTCGTTCCCTTGTTTCTTTCTCTTTTTTCTTTGCCACTTCTCTTTTTATTTTCTTTTGTAACTTTCTTATTTTATACATACGCAACCTAGTCTTAGAATCAATATTAGTATTACCACACAAGTCACTGGCATTAGAATCTTACCTACAAAGGAACTACCTATTTTGATTAAGAAGCTTTTTATAGTAGAAAACCCTTTACCAATCCTTTCCCAAACACTTCCAACCTCCAGTGGAACAATTTCCTCATGCAAATCTGTTATATTCTTAATACATTTCTTTAAATTTGTACTCTCGTCAGGAATGTAAGTACAACAATGTTGCACTTTCAGAATTCCGCAGACTCCTCCCTCTTTTGCCAAAATAATATCAAGGGCAAGTCGATTTTGCATCACCATGGCTCTCATGGCAATCATTTCGGTATTCACCAGTAAGAACCGTCGGCAGTGCTTGTCGATAAGCGATTCACTACTGTAGACAATTTTCTAATTTTATGTGCATTCAGAGATATTCCAATGGCTGGTATCAGAGCTCCAAAAATATCTCCTACAATTTCTGATCAACTTTCCCTCCTTCTACGTGTTAGTTGCCTACCTATCTCGTGCACACCATCTTTTCCCCTTCCCACATGAAATATTTTTGGGAAGACCAGGCCTAGGTAACATGTGCCATACCAATGGTCCGGTAACCGATAATAAGCTTTGTTCATGCAGATGAAATATAATCCAGGGAATACCGGATCGTTTCCTCCTTTAAATCCCCAGCCTCCCATGATTCTATATATCATGTGAAATGATGACTGGAACACGGTGATTGTAATGTAGATTTATTCTCAGACACAGAGAGCCGTGCCTTGCATCGCCAGATCAGGAAACCAACTGACAGCAAAGAACATTGAATACATAGAATCTATCAACACTCTAAATGACCTAACAACATTCCACATATGACCTAATGCCATGACATCACCACACTTCCCCCCTTAAATAAAACAACTTATTCTTCAGACAACAACAAAAAAAAACAATAACTGACAATTATACATAATCCTGCAAATTACGAGGTCTAGAACAAATTCTAGTGCTTTTCCTGACACTATCCCCTCCTGAAACATTTTGATTACATCTGCTAGAGTTAGAAGAAAAAGATGGATCCTTCGCTATGCGAGAAGTACTCCACCAATTACCATTTGACAATTTCACAGCATTCTTACGTACATCTATAATTTGTTGTGGCTCTAGGAATTTAGTAAATCCTTTTCTTACTGAAACTGGATTTTTGACTCTAACCCAATCTCCAATTGACAATCTATGCGGCTCCTTTTTACTTGAAGGAAGACAACATTTAGATGAAACATCACTCGAAGTTTTCCATGCAGATTCCCATAAACATTTCAAATCACAACCCTGATGATAAGATTTAACCATCCAGAAAGGATATACTTGGCTAGATGCTTTTCTACCTCGCATGAGTTCAAACGGTGTGAAATTTGTAGTAACATGAGGTGATGTACGATACGACCACACAAGATCTTTAACAGCTTTAAAAACACAAGATCTAGATCTGAACGCTGCTTGTACACATTCTACCACAACTCTATTAAATCTCTCTGTTTTACCATTACTCTGTGGATGATATAGAGGAGTTCTGGTATGTTTTATGCCACATGAATTTAAGAAAGTGGTCATTTCATGTGACACAAATTGCACCCCATTGTCCGTAAGAATCTCTTCCGGACAGCCTTCTCTAGCAAAAATGTTGTTCAAACAATTAATAACACTTTTCGAATTTGGTGCAGAAATGGGCTCAACTTCAACCCACCTGGAGAGATGATCAATAATTACTAAAAAATACCTTGAAGTAGAGGGAAGAACATGAAACGGACCAAGAAAATCCATTCCAATCTTTTGCCACGCTCTACTTGGAGGAACCACAGGAGACTCAACAGTACCCTCAAGTACTAACACTTTGTCGCTGGTATTGCAACGTGAACAATTTCTAACCAATGTGTCTATTTGAATATCCATCCTGGGCCACCAGAAATCACTCCTGACTTTTCTTTTAGTGATAGTTGACCCAAGGTGATCAGAATGCGCAGCCAAAACAATTTTCTCACGATAAATACTGGGAGGAATGAGTTTGTCACCCCTAATTATTTTACCACCTTCTACAGAAAGTTCACTACTGATTTTCCAGAACATTTGAAGTTCAGGTGATAAACACTTCTCTTTCGGCCACCCTTTCCTTATTAAAGATGCAACCTCCTTTAAGACCGGATCTTTATCAATTTGTATAATCCAATCCTCCTCTGCAAAGGATAAATTCTCCTGACTAATTAGAGCTACAAAACATTCCTCAACTTCACTTTCCCAATCTTGATCATCCGGGTCTGAAATAGGAAGTCTCGACAGACAGTCAGCTCTACAATTTTTCCCTCCTGGAATGTATTCTACACTGAAAGTGTATTCAATGAGTTTTGTTGACAGACGTGCTATGCGTGCAGTGGTACGTTTGACATTTTTGCCAGAGAGAATATCAACAAGGGGTCTATGGTCAGTTTTTAAAATAAAAGATCTACCCCAAACATATTGCTTAAATTTTTCCACACTCCACACACAGGCCAGGAGTTCCTTTTCAATCACAGAGTACTTCCGTTCAACCGGACGGAGAGTCCTGGAAGCAAAACCAACTGTATATTCTCTCCCACAAGCATACTGTGAGAGAATCGCTCCTAAACCATAGTCAGAGGCATCAACCGTGATGACCGTTTGATTTCCTTCCTTGAATGCCTGCAAGGCAGGAGCCTTGACAATGTGATCTTTAATAGTTTGAAAACCTTTTTGGCACTCTTCAGACCAAATAAAATCTGCACCTTTCTTAAGCAATGCCCTAAAACATTCAGTGGTTTTAGCAAAGTCTTTCATAAATTTGGAGTAAAATTCGCACAGACCTAGAAATGACATTAGTTGTTCTTTATTTTGTGGAGAGGGAGCCTCAATTATACTTTTAATAAGACCTGGTCTAGGTCTGATTCCTTGTTCTGAGATGACATGTCCCAAGTACTCAATTTCCCTTACTTTGAAAATGCATTTACTCTTTTGCAAAGTAACACCTCTATTCGACAAAACATTGAACACTCTATAAATCACAACATCATGTTCAACTTCATTTTCCGAAAAGATAAGAATATCGTCTTGAAAAACCACTACATTGGGGTCATCACTAAACATTTCTGTCATTAATCTCTGAAATATTGCCGCAGCTGAAGCAAGACCAAAAGGAAGACGACAAAATTGAAAAACCCCATCAGGAGTAACAAACGCTGTCAGATGTCGGGACTGAGGATGCAACTCAACTTGGTGATAAGCCGCTTTGAGATCAAGTTTGGTGAACCAAGAAGACTTTCCTACTTTGGCGATAAGATCTTCAATACGCGGAAGAGGAAAACCATCAACCCAAATAGCTTCGTTGAGACTCCTCAAGTCAACACACATCCTCAGATCCCCAGATCTCTTTTTAGCCAAAACTATGGGAGAAAGCCAAAGTGTGGACTCAACCTTCTCTATTATGCCTTGCTTACACAGAGATTGCAAATGTTTTGAGAGATCACTTCTAATGCTTAAAGGAACATTGCGAAGCTTATGTTTAATTGGTAACGAACCATCCTTAACTTTGATAAAATGTTGAAAGTTTGTGATTTTGCCTAATCTATCCTCAAAAATCTTTGAATACTTCTCTTCCCAAGAGGTACTTAATTGAGGGACAACCGTAGAGCCAATACTAGTATTAAGATTAGCGTGACTTTGCTTGTCAATGAAAACTGGATTTGGCTGACCAGGTTTAATAGTGAGACCAAATTCTGCTTGATGTAAAAGACCAAGAACATTGATGCCTCGTTTGGCTACATAAACCTTACCTTTGATAGTTGAGTCGAAAACACTAATACTTGCCCAAAAATAACCCAGGAGATCAATTTTACTGCCCTCAAAAGCAACCGTGAGTATATCAGGGGGTAATAGATTCTTGTTTGACCAATACACAAGGTATTTTTCTTGCGACACTATGGTGATACGAGCACCAGTGTCGACAAGAAGTTGAATATGATTGCTGTCAATGATGACATCAACCTCTGGATCAGGAATTTCTGATGTAACACAGTTGTTCGTGCAATTTTTAACAACCACAAGATATTCTTGATTAGTAACTTCGTCACTGAATTGACAGTCAAAATCATTAGACACCTCTACAGAATCATTAACTACACATCTCACATTGCCTCTCCTACTTCCCATGCAAACATTTGCAAAATGTCCCATTTTCCCACACTTAGTACATTGACGATTAAGTGCAGGGCAATTCTTAAAAGATGACACATGCATGGATGATCCACATCTATAACAGCTTATGTTATAATTATTTTGTCTATTAGGCGTGAACATTCTTCCAGCCCTGTTAGGTGTAAAACCTCTTCCACCTCTAAATGTAATGAGTCTTCTTGGAGCATTCCATGAAGAACCAGACAATGAACCAAAAGATGAAGGCTTAGAGTTGATTGCTCCAGAAATAGTTGAATTCGATAATGCAGACTCAAGTTGTTTCGCATCGTCCATTGACCTTTCGATGCTTTTAGCGATATCTACTGCTTCATCTAAAGTGGGATCTTTACAAGTGAGCAATTTCTGTTGCACTTTTTTACAATAGCACCTAGCCACAAGTTGATCCCTTATCAACTGCGAAGTAAAATTGTCAAACTCACATTTTGCAGCAAGAACTTTCAAAGCAGTTATAAAAGTATTCAAGCTTTCGTTAGGTTTCTGCGCTCTAGTGAAAAAATTGTATCTATAAACAACTATATTTTTTGTTTTCGCAAAGTACTTATCCAATTGCATAACTGCAATATCAAAATCATCTGGATCTTCCCCTTCAGGTGCCTCAAAGTCAGGAAGGTGATCAAACACATTTTGACCTTCTACCCCTAAGTGATAGTACATTAAATTTTTCTTCCTTTCTGGTCTATACCTCTGACCATCAATTGCACCAAGATAAGCCTTAAAAGATCTAATCCATAGCTTCCATTCAAGTGGAGGATCACCTGGTTCTTGTAAAAATGGTGCCGGAGGAGTCACACTCTGCATATTGCAATGAGGGATAAAAAGGAAGAGAAAAAAATAAATAAATAAATAAATAAATATTTGCAATATAGAAACTGCAACTGTTACGGTACTTTATTTGTAATGTGTGAGTAATTTGTCTGACGAGATAGAGCGCGAACACTTGAATACTGTCATATAAAGTTCTTAATAGTATCAGAGAAAGCTGTGCGCATCAGCGCGATGTAAAATAAATTCTTTGACTAATTTGCGCCAAAACGTGCTTGCTGTGCACATCAGCGCGATATACAACACGTGATTCTCTTTGAAATTGATACGCTCCTGCTGTGCGTATCAGCGTTGACAAATAAAACAAACAAACGAAAAAAAAAAAAATGAAACTGACGCACATACGCTGTGCGCATCAGCGTGAATGTGAGGCTTCCTTGATGAAAACAATAGCGATGCGTTCCAATTGCGATGCGTTCCAATTGCGATGCGTTCCACAGTGCTGTTACGTCAAGACGTTCTTTGCGTTCTTACCGAAGAATTCAGAGTGGCAGAAGTTCGGTAAACGAAGGATGACAGAACATTGTCGAAGGTGAGCCGCGTGAGCGTTTTCAAACTGTGCTCGAGCTCGAGCAATACATGCGCGGCTATTAAAAATAAAATGTTACTGCGTTTCAAACTGTAACTTTGAATATTACAGAGTTTTAAACAGTGTGCACAAAGCGAGTCTAATTAAATGAGCGGAAAGAAAAAAAAAACTCGGAGCAGAGTTCAAAAGGGCACGGCTCTCTGCTTTCGTTCAGTCTAAAGGCTCTGCTCCCATTCCTTTCAAAAAGTCCGCGTCGAGAATAATGAAGACGTGTCGTGAGAGTAAAATTAAAGCAAAACTAACTTACTCACAGTAGAAGTTCAATCTCACGAGATGAAAACACTCTGTAATCAAGCGTAACCGAGTCAGAATTGACACCTCGTTGTATGGTGGTAGCTTGTGGAGCGAAATCCCATCCTTCTGTCGCCAATGAAATGATGACTGGAACACGGTGATTGTAATGTAGATTTATTCTCAGACACAGAGAGCCGTGCCTTGCATCGCCAGATCAGGAAACCAACTGACAGCAAAGAACATTGAATACATAGAATCTATCAACACTCTAAATGACCTAACAACATTCCACATATGACCTAATGCCATGACATCACCACATCATGGCATTCACTCGCACCTACAAAATAATTGTCATAAACAGTTTCATTTTGTCTAATGCACAATTTCCCTTTCTGCGGCCAATCTAAAGCCATAGCCGGACTAGTTTCTCCCTTCAAATGTTTTTCCTTTTCAACATCCCAAACTGCCGTCTCTCCTTTTCCCTCAGGTATCTTTCTTTGCATCCTAATTCTCCTCTCTTCAACCATTTCCAAGAATGTCTTTTCTTCCTTCCTCAGACTACAAGTAAGATTGTTCCTGAACACTTCTTCTAAGGTTAATTCTCTAGTTTCTAAGTAATATTCACCTAAAACTTTACCAGGTTTTATCCTATTTAATTCCGGAACTACAGGTACTTGTGAGAAAATATTATCTACATCTGAATAATAATAGTCTTATTTCCCTGTTTTATAAAAACAAACTTGCTAATACACTACATGTTATTCCATATGTCACAGGAAGGTGGTGATAGGTAACACCCTCTGATCCTTATGCAGGTAATTGCATGCAAACATAACAATCTCTAACGTCCATAGTTTTTACATATTCATACAATAACTTAGTAGAAAAATCAGTTATAGACCTATCTTCGTGTAAATCAGTTCTACCTATCAATCTAGTTGCATAAACCCTTTCTGTATTAGTCTTATTTTCAGGGTGTTTCTCTACCCCTTCGAGCCTTACTCTAAACAAAATTATAATAGCTAATATACTCCATAGAAGCATTAGTAATTCTGTACAACAACAGCACACTTTGCACCATCTTCGAAGGAACCCACATGTAGGTTTTCTACCTTCTGTGTTTGCCATTTCGAAAATGATCAGTGTCTTTTGACTTAGCCTCTTTTATTCACAACTATCTTTTGTCTAAACCCAAGGTTCTAAGCGCCTACTTGGTTCTTTCGGTTATATGTCTTATCCGGTATTTCAGCCAATGAAAATGATGGGCGGAGAGAGGGCAGAGCTTCCACAAAGCTTCCAGGCTATATTGAATACTGCATGCCTCGCAAAGCGCGCAACGCAAGCGCTGCAATGCTAGGCTCGACCTAAAAAGGGAAGAGAAGTGCTGTTGACAGAAACTCCATGGCTCGGAGACAAATTGCTTGTTATTCCACTTTTAAGTGTATTTGGGATGTATTATGATTGGAAACATATTCCACTTTGTGAATGTATTTTATTGTCAATAATTCATATTAAACCTTAAATAAACATGTGTATCCATTGGTTGAATTAAATAGAGTAATACACTGTAATCGATTAGTACAGCGTGAAACAAATACAAAAATTGGGATATTTTGCACTCTGACACACATCTGACTCCGCCCACTGACCCAATACTCCGGTTATTCCTGCCCTCGGATTCCCCGCCCACAGTTCCCCTACGTTTTCCCCCCACTTCGACCACTGGTTAAAGTGCATTTTAACAGATGTAACGTAACCTACACTAAGGTGACCAACTGGCATTGGGGCAAATTTAAAACAGTGAGTGTAAAAATTCAGGACAAAGGGTCCAAATTCAGGACAAAATTCAGGATAGTAGGTAAAAATTCAGGACAAAAGGTACGTTTTACAGACACATCAGAGGAGGTCGCACAATAGTACATAAGTAAGCAAATAGACAGCCGACACAAGTAGACGTCAAAATACGTTTATATTAGGTTGAGACAATCGTGCAGTTCACATTCTGTCCCCGCTTTTGGCTACTTTGGCACCCTTAAGCCCCCTCCCAACAGCTGCATCATGGTGATTATTCTGCTGTCTTTATTTGTTATTCTGTTTTATGCTGAGCTGAGAGCCACAGACCAAAGTCAGAAAGGGCCAAGAAACCCTTTTATCTGACCCCGTGACACCCCCACTTAAGCCGATAGAGCAGGTGCTTCACTATGCTTCGGCCCATTGTCATTCTTTATGTGATATTCATCCACAGTCAGGAAGACAATGGGTCTATGCACAGACTGAGCGAGGTGTGGGAGGAGCTACTGCAGCCTCAGATGTTCAAAAGAGAACAGCACAGCTTGCTGCCATCCCCAAACTTAGGGAGAACAGGAGTCCCTGAAAGAAATCCTTATGAACTACCAACAAAAGGCCCTAATATGAGGCAGATCGTGAAATTTACGGACGGCTGATTACCCTAACCTGCACTCGTAGAGCAGTGCCAAGCAACTTTCAGAACAAGTTACTAAATATCTTATCCACTGGAGAAAGTTCATACACCGCTTCAGTTAACATTCTAACTGGCTTTAGTTACTTTTTTTTTTATAACAAAGACACAGACCTTCGCATTGGCAAAGATCATCCAAAAATTTCATATCCTTGTCATCAGCCACCACACAAAGTGCGACTGAATCCAAAGACAGAAAGAAAGACATTTCGTTGCTATCGCATAAAGCGCCATGCTTGAGTGTGCTATAATTAAGACTTCTATGAATGTTAGCGCGGCAAACTGCCCGGTGTTTAAACTAACAGTAAAAGTGGGAGAGAATAGGTCGTATATGTTGCGCATCAAACTACTAGAATAAACTCTAATTAACAAGAAAAACATTTCTGTTTTGGGTAGGGTATATATTTGCAATGCATTGTGGGCAGGCGGATGTTCGATCAGATTCTCTCGCCCTGATTGCTGGTAAACCCTGTCTGAAGAGCGTCGCTTAAGGCGAAACAATAAATAAAACAGGCACGCCCATTTTACTAATCTTTATCTTGCTGCAGGTATAGGTTGTCCACATACAGCGTGGAGTCTGACTGGACTAAGACCTGTAGTAGCAGCCTCTCCCCTGCAAACCCCGCCCATGTATGTTACAGTGTGGTGCCTGGATGATGTGATTTTGGACCCCTAGTGACGACCCATGGTACTGCACCCCAGGTGCCTATTCAATGAGGTGCCTGGCAGTCTTGATGAGATATTGTAACAATGCTATCCAATCCAGAGTGATTTGCTCCTACCTACATCCGATTTCAGCAGCAGCCAAGGCAGGCACAGGCAATGGCTCAGCTGCAGGAGCCGATCTGGGAGGGTGTCACAACAGAGCACACACAGTTGATGTTTGCTATTACAAAGTGAGGTTTTGAAATTGTGGCTCATGTTCAAGTTGGTTGGTGCCACTGGCCTTAGAGGAGCGTAGATGTCGGAGCGAATGCTGAACATTGGACAAAGGAATGAAATGCACGCTAGCTGCGCCCCATTTTCGTTTTGGGGCAAAATATAAGTCCAATTCATTATTGTAAGCCCTTAGGAGCAAAAGACAAGAATGTAAGGCGTTTACACAACGTGCATGACATACAGAGAATGTGAGCCTGTGTTTGACTTGATGGTCACAGGTTCATAGGCTACTAGGTCTATTGAGCATTTCATCCTTCTAAAGTGGATTGATGCGGGGTCTGATCAGCCCTTCATCATTCTGAGGTGGATGAAAGAAGTACCATTGAGTTGAAAGAACAATAAGGACCTGGTATCTAGCGCCAAAATACCATTCTGAGTGAAAGTGTGCTTTACAAAAAAGACGTGATATTAAATATTTTATTCAGCATAGCATACAATTAAACACAACACATGTTTTTAGATGTTACGAGGTAACAAAAGACTTAATAAACTTTCTCTTGGGCTGCCGTTGATAGTAGCACACTTGGCCGACCACAGATTCTGGGCGTTGAGCCAGGCAGGAAACAGGTTTCCTGTGGTTTGTAACGATCGGGAGATTGAGGCCACCTTGATGTAAAGATATGTATGTATATAGTTAGAACACAGAGAGCTGTGTAAAGAGAAATCAATTGCCTAGGATCACACGATTTGGTAAAAGGGGGCAGCCGTGATTAAATACAGTGTTTTAGGTTTCACGTTATGCAGTTTAGTGACTGGCTATGCGTGTATTTATATATATATACATGCATGCTTCGATCCCTTGTGACAACTGTACTGTTTAAGATAAAGTAAGCTAAGTGAACGCACGTCCATCAGATATTAAAGCAGCATTGCTAGGTTCTTCAGAGCTGAAGAAAATAGTGTTGTAACAAATTAGACTGTAAGGTGGAATCTGCTAGAATGCATTTGAATGCAATGCATTCGCCAGAGACTACAAAAGATAAATAATATATAGTAATATCATATTTATGTATTGAGGTTAGTAATGAAAACATGAGCATATGTAAATACAGGAGGACAGTGTGAATTGAATAACTGTGCTTCATATTATATTGTATATAAATATGAAATATATAAGAAATTGTATGAGTATCACGCACTGCAAAGTTCCTTTCAAACTCAGGTTTCCAGGTGGAGGAAAGATGGCCTGATCAGTACTGAGCTTCGACATAGCAATAATGGAACACGGATTTTTGGCCCAAAGACTTTTTTGAGATAATAATAGTCTATTTACAAACAGCTGCCCCCATTGCCAAAAGGAAAGGATTAACAGAACAGACTTCAGGGTCGACCATGCACCCCCTCATCTCTGGACAATGAACTAGAGGAGGTTAACTTGTTCACATTGACTGTCCAAGAGGAAGAAGACGGTGACAGCTTGGTCGTTTATGGATTCAGACGTAGCTTCAACACCCGCCGCACAGAAGTGTCTTATGCAAAGTTATGTATTTGTATTTTAATATTTTGCAGTTTTGGCAGAGTGGCACTAGGAAGATTTATTAGTTCACTGTTATATCTCATTGTGTTAATAGAAAGGCTTGTATTGCTCAAACTACTGAAGTTGTCAATACCACTGTGCACCCCAAGTCACCTCCAATATACCTGCTAGCACATGGAGAAAATGGCCCTTGTAAGACTGCAAAAGGGTTCACCATCCTCTGCCAGTACCGTCAGCACCCCAAATATTTATGCGCACCCTGTTTCCTAATACCCTTCCCCTGTTGGAAGTAATAATGTATTAATGCAATAATGTGAATAGTTCCCAAGCAGTTAGAAACCATACTGATGATTCCCTTCACAGTAACATTTGGTACATTCAGATGACAACAATAGGTAGACAGAAGACTAAGGAGTATTATATAACTCATAGACTACGCATGCAGTAGGCACAGATAGACTGATTTTACCTAGGGAGGTACTACCACATACTGTAGAATATTTCCTACACCTGTTCCTCTACAGAATACACGACCAAATGTCAGATTATTGAGGCCACCTTCTCTGAAGTGTTTGTAACTGGAAA
Organism: Triturus cristatus; assembly: GCF_964204655.1. Classification (NCBI taxonomy): domain Eukaryota; kingdom Metazoa; phylum Chordata; class Amphibia; order Caudata; family Salamandridae; genus Triturus; species Triturus cristatus. The sequence continues at coordinate 853,094,166 of NC_140586.1, read as the reverse complement.
TGTAAGGGACCACATCCCAATGATGCATGATGTTGGTCACTGACAATTCCAGAATAGAAGGGAAGGCAACAAGGATATTTCAGATAAGTGTTCCTGATATAGACCTTAGTGTAGCCTTTTGTAGGAACTGTGGGTTTATGATAACAGGATCTCTATCAGACTATCATGGCTCGTTGCCCCACACCCTACCGTGCCCATGTAAGAATAGAACTGCTTTATTGTTATTTGCACTAATTTACGTCCATGGCAAATTGAGTGCCACAGGTTACTTGAGGTATAGAGCAGCGTCCTTAGGGCAAAATAGGGTAGACTAGGATTATGGAGATGAGATAGACAGGTGGTCTACTTGGGGTGGGGAGAAAAATGTCCAAAATTATAAAATGATTTCAAATTAAAGGCACCTCTTCTCTGTTTTTTCAGGATGGCATGTTACCTGTGGGTCGGGACACAAATTGCAAACAGCACTGTTTTTAATTTGGACATTAAATATGGCACCTCCAGCCTAATTAAGTTTTACTTTTACTGAGTGTTAGACCTGGCACATTGGCGTGAGTCTCCCTTCCACTTTTTATCGCTGTGCCTCATGTGTTTTTATGGTGTTGGCCGCTCAGAGCACTGTGCCACTGCCAACCAGTGCCACAGTGCAAGTGCTCCCTATTTAAAATATATATGTTGGTTGGATTCCATGATTAGCTTATTTGGTTTATTGTCAGACCCCTGTAAAGTGCACCAGGAGTGCCCAGGGCTTGTAAATACAAGTGCTGCTGGTGGGCTTGCAGCACTGGTTGTGCCACCCACAGAAGCGGCCTGGTAAAATGTATCTAAGGTCTGCCATTGCAGAACCTGCATGCAGTCTGGTACTGTCATGCTGACTGGGCAAGTGCACCCACTTCCCAGTCCCTAAACCTTCCCTTAACTTCATATTAGTCACCCCTATGGTAGGCCCAAGGGCAGGGTGCATTGTATGCATAAGGTAGGACAAGCCCTGATGTGTGTGGCATGTCCTAATAGTGAATTACAGCCATTTTCGTTTTTCACTATTGTAAGGCTACCTGCTCCCATAGGCCAGAATGGACTGTTAGAATTTTTACATCCTATGATCCTAACAGACCCAGGGAACATGGTAGAAATTCGAGTTTAGTATGCCTGAACTCAGAATAATAAAATACATCTTTTAGTAAAGTTTATTTTAATATTCTGTGTTTGCAAATACCACTTTTAGAAAGTTGGTATTTGCTTGCCTGACCATTTCAGCCCGCCTCTGCTATGATGTGTATCTGCCTGTCTGGTTTGTGTGAGTGACAGGGCTGGAGAAACCCAGAGGGGCAGGGCTAGGTAGCCTGGTGGTGAATAGAGAGATTGACAGCCAGATGGGTGGGAGGAGTACACCTGGACTCTGAATAGGGCTGTGCTCTGCCACCACAATGCTGGCTCCACCTCCTGTGGAGCGGCTGATGTCTCTGCCCTGCACCCTGAATGGAAAGGCAGAGTCATGTCAACAGAGTGCTCAAGAACTGGTTTAGACTGGGCAAAGGCCCCTCTACCCCAGAGGAACAAAGGAACTAGGGGTATAAGTATTGGGACCCTGCTCCCATGAAATTAGATCCTGCTTGACAAGAAGAACCTCTGCCTGAGGAGAAGGAACTGGGAAAGCTGTAAGGAGGAGTACTGTCCCTGACCTGAGGGATTGGCCTGCAGTGGTTGCCTTGCTGCTGAAGGGAGAGGAGAAAGACTACAAAGACTTTATTTCAACTTGTGCTTAAAAGATCTCCAAGGGCTTGTGCTGAGCTTGCCCCCTGAACGAAGTCCCAGGACCAGTGGACTTCACCCCCCAGCTCCCCAGAGTTCTTTGGAAGTGCCTGCTGCTGTTGTTGGGCCTTCTGAGGGACTGCGTGTCGCAAGGAGCTGGAAGCGCGATGCAAGGAGGAGAAGTGTGCCGCCGTCGGAGCCGCTGTCGTCGCATCTCGCAAAGGGTGTCGCCGCTGCAGCATCGCATCGAGCGGAAGCGTCTCACATCATCCGGATGTGCCTCGCAATGCCGAAGAAGCGTGTCGCCATTGCAGCCATCGTAGCTGACGCATTGCACCGCATCAAGAGAAGAGTCTCGCATCCAGGAAGAAGCGTGTCGCCATCGCAGCCATCGTAGTTGTCGCATTGCACCGCTTCAAGAAAAGCACCTCGCATCCACGGAGAAGCGTGCCGCCGTCGGAGCCGCTGTCGTCGCATCTCGCAGAAGGGGTGTCGCCGCTGTAGCATCGCATCGAGCAGAAGCGTCTCGCAACGTCGGAGAAGAGTGCCGCTGCCAAGGCCGCTGTTGTCGCATCTCGTCAAGGGTGACGCCACTGTAGCTGACGCATCGAGTCGAGTCTTCTCGCAACATCGGAGAAGCGTAACGCATCTGGAAGATCCCGTCTTTATTTCTTTTGCACCAAGAACTTCAACGCATCTGCATCGCTGCAACACTTTTGTGACCCTGCGTGTCGCATCTAAGGTACATTGACTTAAAGTGTCGCATGTAAGAACTTAAGAGAACTAAACAACCTTCTACCATCTAGGTAACAGTATTGTGTATTTTTGTCGTTTAATGGTCTTGTGGTAACTCTATATAAAGAATACCTGTGTGGTGTCCATTTGTAGTGTTGTCACTTGGTTACTGTATGTGTTCACAAATGCTTAACCTATAACGCTCTGAGGTAAGCCTTGTCTGCTCGTGCCAAGCTACCTAGAGGGTGAGCAGGGGTTATTTTAGGAGTGTAATCCCTTACCCTGACTAGAGGAGAGGTTCCCTGCTTGTCACAAGTACCTACCTGTGCCAACCAGAGTACCCGGATTCTAACATTGGTGGTCAGCGGTGAGGATTCTGGACTTGCATTTGTGACTCATGTACAGTAATTGGTGAACACTACTTAGTGAGTGCAGACCTTAACGCAACCAATACTTGTTGGTAGATTTCCTTTTGGGACTGTCTATTTTTGAGCACTGCCAAGCTTTACCATGGTAGAGAAAGCAGCATCCATAGTCCCTGTGAATACTGAGTTAGAATGGGAAGAAGAGAAATTGGAAAGCTACACTGCCAAGCAGCTGAAATCCTTTTGCAAAAAGTTTAAAGTTTCTACAACTGGATGTAAAAACAAGCCAGAGCTCTACAAGGCGCTGAGGGCCTGGGTAGAAGCAAGGAATGCCACTGATGATGAGGATGCAGATGAGCAGCTGGATGGGCCAGTGGGCTCAGGAGGTGGCAGTGTGTCTAGTAAGAGTATATCTCCAGAAGAGCTGGCAGATAGAAGATAGGGTAGGATGTATGAGATGGGAATGGCAAAGCTCAAGTTAAATGGGCAGCTGGAGCTAGAAAGCAAAATGCTGGCTCTGGAAGAGAGAAGAATACAAATGGAGCATGAAATGAAGTTGAGGGAATTAGATCTGAAAGCTAAGAGTTTAGAGTCTACTCCCTCTGGTGGCAGCACACCGTCAGTGCAGACAGAATCAAGGGTGTACATACCCAAGGATGTGGTTAAGGAATTCTTCAAGAATGATGACATAGGGCAGTGGTTCAAGGCCTATGAGGTAGCCATGTCTTCCCACCGGGTTCCTGAGAAAGATTGGGGAGCGGGGTTGCAGAGCACTGGATGGTTGGGTGAAGGGTAGCAAAGTTAATGATTTTCAAGGGCTTCTTGATTTAATGGCATGGGAGCACTTGTCCAGTAATTGTTTTCCTGAGCTACGCCAGCACCTGATTGAAAGTAGGCTGACTAACCCTAGGAAGCTTGCTGAGGAGGCGGACCGCTGGGTCAGTACCAGGGTCCACAAGGGTCACATGGGAGATTCCGCCAAAGGTGGGCAGGGTCCCCAGCAGAAGAGTGGGGGGGGGACAAGGGTAAACAGAGGGAGTTCCCAAGAAGGCCCCAAAGTAATCCCCAAGGGAACCAAGGGAAAGTTCTCAGCCTCCCCCTCCCCAGAAACCGACCGGGGCCCCGACAGGTCCTCCTGTTCAGAAGGGGCCCCTCAAATGTTACAAGTGTGCTAACATGGGACATTTTGCCTCTGATGTGAAATGTCCATTGTTTGGTAAACCAGCACCCACTGGTGCTCCATCCCGGCAGGTGACTAGACTAGCCCTGGGGGAGGAGATGGGTGTCCAAGGTGGGTGGGTCCCACAGAGATGTCCCTTGTCTCATTAGGAGACTATGAAGTGGTCCCCCAAACCCAACTGCCTGAGAACACTAAGAAGTACAGGCAGTGGGTGACCATAAATGGCCATAGAGTGAAAGCTCTGAGAGATACAGGAGCCAGTGTGACAGCTGTCAAGTGTCACCTGGTGTCTCAAGAGCAGGTTTTCCCAGGAGCATTCTATCCCGTTGTTGCCGCTGACAACACAGAGAGTCACTGCAAGGTGGCTCAGGTTCCCTTTGAGTGGGGGGGGGGGTCTCTGGTACTCTTCAGGTAGCTGTGAGGCCCGCCATGCCTGTAGACTGTCTGTTCGGGAACGACTTGGAGAGCTCACCTTGGGCTAAGGTGGAACGGAGTGCTCACCTGGAGATGTTGGGTATGCCGGATTGGGCGTGTGTCACCACACGGTCCATGGCAGCGAGTAGAGGTACTCAACAGGTCCTGGAGACTGGGAGGGAGGCCCAGGGACCGGCCTTAAAGAGAAGGAGCAGGGGGCGCGGGAAACCGGCCCCTGAAGTTCCCACGGTCCAGGAGGGAGCAGACCTTGAGGGGGATGCCCTGGAACCTACAGGGGAGCAGATAGCTGAACTGGGAGACCTGCCTGAGCTGACCCATTGGCAGCAGGAAGGGGGTCCCACCAGGGAGGACTTTTGTAAGGCGCAGAAGGAATGCCCTTCTCTTGTGGGTATGCGGCAGCATGCTGCAGACCAGGCCCAGGTGATCAGTCTGGGTCACATTTTATTTACTGGGAGAACGACCTCCTGTATACAGAGCCTAAGGTTGCTGAGCCTGGGTCAGCCCATGCGCTGGTGGTACCCCAGGACTTCAGAGCCTTCCTACTGGGGCTGGCTCACGATGTGCCATTGGCAGGGCATTTGGGGCAGGACAAGACCTTTGAAAGGCTTGTCACCCACTTTTATTGGCCTTACATGCGCAGGAGTTCAGACACTCACTGCAGGACATGCCAGACTTGCCAGGCAAGTGGAAAGAGTGGAAGGAAGCAGAAGGCTCCACTCCAGCCATTCCCTGTGGTCGGTACCCCATTCTAGCGAGTGGGGATTGACATTGTAGGGCCACTGGAACCCAGGACAGCGATGGGCAATAGATTCATCCTGGTGGACCATGCCACTCGGTACCCGGAAGCCATCCCTCTGAGGACAGTGACGGCCCCCGTGGTGGGACGTGCACTGATGGCAATTTTCTCCAGAGTGGGATTCTCTCTAGAGGTGGTGTCTGACCGGGGTACCAATTTCATGTCCAAATACATGAAATCCCTTTGGCAAGAGTGTGGTGTAACCTACAAGTTCACCACACCTTACCACCCCCAAGGAAACGGGTTGGTTGAGAGATTCAACCGAACCCTCAAAGGCATGATAATGGGCCTAGAAGGACCTATGAGGCGTAAGTGGGACTTCCTCTTACCATGCCTTCTCTTTGCTTACCGTGAGGTGCCACAGAAGTCTCTAGGGCTCAGCCCCTTTGAGCTCCTGTATGGCCACCTAGTGAGAGGACCTCTAAGTCTGGTCAAGGAAGGCTGGGAGCAATCTCCCAGGAAATCTCCCCAGAATGTATATAGCTACATGCTGGCCTTCAGAAACCAGACTAGGCGTTTCAGGGAACTTGCTGAGGCAAACCTGGAAGCCAGCCAGGAGGAGATGAAACGGTGGTACGACCAGAATGCCACTCTGGTAGAGCTTCAGCCTGGACAGAAGGTGTGGGTCTTGGCCCCCGTGGAGCCGTGTGCACTCCAGGATAAGTGGACCGGTCCCTTTGAGGTTGTGGAGCGCAAGAGTCCTGTTACCTATGTGGTGGACCTGAAGTCTCCTAAGAACCCCTTAAGGGTCCTACATGTCAAACGCCTCAAGCCCCACTTGGAGAGGTCCCAAGTGGGCATGCTCTTAGCGACAGATGCTGGGATGGAGGAGGAGACCGAGCCTCTTCCTGACCTCCTGTCAGCTAAGGAGCAAAGATGGGTCAGTGGATGGTGTCCTCCTCTCTTCCGCCCTGACCCCTGAGCCACAGAATGATTGTCGCCAGCTGCTGGGACAATTCTCTGATCTGTTTTCCCTGGTTCCCGGTGTCACTGATTAGTGCGTCCATGATGTGGACACTGGGGATAGTACACCTGTGAGGCACAAGGCCTACAGGGTGACTGACAGGGTGAGGGCCTGCATCAAGGAGGAGGTCTCCAAGATGTTCGCCCTCGGGGTAATTGAGTCTTCCAGCAGTCCTTGGGCCAGCCCAGTGGTCTTGGTCCCAAAGGCTGCAGCGCCGGGAGCCACACCCGAACTCCGTTTCTGTGTGGACTACAGAGGACTCAATTCGGTCACCAGGACTGACGCACACCCCATCCCGAGAGCTGATGAGCTCATAGATCGGCTAGGGGCTGCCAACTACCTCAGCACGTTTGATTTAAAGTCTGGGTACTGGCAGATCGCCTTGACCGATGGGGCAAAAGAGAGGTTTAATGGTCTTGTGGTAACTCTATATAAAGAATCCTTATTTTTAATATAAATACCTGTGTGGTGTCCATTTGTAGTGTTGTCACTTGGTTACTGTATGTGTTCACAAATGCTTAACCTATAACGCTCTGAGATAAGCCTTGTCTGCTCGCGCCAAGCTACCTAGAGGGTGAGCAGGGGTTATTTTAGTAGTGTAACCCCTTACTCTGACTAGAGGAAAGGTTCCCTGCTTGTCACAAGCACCTACCTGTGCCAACCAGAGAACCCGTATTCTAACACTGAGCCTGCAGAGAACGGCTCTATCTCCAACAGCCCCCACGAAGGAGCAGCCTGTGCTCACTAGAAGTCTCCATGATAGTTCCAGCAGCAAACATCTCCCACATCGATGCCCATCTCTGGCTCTGTTATCTGGCTCCACTGACAGTGGCAGTATGCTGAGTACTAAGAGAGGACAGCTTTCAAAGACCTACCAAAGGAGGTTTGCCTATTGAACAGAGTGCAGCTCTTTTTCCAACACCATCATTGTGATGTTCCAGATCAAGGCAAAAGCACCCTGGCTTCGAAATACCAAGAGGAGGGTATGCCTTTGGATAAGGAATTGTGCTGCACATCACCAACATTGAAGAAATAGCTCCATCACCAATGCCATCAACGACTTGAACAAGATAGAAAAGAAATGGATTTCTGGAGAAGGTGCCTGTGGAGTTTCTATTCAATGCTGTAGAACTCAGTGATGTCATTAGAATGACATCACTGAGAGACTCTGTGAATGCTGCCAGTTGATGAAGCTGGAGGTTACTCCATGGATGTGTACTTATCATCTTAAGAAATAAAGGACTTAAACTACTAACCACTGTCCCTGTGGTTACTACATTTTTATGGCGACGAGAAGACTGCGCAGGGGGCAGATAATTGAGTGACCTCCACCCCTGGAAAAGCAGATTGACATTGGAAATACTGCTGATGAACTGTGAGTAAATGAAATATTTCACCTTCACCTTGAGTTTGTCAATGCTTGTTTATACATGAAGCAACAAGCAAAAGAAGCTGTATATTTAATGGATTTTACCAAATTTATACATAATGGGAAACTTCAACGTATGGAATTGAAGAGTAAATAATTGTGGAGTTTCAATATTCATATTTACAGCCAAGTGTGAAGATAATTAAACTTCAGAACAATAGTGCTGTCAAATTGTGGCCAAACGTAAAAAGAGTTAAGTGACATAAAGCTGGTGAAGGTTTAATTCCTTAAACTTCAAATCAAACGTTTTGTCGAAATTCTACGAAGATTTAAACAACTCTGAAGCCAAATAAGATTAGGGCGAGGGAAAAAAGCACTTAACTCTTCAAAAAAAAAGCAGCGCGTGCAAGCAAGCGTGTAGAAAGCCATTAACAAGGAAGCTAATGGAAAGTAAACAAGTAAGCACTCAAATTATTAAAAGTCAACATCGCATCTAGTGCGCGACCGTGAACGAAGCCAAGCACTCAGGCAAATTAAAAGTAAACATTGCGTCTAGCGCGCGAGCTTGAAAGGACACGAGGGATCCAAGAACGAAGCCAAGCACTTAGGCAAATTGAAAGTAAACATAGCGTCCGGCGCGCGAGCGTTAAAGGACACGAAGGATCAAGTTTAAAAGGATTTCAATTAACAGTGTGAGAACAGAACACGAGGGAAGCAAGCTTAATAGCTATTTAATGGGAAATGAAGCCTAAGTGAAGTCGCGTGTGAAAAAACACCGCGTTACGAAGCAAACATTGCCAAAGTGAAAACAACATATAGTTGAAATGTATACTACTGGTTACCATAATAATTGATCCTTCTTCAACAAATTATTCACACCACTTAAACTGATTCTTACCGAAATTATTTATTTTTGGAGCTCTGCAAAATAATCCATGTCGTCTGATATGGCTCCCTGAAATAGGTGAAAGGAAAGAAGGACTTACTCTAAAGTACTTTTAGTGGTGGAAAGAAAAGAAAGACTTATATCTACAACTTCTATACAGAAATATATGCAGGAATGTAATTATTTTAGATTGTTATTTTAGGTAATTATTTTAGTCTATTTTTATAGTTTATTTTTTAATTAGTTTTGTTAGCTTGTTATTTGTATTTTGAATTGCAGGAATGTCTGATCAAGGTATGTCTGCTCCACCTTCATTCTTACCGATACCTGGTGAACCTACAATTCCATGGAAACGGTGGAAAAACATTTTTTTAACATATATTTTAGCCATTGGTGGTGATAAATATGGACCATTAAGAAGACAAGCTATTTTATTACATCATCTAGGGACAGAGGGAAGGAGAATATATGACGATCTTCCCGGAATTTCTTTAGGTGTAGGTAATGGTCAACCTATAAATGTTTATGAGATGTCAATACAGATGTTGGAGAAACATTTTACCCCAAAACTCAGTGTGGTGTTTGAGAGACATAAATTCTTTTGTCGTGTGCAAGCACATGATGAGGATATAATGACTTATGTGGCATCATTACGCGGACTAGCTGTAACATGCGAATTTCAAATGCTGACGGAATCTTTGATTCGCGACCAGATTGTGAGATGCACCAACAATAGAAAAATAAAAGAAAGACTTCTATCTCTAGATCCTACCTTAGATGAAGCAGTATAGATTGCTAGAAGCTTATAACACACTGATGTGTGGATGAAAGAAATTGACATTGGGAAATTAAATATGAAATCTTCAGAAAAGGAAGTAGTTAATCTTGATGTGGAAGAAGTAGGTCTGAAAAAAGTGACTAAACCAGAAGTTTCACATTCTCATTCATCTAATTTTAAAAATGAAAAAAGTACCAATATGCTCAATACCTCTAATGCATCGAGTGGAACTGTTAGAAAAAGAATTACATGTTACAGGTGTGGGTGTCCTGGACACATTGCGTCTAGCCTAGCATGTGGTGCTAGAAGCGTAACGTGTAGGTTGTGTGGAAGAAAAGGTCATATAGCGAAAATGTGTAGAACTAGAGGTCAAACTTCCAGTGTAAAAATGGTGGAAAATTTGGGGGAAGTAAGAGAGGAATTAATGCTTTCCATTGATGAATGTGATGTATCAGAACGTAAAGAAAATATTAGTGTGGTTAGTAATAATAATATAAAAATGGAAAGTACTGAAAAATTAGAAAAACCCCATTGTGACATTATTTTAGAAAAGACGGAAGTCAAAGTGTTAGCAGACTCAGGTAGTTTGTTTACACTAATTTCAAGGGAAGTTTACTTAAATGAGTTAAAGAAAAATTTGGCTGAATTACAAAATTCGGATATAAGTGCTGTGGGGTATGGTGGAAAGAGAATAAACATCATAGGGATGTTGTGGATGGATATCTTTTTCAAAGGTAACAGCGTTCATGGTAGAATATATATAACTGAAGACGAGTCAAATCTTTTAGGGTGGCGACACCAAAAAGATCTCAATATAATTCTGGATCCCAATGCCAAGGAACCAGTCATGATAGTTGAACCTGCTCATGAATGTAGTTTGCCTGTTTCTGATGGTAATTCTGAGTGGGGAAGAAAATTAATGTTGTCATTTCCGCAGGTTTTTTCTGATGATTTGGGCATGCTCAAAACTTTTAGTCACCGGATTATTTTAAAGAAGAATGCTCGCCCAGTGGTGCATAAGGTCAGATCCATACCTTTACTAATGAGGGAACCTTTACAGAAGGAACTTGACAAACTTTTGGAATGTAAAATTATTGAACCCATTGAGTCATCGGAGTGACTTTCTCCGATCGTTGTTGCACCGAAGGATGGAAACAAAATTTGTCTCTGTATTGATTTAAGAGACTTAAATCAAAATATATGGGTGGATCGACAACCATTGCCAAATATAACAGAAATGCTAAGTGTTATGGGTGGTGGAAAAGTATTTAGTGTCTTAGACATGTCAGCTGCCTACCACCAGATAAATCTGCATCCTGAGTCACGAGCTCTAACCTCTTTTGTTACACCGCTGGGGGCTTGCCGCTATCGACGCATGCCTTTCGGTCTAGCTTCGGCATCTGCCGTGTTCCAAAGGATCATGCAAGATATTTTCAAGGGGATGGATGGTGTGTTGTGCTTTCAGGATGACATCATGGTTGTGGGAAGATCTTTTATGGACCATGATGAATTGTTAAATAATGTTTTGAAAAAGATTGCTAGTCATGGGTTGACCATCAAGAAAGAAAAGTGTCAGATAAGAAAGGAAAAAGTGGATTATTTAGGGCATGAGATATCTGCTGAGGGGATTAAACCTAAGAGAAGCAGAATAAAGGCAATTGTAGATGCTCCACAACCAACTGATAAAGATTTATTGAAATCATTCCTTGGGTTAGCGGAGTATTGCTCAAAATTTATATCAGGGTTTTCACAGATTGTGGAACCTATGAGGATGTTGTTAAAAAAAGGAGTATTATTTAATTGGAATGTTTCATGTGAAGAGGCGTTTGAAAAGACTTTCTCCGATCGTTGTTGCACCGAAGGATGGAAACAAAATTCGTCTCTGTATTGATTTAAGAGACTTAAATCAAAATATATGGGTGGATCGACAACCATTGCCAAATATAACAGAAATGCTAAGTGTTATGGGTGGTGGAAAAGTATTTAGTGTCTTAGACATGTCAGCTGCCTACCACCAGATAAATCTGCATCCTGAGTCACGAGCTCTAACCTCTTTTGTTACACCGCTGGGGGCTTTCCGCTATCGACGCATGCCTTTCAGTCTAGCTTCGGCATCTGCCGTGTTCCAAAGGATCATGCAAGATATTTTCAAGGGGATGGATGGTGTGTTGTGCTTTCAGGATGACATCATGGTTGTGGGAAGATCTTTTATGGACCATGATGAATTGTTAAATAATGTTTTGAAAAAGATTGCTAGTCATGGGTTGACCATCAAGAAAGAAAAGTGTCAGATAAGAAAGGAAAAAGTGGATTATTTAGGGCATGAGATATCTGCTGAGGGGATTAAACCTAAGAGAAGCATAATAAAGGCAATTGTAGATGCTCCACAACCAACTGATAAAGATTTATTGAAATCATTCCTTGGGTTAGCGGAGTATTGCTCAAAATTTATATCAGGGTTTTCAGAGATTGTGGAACCTATGAGGATGTTGTTAAAAAAAGGAGTATTATTTAATTGGAATGTTTCATGTGAAGAGGCGTTTGAAAAGACTTTCTCCGATCGTTGTTGCACCGAAGGATGGAAACAAAATTCGTCTCTGTATTGATTTAAGAGACTTAAATCAAAATATATGGGTGGATCGACAACCATTGCCAAATATAACAGAAATGCTAAGTGTTATGGGTGGTGGAAAAGTATTTAGTGTCTTAGACATGTCAGCTGCCTACCACCAGATAAATCTGCATCCTGAGTCACGAGCTCTAACCTCTTTTGTTACACCGCTGGGGGCTTTCCGCTATCGACGCATGCCTTTCGGTCTAGCTTCGGCATCTGCCGTGTTCCAAAGGATCATGCAAGATATTTTCAAGGGGATGGATGGTGTGTTGTGCTTTCAGGATGACATCATGGTTGTGGGAAGATCTTTTATGGACCATGATGAATTGTTAAATAATGTTTTGAAAAAGATTGCTAGTCATGGGTTGACCATCAAGAAAGAAAAGTGTCAGATAAGAAAGGAAAAAGTGGATTATTTAGGGCATGAGATATCTGCTGAGGGGATTAAACCTAAGAGAAGCATAATAAAGGCAATTGTAGATGCTCCACAACCAACTGATAAAGATTTATTGAAATCATTCCTTGGGTTAGCGGAGTATTGCTCAAAATTTATATCAGGGTTTTCAGAGATTGTGGAACCTATGAGGATGTTGTTAAAAAAAGGAGTATTATTTAATTGGAATGTTTCATGTGAAGAGGCGTTTGAAAAGATTAAATCGTCATTGGTTAGTGCTCCTACTCTAGCCCATTTTGATGTGACTAATAAAACAATTCTGACAACTGATGCAAGTAATATAGGATTGGGTGCTGTATTAACTCAAAAATCAATGGAGGGTGAAAGTGTGATTGGGTTTGCATCGAGACGTTTGCAGGGAGCAGAGAAGTCCTACTCCGCCATTGAGAAGGAAGCGTTAGGTTGTTGTTGGGCAATAAACCATTTTAAATTTTATTTGTGGGGTTTGCCATTTGTTCTAAAAACAGATCACAAACCATTGGTACACATTTTTAAAGGTGGAAAAGGGCTTGAAGGTGGTGTGACTCCAAGGATATCCCGGTGGCTTTTATCAATATTAGGTTTCTCGATTGAGTTTGTAAGAGGTAAAAAAAATATAATTGCTGATTGTTTGTCGCGTATGCCAGTGGAGGGACAGGAGTAAGATCAATTCTTGGTATATGAAGTAGAATCTATGTGCGACATTAATGATTTGACTTGGGCATTGAAACAGGAAGAATGGAATGAAGCTTTAGACAAGGATGAAGAATACATGGTGCTTAAAAAAGTCATACGTGATGGTTGGAATAGTGAAGTTGATATAAATGAAGAGTTGAAAAAGTATTTAAAAGTTAAGGACCAGTTAAGCATTCAAAAGAACAGAGTTTTGAGGTGCAACAGAGTGGTTCCCCCTAAGATGTTGAGAGGAAAGTTACTTAAATTGGTACACGAAGGACACTTAGGTAGAAGCATGTGTAAAAGAAGGTTGAGGCAGAGTTTTTGGTGGCCTGAAATGGACAGAGATGTGGAAGCAATTGTAAAAGAATGTCAGCCATGTTGCAATAGTGATAAATGCAGAGTAATTCGTCAACCTCCTCTGGGCTCCCTTGACGTTCCGGATCGGCCATGGGAGAAAGTGGCAATGGATTTTTTGGGTCCTATTAACAGGCTGGGTATGAGAAGTAGATTATTAATAGTTCAAGTTGATTACCATAGCAAGTGGTTTATGATAAAGCCTGTAGAACATATTACATCTGAGGTGGTTATTGATTTTTTAAAGAGTGCATTTTTGGAAGAGGGAATACCTAAATGCTTAGTTACAGACAATGGAGTGCAACTTGTTTCCACGATAATGGCAAGGTTTCTTTCAAATCTTGGTATGAAACATGAAAGGGTGGCAGTATTCAGGCCTCAAGCTAACGGTTTGGTTGAGCGAGTGAATCGTATTATAATGGACAATATTCAATTGTCATTAAGTAATGGATTGAGATGGAGAGAAGAGTTGACTAAAATGGTGTGGGCACACGGAGTAACTCCACATTCTGTCACAGGTGTATCCCCTTTTGTGGCTTTAAAAGGGAGAGAACCAGCAACAAAAGAGTCACCTGTATGGTTACAAAAGAAAAATCAGGTGTGGGTAGATCGAGAAAGAATTGCAGAAAGAGTTAGAGAGTCTCAAGAAAGAAATAAAGATGATTATAATAAGAGAAAAGGAGTGAAGGATATAAAAATTGCAGTTGGTGACTGGGTGATCACTAAAAGAATGGGCTTGGTTAAAAAAGGGGAAAGTAAGTTTTCCAAACCTCAAAAAGTGGTAAAGGTAATGAATTATGTGGTAACTCTTGCTGATGGGAAAATATGGAGCATGGGGAACTTGTGCAAGATTGATGTCCCAAATTCTTTTGAATGATAATATTTCTGTATCTCTTATGATTAATGAATGTTTTGTTATTGCTATGAATGCTAACCTGTACAGTTGTTGTTGTTTTTGGATTGTTTTATTGTAAACTCTTTGTAAGGGGGGAGATGTGTGGAGTTTCTATTCAATGCTGTAGAACTCAGTGATGTTATTAGAGTGACATCACTGAGAGACTCTGTGAATGCTGCCAGTTGATGAAGCTGGAGGTTACTCTATGGATGTGTACTTATCATCTTAAGAAATAAAGGACTTAAACTACTAACCACTGTCCCTGTGGTTACTACATTTCCATAGCAGACAGCCACTGATTGGTTGAACTTTGACTGGATACCTTTGTGGCTGTTCTAAAAAGTGTTTTTTTTCCTGATGCTCTTTGTGTTGCGTCCCGCAGATATATGTCAATGTGTGAAAAGAATGAGTACTAAAGTAATAGAAATGAACAATGCCAGGATAGGGATCTACAGGAAGTTCATACGTAGGGTCAGTAGACCAAGGAATAGGAGTATATTAGCAATGTTAGAGGTAGTTGAGCTCACACCGACAAGCTCACGTTTGTAGAAGACCCCTCCCGACATCAACTACTAAGTACATACTGCTCCCCCGCTTTCTCCAGGTACACCTTTAGCAGGGATAGACTATACCATAGCTCCTTATGACGCTCTGGTTAAAAACACGGATGGGGAAATACGTTGAGCTAAGAGCCCAAATATATAGGGAGTACCCGTGCCACTATGCTAATGACACCCCTTGGAACATAGGCCGAGATAAAGAACAAGCTATATATACAGTTAGAAGTATGTTAAAAAATGAACAAGAGGAGGGAAATGATGGAGGATCACAGGCTACCATATAAATGAATAAATATCGACCTTGGCAGCATGAAGGTCTCTATATTGGCCCCACTAACCATAACCTGGAAATGTGCTACTTTGGCCATTTTTATATCACACAGTCACTGGTGCCATAGTAACTCACACCGCCCCTGACACATCTACCTAGGTCCCTCAGTTCTCATCCTCCTCAAATACAAAAATCTACTAGGCCTCACTGATCACAAATATGAATTTCTCTTGTGCCCAACGCTGCAAGGCAGCTTGGCCAACCACGAAAACTTTCCACAGTTGCAAGAATAGCCTATGTCACACCTAAACGAGACCAGCTGGTACACCCTTGACATTTCATAAGTCTCATTTTTGCTTCATTTTTATTATGAAAGTTCCCAAGCTTGCTTAAGATGTAACCAAAGACAGCACCTTGCCCCAACAGCACCTGTTTCAAGTTCCGCTTTCATGTACTCGTTCCGAGAAATGTATGATAAAAATACGATTTGTTTATAAATTGCGGTCAAGCATGGCTAATCATCCAATCAAACACCTGTCCACTGTGAAACCACTGTGAAACCACTTCTGTGTTCTCTGAGTTTTTGCAACACAACTGTAGGCGTGCGGTCAAGAACCTACGTCAATTGTGGTCTTATAATTCTGTCTCAAGCAGGTATAAAATGCCAACACCTCAGTGGGTGCCCAGAACTCTCCTGCAAGTGCCTAGCACAAGCGTGGGTTCTCCGGCCGGCCGTTTATCTAATTTGGGACTTCTATGCCTTCTCTCAGGTGGTACATCCCAATTTAGATAACCCTTATTACTTTTTGATCTCTTCATTTATTCTCAGTTCTCACCCAATTCATTGCATTTAATGAGCCTTTAAATTGTAATTCTTGGATGGTCAGTTTTCTCATTTCAGGATTGCCTTCCAGGCACCTACACATTTATTGAGAAGTATTTTGTGATTGATATTTCTGACTGATTGAACTATGATCATATTATTCTCTCTAAGCTAATGAATAGATTAATATATTTATTTTGCTGTGTTAATGACTTGTTGAATAAAAATGTCACTTCAACTTTATTTCTTCATTTCACATATGTGTTCTTATTCTCAGATAAACAGTGTTTCGGTGCCTTGTGACCACACCAGAAGGGTAACTTATTACCCTTTAACAGAAGCCAAATGGTTGAAAGCACCACGCTGTGTTAATTCCTTGTAAATGTGACCCATATGCCCTAAGTGGAAATGTAAATGCTCCACCGGTGCATCAGTTTTTGTGGCGCACCGCCGGCGCAACCTCTTGCCTCATATTTACAAAGACACCCTGTGTTTTTTTGTGTGATTTTTTGCATGAAAGGGGCGTGATATGGGTGTTGCTGTGGGTATTCCCATGTATTTTGCCGCATTTCCGGATTTCCGAGAATTCGTAAACCTGGAAATGAATCAGAATGCTACGCCACCCTAGGTCCCTTCCTGCACAAAAGAAAGCTTCCTGCAACAAAGGCACTCTTGTACCATAGCGCAAAGGTGTCTGCGTGGCGAATGGCAGCCGATTGTGCGCCAGCGCAGGGGAATGCACAGGGATGCGTTAGATTGTTGTAAATATAACACTTCTCTGTGCTTTGAAAGTGCCGCAGCGTGGTGCAGCCAAAGGGCTTGCGGTGCCGTACTGCGGCCGTTTCTTGCAAATAAACCCCTGTGTTTTTTTCCTTGGGTAGTGTTTAATATTTTTAATAACCTGCCTTTGTAAATTGTAAATTGATACTTGTATAGCGCACTACTCACCCGCAAGGGTCTCAAGGCGCTTGTACGAATACCGCTGTGGAACCCATCCTGGCTTTCCCCGTGAGGTGTCCACTCCTGGCACCCCCAAGGTGGAGGCCAGGCATCCTTAGCGTTGTGGGGGCCGTTGTGGAGATTAAGCAAGCTATTGCCCAGAGTTGCAGAGTGGGACTCCATGATTGGAATAGGCACCGAGGCGAGAATTGTCAGGTCCGTGGAATTTTGAGCCGAAGACCCGCCAAGGCGGGGAATTGAACCCTGGTCCCGAGCCAGACCTCTGCATCAGGGTCTGCCGCTCTAACCATTGAGCCACACTTCTCCATTACCAGCACATGTGTGCGCTGTGTATTTTGACATAGTGTAAAACAAAAATATATATGGAAACATATTGGAAACAAATTGCTTTTCACTTGGATATATTGTGGGTGATTGGGAAATAAAAGCTACTCTGCGCTTCAATGTATATTGTCAAAAACATCTGCATCCTGCTGTTCCTTCAGAGATTGGCATACAGCACTTTATGGAGCAATTTATTTTTCAAGCAACAAAATAAAATACAGTAGTAATACTTAAAAAATAAAATCAAATACAGTAGTATGTTTTATTAAACTAATTAAAAAACAGTTGTGTAGTTAAGTAGAATTTTGAAGAAGCCATTTCACAAAATTTGAAATAACACACAAACATTAACAAAGGACAAGGTGGTGTGGCATTTTTCACCTTAGATTTGCTACTGAAGCCAGACACGACCCATGCTCCTTGGGAAGTCCACGGCCTGAACACAACAAACCCATAGGGGCAGATGTTCCTCCGACATAAAAAGTGGCATATTTTTCCAATCACAAAATGTCCCAAATGCTCTTAAAAGTTGAATCACAAGCCATTTATCATCAAGCCATGCAGTTTCTATCATTAGCACGACTGCTCCCTTTTGCCAGAAGAGCAGTTCAGACATGAACAGCAAAATATCCCAGTTTGCAAATGTTTTCCACATAATTATTGCTATGCTATATTTGCCACATAATACATCATCTGCTGCATAATATGACGAATTGTAGCTCAAACGGATCAAAAGTTACAAACAAATGTGACCAGTTGCTGCAAAGTGAACAGCCCTTTGCAAAGGTTGACTGGTCACCTTTCTGACTGCTGCATTTGCATATTACACTGGTACTAATGAGGCAAAATCTTTGCCGAGACTGTTACTATGTGTAAAACATTTTAAATAACAAAGTATCAGTAAATGTACCGCATTACGCTGAAGCCATTTTTTGCTGCATAATTTAGTGAACACTGCAACATAATTTTGTCCTGCATTGCTGCATAATTCCAGTGGGCCCAAAGCAGGCAGCACATGTTTAAAGTTCTTGTGCATGAAGCAGAGAGATCATGAAGTTTGGCAACTTAGGGGCAGATCTACAAGGAAGTGCTGCAGCGTGGCACCACAAGCCCTTTGGCTGCGCCACGGTGCGGCACTTCCGAAGCACAGGGATGCGACCTATTTACAAGAATATGTCGTATCTCTGTGCTTCCCCCTGCGCTGGTGCACAAACTGCAGCCATGTGCTGGCGCAGGCACCCTTGCACCATGGTGCAAGGATGCCTGCGTCGTGGGGAGATTGTTTTTGTGCAGGAAGGGGCACCTTCCTGCACAAAAACAATAACTACAGGCATTTTCCTCTTTCAATGCGTGCTGTAGAATGCAGCACGCATTGAAAGAGGAAAAAACGAGGAGAAATTAAAACACAGCTCCTCGTTGCGCCTCGCTACGCCGCCTCTAGTGTGCTGTAGCATTCAGATGCATCTCCAGATTTCCGATTTCTCATAAATCTGGAGATGTGTCTTGTTCCATGGGTGTTGCATGGGATCATCCACTGCAACACCCATGGAACGCCCCCTCAACACAAAGTGAAATGAAATGAAATAGGCTTTTATATAGCGCATGGTTACACGGAGGCATCCCAGCGCTGCAGCGGAAAGTAGAGTGGGCAGACCCATATGGGTATATAAGATGGTTACATTCCTTACGGAGGGACAGCGGGAGGGAATTCCAGAGTTTAGTGTCATTTTGTGAGAAAAGATGGCTGCCAGTTCTGGCCCTCTTAATTCTGGGCACTTCTGCCAAGTGGAACTCATCTGAGCGAAGTCTTCTAGTGGCCTTTTAAAGTCTAATCAAGGCTTTGATGATGGGTGGCCCGTTCCCTTCTAGAGACTTGTGTGCAACACTGAGAGCCTTGAAATAGATTCCCTCCTGCACCGGGAGCCAGTGAAGGGATCGTAGGGCGGGCTTTGCTGAGCAGCAATTGTGCGTACCCGTGAGCAATCTTGCTGCAGAGTTTTGAACGATCTGCAGTTTTGCGACTACTGAGCTTGGGGCACCTAGGTATAGAGTGTTCCTATAGTCTATCCGGGAAAGAATTAGGGCCTGGATCAGCAACTTTTTTGCTTGGCATGGTAATAAGGGGAGTACTTTGCGGATCATTCTGAGCAGGCCGTAGCACAAGGCAGCGGTCTTCCTGGCTTTGGCTTTGAAGGTGAGGTCTTGATCTAACCTTATGCCCGAGCTTTTTATCTTGTTTTTTGGGACCGGTGCCGGGTCCACACAAACTGGCCACATGGTACTTGATTTAAAGCTTGAATGGTTGCCAAGCAACATAAGCTCAGTTTTATCGCCATTGAGTTTTAGATGAGATAAACTCATCCATTTGGCAACTTCCTCGAGACAGGAATATAGGTCAGTGGGCGACTTGTCAGCCTGGGTCAGTGCTACCACCAGCTGAGTGTTGTCGGCATATGTTACTATATGGATCCCAAAGGAGAATACAATATCCGCCAATGGGGCCATATATACATTAAAAAGAGTGGGACTCGGAGATGAGCCCTGTGGAACTCCACACTGCATTGGAATGGGTTTTGAAAGGGTATCGCCTTCGAATACCTGGAAGAATCTTTCTTCAAGGAAGGATTGAAGCCATAGTAGGGCAGTGCCTGTCACTCCTATATTCCTGAGACAGTGAACCATAATGTGATGGTTCACCGTATCAAAGGCTGCGCTCAGGTCGAGGAGGATTATGGCAGATTTTTCCACTACAGCTAGCAAAGCGTTTTCAGTGCCTTGACGAGGGCGAAAGCCTGTTTCTGAGGGGAGGAGCAGTTCATGAGACTCGTGGAAAGCAGAAAGTGTATGGTTAACATATTTTTCCCCAATTTTGCTTTTTCCGTGGAGGAGCGAAATAGGGCAGTAATTGCCCAATTCAGCCGGGTCCAAATGAGTTTTTTTTTTTTTAGCAATGCTTTTACCATTGCTTTTTTCCATTCGCGGGGGGACTATACCCGTACGAGTGAGGCATTGATATAGTTAGTAATAGAAGGGGTCACTGTAGATGCTATCAGTTTCAGAATATTAGGTGGTGCAGTACTCTTGACTGAGGATAACATAGGTAGGATCAATTCCTGGGTGAGCGGGGTATAGTTCTCCAGATAATGGTTACTCTCGAGCTGATCTGAGTCTGTAGACTTGGTTAATGAATCACTGTCTGTTTGGGGATGCTGCACGGTCGCGTCATCTGGCGCTTTTACATGCGTCCGCAGTGCATCGTGGTCCAGCAGCTAGAATGCTGACCCGGCGCCTGCGGAACCAGAGCCCCTCCCCGAGCTTTAACACAGCTCCCCCATGTGCAAAATCACAATTTTAGCAATTTAAAACAAGTAACAGCTATAGTTTAAAAAGTATTTTTTTTAAAACAAATTATTCAGCCAAGCGCCCTTCACTCGGTCTCTGTGAGGGCAAGACCCCTCTAGCTACCGCAACGCGGTCGCGTCGTCTGGCGCTTTTACGTGCGTCCGCAGTGCGTCGTGGTCCAGGAGCTAGAACTCTGACTCGGATCCTGTGCAACTAGAGCCCCTCACCGAGCTTTAACACAGCTCCCCCGTGTGCAAAATCACAATTTTAGATATTTAAAACAACTAGCAGCAATAGTTTAAAAAAGTATTTTTTTTAGAAACTAATTATGCAGCCAAGCGCCCTTCACTCAGTCTCTGTGAGGGCAAGACCCCTCTAGCTACCACAACGCGGTCGTGTCGTCTCGCGCTTTTACGTGCGTCTGCAGTTTGTCCTGATCGAGCAGCTAGAACGCTGACCCGGCGCCTGCGGAACCAGAGCCCCACCCCGAGCTTTAACACAGCTCCCCCGTGTGCAAAATCACAATTTTAGCAATTTAAAACAAGTAGCAGCAATAGTTTAAAAAGTATTTTTTTTAAAACAAATTATGCAGCCAAGCGCCCTTCACTCAGTCTCTGCGAGGGCAAGTCCCCCTCTAGCTACCACTGCGTGTGAAGGGGCCATATTTACAAGGAGAGAAAAAGTCAAGCAGGGTGGCTTTTCCTATCCTTGTAAATATGGAGGAAACCCCTGCGCCACGAGTACATCACTTTTTGTGACGTACTGGTGGCGCAGGGGGCTTGTAAATCTGCCCCTTAGTTTGGTGTAGGTGCAAATCCTCCATTGCCGATCCCTGGTGAGTTGTACTACTACTGCAGAAACAAGGCCAATGGAGGTACCAATGAGTGAGGCAGACAAGCCTCAAGGGTCCTGTGACCTCAGTGACAAAGTGACTGTCACTTTAGGATGTGTTGCTTCGTGGGCTTTCCTGCAAGACTGGAGGCGAACTTCAGTATGGATTGTGGTGGACACTGACAGGCCTTAAAGGTTAACCCACACTTACCACTGCTAGGGTCGACCTGCTGGTACTAAGACACCAGGGCTTCTAAGGTCTAGCATGGGAATGTGCTCCCTCACTAGAATGGTCAGGTGGACTAGTCATGAATGCTGAACCTGGTTCCCCTGTTTAAAATTCGGCAGCTCTGGCCATAGTACCACATCCTCTCCCCCACTGAACACCATACTGCTCCATTGAGAGAAACTTGCACTATTGGGGACCGAGAGGAATACACGAGGTTCTGTACACCGGAGGAGCTGGGCCGCCACGTGCACTATTGGGGACTGAGAGGAAAACACGAAGAACTGCACACCGGAGAACCTGGCCGCTGCATGCACTATTGGGTACCGTGAGGAAAACACGAGGAACTGCACATGGGAGGAGCTAGGCCGCCACGTGCACTATTTGGGACCGAGAGGAAAACACGAGGAACTGCACACCGGAAGAGCTGGGCTGCCGCGCGCACTATTGGGGACCGAGAGGAATACACGAGGATCTGCACACCGGAGGAGCTGGACCACCGCGTGCACTATTGGGGACCGTAAGGAAAACACTGGGATGTGCACACCAGAGGAGCTGAGCGGCCGCATGCACTATTGGGGACCGAGAGGAAAACACGAGGAGCTGCACACCAGAAAAGCTGGGCGGCCGCGTGCACTATTGTGGACAGAGAGGAAAACACGAGGAACTGCACCCCAGAAAAGCTGGGCGGCCATGTGCACTATTGTGGACAGAGAGGAAAACACGAGGAACTTCACACCGGAGAAGCTGGGCCGCCGCGTGCACTATTGAGGAACGAGAGGAAAACACGAGTAACTGCACACCGGAGGAGCTGGGCCGCCGTGTGCACTATTTAGGATCGAGAGGAAAACACGATGAACTGCACACCGGAGGAGCTGGACCACCGCGTGCACTATTGGGGACCGAAAGGAAAACACTGGGATGTGCACACCAGAGGAGCTGAGCGGCCGCATGCACTATTGGGGACTGAGAGGAAAACACGAGGAACTGCACACCAGAAAAGCTGGGCGGCCGCGTGCACTATTGTGGACAGAGAGGAAAACACAAGGAACTTCACACCGGAGGATCTGGGCCGCCGCGTGCACCATTGAGGATCGAGAGGAAAACACGAGGAACTGCACACCGGAGGAGCTGGGCCGCCGCGTGCACTATTGAGGATCGAGAGGAGAACACGATGAACTGCACACCGGAGGAGCTGGGCCGCCGCGTGCACTATTGGGGACCGAGAGGAAAACACGATGAACTGCACACTAGAGGAGCTGGGCCGCCACGTGCACTATTGGTGACCGAGAGGAAAACACGAGCAACTGCACACTGGAGGAGCTGGGCCGCAGCTTGCACTATTGGGGACAGAGAGGAAAACACGAGGAACTTCACACAGGCGGAGCGCGAAGACCACCCAAAAATTCAGCAAGAATGAGCGATTCATTGCCACACAAAGAGCATATAAAATTACTGCGGCTTTCAAATAAACATTTTCCGCATCAGTTATCATACAGCACGTACTTTTTATCTATATTGTATTCTTTTAGATTCACCTCTGTAGCTTCACTTTAAATAAATACCATGAATAAATATGATGTGGCTTTGCAAGGGATTGTGGGTATGAATATTATAGAGCGCCTTACATATTTCCGTACAAGCAGTACGTCATACCAGCCGTCATTGAACAATCTCACCCTGTGAAGAGGGGGCGAGGCCTTGAAGGGGCGGGGCCTCCTGCAGAGAAGTACCTATGAGGCACTTTTGAACCCCAGCCTGTCACCAAACCCTTCCTCCACCCAAAATAAACAAGCAATGGTATAGCCAATAGGTCTGGCTTTTAGGTCTTTTTAAGTGTATAACTAGAGCTATTGGCTATGCCAATGTGTTAAGGTTATGTGGTATAGCAGTGTGGCTGCTGTCTAACATATTGAAAGTTATGACAAAAAAATGTTGGTTTCTCTAATCCACTTCGCTAATGGATTCCCTCACATTGTCCTTCTGGCTTCTGCTTAATTTAATGTACACTGGTGTAAATTGGTGTAAACATTGGTGTGCAACAGCAAAATGAAATTTTGTCCACTGGAGCGCTCCTTTAAAATTGTTTTGTGGCTGTTATTGCCCTTCTGTCACTCATCCAATTCTACATCCAATACATATATTTTTCATTTCGATTCCCAGCGCCGGCAGCAGGTTAGCCCAGCACCTTGTGACTCTGGGCAATAGCTCACTAAGGGGCATATCAACAACAACCGGCAATAATTATCGCTGAGCGCACTTAGCGCTCGGATAATTATCGCCGGCTAGCGCCGGTTTGTATCGCTGAGATAGCGTGCTATTAGCAACGCTTATCTCATCAGCGATAAAAATACTAGCGCTAACGTGAGATTATCGCTGGAAACCCAGCGATAATCTCACGTTAGCTAGTTGATAGGGACCCCCAAACTTAGCCATGATATCCACCTTCCATAGGAAATCATGGCTAAGTCAGTCCAGAAGCAGGCGTAAGGAAAGTAGCGATAACAGGGGTTATCGCTACTTTTCCTGACGCTTTGCTTCATAGCGTTAGGCTTGCTGATAGGAGAAATGTCGCTTAGCGACGTTTCTTCTGTCATGCCAGGTCAGGAACGCCCACTTTGCATCTCATTAGAGATGCAAAGTTGGGCGTTAGGAATCCTGACGCTAAAGCAAGGTTTCACGCGTTAGCGTGACCTTGCTGATTAGGTGATAAAATGATCGCCGCTTTTCGTCCGAAAACGGCCGCAAAAGTGGCGATAATTTTTTATCGCCTGCTTGTTGATATGCCCCTTAATCTTCCCCACGGCCCCCAGCGCCGGGACACCTTTCCTGAGGTAGCTGCTTGCTTTACAAATGCTCATATTTCATGTTCATTTCATATATTTTTAGTCTCCCTCATTGTTTGTTAATTTAATTTATGTATTTTGGGGCATATCATCAAGGACCGGCGATAATTATCACTAAGCGCACTTAGCGCTAGGATAATTATCGCCGGGTAACGTGGAATTTTATCGCTGAGATAGCGTGCTATTAGCAACGCTTATCTCAAAAGTGATAAAATTCCAAGCACTAACTGCCAAATGTGAGATTATCGCTAGAAAATCCAGCGATAATCTCACAAAGTTTGGCGATAGCTTTTTGATATGGCAGGGCAGACTTAGCCATGATATCCACCTTCCATAGGATATCATGGCTAAGTCAGTTTTGAAGTAGGCGTAAGGAAAGTAGTGATAACAGAGGTTATCGCTACCTTGCTTGTCGCTCTGCAGGTTAGCGTGCCTATTGATAATTGGAGAAATGTCGCTTAGCGACATTTCTCCAGTTATGTCAGGGCAGGAATGCCCACTTTGCATCTCATTAGAGATCCAAAGATGGGCGTTGAGGGAAAGGGCGATAATGCAAGGATTCACGCGATAGCGTGATCTTGCTGATTAGGCGATAAAATTATCGCCGCTATTCATCCGAAAACGGAAGCAAAGGTGGCGATAATTTTTTTGCGCCTCCTTGATGATATGCCCCTTTATTGGTAAAGAGTTTAGCTATATTTTAAATGGAGAGTGTTGGCAAATTGTTTTATTATTTTTTTTTACATGCGTTTGACTTTTCAATTTTAAATGATGTATTGGGTAATTTATTAAAAAAAATTAAAAACATAAAAAATCTCAATCAGAGGCACAGGTAGATCTTCTGTTAACTTGTGGAGTTGTGGGCCCCATAAACAAGCCTTGACAAAAGCAATCATTTTGTATTTTGGCAAGCGAAAATGTTTTACTTGCGCCAATAAGACACAAAGAACAACTGTGGTATATGCGGATGTAAAGCTTTCTTGCATGTAGAGGTGAGGGGGTGGTTGGTTAACATGTAGTAAAGACAGTGCTTTAAATGAGCCGGTACTCACCGGTACTGAGTACAGGCACCTCCAATTTTTTTTGCCGTCAGTAACGCTACTTTCCTGTTGCTAGAGAGACTACGGGTATCATGATCAGCACGGCAGGTGCAGATTAGGTCTTCCCAGTGCAGGCCAGATGCAGCTCTGCTTCCGAGGAGCTTGTAATGAGTTCATCTGTTTTAGTGACATAAACGCATTTCTCGTGTGTTTTGATCTGTGCTGCAAATCGTACAGAAGTCATTAAGTATGATCATATCTTGCCCTTAGACCCGCCCCTAGCCCCGCCCACTTGCCACACCTCCATTTTAGTGAGTACCTGCACTTAGTTTTTCCCATTTAAAGCACTGAGTAAAGATGGCAGCAGATGCACGTTTTATGGAATGCTTGCTAAGTGTCCCGTGTAATGTAAACGGTGCTCATCCAAAGCTCTTGGGGCCCTTCATTTCGAGTTGGCGCTACGTGTATACGCGATGATGAAGGTAAATAAATAAAAGGCGGTGAGGTTCTGGATCCCTGTTTAATGATAAATAACAATCTAAACCACCATATATAAGAAATAATCACAACACCCATAAATGATTAATAACCTTGAAGCAGACTTGACCATGCTGCAAGAAGAAAGCAAATGAATTTATGCCAAATAAATTGAGTAGTAATTGTGTTAAAGGGCTGGGGATGCTCTTGTATAATTACTTGTGATTCTGACATCAAAGCAGAATTGTGCTTGCTCCAGCGGAAAAGGCAAATTTGCATATACTCCCTATGTCACAGACTCGTCATCACACTACTCATCCATACACTCATTCATTGGTGGGGCCCATAACACCAACACGCACTTGTCTTACACGAATCTGCACACAGGAGAAAAGGCGCTGGACATGTGGGTACCTTATTACCTATCAGGATTACATTTCTTTACATTATATACATTATATACATCTGCACCTATGGATTCCTGACCTTAACATCAAGGCACTCCACCACTTGGTCGACGGACCAATTAGTTGGACTGGTTGATGGTGATTTAGAACCAGCTAAATCACAATGAAAGCCTAGGAAACATTTGATTAATTTCAGTACTCAATTAAAGAATCACAAACTCATTTCGTATTAATCCAAATTTGTTTATCTAATATTAATTTGCTCTACATTCGAATTTAGGCGCTACAGATTATAACATAATTCAGTTTATTTCAAGAAGAAAATCAAATCTTGGAACATAAGCATCCATCTAGAAATGCACTTGATAGTTAGCAGATAGCAAAAGATGGCGACCCTCCGATCACACAGAGGATTATTCAAAGTCCCTGCTACAATCTCCAGGAAAAGCTCTCCAACCCACAGCAATGATCAAACCATCAGATGAAATAACTTCCCAAAAATCAAAGAAATCCAAGGTAAACCATGGAAATCTTCATCAGCTCAGCGTAGACCCAACGCCACGGAAGATTAGCCCAGTGAACCACCCAACCTTGGGCAGATGAGGGTCTTTATACCCTTTTTCCCGCTTACTTCAGATCAACATGCAACAATTTTAGGGGTAGAAACTGTTCCGATTGGTCAGTCCAATTCAATTTGTAATTTCTTAAAATGTTCACATGACCCACGGGTTTTCCATGAGACTTGGCATAGCAAAGCATAAAAACGTCCTGTATCCTTCAGTTCACAGGCAAAAGTTGCGAAGTAATAACAAGCCATTGTCCCCTTGGTAGTTCACACCGTTCATCACTTGGCAACCCTCCATGCTCCTATCCTTGACAAGGGACACACTTATACAGGAGCTGAGGTCACTTGGAGATCTCCAGAGCCATCCGATTCTGCGCAGTAGTCATCGCGCTCACATGACGGTGGCACCACAGGAGCTCCATCTTAAGTTCTGCGGCCTAGCAGGCCCGAATGCCAACTTAAGAAAAAACAGACATAACAGTAATTAATTCTCCTGCTTTCTTGAGTGGGTCGTTAAATTTGATGGTTAGGGAGGTCGGGGGTTGCTGGTGTTTTTGATTAGGTCAGAGAGTTTCTTTAGTCTGTTCTTAGAGGAACCAAGGAGAGCTCTAAGGTGATTAGATTTTTCACTTAAGACATGTTTGTGGTAACGTGATCTTGTAATTTGGAGATGGGAAAGATTAATAACAGATGGTGACTGTCGCCCTTTTTGCTTTAGTATTCTTAGATCTTTCCTTTCTTCATAGAGGGATTTGTTGAACCATGTGGCAGAAGGTGTGGGTCTTTTCTTCTTGCTTTGTAGTGGAGCAACATTGTCTAACAAGATAGATAGACTAGTAAAGCAGCGAGTGATCAGTTTGTTGACATCAGAGATGAGACTAATGTAGGTTAGTACTTCTTTTGTGGTGTTGCTGAGATTGTTGATGTTCATTGTGATGCAAAACCAGGTAGTTGCCCTTTTTGGTTGGCCTAGGCTTGCCACATGAGAGAGGTGAAGTGAGAAAGGGATGAGGGAATGGTCAGACCAGTATACTGGAATAAGATCAGCTACTGTGAGCAGCTTGGTTTTTGAAATAATAAGGTCAAGCGTGGAGCCTCTGGAGTGTGTTGGTTTAGAGTTGTGTTATATGAGATTATTAGCTGAGATTAATATGGCAAGCAAGTTGGCAGCTGAGTTTTCTAAGGAATCCCAGTGAAGGTTAAAGTCTCCTAGAAGAACCAGTTTATCAATTTTTGAAGATCGGTCACTTGCAAAGTCAATGAATTCCTCAATAAAGGTGGAGTTGTCACCAGGTGGGTGATAGATAACGTTAATCCTGGGGGGGAGTTGTGCTGGAATGAAGTTCCAGAGACAGGCATTTGAATGCAGAGAAGGAGCTACTAAGAAGTTCCCTACACTGAAGTGTGTTTCTGAAGATGGCGCCAACGCCTCCCCCTACTCTATCTAGCCTGTCTTTCTTGATAACGGAATAATTACGGGGAGCAGAAGATAGAAAAACTGTGTGAGAAATGTCACTGAGCCAGGTCTTAGTGAGGATTAGTAGGTCAAGGTTGTGGCGAGTGATTGTATCAGTGATTTCTTCTTTGTTTTAAGTTGTAGATTTGCAGCTGTGAAGCATACAATATAGCTCTGTGGTGATTGTTTTGGTGTATGGGGTGTCAGGGCTTTTGGCGTTGATAGGAATGATGGGGCATATTTACAATAACTGGCGCATCCCTGCATATCAGCAGGGATGCGGCAGCTATTGTGCGCCACAGCTCCGCCAACATGGATGCACCGCATTTACAATGTGGCGCACCATGGGGCAAAAACGGCACAGATGCGTGACGCATCTGTGCTGTAAAAGTGGCGCATTGCTGGAGTTGCGTCGCAAGCGCGACGCATCTCCAGCAATGCTCTGGGGGGCCTTATCTTGTTAATGCTGTATCAATCCTTACGCCTGCTTCAGGCAGGCGCAGGGTTTTGACGCAGCATGGGCCTAAAAGTGACTGAGTGAAATCTTGTAGATTTCACTCAGCCAATTTTAGGAGGCGTTCCTGCGCTGGAACGCCCCCCACCTGCGCAGGAACGCCTACATGTGGCGCAGGGCTTTACAACATGACGCTTGTAAATCTGCCCAATGTTTCTGTATGTCAAAGCCTTATTTGTAGGTGGCTGGCATTTGGAACGAGTCAAGGAGATGGGGAGAATTGTGTATTGTTCTGTGTTGTCCAAAAAAGGAAATGGGTATGGTGCGTTGTTTAGTGTTTTCAGGAAAGGATATGGTATAGGAAGTAGGGGTGTTATAACTAGCAAGTAATTTAGTGATATCACTTTGGGAGATGTTGTGCACAGTTCTATTGGGGTGTGGGAGAAGAGTACTCCTTGGGATTAAGTGATTGTGGTATTGTATTCTTGTCGAGGGGGGTACACACCTTCCACCCATACTGCCTCTTCCATGGCCCCACTTGGCACCCCATGGCCCACCAATCCTATCAGGAATCAGGCACATCGTCCCAGACTAGCTCTCCGACCCATTTCAGAACGTTAAACGGATGATATCAACGACTCTTACCTCGAAATTAGCCTGAACTCGGCCCGTTTGCAATCCCAGTTTTAGTGAGCACTAATAGAATCTATAGACCTGTCCTCTTGCCCAGACCCCCTACTCAATACACTTCTGTACATACAGCACACACCACCACTGAGGTGCTCCGGCCTCTATTGTGCATGCTCCTCAACTGGAGATCAGCAGTACAACATGCCACAGATATTGCTGAAGTTATACTCGCGGAAGAAATAGACATTGCATTCCTCACAGAATCCTAGCTCAATGACCACTCTACCCCCATCCTAGACCGTCTCTCCCCCAGGTTACAACATCATCCGACACGACGGACTGATCAAAACAGTTGGCGGCCTAGCTATCATCCATAAAGAAGGAATACAGTTTACCAGATTAAAATAATCCAAAGAATACCTGATTCTTGAGTACCTAGGTGTTGAACTTACAGCCAAAGGCATCACGCCCAACAAATGTCACACCATCTACCATCCTTCTGGTGCATGTATCGTCTTCGCTGAAGAACTAACTGACCTAATAACTAATTTCTCCATAACAGACACGGAAGACATGTTCCTGGGTGACTTCAATATCCACTGGAACAACCCAGAAGACACTACACCCCAGAACCTCTCCAACCTGCTTGAAATTACCAACCTCAAACAACTCTGCAATGAACCAACACACATCAAAGGAGCAAGTCTGGATTCGATCATCATCAAAAATGAGCTGGTCTCTTTGAGATCGATTCTACCATTGACTGGTCTGACCACTACCTCATACTGTTTAATATTGACTCACATGTCAGAAACCAACCAAAAAGACATGACAAACCTAAACACTGGACAAGGAACATCAAAGGAGTCCCCATAACGAACTGGAATCCAGGATTCATGCCCATCTACAACCCCAACCTTCCAATATGACGGCCAATGACCTCACAGCCCACTTTAATTCCACAATGACAGAGGTGTTAGATCAAGTAGCACCACTCAAACTCAAACTTTTGAGATAACCCAAATCTAAATTTTGATTCATTGTGGATCTTAATAACGAAAGAAGACCACTCAGACAATCAGAACGGACTTTGAGACTAAACCCTTAGACTCTTCACCTAGCACAACTTTGATCAACACGGTCGGCATATAAAAAACACATTTTTAGAGAAAAGGCCACTTTCTTCCGCAGCAACTAGACCAGGTGAAGAATAGACCTGGAGAACTCTTCAACATTGTCAAAAGTCAAACAAACAGCACCCCCCCACAAGAAATAAAAGCCACCAAACATCGATGCGAAGAAATCGCCAGCTTCTTCACTGATAAAGTCACAAAAATTTAGCAATCCTCCCTCCCTTGCAACCAGCCCCCTTTAAGCACCCCTGACCATATAGATTGAAATCTTGTCACAGACAACCAGACCCGCTTTCAACTGAAAAATGACGCTCATTGGTCGAGCTTTGAATCCATGTAGGAAATCGAAGTCTTCAATATAATTGCAAGCTTAAAGCCTTCTTCCCACACTATGGACCCCCTCCCATCCACAATAGTAAAAAAGCTCAACCACATCATTGCCCCTTGCTGGACAAAAATCATCAACTCCTCTCTCACATCAGGTTGTGTCCCTGATGCCCTTCAGCTAGGGCAAATCACACCCATACTCAAGAAACCAGGGGCCGACCCCAACGAGGTCAACAACCTCAGACCTATCTCCAACCTTCCGTTCCTAGCAAAAACATCAAAGAAGTGCGTTCTCCAACAACTTAACAAACATATTGACGACTTCAACCTCCTCGACACCTTTCAGTCGGGTTTCAGAAAAGGTTGTAGCACCGAATCAGCGATGCTGAATATTGCAGATGATATCCACAGAGCCTTAAATGAAGGTGAAGCCTGCCTCCTCATCCTTATTGACTTATCAGCAGCATTTGACCCCGTAAACCATTGAGCTTTAATTGAGACTCTGAAGAGCCGATGTGGCATTAATGGCACAGTACTAGAATGGTTCACTTCCTTCCTTCAGCACCGTTCACAACAGATTAAAATCAACTCCTGCCTCTCTGTACCAACACAAGCCAAACTTGGAGTCCCTCAAGGATCGATCCTCTCACCATCCCTCTTCAATCTCTTCATGGAACCCCTTGCTATTATTTTGAAACAAGCAGGGGTTCATTACCACCTATATGCAGATGACACACAAATATACTACAGAATCAAATCGCCCAGTGACGCCCGACACCTCAATGTCACGCTAATCCAAACCTGGTTTAACGCAAACCACTTAAAACTGAACCCGGACAAAACGTAATTAATACTGTTCTCTCTGAAATGTAACCACCAACCAATTGAAGTCTGGCTCAAGGAACTTGATGCTCTAAACTGCTCCCCTGTCCTATCCGACTCAGTAAAATCACTAGGCATTACCCTGGACAAGAACTTGTCAATGAAGGACCACATCAAGAACTCTGCAAAAAGTGCGCTTTACTCTCTAAAACACATCAAGAAAATTAAATCCTTTCTAAACTAGACTATGGAAACGCCATCCTAACAGGGTCACCAAAAGCTCACCTAGCCCCACTAAGGTCAGTCCTTAACATGGCAGCCCGACTCTTAACTGGTGTTAAAAGATTTGAACACATCTCACCAACCCTCAACGCACTCAACTGGCTTCCCATGGAAGGTAGATGTATTTTCAAACTGGCCTGTATCACTCAAAAGGCCCTTCACACCCAATCCCCAAACTACCTAAACAGAAAACTAGTAAAAGCAGGAAAATCCAGAACTCTGAGACGCACCAACTCACTTCTTCTCATCCCTCCGAAACTGAGAAAGAAAACGACCCAATGCCGGTCCTTCTCTGGCAACGTACCCAGGATGTGGAACGCACTCCCGATCGACCACAGATGCAACCCCTCCTTCTCTTGCTTCAAAAAGGACCTGAAACTCTTTCTTCTCAACCAATACT
The DNA here is from genome assembly GCF_964204655.1 of Triturus cristatus. Classification (NCBI taxonomy): domain Eukaryota; kingdom Metazoa; phylum Chordata; class Amphibia; order Caudata; family Salamandridae; genus Triturus; species Triturus cristatus. The sequence continues at coordinate 853,061,759 of NC_140586.1, read as the reverse complement.
TTACCGACCGAGGCAACCGTCCTGGGCATCAATAACCTAGTGGACTCCCCCCTCACTTTGACCTTCAAGGATGGTGGTTTTCTGCCTGTGTCAGCCACCTGCGTCCTTCTCCCCTCACTGGATGCATAAGTATTATGTCTTTGCTTTTTATCTTTATGCATCCTCATGTCCTGCAATGTTATGCAATCTTTTTTTCTTTTCCTTTGTGTATGTAAAGCTCTCTGATACCCACGGGTCTAACTAGCGCGATATAAAACGTTATAAATAAATAAATAAAAAATAAATTATAATAAATGGTGTCTGAAATAGTAGAAATTTTAGAGTTTAAATGGGAGATGGTGACTTCAAGCTGGGAAATAGTGGGGTAGAAGTGGGCAAGTTTGTTCTCAATGCTATGTATAGTTAATTGGGGAATGTTTTAATATTCTGATAGGGTGATGGGTTCAGAGGAGAGAGCTTCTTGAGAGGCCGAGTGGGGAGGGGAGGAAGATAAGGTGATGAGGTAGGGTATAGGATTTAGAGGTGGAGGGTGAGGGATCTGCTGTGGTATATATGAAACACTTAGGACATTCATTGTGGGAGGCATAAGTATAGTGTGGTTGTAGGGGTGAGGAAAGATGGTAACTGTAGTATGACAAAGGTAAGTGGGCTGGAGGAGTGAGATATGCGGAGATGGTGGGCAAGAAGTCAAAGTAGTTGAGAGTGAAGAGTGGGGAATAGAGCGATGGAAAATGAAGATGTTTGAATGAGTATGAGGGGCCTAGAGATTAAGAAGATGTGAGAAGCTTTCAGGAGGATGGGTGGAGCATGTGGATAGTTATCCCTGATGCAAGAAAGGGGAGAGAAGAGATTAGTATGAGTGGACAAAGGTTCATGTGGATGTGTAGGAATGACAAGGGGGAGTAGTGTGTGGGAAAGCATAGTCTTGGGAAAGTAGGCGAGGGATCAGTGGAAGGATGTGGACTGGAGAAGGAGGAGGATCATGTGGATGAATGTGTAATATATGGTGTGGGGAGGATTAAGTGTTGGTAGTATATACTAGTTAGAGGGTAGATAATCTGTGTATGGGGGTGCTATCATTGAGGTCCTAGGATGGCACGCGGCGGGAGATAGGAATATTGTTCAATGCAAGTGGCAGAGGGTTAAGGGTGAAAACCCAGGTGGAGAGAATGTGAGGAGAGGCGGTAATGGGGGAAGATGGAACTGATGGGCCAGGGAATTCAGAAATGTTCTCGGGGGACGGCCTTGCAGTACCCAGGCATGCAAATGGGGATTGTGAGGGTGGAGTCCGTGGTGAGATGGGGGTGGCAGTGACAGGGGATGGGAGCGGGGATTGTGTAGGGGTCCATAGGTGAGCTAGGATGGGTGGGAGTGAGCAGGGATGGAAAAAGGTGGGGCAAATAGGGAGAGTCTTTTGCTTGAATCATGACCTTACCATTGTTTTATAAGGAGATAGTGATTGAGCCATTGAAGTATGCTGAGGGAGAGACTTTTAGCTGGAAGCCGTAAAGGGTTTTGGAAGAGGATGTCACATAAAGTGTGTTCTGGAAGATAGCAAGCCAGATGCGATGTCGTCGGTGAAGAAAATGAAATCTGTTTTGAGCTTCCAGTATCGGCCACGGTGGTACGGATTGACAAAAAGGGTGTCCAGAAATTGTTCAAGGGTGTTTTTGAATTTTTATCCAGAGGCTTTGGAGAGGTTGGGTGGGTAGATAATCTGTTGCAGTTAGCTCCAACTTTAACCACCTTTCTGAACAATATTGTATAGTAGTGAGGATATGGTGGGGTGAAAGTGATGGAGTGGCGAGGGTAGATAAGGCAGCGCTGTATCGCTCAGGTAGCGGAATGTGTGATCATCGCCAGCCGTTAACTCCGGATTCAGACCTGCTGTCTGCAGCTCTGTCCGCAGCCCCTCATGTTGGTTCCAACCGGGCTGCCTGTCTAGTCCCACAGAAGATCCCCCGCAGCTCTCTTGCATGCACCCGGGGCAGCGGCGGTGCTGTGACTGCAGAGGGAAACCTACACTGCTGCTTTAGTTTTAGAACTAAAAAAGTCTTGTGTTTGGCATTTACAACAATAAAAGGTGGCAGTTCAGTGGTGTAGTAGCAGGATTATTGACAGGTCACCATGTTTTCTGTTCTGTACCTTATGCCAGGTCCAAGTGGGAAGATTAGGGCAAACCCCTATTGTTATATACATTCTCCCAACATACAGCACATCCATGGTTCGTCTGCATACGCACCATCATATGTTAGTTACTAGCACCATTACACCCGACCTTACACCATGGTGAACGTGTATCAGTGTTGTGTCCTTAAATAACTTGATGGTTTAGGGGACACATTCCTGCACCAAAAGCAAACAATCTATGCAATTTCCTCATTCTATGTGTCCTGCGGAATATAGAACACATACTAATTGGACATGACGAACAGACATGTAATTATGTATGCTCATTTCACCTCCTCTTAGGAGGCACACTATTAGCAAACAGTCCCTGATACTTGGATAAGCGGAAATGTGCGAGATCGTCATTGGGAAAAGCCATTGCAAGGCCCATAGAACGCATTATTCAATCAATCTTTATCTTTATTTCGGTCACTAGGACCATAAAAGAATTACACATCAAAATAGTTCACACATAAATAAAAAACAAATCAATTATAAAACCGTGGCGTAGAATTTACAAACAAATTCATTCAACTGGTATTGACTTAATATAATGATTGCGACAGAACCACATAGCTGTTAAAAATTTTGCAACCGCAAATACAGTTGCGGCCGACAAATCTTTTTTTAAGATCATGAATGCTGGAAGGTGCCGTCTACAGCTCAAGTTTTTGAGGAGTGGGACAAGCCAATAATTCCTTGCTCTTCGATAAACTGGGCAGAAAAATATAACATGCAAATCGGTCTCACTTGGATGAGCGCAGGCTGGACACTGCGGTGTGAGCTGGGAGTGTGTCCAACGATCAGTATGCGCTCTAAGGGGGAGGGTGCTATACCGCCATTGCATATAAAGCTTCCTTGTTAGCGAAGGGCCTATATTGTCAAATGCAAATTCTAATTGGTTTGGGTCTTTAAACCCCAGAAATGTTTTTGATAGGGACCTCTCCCTTACACTCTCAATTAGAACGCGTAGATGATGCTCATAGTAAGCCTTGGAGATGGATTTACGTGAGATTCTGGGACATGAATTTCCAGGATCAGACCACTGATCCAATCTTCCTAAAGATTCGCATATTTGCTTAATATATCTGAGCCAAGGAATTTGTGCAGGTTTGGCAAGGCGCATGATCTCCTGGAGCTCCGCTCTGTAATTTGACAATTCCGGCGTGCACCATAGTTTGCGCCAGTAAATGATGGGTTTGAGACCCAACTCCTCTGTAATGGGTCTGAGACCTAAATCAAGTCTCAGTGGGAGGAGTGGGGTACTAGACGGAAGACCTGTCAGTTGCCTTAAGAAGTTATTCTCCGTGACCTGCAATTTCTGGGTGGGGATATGCCCCCATAATTCACCTCCATAGGACACTGCCCCTTTCGCCTGAATTCTGTAAATTTGGAGGCGAGGAGAAAATGTCCTATAGGTCAATCCTCGTGACATCCTTGATATGCCACCTGTCAACTGGATCAATTTAAGGTTTGCCTTGGTTCGATGTGAGTCCCAAGTCATGGTCTGGTTAATCGTTACTCCCAGATATTCGAATGTGTAAACCCTCTCTAATCTGGAGGGCCCTAAAACAGGATTTGCACGTGTAGATGAAGGTGGATTGAAGATCATATACTTGGTTTTAGAAGCATTAATCTCCAATCCACGCGTCACACAAAAATCCGCAAATCCGTCCAGGACCCGCTGTATACCAATGGGGGATTTGGAGAGCAGCAGGGTATCATCCGCAAACAAAATAGCGGGAACCCTGCTGCCATCCAACCCGGGGGCATCGATATGACTCACCCCATTAAGATGATTAATCACCCCGTTGACAAAGAGGCAGAAAAGAGTCGGCGCGAGCACACAACCCTGCCTAACCCCCCTGTCAACGGGGAAACCATCTGAAAGAGTTCCTCCTCTTCCACATCTGACCCTGGCAAAATTTCCCTGGTGTAATCTTCTCAGAATTGATAGGATATCGGCTGGTGCACCAAGGTCCGATAGGACAGCCCACAGTTTGTCCCTAGGCACTAAGTCGAATGCGGCACGCAGATCCACGAAAACCGTGTATAGGCTGCCGCCCTCGATTAACACAGTCTTCCAATGTATAAGATTTAAGCTGAAGATCTGGTCAATAGTGGAGATTCTTCTTCTAAAACCAGCTTGGTATGTACTCAGGATTCCACATTCCTCTATCCAATCTTGTAAACGATTGAGGATAAGTCTGCCGAATAACTTCTGGGGAACATCGATGAGCCTAATAGGTCTATAGTTGGCTTAGAGCAGAGGCGAACCCTTTTTAAATATTGGAACAATCTCTGCGCCCAGCCAAGTATCTGGCAACTCCATGCCCCCCAAAATGGAATTAAATAAAAGCATGAAATAAGGTGCCCAAACATCTGGTTCTTCCTTAAATAAATCGCCGGGCAAGCCATCCAAACCTGGCGCCTTGCCTGATGCCAGCCCTACAATAGCCATTCGCACCTCCTTTAATGTAAATAGCAACCCCTTCGAAATATTACTAGCCGTCTGGATGGGTTTTATTCTGGCCTCATCAGGTAACTTATAGAGGGACTTGAAATGATCCTGCCAAGTCTTAGCTGAGATATTGGGCTCTATTGCAGAGGCCAACTCCTCAGAACCTGTGTTCGCGCACCGCCAAAATTTGCGCGAATCCCCACGTGCCAGGGAGATAGTAAGTTTCTCCCATTTTTGATGTTCCCATTCACTCTTGGCATTAGTGGTCAGGGTTTTATAGGTCATTCTCCTGGCCCTGATTTCCACGCATCCCTTCCCTGCCTTGATTGAAGTCAGAAGATCGGTTTTAGCCTTCCGACAGGCAGTATTATACCAGGGTGGACCGGGAGCAGGTCCATTGACCCTTTTAGATGTAATAGTGAAGATTTTGGATGCAGATTTAATAAAATCAGCGTGTAGTTGCCCCAACTGATTATATGCACCCTGGGTGCTACCTTGCACCTTTAAGGCCTGGACCTTTTCAAGTATGGGAATTAGTTGGATATACAACTTAGATATCCTCCCTGGTTTGGCAGCTAGTTTCTCCCACTTTACTCTGCGTCTATTACTCGAGAGGGATAACCCCAACTCAGATACATCCCTCTTCTTCCCCCAGGACTCCAGACCAGGATGATCATATTCTAGTTCCAGCACGTCGTGGTCGCTATCTTCTCTCGGTATTACCCGGAAATCACTGACAAGGGACCACGAAGACAATGGGACCAGGACATAATCTAGTCTTGACTGCCTACCCTCTCTATTGAAGGTGCATCTTGGGGGAATATCAGATTTTAACCTTCCGTTGCAGGCCCAGAGACCATGCTTCAGAGTGAGTGATGCAGAACCAGGGGGGACCAAACCCTTGGGGGCGGTACTTGCGATGGTGGTATGGACCAGGCAAGATCCTCATCCTGAGCCAAACCATCCAATGTACCTAGTAGCGGCTCAAAGTGGCAATTCAAGTCGCCACCTATTAGATAAGTGGTGCCCTCCGGAATTACGTTTAGGGCAAGCGCAAGCTCCACAATAGTGCGTGACTCTTGTGTAATGTTAACTGGCCTGGAATAGACATTTAACACCAGAAGGCTGTGTGAATTTGGCCATTCCAGGAAAACAGCTAGGATATCCTCCATGTTCAATGGGAAGACAGCGGCCCTGCATCCCAGGTCAGTGGCCACCCAGACTGCAAGGCCACCCGAGGGACGACCTCTACCTCCCCATTTTGCAGGTACGGAGAATGCAGCAAAACCTGTGCGGGTAGAATCTTCCCTCGCCCAGGTTTCTTGAAACAATCATATGTCGTAGCCCTCAATAAAGGAACTCCAGAACGGGCAATTCAGTTTATTGACCAAGCCCGCCACGTTCCATGATAAAATCTTAAGAGAAGGCGGATTAATCCTCTCCGTTTGGAGGGTAGGAGGTACAACGACATCAGGATGCATCTCTATGGAGGGGTTGGAGTCAGTCGAGCCATCTTGGTCAGCCATCACCAAAGATGTATTTAGTAGAAGGTTAGGGGTCCCTGCACAAGCTTCCCCATATTTTGGTTTCTGCTCAAAAGGTTCTCTCTGTGTGGGGATAGCTGGTCGTTCATTATGTATCAAGAACCTCTTGTAACCCAGATCCTCCCCAACCCCTGTCTTATTCAGTCAATCCACCATATCAAGGTAACTAAACCTATTGTATGTGGGAAAGTAATCATACGGCGGAATTCTGGAAATGGGGTAATGTTTCCTTTCAGTTGGCCGCCATCTACTTCCTCTCCTAGGCACTAGTTCCCACCCTTCCTCTTCCCGCTCAAGCCCTGCCGAGGGATAAAAGAATGATAAGGGGAGAGATTGAATGGGCGATCTATTGGTATGATGTGGCCAACTACATATGTACGAAACAGTGGCAGGATCCCTGAAGTTAATCACGACACAATCACCATGGATGGATTTCCTGGTGTTACCTAGCCATGGGACTCTTCTCACCATGAGAACCTCGCTGTGTTTTCCTTCTGGGAGGGGTCTGTTGTTAGAAAGCCAGTAAATCACCTTGTTTTTTAGGGCCTCCACGGGTTCTCTAGTGGAGGGTTTTAGTTCAGGAATGCCTGTTAGGATTACTGTGTACGGGATAGCCTCCGGTGGCAAATTGACTATCCTGTGTTGTGTGCCATTTCCATTTGCCCCTAATGTGGACTCATCCAACTCCTCTTGGGAAATTATATTTACACATGGTGGAATTTGTGATTTTGTAGTTTCTGAGGTGGTCAAAAAAATTTGTTGTGTTTGAGTGAGCTGAGGTGGAGGAAGCCCTACCTTGAGTAGAGGTGCGGATGTAGACTCACTACCCCTATTAGTCAACCCTCCACTGGTGGATACACTGGATGTATGCTTGGCCTCTACTAGGTGTGTGATCCCCTTTTGGATGTTCGATAAGCATGTTTCCATCTTGGCTATACGCTCTTCTAAGGGATTAAAAATTTCCCCCAGGAGAATACGAATATCCGAAAGGGTGAAGGCCTCTTCCCATAATGTAGTCTTAAAACTAGGGGCATCTGGGCCGGGGTTAGGGTAGGTAGTACCCTTTTTTTCCTAGGTGAAATCAGCCCCTTATTAACTAGGACCTGTTGTTTACCCTCGCTTTTGGGATTGTACTTTGGTGTTTTAGACTTGCCTCCCCCTGTAATATGGACCCGTTTTTTTCTTTCTCTCTCTCCCCCTGCGGTGATTGCACAGTCTGCCGAGCTCTCTCGGTAGTTGCGTCAGTGTTGGAAACAATCACATTGGCGGTGGTTGGAGGTGGAGGGGGCCTGATAGAAGGGAGAGTCAAAATGCTAGACTCCGTCTGGGCGGAAATATCACAATCAGTAACAGTTATAGTAGAACTGTTATGGTCAAGTAGGTGCGGCATACCAATTACCCCCCCATTGTCAGATGATGTGCGAGCAAAGGATTGTTCTGGCGTGATGGCTTGTGCAAGGGGGCCTAAAGAGGATCTCCTGACCCAGTCAATTTCTTGGGATATTCGCCTTTCTAAAATGGTAATTTTGTCAACGAGAAGTGAGCCTGCTTTGGCGAAGTACGTATCCAAAGTACCTTTAGCCATACCAGCGGCCAGTGTAGATCTGCTCCTCGTTTCTCTTGAGGTCATAGTTCGTATCTCAGCAACGCAATGGGGTGAGCAGGTGTAATCCAAATGGGGAGGCCCTGGCCCGGCCTCTCCCGTACTCGAACGGCCTCAAGCGGCCCGCTCTTTGCCCGGTCTTCGCCCCGAGCTTCGTTCCGCGCGCGTTACGCTAGCGCGAATGAAGCTGCCAGTACTAATAGAAAATATCGAACAAGGAAGTGGGCGGGAAGAGGCCCCAGCTGCTCCGATGGTGATGAATGCGCTGTGCAGGCTGGTCCTCGCAGTCCCACCCTCCAATGAGATGGAAAACAAAAAGTCTCTCCCTGGTCGTGCGGATTTCAGTTAGGCTGTGGTTCAAAGCACCATTATTCACGTAGGGTGAATCAGTGCAGCACTTTGCTCTGGCTTGCCTTACTGCATATATATGAGGCCATGCAAGGGTACACAAGCTGACTTTGCATTGCCACATTGATATGAGGTGGGGACCTGCTCCACCAGAGCATAATGAACAGTGATGCACCAGCAGCGCAGTTCACTTGTACATGTGGCCCACATTGACGTAGGCGGTCTTGGCATGTGCGACTTGTAGGATTGCGTTGCACATATGTCATGAAGAATGGTGCAAGTATGTAGGCCCACACCTACTACGCATGCACTGTCTCATTCAGCCCAACACTAATATGGCAACGCATTCCAACATATTTGACTGTCATGTGCCTGAGAAGTACTTACCAACCAGTGTGCCAATTCCATATGTCCCATTCTGGAAGCACTCATTAATGGTGTGTAGGAGAGTAGGGTCTGCTATCCTATGGTCACCTCAAATTTTTGCTTTTTGCTTCACTGGTTTTTGACATATTGAGGCTGTGGGCCTGCTAATCAGACCCCCAGCCTGCTGTTCTCTCTACTAAATTGACACTATGCACTTTAGGTGCATTAACCAATTGGAATTGGATCACCCTGTGAGCCCCCTGTACCAGTGTACACTAGGTACCCAGGGCATTGGTGTATCTAAGGCCTACCAGGGGCTGAAGCATGTATTATGCCACCCCTGGCCTGGCCTAGCAATTTGACACAACTGGCTGATTACTCAGCTGGGGTAAGTTGGTGTAACCACCTCTTACTTAGGTGTAGTTTACCTATACCTAACCTTAAATGGGACACATGTTAACCTAGAAGTCACTCCTATGGCAGGCCTTAACAATCCTGAAGGCAGAGTGCGTGGTTCCATGTGAGATGGTGCTCTGGCATGAGCTGAGCCTGTCTGCAGTGGCCGGAACAACTTCCTTCTACCGTTTCCAGATATCGCCATACCATATACTCTTAAGTGCATTATGAACCTCGCGGTTAAATGCTAACTTTGGTTTGGCTTTATCAAAACAGGTCGAGTAAGGTGTCATACGAATTGGAATACTAACCCCTCGCCAATTCTGGTGACGGGGTTAGCATTCCACCCTTCTAGAGGGACACGACATGTACAGTACCTGAAACCCGGGTAAAATCAGACATAGCCTCAGCTCCACAAAATGGACGCTGCCACCACAGACACAAGTCTGCCCTCCTGCTGCTGGGAGTCCTTCCAGCTTGGGAGATGTGGACAAAGGGTTTCCTGCCAGGGGAGGTGCGAGCACCACCCCAGACAGGATTTAGTGTATTGGTCAGGTAGGGCTTGAATGGAATCAGACATGCCTGAGGCTCACAAGGAGCCTCGGTGCATATGCCAGTTCAAACCGGTCCTGGGGCACACCAGCCCCAGACCTGGGGCGAGCTGGACAAAGGATTGGGGGTGTAACCACCACCCTTCCTGGTCCCACCCTTAGGGAGGGACCTAGCAGGTAGTCCGGCCCCTAGAATCCGCTTAAAGGTAGGAGCTGTGTCCTAACACTTCAGACATCCTGGAATCAACTTACTCCAAAGAAGAAGACGGAACCTTCGACGCTCTGCTGCACAGAGGACAGAAGGAAATCTCCCCTATGGTTAGGGAGTGACCATCTTGCTAACGCAAGCACCATCCAGCAACTCGACGTCTGCTTTGCCGCCGCCTCATGCCGGAGTCCGAGCCCAGAGACCGACAAGACCTGGACCTCCAGACCTCTCACAGCCCGATCCACAGTCCCTGCAAAGAAGGAACCCGTGGAGGCACCGAGACACGTGGAGCCAACCATCTTGAATAGACCCTCGACAAGCTGCAAGCGCGACAACAGAGGCTCCCTCCAAGTTGTGCTTTGGGTCCTGAGAAGCCCAACACCCGAGCAGCATCTGCACCAAAGGTGAGCCCTCCGGCATCTCCACGATCTGCGTGGGGCCCCTCTGCACTTTGCAACTCGACGCGCCTAACCGGACCCTGGTCCGTTGGCTAGTGGCCATCTTGGCGACGAACTTTGAAAACTACGATGCTGGGCTAGTTGCTCCAGACTGGCCCCTGCTTCCCTCCAAAGGAGCAGCCCCTCTGACCTTGCTGGTCAGAGCTACAGGCTTTCTTCAATTCCTGCGACTCCTGCTTTTGCCAATGTGAGAAGTTGGCCTGGTATATGATGCTCACTAGTTAAAGTGACCACCCTGTACCATGCCAAGCAACCCTTATGGTGTGGTTGTAAGTCAACCTTTTCAGACTAGCTGCCCTAGTGGTAGCGTAGGCTAAGCAGTCTTTGAGGCTAAACTCGTTAAAGCGTGTTAAGCAGGCTGTTTTACCATATGTAACCCCCTTTTATACCAATGAAAGGACACCACACAGATATGTATTCAAAATATATATGTATTTATTACTCAAAGTATCCCCTAGACTCTTTATGAGCACAGGAGCGAAACTCCTTAAACAAGAAAGTATCACAATATACAGAAGTTGCACTTTATATGGATGGGCCCTGGTGGCCACTCAAACCATATACTAAAATAGTGGTATAAGTACCACGAACAGGAAAGGGAAAAGGCCTAGGGCCTCTAGAATCGCTGGGCCTACAAGGAGCTAACTTCAGTTAGTGACCAGGAGGTCCACGAGTCGCGTGCGCAGTGAGGAAAGTTACACGCGGGCTCCCATAGGTTTTCAATGAGTGCGTAAAAGTTTAAAAGTTACTGCTAGAAGGGTCTTCTGGATGGATTACGAACTTAAGACTTAAAACACAGACACTAGAGATGTTTCTCTACACTTGGGCACCGGAGTGCCAGCTTTACCTCACCCACAGGAAGCGGGTGCATAGGTCTCGAAGTGCGTCGGGTTTCGTCTATCAATTCAATGGAGCCTGGTGACAAAGATGCTGCAGGCAGCCGGTCCAGAAGAGATGCGGTGGATCCAAGAGTGGATCGGAGCTGTAGAAGACCTGAAAGCAGAGGGGACAGTGTTCACAGTCACTAGCCAGTGACCAGCGTGGCACCAGGTAGGTACCAGGCGATGTCGGGTGCAAACAGGTGATGAGGGGTAGCTTGTCTCCGCAGCCACGTGGTCCCTGAAGGTCGACGACGTCCAGGAGTCGGGTCACGAGCTGGCCCACGCAGGCTCTCGCTGTCGGCGGTGTCGGCGACTCAAAGGAAGCAAACAAGTCTTGGCAAAAGCAGAAGTCGTGAAGAATGAAGAAAGCTGATTACTCTGACCAGCAAGGTCAGAGGGGCGGCTCCCTTGGAGGGGAGCAAGGGCCAGTCTGGTGCAACCAGACCAGCATCGTAGATTTCAAGGTTCGTCACCAAAATGGCCACTAGCCAACGGGCCAGGCACCGGGCAGGCGCGTCGAGTTGCAAAGTGCAGAGGGGCCCCACGCAGATCGTGGAGATGCTGGAGGGCTCACCTTTGGTGCAGATGCTGCTCGGATGTTGAGCTTCTCAGGACCCAAAGCACAACTTGGAGGGAGCCTCTGTTGTTGTGCTTGCAGCTTGTCGTGGGTCTTTCAAGATGGCTGGCTCCACGTGTCTCGGTGCCTCCACAGGTTCCTTCTTTGCAGGGACTGTGGATCGGGCTGTGAGAGGTCTGGAGGTCCAGGTCTTGTCGGGCTCTGGTCTCGGGCTCCGGTAGGAGGCGGTGGCAAAGCAGACGTCGAGTAGCTGGTTGGTGCTTGCGTTACCAAGATGGTCACTCCCTGACCATAGGGGAGATTTCCTTCTGTCCTCTGTGCAGCAGAGCGTCGAAGTTCCCGTCTTCTTCTTTGTAGTAAGTTGATTCCAGGATGTCTGAAGTCTTAGGACACAGCTCCTACCTTTAAGCGGATTCTAGGGGCCGGACTACTTGCTAGGTCCCTCCCTAAGGGTGGGACCAGGAAGGGGGGTGGTTACACCCCCAATCCTTTGTCCAGCTCACCCCAGGTCCGGGGCTGGTGTGCCCCAGGACCGGTTTGAACTGGCATATGCACCGAGGCTCCTTGTGAGCCTCAGGCATGTCTGTTTCTATTCAAGCCCTACCTGACCAATACACAAAATCCTGTCTGGGGTGGTGCTCGCACCTCCCCTGGCAGGAAACCCTTTGTCCACGTCTCCCAAGCTGGAAGGACTCCCAGCAGCAGGAGGGCAGACTTGTGTCTGTGGTGGCAGTGTCCATTTTGTGGAGCTGAGGCTATGTCTGATTTTACCCGGGTTTCAGGTACTGTACATGTCGTGTCCCTCTAGAAGGGTGGAATGCTAACCCCGTCGCCAGAATTGGCGAGGGGTTAGTTTTCCAATTCGTATGACACCTTACTCGACATGTTTTGATAAAGCCAAACCAAAGATAGCATTTAACCGTGAGGTGCATAATGCACTTAAGAGTATATGGTATGGCGATATCTGGAAACGGTAGAAGGAAGTTGTTCCGACCACTGCAGACAGGCTCAGCTCATGCCAGAGCACCATCTCACATGGAACCAAGCACTCTGCCTTCAGGATTGTTAAGGCCTGCCATAGGAGTGACTTATAGGTTAACATGTGTCCCATTTAAGGTTAGGTATAGGTATACTACACCTAAGTAAGAGGTGGTTACACCAACTTACCCCAGCTGAGTGATCAGCCAGTTGTGTCAAAGCCAGGGGTGGCACAATACATGCTTCAGCCCCTGGTAGGTCTTAGATACACCAATGCCCTGGGTACCTAGTGTACACTGGTACAGGGGCTCACAGGGTCCACCTATGGTGCATAGTGTCAATTTAGTAGAGAGAACAGCAGGCTGGGGGTCTGAAGTCTTAGGACAGAGTAGGGTCTGCTATCCTATGGTCACCCCAAATGTTTGCTTTTTGCTTCACTGGTTTTTGACATATTGAGGCTGTGCGCCTGCTAATCAGACCCCCAGCCTGCTGTTCTCTCTACTAAATTGACACTATGCACTTTAGGTGCATAACCAATTGGAATTGGATCACCCTGTGAGCCCCCTGTACCAGTGTACACTAGGTACCCAGGGCATTGGTGTATCTAAGGCCTATCAGGGGCTGAAGCATGTATTATGCCACCCCTGGCCTGGCCTAGCAATTTGACACAACTGGCTGATTACTCAGCTGGGGTAAGTTGGTGTAACCACCTCTTACTTAGGTGTAGTATACCTATACCTAACCTTAAATGGGACACATGTTAACCTAAAAGTCACTCCTATGGCAGGCCTTAACAATCCTGAAGGCAGAGTGCGTGGTTCCATGTGAGATGGTGCTCTGGCATGAGCGGAGCCTGTCTGCAGTGGTCGGAACAACTTCCTTCTACCGTTTCCAGATATCGCCATACCATATACTCTTAAGTGCATTATGAACCTCGCGGTTAAATGCTAACTTTGGTTTGGCTTTATCAAAACATGTCGAGTAAGGTGTCATACGAATTGGAATACTAACCCCTCGCCAATTCTGGCAACGGGGTTAGCATTCCACCCTTCTAGAGGGACACGACATGTACAGTACCTGAAACCCGGGTAAAATCAGACATAGCCTCAGCTCCACAAAATGGACGCTGCCACCACAGACACAAGTCTGCCCTCCTGCTGCTGGGAGTCCTTCCAGCTTGGGAGATGCTGGACAAAGGATTGGGGGTGTAACCACCCCCCTTCCTGGTCCCACCCTTAAGGAGGGACCTAGCAGGTAGTCCGGCCCCTAGAATCCGCTTAAAGGTAGGAGCTGTGTCCTAAGACTTCAGACATCCTGGAATCAACTTACTCCAAAGAAGAAGACGGGAACTTTGACGCTCTGCTGCACAGAGGACAGAAGGAAATCTCCCCTATGGTCAGGGAGTGACCATCTTGCTAACGCAAGCACCATCCAGCAACTCGACGTCTGCTTTGCCGCCGCCTCCTGCCGGAGTCCGAGCCCAGAGACCAACAAGACCTGGACCTCCAGACCTCTCACAGCCTGATCCACAGTCCCTGCAAAGAAGGAACCTGTGGAGGCACCGAGACACGTGGAGCCAGCCATCTTGAATAGACCCTTGACAAGCTGCAAGCGCAACAACAGAGGTTCCCTCCAAGTTGTGCTTTGGGTCCTGAGAAGCCCAACTCCCGAGCAGCATCTGCACCAAAGGTGAGCCCTCCAGCATCTCCACGATCTGCGTGGGGCCCCTCTGCACTTTGCAACTCGACGCGCCTAACCGGACCCTGGCCCGTTGGCTAGTGGCCATCTTGGCGACGAACTTTGAAAACTACGATGCTGAGCTGGTTGCTCCAGACTGGCCCCTGTTTCCCTCCAAAGGAGCAGCCCCTCTGACCTTGCTGGTCAGAGCTACAAGCTTTCTTCAATTCCTGCGACTCCTGCTTTTGCCAAGGCTTGTTTGCTTCTTTCAAGTCGCCGACACCGCCGCCAGCGAGAGCCTGCGTGGCACAGCTCGTGAACCAACTCCTGGACGTTGTCAACCTTCAGGGACCACGTGGCTGCGGAGACAAACTACACCTCTTCACCTGTTTGCACCCGACATCGCCTGGTACCTACCTGGTGCCACGCTGGTCACTGGCTAGTGACTGTGAACACTGTCCCCTCTGCTTACAGGTCTTCTACAACTCCGATCCACCCTTGGATCCACCGCATCTCTTCTGGACCGACCGCCTGCAGCATCTTTGTCATCAGGCTCCATTGAACAGATAGACGACACCCTACGCACTTCGAGACCTATGCACCCACTTCCTGTGGGTGAGGTAAAGCTGGCACTCCGGTGCCAAAGTGTAGAGAAACATCTCTAGTGTCTGTGTTTTAAGTCTTAAGTTCGTAGTCCATCCAGAAGACCCTTTTTGCAGTAACTCTTGAACTTTTACGCACCCATTGAAAACCTATGGGAGCCCGCCTGTAACTTTCCTCACTGCACACGCGACCCGTGGACCTCCTGGTCACTAACTGAAGGTAGCTCCTTGTAGGCCCAGCGATTCTAGAGGCCCTAGGCCTTTTCCCTTTCCTGTTCGTGGTACTTATACCACTATTTTAGTATATGGTTTGAGTGGCCACCAGGGCCCATCCATATAAAGTGCAACTTCTGTATATTGTAATACTTTCTTGTTTAACGATTTGTGCTCCTGTGCTCATAAAGAGTCTAGGGGATACTTTGAGTAATAAATACATATATATTTTGAATACATATCTGTGTGGTGTCCTTTCATTGGTATAAAGGGGGGGTTACATATGGTAAAACAGCTTGCTTAACACGCTTTAACGAGTTTAGCCTCAAAGACTGCTTAGCCTACGCTACCACTAGGGCAGCTAGTCCGAAAAGGTTGACTTACAACCACACCATAAGGGTTGCTTGGCATGGTACAAGGTGGTCACTTTAACTAGTGAACATCATATACCAGGCCAACTTCTCACATGGTGGAATGATGAAAGACGAAGGAATCATGAGCACTGCCTGGGTACTTTGCGAGGAAATTGATGAAGAGGCCCAGATATTCCACGATTGCCTGCAGAGTCATGGAATGTGTGTGCTTCCTAATGAGGTAAAGGTGTGATGTGATGGAGCCGCTGGAGGCACAAGTTGCACATCTGTGCAGTCCATTGCCCCAACACATGTGGAAATCCTGCAATGGAATAAAAGCCTTGCTTGTTCTCCTGTTGTTGCTGCGTTGTGCTGGGGAAGAAGAGGTACTGGGGTGTGAGGCTTATGATGGGATCCAGGGTGGAGGGGAGGAATTTAGAGAATGGTGGCTGGGATACTCCTGCCACCCTGGCTGTCATTGGTTGGAAAGTTACAGATGCCAGCATGTGTAGGAAAGCCAGTAGCTTGGCATGCGGATGTTGGCTACAGCCTTGGCACAATCTGGTACAGGAGGGGGATAATGGACTCCTTCCTGAGTCTGTAATGGGCAATGACGTCCTCCTCCCTGAGGTCAATGAGGGTAATCCTCTGGCGGTATGTCCGCTCCCTTCTCCTGGGCTGTCTCGTGGTGGTGATGGTGGTGATGGTGGAGCTGGTGGTGGTGGTGGTGGTGATGGTGGTCTTCTTCATGATCCACGCCGCAGTAGGAGTCGGTCCATGGCGCCGTTCAGCTTGCCAGAGTGATTTCGGCATGTTCTGCTCTTATACAAGGGGACATGCGCTATTTTTACGCCTGGTTTTCCGTAGCGGTATCATTTCACAGCTATTGGGACTCTGCGCGTCGATTGCGAAAGCATTGTTATTTTTCCAAATCATTGTAAATTTGGCTACATCGATTTTGCGTGGCTTTTTAAGGAGGACCGCCTACCTAGCCTATCATTATCGCTAACTGCAGCATCCAGATCTGGTGCTGTGAAAATAGGCGCAGCAGTTGTAAAAGTGACGCTGAAGGCCTCTAAAATCACTTTGTAAATTTGGCGCCAAAAAAAGCTGCTGCAGCATCAAAAAAGGATGCAGCGGTAACACAAGCTCCTTTGAAATATGCCCCCCAGTGTTCTAAGTGTGCCAGTGCTATGAGAGAGCAGACCGACCTGCACCATATCTTCATAAATCTTCATAAAAAAGGCACAGTTGCATGTAATCTTAGTAAATCTGCCCTTCAGTTCTAAGTTCTATGCTTCTGACTCGATCATCCTGTTCTAGGGTCATGGGAATAAACTTTGTGCCAGATTTAAAAACATTTTTGCACTGGGGTTGTGTCACAAAAGTAACACAAACCTGCGACAAGTGTTTTTTTAATTTACTTTCCAGCGCAAAGAAGTAATAAAAGTAATGCAAAAGAGCGCAAAGCTCTGCTTTGCATTACGCTGCGTCAAAAGGGCTTTCCGTGGGTGATGAATGGGCGTTCCCTTGAAAGCTCCCATGATTTACTAAGCCTGTTCGTTGTCATTGTGCTGCGCAAGGAGTAAGTAAGATTTATAAACTCACACAACGGCCAATTTGCACCACCTTGCATGACTTTGTAAAGAAATGTTATGCAGCGCCTTGTGCTGCATAGGGTTACATTTTGTAGTGGTAGGTGTTCCATGGGAAGTCATCGGGCATTCCTGTGCGTCCCCCCATGAAATGTGATGCGATCCAAGATTTATTGAAATCAATAAACATTGGACTGTGCCAAAATGTTACACTTCCACACCACAGCATAAAGAGGATAAATATGCTTACGTCTCCTCTCAAGTCCTCTTTCTATGTGTGATCCTTTCTGTATCTCACATAGAAAGAGGAAATTGACTCTTAGGTTTGTTTTTGTGCAGCAAAGCATGCCTTGCTGCCCATCTACAACCATGCCTTCCTGCACAAAAACAATCCGCCCTGTAACGCAGGCATCCTTGCACCATACTGCAAGGGTGCCTGTGTTAGCATTAGGCAGCCTCGAGCGTGTCCGCAGAGGTAGAGAGCTGAAGAGAATCATACCTTAGTATATATGGCGCTGTACAGCTTTTTCCCATTCAAGGCAACGCAGCTCAGCAACTTTGATTGCTGATCTGCGTTGCATGAACTTTTAAGAAATAAGCCACATGGTTTTTGATCCAAAAACCATATTTACTAACAATAGTAGACCGAGTTATGCACCAAAAATAATGCCACTTAAAAGTAAGTAGGCATTAAAAAGGAGAAATGCTTTATTTCTGCAAACTTTACTGGCTTTGCATGTGTGCTGCACAGTACAGCACATATCCGTTGCTGAAAAAGTTTTAGTTTGTCTAAGGATAGTATTTTGCACTGAAAAGTTAACAAGACGTAGACATCTTTGCACTGTGGAGCAAACTCTGTGTGGCGCTGGCAGGATAATTCTGCGCCAGCGCAAGGGAGAGAGTGGGATAGCGCCCTATCTTAGTAGACATGGAGCTTCTCTGCTATCTCCTGTCACAGAATACAATACGGAGCCAGTCGCAGCCGGTGCACGTAAGGGCGGTGAGGCAGGGGCGGGTAGGGGAAAGTCGGCAGACGACGGAATAGGGTAAATAAAAATAAACAAAGTCAGCGATGCGGCCAGCGCAAGGTAAATGGTTTTCTTTTTCCTTCTTTTATTTCCCTATTCTGTCGTCTGGCGACTACCCCCACCCCGCCCCACCACACCTCTCTTACCCGCACCGACTGCAACAGCACAGAACAGCAACTTTGGGTGCTGTGCTGGCTTGTGTGACAGTAAGAGAGGATGGGGCATAACCGCCAGAGCTGCCATCCTTGGACCTAAGGAACCTAGAACGAGTCTGGCTGTTAGCTCAACATCCTGCGATTCTGGGCAAACAACTTAGGGGTATATTATCAAGGACGGCGTTAACAATTATCGCCGCTTTGGCGGCAGAAGACTGCCGCTAAAGCGGCGATAATGGGCTTGATAATATGCCCTTGTGAATTCCCATAGAAGCCCATGTTCTGGTGTGAACATGGGCTTCTATTGGAATTCTCTGCGACATATTATCAAGCCCATTATCGCCGCTTTAGCGGCAGTTTTTTGCCGCTAAACCGGCGATAATTTTAATGCTGTCCTTGATAATATGCCCCCTAATCTCTCCATGCCTATCAAAAACAAGCATTGGCATAGCCAATATGTCTCGCCTTTGGGACCTTATAAGTGTTTAGCCATGCAACAATTGATGTTGTTGCACCAATGCTATTGTGCTGCATAACTAAATACTTATAAGGTCCTAAAAGCGAGACCTATTGGCTATGCCAATGCTTGTTTGGTTTGGGATCTCAAATACCCATATAGTGACTGGCTTTCCAAAAAAGTAGTAAATCTGCAACCATAGTCGTACTCCTTGAATGGGTGCAAATGTACTACTTTTTGGTATTCACAAATACCGGCAGTAGTAGGTGTGGTAAGCTGTGCCAGACTCAAGTTTTGAGGCGTACTCCTGGCAACCAAACACCGAGATGGTGATGGGATAAATCCTTGCAAATAGTCTAACCAGTGGCAATTGCTCAGGGTAGCATTCCAACCCATCGTTTTTCACCCACTGTGCCACTCTAGACAGAGAGACCTACGTAATGCAAATCAGTACTAATGTAGTTCCCCATGGAAAGAGTCCATCCCGGATCTTAGTCATCTCACCACTTCACCCTACAGCCCGATGCTTTTTAGTTGGGAAATTTGGGATTCATCCCTCCCCACCCACATCTCACACACTAAGCTATGCCCCTGCTTACACCATCAATGACATTAGACAGTCCAGGAGATTGGTCATATGTCTGATAACTAGGTGGTAATTGGTAGGGGTGGGTGAAAGCTAGCGACAGACTCGAGCTACACGCCAAGCACTGGCTCAGCTCGAGGACCCTCTGAGCACTTGAGCTCAAGAGGAATGAGCTGAGCTTTCATGTGTCTCCTCCCTGTCACACACGCTCTAACTTCATGCACCAAGAAGTAAAGATCCACCATTAAACTTTGATGTAAGGAGAGAATGAGATACCCACCTCATGGATGAATGGCACAGTATGAAAGTAGGAAACCTGGGCTCAATCCCTGCTTCCACTCCTGACCAATGTTTATGCTCGAAGGAAATACTTTATTTAACAAGCATCCCTTTTCCTCAATAACACATAAAAAGTCACCATCAGATCATGAGTTCCAGGTGTTCCCTGTACACAAACCCCTTGAGTTTGATTTAATAGATCATTATGTTGCTCCATGTCCAATAAGGAGCTACTCCATATGTAGGGTGCACATGACCAATGACTTCCTACTTAGTTCAGTAATGGCCAAGTCATCAGCTGAGGGGACAGGAGATTTAAAGTTTATCTTTAAAAACTATAATTTAAATAATCACTTCTCAAAGCAGTGATGTAATGTGATGCACTGAGATTAAATGCTTCCGCGGGTTAACTAAAGTCAGATTTTGAAGAGACATCATCATCTTTCTACATGACGTTTCTTTCATGGTTTCCATGGCACATGCTTCCATGGCTTGGCTTGTGCACAAAGTCTTAGAGCCAAGCCAGGCGCTCTGCTCTGGCTCTTCCTGTTAAACTGAGGGCTCGCCCACCGCGAGGGATGGGTAAGAGAAATATTGCTGGAGAAAACGTCCTCTGACTTTCCAGGAAGGTGGTTCCTGCCTATGCACTGAGGGGCAGATTTATGTTCCCTGGCGCATCCCTGCAAATCAGCATGGATGCTCAAGGGAAGATGCGTCACGCAAGTTTGCCCTTGCGCCACCGCAGATGCGCCGCATTTACAATGCGGTGCATCGTGGCGCAAGGACAAGCAGATACATGACGCATCTGCCGGCGTAAGGTTGGCGCAGTGCTGAAGTTGCGTCGCAAGCGCGACGCAACTCCAGCACTGTTCCAACCTACCCTATACCTAACATGGTGCGTCAAGCCTTACGCCTGCTTCAAGCAGGCGCAGGGTTTTGACGCATCAGCGTTGGGAAAGTGACTCAGTGAAATCTTATAGATTTCACTGAGTCACTTTTCACGGGCGTTCCTGCGACGGAACGCCCCCCCCTGAGTAGAAATGCCCACATGAAACCTGACGCAGGTTTCATGTGGCGCAGGGCTTTACACCGTGACGCATCTCCATAGATGCGTCACGATGTAAATGGGGCGCAACATGGCGCAGGGTTTACGCCACCGCTGCGTCACAAAAGTGACGCAACGGCGGCGTAAAAGTGGCGCAAATCTGATATAAATCTGCCCCTGAGTTGTCAAGTCACTTCATGTCACAAAGGCACCATATTCCAGTTTGGGACAGGATTGCATTGGATTGCAAATGCATTTATATAGCGCTTACTACCCCTGAAGAAGTGTTGAAGCTCTTTATTTCGCGTTGAATGCTGCTCTGGAACCAAAGGTTAGTGGTTAATACAGTTATTGTTGGTTATTGGGATTAATCTGGTGTTCTCAGGAAACTGTTCCATGAATTTCTTTCGGCCGATTAGGTTAATAGGAGATAGGCGTGATCATTTGTGTGAGGTCATCAAATGGAAGGATGGGGAACAAAGGAGCCCCGGGGGGGGGGGGGGGCAGATCGTGAGGCCCTTCTTCAGTGTCAGGTCGCCCAGCTGCTCCTCGTTGCCCCTCCCTCTGTCTGCTGGGCGGGTCAGCATTTGTGCAGACACACAAACAGGCTAAGCTTGGCCTGGTTTGAGTATGCAATACAAACAAACATTCTCCACTAGCCAAACACCTCTGAAAGAGCAGGAAACGTCCTTATGGTCTGTAAACATTAGCAGCTGTGTAGCTAGAGGCCAGGCCTGCAGTTAAAGAGACACTCAAAGCAAGAGACTGTGAAACGGGCAGGCTTTGGATGCATGAAGATCATTGGCCAGAAATATTTAGGAGTTTGTCGCACAATAACGTTTCTCTGCAATCAACCTCTACAGTGCCAACATTACTGCCCCTCAAGCCTTGGATCAGCAGGCGGTAAACTGACTTCCACATTGGCACGGCTTCAGGGGGTCAGGTCCTGCCATGGTTTAGTCACAGCAGGAACGTTGGACCAAATTTAACAAACTTTTTGATGATTTTAGGATTTAGTTTCCAGGGTAAAACATGGAGGGCAATTACCCTGAACTAGTGCAAAGTAGTACTTTGCAGTACTTTATGGGAAAGGGGTGCCCCATGGGTGTTCCCATGCAACCACCCATGTTTAGTAGACAAATCCCTATCTACTAAAAAGGTAGGCAATGTCTTTTGTCGAAAAACCCCTCCTCCTCGAGGCTGGCATAACATTTGAGAAAAGTTTACTTTTGTCAAAACGTTTCTAAGTTTGCATTTGTAATGTAGAGTTTGAAAACGTTTTAACTATCTCTTAGCATGGATGGTCATTCTTTCAGTACAGAACCTATACTAGACATACCGCACACATCTTGCACTATGGTGCAAGGTGTGTTCAGGGCATTCAGCAGTTGAAAGTGCGGTAGGGCGGGGGAGAGCGAAGTAGCGTTTTTTTTGTAGATAGATATATCTATGGACTATATTGCTGTAGATATGGCTCTCTCCCTTTGACGCAACGTAGTGAAGCGACTTTTATTGAGATCCCTACCAGGCCCTATATTTATGTCATTAATATTATGGGCAAAAACACACTTAAGGTACTCCGTATCAGTGATGCAATCCCTGATTACATTTCACATGTTTTACTTCAAAAGTATTTGTTTTTCCACATGTTGTTTTTCTGTCATTTAAAAAATTTTTTTTTTGCATGTAACATATAGGGGCATATCAGCAAGCAGGCAATAAAAAATTATCGCCTTATCAGCAAGGTCACGCTATCGCATGAAACCTTGCCTTATCGCCATTTCCCTTAACGCCCATATTTGCATCTCTAATAAGATGCAAAGTGGGCGTTCCTCCCCAGGATAACGGGAGAAATGTCGCTAAGTGACATTTCTCCTATTATCAACCCTCACGCAAAGCAGCATAGCGACAAGAAAAGTAGCGATAACCTCGGTTATCGCTACCTTCCTTACGCCTGCTTTGAAACTGACTTAGCCATGATATCCTATGGAAGGTGGATATCATGGCTAAGTATGTGAGGCCCTATCAGCAGCTATCACCAAAAGTTGTGTGATTATCGCTGGATTTACAGCGATAATCGCATTTGGCAGCTTGCGCTCTGAATTTTATCGCTTTGGAGATAAGCGTTGCTAATAGCACGCTATCTCCGTGATAAAATTCAGACTTGGCCGGGGATAATTAGCCTCACGCTAAGAGCGCTGAGCGATAATTATCGCCGGCCTTGCTGATATGCCCCATAATTTTTGTATAGCTCATACAGTGAACTGAATTGGTTCTAGGTGTCTGGGTGAGGTGTCTGTTCGTGCCAGGATACAATTGAGAGCTCTGGAGCTCAGGTTGAAGGCAGTGAAGGTTTCTCAGACTGGAATGCTTGTGTTTAGACTACATGCCCATTCAATCCTTGACCTCTCAGCAAAAGGCACAAAATGCTGGTCACATATGTGGCAAAGTGAAAGTATGTGAAGAGGTATACACAGCTGTTGAAATGTTGACAGTGCTAAGGATGAAGAGAAAGTTGAGGCTAAATAGAGAGTATGTGTGTGAAAAAGAGAGGGTGAGAGGGCGTGGCGAAGAGGAGGTCATGCACGTAAGTACATACAGCAAGTCAGAATGAAATCAGTGAAGAAGAGGTAGGATTATGTGTAAAATTTGCAGATGGGGGTTTTAAGAAAGGCGTGTAGAAGGAAAAAGGGCGCAAGCGTCTAACAGAGTAACTGCAGAGGAAAACGGCGTTAAGGGGAGAACAGAAGTGACTGAGCTGAAGACCACTACCCCTTCCCCAGACCTCAGTAAGGCGTAAGCCACAGTCTCCAATTTTCAGATGTCAAACATTTTCAATTCTAGTTAGCCACAAAAAACATTAAGGGGCATATTATCAAGACAGGCGATAAAATTATCGCCGCTTTGGCGGCAGGAAACTGCTGCTAAAGCGGTGTTAATGGGCTTGATAATATGCCCTTGAGAATTCCAATTGAAGCCCATGATGACACCAGAACATGGGCTTCTATAAGGAATTCTCCAGGGCATATTATCAAGCCCCATTATTGCCGCTTTAGCGGCAGATTTCTGCCGCTATTACGGCGATAATTGTAACGCCGTTTCTTGATAATATGCCCCGTGGTAAGCTGGAGGGAAAACATGCGGTATCGGCCTCTGCTTTTAAGGGATCTTAGATTTAATGAAAGGTTGGTGCATTTCAAAGGCCTGGTGTTTGATATCTGTGCCCGTCACATGCACGGGAAAGGCGGAAAGACATAGCCCTACTTGGCTTTCTCGTCCTTGCGCTACAAAGAAATCTTCCGAATCGCCCCTACTGGAGCGTCAGTATTCTGTTGGTTATAGATGCCCGACTTCATAATCTTTCTCCAACACAAGCTAGGGAAACAAGCGCGTGCGCCTCAAGCTGAAAGGAGGCAGCAGGGGGAGAAGAGAGAGCAGGGGCCCTGCGCCGGTTTCCTCCCTTGCGGAGCGAGCAGGGGCACCATATGTTTGCAAGTTAATTACAAACATATGGGGGCAGATTTATGTTCCCTGGCGCATCCCTGCAAATCAGCATGGATGCGCCAGGGAAGATGCGTCACGCAAGTTTGCCCTTGCGCCACCGCAGATGCGCCGCATTTACAATGCGGTGCATCGTGGCGCAAGGACAAGCAGATGCGTGACGTATCTGCTGGCGTAAGGTTGGCGCAGTGCTGAAGTTGTGTCGCAAGCGCGACGCAACTTCAGCACTGTTCCAACCTAACCCATACCTAACATGGTGCATCAAGCCTTACGCCTGCTTCAAGCAGGCGCAGGGCTTTGACGCATCAGCGTTGGGAAAGTGACTCAGTGAAATCTTATAGATTTCACTGAGTCACTTTTCATGGGCGTTCCTGCGACGGAACGCCCCCCCTGCGTGGAAACGCCCACATGAAACCTGACGCAGGTTTCATGTAGCGCAGGGCTTTACACCATGACGCATCTCCATAGATGCGTCACAATGTAAATTGGGCGCAACGCGGCGCAGGGTTTACAGGGCGTAAAAGTGGCACATCTGCAACATAGATCTGCCCCATGGTGTCAAGCTCGCTCCCGCAAGGCAATCGCCACACGTCCACGCGTTGCCATTGAAGGCAATTGGAACGCGTGCACTATTTTAGGGCGAAAAGCCAATCGATTTCAAAAAGTCTTTTTCCTATGCAGCGCATGCGCTGCGAAGGCGAGACCTAATGAACTGTAACATAACTGGTGCTCATGCAAAGCGCTCTAATACATTCGAGCTCCTGCTATATAAAACTGCAAAAACAAAAAAATACATCTGGGCCTTCGTATTCTTTCTCCGGCTGTCTCAGAGTCTGGATCCCTTTTACAGCCCAGTACCGCTTCTGGGTACTAGAGGGCAGTGTTACCGCTGCAAACAAAGATCTGCATATACCCAGAAGCCCTTGCAATAAACACTTCCATTTCCTTGCCACGGGTAAAATATTCAAATAAGCAATTCTAGAAGAAGTACTAATGTGCATTCATACAAGCGCATTCACATTATTGAATTAAAAGCTGACCGTTAAAATCGCGCTAATTTTGTTGAGTGATTTGTCTTGACAATCATAGGCAGGCGCAAAATAGACGTATAAAGCTTTTGTGAGGTGACTCTCGTAGCTCACTCGCACTGCGTGTGGCAGTGATATCGGGTGTACCTTATTGAATTTTTGAAGGGTTTATATCTGTTGATTAAACCTAAAATGTGTAAGTGAACGTAACTAACCGTTAAACGCTTTGCCAGTTAAGTTAAGGAGGACTAATATGCCTTATAGGAACAGTAATGATGCATGAGGAGCAAATTACAAGTGAGCATGTTACAAAAGCAAACGCTACGTTACATGAGGCAATAGTGACAATTGTGCAAGTATCAAGAGCAAACAGAATACAAGAGGTAGCAAACGATACCTTACAAAAGGAAAAAGTGATGTGTGCATGTTGCAAAAGAGTACAAAGTACAAATAAAGGTAAAATACTGCAATAAATGGCAGACACTCAAAACACTAAAACAAACGTTACGTTACATGAGGCAATGGTGGCAATTGTGCATGTATCAAAAGCAAACAAAATACAAGAGGTAGCAAACGATACCTTACAAAAGGAAAGGTGACGTGTGCATGTTACAAAAGAGTACAAAGTACAAGTGGAGGTATAATACTGCACTAAATGGCAGACACTCAAAACACAAGAACACACTGGGAAGGCACTTCTATAGGCATGGAGAACAGAATTTCCTATAATAGAAGGACTTCCTTCAGAGAATAGAGGGCGTGAATTAAATTTGGAAGTGTCTTTGAAGGAGGAGAGCTTTGAAGGCCTGGGAAGAGGTGGTGGACCGGAGCTGAGGCGGAAGTGAGTTCCAGATTCTCACTGCGTTGCCTGAAAAGGATTGGGCCATCGATCTTTCCTTCTTGAAAGTGGGAGGTTCAAGCAATACATTTTCTGCATTACGTGATGGTCTGGAGACTCCAGAGAGTTTCAGTTTGTTCGCCAGGTAGCGAGGGGAGGAGGAGTACAAGGCTTTGTGGGTGATACAGGCAGTCTTGTAGATAGATCTTGCCTCGATGGGAAGCCAACGGAGGGTGGATAAAATGGGTGTGATGTGGTCACTTCTTTTGGCCCCATACCATTACTGTATTATTCAAAACTTGGGCACTCTGGGCCTAGTGATGTTTTCAATGCCGAAGCATGATTTTTATGGGGAACAGAAGGGGTTTGAGTTCCTCTGATTTGGTTCCCATCCGCTCTGCTCAGGAAGGTGCCATCTCAGTTCGGGTAAGACTCAATGACGTGAGACGAGACTGAGAATCACGTGACGCAATCGAATGGTAAGGAATGACGAGCGCCAGAGCGAGAGGTGCAATACTCCTTCTTGTCGCTAGAGGTCAGGCTCCTCCGGAGCAAACCAACTGCGCTGTGAAGGTGTCCCTTCCTGCACAAAAACAATCTCCCCACCACGCAGGCATCCTTGCACCATGGTATTACCCACAATCCTGTGCGCAACCTACACTGCTGCTGTAGCTTCAGATCTAAAACAGTCCAGTGCTTGGCTTTTACGACACTAGAAGGTGGGAGTTCTGTGGTGTAGTAGCAGGATTATATATTGAGGGTCAGATTTACAACAAAGTAACGCAACACGGTGCAGCAAGTAATTTTGCTGCGCCGTGCTGCGTTAGTTTGGAAGCACAGAGATGCGACATATTTACAAGAATATGTCGCATCCCTGCACTGGCGCACAAACTGCAGCAATGCGCCGGCGCAGGCACCTTTGCACCATGGTGCAAGTATGCCTGCGTCGTGGGGAGATTGTTTTTGTGCAGGAAGGGACACCTTCCTGCACAAAAACAATCACAAGAGGCTTTTTCCTCTTTCAATGAGTGCTGTAGAATGCATCACGCATTGAAAGAGGAAAAAACGAGGAGAAATGAAAACATTTCTGCGCCTCGCTACGCCACGGTGGTGAAGCATTCACACGCACCTCCAGATTTACGATTCCTCGTAAATCTGGAGATGTGTCTTGTTCCATGGGTGTTGCGTGGGAACACCTACAGCAACACCCATGGAACGCCCCTTCAACGCACAGTGCTGCATGTGAAGGGGCCATATTTACGAGGAGAGGAAAAGTCACGCAGGGTGGCTTTTCCTCTCATTGTAAATATGGAGGAGCCCCCTGCGCCACCAGTACATCATGAAAAGTGATGTAGTGGTGGCGCAGGGGGCTTGTAAATCTGCCCCTGAGTATTTTCATTTTACTAAGGAGACGCTTTAAAATGCAGAAGTGAAGTATCGATCTCCGTTTCACTGACAATTCTGTTACGGTTTGCTTCTTTCTATGACAACAATGCCCGCTGTTTGTTGTTTTAAAATACTGAAAAGGCCTCGATGTCATACTTAAGAAAATCGCTCCTGCCGTTTCAACATGGCTATTCTGGCTTTAATTGTTCGTTATGAATCATTTCCTTGGGGCAAGATGGTGCTAGTGTTAGTTTCATTCTTTCAAATCGCCATGCCGTACGCAGGGAACATCGGTAGTCAGCTGACTCACCTGACTCTTTGATGCCCGAAAACAAGGTGCGCTGAGAATCGGAGCGTGTGCCGGGCAGACAGACGCCCAGAGTGCGATGTCACGGTCTGGTTGATTTGCTGCTACACCGAGATTGCGCCGTTCACGGCGGACGGCCTCGGGGACTGTACAGCTCTGGTTGACGTGGTTGCGGCGGAGCTAGCGGGATTGGCACCGCAGAAGCAAAAGCAAAGTCATCAGTGCGAGTGGAGCATGTCTACCCGGGGGCAGAAGAACATTAAAGCGAAAATGGCCTTGACACAAGGAGATGCGGAAAAGTTGGATCGCCTCCCTAAAGGTAAACGGGAACCTGAGGCCGTAAAGAAGACGACGTGGAAGCCTGGGGGAGGTGGCGCATTGAAGGAGGGTGCTGGGGGCGGACTGGGTTTATCGTCCTCTATCAGCAAACATTTCCCCATAGTTAAGGCACCCTCAATAATGCCTGAAATTACCTCACTACCGGTGAATGAACCTGAGTTGAAATCAACGTTGAGCGAAGTGGAAGGGGCCCCAGGGCAGGCAGACGCTTCCCAGATGGATACTTCCACAGCTGCACAGACAGGGGGGGTCACGACACTAAGGGACTCGCTCAATGACCAGGGCAGGCAAATGAAATATAATAGCAACACAGGCAACTTGGCATCTCCTGCACTGAGAAAAAACAATGATATGAGCGATCTCAGGCCGGCAATTACAACGTCTCCGGCCCCGGTCCCAGAATCCCTTGCCTACGCCTCGGCGGCTGCTGTTGTCATGGCTGAAACGGGTCATGATTCCCAGGCTGGCTTGTCTCCGGACTCCGCTGGTGAATATTTTTACTCTGTATCCGATGGCTCCATGCCCGTCACGGAGAACAAAATAATCAGTTCGAGTGAAGGCAGTGTCTCCATTGATAATGAATCTGATCCGTCGGTTACCACAGGAACCATTCAGCAGAAGAAGAAATCGCGTAGTAAAAGACGAAGTGAGCTTAAATGGGACTACTCAGACTCTCTAACCTCTTTCCCTCTCAGGGAAGAGGTCTCCAAAACTCCACACTGGGAGAGACCCAAAATCACATCAGAACATTCGGCAGAACCCTCTTTAACCTCTATATTGAGTACAATAAAGCAATTTCAAGAGGAAGTCCAATCCGACAATCGTACGGCTAAAGGGGCCGCCAAAAAGCTACAAGGCGGCTTAAGAAAGTTGAACAAGATCTGTACAGATATTGGTGACCGGGTTACAATGGTCGAAGGGCGCACAGAGAATTTAGAGACCGAAGTTGCCACCATAAAAGATCAAGGTGCCTCCCATGCGGCATGCCTAACAGATATAATGGCAAAAATGAAGGAACAAAAAAATAGACAACAACGGAACTATCTTCGTCTTCTGGGGATCCCCGAAGGAGTAGACGGGGATGACCCAAGACGGTACATTGTCAGACTTCTTCGAGACGCTTTTACTGAGCAGGCCAACTGGAACTGGGACCATGAGGTTCAAAGGGCACATCGCTTCCTCTTCAATCTAAAACAGCGGAGAGATGGTAGTAGCTTTGGCAGCGAGAAAACCACGGTCTTTTTGGTCTTCTTTGGGAACTTTCTTCTCAGGCAGATGGTTTATGATCAGGCTAGACCGAATTCCCAGAAAGAAGTTGATGGAGTAAAGTTTTTCGTTAGACCTGATTTCTGCCACGCAACCGTGGAACGGAGAAGGCGACTCCGACAATTAATATCTCCTTTTCAACAGCAAGGTGCCCAGGTGTACCTAATGAACCCAGCTAGACTAAAAGTTATGTTTAATGGATCCACTCTGGTCTTTTTGTCTGAAATCAAAGCAGGATAACATCTGAAGGACATCTTCCGGGAAAAAAGGGCCGAACTAAGCTGGGTCTATTATCAAGGCTAATGTGCTAAGCCACATAGATATGGTAGTTCTATGAATTGCTTTCTTCTTTTTATATTTCTTATATTTCTTTTTCTTCTTTTTTCACATTCACTTATTATTTCATGTTTGTGTCATAATGACATGGTTGTAAGGCCTTCTGCTCATTGTACATAAGCTGGCTAGCTCTTTAAAACATGCCGACTGGCAGTAAGGATCTGCGTGCCCTGGTGGTTGGAATTCACATATGCTCACCATCATTCAGGGCTTTCCTGATTGCTCACATTTTTTTGGGGGGAGAGGGAGGGAAGGGGGGACAACAGGAGTGCAGTGGGAGGAAATGTGGTGCTTTTTTATTCTACGGGTGCTGTGCAATCAGGATTGGGGCATGGGAGACTTAGTACAGTTGATACAGAGGAAACAGGGAACAAGGAGAAAATTGAGAGTGGAAGGGGAGGGAAGCCAGAACCCCCCCCCCCCCCAAAAAAAGAGAGGGGGAAAAATGAGGGACAAAATAGGGAAAATTAAGGTAAAAAAGTGTGGATGTTTATTTATTTATTTAAGTATTTATATAGCGCACATCTACCCGAGGGCATCAAGGCGCTTGAAGAATCAACACATAGGTGCCGATTCCGATCCGTTAAAAAAATGTACCGTCCGTCTCGTATCCGTATTTTTTTATGTACGAATCGTACAAGTCCCGTACAAACGGCGAAGTACGATTCGTACGTGAAAAATACATACGAATGACCTCGGGAAAAGTCTACGAGACGTCCCTGGACAGTTGTACGTACGAGTCGTAAAACTGAAGTCCGAGCGCACAAGTCCGATCCGTACCGGTGTTCCGAATACACAAGCGTATGGAAAATGTCCCGTACGGAGCGAACTTTGCACGACCCCTACCCCGGGTACACTTGTGCCCGGAGTACGAGTCGTACGCCCCCCCCAGCCTCCCACCCCTCCCGCATACCTCCGCACCGTACCCCCCAGCCCCCCGTATGTACACGCCATACCCCCAGCCCACCGTACGTCCGCACCGTACCCCCAGTCCCCCGTATGTACGCGCCGTACCCCCAGCCCCCCGTACATCCGCACCGTACGCTCCAGCCCCCCGTATGTACACGCCATACCCCCAGCCCCCCGTATGTACACGCCGTACCCCCACCCCCGTATGTACGTGCTGTACCCCCACCCCCGTATGTACGCGCCGTACCCCCAGCCCCCCGTATGTACGCGCCATACCCCCAGCCCCTGTATGTACGCGCCGGACCCCCAGCCCCCTGTATGTACGCGCCGTACCTCCACCCCCGTATGTACGTGCCTTACCCCCAGCGCATACGGGCACTCTTTTCCTCGTGCATCGCAGCATACTTAGCTTTTCCGGCACTTTTTGGCTCCCGTAACAATATAGCCGTGCGAAGTGCTGTGGGTACGAATCGTACTTGCTGGTCTGTAAAACGCTGCCTGACACCGTGCGGACGTCGCGTACGCGCCGTCCAGGATCGGAATTGTATGTATTTTTTAGCCGCACGGTGTTTTTTACGATTCGTACGGAAAAGGTATTTCTGTACGAATCGTACTTGCTGGTTTGTATGGTGGAATTCCCGGGTACGAGTTGTACGGAGAAAACGCTCTGTACGACCATTTGTACCCGGGTTTTACAGGATCGGAATCGGCACCTTAGTGTAAACTGAATGTCATATTTCCAGTCCTTACGCGAGGTTACAGAGTAAAGAGCCATGTCTTTAGACCCTTCCTGAAGGATAGCAGATCAGAGGCATTTCTCAAATCAAATGGTAGCTTATTCCACCATCTTGTAGTAATGCTGAAGAAACTTTTTCCACCCCATCTCTGAAGACGGAACGTGGGCTTGGCAATTAACTTCAGTGACGTTAACCGAAGTGTTCGTCCAGGGATATGCCATTTAAAGCGCTTTATCAGGTAGCTGGGACCTGAATTTTGTAATGCTTTAAAGGCAATGCATAAGGCCTTAAACCTTATGCGCTTCTCCATAGGTAGCCAGTGTAGAGTGTTGAGGGCATGTTTAGCTGATGTATGTTTGGCTAAT
Organism: Triturus cristatus; assembly: GCF_964204655.1. Classification (NCBI taxonomy): domain Eukaryota; kingdom Metazoa; phylum Chordata; class Amphibia; order Caudata; family Salamandridae; genus Triturus; species Triturus cristatus. The sequence goes on along the minus strand of NC_140586.1, from coordinate 853,030,217 downwards.
CCAAAGAGCAGTCTTGTGGCGGAGTTTTGAAGTACCTGTAGCTTAGCTAGAACCGATTTGTTTACTCTGACCAGATGCCCATTGCAGTAATCGAGTTTGGATAACACCAAGGCTGACACCACAGTTTTCTGTGGGTCTGTTGGAATGAAAGGGAGCACTTTCCTTAGGATTATCAAGGTGTAATAAATAGATGTAGTAAGCATTTTTATATGCTGGGAGAAGAAGAGGGTGGAGTCCATAATAACTCCAAGATTTTTAGCCTTGGCGGCTGGGACGGGGACAGCTCCCAATTCTAATGGCCACCAGTCTGAGGACCAGAATGTTGTATCCTTGCCGAAAAGTAAAACCTCTGTTTTATTTGAGTTTAACTTAAGGCAGTTTTCGGCCATCCATTCGCTGACACTTCTCATGCAATCCTTGAATTTTAGTGCAGTGTCCTGTTTTTTGCTTGAGATTGATATAATAATCTGTGAGTCATCTGCGTATGATACCAGTTCAAAACCATGAGTTTTGATCATACGAGCCAAGGGAGTAACATAAATGTTGAAAAGGGTGGGGCTCAGGGATGAGCCCTGGGCACCCGACATGGGAGCCTAAAGCATTTTGATTTAAAACCTCCTATTTCAACAAATTGTTCCCTACCATGCAGGAATGACTTAAGGAGTGCGAGGGCCGAGCCACCAACTCCTGCCTCACAAAGTCGATCAATTAAAATGCCGTGGTCTACCGTGTCAAAGGCAGCTGACAGATCTAGCAGTATCAAAGCTGCCGATCCTCCTTTGTCACCTGCAATGAATACTCATTTCTTTGTCGGTTGCAAAAGTATGATTTTTTCTATGTTTTGGTCTGCTGCTGAAGTCTATGGGGCATATTATCAAGGAACGGCGTTAAAATTATCGCCGCTTTAGAGGCAGAAAACGGCTGCTAAAGCGGCGATAATGGGCTTGATAATATGCCCTCGAGAATTCCCATAGAAGCCCATGTTCTGGTGTCAACATGGGCTTCTATTGGAATTCTCTGCGGCATATTATCAAGCCCATTATCGCCGCTTTAGCGGCAGTTTTCTGCCGCTAAAGCGGCGATAATTTTAACGCCGTTCTTGATAATTTGCCCCTTTGTCGGGCTATCTAGAGGCTTTCTAATTGTTTTTAGAGTTATCACTTTAATTCTCTGAATGATTTTTAGGCAAGGTTAATCAACCCAGACTATAAAATGAGTATGATGAATAATCTCAAAATTGTATCTGTAAATATCTGCGGCCTAAATGATGCCACGAAGAGGTAAAAAGTAGCACAGGGGTTAGGCTCACTGGGGACCGACATCGTTTGTCTCCAGGAGACGCACATCGAAGGAGCACAGAAACACCTGCTGAACTCACTGGGGTACAAAGTCATTGGGGGAACCTCTCAGGGCGCACGGGTAAAAGGAGTTGGGATTATGGCACGGAAAAAATTTGAAAGAATCTGATACCTTTGGGAGATGGCTGATTGCAGTATGCTCTTTACCCCCTAATCTTGTCTTCACTATATGCTCCATTTACGGGAGTAATCTAGACGATCCGGGAATAATCAATTGGGTAAATGGGGAATTAGCACATTGGCCTCTTCCAATAATTCTCTGCGGCGATCTAAACATCAACTTGCCTAGCATATGGAAAATGAGTGACCAGTGACACTATAGAGGCAGGAAGCCAAAGGTATATCAGGCTGTACAAAACTTAATGTATACTCATGGTTTACATGATGTATGGGCTGAATTAAAACCTAAACAAGAGGGATTTACTTTTTTTCAGCTCCTTATCTCTCTCTGGTAAGACTCAACTACTTTATGGTTTCTTCCTCTCTGGTGCGGGATTGCTCTATCGACATTGCACCACGATCTATGTCAGACCATGTCAGACCATAATCAACTCATTTTAAATATCGGGGCTGGGTTATAAAAGAGAAGGCTTGAATTGGAGTTCTGAAAAGGTGCTCCTATATAACAATGGATATCGGGCACACATGCAGGGCTGGATTCTATAGTTTTTTAATATAAATATTGGGTCAGACCCTACTATGGTCGTGTGGGACACCTTAAAGGCGGGCATTCGTGGAGAGACGCTGCAATTCTCCATCAGGAGAAACAAAAAAGAGAAAATGCAGGTTTCTGTTCTGCAAGATAAAATGAAAGAAGCAGAAGAGAAACTAACAGAGGCAGTCCAGCTAGGGGCAGAAATTGAAGCAGCACAGATTGAGGTAGTTGCTGCTAAAGCCGAGATTGGGACTATATTTGTGGAGAGAGTGGCTGCAAAGTGGGCTTTGGCCCGGGAGAAAATATAAGAGTGCAGCGAACTTATTGGTCATCAATTAGCCATCTCAACTAGACAACAGGCTACCGCTAATGTAATATCCTCAATTCAAACTATTACAGGAGAGATGACTAATGACCTGGATAAGGTACAGGGGGCTTTCTGAGAATTTTATAAAAATCTTTACACAGAGGAGAATACTCGACCCTCCGAGCTTAGAGAAAGAGAAATTTCAGAATATTTGAAGACAATAACACTGTCTCAACTCAGTACGGAGAGTCATGATCAATTGGAAAATCCCCCAACTTGGGAAGAAATATCTATAGCACTTGCAAGCCTGCTGGATGGCAAAGACGCTGGTATGGATTGCATTCCAGTGGAGTTCTATACAATTTTTGCCCTCCAAATCAAAGATTTTTTTACGGAAGTGGTAATATCCATTTTTAACGGTGCTTCTCCACTCCCCACTTGGTCTACAGGAAAAATCGTAATATTTCCCAAAAAACATAAGTCACCACTAGAGATGTTTTCTCATAGGCCAATTACTCTTATAAACACCGACTCCAAAATATTTTCCAAGATTATCGCATCTAGACTATCTACCAGCATTGAGTCTTTTTTACTGATTTTATGACGGCATTGGATCTCAAAGTCAATTTTATCAAGTCCTTTATTATGGTTTGTGGCCCAAAAATCACAAAGACGAGGAAATTTGTGGTCAATGGAAGAACCATTGAAAAGGTACCCTCTTTTTTCATATCTAGGGAATATTTTCAATAATAAATTGAATTTGGACCACTCGATCGTACCTAGGGCCCAACAGACCAGCAGAATCATAGAGGGCTTTTTTCGTTTTGCGTGCAAACTGGGAAATAAGCCAGTGGCAGAAATTGTAATTTTATATAAATCAAAATGCCGGTCAGTTTGAACCTATGGGGAACCCATAAAACCAGTCAGTTACAAATTTTGGAAAACAAGTTTATAAAAAGATTGTTGATGGTTCCCGTCAGTTCTCCCACAAAATTCTGTCATTTCGAACTAGGATTGGACTATGTTGAAGATAGATTCAAAATTGTCCCCTTGATCTTATGAGGGAAAGTGTGGTCTTCGGAGGAATTATCATTTACCAGAGCAATTATAAGAGCTTGTTTAAGTTTAGAAAATATATTGTCCATTCCCTGGCTTTGCTATGTTAAAAATGCCTTCAATAAGATCGGCCTGGGAAATTATTATGAAAACTCGGATGGGTATTCAATCAAACACAAAATTAACCATCAAAAATACCTACTGTAATGAGTTAAGAAGATCTAATTTGGAAGATGAGACCACAAATCATGGGCTGCTAAGCCTTCAGCAATTTTATCTATCTTTTAGCATCCATACACAATCTTGCTTCCTCCTGACCAGGTTTCGTCTCTGCACATTGCACTTTTTTGTGGCTTTTCCCAACCAGGTGAGCTGGTGTGAGAAATTGACTCCCTGCCCCTGTAATGATTTAGCCGAACAAAGCACAATGCACTTTATGCTGTTTTGCACTATATAGAAAGATACAAGTGCACGCTTTATTAGGCCCATCCTGAGGGAAATTTCCCCCATCTCATATCAGAATGGTTTTAATCATTTACGATCTTTGTCCAATACCCTCATTTGTTGTGCTGTGTTAAATTTTATTAGAACTGCTTTATTAATCTGAAAATGGTACGAATCGCGATAAGGAAATAGAGAAAAAGGGCTATAAGCAATCATAGGGTAACATTTCTTCATGATATCCTTGGATTGGAATTTGGTGAATTTTATGGATAATTATGTTTTGAAATCTTATATGTTGTCTGGATATATTTAATATGTCTAAAATGCTATATGGAAAGTTTTTAAGATCTGTTTTATCATTTTAATTATGTACTTTTATGATTCTTATGAATCGAATAACGTTTTTTCAAACAAAACAAGTCTCTTGTTTCCAAATGGCAGACTATCACTCTATTTGACACCGCTAAGGTGAGGGGAGACCCGATCTCATTAATCTTACTTGATGCTGAAAAAGCTTTTGATTGGATCTGCTGGCAATTTTTGTGGGACGTCATGAGGCGGATGTGTTTTGGACCTAGGATAATGCAAGCTCTTCAAGCCCTATATCAAAATCCTACAGCCAGAATCTCAATCAATGGGAAAATGACAGAGCAAATAGAGATCTCACGTGGGACGAAACAGGGGTGCCCTTGCTCCCCACTGCTCTTCGCCATATATATTGATCCACTTATTAAAAAAATCGACGACAATCCAGAAGTTCAGGCGGTGAGTAGGTTTGGTATGGATACTAAGATCATGGCTTATGCTGACGATCTATCATTGGTGACCCCAGAACCTGAATTGGCCATCAGAGCCTTGGAACAAGAGGCTCAAGAGTTTGGGAAGCTGTCTGGATACACGCTCAATAAAACAAAAACACAGCTTATTTCAAATGAAGGAATAAACTGGGTAGATAGTAGAGTAGTCCATAAAGCTAAATATTTAGGGGTCAATATTGTTGCCGATATAGACTCAATAGTAAGGGAAAATCTGACTCCGTTAGCGGATGATTCTAAGAGAGCACTTAATAGAATCAACAATCTGCATCTGACCATAGTTGGGCGGTGTAATGATTTTACAATGATTTTCTTTCCTAAATTACTTTTTTTTTTAGGGCAATTCCCTTAGAATTTAACAAAAGCATGCTCCAAAAGTTCGAACACATTTTTTCCCAATTCATCTGGGCTTATTCTGAGCCGAGGAGGGCTTTTAAACTGCTCTCTCTTCCTAGGGATAGAGGAGGGTGGGCGCTCCCTAACTTAAAATTGTACTACTGGGCCGCGGTATTACAATATTGCACTGAATTATTGCACGAACATTCTGATACGAGTACTTCGGGACTTCCATCTCCCTATATATCACTACTCGGGGAGGTGGTGCGAGGCTGTCTTTGGAGGCAACTAGAGTTCGGCTACTATAAGCGGGTCAGATTTAAGACTCTGATGAGCGCGTACAGGGTCTTTAACAACACACGTAGACTTTTCGAACTGGGCAGACTAAATTACTATACACCTATCAATAACAATATTAACTTACCAATTATCTTCGGGAAGAAGTATCTCCAAAAATATTATAAAACAGGTATCTTAAAGCTGGGGGACTTAGTGACTTCTGAAGGAGTTTGGCCTTTTAATGACCTTAGAACTCATTACAACTTGAATGATAATCAGACTTTCTTATACTACGCCATAAAAGACTTCTTGACCCGTAAGTTGAGAGGGCTGGCAGGTTTTGCAAAGTTAGATCTTATTGACAAATTGCAGGGTTCAGTTCCACCTCGGGGTTGGTATACTTACTTAATATTAATTAGTCAAATGCCCGATGACCTGGTTAAGGTAGATGAAAAATGACAGCAGAAACTGAATGTCCCCTGTAATACTTTTTGTCTCGCATTCAGCTCTGCTCAGTGCAATCTGTTGTCAGCAAAATTACAGGCTCATTTTAATAAGACAGGATTCTTCTTATATATAACTCCCAGCAGAATTGCTAAATGGGGAACCGGTAGAGGAACATTATGTCCTAGATGTTCTGAGTTTAGTGCAGACTCGGTACATATGTTCGCCACCTGCGTGAAGTTAGAACCTCTGGTGAATAAAGTACAGCAGTTCCTGGGCAGAGTTTTATTGCGGGACATTCAACTAACTCCAGTCAATATTATGTTGGGTTTACAAGAAACGTTGAACAGAAGGAATGGGGGAGATTTAATATTTGTAGCTATGACCATTCTTAGGATCTGTATAGCTTCCCACTGGATAGATCCAAATCACCCAATGTTTTCGCAATGGCTGGCTCGACTGATAGCAACTTGTAAACTGGAGAGTGCCTCTATGCCAAAGAGGGCATGCGGGCAAAAAAAAAGGCTTAGAGATATGGGAGCCTTTAACCGGGTGGCTTAGACAAATGAATACATAGGGCTCGCCTAATGTATTTCTTATGTTGAGTTTTTTTGATTCTCCCTATTTTTCTCGCTTTCTATTTAATGTCATCAAAAGCTAATGGTTGCTTAGATGGATAGCAAAACACACAAGATGATGGACAGAATGTTGCACATTGGCAAAACATTCCCCCCAAGTCACAGATCTGGGTTTAATCCATTGTTATTTTGCTCACCACGCCACCCCAGTTCAGACATGGCTATATGCAAATCAGTCTTGACCCTGTGCCTCATGGAAACAGTCCAGCCTGAACTGCCAAGCCATGTCTTCCCTAGACCAGAATCAAGCATCCTAGGACCGGTTTCGGGGTTTCACCCCTCTTCAGCCAGGATAGCTTGACTCCAGTGGCGTAGTGAGCACGGGACACACGTCTGGGCATGCCCTTCCCACATAGGGCAAACAGCAAAATACACAAGATGATGGACGGAATGTTGCACATTGGCAAAACATTCACCCCCAGTCACAGATCTGGGTTTTACCCATCGTTATTTTGCTCACCACGCCACCCCAGTTCAGACATGGCTATATGCAAATCAGTCTTGACCCTGTACCTCATGGGAACAGTCCAGCCCAAACTGCCAAACCATGTCTTCCCTGGATCGGAATCAAGAATCCTAGGACCGGTTTCGGGGTTTCACCCCTCTTCAGCCAGGATAGCTTGACTCCAGTGGCGTAGTGAGCACGGGACCCACGTCTGGGCATACCCTTCCCACATAAGGCGAACAGCAAAACACACAAGATGATGGACGGAATGTTGCACATTGGTAAAACATTCACCCCCAGTCACAGATCTGGGTTTAATCCATCGTTATTTTGCTCACCACGCCACCCCAGTTTAGACATGGCTATATGCAAATAAGTCTTGACCCTGTGCCTGTACTGGGGTGAATGTATGACATTGTTCTGCATTCTGTCCAACAACTGTTGTTTTTGCATTTGTCACCCCGAATGGGAAGAGTATGCCCAGATGTGGGTTCCGTGCTCTCCATGCCACTGGAATCAAGCTATCCCGGCTGAAGAGGGATGAAACCCCAAAACCGGTCCTAGGATGCTTGTTTCCAGTCCAGAGAGGACCTGGTTTGGCAGTTCGGCCTGGACTGTTCCCATGAGGCACAGGGTCAAGACTGATTTGCATATGGCTGGGTTCAAACTGGAACGGCATTGTGAGCAACAAAACAATGGATTTAGGCCCAGATCTCTGTACTGGGGTGAATGTATGACATTGTTCTGCATTCTGTCCATCAACTGTTGTTTCTGCTTAGATGGATAGTCACTCGTGCGGGAGAATACAAATGTAGTGTAAAACTGTTTTTTGAATTCCCACTGCTTGTAAAATGTATTGTATTTGTCGCTGGGACTTGGGGTGGGGGGCGACGTAATGAATTATCCAAATTTTTGATCCTTTGTACTGCATATATATTTATAAAATAAAAAAATAAAATAAAAATGAATCATTTCCTAGCTCGGGAACACGTTTAAAAGGGTTTTCTACTTATGTTTGCTCTTTGAAGTATTTCCAGATAACAGCTTGTACCAGCAGGACATAAAAATACAATCATTCAGTAGATTTGTACAGTGCTTCTTGTCACCTATGAAGGTATCCAGGCCCTTGCAGTGTCCAGTTGATTAGCTAACTCAGGGACTTTCGGAACTCTGAAAGTGATGGGGAGGTCCTTCGATGAAAGGGTAGCTCATTTCATGTCTTTGCTGCTGGGTAGGTTCTGCATCTGCTATGTTAGAGGCACGGGGTGAGGGTTAGAGAAACAAATGCCGAGGTGTCTGGTGGGCTGATGGAAGTTCAGGCGGTGGTTCAAGTAGGTGGGTCCGCAGTTGTGTAGGGCCTTGTATGCATGGGTCAGGAGATTGAACAGGCATCGTTTTTGTATATGGAGCCAGTGGAGTTGCCTGAAGTAGAGGGTGACGTGGGTTTGTCGAGGGAGATCCGGGACGAGTCTGGCTGTGGCGTTCTGTAGGGTCTGTAGTCGTTGGAGGAGGTGAGCTACAATTCCTGCGTAGAGAGCGTTGCTGTTGTCCGGTCGCCTGGAAATGAGGGTCTGGGTGATGGTACGGCTTGAGCTTTGGGGGAGCTATTTGAATCTCTTACGAAGCATGTGGAGGATGAAGAAGCAGGAGGAGGAAAATAGTTGACCTGTGTCGTCATGCTCAGTTTGTTGTCCAGAATGATACCTAGGTACCTAGTGTGGTCAGTGAGGGTAGGTAGAAAACCAATCAGATAGAAAACACCTTTAATCAGGTAAAAAATACCTCTAAGGATTGTGTTTGTGCAGAAAGGTGCACCTTCCTGCACAACAACAATCCTTCCTGCTATGCAGGCACCCTTGCATTATGGCACACAGTTGCCTGCATTAATAATAGGCAGCACACGGTGCACCAGAGCAGAAAGAGAGCAGGAACACTAGTTAATACATGTCACGTCGTAACCTTTTGTATCCTCAGGATCGATTTGTGGCTCAAGTGGGTCCACCCCTTGATAGCCTCAATTCTGAATGCTATAACAGCACAGAAGATTAAGGTGAAAAAGTGAGGGAAGGAACGGATGGGAACCACTGGGAGGGAGACCTGTAAAGAAAAAATAACACCATAAACGGATTATATATGGTTCTCACAGTTTCTACGTATGTGGTATCCTCTCTATTTTACCTGTAATGAAAATAAGGATTGTTCTGTACCACTATGGAACACAAAGGGATGGTTCATTCCTTTTCTGAACTTTTGCTTTCTGTATAAACATATGCTGTAACAAAACAACTGGTATCACCCTAGGAATGCTATGGTTTCTACACCACCCCGAACTCCTTGTTACACCCACATATGCCCAGGTTTTCAAAATACCCACCAAAACGAAGGAGCTGCCAAGCATTACATGGGATGAATCCCAATAGATCTCATAGCCCCCTGTTCTAAAACAGCAATAGAATATATGTGAGTAAAATATCAGATTATAGGTAAAACCACTTTTTGCTTTGAATCCTGAACAAGTGAAGGATTTTTCCCCTTCTGTAGATTGTGCTTCAAACTTAAAGAAAAACCAAATCACTGTGGAGTTGAGTTACTCCTAGCACTCATGAATAAAGCCTCCATAACTATGTTACCCTTGCACTCTGAGACCCTCTGAATTCATATCGTTATTCACCAGTTGGTGAGAGTTGTATGACACTCTTCAAACAATTATGCAGGCAGAAGTTTTGACACTAATCACTGTCCCGGAGTGTACTCGTAGGCACCCTTTCCACAGTCCCTCCTAATATAGCTGTTAATACAAGACAATCTGTTTCACAACATGCAGCTTTTGAAATACCAATGCTGCCTGTCTTGGGCATAAACAAGTATGTTTTGTAGAGTTTGCTCCGCTCTGGAGGAGCAACAATCTTACCGCACCAGAAGAAAGCGCTGTGTCTACCTCAGCGTGTCTCGCCACAATTCGGATTTTATTTCAAATAATCTGCGCCGTGGTGAACCCAGAAGCGTATTTTGTATGCTTCCAGATCACAACGCAATGACGCTAGTTCCGGTTCACCTGATCCGACCGTGGCGTTGAACCGCACGTCCATGTCCGGACCTGTACTCAGCATCCACCACCTACGGAGCGTTTCTCCTACCAGCAGGTAAGCGTGGAGGGCTAGATAAATCTCTGGCGATTCGTCTATGGCAGCATTAGCCGAGGGCTCCTCTCTTATGGCCGTAATAGCACATCCCTCTCTAGAGGAATGCTGACATGGGCTAGGTTTAGTCGGATATGTTCTATAGAACCTCTTAATCCACTGAGGAGCATGAATGCCTGTGGTCGGTTCCCATGAGATTTCTTCCGCCCCAGATCCTCTCCATAATACTAGATTCCGCATTTTCGTACCCCTTTCCTTTGAGTCAAGGATGCTTTTCACCTCGTATTCAGGTTCATTATTAACCCAAATGGGGGAGTTTTCACAGGATTGATGCACTATTTGATTTTGTACAGGCCTTTGTATCTGGGATTAAAAACACTGTGTGTCCGGAACCTTATGTTTTTTGTAGATGACCAGACGATGTCCCCAGGTTTATATTTCGGACAGGGTCTACAGTGTTAGTCAGCATGTAATTTGTATTGTACCTTGGCTGCCTTGAGATGTTTTTGTGTTTCTTTTATGGTTTTTTGTATGTGAACCACCCTTTGATTTACATATGGGAGTTTAGTGTTTTGTGTGGGATGCAGAAAGGGAATGACCCTAGGGTGAAAACCATAAGTGCTGTAAAAAGGAGCCATTTTTGTAGAATGGTGTTTTGCACTGTTATAGGCTATTTCTGCGGTCCACAACAAGTCCACCCAGGAATCGGTGTTCTCTTCCACATAACAACGAAGGTATTGTTTTAACATCTGATTGAGACGCTCAGTTTGCCCGTCAGTTTGGGGGTGAAAACTAGTGGATTTAGCTGAGGCCATGTGTAATGCTTTATTGTCCAGAACTGTGCAGTGAATTGGGATCCCCTATCGGATATGATAGTTCTAGGCAAACCATGCAACCACACTTCATGTATCAAAAGCAAGTGAGCCAATTATCCCGCAGTCGGCACTTTGGGGCAGGCAATAAAATACCCCATCTTTGTTAACCAGTCTACAACCACCAAAATAATGGAACATCCTTTGTCTTTAGGTAGTTCTACTATAAAGTCTAATGATATTGTCTCCCATAGTTCTTCAGGTGTGGACAGAGGTTGTAACAACCCTGTGGGTTTTCCACGATCTGTTTTTGCTTGGTTGCATTTTGTACAGGTTTTTACAGCGTCTTGGATATCCTTCCGTACTGAAGGCCACCAGATTTGCCTTAGCACTCTGTCTAAGGTTTTCTCTACCCTGTTGTGTCCAGCACTGGGTAAGTGGTGACACCACTTGAGTACTTCTTGTTGTCTAATCCTAGTAGGGACCAATAGCTGGTTATTAAGGATGGGAAGACCTTGAACGATTTTCCACTGTGTGTTTTTTCAACCATTGTTTCCAATAGGGTTTTTTGATCGCCTCTCTTATGTTGTGCAGAAATTGCTGATTGTAGCACTCCAATCCCTTGAGCAGGTTTCAAAATGGGGTGCATTTCTTGACTTTTCTCTAACTGAACTGAACCTTGTCTTGATAAAGCATCCGCTTTTCTATTTTCTGATCCGGGTCGATATGTGACCACAAAGTGAAATTCTGCAAAGAACAACATCCATCTAAGTTGCCTAGGGGATAACGTACAAGCAGATCTCATAAATTGTAGGTTGCAATGGTCTGAATACACCGTGAACATGTGTTGTGCTCTCAACAAACAATGTTGCCATTCCCCAAACGCCCCTTTGATAGCCAATCACTCATTTTCTGCAATGTTGTAGTTGCTTTCTGCCTCAGTAAGTTTGCTACCAGGTGCATTTGTCCAGTGGTTTCATCCCTTTGAGACAGGATAGCCCCGATGGCCACGTCAGAAGCATCCGCTTCCACAATGAAAGGTCTCTTAGGATCAGGATGTGCCAAAATAGGAGCTGTAGTAAATTCTTTCTTCAATAGCTCAAATGCCTGCTGGACTTCTTCTGACCAGTGAAAAGATTTGTTCTTTCTTAGGAGCTTGGTTACGGGAGACACTACCTTTAAAAATTGGTGTATAAATCACCTGTAAAAGTTGGCGAATCCCAGGAAACATTGCACTTCACATACAGACATGGGGGAGCCCATTCTTTTACTGCTTTAATCTTGCGCTCAGCCATTTCTGGGCTGTTAGGTGTTATCATGACGCCCAAGAATTCTACCTTTTGCACATGAAATACGCATTTGCTAAGTTTGCAGTATAAACCATTGATGCATAAGGTGCAGAGTACTGAGATGACGTGTTGGCAATGTATGTTTTCATCAGTTGAATAACTCAAGATGTCGTCAATATATACAACTGCGAAAACATCTAGGAACTCTCTTAAGACATCATTTAGAAAAACTGAAAAGTTGCGGGGACATTGCAAAGCCCAAAGGGCATGACGGTGTATTTGAAGAGACAATATCGGGTAGGAAATGCCATCTTCCACTCATCGCCCTCCGTCATTCGGACCAGATGGTAGGCTCCCTTATAGTCTAATTGGGTAAATATTTCTGCGTCTTTAACTTGATCTAGGAGAACTGGGATCAATGGCAACGGGTATCGGTACTTTATAGTTATATTGTTAAGGGCTCTAAAGTCGATGCACGTTTCAAGTTCGCCATTTGCTTTAGGGATAAAAAATAAAGGCAAGGCGGACGGTGATTTGGATATTCCTATGAACCCCTTCAGTAAGTACTTATCCAAGTACTGCCGGAGATGTTTATTCTCAGGTTCTGTCAAAGCATAACTCCTTCTGCACGGAACTCTAGCCCCTGAAACTAGTTAAATTTGGCAGTCATATGATCTGTGATGGGGTAGCTCCTCTGCTTGTCTCTCACAGAAGACATCCTGAAACTCATGGTAACAAAATGGTAGTGTGATGTCCTGTTCTGCTGCTGTGGCTATGATGTGTGTAGTGGCTATGGCGGTAACCGGTAAGGGCAGTGTTACTCCCCAATTCTCCCTACACCAAGGAGATTCAAATCTCAATGTTCTAGAAACTCAGACCACAGTAGGATTATGTTTGACTTGACTAACCATGGTAAGCCTAGGATGATTCCGTATTAGGGGGCTTTTATAACATTGAGCCTGATCTCTTCCCCATGAATTCCATCACACACCCCCTCTAGTTTTGGGTATGAAAAACAAATCGGGCCCAAAACTAGATCCCTCCTGTGTACTGTATACACCTTTTCTGGTTTCTCCTTTCTTTCTAGGTTAATATGCAAGTCTAGAGACTTTTTTTCATCCATAAAAAGGCCTGTAGCTTTGGAATCAATCATGGCCTGAACCTCTTTCCACCCTTAAGTAGTATGTAAAGTTCTCAGCATAAAGAAATGATCGCTGGTGGATTCTTTTAGCTCACAAATGGAAGGGATGGCTGCTCTGCCCAAGAATTCCCCTTTTTCTGTTCTTGGGCCTTTCAGTTTCCCGCCTTCTACTTAGTAACACCTAATAAAGGTTTACTGAGACCTGCACTTAGGTTTGACCATACTATCTTTAAGGAAATGGCCCCTATGTCTGCAATAGAGGCAAAATCTGTAGGAAGCTGGCTCTGTATATACTATACTAAAGGGAGGTACAGTGTGCACAAAGTCCAGTGGAACCCCAAAGGTAGGCAGGTCAAAGTAGAATGCACCTTACTCTCTATTTGTGGTAGTGTGGTCAAGCAGTAAGGCTTTCTCAGAGGATACTGTTAAGCATTTGTTGTACACACTCAACCACCAAATGATATAACACACTCAAAGACTGAACTTCAGACCAATTGGTTTTTGTGTAAAAATATTCTTTTAGTTATTTTATTTCCTAGAACCAAGCAAGCCTGGCACAGGTAAGTGATAAATACTTTGCAGTAAATATACAGTTTGGAAATGCAGTTGTAAATGTACTTTGAAATGGTTACAGTTTGAATTACTGATAATGCAATACTGTGGAATACTGTACATATACTTTGTATGGGTGTAGGAGAGTAGGGTCTGCTATCCTATGAAAACCCCAAACTGCTTAGGTGGTCCAGTTCCCTACAGGGGATGGACTTTACAGTGGAGCACCGGCCAGGTACAGACCATGGGAATGCAGATGGTCTCTCCAGATACTTCCACTTAGGACATGAAGACGAGACTGGTCAAGGCTAGTTTAATGTCCCTGCGTTTGGGGGGCGGGGTTGTGTAGGAGAGTAGGGTCTGCTATCCTATGGTCACCCCAAATTTTTGCTTTTTGCTTCACTGGTTTTTGACATATTGAGGCGGTGGGCCTGCTAATCAGACCCCCAGCCTGCTGTTCTCTCTAACTAAATTGACACTATGCACCCTAGGTGCATAACCAATTGGAATTGGATCACCCTGTGAGCCCCTGTACCAGTGTACACTAGGTACCCAGGGCATTGGTGTTTCTAAGGCCTACCAGGGGCTGAAGCATGTATTGTGCCACCCCTGGCCTGGCCTAGCAATTTGACACAACTGGCTGATCACTCAGCTGGGGTAAGTTGGTGTAACCACCTCTTACTTAGGTGTAGTATACCTATACCTAACCTTAAATGGGACACATGTTAACCTATCAGTCACTCCTATGGCAGGCCTTGACAATCCTGAAGGCAGAGTGCTTGGTTCCATGTGAGATGGTGCTCTGGCATGAGCTGAGCCTGTCTGCAGTGGTCGGAACAACTTCCTTCTACCGTTTCCAGATATCGTCATACCATATACTCTTAAGTGCATTATGAACCTCGCGGTTAAATGCTATCTTTGGTTTGGCTTTATCAAAACATGTCGAGTAAGGTGTCATACGAATTGGAATACTAACCCCTCGCCAATTCTGGCGACGGGGTTAGCATTCCACCCTTCTAGAGGGACACGATATGTACAGTACCTGAAACCCGGGTAAAATCAGACATAGCCTCAGCTCCACAAAATGGATGCTGCCACCACAGACACAAGTCTGCCCTCCTGCTGCTGGGAGTCCTTCCAGCTTGGGAGACGTGGACAAAGGGTTTCCTGCCAGGGAAGGTGCGTGCACCACCCCAGACAGGATTTTGTGTATTGGTCAGGTAGGGCTTGAATGGAATCAGACATGCCTGAGGCTCACAAGGAGCCTCGGTGCATATGCCAGTTCAAACTGGTCCTGGGGCACACCAGCCCCGGACCTGGAGCGAGCTGGACACAGGATTGGGGGTGTAACCATCCCCCTTCCTGGTCCCACCCTTAGGGAGGGACCTAGCAGGTAGTCCGGCCCATAGAATCCGCTTAAAGGTAGGAGCTGTGTCTTAAGACTTCAGACATCCTGGAATCAACTTAACTACAAGAAGAAGATGGGAACTTCGACGCTCTGCTGCACAGAGGACAGAAGGAAATCTCCCCTATGGTCAGGGAGTGACCATCTTGCTAACGCAAGCACCAACCAGCTACTCGACGTCTGCTTTGCAGCCGCCGGAGCCCGAGCCAGGAGCCCAACAAGACCTGGATCTCCAGACCTCTCACAGCCCGATCCACAGTCCCTGCAAAGAAGGAACCCGTGGAGGCACCGAGACACGTGGAGCCAGCCATCTTGAAAGACCGACGACAAGCTGCAAGCGCGACAACAGAGGCTCCCTCCAAGTTGTGCTTTGGGTCCTGAGAAGCCCAACATCCGAGCAGCATCTGCACCAAAGGTGAGGCCTCCAGCATCTCCACTATCTGCGTGGGGCCCCTCTGCACTTTGCAACTCGACGTGCCTGCCCGGTCCCTGGCCCGTTGGCTAGTGGAGACCTTGTTTGAAAACTACAATGCTGGTCTGGTTGCTCCAGACTGGCCCCTGCTTCCCTCCAAAGGAGCAGCCCCTCTGACCTTGCTGATCAGAGTAATCAGCTTTCTTCATCCTTCACGACTTCTGCTTTTGCCAAGGCTTATTTGCTTCCTTCGAGTCGCCAACACCGCCGACAGCGAGAGCCTTCGTGGGACAGCTCGTGAACCGACTCCTGGACGTCGTCGACCTTCAGGGACCACGTGGCTGCGGAGACAAGCTACACCTCATCACCTGTTTGCACCCGACATCGCCTGGTACCTACCTGGTGCCACGCCGGTCACCGGCTAGTGACTGTGAACACTGTCCCCTCTGCTTTCAGGTCTTCTACAACTCCGATCCACTCTTGGATCCACCGCATCTCTTCTGGACCGACCGCCTGCAGCATCTTTGTCATCAGGCTCCATTGAACAGATAGACGACACCCTACGCACTTCGAGACCTATGCACCCACTTCCTGTGGGTGAGGTAAAGCTGGCACTCCGGTGCCCAAGTGTAGAGAAATATCTCTAGTGTCTGTGTTTTAAGTCTTAAGTTCGTAGTCCATCCAGAAGATCCTTCTAGCAGTAACTTTTGAACTTTTACGCACCCATTGAAAACCTATGGGAGCCCGCGTGTAACTTTCCTCACTGCACACGCGACCCGTGGACCTCCTGGTCACTAACTGAAGTTAGCTCCTTGTAGGCCCAGCGATTCTAGAGGCCCTAGGCCTTTTCCCTTTCCTGTTCGTGATATTTATACCACTATTTTAGTATATGGTTTGAGTGGCCACCAGGGCCCATCCATATAAAGTGCAACTTCTGTATATTGTAATACTTTCTTGTTTAACGATTTGTGCTCCTGTGCTCATAAAGAGTCTAGGGGATACTTTGAGTAATAAATACATATATATTTTGAATATATATCTGTGTGGTGTCCTTTCATTGGTATAAAAGGGGGGTTACATATGGTAAAACAGCCTGCTTAACACGCTTTAACGAGTTTAGCCTCAAAGACTGCTTAGCCTATGCTACCACTAAAGCAGCTAGTCCGGAAAGGTTGACTTACAACCACACCATAAGGGTTGCTTGGCATGGTACAAGGTGGTCACTTTAACTAGTGAACATCATATACCAGGCCAACTTCTCACAATAGGCTTTTTCAATAAACTTACAGGTGAATAATTTTCGAGATTACTTTTCTTACACGGTGCAGTACACCTGGATACTGCACTGGAACATTTCCTTTAAACAGGTAAGTAAAAGCGTTTTGGTTTTTAGTACAATTTTAAGAAAATTTCTTAGGTTTTCAAACTCCACACTTAAAACATTTTCATAGAAAAAACTGTCAGGTGCCGATTCCAAACAGTTAAAAAATGTTCCGTACGACTCGTATCCGTATTTTTTTCCGTACGAATCATACAAGTCACGTCCGACCCGTGACGTACGATTCGTACGGGAAAAAGTACGTACGGATCGAGACGTACCCGGACACTTTTCCATAAGATTCGTAAAATGACAGTCCGAGCGTACAAGTACGATCCCCGGACCGGCTATCCGATTTGCGAATCGTACGGAAAACGGCTCGTACACGGGGAATAACTCTACCCGCTACGAAGCGAAGTTTGTACGACTCGTAGCCCGGGAAAAGTTGTTCCTGGGGTACGAGTCGTACAGGCGCCCCCCGCCACCCCCCTGTATGTACGCACCGTACCCCTACCCCCCGTATGTATGCACCGTACCCCCACCCCCCGTATGTACACACCGTACCCCCACCTCCCGTATGTACGCACCGTACCCCCAGCGCATATGGGTACCTACGGGGAATGGTAAGGGGGCCTGTATGACTCATACCCCTGGGGAATCAGCTTTTACAGCTGTTTTGGCTCCCGTAAAAAAAGAGCCGTATGGAGTGCCATGGGAACGGATCGTACTTGCTGGGCTGTAAAACGCTGCTTACATACGTACGGACGGCGCGTACAGGCTGTTCCGGATCTGATTCGTCCGTTTTTTTTACCCGTACGGTCTTATGTACGATTCGTACAGATAGGCTTTCTGTACGAATCGTACTTCCTAGGTTGTACGGACAGTTTACCGGGTACGAGTCTTACAGAGAAAACGCTCCGTACGACGATTCGTAGGGCCTTTTTACCGGATCGGAATCGGCACCTCAATGTTATCATATGGAGGAAAATAGTGATATCGGTTTAAGGGTATGTATTCGGTAGTGGGAGTTGAGGTTCTGAGGGTAGACTCAGGGGTCCCCCAGGGTCAGGGATGCACTCTTGTTACACCGGCAGCGGCACTAGGGCGGCCGGGTGCAGAGTGCTGAGACCCAATGTTATCCAATGGGGGATAGTGGGCCTCCGGTTGGTGGCTGCTGACGAGCTGGCCACTTGGTTGTGGAAGCAAAGCTCCTGGACTTAAGCTCAGGGCAAATGGGGGTTCAAGACAGCACCAAAGGTGCACCCTCAGTGTGAGACCGGCCTCGTGGCGTGGGCCCTCCCAACCAGCAAGTTACACGACAACCACGCCGAACCTCGTGGACACGGCCTTCTGGCTCCCGTGGACCAACATCCCGAGGGCCGACCAGATCCCCAACACGCATGCCTGGCCGAGGGAGAGCGAACCCCCCAACCCAGACCAGACCGAGAGGCGCCGACCCGGTCACACCTCTGGTCTCTTCCCCGAGGGAGGTTTCGATCGACCACCAGGCCCCCGGTGAGCGGGCGCCTTGCCTGCTGAGCGTCTGGAGTCCCTCCCGGACACACCTGAACAGATCAAAGGGCCGAGCGACGGAAAAACCCCCACACACCGCCCCCAGGCACCAGACCCCTCTCTGCGAGGACTCCGGACTTCAAAGAGGAGGGGAAGTATAACAAGGGGTGCTGAAGGGACGGGATCGCTCCCCGAACAGAAGAACGCTACCCGAACCCTGAACCAGGGTCGCGGCTCCCCGAACTCTGAACCATCTGAGCCCTGCGGACGCTGTCGCGGCTCCCCGAACTCTGAACCATCTGAGCCCTGCTGACGCCGTTGCGGCTCCCTGAACTAAGAACCTCCGGTGCCTGCTGAGTGACTCGCGGCCCGCTCCTCCAAGAGAATCGGCAGAGATCGCCGAGAGAAGCAACATCCCCTCAGCTCGAGGATTGAGAGCTGGGCGCCGGATACCTCGCAGAGACACTGATTGAAAGACTGTCCCGCTACCCCTTACCCCTCATCACAAGATCGCTGCCGCTTGTGGCATTAATTCTGCACCTGCCTGCCGGATCATAAAGATCCTTGATAACCATAGATAAAAGTATATTCTCTTACAACGACTTACTGTGTGGTGTCCCTCTATCCGAAGAAGAGAGTAAGCGCAGCGTGTGCGATCCTAGGTACGAGACCCTTTCAGGAAGGGCCTCCCTGCTCTTGCTCGGCCTAGCTCTGGGAAAGGTGGGCCTCAGGGTGGTCAGGAACACATTCCGCAGCCTCCCCGGGGGACGCCTTCCAACACTCAACGGCACTAGGGCGGCCGGGTGCAGAGTGCTGTTTTGGCGCCAGACGTCCTGTTACTGGGATTTTCGTTTTTGGTTTTTAGCTGCAGGCCCGGTCAAGGCAGACTCCGGGAGGAACCAACAGCTGGGCAGGTAACTTGGAGGGCTCGGTGACGTAGGTGCACCACAGGTGCTTTTCTCCAGTGCCCAGGCCAGCTGGATGCATGGGTGTCTTTTGAAGTCGAATTTTACCTTACCGGGCAACTAGCAGTTGTGAGGATCTCCGTGCAGAGGCTGCAGGCGACGTCGGGGAGTCCTGGAGGGTTCAACGCATGGTGGACTCGGACTCTGGAGTGCTGGCGGATCTCGCTTGGACCGGTGGGCCACTCAAACTCAGGCCATAGGCGACGGGTGCAGTGGTGGTTCCAGGTGTCAGGATTCTTAGTCCTCAGCAGGCTCGGAGTCTTTCTTAGCTGTTTCTTTGAACAGAGGTGCTGTTCACAGGAGATCCAGTCTTTGTTGAAGGCAGTCTATCCTCCTGGAGTTCTGGAGGTCGCTGGCTGCAGGACAAGGCGACTTTTGCCGTAGGATCTCTGGAAACTGCAGACGGGCCGTTAGGGCCGGGGCCAAGTCAGTTGTTCTCTGCAGTCTCCTATGCTGAGCGTCTTCTTTCGTCCTTCTTCTTCGTAGGTTGCGGGAATCTGCTTTCTTGGTTCAGAGCTGCCCCCTAAATACTGTATTTAGGGGGCGTTTTAGGGAGCTCGGGGTCAGTAGCCAATTGGCTACTGACCTTAAAGTGACTTCACCCTTGGTGGGCTCACCCCATGTGGCGGAATGAGCACAATCCCTAATCCTGATTGGGGAGTGCCAGCCATCTGCAAAATGGCGGGCACTGAAGAGTGGGCTTCACCTCGCCTCCTCCACCTGAGGGGTGGGGTTGGCAGAGGTGGGCACACCTTCTAGGCTGGCTAATTTTTCCCGCCTGTCTTCCTGCTGAAAAGGGGGGAGACAGGAAGGGGCCTGCTCCTGATAGCAGGAGAGGCTGGGGGTCTTATTACAAAGGCTGGAAGGCCTTTGAAGCTCCCCTGCCACAGATAACTCTTCCTGACCTGGGGGAGGTGTTAACACCTCCGTCCAGGTAAGGCTTTGTTTCTGGGCTCAGGGAGCAGAGGCTCCCACCCCAGGGGTCCAGAAACATGTCTTGTGGTGGCAGGCTGGTGTGTACCAGTCAGGGAACCCACCAGAGGCAAGTCGTTTTACAGGGGGCATCTCTAAGATGCCCTCTGAGTGCATTTTTCATTAAATCCCACACTGGCATCGGTGTGGGTTTAATGTGCTGAGAAGCTTGATACCAAACTTCTCAGTCTTCAGTAAAGCCATCATGGTGCTGTGGAGTTTGTAATGACAAACTCCCAGCACCATATACTCTTAAAGGCAGACCTGCACTTACAGTGTCTGAGAATTGGCTAAGACACTGTAGGGACACAGGGCTCATGCTTTTGTACCCTCACCACTGGTATAGTGCACCCAGCTAGAGGGGTGACTGACCTATGCCAGGGCAGTGGGCTGTTGGCATGGCCAAGAGGGATGTGTGCGATGTGGATGCTTCACTTTGTTCTGCACCAAAACACACAGCCTGCAAAGGCAGTGTGTGTGTGTGTGTGTGTGTGTGAAGGTACAGGGCCTCTAAGGGTGGCACAATAAGTGCTACAGCCCTTAGAGACCTGCCCTGGTCACAGTGCCCTGGGTACTTGTGGTACCATTTACCAGGGGCTGACCTGTGGCCAGGGAGCCAATTGGGTTTACAAGGTACAGCTTTTGGGAAAGAACACAGGCCCTGGGAACCTGATTAGCAGGGACCCAGGGCACATCAAGTCAAAGAGCAACAGTGGTCTGGCAAAAAGTGGGGTTGTTACTGCAACAGAAACCCAGCTTCCTACAAAGTCCATTTCTCGTTTTGGCTCTCTTTCTTCTGTGGATAAAGAGGCACTTACCGACCCTATTTCCATGGGTTCTGCAGTAGCGTTTGTGCTTCCTCCAAGTAATCTACTTTTATCACCCCGAAAGATGGGTCTTTCTGTTCTACGTTTTTTCCCTCGTCGTTCAGTTAAGCGGTGATCTAATTGTAACTTTAGATGAATTAAATCTATACAAGTGGAAGGTTGGAGGTCAATCTGAGCCAAAACGTCTTTTAATTCGTCCCTCAATCCTTGATAAAAAAGAGCCGCCATTTTTTTTCCGGCCATTAAGTTTCGGTAATTAACCGTTTGAAGCTATTAATGTACAAAACTAACTCTCGATTCCCTTGTTTTATCTAATAACTCCCTGTCTGCAGAAAATGTGGTAGCCCTACGATCGAATACTTTCTCAAACTCCATGCGAAATTCCTCCTAATCATACAACAGCGGATCTTCCATCTTTACTAATGGCACCGTCCATTGTGCTGCATCATCAGCCAAGTAGGATATCATAAATGCCACCCGAGCTGATTGGTAGTGAATGCCCTAGGACGGCAGTTAAAGTGCAACATTATCTGCATGAGAAAGATTTGTACCTTGTTAGCATCCCCATGGTAACATTCTGGTGCAGCTAAAGGTATAGGGGTAGGGATTTCTACCGAAATACCGATAGGTTGAGACCCTCCTCGATTGGGCCAGGTACCCCCACTCCTGATTCGAGAGGTGGAAACATCAAAGGGATTTCTTTGTATTCTATCTAATCTGTCCTGTTATGCGTCAATTTCTGCTGTAGATGTGGCTACCTCTTGTTGGACCACTTCTAAAGTCGCTAACACATCTTCTAAAGTTGCCATCTTCTCCCCGAAACGATTAGGAGGATAATTGTTTCTTGGGCAGATTGTTCTGTCACGAGGTAACCTTTTGTATCCTCAGGATCGATTCATGGCTCCAGTGGGTCGACCCAGTGATAGCCTCAATTCTGAATGCTGTAATAGCACATAAGATAACAGTGATCAAGTGAGGGAAGGAGAGGAAGGGAACAGCTGGGAGGGAGACCTGTAAAGAAAAAATAACACCATAAGCAGATTATATATGGTTCTCACGGTTTCTACGTATGTGATATCCTCTCTATTTTACCTGTAAAGAAATTAAGGATTGTTCTGTACCACTATGGAACACACAAGGGATGATTCATTCCTTTTCTGAACTTTTGGTTTCTGTATAGACATATTGTTGCAAAGTCATCCGGTGCCCTGGGCACCCCCAACTTTTTGCTGACTGGTACTTGTGGTAACTGACTCTGACTGACCCTGGGATCTGCCTAACCAGGCAGAGGGCCAGTGCTATGCTGAAAGAGACACATTTAGAATACAGTGAAAACACCTACATACACTAGGGTACACTATGGTATGGGGTACCCATGTGATTGGAATGAGCTACCCTATCAGACCCTATTCCATAATAGGTAAGGGTGGGCGTAGTGGGCGTAGTGGGGCTACGTGAAGCAGCACGTAGTGTGCCCGAATCTACGCACACTACGCGCTTCGCGTAGCCCCACTACGCGCCACCCGCCACCCACCCACCCTACTTTTAAAAGATAAAATTAATTTGTAATAAAGCAAATTAAAGGCACTTACCTGACGCGCGGCGTCTCCCGGGGCTCCCTCTTCCTGGTTTTCAATTTTCCTGACAAATGCGCATGCGCGGACACCCGCGCATGCGCATTTCTTGCGAGAAATGCGCATGCGCGGGCGTCCGCGCATGCGCATTTGTCAGGAAAATTGAAAACCAGGAAGAGGGAGCCCCGGGAGGCGCCGCGCGTCAGGTAAGTGCCTTTAATTTGCTTTATTACAAATGTATTTTAGCTTTTAAAAGTAGGGCGGGCGGGAGGCGGGTGGTGGGCGGCAGGCAGCTACGCTTCGCCCTCGCGTGTGCGTAGGCGCTGCCTGCTTCGCCTACTTCGAAAACTGCGAAGCAGGCAGCGCTACGCACACTACGTGGGCGAAGCGTAGTGTCGCGCCCAGGGTTAATAATAGGGCAGGGGGATTAAAACTACCTAGGAGTCCCAAGCCCACAATAGGGCATGTCAGTTTAGAGGCCAGCAGCTTTTTCTGCACTTGCATGTGTGCACTACTGAAGCCTGAGGTCAGTTTAAAAGCAGCCCTGGGTGGCAGGACTGCTTTTCAAATATAAATTGTGCCCAAACTCGACTTTGGTGTTTGGGGCACTTAAAAATGGATGCCGTACAATGTTTTGGCAATTAGGAACCCCCAGGATCTCCCCTAGGTGTCCCAGGGGTGGAAAGACAGGTATTTATAAGGTGGACTCTTATTAACAAACTATAAAATGAGTTTTATATGCCCTGGGTGAAGTGAAATTTTACATTTCACTCCCCACATTGTGATACAGTGCTGCCCAAATTCGACTTTGATGCTAGGAGTACTGTGGAGGGAGGATCTGCAATATTTCTACAGATACAGAACCCCAAAAGTCTCCCATAGTTGTTCCATGGGGTGGGGGTCCTGTATATATAAGTGGAGTACTTATAAAATATGTTTTTATAAGCCCTGGTGCTGGAAAAATAGCCCAAGTCATTTTTCCCATTGCAAATCCCATACCACATAGGTTAACATGGCAAGAAGTTATTATCTAAGAACTCCTGATAAGAGAATTATGAATCACTGACAAAATATCGACTACCACAATATCGAGGTACAAAAATATTATGACAAAAATATCGATGTCGAATATTGTTGTTAAAGATATCGTTTTTTTAAATATAATTAAAAGAAAAATAGTTAAAAATATTTAAAAATGTTTACAAATCATAACTAATACATATAGGGCCTGATTCCAATCCGGTTAGGAAGGCATTCCCACCTAGGGCCCGATTACGATGTGGTTAGGAAGGCCTCCTAACAGCATTTGTTCCTTCCAAATAGGATTGGGAATGTGTTTTCCCAACCATGTGCCAGATTACAATGCGGTTAGGAACATATGCTTCCATAGAAGTCAATGGGAGTTCAACCAAATCGTATCTGGAAGCATCCGGATCCATCATACTCGGTCAGTCGGAGTCTCCCAATCCGAGTCGGTCTGGAACCCTTTCCAAACCGATTAGATTGGAAAGATTTCCAGAATCAGAATCAGGCCTAAATGTTAAAATGAATTAAACATACATATAAAATATAATATATATACTTACTTAATAATATTCATAAATAATTATTTTACTAACTTATAAATTGTTCAAAAAACATTTTATAAATTAGAAATACATATATACACATACAAAAATAATATAAATAAGAAATATAAAAAAAATATAACAAATTAATTAATTACAATATTTTGAGTCTTTTTAAAATAAATAATACACAACATTTACTAAAACAATACAGGAAAATACTGGATAGCGGAGGGAATAAAATTACTATTCCCACTCCAGTGAGTACAACAGTAGGGAAAGTGTTGGATAGCATAGGGGTACAAATTACTATTCCCGCTCCAGAGAGTGCAACAGTAGGGAAAGTGTTGGATAGTGGAGAGGGATAGCCATGTCCAAACACTCAGGTGTGCTCCGGTCTATCAGGAATCAGCTGACAACCCTGGAACGGAGACTTGCAACCCTCGAGCGTGAGGTCCAGGAGGGAGGCACTGAACAGGCGACAGCGGAACTACGGGATACATTGGCAGAATGCCATGCAACGGCGGACAGGGAGGTCAAATTTCTAGGCAAATACGTCGTCGCTAAAATGTATGGTAAGGGGAGCGCCCGGGCGTCACGTTTGCAGCAATCCTGAAGGGCAGGCGGGAGACAACTGGAGTCACAGACCTCCGTGCTGACACTGGCGAGCCCCTGCAGGATACCGAAGCCATCGCTAATAGGTTTAGGGTTTATTATGCCGACCTATATCGGCCCCGCCTACTGAGAGAAGGGGAAGGTGCGGTAGAGTACCTGGAATACATCAAGCTTCCTTGGCTAGAAGATGGCCACAGGGAATTCTTGAAGAGACTATTTGAGGCCTGGGAAATCCATGAGGCGCTTAAATCTATGAGAGCAGGGAGTACCCCTGGGCAAGATGGCCTCACTATAGCATTTTACAAGGAGCTTAGGGACCTCTTGGTCCCTCACTTGATATAGCTTTTTGAAGAGATGGGAGAGAGTGGAATGATGCCGTTATCGATGTGGGAGGCCATGTTGGTCACCATTCCAAGACTCGGTAAACCTTTGGATGAGTGCTCATCGTATAGGCCGCTATCATTGTTGAACGTGGATACAAAACGTTTTGCTAAAGTGTTGGCTAATTGATTGGCTCCGTTAGTTCCAATTCTAGTCAGCCCTGAACAGGCTGGCTTCGTGCCCGGTCGCACTCTCGCACTTAATCAGCGCACAGTCTTTGGGGTTATTCAGCACATTAAGCCTGAAGTTAAAGCAGCTGCAGTATTTTTAGATGCCGAGAAGGCTTTCGACTCGGTTGAGTGGGATTTCATGATGCTAGTCCTGAGGCGAATGGGTGTAGGAGACCTCTTCTCTAACTTGTCTTGTATAACTGAAAATTGTGGTACTCCCTCGGTTTTTGTTCCTGTTCTGCAACATACCGATGATACTCTCTCTCCCCTTTTTTGAGTGACTTAAATCACTCCTTATTCAGCTTGCTTGGTATGAGAAGCAGCCGAGGGTCCGATGGGAGATTTTAATGCTACCTTACTCTATGGGAGGGCTGGGTGCCCTAGATTTAGAACTTTACTACTATGCAGCTCAATGTATGCCCGCTTTTTACTGGCTACTTCAGCGAGCCTCTCCACCTCATTTGCACATAGAGAGGCTTGCGGCTGCACCCGCTTCCTTGGCTTCGCTTCTGTTCAGCGACCCTCGCAGGCGCTCGGGTATGCTGGATTCTATCAATACCACTGTATATGCATGGTCGAACATCTTGAAGAAGCAGGCTGCAACTATATTATATTCACCTTCAACCCCTATTGAGTTGTGCGCATGACTGCCGATCCTCCTTGAGCCAGGGGTGCAACGCACCCTTTACAGCCCTCGACAGTACGCGTATCGGCGACTTGTTTGCCGACGGCGTTGGGTGGAAATGGGATGACATTGTCTCAGATGGGCGTGAGGTCACCCCTTTGACTGTCTTTCACTATTATTGGGTGAGGCATGCTCTTCGCAGTACTCTAGGAGACGAGTTGTTGGAGCCCCCGAAGTGATGCCTTTTACTCTTATGTTAAAAGCAGAATCTCCCTATAAAGTGGTATCAAACATTTATTCTCTAGCCCAGGACTACCGGAGGTACCACTTCACTAAGGCCAGGCATGATTGGCAGACTGACTTGGACAGAGTGCTAGATGATGTCACGTGGCGCTACTGCTGCGAGGCCACGCAGCGTATCTCCCTGAATGGCCGACACCGCCTCATACATTTTAAATGTATCAACAGAGTATAGTACAAACCACTCCGACTCTACAAATATGGCCTTCGAGACTCTGCGAGGTGTGAGAGATGTGGTCTTGACCCTGGAAGGTTCTTACACATGGCTTGGCTGTGCCGTGAGGTAGCCGATTTCTGGTTAATCATTTTCCAGAAGCTCAGCGAGATTGCGGGTGAGACCTTAGACCCTGATCCGTTGCTGGAGTTGCTTGGTTATTTTAAACCACTCCGCAAACTCATTATGCGCTTAGTAGACATGGGGCTACTCTTAGCTAGACGAGTAGTGGCGATGCATTCGGCAAGAGGTCCACACTCCCACCATTGTGCAATGGGCCCGCGATATGTTATATTGCAAAACGCAAACCGAACTGTACAGTGAACTGCTCCCTCCCCGGAACCGCCCTTAGAATTTTTGGAGTCTATATCAAGAATATTTGGCGAATAAGACATAATTGGTTTTCGTGAGGTTCTCTTCTCCCTCTCCCGGTGTGTGCCGGGTGGGTTAGCTGCGGCGGTGAGCTGCTGGTTCCTCTAGGGGGCATAGCTCCGAGGTAACGACTTGGAGTATTGCTTCAAAGGGCAGTCATGGTGGTACCTTTTAGTGGGCCTGTCAACTCTCATTGTTTTCCCAAAATGTGTTCAATGTAATAAATGATGATGGTGATTGTCTGCCAGTATTGGTCATCGCTCTTTGCTGTTAAGCCCTTCGAGACTGTACACTCTGCACAGAAGAATTTTGGATCATGTATCTATGTATACTGTGATGGTTTTGTTTTCATGATTCTCTTCCTTTATTCCAATCGATATTCTTTGTATTGTTTTATTCATTTGCAAAATTCAATAAAGATTTTTTTTTAAATGCATGTATATATTGCATATTTGTAACGTGTAAGGGTGGAGCCATAATTATGCTGCTCCAGCTGCATCTGAATCACTCTGTCAAATGAGAACAAGGAATACTCAGCCTACTAGGACTTCCGTTTCTTCCTCCTTCCTGTGAGGAGAGGACTGAGGTGGAATAAGTCTGAAAACACAGAAATGTTCAACTGGGACCTTCCTTGGTACTACAGGGAGATATAGAACTTTGTGGGAGAATTTGGGCTGAATTGTAGTTTGACACCCAGCCTTTGGAAGCCCAATAATAACTACAAACTTATCAGACCCAAGGACAAAATGGAACCACTGAGCGATCTGCCAGCCACAACAGCAGCACATAGGTTGGGAAACATATCCTTCCAATATTGATGAACCAGCACAAGGAAATAGCATAGATGATCACGAAAGGGGGACTGCCAGTATGGTAATTCATGCACAGAACACAGGAGATGGCCGAGGGGATGACCTGGTGAGGAAACCGCTTACCATCTATTCTGGGACAGCCCTTTCACCCAGAACCTGAGGCCAGCCTTGAGCCCCTTCACTCCCTGTCTGCAGCACCTGGTGTCCAGTAGATTGCAGCCAGGTCCAGCACTGTTCTACGGCATCAATGAATTGTGCGTCAACATCTGAGATCACTCGCAGCCTTTATGGGTACAGGAGGGAGTATTTGATGCCCAACTCTCGGAGGCATCGCTTAACTACTAGAGACGAGCCCCTCTTCCACTGCAGCCCCGTGGCGTAGTCAGGGAAGAAAATAACTGGCGTTATCCACTTTCACCTCCCCAGCTTGTGTACCTTCCTCAAGACAGCGTCACAATCCTGAAAGGAGGTGGAAGAGAAAGGATCTAGGACCTGTGCCTTGCATCGTGCCCGTGCTTACTCCACAACAAGGAATGGGGAGAGTGCACTTGCTGGCAGTAGGTCACGCAACAATGTCTCAGTATATGCCACTGCATGAGCCTCTTCTGCTTCCTCAGGCTGACCCACACCCTCAGTTTGTTACGCTGGGAGTAGCTCTCCCCATTCTTCACTGTTCTTTCCAGTGACTTCATATGTGCCATTCGGTGTTACACCTCCAAAGCTGCGCTCAGGGTAATCGGAGGGACTTTGGCCAATTCTTGCTCAATGTCGTGTACCTTGTAAGTCAGGCTGTGATGATCTGATAGCTCTAGGGTGAAGTCGACTGTGATTTTGTCTATGCGACCCTCAGAGGAAGTGTCCGTTTGTTTGAGGGAGGAACCCTTTGTGAGTACAGAGTCTAGTTTGGGGTTCAGACTGTCAACTGTCACCTGCCCCGGCGTCCAGCGATCCCCAGCCGCTCAATTCACCTACACGGAGGAGCGGCCGAATGTCGACACCGCCCCGCCTGCAGGCGGGCCATCGTTGCACCAGACGCCCAGGCACTATGTTTTAAATGCAGTGCAGTGCAGTGTGGCCAGCCAGCCCCTCTCCTCCAGTCAGGTGTATGCTAACCAGGAATCTTGGTTCGGGCGGCACCGATGGAAATCCCCTGTACAGCCAGGAGTTCAAAGCCAGGGGGTAAGGAAAGGCAGCTCCACCCAGTTGCCTCCCCTGATCTAACAGTGGCAACCAGATTCTGTGTTCCCCAGTGCCCCAGTGAGTGACAGCAGATCAAAAGGCGCACCCAAGGGCCTGGGCCTGAACCAACTCCGTGCCCTTGGCACCCGCCACCACCAATAGCCGATATCAGCTACTAGAGCCAGTTGGTGGAGTCCCCCACCAGTCTTGTGAGGTGAACTCAGTAATGTTGGTCAGCCGCAGTGCAAGGAATGCTCAGGGCACAGTGTGCGCCACCCACTGGCGCTAGGTGTGGGCCCGACACGGCCCCCGGACCTCCTCCACTCTGTGTTCCACCTTCTCACCACCTGGACATCGACACCGGGGCGCAATCCACCGCGCTCTAACCAATTCTGTGACTCAGCCAGCAGGAGCTTCAGCCAGGTGGGATTTCACGGGCATGGGTACAGCAGTCATCTCAAAGTCCACTGGGGAACCTCCCGATGCAGGTGATGCTACAGGGCCCCCTTGGGCGTGAAGTTGCAGCTCTCCCGTCACATAGGTTCAGCATAGCTCAGGGGCCCCACCCTCCACAGCTTCTGGGCAGTGACACATCCTCTGGCTTGTGATGCACAGAGGCGAGACCCAACATTGGCAATCTCCTCTGTGCTTCCCAGTGTAGTGGTGGCATGCGTTATGCAATGCAGACCTCCCTACGTCTGTGCGCAGGAGCACCTCTACCAATCACAGCTCCAAGGGGTGCCAGGAGGTCTTCTCACACAGGTCAGCAACGTGTCGCCATGTGACCTGCCAGACTTCGCCACCAGGTACCTCAATGTCTACTACCACAGCCCACAGGCTTATATATGTATATGTTTTGTCTGTTAAAACTGAGGGGCTTATTTATGAGCACCGCACACCGCTGGTGCGTCACTTTTTGTGATGCACCGGCGGCGGAAAATATGCACCACACTACGACATATTTATAAAGTGACACTTTGTAAACCCCTGTGCTACATTATACCTGTGTCAGGTATAATCTATGCAGGGTGGACTTTCCCTGCAAAAAAGGGTCCTAGAAGTGGCGCAGTGAACTTCTAGGTTGCCACTGCGTCAAATCTTTATGTCTGCCTCCCAGCCAGCGTAAGACTGAGGCAGACCCTTTTTCTTGGGGCTTGCCACCTGTGAAAGGACACATTGCTGTAGTTGCCTCTTTTTTCAGACACTCTCCAGCAATGCATTAATTTTTCACCTACAGATATGCCAGGAATACTGACGTATCTGTAAATCCTTATGACATGGAGCACCGTACAGTAAATACAGTGCATCCATGGTGTCTGAAGGATTGTGCTATGAAAAGTGTTGCATCCCCCAGCGATGCAACACTTTTCATAAATGAGACTATGAATAGGGTAAGATGTGGCTGATGTAGCTGCGTTGGATGGATGTATGATAAAATGTATTCATTATAGATGAATGAAAGGTACTATTTTTCCATTTGGAATGTGATTCAGAAAAGGTGGTGTTTCATTTTTTTTGGCTACTGCCAGGGACTCAGATTTTTTAATATTTAGTGTTGGGGTTGCGTCACTTTGTTTATGCAAAGTCTATTTTGGAATTTACAAAGCCAGGCATAGCCTGATTTGATTTTGCACATCTTTGCATGACTTGGTAAAAAAGTACACAACGATGCCTTGCGTTACATTGCATCAGGTAGGAATTACATGGATGGAGAATGGGCATTCACGTGCTTCTACCGATGTACTATGATGCACATCCATATTTACAAAGTATGTAAATATTGATTTTCCCCAAAATAGTGTGCCTACCCAAGGCTTGTGTAACAAGGACAAAT
The DNA here is from genome assembly GCF_964204655.1 of Triturus cristatus. Taxonomy (NCBI): domain Eukaryota; kingdom Metazoa; phylum Chordata; class Amphibia; order Caudata; family Salamandridae; genus Triturus; species Triturus cristatus. The sequence continues at coordinate 852,999,451 of NC_140586.1, read as the reverse complement.
ATCTTTATTTCTCCGTGTTACTTCCTCTTTGTTTGTTCGTTGTATTTTGCAGCACACATACAAAGAGCAATAAGCTTCAAAGGATAGTTTATGTGCAGCAACATACCCCTCCCTGCACAAAACTATCCTGACCACAAAGCAGGCATCCTTGTGCCATGGTATCCAGTGTCCAAAGAGTGCCAGTGCTTTGAGAGAGCAGAACTGCACCATATCTTCATAAATATGGTACAGTTGTGCTCTCTGCCTTTCACGCAATGTAGTGCAGGAACTTCCCATGCTGTGTTGCATGTAATCTTAGTATATTTGCCCCTCGATTCTGAGTTCCATGCTTCTGACTGGAGCATCCTGTTCTACGGTCATGGGAATACATTTGTGCCAGATTTAGAAACATTTTGCACTGGGTTTGTGTTGCAAAAGTAACACAACCCTGTAAAAAGTGTTTATTTATTTACTTTCCAGCTCTAGGAAAGTTGCCTAAAAGTAACGCAAAGCAGCGCAAAGCTCTACGTGGCATTACTCTGCGTCAAAGGGACTTTCAATGGGTGGTGCATGGGCTTTCCCTTGAAACCACCTATGATTTACTTAGCCTTTTTGTTGTTATTGCGTTGCGCAAGGCGTAAGTAAGATTTCCAAAGTCAAGCTATGGCCGATTTGCACCACCTTGCATGACTTTGTAAAGAAATGTAATGCCGCGCCTTGACTGCATAGCGTTACAATTTGTAGTGGTAGGTGTTCCATGGGAAGTCCACGGGCATTCCTATGCGTCCCCCCATGAAATGTGATTCAATCCAAGATTTATTGAAATCAGTAAACCTAGGATTGTGCCAAAATGTTACACCTCCCAACCATGGCGTAAAGAGGAGAAATATGCTTACATCTCCTCTCAAGTCCTCTTTCTGTGTGTGATGCTTTCTGTATCACACATAGAAAGAGGAATTTGTCTCTTGGGTTTGTTTTAGCGCAGCAAAGCATGCCTTGTTGCCTAACTACAACCATGCTATCCTGCGCAAAAACAATGCGCCCTGTAACGCAGGCACCCTTGCACCATGGGGCAAGGGTGCCTGTGTTAGCATTAGGCAGCCTCGAGTGTGTCCGCACAGGCAGAGAGCTGAAGAGCATCATACCTTAGTTTATATGGCGCTGTTCAGCTTTTTCCCATTCAAGACAACGCAGCTCAGCAACTTTGATTGCTGATCTGCGTTGCATGAACTTTTAGGAAATATGCCACATGGTTTATGACCTAAAACCATATTTGCTAACAATAGTAGACCAAGGTATGCAGCAAAAAATAATGCCACTTGAAAGCATGCATTAAAAAGGAAAAATGTTTTATTTCTGCAAACTTTTCCGACTTTGCATGTGTGCTTCATAGTACAGCACATATCCATTGTTGAAAAGGTTTTAGTTTGTCTAAGAATAGTATTTTCTACTGAAAAGTTAACTTTCCTTTACAAAATCTACAGTAGACAAGATGCAGACATCTTTGCACTGTGGATCAAACGTATGTGTGTGGCGCTGGCCGGATAATTCTGCGTCAGTGCAGAGGAGAGAGTAGGATAGTGCCCTATCTTAGTAGATATGGAGCCAGCAATTTTTCTGAGGCCAGCAACTTGTCATTTTTTTGACGTTTCGGTGGTGCAATGTGCCACGGCATATTTGCAAGGCCACATAAAGCCACTTTACGTGGCTTTTCTTGGCCTTGTAAATACATGCCCCTTTCTTGCAGAACACTGCGTGAACGGAGCATTCCATGTGTGTTACTGCGGGTGTTCCCACGCAACACCCATGGGATCTGAAGCATTCCCAGATTTACGTGAAACATAAACCTGGGAATGCGTCAGAATCATTAGTGTGATGCAATTTCCTAATTTTTCCCTTTTTCTATCTGTGCTGCATTCTGCAGCACACATAGGCCCTTCTTTATGAAGGGCTCCCTTCCTGCAAAAAAAACACAATCAGCCCTGTAACGCAGGAAACCCTGGTGCCTGCATTGGCACATGGCAGCCCATTGTGTGCCAGTGCAAGGAGGAAGGGCAGGCATGCACTGTATCTAAATGAGACCCTTTGGGTGCTGCGCTAGTTTATGTTACAGTTTTCTAAGTATGGGCCTTCATGTTCATTTGTAGGTTCTCTGGGCTGCTGCTACAGCGCAGTACCCTTTATGGTTACTAGAGGGCAGTGTGCCCCCCTGCAAACAAAGATCTGCATATACCCAGAAGCCACTGCAATAAACATTCCCGTTTCATTGTCACAGGTAAAACATATATACATGTATGTTACTCGAAGGAGTAACTTCGAGAATGTATACACGTGCATTCTCAGTATGGAATTTAAAGTGAACAGTCAGGGCTGCGCTAATATTGGTAAGTTATTCTTCTTGACACAAAAATGTAGGCGCAGGAATATTCTTTTTCTTCCGGTTGTATTTTTTTCTGTACACCTGTATTGCGTTGGATAGTGATACATGGACGTCTTGTAAGTTATGTAGGGTTTTCTTGTTATTGGTAAGTCTACATAACTTTAATTAATATAACTTATGTTGACTGAGGTAATTGTGGTTCGTAGTTATTGATAACAGTGTGTCCCGAGGGATAGGTTGTCTAATATATTAGCTAGTGTATTTCGTGCCATTACTGTACAACATACATTTTGGGTATTCTGTGGCTAGTGATGATGCTGTTCTTGCTGCAGTCGGTACCTTTTAAAAAAAAAAGGATTTTTATATAGCGCGAAGTCGACCCGAAGATATCAGAACGCTATACATGAGTACCACTTTTGTTAGAGGAACCCAGGGCTTTAAGTGGGAGTAAAAAACTGGAGGGTCTCTCAAAGGGGCGTGGCTAATGTATTTAAGGGCGTGGCTTAAAAACGCATAAGCTAAAAATCTGTGCTTAGCATAGTGTGCCCCCCAACTTGTATTTTGCTGTTTCTGTCATTGCGTCCCGATATATGATGCAACAAGTAACATCATACCTACAACAAGGTAGGACTAATGGCTTTGTCAATGATTGTTAGTTGCATAAGATAAATAAGCAGCAACTATAGCTTGTATATAACATTGAAAAAGCTTCTACTTAACGCCCTGGTAACACCACGACAATGTGGCTGCTCCTGAGTTTCAAAAAGAGAAGGGAAATCCAGAGAGAAAATGACTCTTGAAAGGATTTCCCTACAACGCTCACCTGGCATGACGTCATGCTGTAACTTCTCCACTAGTGAGAAGTGAGCAGTGTGTTTGGAGGGCGTGGCTAGCGCCCAAGGAAGATTGCGGCGCTCTCGTGACTCGCTCTGGGACGAAGGTGCAGATGACGGATTTAGCGACGTTTCGCTAACGAGGGGAGCCGCGGAAATGAACGTGCGGCCATCGGAACAGTGGAGGTAGACGGCGAAGGAATTCTTAGAACACGAGAGGCACTCTTCTTCAACTACTCTTCGTCTTATCCCCCAGAGCGATGCAGCGCCCGCCCTCTTGAAAAAGCTCGTAACTCGTTAGGAGCGCCTCTTCCTGCTTGGATATTCTCATTTTGACTTTCTTTTCTCACAAAGCTCCTTCCATTTCACAGTGAGTAGTTTGAAGTATTGCTACCATCTAATCCTCTGTTGTAAATCGCTCTCTATTGAACTACATTCACAATGTTCTGATGAAGACGGTAGATGGTTATTTACTAAACTTGTGATTGGTAATGCTCCGGTTTCTTTATTAAATGTTTATGCCCCTCCTGCTGGAGAATCCTCTTTTTGGATAGCCTTAGCCCAGATCGTAAATTGTATTGATGACAATTTTATTCTTACAGGTGACTGCAATCAAGTTTTTGACCTCTTTTTAGACCGTAATTCAATGGTCTCCTTTGTCCCTCATAAAGCTCATAAGCTCTTCATACAAACTATTAAACAATACAATCTTATAGATGCCTGGAGATTTTGCAATCCCACCACCAAGGAATTCACTTATTACTCTCCAGTTCATCATACTCAATCACGGTTATATGATTATTTCATATCACATATTGTATCCCAATCATTGGTGGCAGCAGATATTGGATCCATTCTAATATCTGATCACGCCCCTATCATTATGCGGCTAGATATTTTACAGAAACCCCATGCTCCTCGTTAATGAATATTTTTTGTTTAATCAGACCGATGCTTTGCCTTTTCATGTGGTGTGGGATGCTTTTAAGGCAACAGTTGGGATTTTATTATTGGTTATGTCTCCAAAAAAAGTAAGAAATCGCAAGAACTCAGCACATCCCTCTTAGCCAAGATAAAGAAATTGGAGCATTCTTATTATTCCTCTAAATCAAAAGATTGTTTGGCAGAACTTATAAATGTTAAATTTCAGTTCACTAAGGAATTGACAAGTAATACTTCTACATATTTATTAAAGTCAAGTGCAAATTTTTACGGGGGACAGAATAAAGCTGGCAAAGTATTAACTAATTATTTGAAAGTTAAGCATTACAAACTTAATACAGAGTCCATTATGGATGAGAAACAGTAATTGAAATTTAAAGATGATGAAATCTTAAACGGATTTCTTCAATTTTACAAGGTACTCCACACATCAGATGTCCCTGACATAGAACATCACTCATCTCAGTTTTTATCTGATATCGAAAGGCCACCTGTTACCGAACCGGATTTTACTATTATAGAATCTGATCTATCACAAAAGAAACTTTCCACCGCATTACAGACACTTAAAAAAGACAAAGCCCCTGGCCCAGATGGTTTTACTGTTGAGTTTTTTACACATTTTGCATCTTCACTAATCCCCAAATTACATAATCTATTAAACCCTTTTTTAAACTCTGGTAAATCCTCAGGCTCTTTCTCAGAAGCTCTCATCTGTCTTATTCCCAAGGAAGGGAAAGATTTAAGATATTGTAAAAACATTCGACCCATATCTTTAGTCAACATTGATTACAACATTTTATCAAAAACTCTAGCCATACGTTTGGAATCCCACTTACCTGATTTATTGGGAAAGGAACAATCTTGATTTGTCAAAGGTCACCTTATCACAGATAACACCCGTTTATTTTTTGACATTTTATCTAAATCCTCCCATAACACACACTCCTTAGCAGCAGTAACACTGGACGTAGAAAAAGAGTTTGATTGAGTGGAATGGACGTACCTCTTTCCAACCCTTAAATGGTTCGGCTTTGGACCTACAATAATTTCCTTGATATCTCCCTTAGATTCCAATCCAAGAGCAGCTCTATGTGCAAATTGTACTATATCTTCTTATTTTAACTTGGGTAGAGGTGTTCGGCAGGGCTGCCCTTTATCTCTGTTTCTTTTTAATTTAGCCGTAGAACCTTTTTTGTCACGGATTCGTCAGAATAAAGACATTCATGGATTCAATTTTAAAGACACTCAGAATCAGAATCAGAATAAGCTTTATTCGGTAACATAATTTGCAAACCATAAAAGCATAAACAATTTAACATGTAAACATTTGTATAAGAACACATGAGTTGAAAAAAGAGATATAATTTAAAAATGGCCAGTGTAATCAATACAATTGGCGGCATATGCCGCTGATATTTTACTATTTATTTCACAGCCCCAGTCTTCTCTCCCCGCATTCTTACATGAAGTAGAATCCTTTGCAGCTGTTTCCGGATACAAATTAAATACAGATAAAATGCGAAATACTACCTTTAACAAAATATACTTTTAAAGATGATTTCGCAATTTCAAATTTTGCCTGGAGTCCTCAGTACATTAAATACTTAGGTTTACATTTTACTCCCTCTATTTCAGGTACAATTTCACGCTGCATGGAACATTTTACGCAGAGAATATCCTCTTTAACTGCTAAATGGCACCCTCTATACTTATCTTGGTGGGGTCGTCTTGACACCATAAAGATGATGTTATCCCCTATAGTAATTTATACAATCTCCAATATCCCAGTATCCATTCAGTTAAAAATGTTTAGAAAAATAAACTCTCTATTGTCCTCTTTTTTATGGAGTAATAAAAAGTTGCGCATGTCCTTATCAAAATTGATTCGTCCCAAGTCAGAAGGGGGGGTTAACTTCCCTAGCTTTCATACATATCATAAATCTTTTTTGCTACGTCAAGCATCAAGATGGCTCTCTAACACCTTCGAGAACTGTCCTCTTTGGGCTACACTTGAACTTTCTTTTCTTCCTCCTTTTTCATTTCAAGAATATCTCTCCTTTTCTCGTGAACCACAACACCACTCGACTCCCATAATTAAACACACATCGAAAATTTAGAACATCAATTCCCCATTAGATCCTATCACCTGGATTTCTTTCTCCAGATCCACAATATGACATAACACTATGATATTGATAAGCGGCAAGCCCTTTTACTGGAAATATTGGAGACAGAGAGGCTTAATCTGGATACATCAGTTATATACACAGGATCAGCTTATGTCTTTCACGCAGGTTAAGGAACTCTTTGACCTACCAATGTCTTTCCAATCCAAGGGCCTCATTTGTGAAAAGTGACGCATCGCTGCGTGAAAACAGCGATGCATCACTTTTCATTGCGTTCTCCTTGCGACATGCTGGATGCGTCATATTTACAGTATGACGCATTATGTCACAAGGAGTTACAGATACGTCAGTATTTCTGACTTATCTGTAGGCGCAAAAATAACACATTGCTGGAGTATGTCACAAAAGTGGCGTAACTACATGAATGTGTAATTTCACATGGGCAAGTCCAGTTTCAAATGTGCCTGCATCGGTCTTACGCCTGCTGTGAGGCAGGCGTAAGATATTGACGCATTTGTGTCCTAGAAGTGACGCAGTGAAATCTTATAGATTTCACTGCATCACTCCTACAAGGCTTACTTGCGGCAAAACGCCCACCCTGCATACATTATACCTGGCGCAGGTATAATGTGACGCAGGGGTTTACAAAGTGACGCACCTACCTAGATGTGTCACTCTGTAAAAATGACGCAACATGGCGCATTTTTTACCCTGCTGGTGCGTCAAAAAAAGTGACGCATCGGCGGTGCAAAAGTGACGCAAGGGCTTATGAATAAGCCCCCATACTGTAGATTGTGGGGACATCTGTGTAACGGTTAATTTCAAATGTATAAGATTGTTTATGCTGCACAAATGATCCTGATCTAATGTCTGTGCCTTTTTTAATGATTAGAAAGTATCAGTCTGTGTAGTTTGAATTATGTCTCTGTTTTTATCCTTTTAATGATGTATAATGGATTTTTGCCTATGAACTTTTGAGGACGTTTTTAATAAAAATAACTTTTATGCTGTGCACAAATTAGGCCTTTGACGGTGTTATGTTCTGTTGATGGTTTGGATGTGAAGAGTGGTGTGGCTCTGTTGTTGAAATATACCTAAAGGGGATCTGGTTTTGACTATAATCTTCTCCTGAAACAAGCTAATCTGAATGGTTACACCCAATACATACCTCCAAACCCTATTGCGGATCCTACACCCTCCTCAGTTGACAAATTACATTCTTTTCTACAAACCAACCCCAAAGCTTCTGTTATTTTTAATTACTTGCAGATTGTATGTATTGTACGAGTAAAACTAAGGTGGGACTTTCTTGGGAACAGGATTTGGGAGTCAACTGGTCCTCAGGCACATGGAATAAAATATGGACTAATACTACACAGACACTCTTTTTCATATATCGTAGACTTTTGCTAACCCCAATTACTTTAAATAAAAGACTTGTTGATCTCCCCGATGCTTGCTGGACGTGTTCCTCCACACATGCAGATTTACACCTAGACCTGAGCGCCGCATTTGATACGGTGAACCACTTGATTCTGATCCGGCGGCTCAGAAGCATAGGAGTGGATGGCATGGCGCTTCACTGGCTATCCTCCTTCCTGGAGGGTAGAACCTTTCAGATCTTTGAAGAAAACATTCTATCTAAGGCCACCCCCCTGCTGAGTGGTGTGCCACAGGGCTCATCACTCAGCCCAACTCTTTTTTCAATGATTATATGTCTCCTCTAGCAGCCATAGTTGCCCCCCTTGGAATCCGGATGATTACCTACGCCGACGACACACAATTGGTGGTGGGGCTAAATCAAGCAGACCTAAAAACCCATACCCTCTATACCTGTCAAAAAGACATCTCAAGCTGGATGGACGCCTCCCAGCTTTAGCTTAACGGAGGAAAAACTGAGATCATGATACTGGGCAATACTCTCAGTTTCAACCCTAGCTCTATGTGGCCCCCTAGTATGGGTCCAGCCCCGGTCCCGAAAGCAGAAATTTAGGGGCATATCTACAAGGCGGCAACAAAGAATTATCGCCGCCTTTGCGGACGATTTTGGCCGAAAAGCGGTGATAATTTTATCGCCATATAAGCAAGCTCACGCTATCGCGTGAAACCTTGCCTTAGCGCCTGAATTCCGAACGCCCATCTTTGCATCTCTAATGAGATGCAAAGTGGGCGTTCCTCCCCAGGATAACGGGAGAAATGTCGCTAAGCGGCATTTCTCCTATTATCAAGCCTCTCGCAAAGCAGCATAGCGACAAGAAAAGTAGCGATAACCTCTGTTATCGCTACTTTCCTTACGCCTGCTTTGAAACTGACTTAGCCATGATATCCTATGAAAGGTGAATATCATGGCTAAGTATGTGAGGCCCTATCAGCAAGCTATCGCCAAACTTTGTGGGATTATCGCTGGTTTTCCAGCGATAATCTCACGTTAGGCAGTTAGCGCTAGGATTTTTATCGCTTTTGAGATAAGCGTTGCTAATAGCACGCTATCTCAGTGATAAAAATCCACGCTAGCCGGCGATAATTATCCTAGCGCTAAGTGCGCTCAGCGATACTTATCGCCGGTTGTTGCTGATATGCCCCTAAGAGCCTTGGTATATGGTTGGACCAGGACTTGAGTCTCAGGACGCAGGCTAGGAAAACGGCAGCCCTTTGCTATGGTCCACTTAAAATGGCCCGAAAGGTCCTGCCTCTCCTCCTCTTTGAGGCTAGGAGAGTATTGGTCCAATCACTTATACACTCGAGATTGGACTATGGGAATGCCCTGTACTTGGGCGCCCCCATCTCAGCTGTCACGAAACTCCAATCATTCCAAAACAGCGCCGCCAGACTTCTAACTGGAACCACCAATAGACTATCAGCAAAACCCGCTCTCCGTTCCCTCCACTGGCTCCCGATTCAGGAACGTATTAGATTCAAGGCTTTGTGCTTATTACATAAGTCAATGCAGGGACTTGGCCCACTCATTAACTCCACCATGATACGTCCATATAAAGCCAATAGGAATCTTCAATCAGACGATTTGTATCTAGCAGAGATCCCTAGGATCAAGAAGTCTCGAAGTGGCGGTAGGCTATTTTCCTACAATGCCTCAAAACTCTGGAACTCCCTGCCTCTACACCTTCGCACAGTCTCTAACCACCTGGCTTTCCGGAAGCAATTAAAGACCATGCTGTTCCCTTAGCTCTTCTGTCTCCCCCGTGTCAGTTACTAGCGCTGGGATGCTTCCGGGTATGCGCTCTATAAATGCCCTTCCATTCCATTCCATTCCACACCATTTACTTTTTACATGCCCACTTGTTTGTACTTTCTGGGAAAAGGTGTGATCTCAACTCAACTTAATTTTGCACTCCAAACATCCTTTCTCTATTTCTCATGTGTTTTTGGGAAGCTTGTCCTCGATTTGGACAGATTGCAATTTTAATACAAAGATTGTAGACTTTTTGTTGGCAGTTGCATTTCAGCAGATAACCAAAAATTGGAAAGACTAAACCAAATTATGTATTATGATTTTTTTTTCTTTATATAACTTGTAATCCCCTTTTGTTTACGCTGATTGATTTGCATATTTATATTAGTTATTTTCCTTCTAGGTAGGCTAAATTAATTTATACATCCAACTATTTTGCTTTGCAGTTCACAATTTGATTCATGTGACTATGTATTACTATATTGTTTTTTATATTGTGACTTATATTTTCTTAATAAACTTATTTTTTAAAAGAATAAAAGAAGTGAGCAGTGTGAGCAGCGCACAACACATGAATGTACCTGCTGTCACTGCAGTCCAGGGAAAAAAAATGGACCACCTGTGCCAGGGCACAAAACAGAGCCCAATAGAGACCCGTTTCGAGGCCCCCTTTAAAAAAACTGTCGGTGCTCAGACCCGTCAGTGTGTCTTGTTTTCGCCTGTCAGATTCCATCTGACAGCGGTGAGTTTTTGGATACCGAGGCGATAGCCTCATTACTCCACATTCATTTTTGAGTTTTTTAGTCGCTGTTTCGGTTGTCTTATTGATGTGACGCTTTGTCACAGCTGAGGTTGGATCACAAGGTCAGCGCTGTGAAAGGCCGCAGGTTGCGGTCAATATGGTTTGCGGAAGTGTCAGCAAGTTTAGTCGCAGAGTCTTGTATTCGTCTGCCAAATGTCTTCTGGCGGTGATGAGCTTTTGATGGCTGCCGCGGCGGTTGCCTTCTGACAGTGATGAATTTAGGGTACCTGCCGGGGCGATTTGCCCTCAGGCAGTGATGGGTTTTTGGATGCTGTGTTGTTGTTTCAGTTTCACAAGTTTAGCGCTTCGATGGGCCTCGGGTAGCGGTCGAATGGGTTTGTAGAAATGTCTGCAAGTTTCCTGATCAGTGGGTTATCTTTTTGATCCAGTCCTTTGTAGAATGTCCTGTTGAGTTTGCGGAGATGGTCGTCCAACATCTCAACGCCTAGGTCTCTGTGGAGGTCTGCTGTTCTTGTGAAGAGTGGAGCACCTGCTGCAATCCGTAAGGCCCTGCTCTGTAGTCTCTGCAGGTCTTGCCGAAGCTGCGGGCGGCAGCCACTCCAAACTGGTGCAGCGTACGTCATGGTTGGCCGGATTATTGCGGTGATTACTCGCACCTTGCTCTGCAAGGGCATCGACTTGGTCTTCAGGAGTGGGTATAGGGCAGACAGTTTTGTTGCTGCTTTCTGGCAGGTCTTCTCTATGTGGTTTCTCCATGTGAGTTTAGAGTCCAGAGTCACCCCCAGGTAGGAGCTGCTGTTTTCCCATTTGATCTCAGACCCTGTGAGACCCGTCCCACTTAAAGCCCTGGAGGAACCCATTCATTTTTTTTTTGCTGGGCACGGGGAGATACAGTGATTTGCCCAGAATCGCAGGATGTCGAGCGTTATTGCCCCAGCTAGGAGCTCGACTGTAGTAGCCCAAAGGCCACTGCCACATCTTCTCTCCAGATTTCCCCCTCTTCCTCTGATTTGGATCACATCCGCTCTGCTCGGGAAGGCACCATCACAATTTGGGTAACACTCATTGACGTTAACAGAGACTACGGATCACACGTGACGCAATCGAAAAGCAGCGCGAGGCACTTTGGGTAAAGAATGACCAGTTGCAATGCTCTTACTTGTCGCTAGAAGTCAGGCTACTCTGGAGCAAACCAGTAGGACGTCACTGGTAATCTATATACCCACAATCCTGTGCGCAACCTACACTGCTGCTTTAGTTTCAGTTCTAAAACAGTCCAGTGTTTTGGCTTTTACCACAATAAGAGGTAGCAGTTCTGTGGTGTAGTAGCTCGATTTTTTATTCCGTATTTTCATTTGATTACGTAGTCACTTTAAAATGCAACAGTAAAGTATCGTTCTCCGTTCCAATGATATTTCAGTTAAAGATCATGCCAATCTTTCCAAGTGACAAATGCCTGCTGTTTGTTGTTATAAAAGTCTGAAAAGGCCTCGACGTAGTACTAAATAAAAGTTAAAACAAAATAGCATATGTAAATTTGCTTCTCTATTTTCGTTTAATTGTTAGTAATGGATCAATTCCTAGCTCTGGAACGTGTTTAAAAGTGCTTTGTATTTGTCGTTTAAAGTATTTACTGACAAGCTTAAAAATACCTGATTTTGATCAATTTTGTACTAGGGTGAAATGAAAATACAATCAATCAGTAGATTTGTAGAGCACTTCTTGTCACCTATGAAGTTATTCAGGCACTTGCAGGGTTCAGTTGATTAGCCAAATCAGGGACTTTCGGAACTCTGAAAAAGATGGGGAGAGGGTTACAGAAAGGAACGTGAAACTGATGGAAGTCCAGGCGGTAGTTCAAATAGGCGGGTCCGCAGTGTTGTAGGGCCTTGTATGCATAATTCAGGAGTTTGAATGGGCATCATTTCTGAACAGGATGCCAGTGGAGCTCCTTGAGGTAATCGGTGATGTCCGTTGATTGAAGGAGATCTAGGACAATTCTGGCTGTGGCGTTCTGTAGGGCCTGTAGTCGTTGGAGGAGGTGGGCTGCGTAGAGAGCGTTGCCGTTGTTCAGTCGACTGGAGATGAGGGCCTGGGTGATGGTGCGTTTTGAGCTTTGGGGTAGCGATTTGAATCTCTTAAGAAGCATGCGGAGGATGAAGAAGCAGGAGGAGGAAAAGGAGTTGACCTGTGTCGTCATGATTAGCTTGTTGTCCAGAATGATGCCTAGCATGGTCAGTGGGTGTAGCAAGAAACCCAATCAGGTAGAAAACACCTCTAATCAGGTAAAAAACTCCTCTAAGACATGTTCTTGTGCAGGAAGGTGTACCTTCCTGTCCATAAACAATCCTGCCTGCTATGCTGGCACCCTTGGATCATAGCGCACAGGTGTCTGGGTTGATAATAGGCAGCACATAGTGCGCCAGCACAGATTGAGAGCAGGAATGCTCCATATGCTTGTAAATATGGCCATTTGCGATGCACAGCTCAGCAAGTTATGGTGCTGCGTTGCGCAATATCAAATATTGATAAATCTGGCTCCCAATGTCTGTGACTTCATTTCACTAGTGTGTGGATCTGAACCCACCTGTGGTGCTGTGAGGAGGAGATGCTGTCTACCCCTGGGACAGGGTGAACATTTCCTATAGAATTAAGCATTACTAATGACAAATCTGCCTTGGGCTTCAGACATAAAATGCATTTCAAAATGTGACACGCAGTAATTTGGTGCTGGAAAATGAAAACATAATGCCTTTAATCAGACGCTTTTCCCCTAGTAAATCATGTGAAACACACACAATTAATTCATAGTTTAACTTTAATGTGGCTAGTTTAGATTTCGCCCCATAGAATGTGGTTTTAACTTGCAAAACTGTTTAAATGTGTGCAGTAGTAGCATATGATTTGTATTGAATTAACACAACATTTTAAAGTGTAGGAAAACAGAAAGTGGCTCATGATTTAGCTTGCTATGAGAGCTCCAGTCTGACCTTCTAGATAACAGAGGAATGTTTCTTCTTGTGTGAAAGAAAGACGCCTCGTATAATTTATCACATGTAACCTGCCTTACCGTATTTAGTTGCTGGTAAAATGTTTCAAAACAAAGCCTCATTTATTTCCTTGCCTTAGAGAGAACAGAAATTCACACACATTTTAAAGTGTAGTACCATATTATGGTTTAATGATTCCTGCTTACATAATAAGGGGCTTATTTATGAAGAGGTTGCGCCGCCAATGCGTCAAAAGTTTAGACGCCATGGCAGCGCAAATTCTACTCTATATTTATAGGGTGATGCATCCTTGAAGATACATCACTTTTCCCAGCCCTGAGTCAAGAAGACACCGCGTTGGAATAGACTGTGCTCCGTAAGTATTAAATTATGCAAGGTAGGCGCCACGTCGTAAATACATGCATAAAAGTGTTGCATGGATAGTTACGACATTTTCCAGCAGTGACGTAGCCACAGTTTAAGCGGCGCAGCATTGAGGGTACGTCAAAATTGCTGTGCCTGCAAAACACATTCGTAGGAAATGACGCAGCCACATATATATATAGAAGTTGGACTGGGTATTGCTGCAACTGGAAACACAGTATGGAGTTAGTCATTTTGCAACTAGAAGCCAGATGGAGACGACCACCACCATCCACCCCACCACAGCCAGCCTCTCCACATCCTCCCTCACCCCAACAAAGGCAACGCAGGAGAAAGGAGTCCATATTTCGTCAAAGGAGCACTCTGAGACACCTCAGGGAGGAGGAGGTCATCACTCGTCATCGCCTGAAGAAGCAGTCCATTGTAGACCTGCTACACCTGATTGCTCCAAGGCTAGAGGTCACAGCCAACAGGCCTAGCAACATACCTCCACAGGTTAAGCTCATGGCAGAGTTACATATGCTTGCGTCAGGCTCCTTCCAAACAACCGTTGCCAAAGTGGCTGGAATATCTCGGCCATCCTTCTCATCATTCCTTCCCACTGTCCTGGATGTCATCATCCAGCTGACACCCCGCTACCTCTGTTGCCCCAATACCCCGGAACAGCAGATGGAGATAAAGCAAGGCTTCTATGACATCGCTGGGTTCCCACATGTGCTGGGTGCCATTGACTGCACACAAGTGCAATTCGTACCTCCTGCAGAAACCTCACATCTGTATAGGAACCGGAAACACACCCACTCCATCAATGTACAGCCTATTATGGATCATCGGGCTTTTTCACGTACGTGCTGGCTAAATACCCTTGCAGCATACATGATGCCTTCATATTGCGGCACGTGCTACACAAACAAACGATGGACGGAATGCTGAATGAATCATACATTCACCCGCAGTCAAGAGATCTGGGTTAAATCCATCATTCTTTTGCTAATCCTTCCCACTCCAGTTTAGACATGGCCATATGCAAATCAGTCTTGACCCTGTGCCTCATGGGAACAGTCCAGACCAAACTGCCAAGTCAGGTCCTCCCTGGGCCGGAAACAAGCTTCCTGGGACCGATTTCAGGGTATGTCACCCTTCATCAGCCAGCCTAACTTGAAAGCAGTGGCACATTGAGCAAGGGACTCACGTCTGGGCATAAGCATCCCACATAGGGCGAAAAGTGCTAAGCAAACAAATGATGGACGGAATGCTGAATGAATCATACATTCACCCCCAGTCAAGAGATCTGAGTTAAATCCATTGTTCTTTTGCTCACCATGCCACCCCTGTTTAGACCCAGCCATATGCAAATCAGTCTTGACCCTGCGCCTCATGGGAACAGTCCAGACCGAACTGCCAAGCCAGGTCCTCCCTGGACCAGAAACAAGCATCCTTGGAACGGTTTCAGGGTATGTCACCCTTCATCGGCCAGGCTAGCTTGAATCCAGTGGCACAGTGAGCAAGGGACCCACGCCTGGGCATACCCATCCCAAATAGGGCAAAAGTGCTGCCCAAACAAATGATGGACAGAAGACTGAATGAATCATATATTCACCCCCAATCAAGAAATCTGGGTTAAATCGATAGTTCTTTTTCTCACCATGCCACCCCAGTTTAGACCCAGCCATATGCAAATCAGTCTCTCTTGACCCTGTGCCTCATGGAAACAGTCCAGGCCGAACTGCCAAGCCAGGTCCTCCCTGGACCTGAAACAAGCATCCTGGGACCGGTTTCAGGGTATGTCACCCTTCATTAGCCAGGCTAGCTTCAATCAAGTGGCACAGTTAGCAAGGGACCCACGTCTGGGCATACCCATCCCACATAGGGCAAAAAGTGCTACGTAAACAAATGATGGATGAAATGCTTAATGAATCATACATTAACCCCCAGTCAAGAGATCTGGGTTAAATCTATCTTCTTTTGCTCACCATGCCACCCCAGTTTAGACCCAGCCATATGCAAATCAGTCTTGACACTGTGCCTCATGGGAACAGTCCAGACCGAACTGCCAAGCGAGATCCTCCCTGGACCAGAAACAAGTATCTTGAGACCAGTTTCAGGGTATGTCACCCTTCATCAGCCAGGCTAGCTTGAATCCAATAGCACAGTGAGCAAGGGACCCACTTCTGGGCATACCCATCCCACACAGGGCAAAAAGTACTACGCAAACAAATGATGGACAGAATGCTGAATGAATCATACATTGCCCCCCAGTCAAGAGATCTGGGTTAAATCCATTGTTCTTTTGCTCACCATGCCATCCCAGTTTAGACCCAGCCATATGCAAATCAATCTTGACCCTGTGCCTCATGAGAACAGTCCAGACCGACAACAGTAGGGAAACCATTGGATAGCGTAAGGGTAAAAATTACTATTCCCACTCCAGTGAGTGCAACAGTAGGGAAAGCGTTGGATAGCGGGAGGGTAAAAATTACTATTCCCACTCCAGTGAATGCAACAGTAGGGAAAGTAATGATTTAATATTTTAATAAAAATAAATTAATTATCAATACCAGTAAAATTAATTAAAATTAATCACAAATTACAAAATATGTATTAATTAATTATGTATAAATACCAATAAATATTATTTATTAGAAATTAATTACCTATTAATAATTAATTAACAAATAATTAATTTTCAATACCAATAATTAATAAATAATAAACAATTACCAATTAATAATCAATTGACAGTAAATTAATTATAAATACACAAGAATATTTTCAATAATTAATTAATACCAATTAAATTACTTCCCACCCTATTCCCCTATAAACCCACAACCTGCTCCGAATAATAACTTAATACAATTAACATAATTATCAATTAATCAATTAAGAAAAATGAATTACCAATTAAGAAAAATTAATTACCATTTAATAATTAATTAATAATAAATTAATTGGCAATACCAATAAATAAAAATAAATATTTGCTTAGTTACAATTAAATTACTTCCCACCCTATTTCCCTATAAACCCACACGCCGCTACGGAATAAAATTTTGCAAAAATTAAATAACATAGAATTCAATAATTGCAAAAAATTAAACATATATTACAAAAACTAATATACACTTTTAACACATATACTAACATACAAAACACTTTTAAAAAATTTGAAATTATTAAAAATTCGATATATTTTAATGCCTATACTATGTACTTCAATATTTTGACAGTCGATATTACTTACCTGCATTTCGATATTATTAACCACTATATTATGTTCATTTGATATTTTGTCCATTCTATATTTTGTACTCGATATTATGTCCATTCTATATTTTTTTTCTCGATATTATGTCTAGTTACCCTACACAATACATGGCACATGGCCAAAAGAGAAACATAATGTAACCAGCCAATGTCATGCACTGCAGTAGGGGCTTACATATCAGGGCCTCTTTTATGAGGCCCCCTGTGCATCAGGAACTGAGGGCCTCCTTTATGAAACTTGTTGCAATTCATTTTTAAAACAGACATGTGGCTAATTTTCTAGCGCCCTCATGGCAACACCTTGGGGCTTATTTATGAGCCCCTGCGACACTTTTGCGCCGCTGTTGCGTCAGTTTTTGTGACGCAACAGCGGTATAAAATATTTGCCACACTGCCCCCTATATACAAAGTGTCGCATCTAAGCAGATGCATCACTTTGTAAAGGCCTGCGTTACATTATACCTGTGACAGGTATAATGTATGCAGGGTGGGCGCAAAAAGCCTTGTAAAAGTGGGGCGCTGAAATCAGATTTCACTGCGCCACTTCTAGGACGCCACTTCATCAAAACCTTACGCCTGCCTCATGGCAGGTGTAAGGGTGACGCAGTGCTATGTGTTTAGGCCTAATCCATGCATTGCTCGAGTTGCGTCATTCTTACGACGCCACTCCAGCAATGCGTGATTTTTGCGCTGATAGATGTGTCAGGATTTCTGATGCATCTGTCTTTCCTTGCGACATGGAGCGCTGTACTGTAAATACGGCGCATCCATCATGTCGCAAGAAGGGTGCAATGAAAAGTGACGGATCGCTGTTTTCACGCTGCAATGCGTCACTTTTCATAAAGGAGGCCCTTTATATGTGCGGTATTTACTGTATTTTGCACCAGGGCCTTCATATCTGAGAACTTGACGTAGGACAGCGCCACAAGGAATCTTGCTGTGCTGGCCTACAACCAAACCAAAGTGCAGTAGTGTGTCATTTTCATGCTATATGGGGCATTCTTGCCCTTTTTCATAGCACCCATGCACAATGGCCTGCTGTGTGCCAATGCATGCACACTTGTACCATTGTACAAGAGTAACTGCGTTGTGTTGAAGATTGATTGTGTGCAGGAAGGGACACCTTCCTGTACCAAATCTAACAATACATCATATATCTTTTTAATACGTGTGCCGCAGAATGCGGCACACAATTGAAAAGTAAAAAATGAGAGACATAAAAACATTTCTCTTTGTTGCACATCCCTAACGTTAAGCCTGGGTCTGTGTTATGTTTGTATGCATACCCATATACACGATTTCTCATACAGCTGGGAGTGTGTCAGATACAATGGTTGCTGTGTTGGAACACCCACAGCAACACACATGGTACGCCCCTTTCACGTAGTGTTCTGTGTGAAATGAGCACATAATTACAAGGACATGAAAATTCACTTCATGTTGCTTTGCTTCGCATTGCCAACATATGCCTCTTTCACACAGAACACTGTGTAAAAGGGGCATTCCATGGGTGTTGCAGTGGTTGTTACAACGCAGCAAACATTGAAGCTGACACACTCCCATTTGTATGAGAAATCGTATATCTGGGAATGTGTCATAATTTAACGCAACCCCAGGAGTGGCGTTAGAGAGGTGCAACAAGGAGAAATGTTTCAATTTCTCCCCTTATTCAACTTTTTTTATGTGCGCTGCATTCTGTGGCACACATAGCTGGTGGATAGTGGATGCATTGTTTGATTATCAGCAGGAAGGTGTACCGTCCTGCACACAATTAATCATCACCACAATGCAGACACTCTTGCACCATGGTGCAAGGGTGCCTATCGTTGTATTTGGCATCCTAATTGATTCCCATTGTGAATGTGAACACGTGTGTGGCATATCTCATGAAAGAGGGTGCTTCCTATGTAAAGAAATTAGCTAGGGTATGGTGTTAGCATTGCAACATTTGTGTGACTCTCTGTCATTCCCTTGTGAAGATGCCCCTAACTTTTATGCTCCTCATGTTTACTGTGTAACTGTACACCATTCACTAATTAATGTACCATATTTCTGTCTTGTAGGTGGTCCACAGCCATACACATGTGAATAGGTGGAGAGCTTCCGGGATCCTAATAGCACTGGTGAGTGTCACCTCATTGAAATCATCAACTGTTTGGTTAGAGTTTCTCCCCATTCATGCTTTGCTTGGACAAATGCCAGAAGCATCAGCATATTATGCACCTCACATGTAAATGATCCTGGTCCATTGTGCCCATGGCTGACTACATTTATCAGGACCACATTTATGATGTGTCGACGCATGGCAGTGCAGAAAGTTTACTTGATGTGCTGCCCTATGTCAAAACATCATAAATTAATCACACATTGTCTGTAACAGATATCTTGGTTAATCAATCTCAACATGATACATGGAAAAAGTAGAACAGAAATAGGTGATGAGGCCAATAACCTAATTAACACAAATTGTAGACCAAACACATTTAAATTGTTCTGGATACATGTCTGTTGTGACATGTTGTACATGACTGACACCAATCAAGGAAGAGGTGCCAGACTCGGACCACAGGGTTCACGGTAACGTTTCGATCCCCGGCACCGGTGGCAGGTTAGCCCAGCACCATGTGACTCTGGGCAATAGCTCACTTAATCTTCCTGGCGGCCCCCAGCACTGGGACACCTCTCTGGAGGTAGCTGTGCGCTTTACAAATGCTGGTATTTCATGGTATTTCAACAGACATGCTACTGCAGATCTGATGTAGACAAGTGCTAAGAGATCTCAAGAGAAATTTGGGTTGTCACATGGAATACATTCCACATGACAACCACAAGGCTTACAATGCCTTACATAAACCCTATTACCCTGTGCATCTTCTTGAAGGACTGTCAGGATGGCACACATTAATCACACTCACACAGAATATTGTATGTCAATCCTGACATAAATGTGTGGTACAAACAAAAGTGGGTGAAGTACAACTACACGCTGCAGAATTGAACAAAAAACATTTATACCATTCCACTTACTCCATTCAGTCTTATCCCCATCAATAAAACAGAAAGCTCACATACCCTTGATCAAACAACAAGTAACTATTTTTACATACTAAAATGCATATAGTCACCTCACAAAAGTGACAATGAAGACATAATAAGCAGTGAGAGACTTGAAGATTTTGGTGTCCTCCCTAACCTAGGGAGAGATCAAAGCAGATGCCTTGGACACAAAGGGCACATCATGCTGAATGATGCGGAAGTGGGCTCATCCTCCTAGGACCACCCCAAGCACAGTTATGGGCAAAAATACAATCCCAACCAAAGGCCCTGCAAAGCATTATGGGTCGAGATTCTAGAGTGCAGTGAATATTATAGTATCCAATATCTAAACATTCCTCAAGGGGAATCTCGCCCCATAATACTTTGCTGGGCATTTGGTTGTCATTGTATTTTTGCCCATGCTTGTGGTGGTCCTAGGAGGATGGGACCACAAAAATCGTTGAGCATGATATGCTCTTTGTGTTCAAGGCATCTGCTTGGTCCTTCCCCTAAGTTAGGGGGGACCCCAAAATCATCACCTCTCTCATTGCCTAATATTTAGCAAAGTACACATTTGTGAATTGGATATGTGCTTTTTAGCATTTCAATATAAAGTTACTCAATCAAACATTTGTGGGTGCAGTAGTTTATACAGAGTTTATGTATGAATTCAGTGTTATGCATATTAATAAAACAGAAATCTTGTGTTGAAATTTCAACATAATGTAATTAATAACCCAGAAATGTTACATACCTTTAGTAAAACTTCTAAAAACTATTTTTACATGCTATAATACACATAGTAACCTCACGAATGTGAAGATAAAAATTTAACAAAAGTTCCTTTATTTAAACAATTAATTCTATCATTCTTTACATGTTAAAATGCATATAGTCATCTCACAAAAATGAAAATATAACAAAATACACAGTTCTGCTGAAGCAAGAGATTACATGGGTAGGAATACAAACCAGCCCCGGTTACGAAATTCAAGATGGAGGCACCTTAGTGAAACAGGCCTTTTATACTGCAGGCTTACATTAGTAGGCCACAAATACGAAATTCTGTGCTCACTAGTTAGTCACACTATGCTAACTTTATAAACGTATTACTATGACTAGGGGGAAAGGAAATTAAAAAACCTCAAGGGCAGCCCCTTTATGTTAACATCCGTTGTCCGAGAGGTGTACGAAAAGGAATCAGCGATGGCTTTCACTTTTGCCTGAAAGGAGCCTGCTAGTACATTGCAGAATTCTTGATCTACATCCGTATTTGTTTGTACGGGGAGTTTGCTCAGTTAAAAAGAGTTCTTTGGAGGAATTTAGGGATGTCCTGATTTCTAAAAGAAAAATAGTTTTTTTCGCAGCTAAAATTTTTGTCGTATATTCCAATATGGCTTTTTTGTCAATGAGCTTGTCGGTAGACTCCTAATGTGTACGCCATTTCCTCTCCAGCCTACGACACATTTGCTTCTGAAGTCTTAGACTGTCATCAAACCATGGGGCGGAAGGGGTGGC
The DNA here is from genome assembly GCF_964204655.1 of Triturus cristatus. NCBI lineage: Eukaryota > Metazoa > Chordata > Amphibia > Caudata > Salamandridae > Triturus > Triturus cristatus. The sequence continues at coordinate 852,978,040 of NC_140586.1, read as the reverse complement.
TCTTTTATTGGTAGTGCATTTAAATAGTGCTAAAGTATTTAGGTATCGGAGATCCCGTTATAATAACTATTGGTGGCCTTGTCTAGATCTTCCAGTTTAGAGTAGTGCAAATGGGTCTTAAGGACTTCTGGGATAATTTTATGCCATGGGTGCTGCAGAATGCACAACGAGGAGAAATCAAGACATTTACAAAGTTGCTTAAACCTGGTAAAGTGTCAGATTCTTACATCTCTCCAGGACATGTGTAATGGAGGTCAGGAAATATCAAGATGCGTATTGGTAGTCACTCTCTTATTTCTCATATGTGTGCTGCTTTATGAATATCGCCATGATAGTGGTTTACTGACAAAGGGGCTAAATTGCAAGCCACTTGTGCCGCTGGTGCGTCACACTTGGGATATGTGGGAAAGTGACGTACCATCCACACTAGGGACTTGTTACTGAGACCCTCAATGTAGGGAGATATCTGGGACTTGTCCTTTCCTACACAAACCCAATTGCCTCTGCAAAACATGCCCCCTTGCCCCATGATGCTAGGCTGTCTGAGTTGGCATAGAGCATTTCTTTGTACTCCAGCTCATGGATATGTAAACAGGTATGTTTCATATCATGTGACTGATATGCATTTATGCAGTTATCATTAGTTGTACAAACTTTCAGAAGTTTGGCTGCTATGCATCTATTTCTCTTGTTTGGTGACATATATGTATTTAGTAGATTGGTTAAACTCAGGTGTCAAACATATGCCAAATTTCCATTTAATTGGGAACCTGATTGTTGATTGGACACATACCCATGGCCGCTCTGACGGTCATTCAGCAGGGTATGTTTGATACATGTAGCACATACTATATCTGTGCAGTGGTAAAAAGCTTGTGATAAATGTAGGATGTGGTTGCAAGCACACTGATGGCAAGCACTTACACATTTTACAAATGAGCAAATTACTATTCCACCACTTGAGTTTAAAGTCAAATGTGCCTTTGATATCAATCACATACATACATACCATTGTAAGGTCAACGATTGTAGCACATCAAACATTCACCTAGGGATGTCAAACAGAAATTTTAGCTTGAAATTTGATTAGCTTCTACCATTTACACATTCGTTAACAGTTTTCAAACGGTTGTCATACCAACATTGTGCATAATGTGATATCTTCCGCATAGCAATTTCTGTCATCCACCATATACTGGTCAATTAATTCAATGGGCAACGTAGCACCATGAACTTGAAATGTGATTTTATTGACACAAGAAACCAAGGAGCAAGGTACAACAGACAGGTCATGTGGAGCCCCTGCGAATGCAGCTTGACCTTCTTGTGACAGGAGTGGTTTGGATGGATTCAAACAGTTCTTGGAGGACAGGTTGCTGCTCAGGAGTCGTGTTGCATGCTCTGAAATGTGACAGAATGTAGGTTGATGCTCATGTTTGACAGCTCTTCTCAAGAATCTACTTGTTTGAGCTTCATGTCATCATTGTGTGTCTTACAATGGTGGTCAACAGAGCAAAGTTCATGCAACACAGCATTAAATGTTAATTTCAGGGTCATGAACGCACCATTTCTAAGTAGTTTTTGACATTTTAATCCTCTCCCATAGCACATGCCCAGACAGGCCTACCAAGGCCCAACTCATGCGGTAAACGGCGTTTACTTAGCATGCGTTACTTCGCATGCCATTACTACGCGGATGTTGGTACGCACGCGTTGTTACTTAGAAAACCTTTACTATGCAAGTCGGAACAGCGAGTTGCGTTAGGGGGGGGAAGGTGTTGGATTTAAAATCCAACACCTTCCCTAGTGTCCGCATAGACTGGAGTTGGAATAGTAAATTATACTATTCCAACATCCAGCACCCCCTACTGCAATTCGTTGTTCCGAATTGCGTAGGAAAGGAATGCGAACTAAAAACGCGATCGTACTAAAGACCGCGTAGTAATGGCATGCGTACTAAACGCATGCGAAGTAACGTCGTATATTCAACTCATGCACCCTTGCACTATGGTGCAAAGGTGCATGCCTTGCTGGGCTGATTGGTTGTTTGCAGGAAGGTGCTCCTTCCTGCCCAAATGCAATCACAAGAGGCAAATCACACTTTCTATGTGTGTTACACAATTCAGCACACATTGTAATAGGAATGAAGATGTAGAAATGTTAACATTTCTCCTCAGTGCACTTCTCAATGCAACCCCTGGTGTGGGGTTAGGATGTGACCCATTCCCATGTTGACAAGGTCTGACAACAATTAGCTAAGCTTCAGGATCAGAGGCATGTTTACAAGACCTTGCTCCACCAGTACAACACTTCTATTCATATTGAGAGTATCGCACCAGTGGCACAAGGGCTTGTACAGAAGCCCCACAATGTTTTTTGCATTTGAGCACCCACAGCAACACCCATGGAGCACCCCTATCACACATTTTTTAACTTGAAAGTGTCATATGTTCACAAGGCCATTGAAAGAAACACAAATTCTCTTTTTGTAGTAGACTAGCACCACGTTACAGATGCAGGGCCTTTAAAAATGGGACCATAGTTTGTGAGGCCCTGGTGCTAGTATCAATAAACAACAGGAGAGAGAGGGAAAGCAACTGGAGCCACTCTTGGTCCCCCTAAACAATAGCAATTCAACAACAAAAGAGTGCAACCAACAAAGGAAGAGCTAGCAAGAGGAAACACTATAGTTATCTAAAAGAACCTCACTCACCATCCTAGTTGGTGACATGCTTCATCACCACCAGAGAGGATGAGTGCCTCTCTGGTGTGCTACGACGCCTGATTGCAGCGGAGCAGGTTTTTTGAATGGATAGCGTGAGTGTAATAAGTGAGTGAAAAAAGGGTAAAGATGCCTTTGTTTTATCCAAAAGAATTTTTAATGGTGGAAAACTAGGCACTGTTAAAAACAAGTGTGTCGGATGCTTCATTAACTGGCTTTAATTGACCAGATACATCCTAATGTGAAAAGAAACAATTGGTCGACATGTTTCTGCTTCTAAGTATTTTTAATGAAGCATTCGTCAGGACCGGCACACCACGACGGTATGCGCACGCTAAGGCACACCCTAACCTGTGGTGGAATAAACCAAATAAACTCACGGCTATCGTGTAGCCTTCAGGATTTCTGAAAGCCGTAGGTATCTGTGGAAACAAAGAAACATACAGACAAAACAAGTCACAAGGCACATAATACATTGAAATTTGCGTGCTCGGAAATGTCTCCTGAGTGATCAGACTCATGCCGTTGTTTGTAGTGCTCTTCAAAGTGCAGCAATACGAATCTTTGCTGGCAGGCTATAGTGAGATATTCGTGATGGTGATATGTGTTGCTTTAGCACTACCATGTTGTGCTATTCAAGTGCTCTGATGGCATGCTCATTTATTTATATGGCACCAGACCATTGAGTCAGAGAAGCGGGCATCAATGTCTGCATGTTTGCACGGGCGTTACCGGCAGAAGACTATATAAAAACAAAGAACGTGACTACCAACACAAAAAAGAAAAATGGTAAAACTCGTGGGGCTGGTGGATAAGGCAGATTGTGAGCATGGTTGAGAGAACACAGGTTAAAAGCATGGTTAAAAAAATACATAGGGCTTACGTGAAGTATTGAATAACCTCACAACATGGGTCCTGGTGGGGGGCGGGGCTTATAGTCACACTCTGTAGGGGTTTAAACAAGTCTAACATTTAGTTACAAACATCATAGTCACAGAGTTACCTTGGTCCGTTGATCTGGTCAAAATAACACTCACTTTGTCAAAGTCAACAGCCCGTATGACACCTGCATACTCCCTTCCATGGACCCCAAGGATGCCGAAGGGCACTTGGTTGGGATTGTATTTTTGCCCATAACTGCGCTTGGGGTGGTCCTAGGAGGATGGGACCACCAACGAATCATTCAGCATGATGTGCTCTTTGTGTGAAAGTCATCTGCTTGGTCCTCTCCGTAGGTTAAAGAGGACCCCAAAATCATCACCTCTCTCGCTGCTTGTTAAATTTTCATTTTCACTTTTGTGAAATGACTATATGTATTTTAGCATGTAAAGGTAGAGTTACTTGTTGTGTTACCAAAGGTGTGTGAGGTTTCTGTTTTATTAATCGGGGAGAGACACAGAGTTTTAGTTCAACTCGGCCAACTTTGCAAATCTTTACTTGTGATTAAGCCACATATTATTGCTGTGGCTACCTCATTTTACATCCACTTGTCTAAACTGTCAATTAACAAATGTAATCAGTGACAAGACTTCTCTCCACTCACAGTTGACAAGCATATCCCACACAGCTTGACATGTTCCATGGTACAACAAGAGTATGCATGAACAAAACCAGACACTTACATGGCACCCAATGTTAGCTGGCTGTGGTCAGAGTACCTTTCCTAATGGAAAGGGGTATGACAATGTCAAGGATCTCGTAGCCTGCTTTTACACACAGCATAAGCAAGTCTAAGGAAGCTACTTATCATCTCTTCCTGAATGTCTCTGTGGTGGCACAATATGTTATCTTGTACCTTGCTTAACCCGGTTTCTTGACCTGCAACTTTGATGTATATGCTATGCTGTAGAGGTTAGATTACAGACTCCCTCCTACCGCAGGTTCCATTTTCAGACTAGACTACATCACATACATGAGGTTTTGGACAAATGTACGTGGAAATGTCATGGGTTACCATATCTCTCACAGAGCTGACGCTGTCAGACACACAGTGGATATGATGAGTAGTGTGCACCTAGCTGGATACTCATGCCTTATCAGTTCCTCTGTAGGCAAAATCTACACATGCATGCACTCTGCCAGTTGTATGTGCTATGCCTACACCTAAAGTACACAGCAGTTACCGGGAAGAGCAAGGCTGAGCAATGTGGCCTCACATACATGTATTGGACACCGGCCTGCTCCACTGGTGATTCCGCTGTACAGCCCTATGGTTAGATGTGATCTAATGGTGATGCATATTGTATATAAAGAACAAAGGGAGAGCTAGGGACAACAAGGGGGGGTTGTGTCCGTATCCCCTGGAATTAGATAGGCTTAATCAAAAGAGGACACGCCCAGTGTGGTATGGTACGGTCAAATGAAGCAAATGCTTGGGAACCCACCAAGTGGGTTAAAAGACCCCTCACACACCAACCTGGTTGGTGTCATGCTTCATCATCGGGGCCCCAACCGGGTGGCCGAGTGCCTCCCGGTTGTGCTGCGACGCCTGACTACAGCGGAGCTGGTGTAGTGCAAAAGTGTGATGTGGTGAAAATTTAAAAAAATACCGCTGAGGATCCTTACCATAGAAAAATTTATTATTGGCGGCTCAGGGTATTGGTTAAAAGGCTATGTGGTGCAACTAAATGGAGAAGTAATTATCTATTAGTTGACTAAGTGGTGGGTCTACATGTTTCAGCTCTCTAGTAAAAGTAATGAGGAGCTTTCATCAGGACCAGTGAGGAGTGAGTGGCAAAAGGTGTAGTGCCACGTGGTGAAAAAAATTAAAAATAGGGTTACCTACACACTCGCTAAGGTGTGTGGAACGCGGTGTCAACACATTAGCGGACACTTGGCGCAAACACTATGGCTGAGTGACTGCGCTGTGCAGGAAGCGGGAGGGGGGCGCTTCTTACAAACGAATTGATTGTGAAGCTGCCATCGCCTTGCACCTACTGTGGTCTCCCGAAGTCCCGGATGCAGTCACTCAGCCATAGTGTTTGCGCCAAGTGTCCGCTAATGTGTTGACACCGCGTTCCACACACCTTAGCGAGTGTGTAGGTAACCCTATTTTTAATTTTTTTCACCACGTGGCACTACACCTTTTGCCACTCACTCCTCACTGGTCCTGATGAAAGCTCCTCATTACTTTTACTAGAGAGCTGAAACATGTAGACCCACCACTTAGTCAACTAATAGATAATTACTTCTCCATTTAGTTGCACCACATAGCCTTTTAACCAATACCCTGAGCCGCCAATAATAAATTTTTCTATGGTAAGGATCCTCAGCGGTATTTTTTTTAAATTTTCACCACATCACACTTTTGCACTACACCAGCTCCGCTGTAGTCAGGCGTCGCAGCACAACCGGGAGGCACTCGGCCACCCGGTTGGGGCCCCGATGATGAAGCATGACACCAACCAGGTTGGTGTGTGAGGGGTCTTTTAACCCACTTGGTGGGTTCCCAAGCATTTGCTTCATTTGACCGTACCATACCACACTGGGCGTGTCCTCTTTTGATTAAGCCGATGCATATTGTATGTCATGGATCTTGTTGTAGGAATGTTCCCCTATTCTGGCACCACAAAGGAATTCCAGGGACAAAAGCAGGCATCCTTGAACCTTGGAGTAATAGTGTTTGAGTTGTAGGGGGAATGTTTTTGCATTCAGGAAGGACACCTTCTTTCTCAAAATAGGATTCCAAAACTTGAATATACATTAGTAGCTGCCTTGTTTACCATTCACAACACATGGAAACCAGAGTTGTAGAGATTTAGCCATCCTATGAGCCTTAACTTGGTCAGCTTTGGAATAGTACACATAGTAAAAATAGCAACAACTAGAAATACTTTTTTTGCATCTTATTCCATAAGTCATGTTTGTAACACACCACGCAACACACACAGGCCACACATTTTAGACAATGAAAGTCTTGTATTACGGACAATTGTAAATAGGCATCACAAACCAGACATGGTGACTTGGCATTGCTTTACATATCGTACTGATAGACATAGACAACCAAAGTGTGATGAAATGTACATTTCACACAGCATAGGTCTATGCTATGAGTTATACCGGGACCCTCACTTCCCGGCATGTACTGGACAGCAGCACCGAAAGAAAACACACTGCACTGCCTTTACATTATTGTATATTTAGAATGATGTGACAGCTATGGAAGATAAAGGGACATTCCTGAGCATTAACCCTGCAGCATGGAACAGACAGCCGCCATACACCAGTGGAGGCACCCGTATACCATGTTGCAAGTGAGACTCAGTTGCAGGGGTGATCGGTGTTGTGCAAGTAGAAAAGAAATTCCTGACAAATACAAAAGGGATGATGGCCTTTCTGTGTTGTGAGGTGTGTTGCAGATTGCTGCACACAGTGTGTGTCTCATTTATGAGGTTTTAGCACAGGGAAGCACCACAAGAAATCTAGCAGCACTTGCCTGCATCAAACCAAAGTTTATGAATGTGCCATTATGTATGACATATAATACATGAGGCTACTTTTACCCGACGTCAGCAGACACTGGTTTGGCATGTGGCAAAGTAGTCACCCGTGCACCATGGTGCAAATTTGCCTGTCTTGCAGAGCAGATGACTTTTGTGCTTGGAAGGAGACTTACATGTCCAAATAAAGGATAATGTAGGGACTAGTTTGGGAACCTCTTGTGCCACTGGTGCATCATTTTTGAAATGTTGAAAAGTGAGGTACTGGGGGTTATGATGGATGAAGATCTCCAGCTGCAATCTCAGGCGAACAAGACCATAGGCACCTGTATTGCCCTATTAAGAGCTTTGCGTCAAATTCTCCCGCTCCTCCCTATTGAGACCAGATCTCTGGTGGTTCAGAGCGTGATCCTAAGTAGGCTGGATTACTGTAATTCACTGTTCCTGGGTGCCCCCCGGTACACTGTACAGGGACTGCAAAGAATACAGTCCGCCGCAGCCAAACTGGCCTTGGGAAGACAACGTGACTCCTCAACAACATTGGCATTGAGGGACCTTCATTGGCTCCCGATCAATAAAAGGATCGAGTTTAAATCATTGGTCATGGTGTATAGGGCCCTCCATACCATTGGTCCTCCTCCTCTGTGCGACAGATTCTCATGGTACGAACCAAAGAGACTTCTTCGGTCCACCAGCCAAAGTTTGGCAGTGGTTACCAGAGTAAAACACACCAAGACGGGAGGCAGGGCCTTCAGTACGGCGGCAGCCCGCCTTTGGAATCAAATCCCCCAAGATCTACGCCAAGCCAAATCATTGCTGAATTTTAGAAAAAATCTTAAAACATGGCTCTTTGGCAGAGATTAGAGTGTAACATTCTTGGCACAACGGCGAACGTTCCAACTGTCTCAGGTTTTTTATAGTCTCTTAGCGCCAGGATACCCGTAGGGTGACAGAAAGCGCTATAGAAGAATTTTATACAATACAATACAATACACTAATTTGCTGTAAAAGTCCCCCTAAGGCATTTTCAATGGTCTCTATATGCAGCTAAAGACATAGTTAATGTTACGGTAAGGTGAGCTATTGACATTAATCCAAGGTGCACAACCTCTTCCACTCACCTGCATTGGCTTTGTGGAGGCACTTTGAGGAGACAAGTATTCAGTGCTAAATCTTTTTTCCATGTTACATGTGTCCTGCATTCTGGTAAGAATTTGCACTTTACAATTGAATATGAGCAGGGAGGTTTCCCTTCCGGAAATGACTCAATCAGTACCAATACACAGCCACCCTTGCACCATAGTGCAATGATGCGTACATTAGCACATAGCAGCCTATTGTGTGCCACAGGGGCAAAGGGAAGGAATGCACTGTAGCTTGGAGATTGAACACAATTCACACATTTTATTTTAACTCAGGGCAACACATCAAGACTCATTTCAGCACTGCCCCAAAAACACATATGTGTGGCTCCAAGTGTGTATAGTAGACCATGGATGTTGTGTCTAAACACCAACATCAACACACATGCTACAACACAGTCCCACATTGTACTGGCTGGCAGCGGTGGCTGACACAGGTAAGCGGGTGAGGTGGGGCAGGGCGCGGTGGCAGGGGAAAGCTGACAGATGACAGAATATGTATTATTTATTTATTTAATTATACCTATTCCGTCGTCTGTCGACTTTCCTCCCTCCAACGCTGCCCCGCTACGTTTACCTGCGCCGGCTGCCGCTGCTGGCTGCAAGGGAACCATAATGACAAGGCCTCAAAATGACACACAGGGTGACTCTGCATGACCTTAAAAATGTGTGCTGAACCATTGTGCTACCAGTACAAATCATGAAGGAACACACAAGCGGTGATGTGTTATTCTTCATAAGACCCTTTAGGGTCTCATTTATGAGCCCTTGCCGTAGAGCAGTGCCGCAGGGCTTCCTGCTGCGCTGCCTTACAGCTAAATAAAAGGGCAGAAATATGCCATATCTATCAGATACAGCGCATTCCTGTCCTTTTCCCCTGCGCCGACACACAATGGGCTGCCGTACACCAATGCAGGGACCTTTGTACCATAGTGCAAGGCTGCCTGCATTGCAGGGATGGATATTTTTGTGTAGGAAAGATGAAGCACACATAGGAAAAGAAAAATCGAGGAAAAATGTATATATTTCTCCTCATTGTGCCTTGCTTATGCCTCCCTGGTGAGGCATTTTTTTTTGGCGCTGCATCACATTTTCGATTTCTTCTAAATCTGGGGCAGTGTCCAAAAGGCAAGGATTTTGCCGGGAATGCCCTCAGCAACACCCATTGCACGCCCCTTTAATGCAGTATACTGGGATGAAGTAAACCATATTTTCGAGGCAGCATTAAGCAAAAAATAAGTGGCTTAGTGCTGCCTCATAAATATTGAACAGGCTCCTGCGCCACGTACGTCACAAAAAGTGACGTTCTGGTAGAGCACTGGCCCTCATAAAAGAGGCCCATAGTGCTTTTTCACCTGCAGCATGCACCGCTGGTGGTTCGACTTTTAAATGTGACAAAGGGGACCTTCCTGTGGCAAAAGGGGCAAATCTTTATACCCATATGTCTTTTGCAGGGTGTTGTGTGATTTGTACTTCAGATGGGTTCTGTAGTGAATACACCTACATGTCACATTTCACTGGGGTGGCAGTGGCCTGGTATTGCACGTCTGACATGTGTGTGAGTTACATGATGGATCTACAGTGAACTGTGCAACATCTGACTGTCTACTGTACAAGACATTTATGTGACACTTAACTGGAATTGACATATTTAACATTCTTTTGCACGACACGTCGCAAATGCAGACTGGTACCTAGGTAAATTAATTGCACAACATTAGCTTGTTAGCCACATTGCCCCTTGTTGCAACAAAACCCTGTGGGTCTTGCAGTTCCTCATGCTCAGCAATGTCCTGTCCTGGGAGTCTTGCCACCAACTCCTCTGTTATGACAGCTGCCACCAACTTCTCCGGAGCATCCAGCTCGTCCAGTTCTGCAGGGCTCCCTACTCCGGTCTGCATTGCTGCCTTCGGGTTTTGGGCCATTTTCTCTTTGGCCCTGCACTTGATGTCATGCTAGCATTTCTTCAAATCTGGCACTGTCCTCTACGCTTGAGGCTAGTTTGTCTTGCGTCGGAATACGCGATTCTGACTTACAACACTTTTTCAGCAGTTGCGTTTTTGGTACGTCAAGACGGCGGCGTCAGCATCATTTTTTTTTTTTACTTTTCTCGTCACTTGTGACATGGTTAGGAGATTAAGTTGTTTTAAATAAGATTCAAAATGTGCCATGGGAAGGATTTCGCTTGCCTGATGGATGACGTGTGCAGACAGCAGAGAGGTGGAGATGAGCTTTTGAAGAATGCTGTATTCCGACTAGATGAAGAACAAAGATCATGCCACATGCTTTGCAACTTTTTTCTGACTTATAAAGGTGTTCCTAGTTTAGGAGTTTCAGAGAGACTCAGATTTAGAGACCTGCAGAGGAAGAAACTTAGGGACATATCTACAATGACGGCGATAAACGCAAAGCGCGCTTAGCTATTTATCGCCGTCTATCTCTGGAATTTCTCGCCCTGGTACCGCGTTATTAACAATGCGTTGTTCCAGGGCGATAAAAATTCCAGAGATAGCGTGGAAATCGCCGTTTTGCACGGAACATCGCTGGTTTTCCAGCGATGTTCCCTGCAAAACGGCAATAACCTTGCTGATACTACTCACAGGGTCGTTGAGCATAATCCACCCCAATGTTAGGGATAGGTAGGTCTGGTAAGTAACAGCTGTTTTCTCCAAAAACTAACATGTGCTAAACTGCTGCGGCAGCCTTGTAAATATCGGGATGTGAACATCAGCGATTTTTGCAAGGTTGTCCTGCCTAGTGACGCCCACTTTGCATCTCATTAGAGATGCAAAGGGAGGCGTTGGGTAAAAGGGTGCTAACATGCGCTAATGCATGTTAGCACCCTCTTGTTAAGCCCTTGTAAATATGCCACTTAGACGTAGAGATGGAGTTCTGCAAAGAGATTCAGGAGGGGAGAGCATACTTTAATGGAGAGCAGAACAGATTGACACTAGGGAAGATTAGATGTAGGCTATGTGCTCAATTCTGACTTTTATTAAAAACCGCAAGCTTTATGGGTCGACTAACTGGCTTTGCCCAGGCTTATTTGCTCTATGCTTTATTTCTCTTTATGGAAGATTCTGCAATTATTAAATATTGATTTACCTTCATGCTAATCACACTCTGGGTTTATTTTTAAACTCTTCCATGTGTTCTGACTTACATAATTTGCGCCACATTTCTTAGGATAGGGATTCTTTCCTTTATGAAATGCGCTGTATGCACATCATAATATGCTCTGCAATAAAGTTTTTTTCTACTATCAGTTATGTAACCTGATTGATACTTGACTAATGAATGAAGAATCAGAGAATATTAAACTTTAATTAGAAAATAAAACCCTTTCAAACTAATCACACTTCTTATTATTGACTAAAATGTTTATCTGCATTTGATTATTTGCCTGTGTTTATGAAGGAGCTCTTTTGATCAAAATACGGTGGCAAAGATTCATCACCTTGAGAACAGATATTGGCGTGGAAAAGAGTAATGGTAATTAAAGGTAATTGTGCCACATTTACTAAATTTTCCAAAGAGAGATTACTGCAAGATTTCCACGCTATCAGCTTGGTAGCAGAGGAAAGGTTTTACACCTTCACTAAAAGGAGCAGAGATTTAGGTTATCGCTCTAAATGGACCTACAAAATATTTTCCAAGTTAGAATAACTGCCCACTTCTGATTCCAATGCCCAGAACTTGAAGACTTGCAAAGCGGTATTAGATGGCAATACGAGGAGACGGTTGCTAAAGAAGCTCTGACTATTAATGGGGAGAAATGTGTTGGTGTAATTTTTATTGCTGTAATTGCATTTGCGGTAATTGCGTTGGTTTAGATCATGGTATGCGGTAATTGTGCTTGCAGTAAATGTGTAGCGTGTGATAGATTATGGTAATAATTTGATTGTGGCTGTATTGCGAATCTGTTGCGAGAATCGAGAGAATGTGGTTTTGTGTCCGACGTGGCCCAAGGACTTAGTAGATTTGAGTTTCGGGTCCCGAAGTGACCTAAGATCCTGGAATAGTTTAAGGTGTCGAAAACACCTAGATTGTGATTGTCTGACCGAAGAGTTGCTGAGATTGTCGTGAGACCTCATCGACAGGTCCACCTAAGACAGGGAACTTTGTGTGAATGGGATGAGTGTGAATCGTGTAGTGACTCTGAGTGCAAAGGGTAAACTATATTGGTTCAGGTGATTCCCCGCTGGCCGAGGTTTCCTTGCAAGTGAGCGTTTTTTGAGTGATCGAATTCTATCGATCTTTTAGAAAGGCTGACAATTACGGATTTAAGATGATTGTGTGAGAGAATGTGTACAGAGAAATTGTGAAGGGGGGCGAACTGCTGCGAGGAGCGAGAGTGACATCAGAGTGTGCCGCGCTGTGATAGTTCAGTTGTGTGATTACTGTATTGAGATTGGTTGAAAGTCTTCAAGAATTTAAACTGTAACAGGATTGGAGGAAAGAAATCTGACGTTTACCGAATTGAATCAAAACGTTCCGTTGAAGTATTACAGAAATGGAATTGTTTCAAGGCTTTAAGAATTTTTTGGGGAGCCAATGTGACAAATTCGATTTGGGAAAATGACGAGGCACCACCTGAGGAAACGCCTGCACATATTATGTTAACAAATTTGGGGGTAAATGCATGTTTGTGGATTCGCCAATGGTGCAAGATTACTGATAAAGAGGGTCCTTTGAGTTTTCCAAAACATGGTACTTTTGAATTGCAAATTTTCGACAGATTAAGGGAAATGTTATGTGAAATAAAATCACCATCTAGAGCCACACAATTTGAAGCCTTAAGTGTGTGGGAAAAGACAGCAAGAGACAAGGAAAGAGAGAACGAAAGGGTAAAGGATAAGATGTAGGAGTAGGAAATTAAGGTTGACAAAAAGCTTCAAACCGATAGTGATTGAGGAGATTAAATATTGTAGGCATTGTTAACTGAGTGTCTACCATCTTATGTGGTTCCCACTACAAATACTGATAATAGTATACCAGCAAGCCCTACAGTGGCTATTGCTTCTGTTGAACCAAGAGAAATACAGATTGAGAGAACTTTACAGACATTTCAGTTTGCCACCACCTGTTGACTAGATACTGACAGTGCTACCTCCAAGTGTAACCGCTCCAATTGTGACTGATTCGGTATAAGTACTACAAACTGTAGCTATACAAGCAGTGCCTAAATAAATTGTAACTGTCCTAATTAATATGGTCCTAACTCGAGAAGCCTATAAAGCTGTAGAAGGAGTAATTACATCAGGGTTTATCTCGACATCTAAGAACTCACAGATTATAGAACGGAAACTGCCCCAGACAGTTCACATATTGAAAGATGGGGAAATATTGTCTTTACATCACCAATAGCCCAGGGAGCAACACATTTATTTGAAGATGGGATTTTTGACCATGGTTTGAGGAAGCTGCAGGGATTAAAAAGATAGAGAGCACGGTGAAACAAGTTGACCCAGAACCCGGAAACGAGAGACCACTTAATGTTTCAAAGTAAAAAATTGAACATGAAGAAATTATCAGAGAATATTTAGATTTTAGGAATTTGAACCAATATAAGGAAAAAAAAGCCCTGAATAAGGAAATTACAATATGTGCAGTAACTACACATGATAGACTGACTGATTCAGCCAGAAAATATGAAATGGATTTTTCAGGACGTATTCTATTACAGAAAAGTTTCAGGGTACAGATGGATGATGAAGCAATTGAGACAGTACGTTCTTTAGGAATGCGATTACACATTACAGAATTGGTGAAATACATTTATAAACAGAATCGTTTGAGAAATTAGGAAACAAGTAGGCAAGGAAACATGAGAAGAAAAAGAAACCACCAGACCTCGTAGAGGCAAATAATAAACAGGATGAGGGAGAATCTTCAGTTTATCCATGGAGAGAAATAGCGGGCTGAGCCCATGTTTATGTACCATGGAAAAAAGGTGAACTTGCAGTATTTGTGAACAAATTTCCCAAATTGAGACACAAGCCTGTACTGTGGTACCCACAAGTTGAAGGATTTATTAAAATCTCAAAGGTGTTGTGCATTAATTTCAAAATGTTCTTTGACACTGCAAAGCCAATTGAATTATGGTTTGAATGTAAAGTTATTGCGCAATGGCCAAGTGAGGAGACAATGAGAAATTGCACTAATGCACCATCTTCTGTTGTTGTGGAGACAAATTAAGCAGTGATTACTTTTCTGAAGGGCAGAGTGCCACCAAAAGAGGTTGATTGGGTAAAGATTAAAAGATTCTCACAAGAACCTAAAGGATCGGTTCATGAATTTTGTGAAAGAGTGTTTCAGGAGTTTCAACAACACAGCGGGAGAGAATGTACTGATGCCAGTGGCATGAGATTCTTTGTGTCTCACTTTATTATTGGATTCATGATTTCTGGTCAGATCAGTCTGCACATACAGCAAAGTATGGTTTGTTGGCAGAGAAAGTTCATAGATGGGATCCTGAATGATGAAGGGTTCTGTAGTGATGAACAAGAAATGAAGCAGAAAGAGTTTAAGGAGAAACTTATGATGGTTCAGAGGGAGGTTGTTCAGAGAGGATTTTAGAATAGGTTGTTTGCAAGTAATGAAGATGAGATACAAGATGTGGTTCCACAAGCAGGAGTACAAGGTGGTCAAGAAGGAGTTGGTGTTTCACAGGATGGAGGTAGAGGAGTTTTGGTTGGTTCAAATTTAGGTACGGATGTCGCAATGCTGAAGAAGTGACCTTTTGCCAACTTTGTAACAGATTTGAGCATTGGAAGAGGAAATGGAAATGTGCAAATACAAGGAGCAATGCAGATCAGATGCAAAATGTGCTAGTTCAGCATATGCAATTGTCAATTCAGAAACAGGAACCAATGATACAAGTTCTACAAGCCCAGATGGTCCCACAAAATTGAGAAACCCTAAATCTAATTTAAATCAGTTTTCCAAACCAAATTTGAATTATTTTCAGAACCAAAATCAGAACCCGTTTCAACAGTTTGCTGCATTTGAAAGTGGCAGTTGTATCCTCGACATTTCTGAGGTTACAAGATCCGTTGTGAGAACAGTGCTAGTTCACTTAGGAAAAATGATCCAAGTTGAAGGAGTTTTAAACAACTAGATTACAAATCCAGTTTTAGAGAAGGTTGTAGTAAAACCAAGTTCGTTTGAGGAAAGTTACCAATTTGTTATTTGTGACTCATACACTGTAAGGCTGCTAGGAAAACATGTGTGGTGCAAGTTAAACTGCACAATTTACTGTACACCAGATGATGTTGAATATCAGACTCCTGATGAGGAGTTACAGTTTAAAATGACCCAACAAGAGACAGCTGTGGGATTGTTTTCAGAAATGAAAGTTGAAAAATTACCCTCTGATTTGAAAGAACAGTGAACCCAAAGTATGGGGGTTCACAGAGAAATATATCAGAATAATAAAAAGAACAGAACCAGTTTGCCTCAAATTAAACCCAGATGCCATGTATTCAAGAACAACATCGTACAATTCAACATGAGACAATTGAAATAATTTCACCCATAACTGAAGATAAACTGAGCAAAGGATTTTTGAAGGAACACACTTTTTCAAATTCTGTGCACTGAAGAATGGCTTACTCTTCAAGTTCATATCACAGTGCCATCACACGAGGATAGTCAGGAGTACTGTCAAAAAGAAGATAAATATGGATGACACATGATCCAAAAAGGAGCTGCACAGGTGTCACCAGAGCGAGTGGAAGCAATTCACCAGATGAATCGTTCTCGAACTCAGAGAGAAGTCAGGATGCTTTTGGGAATGGTTGGCTACTGTGGACAGTGGATACCAAACCCTTACCTAGTGACTAAGCCTTCACTGAGGCTGACACATAGGGATGTGTCAGATCTGCTTCCATGGGACAACAATTGAACTAAAGCATTCCTAGAGTCGAAAGCGAAAGTGTGTTGGGTAACTTGCGCCCCAGTCCTAGGGATGCTAGTTTATTTAAAAGAATATACTTCATTTGCAGTGGAAGGGAGGGATGCACTCTCTCAGTGCCTGGTCACAAACATGAAGATGTTCAAAAGTCTGTGACATGTATCCCAACAACCCATGACCATATTGTCACATAAATGTCTAGCTGCCTTAAATTATTAGCTGCGGTTGATGTCAGTCACAAAAAGAGTGAGAATATAATGATGGAATGTCCAGTAACTGAAATGGTCCTCCACTTTGTAGAGTTGATACTGAGAAATGTTGTGATCAAAAGCTGTCTAATTTCAAATGTACTATGTCTACTGCCAGTAAAGGAGAATTTTTGTGATGAAGTCAAACATGAATGTCTAGGTGTCATGGATCTATGCATGAAGAAAAGGTTGGACACCAATGATGAACCCCTGATCGATCCTGATCATGCCCATGTTTAAGAGGTAACAATGGCACATTAGGAGCAGCATATGCCGTGTGCACCATGAATTATGTTGTTGAAGCTTCATGGCTTCAAGAAGTTACCTCAGAACAAGATATAAATGTAATTGCCCTTACCATAGCATGCAGTCTAACTGCTCAAATGGGACGCCCGCGCATGCGCATTTGTGAGGAAGAAGTTGCTGCTGAACCAGGAAGAGGGAGCCCCGTGGCGCCGCACCTCAGGTAAGGCATTTTCTTACTTTTAAATACTTTAAGTTATTTTAAAATGAGAGCAGGCGGGAGGCGGGCGGCGCGTAGTGGGGCTACGCGGAGTGCGCGAGAGTGCGTAGATTTGGCCACACTACGCGATGCTCCACGTAGCCCCACTACGCCCACTACGCCCAGGGTTATCCAAATGTCAGTTGGTGGGAGACCAGTGTTGCCAGATAGTTTGTCATTTCCAATGTCACAATACATGCATGTACACACATACTTAGAGAGGGATTCAATGAAACGTCTCTTTAGAAAGAATAGATACCTCCAAAAGTTTAGGAAGCTTGCAGAAGAAGAGTGTCATTGAGGTGTGACATGTTCACAAATGATTGCAAGGAAAAGAACACATGTTACACTGAATCACATAGGAAGATCAGAAGGTCCCTTCAATAGAATGCAAAAGAAAATCATCAAAATGCCTGATTACAATGATCTAAGATATGTCCTAGTCATAGTGTACATCTTCAATGAGATGGATTGAAGCCTACACAACCAGAAGAAATGAAAACCACACGGTAGCAAATGTGTATTTGTAAAAATTGATCCCCAGGTATAGATTGTCAGTTTCTCTGAAATGAGATCAAAAGACCCACTCTATCAATGAGGTTCAGAAGATGATGTGTGCAGAACTACATATTGAACAGGGATTGCACTGTAGCTATCGACCTGAAGTTTCAAGTATATTCGAGCAACACAAAGACATCATAGAGTCTCGCTTATCAAAAGTCTGTCTCAACATCACTGAAGTGGCTTGATGCTGCACCGGTAAAAGCATTGTGAAAATCACAGATGAGAAGATAAGCAATTGCTGTGAAGGATTGGCTGATGTGGTGCATATAGTTTCTCACCATGTTGCAGCTCCTACACAAGATCTGCATAGTGAACAGTGCCACAACCTCGATCTGATCTGATTTGGTGTTTCACAGGATAGAGGTAGAGGAGTTTTGGTTGGTCCAAATTCAGGTACGGATGTCGCAATACTGAATACGTGACATTTTGCCAACTTTGTAACAGATTTGAGTATTGGAAGAGGAATTGTAGACTTACACCCGAAAAAGTAAATGGAAATGTGCAAATACAAGGAGCAATGCAGATCAGATGCATCCGTGATCGAGAAGCATGTTCTGAAGAATTGGTTGAAATCAAGATGGAAAGGCCCGTTCCAAGTGATCCTGGTCACAATGACTGCCTTGAAGTGTGGTGGCTTTCCGAAATGGGTGCATGCCTCCCATACCCGTAGGGCCCGTGTCCCCTTGATGAAACAGCTACTCTTCCAGAAGAGATGTTGAGAAACCACGAGAGAGAGTCAGTCAAGCTGTAAGGGAACACACTGAGTCTGAAGCAGCACAAGAGCAAACCCAGGTGGAACTAGAAAAGCAAGAAGTGGAAACTAGCTCGGATGAGAAGAGAAAACGGAAGACCAGTTATCTCCCACAGCAGCCTTGCTCCCCTTGAGCCGACAGACACCTGTAGGAGGAAGAGAGCCTGCAGGAGAGCAAAGGAAGTGGCACAAACCTGGCGTCCGCACTCCTTTACCAGGGAAGAAAGCAAGCCCCGCTGCCTGTTTAAGCCACTAACAGCCCTAAGCCAGGTGGGAGGTGAGCCCTGCATATGTGAGCAGGGAAAGCACTGCGCTCCCTCCAGTTACTACCTGCTACTACTGCATGGGGAAGAGAGGTGACTGGTTTGCCCCCTCTGCAACCCTGCAGCTTCAACAAGGCCCCCCTGCTCGGGCTGCTGGGTGGCCAGAAGAAAGAAGAGGCAGGAGGTGGGAGTCCATTTGAACCCCTTAGGAGGACTGGCAGCACAATGTTCACAGCTGACCATCACACCGGCAATAGAATAAGCCAATGGAAGGGAGAGCGACTCCTTGGCAGCCAACAATTAAAAGCACACGAGGCACGCAGCCCACCCTCTCGATATGGGGGGGGCAGGAGAAATCAAGACTTGGTAGGTGTCAGCGCATGGGGACACCTGCAGCACACCCAAAAGAGAGACTATGTACAGTGACTAACTGAGCACATACAAGGACAGTAAAACAGAAAGTCTCTGGACAACTACAACTCCCATGTTGCAAACAGATGAAGAGCTCCCTCTCCAGAGAGGAGGTACCCAGATGTTAACCCACCGGTCCCCATAGCACTGCCCCTCTACCCTAGCATTGCAGACCCAGGAAAAGGAGGATACCTGCCTGCCCTGCTTAGAGGCTGCAGGAGCAGGCCATAACAGTGACCAAGGCCTGGAGGCGCAGCAAGCCACGAGGCAGAGAGCTCGCAAGCTGGCAGAGGGAAAGCATGAGCACAAGGTCAAGCCCAGAGACCTAGAACATAACCAAGCACAAACCCATGATGACAGGCTCAAGGCACTAGCATAGCACCACCAAGAGGAGTGTAGTCGGAAGCAAGACTGTCCATGGAGGGGAGCTCCAAGAAAGTCCCTGAAGAGCAGTGGCTGCTCCTCCGCTATGGTGAAGGAGCATCGCCTAACTGCTTTCAAGCAGTGAGAGAAGCGGAAACATACCATGATGATAACTTTCAGTTATTATCATGTTATTTTTTCTTTGCAGGCGGGAGGGTGGGTGGGGTTGCTCTGCTCCGAGAGCAGGGCAGGGGCGGAGTGGTTTGCCCAATCAAAGGCGCAATGAAAGTTTGGTCGACCCTCTTGGGCCGCCCAAAGCAGTCATGCCGATTCCCTGTTCTCCATGTAGGCTACATTACATGCTGGATGGAGAACATGCCAACCCGTACAACCCCTGGCTGAGCGTTGTGATTGGCTTAGGGATGGGTGCCTGGCTGCCTGCTCTTCTGTTCCTGGAAGCGGACTCAGGAGAGCAGGAGCACAGAAGATACGGGACTTGACCTTGAGGTAAGTTTAAAAAAAATATATTTCTAAACCCTGCTCCCCCGCGCAACACCCCACAGGACCCCCCTGGGACACCCACCGTGGCCCCCAATCCCACCCTTCACCCGCAAGCCATGCCAGCCACCCCTGCGGATGAGGGAACTTGCGAAACAGTGCTGGACCAACCTCTTACCATTTGTCATCCAATGGGTCTTTTATATGTCGACTGAGCGATAAAAGAAGTTACCATGAATCAAGCAAATTCAAGTGACAGTGCAACCCATTTGGTCACACAATGAGGACCAGGAGTTAGTGGGTATAGTTGAAGGGTTTTATTACAAATTAGCAGTCTTCTAAAGAAGTTCAGGCATTACAGTATAAGGTCAACAAGAAGTTCAGTGAAAGCAATACAGAAAATTAATAACAGGACTTGGGGGCATATTATCAAGCCAGGCGATAAAATTATCGCTGCTTTAGGGGCAGAAAACTGCCGCTAAAACGGCGATAATGGGCTTGATAATATGCTCTATGGAATTCCAATTGAAGTCCATGTTAGACGTCCTTCACATTTAACATGGGCTTCAATTGGAATTCCATAGAGCATATTATCAAGCCCATTATCCCCGTTTTAGCAGCAGTTTTCTGCCGCTAAAGCGGCGATAATTTTATCGCCTGGCTTGATAATATGCCCCTTGGTGCTCAGAGAAGTCTCTGATTCTCTCACCTAAACATGGGTAAAGTCTGAAGTCATCTAATTTAGAGTTTATATCAGTAAAGGTATCTAAGTTTAAAATGGATCTCAAAAACTGGGGAAATTGCTGAAAAATAGGGAAATGCGGAAGGTGTCAGCATTTTGCAGAAGCTTGGTCAAGAATCTTCTAGGGACAGGGGAATAAGTGTCACCCTCAGCCAGTCAAAGGGGAAAGCATAAAGGTCTGTACCCCTCAAAGTTCAAAGGACAGTGACTTAACTGTGTGAAAACTAGTCAATACCATCCGAATCTTCATAATGACACCCATCTTCACATCATCAGATACTCCATTGTTCTTTCCATTCTCACGCTGTGATCAGCAGGTTCTCTTAGACCAAACCTGCGAACAATATTGTCCTTAAGTACCTGAGACTCCTCGCAAAATTAATGAATAGGGCCTGTCAGTTGATGCTCGTGTGTCATGTCTTTTAGCATAGTCCCATCAATGTATACCGCATTTTTACATACATTGTACTATCCACACGACATTAACGATTCTAAACAGGTAACCTTTAACCTAGTAGCTTGCTTCTGTCTCCTCGACACCAGGCTCTAAGTATGCTATCATAAACCCAGTACCTGACGTACATAAACATGTCGCCAGGCACAGTAGATTTATTCTGTATAAGGGTCACCACTTTATTTCATCCTTGGCCAACAGCCAGCTCTGCATAATAACACTTGTTTAGAAAAGCATTGGTGATTGTTTTCAAAACATTTATGATTGTTTTCAAAACATCCATGGTTGTTTTAAAAACATAACAATTCTAGATAAAACCCTGGAGTGACCACTTTAGTATAAAATATCTTCACTCCCCCCTGCAAATTGGAGGAGAATTCCTTCCAGGCTGAGACGGGGGTCCTGCTTGCCGAATCTCTGACATGCAGCAGTCTGCCATCCCTGGCAGGTTGTCATCCTTGACGCAGAGACGGTGTCCTTCATTCCCAACCATGAGGTGAGGAGGCTGGTTCATCCCTAGGGGTATCTTGGCTACAGATACACATATCTATACGCATATACACCTACACATCCAGCTTAGGCTAGGTACATTTTGGCAAATTACTTAGGGCACTCATTTTAGAAATGTGCAAGTGCTACTGTTTTTGTCTGAACTGCTTATGTTCATCTTAATAGCACTATGGTAGAAATGTATCCACTATTTACTATATTGGTCCTAGCAATCTCTTTCATATGCTTCTGTCTCCTGATTGCGCAGCGCATACATTTTACACCAGGTTGTCGCTGGACCAATAAATTCTTATTGAAATGTCCTAATCGCCCTCCTGTGTATTTTCTGAGAGAAAGCAAGCACTACTGTCTGAGCGAAACGTACTGTACTGTTTTCCACGATCCCTGAGGAATCAGGGTTGTCATGGTCAGTGGTTGCCAGAGATCCTGTGGGGATGTCCGGAAGCGGTTGGGACACCAAACTCTCAGTTTAGGTCATCCAAAACGCGCAGATCCTGGGGGAGTCCTAGGAACTACACGACATGGCGCCGCCAAAGTTGGTTTGGGTCTTATATTAACAGTAAAGATCTGAATAGTTCAGTCGTGCTTTCTCAGAAAAGCCCTACTCACATCTTTTCAGAGACATCTGAAGTGGGAAGAGGTAATCCACCTCAGCTGAGCAGATATACTCTGTGTATTGGCTGAATACAAGCAAGCTTGTAAGGATAAACAGTTCCGCACATTGTGAGAAACTCTACCTCTTAAACATACACTTATCTTTTAAAAATGACAGAGCACACAAGTAGCTCAGGGGAAGATTAAGTTGCAAACTCTCTTAACATCACAGAGAACTGCAGACATGCAGTAACTATAAAATTGGTAGAAGAACATAGTGTACCCTTAACAGGTGGTTGTGTTACTTTCGTTTTTGAAGCACACGAGGTGTTCGGATCTGAGGTATTCCATTCTTGGGTTCAGTTCCCCCCTGCAGATCCAGTGACTGCGTTGTTACACACATACATTGTAGCTGAACCACCAGAAGAATCCATTCCATACAAAGACATTGAAGTCCCGTTAACTTACCAGCAGCATAAAAGCTGGTTTAAAGGCACCCTCCCACACACAACATCTGTCATGAGACTCAGTCTGCTCCGCATAGAGGGAACAACCTGGCCGGTCTTAGTGACATACACTCCACATCCCGAGATAGATAGACCACCAGTGGATAAAGTCTGTAAAATATACAAAGACATAGTCAGGCTATACAAACATCTTGTGCAGTTTGTCATGCGAATATTAACAATCCAACCTGTGAGAAATGCTCCAGCTGGTCCACATCAGACCACACCTACAATTAACCTACAGACACTGAAATCATCAATAGGGACAATTCCTTCCAAACAGGAGCAAATCCCGTTCTAGATAGCACAAAAATTGCACAGCTGGAAGCAGTATTTCCCCATACGGGTCCACAGGAAAAACACAGAATTTGCTTGTAAATGGGGGTGGTTCCCTCAATTGAGGATTGTACCACTTGGGGAACAATCTATGCTGCTGAATACAGTACTCCTTCCTTAGCAGTTGTTCCAGAAGTATTGAAACAAATACCGTATACAGGGCAGGACTTGCCCTGGACTTGGTAATGAAATTGTGGGGTGATTTTGCCCAAGTCTCGGCAGTAACCTTTGAGTAACATAAAGGGGTAGGCAGCAGCAGTGGCCATACACAGCCGCCTAAGGGAAATACCACCTAGAAATAGGGAGTGAGACTTACCAAAAATTATCGAAGAAACCTATGCTGAATTAGGTAGAGATAATTTGGGAACAAAAGCAGGAAAGCCACAAATGGCAGGTAGTCCAAACAAGGACAACTCGAAACAAGCACCCACTTCTTCTAAAAATAAATAGGGAAACAAGAATTCTAAAAATAACAATTTAGAAAAGAATTCACGATCTAGGAGTGGGTCTCTTAAAAGAGGTACAACCTTAGGAATTGTGATAACATTAGGAAATCTGATAGGTATCAGGACACTGACACATGTTCCTTTCGTTCCTTCTAGGGCTCATCAAAAAACTCGGAGAAGGACGGGTAATCCAAACAAAAAACAGAAGATCGACCAAGAGAAAAAAGGGAAACACATGACACTTCAGATTACATTATCAAACAGGAAGAGCAACATAAAGCAAAACCTCAATTGAAACCGAAGAAAGTAGCTGGCTTAAAAATTAGACGTGCCCAGGTTACTGAGGACTCAGCTTTTGAACGGGGAATGGGCTCTAACAATGAGCCATCTGGTTCACGGCCGACCTGCAGACATCCAAACAGACCTGCCAGAGACTAGAGAAGAAATGGCGGTTCAGTGAATAAATATCGAGGGACATAATATAGAATGCCCAAAATATCGACTCCAAAATATAGAAGTACAGAATATAGAATCCCTATCTACAAACAGGTAAGTACTAAAATATCGATTCCAAAATATAGAATGTTGAAATATAGTTAGCTAAAATATCGAATTTTTTAAATGTATTAAAAATAATATAAAAGTAATTAAATATTAAAAGCAATTAAATAAAACATACTTAAAATAATATAAAAAGCTTAAAATGTAAAAATAATAAATGTAATGTAAAAAAAGTAGAGATTTTGTTGGATAGTGAGAGCGTAAAAATTACTATTCCCACTCCAGAGAGTGCAACAGTAGGGAAAGCGTTGGATAGCGGGAAGGTAAAAATTACTATTCCCACTCCAGTGAGTGCAACAGTAGGGAAGGGGTTGGATAGCGTAGGGGTAAAAATTACTAGGGGTAAAAATTACTATTCCCACTCCAGTGAGTGCAACAGTAGGGAAAACGTTGGATAGCGTAGGGGTAAAAATTACTATTCCCACTCCAGTGAGTGCAACAGTAGGAAAAGCGTTGGATATCGGGAGGGTAAAAATTACTATTCCCACTCCAAAGAGGGCAACAGTAGGGAAAGCGTTGGATAGCGGGAGGGTCAAAATTACTATTCCCACTCCAGAGAGTGCAACAGTAGGGAAAGCGTTGGATAGCGGGAGGGTAAAAATTACTATTCCCACTCCAAAGAGTGCAACAGTAGGGAAAGCGTTGGATAGCGGGAGGGTAAAAATTACTATTCCCACTCCAGTGAGTGCAACAGTAGGGAAAGTGTTGGATAGCGGGAGGGTAAAAATTACTATTCCCACTCCTGAGAGTGCAAGAATAGGAAAAGTAATGATTTAATATTAAAATAAGATTACATTAATTATCAATACCAATAAAAAATTACTTAAAAATAATTACCAATTAATAAAAATGTATAACCATTGGAAAAAAAGTAATTACCAATTAATAAAAATTAATTACCAATTAATAATTAATTATCAATTAATTATCAATACATATAAATAAAAATTAATATTTACTTTATTACAATTAATTTACTTCCCACCCAATTCCCCTATAAACCCACAACCCACTCCCAATAATAAAAAATACAATTAACATTATTATAAATTAATCAATTAATAAAAATGAATTATCAATTAATACAAATTAATTGACAATTAATAAAAATCAATTACCAATTAATAATTATCAATCAATTAATTATCAATGCATATAATTAAAAAAATTAATATTTAATTTACTATAATTAAATTACTTCCCACCCTATTCCCCTATAAACCTACAACCCGCTACGGAATTAAATTACGCAAAAATTAAGTTACATAACATTAATTACTTTAAAAAAATTAAACATACATTACAAAAATAATACATAATTTTAACACATACTACCATACATAACACTAAAAAAAAATCGATATTATGGAAATCTATAGTTTTTAAATTCAATATTATGGAAATCGATATTTCATACCCCAATTTCGATATTCTGTCCTATCTATATTTTGGTAATTCGATATTCTGTGCTATCTATATTTTAGAGTCGATATTCTGTCCTGTCTATATTTTGGACTCTATATTTTGGTCGTTTACCGAAATGGCGCCACGAGCAAACCCCGGACAACCATGCAGCCCTCAAGAACTCCAGCCGCAGACACCACCAACTCATTTGAACGGCCAAAAGGTCCTCCTTCAAGGAACGCATTGACAACAGCGCACACAATAGCAAAGAGCTCTTCAACATCGTGAAGGAACTCGCCAACCCCAGATCCAGCTCCAACGACATCCCGCGTCACAAGACCCCTGAGACTCTCTAGCTACCTTCTTCCACCGCAAGATCGCAGACCTCTCCGACAGCCTCTGACACCCCAGACTCACCAACCCCCAGCCACACCAGCCGCCTGATCTCCTGGAACCACGTCAACGACAAAGACACCATCAAGACCATGAACAGCATCCGGCTCACCATCAGACCCCTGCCCCCACCACATCTTCAACAAAGCCAGCCCCAACTACGTAAGATCTTTAACAGCTCATTCGAGACCGCTACCTTCCTGGAAAGCTAGAAACATGCAGAGATCAGCGGCCTACTCAAGCAACCCAAGGCAGACCTAAAGGGCCTCAAGAACTTCCGGCCCGTCTCCCTGCTCCCGTTCCCAGCGAAAGTCTTCGAGAAGACCGTCAACAGACAACTGACCCAATTCCTCGAAGAGAACAACACCGTGGACTCGTCCCAATCCGGATTCTGCAGCAACCACAGCACTGAAACCGCCCTCATCACTGCCACCGACGACATCAGGGCTCTGCTGGACAATGGCGAAACCGCGGCCCTCATCCTCCTAGACCTCTCGTCCGCCTACGACACCGTCTGCCACCACACCCTGCGCACACACCTCTACAACACAGGGATCCGCGACAAAGCCCTGGACTGGATCACATCCTTCCTCACCGACAGAACCCAGAGAGTCCGCCTCCCTCCATTCTGATCCAAAGCCACCAAGATCACCTGCGGCGTACCCCAAGGAACATCCCTCTGCCCGACCCTCTTCACCGTCTACATGACACCGCTCGCCAACATCGTCCGATCGCACAACCTCAACATAGTCTCATACGCCAATGACACCCAGCTGATCCTCTCCCTCACCAAAGACCCCGCCACCGCCAAAACCAACTTCCACGCAGGAATGAAGGCCGTTGCCGAATGGATGAAGAGCAGTCGCCTGAAACTGAACTCGGACAAGACGGAGGTACTCATCCTCGGCTCTACCCCTTCCGCCTGGGACAACTCCTGGTGGCCAGCCTCACTGGGAACTGCGCTGACACCCACCGACCATGCACGCAACCTGGGGTTCATCCTGGACTCTTCTCTGTCAATGACCCAACAAGTCAACGCCGTCTCCTCCTCCTGCTTCAACACCCTCCGTATGCTTCGCAAGATCTGCAGATGGATCCGCACTAAAACACGAAGGACGGTCACCCAGGCCCTCGTCACCAGCAGGCTTGACTACGGCAACACCCTCTACGTGGGAACCACGGCCAATCTCCAGAAGAGACACCAACGCATACAAATCGCCTCTGCATGCCTCAACCTCGACATCCACAGCCACATCACCGCCCACCTGAAGGACCTGCACTGGTTTCCCATCAACAAGAGGATCACTTTCAAGCTCCTCACCCACACTCACAAAGCACTCCACGATGCCGGATCAGCATACCTCAACAAGCGACTCACCTTCTACACCTCCAACTGCCAGCTCCGCTGACCTCGCCACCGTTCAGCGCATCCACCGAACAACCTCCGCTGGCAGATCCTTCTCCCACCTCGCCGCCAAGACATGGAACACCCTTCCCATCCATCTACGACAGACCCAGGATCTGCTGACCTTCAGAAGACTCCTCAAGACCTGTTTTTTTGATCAGTAGCTGCCCCCCCAGCACCTTGAGACCCGCACGGGTGAGTAGCGCGCTCTTCAAATGTTTGATTGATTGATAGACAGCGAAGTTACAATAGCTCACCAGAACCTGAAGGATTTTTTGGTGACAGCAGTATTGAATGAACGTATCACAGTGGAAACACCTGATACCAGAGTTAGTGTCCCGCATAGACTGTATGAAATTAGACTTCAAGTGGGGGGACATCTCAAGGAAGGTTAAAGGTCTCTTTTGGGGGAATTTGACCTTTGGAGATGACATACTGCTAGCAGAAAAAGATTGTCCGCCTGAATTTGTGATGGATTACCCAAAAGAGGAAAGCGTAATTTTGCCTGCTTTCTCTGACCTCGTTCCAGAATCATTAAAACATTCATACGCACAGGAGTGGGTGCTAGCGCTGGCTCCGGCATTATACTGCAACCTCTCCTGAATTAAATCTTGCCTCTCGAGAAATATGAATATATCATTTATACTGATTGATCTGCACAGTCTGCCATGGGAAGTAAACAACAGTATAGCGCTGCATGTGCTCTAGTGAAGGGTCAGATGCGGGACGGTAAGTTCCATCCAAGCAATACAACTGCGCAATCCCCAGGAGATTGTACAGCGCCGTTGGCAGAGCCGAAAGCCTTGACATTGGCACTTCAGTACACGGATCGGGAATTCCCCACACTGATAGTGCGCGATTCGTTTTACTGTGTGCAGTCTTACTATGAATATCTTCATTACTGGGGCCAAGTTATTCACAGATTGAGTCACCAGCGTGTTGGCGTACATGTTGAAGGGAATTTTGTGGCTGATGAAGCCGCCAAGGTGACAGTGAGAACAGCTGCCGTTGATGCAATCACTCGTTCTAGCACAAGGATAGACGGAGACATACTGATAGCTGTCAACGCCTCAAAGAACGGCTCTGCCGTCCTCAAAGACTTTCCACTCAAATATTTCTATTAATTAGATGCGCAAAACACACCATATGCTCAAATTCCAGGAGTGGAGGATAGAGTTATGCCAAACACTGATCGCAGACTGGGTTTAATTCTAGCTGCAAACAAGGATCTGGGCTCTGCCCACGCAGGAGTCACTGCCACAGTTTCGTTACTGAAGCGGCAATACTGGTGGCCGAGTTTGTCTAAACAAACAAAGGCTTATGTCTTAAAGTGCGACATCTATCAGCAGATGAAAGGTTCTACCATAGCACTGTCACCACAAACACAATGACTCCTTTCAGACAGACCTCTTGCATGGGTCTACTTGGATCACTGCAGCCCCTTAAATTCAGATGGGGCTACAAGTACATCTTGGTGGCAGTAGATTGATGCTCTACATTTCTATGGGTGTGGCCTTAGCGCTCAGCTGACACTCAAACTGTTATAAAGGATTTGTGAGTCTTCATAAGGACATACGCAATTGGCACGTTACATTCCAACCGTGGCCCTGCGTTTAGCTCTCGGGCTTACAAGGTGGCCATGAAAATGTTTGGGCATGGCCTTGCAGAACTCCTTCCCCTACCATCCCAAGGGAAATTCGGTGGTAGAGAGGAAAAACAGGGACCTAACGCAATCCTTAACAGCAAGGGTATTAGACACGGGCAGTAGTTGGGTCCAATCACCTACATGGGGTCCAGAGGGCACTGAATAATATGTCAAGAAAATCCTTGGGAGGATGTACCCCCTATGAGATCCTATTTGGGACAAGAATGTGGGTACCTGACCTAGATGGTGCAAACACAGTGGCGGATGTAAAACCATTTGAATTGAAGGATCGTTTGGCTGTTTTACAGGAACTCAATGAATTCTGGGCATTACAAAGCAACGACCAAGTAATATGCACCGCCACTGGGAAAGTGAAACCGGTTTGGCAAGACCTGTCTGGGTCCCAAAGTAGGTTTGGGCGGTAAATTCCGCTCCGCTCGCCGAATTTGCGGAATGTAGGCATTTTTGCATTTGTGGAGAACGCGGAAATGTCGAAAATTCCGTGATCCGCGGCGTAGCGGAATTATTTTCTTGTTCACATTTTAAAAATGCATTCTCGCGCACGCGGTAGTGACTTACCAGGATCCTTGAGTTCTCCGACGAGTTTTACTATCCGTTCGCGTTCGCCACGAGATGTTGGTAGCCGGCCGCGCGATCCAGCGAGAGTTTGGGATCGCGAACATGTCATTCGCTGTGCCATCAACACCGTGAGAGAGAGCGTGCGATCGTGAACACGTCATTTGGACGTGGCATCGGACATCCGGCAGAAGTTTGGTGAAGCTCGCGATCCCGAACACGCAAAATTTTCAACCTGGAGAAGAAGAATATCTCGAGCAGCATAAAACCTTCTATAAAATGATGATTTTGTGCAAGGAGTCCTTTTTTTGGGAGAGGTAGGAAGTGCCACAGTGTCTCCAACTTCCTGTTCCGGTCCAGCATGCTCCTCCCAGTGCTTTGTCCATCTCCTGTTCATTTTTTATTTGGATTTTGACCTGAAAGTATCACTCTTTGTGTCTGCTGCATCATTATCATTGGATTTGAGGACTTTTGGATTTGAGATTTTACAATTAAGTTGGTGTTGTTTCATACAAATAGGGAAGGTGCACCAATGAGAGTCAGTAGGCATCAAGTCAATTCGAAAGAATATCCTTTATTGCTTTGTAGTGTTAAAAGTAATCATCAGCCAACGCGTTTCGTTCTCAAAGAACTTCGTCAGGGCTCAAAGAATTCAAAGGGATGTCCAGTTGACGTATGTGATTTAATCTTTAGAATTCAATTGGCGCAAAGTATACATTTCTCTCCAGAATTCAAAAAGAACCAATTCTAAGTAAGTAGTCCCTCGCAATTATGCAGGATCCTGCTCGTCGGTACGTCGTTACTTTTCAGGACTACAGACATCCATACTTGCCCTATATATTAAGCATAATTGCGAAGGACTACTTACTTAGAACTGGTTCTTTTTTGGGGGTATTTCAGTTTTTGGGTGTGTGTTAAATAAATGCCTTTGTTGGGTGTGGTGTGGTGTGGTGTGGTGTGTTGTGTACCTTGCAGACCTTGTTTAGCCCTGTGGATTTTCGTTTTTGCATTTTATTGCATTGAAAGGCAAAAGCAGTGTGGTTTAGCATGCATCATTTGCCTGGCTATTATAGACCTTTTGTCAGTACATGGTTTTCCAGGCCTCCTGCTTGTTGCTTGTGATTTGTGAGTGTCCATGTGGCTGGTGGCCATTTCTGGTGGGAGTTATAAGTATGCTGCTTTTGCCATATAGGCCTGCAAGTGTTTCCTTTGTGGCCTATGCTTCTTGTAGTTGTGGGCCTGGCCATGAGGCTGTCGGCCATTTTGAAGCCAAGCAGTGTCCTTTTTGCAATAGGCCTGCATTGTCTGGCTTCAGTTTCTTGTGGTTGTGGGCCCGGCCATGTGACTGGCAGCCATTTTTAAGCCATTCAGGTGCCGATTCCGATCCTGGAGAAACCAGGTACGAACTGTCGGTCGGAGCCTTTTCTCTGTCCGACTCGTACCCGGTAAAAACACCATACAAACATGCAAGTACGATTCGTACGGAAACACCATTTCCGTACGAATCGTACAAAACACCGACCGACCCAAAAATACATACAAATGTGAACCGGGACAGCGCATACGCGACATGCGGACGGAGTTAGGCAGCTTTTTACGTACCAGCAATTACGATTCGTACCGACAGCACTCCGGACGGCAATATTTTTACGGCATCCAAAAAGTGCCGGAAAAGCTAAGTACGCCGCGAAGCGTGAGGAAAAGGGGGCCTGGTACGCGCCGAACACCCCCCCCAGCCCCCCCGTATGTACGTGCCGGACCCCCAACCCCCCCACCGCGGATGTACGGTGCGTACCCCCACCCCACCCCACCCGTGTATGTACGGTGCGAACCCCCACCCCCGTATGTACGGTGCGAACCCCCACCCTCGTATGTACGGTGCGAACTACTGAGCTTCAAAATGGCCATCAGCCATCAGCCACATGGCCAGGCCCACACAACTACAAGAAACTGAAGACAGACAATGCAGGCCTATTGCAAAAAAGCACACTGAGGTGTCGACCACTGCGCCTTCGGCCTGGTCGCCCCCACGCTCCTCACCTCTCCTGCTCCTGAGCCTCCTGCTGCCTGAGCACATCGCCGCTGCGAGCCGACGCCGATTGCAACGCCCCAGCCGCCGCTGGGCCACCCGCTTAGCCTGCACCCGTTTTTTCCCGCCGCTGCCTGCCTGCGGCCCCGCCCCCACGCCAGACGATTGGCTACCACGATCCCGTCTCCCAGCTGACCCGCCCTCCCGGCTCCCTTCTTATGACGCCCCCTCAGCGACCGCGCAGCGGACGCGCGCAGCGGGAGCACCGACTGAGCGCCGAAGGTGCGCCAAAGGTAAGCCCGTCTGCGCCCGTCCGCGCCTGGACCGCGCCCAGTGCCAGGACCCCTGGCCCCCGCAGACTCCAGCTCTCCCGCCAGACCTACAACGCCACCGAACTCTACGCACTCAATGCCGGCCGAACCCCGGGTTGCTACCGAGCCACCCCGAGACGCACCCACGGACCCTTCTGCTGCCACTCCTGCAAGTTCACCTGCATCCGGACCTGCACTACTCCTGCACCGACCAAGACCAAGACGAGCAACAGCAGCAGCCACCTAAAGTGCATCCTACTCAACACCCGCTCCGTTCACAGACACGCCATCGAGCTCTGGAACCTGCTCGACACTACTTCACCAGACGTCGCCTTCCTCATGGAAACCTGGATGAACGCCTCTTCAGTGCCCGACATCGCCATCGCCATCCCAGACGGCTATAAGATCATCCGAAGGGACCGCATCAACCAGACCGGAGGAGGCATCGCCATCATCCACAGGAACACCATCCGCATCACGACCAACACCGACGACACCCTCGCACCCGCCGAGCACCTGCACTTCCAGGTCCACATCAACCCCAAGACCACCCTCAGAGGCACCCTCATCTACAGACCCCTGGGACCACGCACACAATTCAGCGAAGACATCGCCGACTTCATCAGCCCGCACGCCCTCCCCTCCGCTGACTACATCCTCCTCGGGGACCTCAACTTCCACCTGGAGAGCAACAACGACCGCAACACCACCACCCTGCTGGACAACCTCGCAAACCTCGGACTCAAGCAGCTGGTGACCACCCCCACCCACTACACCGGACACACACTCGACCCAGTCTTCTCATCCAGCAAGAACATCGCCTTCAGCCACGCCACCGGACTCCACTGGACGGACCACAGCTGCGTCCACTTCAGCTTCAAAAGGACCACGATCCACTACCAACAGCAACAGGTTGCACGCAGAAGCTGGAACAAGATCACAGCCGACCAGCTCGTGACTTCCCTGAGCAAGAACCCACCCACCAGCGCAACGAACCCCAGCCAAGCGGCCACCAACCTCACGAAATGGATCAGCAACTGCGCAGACGACCTCGCCCCCCTGAGGACCCCGCCTAGCAGACCCGGCAGCAAGAAAGCCCCATGGTTCACCGACGAATTTAAGAGCTCCAAGAAGGACTGCAGAGCCCTCGAGAGAACCTGGCGCAGAGACCCAACACCGGACAACATGACTGCCCTCAAGCTCGCCACCCGAAAACACCACCAACTCATCCACGCAACCAAGAAAACTGCATTCAAGGAACGACTGGACAAAAACGCACACAACAGCAAGGAACTCTTCAACATCGTCAAAGAGCTCTCCAACCCCAACGCCGGAAACAACGACATCACCCCTTTGCAAGACCTCTGCAACTCCCTCGCCTCCTACTTCCACAACAAGATCGCTGACATACACAACAGCTTCAGCACTCAACCGACGCACGCCACGACCGAACCACCGCCCCCCACCACCACCCTCCGCGCCTGGACCCCGATCAGCGCCAAAGATACCGTCCGCACGATGAACTCCATCCACTCCGGATCTCCGACCGACCCCTGCCCTCACCACGTCTTCAACAAGGCCGACGCTGTCATCGCACCCCACCTGCGGGACATCATCAACACCTCCTTCGACACCGTGACCTTCCCGGAGAGCTGGAAGCACGCCGAACTCAGCGCTCTACTAAAGAAGCCATCAGCCGACCCCACCGACCTCAAGAACTACCGCCCCATCTCGCTGCTCCCGTTCCCTGCAAAAGTCATCGAGAAGACCGTCAACAAGCAGCTGGCCGCCTTCCTCGAGACAAACGGTTCCCTCGACCTCTCGCAGTCTGGCTTCCGAGCCAACCACAGCACCGAGACTGCCCTGATCGCAGCCACCGATGACATCCGAGCACTGCTTGACAACGGAGAAACAGCGGCCCTCATCCTCCTAGACCTCTCCGCGGCCTTCAACACTGTCTGCCACTGTACACTAGTGCAGCGACTCAGCAACGTCGGAATCCAGGAGAAGGCACTGGGATGGATCATCTCCTTCCTCGCCGGAAGGACACAGAGAGTCCGCCTCCCCCCGTTCAGATCTGAAGCCACCGAAGTCATCTGCGGCGTTCCTCAAGGGTCCTCACTCAGTCCAACCCTCTTCAACGTCTACATGAGCCCCCTCGCAGACATCGCACGCCAGCACAACCTCAACATCATCTCCTACGCCGACGATACCCAGCTGATCCTCTCCCTCACCAACGACCCCGCCACCGCCAGAGCCAACCTTCACGAAGGGATGAAAGAGGTAGCCGAATGGATGAAGAACAGTCGCCTGAAACTGAACTCGGACAAGACGGAAGTCCTCATCCTGGGATCCTCACCCTCCGCCTGGGACGACTCCTGGTGGCCCCCCGCCCTAGGCAGCGCACCCCAACCAACAGACCACGCACGCAACCTGGGCTTCATCCTGGACTCCTCCCTCTCCATGACCAGACAAGTCTACGCCGTCTCCTCGTCGTGCTTCAACATCCTGCGCATGCTACGTAAGATCTTCCGGTGGATCCCCACCGAGACCAGGAAGACGGTCACCCAGGCCCTCGTCACCAGCCGTCTGGACTACGGCAACTCCCTTTACGCCGGAACCACCGCCAAACTCCAGAAGAGACTCCAGCGGATCCAGAACGCCTCAGCACGACTCATCCTGGACATCCCCCGTCATAGCCACATCTCCGGACACCTGAGAGACCTGCACTGGCTCCCGGTCAACAAGAGAATCACCTTCCGTCTCCTCACCCACGCACATAAAGCCCTACACAACCAAGGCCCAGGATACCTCAACAGCCGCCTCAACTTCTACGCTCCCAAACGCCAGCTTCGATCGACCGGCCACGCCCTCGCCACAATCCCCCGCATCCGAAGAGCCACCACAGGGGGACGGTCCTTCTCCTACCTCGCCGCCAAGACATGGAACTCCCTCCCGACCCACCTCCGCCTGACCCAGGACCACCTCGCCTTCAGGAAACAACTCAAGACCTGGCTGTTCGAGCAGTAGCAGACCCCCCTCCCCTAGCGCCTTGAGACCCTCTGGGTGAGTAGTGCGCTATATAAATGCCTTGATTGATTGATTCCAATCCTGTAGAAATATTTCCCGTACGAATCGTATCCGGATTTTTTCACGTACGAATCGTACAAGTCCCGTACAAACTGGCAAGTACGATTCGTATGTAAAAAACTCCATACGAATCGCATTGGGAATATTTCCCGACACGTCCTCGGGTCGGAAAAAGTGTCCGACACGTCCCTGGACGGTTTTACGTACGACTCGGTAAACCGACGTCCGAACGCGCAAGTACGATCCGTCCCGTCCATCCGAATGCACAACCGTATGGTGAAATCACCGTACGGAGCTAACCTCTATAGCAACCATGGAGACGTCCAAACATGTGCCCGCATACGTGCCGGACCCCCAGCACCCCCGCGTATGTACGGTGCGAACCCCCACCCCCGTATGTACGGTGCGTACTCCCACCCCACCCATGTATGTACGGTGCGTACCCCACCCCCGTATGTACGGTGCGAACCCCCACCCCCGTATGTACGGTGCGAACCCCCACCCCCATATGAACGGTGCGAACCCCCACCCCCATATGTACGGTGCGGACCCCCACCCCCGTATGTACGGTGCGTACCCCCACCCCACCCATGTATGTACGGTGCAAACCCCCACCCCCGTATGTACGGTGCAGACCCCCAGCGCTATGCGCTGGGGGTTCGCACTGTACATACGGGGGTGTGGGTCCGCACCGTACATACGGGGGTGGGGTTCGCACCGTACATACGGGGGTGGGTGTTCGCACCGTACATACGGGGGTGGGGGTCCGCACCGTACATATGGGGGTGGGGGTTCGCACCGTACATACGGGGGTGGGGGTCCGCACCGTACATATGGGGGTGGGGGTTTGCACCGTTCATACGGGGGTGGGGGTTCGCACCGTACATACGGGGGTGGGGGTGGGGGTTCGCACCGTACATACGGGGGTGGGAGTTCGCATAGGCCTGCATGCTTGTGGCCTAGTCTGCCAACAGGCCTTTCATCCAGTAGGCTCAGAGGTAATCATGGGTGCATGAAACAACTGTTTCTGTGTGTTCTGTTGAATTTAAACATCATTTAGGGCATGGAATGTGGCATTGGATTGAATTGCAAAATGTGTGTTTTTGGGGGTATTTCAGTTTTTGGGTGTGTGTTTAATAAATGCCTTTGTTGTGTGTGGTGTGGTATGTTGTGTGTACCTTGCAGACCTTGTTTAGCCCTGTGGATTTTCGTTTTTGCATTTTATTGCATTTAAAGGCTAAGCAATGTGGTTTAGCATGCATCCTTTGCCTGGCTATTATAGGCCTTTTATCAGTACATTGTCTACCAGGCCTCCTGCTTGTTGCTTGTGATTTGTGAGTGTCCATGTGACTGGTGGCCCTTTCTGGTGGGAGTTACAAGTGTGCTGCTTTTGCCATATACGCCTGCATGGTTTTCCACTTGGCTTACTGCTTCCATCCATCCCCTTTGCCAGCTGCAGCTCCCTGAATGATGTGATGAGCAAATCATGTAATGCCAAACAGGGTCCACTTCCATTACATTTGTATTTTATTTTTGTTGTTGTTCTTCTTCTTTCCTATCCTTTCTGAGAGTGTACACAGTATACCATGAAAGCCCCTGTTGACAAAGTCTCACAAATGGCTACACTAAGTTATATATTTTATTTGTTTTTTGTACCAGTAGTAATTGAACCACAACAACAAATGCAACATTTCACTGATGTTCTTCTCCTGGCTTCTTTGCTTTTAGGTGCACAAAAGGACAGAGAAGGAGGTGTCATCCTCACCCGTTGTACTGCCAGACAG
The DNA here is from genome assembly GCF_964204655.1 of Triturus cristatus. Lineage (NCBI taxonomy): Eukaryota > Metazoa > Chordata > Amphibia > Caudata > Salamandridae > Triturus > Triturus cristatus. The sequence goes on along the minus strand of NC_140586.1, from coordinate 852,941,433 downwards.
AAGTCCTGCTGCGCACCACGTCACTTCCAAATGTGACCACAGACATCTCTGCAACTTGTGCACCTGCGTCCTGCTGACATCTGAAGAAGATGGCCCCAAAGAAAGGTAACAGATCGTCCAGTACCAAGAAAGTTGTCAATGAAATGAAGGAACAGATAAAGGAAGTGGCACTTACCAAGACTGGTGTGCCGCCCCAGATGTTTTTTGGGAACCCAGAAATTACACCTGCAGCAGCGTTGTCCAGGGACCAAGCTGGGAGCAGCACCTCCGCATCAGAGGGCCAGCCCCATCAACCTAGGCCCAAGCCCATGGGTGTCGCAGAGGTAGCCAGTCTACTAACGAGCAGTGATGTTGAAATGTCATTATCACAAAGTAGTACACAATCAACGCAGGTGGAAACTCAGCAGATAAGTGGGCAGCCGCAGCAACAGCCGCAGCAGCAGCCGCAGCAGCAGCCACACGAACAGCTACAGCAGCAGCAGCCGCAAGAACAGCCGCAAGAATAGCCGCAACAACAGCTGCAACAATAGCCACAACAACAGCCCATAATGGTAGTTGTTCCTCCTGAAGTAGGGGCATTTCAGGAAATCGAGCTTCCTGCAGACAAAGAGGAACAAGCCACTGTTTCAGAAAATCCATTGTCTTCCAGACCCCCTTCAAGGAAAAGGAGGGTTAATCCATCAACTTCTTCTACAAGCCCCGCTTCTGATGGTCGAGATGCCACTTGAAAGCCACCAGCTCAGTCTGACAGTGATGCACGTCACAAGACAAGGCTAGTGAAAAGGAAGGTTCCAGAAAGCCTTAGAGTTATGGAGGTAGATGTACAAGAGGGTGGTGATGATGATGATGAGCCAGTCATCATGAATATCACTCCCGGCCCAGAGGAGATGGAGACAAACATTATTACCCTATCCAAAATCACTGCGAGGGATGTAGCACGGATACCACCAACACAGGTAACACCAACACAACCTCCAGCTTCCATATTTGCATTTGCAAAAGCCCGTCAGGGACCTGCATCCAGCTCAACCACCACCTCAGTAGGTAGTGGTACTGTAACTGCATAGTCAAATTCCAGGCACACCCTCCAGTTCATCTGGTATTGAAAGTGGCACCTCCAGCAGCGCCAGACAGTTCTCCTCCCCAGTTTGGGGCTTCTTTTCGGTTAGCAGTAAGGAGGAGAACATTGCTATATGCTCAATTTATCGACAAGCTGTTAGGCGGGGTAAGCTTGGTACAAACTATGGTACCGGAGGCCAAATAAGTAATCTAAAAAAATACCACACCATCCAGAGGGAGGCTCCCCTAATTTGCTTACAAAGAAGTAAAACTGCACCCATTGCTGTAGGTGGGGATGAAGAAGTAAAAGAAGATATGATCGCAGTGGAAGGTAAACAAGAGGGAGACATTTCTAGCCCTGTCCCCAGCAGTGCAGTGGTATCGCCCACATCCTCAGCAACATCTCAGTGGCACCGTAGTAAGAGGAGTGAGACTCAGAGTCAGACTGAGACACCAAGGCAACCGAGTACTGCAATGAGAAAAAGTGCATCGTCGTTGAGCCTAACTGGGTTCAAGAAGACAGCTGCACCACAAAGGAAAATAAACAAGCCTACCATTGATAGCATGCTTAGGTCGAAGGGGCAGTACCAACGCAACCACCCAACAGCATGGATGTTCAATGCGAAGGTGGCTAAAATGTTAGTGTTCCAGCACTACATCACGATGTGCTTGAATTGGTTGGACAAGCTTTGCAGCAGAGTGCTGTTAATAATAGCCACCTGACAACAGACATGTGGACCAGTTGCCAAGCCACTGATTACGTGTGCATCACTGCACACTGGGTCTCTTTTGTGGGGTTTAGAGAAAAGCTATCTGAAGTAGGTGCTGTTGACACAGCTGAGATTTTTAATGCTACTCAGAAACATGTAACTGTTGCCATGTTCACCATGGAGAAATCCCATACTGCTGCAAACATTTTGGAAGAGTTTAACAGCAAGGTCTTTGAATGGCTGCGCCCAAGAGGGCTTAACATTGGTTTTGTTGCCACGGATAATGGCAGTAATGTACTTAAGGCCATGGAGGTTGGTTGCTATTTCAGGGTCCCATGTTTGGCTCACTGCATTAACATTATAGTTCAAGACTTTATGAAAAAGGAGCCATAGTCAGCAACTTACTGACCACCTGCTGAAGAATATAAACTCACATCAGCCATTCTTTTAAACCTCGGAAGCAGCTGAGGATCATTCAACGTGACTATAGAATGCCAGTCAAAGCACTCATCCAGGAGGTGGCAACACGTTGGAACTCAACTTATTACATGCTTGACCGTCTGTTTGAGCAGTACATACCAATCAATGAATATGTCATGCGAAGAGGGGATGCTACTGTGAAAGGCATGACCCTTCAGATGGACCAATGGTGCCTAGTTAAATGCCTGATAGAGATGCTTATTCCTTTCGAGGTCTTCACATGTGAAGTCTGCAAGGAGGACTGTACTATGGGCCAAGCTATCCCATTGTTGCACATGCTAGAGCAACAGCTGAAGGAGGTGACTGAAGCATACATAGGTGTGGAGGAAAAAAAAGAAACATATGAGTTGGTGGAGAGCTTATGCCGTCGTTTAACTGAAAATACAAGGGTGCAAAATAAGATTTTGTCACAAGAACATTACATTTGTGCCACAATTCTGGATCCATGGTACAAATCGGCACTGAACAGTATTACATTACTTCCTTGTTCAGAAGTGGATGTTGCCCGGTACAAAACTTAGATAGCTCAGGCAGCCAGGAAATTGAAAAATGAACAGCTGGTAATTAGAGGCCCGCTACTCAAACCCACAACAAGTACTGCAGCAGGGCATCTGGCGTCAAGTTCAACTTCAGAGCCTGAGGGCAGTGCGTTTGGCTCACAGCTGTTACAAACACTATCGACAATAGCAAGAACCGGATCATCATCCCTGGTAAAAATGGCAAAGGATTGGTATTTACAGCAAAGACTTGCTAGGTCCAGTGCTGATGCAAAGACAAAAGAGGCCGAACAAAGTGTAACCCCCTGAACATTGAGCGAATGGTCCAGGCCTATCTGGATGACCCAACAGAGGTCTACAGTGATCAAAACCCATTGCGGTATTGGAATGGGAAAAGGGGCCAATGGCCAGTGCTTAGCAGACTAGCGTTAAACTATCTGGCTTGCCCTGTCGCAAGTGTCTCTTGGGAACTTGTTTTCAGTGCTGCTGGTTCCATTGTAACATTGAGAAGGACCAGTCTCTCGCCCAAAAATGTGGAGAGGTTAACCATGATCAAAATGAATCAGCACTTTATACCACCGAATTACACAATACAAGAATCAGCGCAGGAAGATCAGGACAACGGCTCAGATGACGGAAGTAGTGTGTTAGATGATGATTACCTACTTCTGGTTGAACCCCCAGAGTTTGAGGACGAGCTATACTTCCCTGACAATTAGGCTTGCACTTCTTATTGTCTTCCTCCCTTATTTACTTTTATTTGTTGGTATGTCTTTCTGGTTTGAAACTTTGAATCACAACAAATCCATCACCACCGTTTTCTAGTATTTTTATTGCCATATATGAGTTTCAGCTGTCTGCATTTCAGTCCACTCTGAGTCCTGCTCCTCCATCTTCCTGAATCACCCTAAATCCATTGCCTTCAAGCCAGATGATGATTGGATGTAGCATAATAGAAGAAAAAAGAAAATCTTGCCTCGTTGAGTCCCTCCAAAAGAAGTGGAACATGATGATGACTACTATAGCTATCCTCCTTTCAGAGCCGAGAGAGACTGCCCATTAACTGAAGATGAGAAGGAACAGGTAATGAATGATGCCATGCATTGGACGCTGACTGAGTGATTTGTGTTGTTGTTGTTTGTTGTGCATGAAGTACTATTATCTAATCTACACACTAAAAGTAACTCAAGGCAATTTTTCCCTTCTTGTTTTTTAATAACAAATTTGTACTTCTACTGCAGGCCGATCCATTGCATTTTGAATATGGAAAGGGGACTCAATCTGTACACTGCACACTGAGTTGGACAACACCATGATGACCACAGTGGCATAATATCTTCGCAGTCACTCAGTAGGATCGGAGATGATTGATGAAATAAGTCAGGGCGTTTCATGAGTGGCATAAAAGGTAAACAAGTCAACAACGACCTCAGTAGACCTACATGTCTGTGTAGTGGTGGAGTCGAGTGTAGTGGTATGACTGACAGCGGTGCATTGATTTAGTCACTTAATTTGTAAAATGCTATGTTGCTGTATATGTGCTTTGTCTGACACTGTCAAAAAATGTACGTTAAATGGAGGATGGGTCAAGGGTGCCATGGGCCTACTCTGTCCTGTTGTTGTTGTAGGTTAATGCTGGAAACAGACTAGAGTAGACATGATGTATCCATGCCGTATCTGAAAGTGTTCTTGTTACACTCTACCGTAATTTATGCATTTTTTCCTACTTGATTTTTCAATATCCGTTTTCTTTTTCCATCTACAATTACAGGCCGGCCCTTACCCTGTGCTATACTGGGAAAAAAAACTCACACTTACCTTACCAATGAATCTACATCTGCCAGGCAGGCAGTGGCGTCACCCAAGATTGATGGACGGAGTGTCCATGGAAGGGAGGACCAAGAGGAATGCCGAGATGCAACTCCCCATTTTGACCAGGATAACATACAGTAACAGTATCAACTTTTATCACCTATTAAATAATTAGATTCATTTTTTGTCTTCAATCATTACTACTGTGTGTTGTTGTTATTATCATGTTTGCTTTCTGCTTATAATTCATCCCTACAGCTATTTTTAAATTTTCTTTGCTATCTTTAAGAGTAAGCCCAGTACAACAGAACACAAACTGTATGTTATCCAGGTCTCTCTGAGGGCAGACAGGCAAGGCAAATTGTATAATATTAATATACTGCTGCCCTGTACTGTCTAATTGTCTAGTAGTAGTTAGTAAGTACTACTTATCATTAACCATCAAGTTATCATCATCATGCATGCATTTCCTTTTTCTCGCTTAACAGATTTATGGATATGGTCATCTACAAAGATTGTGTTTTGTTGTTTGTCCATGCGTACTGTTTTTCTTTGTCAAACCTTTCCCCAAACCCCCCTTCCCAACCATTCATCAAACCCTAACCCTCTTCCCCCGGGCTGTGTGATTTATTGAGGTGTGACTAAATTAAATGTACACCAATAATTGATCACATGCTTGCTGGGGCGTATGTGGAGAAAGCAAAACTAATTCAATTTCAAGGCAGGGCGAGGATCTTCTTCTGCTTGCCCACCCATGATCAGTATATTTGCGAGGTAACCTTTTTACCAAAGGAATCTAATCCATCATCATTAATTGCCGGCATCAATTGGATTTGTCATCCTACTACACACAGCACTAAAAGTTGCGCTTGTGTCGAGTGGAGGCCTAGTCGAGGGACTCGACACAACTATAGTTTGTAACCTGTTGTACTAGGCTATCCCCACCACCATTATGTTTTATTTCCTTCATTCTACTACTCCTCCCAGAGTCTCAGGCGACTGACTGTCTCATTTTCTTTTTTTGCAAATGCTACTGTCAGTGTCTACTACTACCACCACAACCATGGTATCTCCATTCTCTTGGAAAATCAAACCATCGTTGCCATACAGCCATCGCTGTGCCTAACTTAAACATCAATCACAGGTAAGATAAGAAGTTTGGGGGAGGTATAATAATGAACTAGGAGGAGAGACTGACAGTACTAGTAGGGCAAGTCACTCAGTGAGGGGTACCGCATCTATCTGTTTGTGTGTTACACAATTGGCAGATTATTAAATCCAACACTGGGTGCGGCCCTGCAACAACAAGGAAACCATGTTTGTGACGTAAAACAGTAACCCCCACAAAACATTAACGATGTATTACTATGTTTAAGTAGAAATATAATTCAATACCCTAACAAAAATAAACTATGTAAAAAATCCCACAACACCCGACCCGACCCGACCCACCCCTCTCCCTAACCCCAACCAATGTCCAAAACGATAAAGTTCAACCAATGTCCAAAATGTCTATAAACCCCAACGCAAAGCCCAATTCCCACCCACCAAAAAAAAATGATTTAAAAAGGGGCAATGCTACATGGTCAAGTTATTGGCGGGATCTTCGGTTTGCCTTCTCCAGGACCTTTAGTCTCTTCTTCACCTCCTCTAACTCCCCCTCTAGCCGCGCATTCCGGAGGAGCATGCGGTGCGCATATACCCTGCAGTTGCATCCACGGGGGGGCAGCAGTGCTGGATATTGAAGGGCGGTGGCGGGTGGCTGCCTGAACAAGGCGCCATACCACTGGAGGGACCTGGCTGGGGCACGGGCATTGGAGGAGGCTGCAGCTGCCGCCGCCGCCTCCTCCTCCTCCTCCGCTAGAGCCACCAGTCGCCGGTATTCTTGGCAGATAGCCACCAGCTTCCGGCACTAGGCCATGGCTGCCAACTCCTTCCTGGATGGTTTTGCTTGGGAAGGAGTAGCAAAACAGTAACACAAATTAATTCAACACGTAGTGGCACAGTAGCACTAGCAAGCACAGTACATAACATTTGTGGTATATATCTATCCTCCCACTTCCTCTGCCTCTAATATTTGTGGGAGTTTCTGGCATTATACTAGCACTATGTATGGACTCGAGTACACAGTACACCAGTCTTCTTCTTCTCTCTTGTTTTGCCAAACTAACGTAATTTTGTTGTAGCCAGCATGCCAGCTCAGTCAGCCTGCGCCTAAGACAAACATACTAGAGTCATGACGCAGACTCACGTTAGTTTTATTTACTACTGTCTGCAGGTGGGGAAGCTCATATTTTTCCATTACGGTGGCACTGGCCATACTCTGTTACATCAAGGGCAACTGCCTAATTTCACTTTCACCCTGCCCTGACTACTAGAAAAAGGCAGATGATATCTGATCCAATGATCATTGCTTATATATGGGACGACATGAGGTACTTTGCTTTGATTGATTGTGTAACCAGCCGATAGGCCACCCTTGGCAGGCTGGCTGACACAGTCGAAAAAAAATTAACATAGGTAGGGAGTTGTCCTCTTAGTCGGAGGAAGGCTCTTGATGACAACTACATAGATACACAATATATATGCTGTGCTTGCAAACTACTGTGAGTCAAGGGAGTATTCTGAAAATTCAACTTATATTCGCCTCAGCTTTGCTACTCTGGCGCGGTTCCTTTCACAATCTCTTCAAACTAAGACTCTTCATCCAGTGACAGTCTCCACCTTTTCTATCTATGATGAATACCATCCAGGCATCCATCCATTCAAAGTAAACCTTAGTTTGTTTCACCAAAATCAAACATTTATTCTTTTTTTTTCAACCTCCACCCATGCGTCCTTCCTTCCTTGCTTGCCTTGGCTTCGAGTTTGGCCCAAACACCATTGAGGATTCTTGCTATCCTCCGCCCATACAGTTTTACCCACCCAAGCAGGCATCTTTTCTTTCACCTTCCACCCATCCTTCAACCACCCATGCATCTGATTCCTATCAGCCACCTATGCATGCATCCCATGTATCCTTCTCTGCCAATCAAAAATATTACATCACGCCCGCCTTCCGCCTTCAAACCTTCTTTCCCTTCTCATTAAACACACCCATCAAGGTCATCTGATCTGACTTTTAGTCTTCTCCATAAAACTTTCACAGCTGAGTTGAAGTCAGATAGAAGAGGCCATTGGTTACTCAACTCCCACCGCTAATGCTATTGCTAATGCTAAGTAAAGGGTGTCTTCTTCAACCGTTGTTCACAACAGCTTCTTACTAAGTCTCAACCGTACAGTGTACACCCTTGCAGCGAGTGAAATGTCAATAAGTAAGGAATATAACTTACCACCGTCCGCCACTGCTGCTGGCTCACCCCCTGCAGCTTCTGCAACTGCCTGTGCCACATCTCCTGCTCCCTCCGAATTGGCCGCATCGCCATCGCCGCTGGCCCCAGCACAGTTGGTCGATAGTACGCCTAGAAAAACATTAAACATTTTTTTAGAAGCCATATACACCTCCCCCTATTTCTTCTTTTTCACTAGCAAGATTGAAAAAAAGTTAATACATATTACATATACAACAAACATCACTAGTACAAATCGGGTACTAGAGTACAGTAGACGCTAGTAGTGTTATATCATGATCCTTAGGGTCATTCCAGTCTTTGCTAAGTAAGCCTGAGCCCTGCAACCATTTTAGCTTTGTGTCTTTTATTTTTACGCACGTTACCTCGCAGCTTGTTGTGTAAGACGCCTTTGAGCCCACATGAGCTCATACTGCTACTGTCTGAGCACTGCGTACAAGGTTGAAAAACAAGCCACTTTGTTATCGAGTTCTGGTGGTCAGTCTGTATTGCTTAGCCATAACATGCTACACTTTTTGGCACGACTGAGAAATGCTTGCAAAAATACTAACGCACACTATTTTTCTCATAACAGACGGAAGATTCCCTTCTACGAACCAGAGCTTTGCACAGCTTATGATGTAACCAGTACTTCTAAGGCGGTTCTTCTAAAGTAAGGGGTCCCCCAGAATTCGCTCAGAGATCTTCATTTAGAATTTTAGATAAACTATATTCCTACCAAGGGGAGGGTGGTTCTTCCACCACTGTTCAGTTATCATCATGATTGATTTCCCCTTTTGTCTTCTATGGACTTGCAGTAGTAATAATGTTTATTGCCTTAAACTTATGCATTTTGGTTTTGGTGCTGGCTAGAGCTTGTTAGTTGAAAATAAACCTTGTGATATTTGGTGTGGACTTACATGAGTGAGTGAGCGAAAGGGTGTGCATTGCTTCCATGACTCAGAGGTCGGGAGTGTAGTGACTGTTATGTTCTGGGTTGTCTAATCATTGGGTATCTTTGGGGGTTCGGGGAGCTAATGAGACACTATAGCTAGTTGGTCAGGGGATTGTGGGTGAGGTGTGAGGAAGGTCCAACCTCCTATCACCAACGTCTTATTTTCTTGTGCATAGTTCTGTATGTGCAGAATCCCTACAACAGTAGTAGTATGTCCTATCCTGCAATAAGTGAAGTAAGCAAAACTGAGAAGAGACAATGTATTATACCAATCAAAAGGAATTATACAAGGAAATTGTGCACGTTATTTCATTGAGAGAAACTAGAAACATATGTTTAAAACCAAGTATCCCAGAGATCCCCAAATTTAGTTTTTTAACCCGTTTATGTGCTCGCTCAAGTTGTGAAATTCTCTATACTGAGCCAATCCATTCAATTTTGGTTGGGGGAAAGGGGAGAATCCATTTTACACATATCCCTTCGCGCCAGAAGAATCAAGACAAAAAAGAGCACCTTCTGGTTTTTAGAAAATGTTAAATTTTCCACCCCACTAGGAGTCACCCCAAAAATGACTGAGAATCCGGACAACCCAACCTCTCTACCCATAATATTGAAATTGTCTTACCCACATCATTCCAAAAGAGCTGAATTGAGGGACACTGCCAGAACATGTGGACCTCGTTCACGTTGTTCTCATCACACTTCAGGCACTTCTTTGTCGCTCCGTTCCCCAACCCTGACAATTTCTGTGGCGTCTAGTATGCTTTATGGACAGTGAAAAGATGGTTTCTCTTTAAAGGTGCAGCTTTCACATAAGACCACAGGATAGACATAGATACTTGCCCTAGGGTTTCGAGGTCTTCACCCGGGAGGTCCTTCTTCCAGCTCTCTGTGAATGGGTTCAGCCTGTCCTCCCCGGTCTCGATTATCAGCCAGTACCATGCTGCTACCTCTTTCCGCGTTGTAGATCTTGTACAGATCTGATTCACCAGGTCACGGTTCCCTATCGATTTTATCCAGCTCGAGATCTGATAGTATTTCAATTTTGAAAACGAGTTGTTTGATAGTTCAGAGAGGCACTGCCATGGTGCCATGGAATCAGATCATTGTCCACAAATAACTGACCCCACTTAAGTATCCTAGATTTTGAGGAAATATGAATTTTATGGTCAATTGTGTCCCCTATCTTAGACCCCAACGGCTCCATGTACATGCTACAAGTACATGTATGTTCCCTCCAGTTCTAGCTATGTTGACGCAAATACATGTGCGTCCAACGTCAACATGTCCTCTTTCAGATCCGCCATGAATGGGTCAAATATTCCATTCCTAAATATGATTGGCCACCGACTTTATATGGTTCACTTTTCTAGTTTTACAGTTCAGGCAAGTAGGCCCTGGATTCTGTCATCAAGCCTTTTCCTGCTTCTGCCTCTGAAATACTCCAGCCCGGACCTGCATCCGTATCCATGAACTTTGTCCTACTCCCTGCGCGGCTAACGGTGCCTGACGCGGCCTGTTGCCTGCCAAAAAACTGTATTCAGCCTTCAAATTATCTGCTCCGCTCCTCACCCAATGCATTCCTGTCTAGTAGTTTAGGTAAACATCCTTCCAGCTACCGAGCAAAGAGCTTGGCCTCGCTGTCTTTATGCAAGTAATTCATAGCCCCTGTTACCATGGAAGATTCCTGCCCCCTCGCATCTCATGTAGACACATAGACGCTTGTACATGCACTAACAGTCAGTATAGAATAGATTCCGTCCAAGAAACCTTTCCTTTTGGATAACACAGTTCCTTAAACAAAGATATTGGATACGATTTGGGATTAGGTTGACCTGACCCCCCAGACTTTTTGTCTCCACATGTAGAGCTAAATGTCAATTCCCCTTCACTCTCTAGTTGCACGTCAATCACACGTCATGCGGCTGCGCGCGCATCTCTGCCAAATATTTCTGCTGACACTGCAGGATTCTCTTATGGATCCACCCACTTGTGACATCATTTTAAATGACGTTTCTAGTATACGCCTGTATTTACGCCTACTTTTCATTACGTGTGTGTATTCTTATCTGTATTAACAGCTGTTACGCCTTCTGCATCTGTCTTAATGCAATGCTTTTCTTATATATATTGTTACTTGTCAATAATGTACTGCCTATCCCTTCCTGAACCTTCGTGGTGATGGAATAAGATTGCCTAGTTCGAACTATGATTCCTTTGTAAGGAATAAAGCCCTTTTCAGAACCTCTAATACCACGGATTCTGCCTCTTATTTTGACTGAGTTATTCTTACTAGACTTTACCGCATAAAAATAGTACAGGTAATTAAAATATTTACCACATAAATTGGCGCCCGAACAGGGACACTTTCTCATCTCACGCGCCGGAGGTGCGTTGCAGGCCCGGTCCCCTGCCACAGCTGAACGGACAAAAACGCGTACCCGCAGGATTTCCTGTATCTCCCTCCGGCCAAGCGGGGGTGACTGAGGCTGCGATCAACACCCAGACGAGGCGGTGAGAAGTGCGAAGTATCCCGACCAGAGCCTAGCTGAGAGAGCAAGATCCGAGGTATACAGAGGCCCACCAGGTTCCGAAGTTCCGAGTCGAGTCGAGTCCAGTCCGGTCCAGTTCAGTTCAGTTCCGAGGCCTTCCGTTCCGTGCTACCCGGTGAGTACCATTGCTGGGGAGGCAGTTAGACGTGCACATTGGTTTGTGCCGGTCCTGACGGGTTTGGGTACACAAATCCGGTCTGCACTGTTTTAGCAGTGTATCTGTACTGTTTAGCAGTATATCCAGTATGTTCATGTATATATAATCTAGTATTATCTAGTATTAGTATTATGTCAGTAGTTAGTTTTCTCTTAATTATAATTGTTGGTTAAATGTTAAATGTTAAATGTTTTACTGTGTTCAAACATTGTGGTATGAATGAATGTTCATTATTGTGTTTTTTCGTATTAATTGTGTTCAAGTCCAGTTCAAGTAAGAATCAAGTAGCAAGGTTTAAAAATGCCGTTCTTTTCAAAATTAAGACAGATCAAAACTAGAAAAGGAGTACTCGAAGAAGCTGTTCCCATTCCACCTAGGGATACTCCAGGGTATTTTATGTATCATAAACATGGCTTAGATGCCGTGTTATATCTTGACTTATGGGTGGACTACACCAAGGATCTAGCAGAAAGTCAGAGATGGCCCGCAGCTGGGACATGGGATGCAGATTGCATCATGAGAGTAGAAGAAGAATTATGGAAAAAGAAAGCCAGACAGTCACAGAAAGATGCCATTGAACTATGGCGTAAAGAATCGCATAGGCGCACAGAGAAAGCGCTCAGACTGGAAGAGAAAAGCAGGGAGAACTCAAATAAAGCCCGAGAAAATATGCTAATTGAGGAAGGTACCCGAGTAAAAACAGAACAAGTAGACAGGCAACGAAACACTCTTATGAATGGTATGTATCCTCTCTTGGCCGAAGGTTTACCAAAGGCCACCCCGGAAATACCGAAAGACTTACCGGCCCCATTACTCCCGATTAAAGCACATCCCAAGACCGCAAAGGATATTTTCCTTTCCTCCTATTTAGACGATGTAGCTCCCGAATATGTTAATGTTCCACCACACCCACCACCTGTCGATGGTGCTCAACGCCGAGATCATCCGGCCCCAACTCCGCAACCACAAACTCCTCCGCACAATCCAACTGTTCCTGCATCCACAGTTTCTACCTTACATCCCACAAATCCGTTTATGCCTAGCACCTCAGAAGGTGCGACAGGAGGTGCGGCAGCAATTTTCGCCACGCCACCATTACGAAGCAAATCGTCTCTTAGAGATTTAGCAAACCAACGTACACCACAAATAGCAACGTCCGATATGTTTAAGGAACATCTTATAGATTGTAGATATGATCCAGTGCCCGGTAAAAATGACAGAATGCTGCTATCATCACTACGTATACGACGAGCTTCATCGTATTTAACGACATTACCAGGAATGATTAAACATTTAGACAATATATATCGCTTTGTCCAAACAGGGCAAGGCCCTGAAAGTATTGACGAAGCCATGGAATACCAGAAAGTGGATGTACAGAGACTATTGCTACGCTTCTTCATAAACTGCTTGATCAGAGACAGAGATAGGTCCGAGGTAGATCAGGAGGAAATGCAAGTCCTTACCAGATGGGGTCAGAATATATCAGAGGGAAAACACGATAAACAGACATGTATAGTAGCTATGTGCCGAAAGATCCGCAAGGAAATAGAACGAACACATAAAGCCAGATCGGAGGCAGACAAAACTGAATCGGAGGGAGAGGAGGAGGAAGAATCAGAAATGCCCACAGGACAATTAGAAACGATTGCTTATGTAGGTAGGGGAAGACCTTGTAACAATACCAGATACTTTAATGACCCGATACGTCCAGAATGTAACAGACATTTTCAAGCCCCTATGCTAAATGCGAAGTCCCCTTGTTCTGCTTGGGTTTTCGGATCAGATAGAACCCGCTCAGCAGAGCCTCTCTAACCCAAACCAGAACGTTACCCCCTCCCTAGGGCCTATTCACACCTAAATAACCACATATATGTACCACCTAAGGACAGGGAATTCCTACTATATATACCAAGACCTACAAGTCACAGCCTCGCGGTCCCAAACGGACCCAGGACTTCCTGCCCAGACGGCAGCCACAGCCTGCCCAGACGGCAGTCACAGCCCGGCGGTCCCAAATGGACCCAGGACTTCCTGCCCAGAAGGCAGCCACAGCCTCGCGGTCCCAAACGGACCCAGGACTTCCTGCCCAGACGGCAGCCACAGCCTCGCGGTCCCAAACGGACCCAGGACTTCCTGCCCAGACGGCAGCCACAGCCTCGCGGTCCCAAACGGACCCAGGACTTCCTGCCCAGACGGCAGCCTTAGACAAGTCACAGCCTCGCGGTCCCAAACGGACCCAGGACTTCCTGCCCAGACGGCAGCCACAGACTTCCTGCCCAGACGGCAGTCACAGCCTCGCGGTCCCAAACGGACCCAGGACTTCCTGCCCAGACGGCAGCCTTAGCACGAGTTCATCCTATAATTACCACGACATACAACAAGGGAATCAGTGTTACTATATATCAGATCACACAAAGACAGCTAGCTGAGCACAACTTGTTCCCCAGTTCGAAGGGCTCCTTTCTCCCTTATTCAGTTACCACCTACCTGATCAGGATTAACATCTGTTCATGTCAAGTCACAGCTGACTAGAAGAATAGGTTACCCTCTTACACAAGAACACGTAGCACATATTGCTTTACTACTTTATTTAGTTATTACATACACACTCACGGAACATAATACATATCACATAACCTGCAAAGAAAAGTGAAAGATTGAGTTGTACACTCTAATAGTAAGGGGTTGACATCACCTTGGTCGTATGTAGCCTGCACTCAATGGTCATCTAGGTTCCCTTCTCGTCTGCGCCTCGGCTTCGCCTGGAAGTCACACCTCCGCAATCACGGGTTTACTCCCGTCTCCCTCTCCGAGTCACTGGGACCTCTTCCTCATCGGCTACTCTCTTCTCTTTGGAATATCTATTTCTCGGTTTTTCTCCACCTCCAAGTTTGTCATCTGTCTTCCCTGGAATAAGTAGCAGCTTTACTACTAACGGCCAGGTGCCGCCCATGGACTAGAAGCAAGTGCCAGTATCTGCCTCAAACTTTTACTAATATAGACGTGCATTTCCTCATGGAAAATTCCAGCCCGTAACCTGCCGCCCACCAAATTCTTGTACCTCCCCGTGCCAAGGACACGTTCCCAGCCGGCCGGCCTGATGTAGTGTCTTCGGCATGAAGAAAAATACAATCCTTCGATAAGGGCCGGCCTGAACCGGTTCTCTCCAAGCGAATAACACCTCCTAACTAAAACACTGCCTATGACCTAGAAACATCCCGAGTTGCCAGAGCAGGAGGAAAGATGGAGTCTCTCCCGTTTAAGGCCTACCAGGCCTGAATTCAGCACGGCTCCATGAAATACCCTCACTACAGAACAGATTACCCCTAATGCTAACGAATCTATCCCCTAGGATGTATATGCAAACCCTGATCTATGGGGAAGAACACAGGATCATGTCGAAGTGCCTAATAAATAGGCTCTATACACTACTCTAACCCTTAGACTTGAATGGGAAGAGACTGAAGTCACCTAAATCACCCTTCAACACAATAAGACCGGAAAAATCGAGCAGTACATTTCACCCTTGACTTCAGTCTATTATACATTCATTAAATGGAGCTAACATCTGTGGAAGAATAATATGAAACAAAGCTAACTGATCTATGTCTAGTACCAAGTGTGCAGAATTGAAATAATGAAGGAATACACTGAATAAAGCAACAGATAGAAATCAAAACAGCAACAGCAATCAAAATACCACCTAATATTTGGCGTAGCACGTGTATATCAGGTAACCAATTAAAGAGCCAGTCAAACCAGCCCTGGTCAATGTGTTTTCTAACTTCTTCTGTTAAGTCACGCAACTTGTCGATGTGAGCACGAATGGATTGTGTATGGTCAGACAAGTTAAAACAACAGAGACCTTCGAAGTCCGAGCAATCATGTCCATGTTTAAGCAAAAGATAATCAATGGCTGCTCTATTTTGCAAAATGGCCCTACGTTCACCCTGGGCGTCTAATAGCATGTCAGACAAAATTGTAGAAGTATGATTAATAGATTTCACCATCCAGCAGGCCATTTTCCCAATAGATTTGGCATTATAAACCGCCAAAGCAGGAACACCAATAATTGAAACAGCTAAGCTAAGGTATTCAGACTTGGAATATAAATGCAAAGATGGGTCACAATCCTCCTGTAACATTACAGTATCTCGAAGCACACGAGAGTTGGCATTCGGATGCGATGTGAACATCAACAAACTGAGTCTCGTAATGGCACAAGGGCCTCCGGAAATGTTTGCAGGGACAAATGGCCAGGAAGTATTACCACATGAGAAAAGCCATCCGGCAGGTAGTAACATCGTGCGATAGTGACTGGGGGTAACTACCAAACTATTACAAGTCATATTGTTCTGAACTGAAACACATGTGGTCGGTGTCCTTTGAAAGCACAAAGTCCGTTCGTGAGTTGTAAACGAAGTGGCGCCTTTTAGTTTTAGGCGCAGACATTCAGAGATCGCACTAGGATTACACGTAAGAAAGAAGCACAAATCACCTTGTGTGATATTATAAGTAAGTATTTGGGACTGGATGGGGGGTTGCTCGTTCGGCAATTCAATACATAGGGGGCAATATACATGGGTAGCAAAATCACCCAGGAGAATATTGGGACGGGCCTTCGAGACATTAAAAATATGAGTTAAAGTTTCCAATGAGGCGGGGACAGCAACCAGGTAGGTCGCCAGAATGTCATGTACAGATCTCATCGGTGTCAAACAGAAGTGAGGGGCGTCAGTCACCCTCTTAGCAAGTGCGGTCCAAAAGTTCGATGATGAATCCCATGCAGCGAAGGAACGCAACACTCGGGTTCCCAGTTCATCCCGGGTTGATAGGATCCCTCCTTTCTCGTCGTACCAGTCCGAAAACAGTCCGGCTCCGACACATCCTGCAGCAACAATCCAAAGAATGATCTGAAAGAGAACCAAATACAGGCATTAATCATTCTCGTAAATAACATTTATCAGCTGGGACCGCTTCCCAGCTATCTTTCCCTGGTCTCATTACCAAAATGGTATTATCCTGACCGGTGGCAATGACCTCTGCTTGTTCAGGGGGATTCTTAGGCGACTGCACCCAAACTCTGGCCCCAGGATTATCCGTGGAGCCAAAACCTTTCTGGCCACGTACAGTTAGCAACGTTGGAGCAGTGCCTTTCATTAATACACCACTGAAAACAGGCATTATGAGTAATTGAGCCACTCGGTCAGTGCGATATATCAGTAAGTCAACCTCACTGCTATTCAGCAGGAGCACCTTAATCTCTCCCTGATAATCACTGTCGATAATTCCTCCAAGCACCTGAATGCCTTTTACAGCCAGCCCCGATCTAGGGGCGATCAGTCCGAAATTTCCAGGTGGTATCTGAACACCAACACCTGTCTCTATGATGACTCGATCTCTACTTTTTATAACAATGTCATCCATAGCATGCAAGTCTAAACCTGCCGACCCTGGGGTCGCTCTACATGGAGCCAAAGCTCCGGGAGTAATTTCCCAATACATCACAGTTTCTCTGATTTCATTAGGCATAGCCTCAGCATTCGGGGGAAACAAACGCATGAGTGGAGATTCAGCATTTAAAAAAGGACGATTATTCAAAATCAATAGTGCTTGGGGCAAAAAGTCTCGCCAATTTTTATACTTGTCATCCGTTAACTTACGCAGCTGGTCCTTTAGCAGGCCATTCAATCTCTCCACCAGGCCCGAGGCCTGTGGGTAGTAGGGGATATGGAATATCCATTCAATATTGTTTTCCGCACAGTTTGGAATGGCACACCATAGTACATCATAATTAATTCTAATGTTTTAATGGTATTCAATTGGGTAGCTTGCTTACAGGGAAGGGCTACCAGCAGGCCACTGTATGTATCAACAATAGTGCAAACATATTGACAATTCCTACTCATGGGAAGTGGACCAATATAATCGATCTGCCAAATTTGAGCGGGCAATTTGCCGCGATGTAAATGACCTTTAACAATTTGGGGCACCTTACGCCGTCTGATATGCTGACAAACGGGGCAGTGTAAAATAACATTTTTGATTAAATCTAAGGGAATATAAATTCCTCGATCAGCAGCCCACCTGCTAGTGGCCTTCTCTCCAAAATGTCCTGCCTTCTGGTGTGCCCATTTCGCCAATCCCGCAATATCAGAATCTTGCCTGTCCACCACTGCCTCAGCAATTTTAGACTTCTCATCTGCAATGTTATGAAAAAATTTGTCAAGAGAATCTATCGGGGTGTGAGCGTCCACATGGAAGATTGTAACAGTACTCTGTGGGAGCATCTCCCAAATTTCTTGCCATAACTCTTTTCCCCATAATTCTTTGGAATGTAACTTCCAATTATGGGAATTGCCAAGTTGGCAACCAAACAGCCAGTCCATTGGCAGTAGACCAAGAATCAGTGAAAATATGACATGTACCAGGTAACTCTTGTTTCAAAACTTGGTAAACAGCGTAAAGCTCTGCAAATTGGCTGCTTTTACCTTCACCAGTTGTGCTCAACAATTTCTGTGTGATCGGATTATAGGACACCGCCTTCCAGTGCCGTGTCATCCCTATAAACCTCGCTGAACCATCAGTGAACCAAACATGGTTTCTTTCCGCTGCGGACAAATCATCAAAAGGCTTACCCCACTTGACAGGAGACTCCTGTGCTAAAGGTACGGAACATTCACTCTCAGTCTCAGTCGATGGCGCTCGCGCCACCTGCTCATGTAAAGAAGCAACTCCTTTCGGGCCCACACGTGCCCTGTCTTGTATGTACCATTTCCATTTAATCACACTCGCCTCTTGAGTGTGTCCAATTCGGTGAGTTTTCGGCGAACTCAGAACCCACTGCATGATAGGAATTTCCGGACGCAGAACTATATCATGTTCCAAAGACAATTGCTCGGTATCCACCAGAGCCCAATAACAAGCAAGTAACTGTTTCTCAAAGGGTGTGTAACGCTCACCAGCATCAGGTAACTTTTTGGTCCAAAAACCTAACGGTACTTTACTCCTGCCTTGTTTCTGCCACAAACTCCAATTTGCATAAAGGCCCTGTACAGACACATTCAAATCCACGTCACCATCACGTACAGGCCATAAGTCCAGAGCATGTTGAATTGCCTCTTTTGCCAGACTAAACGCATCTTGCTGTGGTTTATCCCATTCAAATGCATTCTTTTTACGCGTGACCCGGTACAAGGGGGCCAATATTTGACTCAAATGAGGAATATGCTGGCGCCAAAAGCCAAACAGACCAATGAAGCTCTGGGCTTCTTTCCTATTTCTAGGAACTGCAAAATCAAGAATCTTCTGTTTAACCTGAGGGATCACTTCACGGTGCCCTTCATGCCAATTAATACCCAAAAATTTTACAGCCTGGGACGGACCTTGCAATTTATCTGGGTTGATTTCCCAACCTTTCTCACGCAGGCACTCAATGACTCTGTCTAATTGGGTCTGAACTTCCTCTTGTGTTTCGCCTTGGATCAAAACATCATCAATATAATGACATATCTGAATTTGGGGATGAACCGGTACCTCAGCCAAATGCTCTGCCACCAGCCGGTGACATATCGTAGGACTATGCACATAGCCCTGGGGAAGACTTCTAAACGTCATCTGACGCCCGTTCCACGTAAAACTGAATTGTTCCTGACACTCTGGGGCAATCGGAATTGAAAAGAAAGCATTAGCAATATCAATGGACGCGTACCATGTACCTGGATGCTTTGGGATTCTCTCAATAAGTGTAATAACATCCGGTACTGCAACAGTCAAAGAGGGTGTGTGCTTGTTCAATTCTCGATAATCAACGGTCATGCGCCAAGAGTTATCACTCTTACGCACCGGCCAAACAGGATTATTCCAAGCAGAAGTAACTGGGGTTATGACTCCTGCATCCACTAACTCCTGAATAGTGGTACTAATCTCCTCATGACCACCTGGAATACGATACTGCTTCTGACAAACCACTTTTGTCGCATGGGGAACTTATATGGGGGGCATTCTTAAACGACCAACCCGTATAGGTCTGGACGATATATAATGCGTTGTTCCAAATTGGTAACATCCGTCATCTAGATGCAAAGTCATCCCTCTCAAAATATCAATCCCAATTATGAATTCTAGAAGTGGCACTACTAGTACAGAATACTCTTTTCTGGGAATTCTACCTATTCTCATTTCAAGCAAAGTTTGAACTGCAGGGGTTTCTTTTCCACCTAATCCGGTAATAGTAAAAGGCTGACCTGTAAACTTCTTTGATTTTCCATGAATAAGAGTGGCCTCCGCTCCTGTATCTACCAATGCTCGGGCCCTTTGGATATTACGATGTCTCCAATAAATATCAATATCTACATAGGGTCTATTATCTCTGTGAGCCCATCTGTGTACCGGAGCTTGACCTATTTCCTAGTCATTCTTACTGCATTCTGTGTACCAGGATAAATCAGGATAAAGACTCTCACGTTTCTTAGGTATCGGTACCTCCTGTTCATATCCATTCCCAGTACGGAACGGATTCGTATCTTCTGCATTGTACTGCGGGTTACGATCGACCAAACTGTGACGATCCTCTCTCCTCCTCAACTCAGGGGATTGATCCCTATCATCTCTACGTCTGCTGTAAACATAGTCAGTTCTCCCCCTTTCTCTTTCCCCCTCTCTCTCCCTGTCTCTCTCTCGACGGGGGGACACATCACGTGCAGAACGTCGATCATCACGACGAACAGAGCGCCCACGGCGGTCGTCATCACCGCTACCGTCAGAACCACCACGATCACACTCAGTGGTCCGAACACGCCGGGCACCCTCCTTTCGATCCAAGCCACGTTTGCGAAACAACTCCCACAAATGAGCGGTAGTCTCACCATCAATGTCCTCCCTCCGCACACCATCAGCCAGAAGACCAGAAAAAATATCACGTCTAGTAAGTTTATTTTTACCAGGAGTACGAGTGTCAGGCCGGGACTGACGTTCAGGTTTAAACCACTCACCCAACTCACCGAGTTGGCGCACCGATTCCAAAACCGTAGATAATACGTTACCAGTCTGATTAATCAATAAAGTCATCATGACCTGCTTATAGGCAACAGGGGAAGATCGAATGATACGGTTCCGCACAGAAGATGTCAATGAACCATCAAGCAACCTGTCAGCAGTACCCAGAAAAATTGCCGTTTTCATCACCTCCTCTTTGAGACGTTGAGCAGCATCACGCAAAGTATACCGCGGCTTGTCATTCACAGGCCAGTCAGATTCAGTAGGATATTTTAGATTACAACCCTCAGTCGCCAATTGGAGTAAAGAAATCTGACCAACACCATTATAGTTACGAAAATGATCCTGCACAGTAGAATCCAAACTCAAGGAACAGAACTTTAAACAATCGCCAGTATCCAACATAATACCAGCAGCGCCCAGTTCATAAAGGCGCACCATCCATGTGAGCAAGGACTCACCAGCTCGCTGCCGAAATCACTGCAAAATATCACTAATTTCCTGCTGAGTAAAGTCTTCTAAACAGTCCAAAGAAATACCCTGCGGAGCATTGGGAGACTGCTGCAACTTCCGACGTAAAACTGGATGCGCAGAAACCGCGGGACGAGCATCACAAGGAGCCCGATCAGTACTCGTAGAGGGACAATCAGTGTAAGAAGCATTGATCCCACTCGAAGAACGAGCGTAATCACGGGGTGCACCATCAAAGGTGCGAGAAGCAGACTTGCAATCATGGCGGGAGCGAGAAGACTCGCGCTTGGCAGACTCCTCACCCGAGGAACAAGAATCAGTCGAGTTCCAGATATTACCATCCCATTCATCAGGATTCCAATCCAGCCCGGCTGTCGCCACGACCAGACGCACCTTTCGCGTCGAAACCCGACCGCGCCTGTTCTTGTATTTATAACGAGCAATTCGCACAGCCGCCCGTTCGGCAATAGTTTGGTAAGTCTCAAGTTTATCAGCAAGCAACTTATTTTGACACCGCAACAAAGTATGAGAATTCTGAATCTCAACAAAGTGCGCTTCCACATCTTTAAGAGATATCTGTAGCTTCAACAATCTCTCATGCAGAATCCTGTATGCAGACAAAAGAATCCAACCTCTGCGCCCCAAAATGGGAATCTCCTCACCCTTCGATACGGGTGCCTTCTGCAAACAAGCAATCACATCAGCCGGCTCTGCCAGCTCCAAAGAAGAATTCCAATTCTCACTCAAACCAGTAGAATCAGCCCACTCACGGGCCAAGGCTTCATAAGGCGTGGAATCCCATCCGGGAATATCAACGGGCAACTTAAAAGTAGATTTAGACCTTCTAGAAAACATCGTGAAAAAGGAAAAAGAAGAAAAGAAGAGAAAGAAAAGAAGGAAGAAAAATAAAAACTATACACACAAATATACAAAAATAAAATGCAAACAAAACCACGCACGCGCCGAAAGCAAACACAAGACAACCACAACGCACACAGGTTTCGTAAACGGTTCGTGACGCCAAATGTTCTGCTTGGGTTTTCGGATCAGATAGAACCCGCTCAGCAGAGCCTCTCTAACCCAAACCAGAACGTTACCCCCTCCCTAGGGCCTATTCACACCTAAATAACCACATATATGTACCACCTAAGGACAGGGAATTCCTACTATATATACCAAGACCTACAAGTCACAGCCTCGCGGTCCCAAACGGACCCAGGACTTCCTGCCCAGACGGCAGCCACAGCCTGCCCAGACGGCAGTCACAGCCTCGCGGTCCCAAATGGACCCAGGACTTCCTGCCCAGACGGCAGCCACAGCCTCGCGGTCCCAAACGGACCCAGGACTTCCTGCCCAGACGGCAGCCACAGCCTCGCGGTCCCAAACGGACCCAGGACTTCCTGCCCAGATGGCAGCCACAGCCTCGCGGTCCCAAACGGACCCAGGACTTCCTGCCCAGACGGCAGCCTTAGACAAGTCACAGCCTCGCGGTCCCAAACGGACCCAGGACTTCCTGCCCAGACGGCAGCCACAGACTTCCTGCCCAGACGGCAGTCACAGCCTCGCGGTCCCAAACGGACCCAGGACTTCCTGCCCAGACGGCAGCCTTAGCACGAGTTCATCCTATAATTACCACGACATACAACAAGGGAATCAGTGTTACTATATATCAGATCACACAAAGACAGCTAGCTGAGCACAACTTGTTCCCCAGTTCGAAGGGCTCCTTTCTCCCTTATTCAGTTACCACCTACCTGATCAGGATTAACATGTGTTCATGTCAAGTCACAGCTGACTAGAAGAATAGGTTACCCTCTTACACAAGAACACGTAGCACATATTGCTTTACTACTTTATTTAGTTATTACATAGACACTCACGGAACATAATACATATCACATAACCTGCAAAGAAAAGTGAAAGATTGAGTTGTACACTCTAATAGTAAGGGGTTGACATCACCTTGGTCGTATGTAGCCTGCACTCAATGGTCATCTAGGTTCCCTTCTCGTCTGCGCCTCGGCTTCGCCTGGAAGTCACACCTCCGCAATCACGGGTTTACTCCCGTCTCCCTCTCCGAGTCACTGGGACCTCTTCCTCATCGGCTACTCTCTTCTCTTTGGAATATCTATTTCTCGGTTTTTCTCCACCTCCAAGTTTGTCATCTGTCTTCCCTGGAATAAGTAGCAGCTTTACTACTAACGGCCAGGTGCCGCCCATGGACTAGAAGCAAGTGCCAGTATCTGCCTCAAACTTTTACTAATATAGACGTGCATTTCCTCATGGAAAATTCCAGCCCGTAACCTGCCGCCCACCAAATTCTTGTACCTCCCCGTGCCAAGGACACGTTCCCAGCCGGCCGGCCTGATGTAGTGTCTTCGGCATGAAGAAAAATACAATCCTTCGATAAGGGCCGGCCTGAACCGGTTCTCTCCAAGCGAATAACACCTCCTAACTAAAACACTGCCTATGACCTAGAAACATCCCGAGCTGCCAGAGCAGGAGGAAAGATGGAGTCTCTCCCGTTTAAGGCCTACCAGGCCTGAATTCAGCACGGCTCCATGAAATACCCTCACTACAGAACAGATTACCCCTAATGCTAACGAATCTATCCCCTAGGATGTATATGCAAACCCTGATCTATGGGGAAGAACACAGGATCATGTTGAAGTGCCTAATAAATAGGCTCTATACACTACTCTAACCCTTAGACTTGAATGGGAAGAGACTGAAGTCACCTAAATCACCCTTCAACACAATAAGACCGGAAAAATCGAGCAGTACACCCCTGAACACTTATTCCAGGCGGCTGATAAATTACTCCGAGACCGAAGGGGGTATCATATGCTCGACTCTATGGATGAACAAGAATTGGCCAGGTCAGCAGTACAATGGGCTGACAGTTCTGAAAAATACAGTGATGAAGCGTTAGCACACACGTTTTTGAATCTTACCCCAGAAGAACAGCGTTTAGCTGGTATATTCATGATACAGCACCTCGTTAAATTGTATAGAAGCCAACGTTCCGATCCTGGTCCCTTACCTGATATATTGATGGAATTACTCACGAATAAATGGAGAGGTTCGGGTACTGATTTAATTAAAGAAATTCTAGAACATCGACACCAGTACACTGTCTTCGTATGCCCAGAACATGTTTCAGTTCCCCCCAAGTTGAAAAGAAAAACGTATCACATAGACAGACAGAATCCCTTACGCGAAGTGCACCCAATCAGAGGCGAAGACAATACTTTTAAACGCGTGTTTGTGTACACGCCCATAACTAAAATTGAATTATTAGAAATGAAGAAAGTGGTACCTAGCCATGACAAAGACCCAGCAGGTTTCCACCTTGAGATAAAAGACATGTTACTCCTGGGAGAGTATACTTATCCAGACATTATGAAAATATTAAAAGTTTTATTGCCTGCCGGTATTTACGAGAAACTCAAAGAAAAGGAATGGGAGGTGGGAAACCAAAAGATAGAGTGGACAGCATTAGAAAACGAAGAAAAAACCCGAGCTGCAGGTTCAGGGCTTGGGGAAAAGACTACAGCATTACCAGGATTATTAGTGCAGGTACTACCACGTCTATTGACTACGAAAAAGGAAGACTGGGGTGCAATTTCAGCCTGTAAACAAAAACAAGATGAAGACACTAGTGATTTCTATTCCCGATTTGAAAAATGTTTTGGTATTAATAGTGGCATAAAAGCAAGTAGTGAGTCGTATCCACATCTGTTTGTGACAAAATTAGTTGAGAATTCCCTGCCCCAAGTTAAAGGTAGAGTATTAAAATTCGAGAGTACCTGGCAAGGTAACACACCGTCACAGATGTTACAAATGTTACAATATCATCATAATAGAATTAGAGAAGAACAAGAAAACGAACAAAGACGTATGAAAGACACGAAAATGAAAATGCTTGTTGCGCAGTCAGTTCCAGCTGATGGTCATAAAAGGGGCACAAAACAGTCCAATGATTCAGTAGATCCTGTTAGAGGAACATGCAACTATTGTAAACAGCCAGGTCATTATATACACGATTGCGCAGTTCTAAAACATAATATCTCTACGGGTAGAACCAAGGAGAGACCACGTCCGCCTAGACAGGATCAGATCCAACAACAAGTACCTCAGAATACACAGCCTATGCCAGTTCCACAACAGAACGCACCACAACCACAACAACAACCACAGCAACAGCCACAGCCTATTGCTGCAACACAAAACACGACACAACAGATGTACCAGTATGCACAAAATGACTACCCAGAGTATCAACGCTACACATGAAATAGCCTAGAGAGGGAAGTTGGCCCACCCCTTATTGAGGTTCCCGTAGATCAAGAAGGTCCTTACGTACGGAGTCAAGTATTAGGGAAAGACAGAAAGTTTCTACTCGATACAGGGGCAAGCAGAACCACTATCCGTCACAGCGAAGTCCCAGGGGTACCCCTCTCAGGCTCACAAAATATTTCCCTTGGTTTTTCAGGAAAGCCCACTATTAATGAAGTATCGCAACCGCTTGCATTATCGGTCGGTCCATTAACACGGACTACAGATCTATTGCTCACAAAATCATGCCCAGAAAACTTGTTAGGTATAAAAACATTGAAAGCTCTAGGAGCTGTAATATGTTGTTCTCCGGAAGGAGTACGACTATTTTTGCGTGACTTTAAAGGTCACTATGTGTCTAGAGACATGGATCATCGGTTACAGAATCTACCCACACATTTATGGGCACAAGGCCCCACTGATGTAGGTTGTATGCACATTACACCATATCGAGTTACACTCAAAACAGGAATAGTATTACCACGAATACGACAATACAAGTTACCGCCAGATGCTGTTGTGGCTTTACTGCAAATCATTGACGAGCTCATTGCACAAGGAGTGGTTGCAGAAACGGACTCCAATATATGTAATTCCCCGATAATTCCGATTCTTAAACGAACTGATCCAAAGGCACCCCCAGTATATCGATTGGTTATTGATCTGCGAGAATTAAATAAATGCATTGTACCACAATACCCTGTGGTCCCAGATATCTCTTCATTGCTAACAGCCATAGATTCAGAAGCAACGTTCTTTACTGTAATTGATCTCAAGAACGCTTTCTTTAGTGTCCCAATTGATCCGGAAAGCCAATATTTGTTCGGATTCAGTTTAAATGGACGAAGTTTTAAATTCACACGCGCACCTCAAGGATTCACAGAAAGCCCCAGCATCTATAGCCAAGCACTGAAAAGAGAACTTGACAGTATCCACATGCCAGCTAACACTGCCTTGCTTCAATACGTCGATGATCTGCTGATCACCGCCCGAAGCGAACCTGAATGTGAAAAAGCATCACTGACGGTTTTACATTTCCTAGCCGACAAGGGGCACAAGGTGTCCCCTTCAAAGCTGCAATTCTGTGTCCAGCAAGTTGTATACCTTGGGCACTTGCTGTCCAAGGGGGGAAGACAGCTTACACCCGACCGTATCCAGTTAATTGTTAACATGCCGACACCCAAGACACAAAAGGAGGTACGGGCATTCATAGGCCTCACTTCGTACTGTAGGCAGTGGATCCCTCAATATGCATTTCTAGCAAAACCACTCATTCAGTTGACAACACAGGAGGCAGCGACATCAACTGTCCTCCCTTGGACTCAGGAACATACGCAAGCTTTTGAAAACTTAAAGAAAGCTTTATGTCAAGCACCTGTTTTAGCAACACCATGTTACAGCAAACGTTTTACACTTTTTGTTACAGAACGAGAAGGTACTGCTTTGTCAGTACTCACGCAGGAACAAGCAGGATCACATAAGCCATGTGC
The DNA here is from genome assembly GCF_964204655.1 of Triturus cristatus. Classification (NCBI taxonomy): domain Eukaryota; kingdom Metazoa; phylum Chordata; class Amphibia; order Caudata; family Salamandridae; genus Triturus; species Triturus cristatus. The sequence goes on along the minus strand of NC_140586.1, from coordinate 852,914,583 downwards.
TTATTTTTCCAGTACATTAGATCCCGTAGCTCAGGCTCTTCCTGCGTGCCTGAAATCAGTCGCAGCAACAGCTTTAGCAATCCGACAAAGCGATGCCATAGTGTTAGGACATCAATTGACAGTACAAGTACCACATGCAGTAGAGGTTCTCTTGAACCGGACCCAAACACAACACTTGACCATAGCAAGACTGACGGGTTATGAATTAACATTGTTCCAGCCACACATAGAAATCAGACGTTGTAGTACATTAAATCCTGCCACACTTTTGCCAGTAAGTGGAACAGACCCATTGGCACATGATTGTATTGAAGTCATTACTATTACGACGAAACCCAGACAAGACTTGACCGATATTCCATTATCAGATCCAGACCTGACATTGTATGTAGATGGTTCATGCATGAGAACAAGTACAGGAGAGTTAGTGGCCGCTTATGCAGTCACAACAGACACTGAAGTTATTGAAACAAATTGTATAGACACTCTGTCAGCTCAAGCAGCAGAGCTCATCGCTCTGATACAAGCCTGTATTCAAGCCAAAAATAAGAAAGTCAATATATACACAGATTCACGTTATGCATTTGGAGTCGTCCATGACTTCGGCGTACTTTGGCGAGAGAGAGGTTATTTAACTTCTCACGGTGCCCACATCCAGCACGGTCCCCTTATTCAAGCTCTGTTAGATGCAATACATCTGCCGACTGCAATATCGATTATGAAGTGTAAAGCCCATACAAAAGTGACTGACATTATTTCTCAGGGTAACGACCTAGCTGACAGAACAGCTAAACAGACTGCTCAGAATCAGACTCATACAACTGACACGACAAAGACAATAGTTCCGACAACAACACGCTGCATGACAGTTAAGGATCCTGCCCTTGATGTAATTGACATACAGACACATGCTACACCAGAAGAAATAAAGAAATGGACTGAATTAGGAGGGATCCAAACGGATCAAGGATGGATGACAAAGGGAAAATCTATATGGTTTCTCCCCGACTCAATGGTTCAAGTCATCATTAACACAATACATAGTCCAGCGCACCTAGGAGAGAAAGCTATGCTAGACAGTATTCAACACATTTGGTTCAATAAACACTTGCGAGCAGCAGCTAAACAGAAAGTACGTACCTGTATGATTTGCTGTCAGTTCAATCCAGGAAAAGGCGTACCTGTAGAACAGGGTGGATTTCAAACCCCCGATCACCCTTTTGAAGTCCTCCAGATGGATTATATCCAGATGGAACGATGTCGAGGATTCAAATATGTCCTCGTAGTTGTATGTGCTCTTTCCCGATGGACAGAGGCGTATCCCGTCTCAGATTACACTGCCCCGACTACTGCCAAACAGTTAGTTCGAGAATTCTTCCCACGGTATGGTTTGCCCCGTGTCGTGTACTCAGATAATGGCCAACCGTTCTCATCCGAGCTAATGAAACATGTTTCACTTTTGTTAGGCTATCAATGGAAATTCCACTGTGTCCGACATCCCGAGGCAGCAGGTCTCGTGGAGCGGCATAATCAAACTTTGAAAATTAGACTGTCCAAAGTATGTAGAGAAAAAGGTGTCGACTGGATAGTAGCCTTACCAGTTGCGCTCTTTTACATGAGAATGGTAGCACACTCTCGAACAGGGCTATCCCCGTATGAGGTGATCTTCGGTAGACCACCAAATATGTGGGGGACGCCTATACCCCGTAAAATAACTGATGTTGATTGTAATATGCTGACAGATTACCTGGCTTCCTTGATGTCTGCACTACAATCTTGTCGTTCACAGGTAGCTGCAGCTTTTCCCGATAACACTGAGGTGAAGCCCCATGACGTGGTTCCGGGAGATCTGGTATTGATCAGGAACTTCGACAGAAGGAACCCACTGGAGCCTCGCTGGCAGTCGCCTAAACTCGTCTTATTGACCACAAGGACAGCTGTGAAGATTGAGGGACGTAAAGGGTGGTTGCACTCGAGCCATATCAAAAAATTTCATGGACTATCATCCGACTTGAATTATCCGCCCTGCATTCCCTCACAGACTGACTCGAAACTCCCCCTGGTTGAAGAAACTGAAAAAGAAAACTATAAACTGAAACTAAGGTCTAGCAAGTCAGACAATTTGATTGTTTAAGTCCTCTCCAAGGTGAATCGGTTGAATTTGTCTCTGACATGTATCCTCTAGACCGAAATAGAGAGAGAAATAGACAGAAACAGCTAAAAAAATATGCGTACTGTAAATCACTTCGTAGTCATTGCATAGTGACATTGTTAATTATGTTTTTTCTAAGTCTTCTGATTATCATCACCAGTATGTTATTACACATGTATTATCCTATTTCCAAGCGTGATTCAATGTTACTGCCGAACATTCTTTTAGCGAACTACCCCCGCATGAGTTGTCCTATAGATTTGCGCTGCGCAACAACACATTCATTAGTATGTTACATCATTCCCATCAGACCAGCAATGCTACAAACTGTTGGATATGTGGCCGACTTCCTCCCTATCAGAAATACAAGGGAGTTTTGCCTCTCTTTCCGTGTCCATTCACCCACAATGGCTCCTGTGGAGCATGGTTTAGTTTGATTAATTCCCTAGATTCAAATTCAGTAGTTTATCAAGACAACTGGGTTTGGGGAAACCTGAACCTAGTTTTACTTAAAGTCTGCTACCCTAACAAGGAGGGACTTCCCAAAAGAACAGGAACTGATCTAGAAAATGAAGTATATGGATTAGGTAACTTTACACTTAATCTCATGATCCTGAATGTTGAATCCGAAGCTACACCAATCTTGGCCGCTATGTCAGTATTTCCAGTTAGAGGCGAATTATGTGTAAGAAAGAATGGTTCAATTCACATGGGCCATAGTAAATGTACCACTGTAATAGAATTCAGTGATAAAGGCAAATCTACGTTTAGAGCTTCTCGTCACTCCTACTTCATCTGTGGTCACACCGCATACATACGCCTACCCCTAGATTGGGATGGTACCTGTTACATTGCATTCCTTCTGCCACCTGTTTTCCTAGCCCCGCCTGATTACCATAGGAATATCCATTTAGTACACAATAGACAGCAGAGAGATCTCCCGATTGTCGACTACACCGAAACAGCATGGGAGCAATACACAGACTTCAATAAAGGTTTCTTTCCCTACATAGGTACAGTCACTAATAGTAAGTTGATACGTAGATTAACTAGAACCCTTGAAGCAGTAGTGAATGAAACTACTTCCGCCTTAGGCAACTTAACAGAGGAGCAGTCTGCGATGCGGATTGTTGTTCTTCAAAATCGTCTTGTCCTTGACGTCATCCTGGCCAATAGGGGCGGAGCTTGTAGGGTCATCGGATCAAGTTGCTGTGTTTTCATACCAGAAAACGCGCCGTCAGTATATAAAGCCATAACTCGACTTCATAAGATCGTAAGCCAGATACACCAGAATCCAGGCACCTGGACTTGGTCCGGTTGGTTCTGGAGCGTGTTGTCAGCCTGGGGATGGAGGATCCTATCCTTCCTAGGTATTGGCTTTCTCATTCTATTCAGTTGCTGCTTGTGTCTACAATGTGGGCCAGCGATTTGTGGTCTGTGTGCCACATCGTGTATCCCGCCTTCGAATTTTCACTCAAGATCCCGGAAGAAGAAAGAAGAACAAATGATGCTATATGAACAGATTGATGGATTGATGAAGATGGATATTTCATAAGGGTCCGTAGGGGACAAGGAGGGAATGAGGAAATATGAATTTTATGGTCAATTGTGTCCCCTATCTTAGACCCCAACGGCTCCATGTACATGCTACAAGTACATGTATGTTCCCTCCAGTTCTAGCTATGTAGACGCAAATACATGTGCGTCCAACGTCAACATGTCCTCTTTCAGATCCGCCATGAATGGGTCAAATATTCCATTCCTAAATATGATTGGCCACCGACTTTATATGGTTCACTTTTCTAGTTTTACAGTTCAGGCAAGTAGGCCCTGGATTCTGTCATCAAGCCTTTTCCTGCTTCTGCCTCTGAAATACTCCAGCCCGGACCTGCATCCGTATCCATGAACTTTGTCCTACTCCCTGCGCGGCTAACGGTGCCTGACGCGGCCTGTTGCCTGCCAAAAAACTGTATTCAGCCTTCAAGTTATCTGCTCCGCTCCTCACCCAATGCATTCCTGTCTAGTAGTTTAGGTAAACATCCTTCCAGCTACCGAGCAAAGAGCTTGGCCTCGCTGTCTTTATGCAAGTAATTCATAGCCCCTGTTACCATGGAAGATTCCTGCCCCCTCGCATCTCATGTAGACACATAGACGCTTGTACATGCACTAACAGTCAGTATAGAATAGATTCCGTCCAAGAAACCTTTCCTCTTGGATAACACAGTTCCTTAAACAAAGATATTGGATACGATTTGGGATTAGGTTGACCTGACCCCCCAGACTTTTTGTCTCCACATGTAGAGCTAAATGTCAATTCCCCTTCACTCTCTAGTTGCACGTCAATCACACGTCATGCGGCTGCGCGCGCATCTCTGCCAAATATTTCTGCTGACACTGCAGGATTCTCTTATGGATCCACCCACTTGTGACATCATTTTAAATGACGTTTCTAGTATACGCCTGTATTTACGCCTACTTTTCATTACGTGTGTGTATTCTTATCTGTATTAACAGCTGTTACGCCTTCTGCATCTGTCTTAATGCAATGCTTTTCTTATATATATTGTTACTTGTCAATAATGTACTGCCTATCCCTTCCTGAACCTTCGTGGTGATGGAATAAGATTGCCTAGTTCGAACTATGATTCCTTTGTAAGGAATAAAGCCCTTTTCAGAACCTCTAATACCACGGATTCTGCCTCTTATTTTGACTGAGTTATTCTTACTAGACTTTACCGCATAAAAATAGTACAGGTAATTAAAATATTTACCACAATTTACGTAAGGGAAGTGCAAGTGCATCCAGTAGGCATACCGGGGTGCCTGGAGAGTCCCATATAGGTGTTTCATCATTATAGTAAGGTATACGCAGCAATGCCCTCACCTGAGACCAGACTCTAGTTGCGGCTAGGAGAATCTTCAGCCTAACCTTCTTAAAGAATTTAGGGGCATATTATCAAGCACGGCGTTAAAATTATTGCCGCTTTAGTGGCAGAAAACTGCCGCTAAAGCGGCGACAATGGGCTTGATAACATGCCGCAGAGAATTCCAATAGAAGCCCATGTTGACACCAGAACATGGGCTTCTATGGGAATTCTCAAGGGCATATTATCAAGCCCATTATCGCCGCTTTAGCGGTAGTTTTCTGCCGCTAAAGCTGCGATAATTGTAACGCCATTTCTTGATAATATGCCCCATAGGGTGGCCAAACTTTAAAAGAAAAAAATCTGCTTGAGTTCTGTGAATAGTTGTTAAAGCCTTAAAAAGTGGGGAGAAGGCCAAGCTGTTTTTTAATAGTTGGCGTGAATTTTTCAGGAGGAAAGCACAGTAATATATGTATTGGTCTGGGGTGGCTATGCCACCATGGGCTTTTTTCCTCCTAAACTTCTTTTGAGAACTTCTTGGGTTTTTCCTGCCCCAAATGAAAGAGGAGACTAGCCCTTGTACTTTTCTAAACTAGACTTTTGAAAATTCTAATGGAATAGAGTCAAATAAGAAGGTGAATTTGGCTAAAATTGACATTTTTAGCAGATTAGACCTACCCATGATAGAAAGTGGAAGGGTCACCCATGCCTGTAGCTGTTGTCTCACACTGATGGTTGTTTTATCAAAATTCACCTGGGCTATCTTATCTATATTTTCAACTATTTGAACCCCAAGGTATCTTATTTGATTTTTTAAAAGGTCGCTCTTGTAGGGGGTATTCCATGTCATAAGCTCTGTTTTCTGCTGGTTAATTGAGTAACCGGACACTTTCCCAAAGTTCTCCAGATGCTCCCATATCTCGGGGAGTGAGTGCTCTAATTTCCCCGTCAAAATCATGAGGTCATCGGTGTAGAGACCTATTTTCTTTTCCCAGCCTTTACAACTAAAGGGGGAGATGGCATGGCAAGATCTTAATTTACATGCTAATGGTTCAATATACATATTGAACAGGAGGGGCAAGAGGGGGCAGCCCTGTCGGGTTCCTCAGGAGATTTTAATTTGTTTTGTTAAGTTACCATTGACGAGTGCCCTGGCAGATGGATTTATATAGGGCCCTCACTGCTGCTAAGTAAATTTCTCCTAGGTTAAAATGCTGGATCGCTTTGATTAGAAAGGGCCAGCTGACCCTATCGAAAGCTTTTGCTGCGTCGAAGGTCATAATTGCTAGTGGGATCTCATATAAATGCGCCAGGTCAATTGCTCCAATGAGGTCATGAGTTCATAAATGTAATTGCCTCCCCTTCATGAAACCCTTCTGGTCAAGATGTATTATAGACCCTGCTACTTTGTCTAACCTTTTAGTTAGAATTTGGGTGTATATTTTATGGTCACAGATCAGAAGGGAAATAGGCCTATACGATTCACAAACTTGTGGATTTTTGGTTGGTTTCAAAATGATGGTAATATTGGCCTTGTTCCAAGATGAAGGGAGCACCTGAGCAGAAATAAAAGCAGAGTTAAATAATTGGAGCATAAATGGTGCTATTTCTTCTTTGAGAATAATCTATATTTCGTTTGGAATGGCATCGGGACCCACAGCTTTCCCTTTCTTTAAGGTTTTAATAGTCTGTAAAACTTCTACTAAGGTGATTGGGTTACTCAGGTTATCTCTATTGGAGTTTGGTAATGTGGGGAGTTGTAGGCCTGAGAAAAAACCTTCAATATGCTCTTTGCTCGGGATTAGATCTACCGAGTAAAGATTTAAAAAGAAACGAGCAAAAGCTTCCTCAATCTCTGAGTCCTCTATGATGGTTCTACCAGTGCTTGGACACTTAGGACTCTTCACCGTATTCCTGACGCGGTCCGCTTTGGCTTTCCACGCAAGGAATTTGCCACACCCTCTCCATACTCATGATGAGAGAGTCTGCTTGCTTCCCATTTCCTTTTGGTTATTGCTTCTAAGTAATTCGCTAACTCATTTTTAGCTATGGATAGTTGTTGTATATTGTTTGGATAATTCGGCGCCTATTCTAATGCTGCCTGCTTTAGAAGTATTATCACTTCTAGCGTTCTGATTTCCTCCCTCACTTTCTTGTTTTGAGCTATACATATAAAGCCTCTCAGGAAGGCTTTATATGTATCCCAAACTATGTGGGGAGATGTGGAATTTGTATTGAATAAAACAAATTCATTTGTGTCTTTTTTTACCCTGTCAATAACTAATGGTTCAAGAAGTATTGCACGATTTAATGTCCATCTGCGCAAGGGGGGACACTTTGGTGAAGCAATTTCCAAGAGGACGGCTGAGTGATCGGACAAATGTTCTGGAAGATGAGTAACGTTAATCGTCTCCCTACTGGTGGTATGATCTACCAGGAAGAAATCAATCCTAGATCGATGACCACGGGCCATATTATCAAGGAACGGCGATAACATTATCGCCGCTTTAGCGGCAGGAAACTGCAGCTAAAGCGGCGAAAATGGGCTTGATAATATACCCTTGTGAATTCCCATAGAAGCCCAGGTTGACACCAGAACCTGAGCTTCTATGGGAATTCACAAGGGCATATTATCAAGCCCATTATCGCCGGCTTAGCGGCTGTTTCCTGCCGCTAAAGCGGCGATAATGTTATCGCCGTTCCTTGATAATATGGCCCCACATTTCTTGTTGTGAAAAGTAAAATTTCCCCCTGATGTCCCAGAGTTGTGTCTCTTTGCTCCCCATATATCCAGAAGTCCTATATCTGACATTAATTGTTTCAAGACTTTTCATGTGTTGTGTGTAACCCCTACAGCTCTTTTGGATGGAGAATCGTGCTTGGGATCCAGGACTACATTAAAATCCCCTCCCATTATAATAGGGTCGTTTATGCCTACTAAGTGGATAAACAAGGATTGTATATGGGTCGGGTCATCCATGTTAGGTCCATAGTAGCTGACAAAGGTAAACCAAGAGATATTCATTTTTGCCCTAGCAATTACCCATCTGCCATGTGAATCTGCAGTGACATTTCCAAGGATCGCTTGAGTTGTTTTAAAAAAAATAATAGCGTCACCTTTCATGGGAGAGGTCTGCGTTGTATACATGCAATGCTCTATCCATTTTTGATTTCTGAGTATTCCTACCCAATCTTCTTTATATAGGTGTTATTCCTGAATGAGCAAAACATCATAATTCGTGAGGCGCAGATATTCTAAAATTTTCCTTCTTCTGGGAGGAAACCTAAGCCCGTTCACGTTCCAGGATAAGATTTTTAGGTTTTGTGGCCTACCCGAGTCTGTCATGGAGAAGTAGTTTATTTAGGCGTGCTTCCTGTAACTGTGTTAAAACTTCAAAAGTATTATTTGTGAATGAAGACTTTCACACGGTTTACATTTGTCTGGCCGCTCTATTGGCCGCCAGCATCCTTATTTTTGACAACTCGATGCCCATAGGCTTGCGTAATTACGTTATCACGTAACCAATTGGCTCACTCCACTCATATATATCGACCAATCACAGGGTGATTTAGATTGATGATCCTGAACCGACGTCGAACCTTCACGCCGCCAGCAGAGCCTTAGATATGTGAAAACCGTCAGGTTTCTAGTAAGTTTTCGTTCAACACGCTCCCGCCTGGGTTTAAAAGGGATCCTTTAGTATCATTTTTCACATTATCTTTTCACTCGCTTTAAGCCTCCGTGTTTTTTCACTCGCTTTAATTTTTTCACTCACTTTAAGCTTCCGTGTTTCTTTTACATTGGTTTTCGACCCTGTGTTACCTACACGTTTTGTTAGCTCTTGCATGTTTCGTTAATTTTTCTTTTCTTTTAATTTTTCTTCCCTTTTTATTTCTTGTTCTCACGCCTAATTTCCTACTTAGTTTGTTCTCATTATAGTTTCACGTATCTGGTACGTATGTTTCGTCTTATGCATGTATTGATTGTACTGTCTATAGCATTCACTTTTTCGGATAGTGAACCTAATGGTCCTGTTTCAATTCATTTTTAGACCCCTGAAGAAGGGTCAAATACTAATGACCCGAAATGCATTGGGTGGATGTCTAATAAGCCTAAGAAGAATAATCTTTGTCATGTACTATTACATTTAGAAATGATATTTTCAACGAGAGATCTAATCAGATGAATTTGTTGTAACTCAATCTATGAAGTTAATAAATTGATGAAGAAACTCACCAGTTTCGTTGTTTATCGAGTGCCCTTGTTTTGTGAGAAGGTGACTCTTCTCACTACATACGACAATCGACATTTTATTTTTCCCACATGCTCCCCCACCCTGTGCTTAAAAACAACCCCTGTGCTTTTAGTTTTTTATTTTTATTTTTGAAAACCCCCACACTTTCCCACCCTGGGGAACCCTCCCTCAACTCTGGAGGCATAGTGATATGCCTCCAATTTGGACTCTCTCCCTCTCAAGACGGGCAAAGAAATGTAATATTTTCTCTATTAGATGTGCTCTTAATCTGGTCGATCCAGGAACTAACTTCATCGGGGTCCCTGAAGTTATACATTTTATTTTTCCACATCACCTTCAGGGGGGGATTGGAGTTTTGCAGTGGCCCCCGGGCTCTTCAATTCTTGTATATGTCTTCCCAACTCCCGCTGCCTGTCCTATGTGGTGTGTGAAATGTCGGACCTAATGCGGAAAGACCAGTCCCCCTTGTTGTATACTCCCTTTCTAAGACCCCCTGTGAGAATTTTTTCTTTGATTAAGTAAGTTTTGAAATTTACTAGAATTTTTCTGGGATTTGTTTTTGCAGACCTTTTAGTGAAGGGATCTCGATGGACTCTTTGAACATCATTTTCCAGGGACTGTTTCTCAATCTCTGGGTGAAGCTCGTTTAGAAGATTGATAACAAATGCCTTATGTCTCTCTCCTCAAGATCTTCTGGGATATTTAAAATCCTAATATTGTTCTTCCTAGCATTGTTCTCTAAACTTTCGAGCTTGTCTGTCAGTACTTTATCTTTCTGATTTAATCTCAGGATCTCCGATGTATTTTTCTCTACCTGTTTTGAAAGATCTTCTACTGCTGCTTCCACTACTCCGACTCTTCCCATTATTTCGTTAATTTTTAGTTCTAATGTTTCGCAAACCCCTTGGATCTTTTGCTGATTATTCTCCGATACTGCGAATTTCTCTCTCATCTCGGATATCAAGGTGGATAGCAAAGTATCAGTGGAGGGGTACATAGCAGAGCTAGACCCCAAACCTTGCTCTCTCAGACCCTCTCCCTGCTCGGACGGTTGACTCCTCCTTACCGGGGTCATTGGGGGGACCTCGCATCACCTGAAGCTGTGCCGCTGCTGCCTCCCCGCTCCTTCTCCTGATCGCAAGCTGCAAAAGCGAGGAAAGAACTCCTGTCTCCCTGAAACCCGATCCTCACCGCTACGCGCTGGCCTCTGGCGATCCATAGCGCAGCCTCCGCCCAGTTTCCGCCTCGCAGCAGGCCGACTGCTTCTGCTGCCACCGCGGGTCGTCGTGCGGAGTCTTACTCCGGTAGAAAGAGAAACTCTGGGGAGAATGAGGGGGGACCTATCGGTCCTATGATTACGAACTAACTCTCCAGGCCGTTACGATGGGAGTCCAGTTAAGTTTATGTATTCAGGCCTGTAGAAGAATAGGGGCCACGGTCAACCCAGGTAGGTCATTTTGACAACAGACCCTGGGGGTAAAATGTACCCATCCTTCGGTGTGGAGCGACCGGGTGTCTTTTTACCCTCTCACTGGTCTGACCGGCCCTACCTTCTAGAATTCAGAGCATCTTTTCGAAGAATGAGGACACAATTTTTTTATTTTTATTAAAGTAGTATGTCCTATCCTATCAAAAATAGTAAAATATCTGGTTGGGCATTTTGTTGGAGGGAATTGTCGAAAAGCCTCAAGATTAATATGACTGGAATAGGACAACCCAAATAACTGGACTCAGTGGCTAGAGCGATTGGTGAATCTGAGTTTTATTTAAAACCTTTAAAATAAAGAGTGGCCAACTGGGCAAGCTTAGCTACAGACAGACTAATAGTAGTAGTACAGAGAGTCATAGCAGAGACAGTTAGAGGCAGGGATAACAAGAATTTAGAAACAGATTGTGTAGATCGAAGAAGATTTTGTAAAAAATAAGATTTAGGAAATCAAAATAATAGTTCGGAAAAAATAAGGTGCAGTAAAAGTTAGGGAAGTATAATTATTAATATTAACAATATTAAGGACTTACTGGGGCCAGCAGCAGAGCCCTCGGTAGAGGAGTGTTCCTGGCCCTGGGAGGCATCTTTTCCAGCTCCCGCCGACTCCGACTCGTCTCCTTCTTGCCCCTGGGTGCTGATCATGAGAGATGTAAGAGAAAAAGAGACAAACATGGATGATTGGTGTGAAACAAATAAAATATTTAAAAAAACGCTCAAAAAACATTTATGGAAACAACAATTGCAATAAAATTGACCTATCTAAACTGGACGACTAGTATTGCGGGATTCGCGGACCGTCTAGGTATTATTTATGAACACTAATCCAGTGTTCCATTCTGATTCCAGAATATTAACTAAGCCTAAGTACCACCTGACCGAGCCCACCTATTCCAGACGGGCCAATGGTTCACTAAGTCTGCATTTTCATTTATTTTAGTCCTCAAAAAGCATAGATGGAGGACACATGCATACATTTTTTGCATACACCAAATTGTTGGTTGGTTGCTGCTGATGTTCTGCTAGTGATAAACCTAGGCTATTACCACTTACTAAAAAAAACTACAAAAGATTCTACTAAGGACTGGGGTAAGCAGCACTCAGCAACACGTGACGTGACTGAGGATGTTACCTACTAATAAGTAACTAAACCTATCAATCCACTATCTCTTCTTAGTTGCAGGAGGACAAAGGAAGGACTAGAGTCTCTCTAGCATTACCTAACTTAAGTTCTGTAAAGTAAACTGTTACATAATCAGGCTAAGCAGGCGCAAAGTTGCAAACAAGTATGATTAGTAGCGCAGAGCACTTGTGTCATAACAATCACAGAAGATTTTTAAACGTAATTTACCTGCAATGTAAGCAGCAGCATTCTAATATATTCGCAATACATATCACAGAGCAGAAGAACACAACGTAGTAATATTAAATAGCTACTCACCAAGCCCTGGGACATCCACTCCTAGCAGGTCCAGCAGGTCCTGCTCCCGGTCCAGGATATCGGACCACCTGTGCCTCAGCTGGGTATCGGTGCACCAGACACCAGAGCAGCGAAACACTGCCCGGAGCACCTTTCCCCACCATTGGTGATGCTCCCGGAGCCCATACCTGGACCCAGGCCTGCCACCTGCTACTAGAATTAAGGGCAGGTGGCGCTGCACACAAAAAACAAGTGCGGCCACCTCCGCCTCACCAAATAAGGCCTGTTCCTGCACCCCTTTAGGGCGCCGCCTTCCGCAGGGAAGGCGGTCGAGGCTGTGGCTACGGGCAACCTTGCCCTTTCCCTTGCTGCCCATGCTCTCTCCCTTGGGCATGGTTCTGGGACTTGGGGGTGGAAAAGAAAAGGGAGGAATTAGAAAAGTAAGTAAAAGAAATGAAAAAAGCAAGTTATAGAAAAAGAGTGAAAAAGTAGTAGAAAAAGTCATAAAAAAGTTAAACTCAAAATATAGATCCAGGAAAATAGAGCGATAGATAATGAATAAAAAAGATTTTTAAAGAGTGTACAGAAACAAAGGATTGCAAAGATAGAGGGAGGATCGCAAAGCAGGCCGAGAACCATAGGAATAGACTGAAAAACAAGATGGCTGCGCCCATTGCGACTGCATGGGCACATTTGCGCGATATGTCCCTCCCGAGCATGCAAAAAGCAGCGCAAACACGTAATACGCGTTCTCGAACAGGAAATACTCTTCACGAACCAGGGGGAGCACGCAATACGCGACCCGGAACAGGAAATAAGCATCGTGAGTGGGCGGGACAAGTGGTAAACAAGATGGCCGTGCCAATTAGCGACCACATGGGCAAGTTAGCGATATATTTCCCCGCAAGCATGCAAAATCACATCGCGAACAGGCAGTACAAGCAATTCCGCATGTTCGTGAAATTTCTGCATGCTCGGGGAGAATTTTTACAATTTCGCAAGAATTTGCGTATCGCGACTAACCCTGGGTATAGTTTGCGTAGTAGCTCTACGCGTAGCTACACGAAGTGTATCTACGCAAAGCATACGCGACCACTCGCAATGAGAAACCTGACCTCCCTGCGTTGAGAATCTCGCCGGGAGGTTTATTTTCCACACTCGCAATCGGCAACTTGATGTTGCTGATCGCGAATGAGGAAAAAGTCTCGCCGAGATTTTGATTTTGCTTGCTTGCGGTTGCCAACTTGACATTGAGGACCGTGAGCAAGAAAAAAATACCCGCTACGCTTTTTTGCACTGTGCTACGTGCAATTCGCAAACTACGCACGCTCCGCGAGCATAGCATAGTACTATGCCCAGGGTTAATCGCGACTATGCAAATTCCGCCCACCCCTACCCAAAGGTTGGGGACCTGGTCAGAGAAAAGATCGTGGACAAGAAGCTGTTGTGTAGTTCCTATAAACCTATATGAGATCTGCGCGTTTAGACAACATAGACTGTGGGATTGGTGTCCAGACTGATTCTAGACACCCCACCGGGTATGTACGCCTGTATATCACCTAGCTCACAGTGCCACTGTAGACTCCTCTTACCAAGGAGAGAATAGTTCTTCGCAACCATTGAACATGACAACTCTGTCCCATCAGGGATCGTGGAAACAGTACAGTACTTTTCGCTCAGTCACTCGTGCTCACTTTGTCTCAGAGATGTACACAGAATAAACGGTGGGGACGTTTTCAATAAGCATTTATTGAACCAGCGTCTTTCTAGTGTAAAATAGGAGTGCTGAAACAACCATAAGACAGAAACAGATATACATGATTACAAGCACCAACAGAGTAAAAGGATGGTAGATTCCTACCATAGTGCTAAAACAATGAACACAGGTATAAAAATACATGACAGTAAAGCATACTCCTACGATGCAACCCTAACTAGATATACCTAAGTGTACCTAGCATGTATCTAGGTGTAGAGCCAAGAATAACCCTAAGATAAAGCCAACCCCATTACCTGGGGACTGTGGGACCCCGTCTTGGTCTCGAGATGGATACCCCGTGAGGGATGTCAGACCACTGCGAGCTGGAGTGTCTGCATGCAGGAACCTCAGCATGGAAGTCCCTTTTCTCCTCTCCCTGCCTCAGCAAAAATATGGTGTTTATATACCCAAAGTGGTACCCTCAGGGAATCTACCGTCTTGTGTCATCATGTCGTTCTAGGATGACGGAAGGAATGACCCTTATACATAGTTATTCTGCAGGAGATGGTAGCCCTACTGAGATTCCAAGAATCCTCATGCATAATGAATGAGGCTAGTGTTCGGAGAAAACCCCACGTCCTGTAAGCAGGGTCATAACTAGGTAAAAAGTCAGTAATAAGAATCGTTATGTAGTGTAATGGCAGGGGAAATATAGGTGAAAGGTTTGGTTATTACCTGAGCCTATATCGGGGTACATGTATGAAACATAACAAAGGAGTTTGGGTCATCCTACAGAACACCTGTACCTGTCCTGGCGATTCAAGGAACAAGAACAGTCCTTCTTCCACCTCTTGCCGGCCAAAAAGAAAAACAATTCATCTCCATCGATCTGATCAAACCACACTATGTGGCTGATTCTCAACAGCAGGCCACATATCGAGTAGCCGCAGATCTCCTCTCACTACAATACAGGAGGTTCAGATGGAATGGCTAATAATGTTCCAAGATGCCTCTGTGCAAGATGCTGGTGTAGCCAATAATGGAGTACGAATTACACCTGTTGAAACAGAACAACATCCAAATGAAACTGAAATGCAAATTGCAATTTGGCCCAATAATGAACTTTACATCAACATGCCTTCACAAGATGCAAATGCCAGTTCTACAAATACTGCTGAGCTTCCAAGGATAGATCAAACTGCGTCTGGCTACTTCATCAACTTCGATGACATTTAGATCCGAGTGAACCTGAGCAAACATCACCCATTTCAACGAAAGATCAATTTCGTCAATTCTATTTCTGGCTGAAAAAGACTTACTTTCTGTCCCCTTGGTTGCATCTTTGGTTTGCATTAGGGATCCTGTTCCTGCTAATTTGGAGTGGTATAGTAACTGTCTTTTTCCTACTACTGAATGGACATTACCTCCCACATTGCTCTACAGTCCAAACTGTGAACTTGGTTTGAAACCACCTATGTCATCACACCGTGAATAAAGAAACTTGTCCTTAGTGTATATTACAGCAATTCTAGTACCAGATGGTATAGTTTGGGATAGAGTTTCATATAATTTATTTGGTCCTACTGAACATTTGAAAATTCCACACGTGTTCAAAATTTCAGTGAATGACTTCATTACCCAGAGTACATTCTCTGATGATTGGGACACTGAGACTGTAAATACTATGCTTTAAGATTTAGATCAATCTGCTGCATTTTTTCTTACAGGGAATTGTACGAAGATATACCTGACTCCAACACTATGTACTGTTACTAGCATTATAGTCATCACTTTTGCATAGAGCAGGTGTTCTGCGCACTGTAAACACTTACCATCAATGTAAATCTTGCCTGACACCACTGAAACATAGTTCTGCCACATTGGCTCATTAATTTGCATACTTTTCTGGGTTCAATACATCGGACCCAATGTCATAGTACTATGAGTTAGTACAGTCGAATGAAACTGCAAAGAAAGTGATGCTGACTAACACAAAGCTCATTTATTCAGCACCTTTCATCTCCCAACTGTTTATACAAGGTTTCGACTATTGGAGGGACACGATAGGCACAAAATCCATCTGGGGGATGGGAGATTGGCAGGTTCAGGGAACAGAGGCTTTATTTAGAGCTTGCCTAATACCATTACAGATAATATTCCTGAACAGAACAGTGCAACAAACTACCTGCTACGGGTTTGCAAAAATTAAAGACCTGAAAATACCACGCATCCCCTCGCCCATACCTATTGAAGGTATATCGAATGACACACTGATCAGTGAGGAAATGCTGGGTGCAATGATGCTGAATGGTACATACAATTCTTCAGCTCCCATTTGGAAGAGATGGTTGGTTTGGCCTATCAACACAAATAAGTGTCAAGCAAGATTCAAGGGTAACACCAGAGGGTTTAATATCCATAGGCCTGACCCATGCTATGCACAGACAGACTTCTTATAGTGTTGGGAAGTTGTGCCTAAAATAGGTAAAAACATCAACACTACAATAGGTAAAACAACACTTGTCCCTTCTATCAGAAAACATGGATCTTAGGGATTTCTTGTTAGGTCCCAAGAAACCGCGTAAAAAACGCTTCTTGTATGCCATCTACAATGAACTGTGAAAAGCCTCCCAACAGGATGCTGCTGAGAGATTACTTGAAATCGATTGGATTAACCTGGAAAAGGCCCTGGCTGTGGTAGACAAATGTATGACCACATTATCTTCATGTATTTATTCACTGAGCAACATTGTGTCCTTGACAATTGGCCTAATGGAACAAGATTTGTCTATTCTACAGCATGGGAAATCTCAATTACGCTCCATTATGCTTTTAAGCTGGACGCTCCAATCACTGCGTTCAGGCCACGTGCCATGGCGATACATTAACAGCACAAACCTGTTCTCTGCTTAAAATCTGACCGACAGACAGTTGACTATGGCATGCAGAGATGCAACATACACCATGCTGCTCATTGAAAATTAGAGATGTTACCTTTCACTGTAGCAGAGTCACCATCTACAGAATGTTTAATTCATGGCTATATCACACTGCCAATCATGACATTTCAGTTCCAATACAGCCTTGGATACATCCAAGAAGGCAGGTATGAAGCGTTGGGTGAAGGGTTCTTACAGGAAACCTGGGAGTTACCGAAAAGATGTAGGTGAAGAAATAAGGACACTGAAGGTTTCTTAAGTGGTACTGACTATGGGAAGACTTTAAGTGGGTCTTTAGCGTGCAAAGAAGTGTCGCTTCATGGAACATGTAATGTGTCAAAAGCGAACTTATCTTGCTACTTGAAAGACTGCTGTGATATATCTGGTTTTTGAATTACTTTCGAACAAAAGTTATTTAGGGCCAGATGTACGACCCGTTTTTGCATGCGCATCTTCGAAGTAATTCCAGCTTTCATACACTCCGTACTTGGAAGCATTTTTGGAGTGCTTCCTTTGGTCCTGCTTTCAGTAGCGGGCATCCTGATTTTAATACTCTTGCTACACGATGGATGTCACAATACCTAACAAAATGGAGAGAACGCTTCTGGAATGATGTTGTCGTGAGCGCATGGTGTTCTACCTGACTACACCTCACCAGTGAGAGCTGAGTGAGCATTGGTTCCTTTCTTTCAGACCGGTCTGGCTAGACTGTGTCCTGCCAGGTTTCTGTTGGCATGCAGATTTGGCTTTGTGTTTGAACTGTGTCTGACACTTCCATCAGTTGTGCCGCCGGACATAGAAACGCTACTGGCGCCTTTGCAGGCCCACACGTGCAGTTGTCCACAGCTTTTTCCCATGTTGATGACGGTATTTCTAGAGCCTCCCAGGGATGCTTCTGTCCTGTTAGAAGGTATATCGTCTCTGCTCCAGAAATACAGGCATCGGTATAAGGCGTGCAGGCATCAAACTCTTCTCCGGCGGCTGTCGTGGGAACCAGAGATGACCATCTTTGCTCATTGGATATGATTCCGGAAGTTATTGAGGGGCTGCCACCTGCGGATACGATGTTCAGCCTCTCCTGCGCTGGGAAATGTTTGGCAACTTTTTTAATGTTTAGCAAATTGAAGGTCGAGTGTGACTTTGTTTTATTTTTTCTCTTCCCTGCTCTAACTGAGCCTCATGGCTTTCAAGGTGCTCAGTGCAATAATAACAATTCGTACAAGTTTAGAGGACCTTTTGAAGGCTTCTTTAGGGAAAAATTACTTTATTTTATGGACATTTTTAAGGCTTTTAAAAATACTTTTTAGTATGTTTTATTATAAAGTGATTTTTATGCCTTTTTAATAACGTTAGATTTATCATTACCTAGCTGACCTTGTTGACCTTTTGATGAGGAGTGGGTGTCATGTCTTTTAGGATACTCCCATCGATGTATACCCCATTTTTACATACATTGTCCCATCCACACGACAATAACAATTCTAAACAGGCAGATTTATTCTGTAAAAGGGTCTACACTTTTTTCATCCTTGGCCAACAGCCAGCTGTGCATGATCACACTTGTTTAGAAAAGCATTGGTGATTATTTTCAAAACATTTATGATTGTTTTCAAAACATCATGGTTGTTTTAACCCTTTCAATGCTCATGATGGAATGGTTCCGTCATGAGCACAAGTTCTAGTGTGCTCATGACGGAACCATTCCATCATGAGCACATGCTCAGGAAATCCCTTTGCTGCAGACAGCAGAGGGATTTCCCCTTTTGTTTGCCTGGGGAGGTGAGGAAGAGCTTCCCCAACCTCCCCAGGCCTGGTTTTGAATTGTATTGCAATCGTGTGTATGGCGCGCAATCATCATTGCGACGAATGAGTTTCTCAGTTTCATTGTTTGTGGGGCTATCTCAACCTCCCAAGCCCCGAAAAAGAAGGCAGAGGTATCGTTGGAAAGGGGAGAATCTCCCCTTTCCAATGGTACCCTTCCCTAGTGGACCCCTGCTTGGGGATCACCCCAAGAGGGAGATCCCCAAGCAGGGATCTACCCACTAAAGCCAGGGAGGGGGGAACGGCCCCTTGAGCAAGAGCCTTTGCTCCCCCCCATATTTGTTTAACCGCAGTAGACTTTCTGCCACGCCCTGGGGGGAGATGGGGGCAGTAGCCCCCAATATGCCCCCCCAGGGGGCCGTAATGCCCACTAGAAACCAGGGATTCTTTTTTTTTATTGACATTTGGGTTGGGGCTGCCCAAAAAAGGCATGGCAATGCCCACCCCAGGAAAATGTAAGTCTTTCTGCCCCTGCTGGGGGGCAGAAAGCCCACTAGGAACCAGGGTTTTTTTTATTGACGTTGGGGTGGGGGTGCCCAAAAAGGGCATGGCAATGCCCCCCCAAGAACACATCAATTAAACTTTATTGTTCAATTCATTAAAATTGTTACAATATTCTATCAATAAACAAAGGAATATTTAAAATCTCACTCAATATTACTGAGACTGAAAATACGTTAAAATGATTAAAATAATAAAAGAACTATTGCTAGAACTATTATCCTGTCTAGCAGTAAGGTGTTGTGCATAGGACGTAAGGAGGAGTTTTATCATAGTCTCGCTTGATGGCTGACTGATTAATTTTGTGTCTCAGTTTTCAGTTTCAGTGCGGCCCGGATTGCGTCTATAAATTTCCCTAATCGAGCCACAGTTTGAGTTGTATTGACAAAGAAGCACAGGTATGAAACTTCTCTGTAACTTCGAAGGCCATAAAACCTACAGATCACTAACTAACTTTGGGCAGCAGCACAACAGATGGAGCCAAGATTCACGGTGGTAGCTGCAGAGTCGACAGGCCACTAAGTTGTCCTGCCGGGCCCAAGTTGAATTAAAGTCCATGATAGGCAGAGCGAGAAGTCTCATGTAGATGATTCTTTCCCGGGCCAAGACTGTCAGAGCTCAAGGTAGGGCTGCGGTTTTCCCACAGTGTATGAGGCGTCCAGTGGAGGAAGATTGATTGGTGATGCAAACTTTCCAGGCCCCTTTCAGAAGATATTCTCTTGATCTGTGTGTTCACTATTTTTCTCCAGGCTATTACTGGGATGTCAGAGTTGTGCAGATTTTGGACATCTATATCCAGTAATCTGATGGCTACTGCCAACTGCACTCGCTATGGAGAGCCATCCTCTTCGAATATCATTTTAATTTGCCTTTTTAATGACAATACTGGGGCTCGCAGAGTTCTAATATAGTATTTTATTAGATCGCCTGAGTAAGTAATGTCCGGACGGGTGA
The DNA here is from genome assembly GCF_964204655.1 of Triturus cristatus. Lineage (NCBI taxonomy): Eukaryota > Metazoa > Chordata > Amphibia > Caudata > Salamandridae > Triturus > Triturus cristatus. The sequence goes on along the minus strand of NC_140586.1, from coordinate 852,894,491 downwards.
GACCCAGCTCCTGCCTTACTTTTGCTCTCCTAGCCTGTCAAGGGAGAGCTAGAACCTTTTTATAGGCCAGAATTTGATGGTTCATGCAGAACTTATTAAAGGCACCGGGAAAAACTAAATGGCCATAGTTGAGAGAGGGCACTAATTTTGCCTTGAGAATTTTCAGAATAGGTTCTGCTGTTGGGCTGTGAAGTCGCTGGTTAGGCTTTTTCAGGAAAAAATAATGCCAGCCCTTTTCCTTCTCAGATGTTTCAGGTGGGCTGTAGGCTTAGCCCCTTCCGATAGCCAGAAGCCCAAATAATTGTAGCTTATGCTTGTTTTAATTTGCAGAGCACCAAGTTGCCAGTATGCGGTCTTCTTTCATTGATACTTCCCGCATATAAGTATCCTGGCCTTCTCCTGATTCACTAGGAGTTTATTCTGTTGGTTATATCCGTGCAAAGCTTTAAGGGCCTTCTGTAAGCCGGTTCTCGTGTGGTCCATTATTACGTTGTCGTCCGCGTACTGGAGTATTTGAAGCCACACATTCCCCAGTCTTGGAGGCAGTAGACTTGCCCCCTCCAGGGCTTTACCCAGGTCAGCTGTGTATAGATTAAAAAGTATAGGGGCAAGTACGCACCCTTGTTTTAGACCGTTATTGGTTGGTACCTTGGCGGTAACTGATGTTTGGCTGATTTTAATACGGACCCAGGTCCCCGGATATAGAGCGATTATAGCATTTAGCAGCTGTTGGGGAATTCCACAAGAATGCAGTTTTTCCCACAGCTTCCCTCGATCTACCCGATCATAAGCTGCACTATAGTCCACAAAACAGCAGAAAAGGGGTAACTGTGATGGCTGGGTCGCGAAGTGTGACAGATGGCCCAGTACTAAGATGTTGTCTATTGTAGAGCTTTGAGACCTAAATCCTGATGGAAAAAGGGGATGGATGTTGTTATCTGTTGCCAAGCCCACTAGGAACCACAGATTTTTTTTCTTTTTATTGACATTGGGGTGGGGGCTGCCCAAAAAAGGGCATGGCAATGCCCCCACCCACCCTCACAGAGAATTGTCAGAAAGCACACTAGGAACCAGGGATTTTTTTTAATTGAAGTTGAGGTGGGGGCTGCCCAAAAACGGCATGGCAATGCCCCCCAGAGAAATGACGGTCTTTCTGTATTCCCCGGGGGGCAGATGGAGGCAAAAGCCCCAGATCTGCCCCGGGGAGGGGGGGGGCAGAAAGCCCACTAGGCAGCAGGGGTTTTTCTTTTACAATGTAGGGGTGGTGGCTTCCCAGAATGGGTATGATAATGCCCCCACTCCAAAAACAATTACCACAGTCTTTCTGCCTCTCCCGGAGGCATATTGGGGCAATAGCCTCTTATCTGCCCCCCGGGGGTAGAAAGCCCTCTAGGCCTCAGGATTTTTTGTATTCTTTATTCAGGGTTGTGGTCAGCCGAGAATTGGTATGCCAATGCCCACACCTCCTCCCAAAAATGCCACAGTCTGTCTGCCCCCCCCGAGGGGCGGACGGGGGCAGTGGCCCCTGATCAGCCCCTGGGGGGGCAGAAAGCCCACTAGGCGCCAGCGATTACGCTGGCTTTTTTTATGCGTGGGGGTGGGGGCTGTCCAGAATGGGCATACCAATTTCTCCACCCCCCAAAAACATAGCAATGTCTTTCTGCCCCCCTTGGGGGGCATATCGAGGCAACCCCCCCGGATTTCCCCCCAGGGCGGCAGAAAGCCCATTAGGCCAGACTTGTTTTAAGCAATGTGTCTACCTGTGGATTTTGGGCCCTACCGCAGCTGGCACATATGGAAACCTAGCGAACAGGCAGGTAAATTTTTTTAAACTAGACATCAAGGGAAATCCAGTATGGGGTGACTTGTGTGCCTCTCACCAGGTTCTAATACCCAGAATCTCTTGCAAACCTCAAACATTGTTATAAAAAAAATACATTTTCCTCACATTTCTGTGATGGAAAGTTCTGGGATCTGCGTGGATCCACAAAATTCCACCCACCCTGCCTTCCCCAAAGTCTTCTGAGAAAAATGGTACCTCACTTGTGTGGGTAGGCCTAGTGCCCGCGACAGGAAACGGCGCAAAACGCAACGTGGACACACCACATTTTCACAGTGAAAAATTACCCTTTCTTTGCAAAGTGCCTAGCTTTCGTTTTTGAACCCTAGCTCTGCCGGCACCTAGGGAAACCTAGCAAACTTCTACATTTTTATAAACTAGACACCCAGGGGAATCCAGGATGCAGTGACTTGTCTGGCTCTCACCAGGTTCGGTTACCCAGAATCCCTTGCAAACCTCAAAATGTTTCCCAAAAAAAACAAATTTTCCTCACATTTCTGTGGTGGAAAGTTCTGGAATCTGTGTGGATACACAAAATTCCACCCACCCCGCATTACCCCAGGTCTCCCGATATAAATGGTACCTCACTCGTGTGGGTGGGTTAGGTACCTGGGACAGGCAAGGGCCCCAAACCTATTGAGGCGACATCAAAGTTACCTATCACAAAACAACCTGGTTTTGCAAGAGGGGTCACCTCGGTTTTTGGCCCTGGGCTCGGCAGCCACCTAGGGAAACCTACCAAACACACACATTTCTGAAAACTAGACACCTGAGGGAGTCCAGCAAGGTATGGCTTGCGCGGGTGACCCAACATTTCCCTACCCAGAATCCCGTGCAAACCTCAAATTTTGTTGAAAAAATCATTTTTTTCTCACATGTCTGTGTGGGAAAGTTGTAGGATCACCCGGTTGATACAAATTTCATCCCAGTGTTCCCCCAGGTCTGCCAATAAAAATGATACCTCACTTGTGTGGGTAGGCATAGTGGCTGCAAGAGGAAATGGCCCAAATTGTACTGTGGAGACTTCAAAATTTCCCTAACTAGAATCCCCTGCAAACCTCAAATTTAGCTGAAATAAACACATTTTCCACATATTTTTGCGTGGAATCATCGTGGTGGCACAAATGTCCTGAGTGAGGTATCATTTTTATCGGGAGACCTAGGGAAATGCTGGGTGGTAGGAAATTTGTGGATCCACCTAGATTTCAGAACTTTCCCACACAGAAATATGAGAAAAAAGTGTTTTTTTAGCTAAACTTGAGGTTTACAAGGCGTTCTGGGTAGGAAAACTTTGGGGGATCCACGCAAGCCATACCTCACTGGAGTCTCCCGGGTGTCTAATTTTCAGAAATGTCCAAATCCCAAGGTGTCGCCCCCCCCCCTGCCAAAACCAGGTGGTATTGTTATAGGTAATTTAGAAGTCTCAACAGTACTATTTGGGCCATCCATTTCCTGTTGCAGCCACTATGCCTACCCACACAAGTGAGGTACCATTTTTATCGGGAGACCTAGGGAAATGCTGGGTGGTATCAAATTTGTGGATCCACACAGATTCCAGAACTTTCCCACACATAAATTTGAGAAAAAAGTGATTTTTTTTAGCTAAACTTGAGGTTTACAAGGCGTTCCGGGTAGGAAAACTTTGGGGGATCCACGCAAGCCATACCTCGCTGGACTCCCCCATGTGTCTAATTTTCAGAAATGTCCAAATCCCAAGGTGTCCCCCCCCCTTGCCAAAACCAGGTAGTTTTGTTATAGGTAATTTAGAAGTCTCAACAGTACGATTTGGGCCATCCATTTCCTGTTGCAGCCACTATGCCTACCCACACAAGTGAGGTACCATTTTTATCGGGAGACCTAGGGAAATGCTGGGTGGTATCAAATTTGTGGATCCACACAGATTCCAGAACTTTACCACACATAAATTTGAGAAAAAAGTGATTTTTTTCAGTGAAATTTGAGGTTTGCAGGGGATTCAGGGTAGGAGAATGTTGGGGGACCCACACAAGCCATACCTCGCTGGACTTCCCCTGGTGTCTAGTTTCCAGAAATTTGTGAGTTTGGTAGGTTTCCAAAGATGACCGCCGAACCCCAGGCCAAAAACTCATGGGACCCCCCTTCGCAAAACCAGGTTGGTTTGTGATAGGTAATTTTGATGTCGCCTTGATAAGTCGCGGGTCCTTGAGCCACCCACACGAGTGAGGTACCATTTTTCTAGGGAGACCTGGGGGAATGCTTGGTGGGAGGAAATTTGTTGATCCACGCAGATTCCAGAACTTTCCCACACAGATATTTGAGGAAAAAAAAGTGATTTTTTCAGTGAAATTTAAGGTTTGCATGGGACTCTGGGTAGGAGAATGTTGGGGGACCCACACAAGCCATACCTCGCTGGACTCCCCCGCGTGTCTAGTTTCCAGAAATGTGTGGGTTTGGTAGGTTTCCCTAGATGGCAGCCGGACCCCGGGCCAAAAACTTATGGGACCTCCCTTGCAAAACCAGATTGGTTTGTGATAGGATTTTTTGATGTCGCCTCAATAGGTTTCCGGCCCTTGCCTGTCGCGGGTACGTGACCCACCCACACAAGTAAGGTACCATTGTTCTTGAAATACTTTAGGGAATGCAGGGTGGGTGGAATTTTGTGGATCCACGCAGATTCCAGACCTTTCCACCACAGAAATGTGAGAAAAAAGTTTATTTTTTGACAATTTTTTAGGTTTGCAAGGGATTTTGGGTAACAGAACCTGGTGAAAGCCAGTCAAGTCACCCCATCCTGGATTCCCTTGGGTGTCTAGTTTAAAAAAATGTATAGGTTTGCTAGGTTTCCCTAGGTGCCGGCAGAGCTAGGGTTAAAAAACTACAGCTAGGCACTTTGCAAAAAAAGGGACATTTTTCACTGTGAAAATGTGGTGTGTCCACGTTGTGTTTTGGGCCGTTTCCTGTCACGGGTACTTGGGCCTCCCACACAAGTGAGGTACCATTTTTCTCCGAAGACTTTGGGGAACGCGTGGTGGGTGGAATTTTGTGGATCAATGCAGATTCAAGAACTTTCCACCACAGAAATGTGAGGAAAAAGTGTGTTTTTTTTGACAATTTTATAGGTTTGCAAGGGATTCTGGGTAACAGAACCTGGTGAGACTGGAGCCAGTCAAGTCACCCCATCCTGTATTTCCCTGGGTGTCTAGTTTTCAAAAATGTATAGGTTTGCTAGGTTTCCCTAGGTGCCGGCAGAGCTAGGGTTAAAAAACTACAGCTAGGCACTTTGCAAAGAAAGGGTAATTTTTCACTGTGAAAATGTGGTGTGTCCACCTTGCGTTTTGCGCCGTTTCCTGTCGCGGGCACTAGGCCTTCCCACACAAGTGAGGTATCATTTTTCTTGGAAGACTTTGGGAAATGCGGGGTGGGTGGAATTTTGTGGATCCACGCAGATTCCAGAACTTTCCACCACAGAAATGTGAGGACAATTTTTATTTTTTGACAATTTTTTAGGTTTGCAAGGGATTCTAGGTAACAGAACCTGGTGAAAGCCAGTCAAGTCACCCCATCCTGGATTCCCCTGGGTGTCTAGTTTTCAAAAATGTATAGGTTTGCTAGGTTTCCTTAGGTGCCGACAGAGCTAGGGTTATAAAACTACAGCTAGGCACTATGCAAAAAAAGGGTCATTTTTTGCTGTGAAAATGTGGTGTATCCACGTTGCATTTTGCGCCGTTTCCTGCCGCGGCCACTAGGCCTACCCACACAAGTGAGGTACCATTTTTCTTGGAAGACTTTGGGGAATGCGGGGTGGGTGGAAGTTTGTAGATCCACGCAGATTCCAGAACTTTCCATCACAGAAATGTGAGGAAAATGTGGGTATTTTTTGACAATTTTATTGGTTTGCAAGGGATTCTGAGTAACAGAACCTGGTGAGACTGGAGCCAGTCAAGTCACCCCATCCAGGACTCCCCTGGGTGTCTAGTTTTCAAAAATGTATAGGTTTGATAGGTTTCTCTAGGTGCACGCAGAGCTAGGGTTCAAAAACTACAGCTAGGCACTTTGCAAAAAAAGGGACATTTTTCACTGTGAAAATGTGGTGTGTCCACGTTGTGTTTTGGGCCGTTTCCTGTCACGGGTACTTGGGCCTCCCACACAAGTGAGGTACCATTTTTCTCCGAAGACTTTGGGGAACGCGTGGTGGGTGGAATTTTGTGGATCAATGCAGATTCAAGAACTTTCCACCACAGAAATGTGAGGAAAATGTGGTGTGTCCACACTGCGTTTTGTGCCGTTTCCTGTCGCGGCCACCAGGCCTACCCACACAAGTGAGGTACCATGTATCTCATAAGACATTAGGAAATGCGGGGTAGGTGGAAGTTTGTGGATCCACGCAGATTCCAGAACTTTCCACCACAGAAATGTGAGGAAAATGTTTATTTTTTGACAATTTTTTAGGTTTGCAAGGGATTTTGGGTAACAGAACCTGGTGACAGCCAGTCAAGTCACCCCATTCTGGATTTCCCTGGGTGTCTAGTTTTCAAAAATGTATAGGTTTGCTAGGTTTCCCTAGGTGCCGGCAGAGCCAGGGTTCAAAAACTACACCTAGTCACTTTGCAAAAAAAGGGTAATTTTTCACTGTGAAAATGTGGTGTGTCCACGTTGCGTTTTGCGCCACTTCCTGTCAAGGGCACTAGGCCAACCCACACAAGTGAGGTACCATTTTCCTTGGAAGACTTGGGGGAACGCGGGGTGGATGGAAATTTGTGGATCCACGCAGATTCTCGCTGCTTTTTTGGCTTTTAAAGCCGAAAAAGTGGCGATATGGCCCTTGATAATATGCCCCTTGATGTGGCAATGATATGCAACCTTATACATTCACAGGAAAAAGTCAAAGGGATAGTTTGTACAGATGTTGTCAAGGTTGTTACCAACAAAGTGACCGAATACGAATTCCAGAAATATGCAAAAGAAAGTAATATATGTTTTGTCTGTTAAAACTGAATAGGGTAAGATGTGGCTGATGTATCTGCGCCGGATGGATGGATGATGAAATGTATTTATAATAGAGGAAAGATTTGCCATTTGGTATGTGATTCACAATAGGGGGTGCTTTATGTTTTTTGGGCTACTGCCAAGGACTTACTAATATTTTGTATTCAGGTTGCATCACTTTTTTTAGCGAAGCCAGATGCAGTCAATTTTGGTATTTTGGTATTTACAAAGCCTGATTTGCACATTTTTGCATGACTTTGTAAAAAGGTGCACAGCGCTGCCTTGCGTCACATTGCATCAAGTAGGCATTACATTGATGGAGCTTGGGCATTCACGTGCATCCATCGATGTATTATGATGCACATCCATATATACAAAACCTTGGGGCATATTAACGAGGGATTTATCTACGCTTTTTTGGCTTTAAAAGCTAAAAACGCAGAGATAAAACTATTGCCCTATTTACAAGAGGGTGCTAACATGCATAATCGCATGTTAGCACCCTTTTTCCCAATGCCTCCCTTTGCATCTCTAATGAGATGCAAAGTGGGCGTCACTGGGAAGTACAGCCTTGCTAATATCGCTGTTGTGCAATTCGCAATATTTACAAGACTGCACCAGCATTTTAGCCGATGTTAGTTTTTGGAGAAAAACGCTGTTTTCTCCAAAAATTAACGTCTGCTAAAATCTTGACTTATCCATCCCTAACATAGGAGTTGGATTATGCTGCTATGACCACAGGGTCGTATCAGCAAGGTTATTGCCCTTTTGCAGAGAAGATTGCTGGAAAACCAGCGATGTGGCATATTGCAAAGGCGGTGCTATAAAATTATTGCTGCTTTTGCGGCTGTTTTTGGCCGAAACGCGGCGATAATTTTATCGCTTTAACAGCAAAGACATGCTATTGCGTGTTTTGCTGACTTAACGCCTGTTTCCAGCACGCCTAACTTTACATTGCTAATGAGATGCAAAGTAGGCGTGGTTGTAAAACCAACCAGGGAAAATATCGCGAAGGCAGCTTCGTGAGATTCACAACGAAGGGTAGCGATTTTTTAAATCGCGTTAAGTATGCCTTAACGCAGTAATTTAACGTCTGTTAAATTCCTGACTAACATTGGGAGTGTATTCTGTGGCTAAGACCATAGGCCCTATCATCTAGGTGGAAAACGGCGATATCCTCACTATCTCTAGAATTTTTATTGCCTCGGCGATGCGCGTTGTTGATAATGCGCTATCTTGGCAATAAATTCCAGAGATAGCCGGCGATAAATATGCAAGCGCTAAGCGCGCTTTGCAATATTTATCGCCGGCCCTTGGTAATATGCCTCGATGTTTCCCTGCAAAACGGCGATTTCCCGCTATCTCTGGAATTTGTATCGCCCTGGAGCAACACATTGTTAATATAACGCTCTACCAGGGTGATAAATTCCAGAGATAGACGTGATGAATAACAAAGCCCTAAGCGCGCTTTGCGTTATTCTTCGCCGTTCCTTGCTGATATGCCCCCTTGAAAGTATTGTTTTTGTAGGCTCTCTCGGGACCGCTTCTACAGCGCAGTATCCTTTATGGTTATGAGAGAGCAGTGATCTCGCTTCAAACAAAAATCTGCATATACCCAGAAGCCACTACAATAAACATTCCCGTTTCATTGTCACTGGAAAAACAGACATATGTTTAATACTCAAAGGAGCAACTCTGACAACGTATACACATGCATTCACATTATTGAATTAAAAGTTACAGTTTTGGCCGCGCTAATATTAAAAAGGGATTTCTTTTGACACAGCTAGACAGTTTTAGCTTTATTACATTTCCAGAATCATGTTTCCTCAGTTCACGTGTACTGTGTGTGGCGGTGAAATGTGGGAGATTATTCTAATTTTTTGAGGGTCCTTTTATATGACTCATATTTATTAATCGTTTATAATTTAATTTTCATAACATTTTTCAGAGCGACGTAGTTGTGATATGTAGTTAAGTAGTGTTGACAATGTGGTCTAAGAGATAGAATATTTCATTGAATAGCTGATGTGTTGTATCCCATTGCTACGTAACACATATTTCGTATATTCTGGGCCTTGTGATGCTTTCCTTGCTGCTGTCGGTACCGACCTCGTGAGTTTTATGGGGAACAGAAGAGGGGCTGGTTCCCCTGATTTGGTTCACATCCGCTCTGCACAGGAAGGAGCCATCGCAGTTCAGGTATCATTCAATTGACAGAAGAAACTGAGGAACATGTGAAGCAATCATAAAGCAGCGCGAGGCACTCTGGGTAAGGAATAACAAGCGCCAGAGCAAGAGGTGCAATACCTCTCCTTGTCGCTAGATGTCTTGCTCCTCTGGAGCAAACCAGCTGCACCTCATTGGTAATCTGCATACCTGTTGTGTCGCTGGGGGCTCGTGCTATGGACCCCCACTGCGTAGGCCTAACCCACGTGGTGAAATCAGGACACGAGACAGTGGGGTAGGTGTGCTCTTCGTCTCCGCTGCCGTGGCGCTTCTGCCGACGTGCATGCGTGACATAGTATTTATTCTGCGTTACAACTACGTGCCCTGACGTGCACGCCATCGCGTGTCACGTCAGGGATCATATCGCGACACTACATTCCTCCCCAACACACAAAACAAAACATAACATAACCCCCGATGCGTGACTGCACGCTAAGGTATGGACAACAGGTCACTTAGTGTCCCGCACCTCTGCACTCAACATTTGCAGTCCGACATTCTAACAAAGAAAAACTTAAACAGTCTTACTTGACGTAGTCACGCAACCGACAGGAGGGCGCGGGGTGCGGCCTCAGATCATATCGCACTCCACCACGGTCCACCGCAACACCCTGACCTCCACTCCCGGAGTCACCATCTGCGCCGCTCTCTCCAGTCTCGGGCACGCCAGCTGCTTCGGGTGGCAAGTTCTCTGGCTGGTGCTGCGTTGTGTCAAGTTCATGACCTGTGGACTCCGCTCCTCCACTCGCCTGGTTCTCGAGTTCTAAGAGTCTCTCCTCTCGCGGCGTGTCCCTCACGGCCCTGTCCTGGCGTCGTTCCTCCAGTCCAGAGGGCACGGGAATCTTCTTGAAATATGACACATTCCTCGTTATCTTTTCGGTGCCTTTCCGGGCTGTCACACACGTGCCTCTGACTTTCTCCACGGTCCAAGGCTGTGGCTCAAAGTTCAGACGAAACTTGCCCCCTGGCACCCGATTGCGGATCAGTACATTGTCACCTGGGACTAGGGATGAGGACACAGCCCGCCGGCGGGCGTCGGCTTGAGCAAAGGCTCCACGTCGATGCTCATCAATGGCACTGTCATTGGGAGTTTCGGGCTTCCATTCTGGGTGGTGCGGTATTGAGTCGGTGACAACCCGCCCCATCAGCAGGTGCGCTGGTGCTACTCCCGTAATTGAGTGGGGCGTTTGACGATAGCTGCGGAGAAACGTGAAGATTGCAAGTTCCACCGATTGTTTTTTTTCATGGGCAATCCTTATTACTTTGTTGAGGGTCCTCATGAAGCGTTCAGCTTCTCCGTTCGCTTGAGGCCATCGGGGGGTGATCCGCCGGTGATGAACCCCAAGGGTCTGTAGGTAGGCCGCGAAGTCCTGGCTCTGAAAAGGTGACCCATTGTCAGTTCTGATCTCTTTGACGATACCGTGTGTTGCCATGATTTTCTCGAGCTTCGGGATTACTTCCTGAGCACTCAGAACAGTTAGTATTTCCACTTCCGGATACTTGGAGTGATCATCTATGGCCACCAAGGTGTGCCGCCCGTCTGGCAGGCTGCCAAAATCGACGCTGATCTTCGACCAGGGCCTCCGAGGGCGAGGCTCCATCACCACAGGGGCTGGCCGGGGCACTTCTCCAGTTAACTGACACGCCTGGCATTCTCGAACGGTGGCCTCCACGATTTCTTCCATGAGAGGGAACCACACTTTGGTTCGGAGCCTTGACTTAGTCTTGACCATGCCTTGGTGACCAATGTGGGCCAGATCCACTACTCTCTGGGTGAGGGACGTCGGTATGACCAGCCGGTGGCCTCTCAACAAACATCCTGTATCGTCTTCCGTCAGTTCAGTTCTTACATGGTACAGGCTCTCCATTATTTGCTTCGCTCGAGGCGTCAGGCTTTTCCACTCCTCTCTGGCACGGGTCCAGCTGTTGTCTCGGACCGCCGCTCTTGCTCTTTGTAGGCACTCATCTTCACTGGTGGCCTGAGACAGGCTGGCCATGGACACAGGCCGGGGACATGACCGCGCCGTGATGCACCGGACATATTCTTCTGTTTCGGCCGCTTCCTTCATTTCTCTTGGAGTTGCTGTGCGAGGGTGGCGAGATAGGTAGTCTGCCGGGTTCCGCGCACCCGGCTGGTACCCAATCTTGCAGTTATAGTCCTGCAGTTGCAACATCCACTTCTCGATCCTTGGCGGCGGCTTGGTGGATGTGCCAGCAAACAGGGATACCAGTGGCTTGTGATCCGTGGTCACAACAAAGGGTTTGCCGTAGACATACAGGTGGAAGTGACGACACCCCCAATGAATGGCGATCGCCTCTTTTTCTATTTGGGAGTATCTCTGCTCCGTCTCCGTGAGTGACCGGCTGGCGAAAGCCACCGGGGCCCATTCCTCGGCACTTGTCTTCCGTTGCAGCAGGACCGCGCCCAGCCCGACTGGACCGGCATCGACGGCGATCTGCGTTAGCTTGGCCGGGTCGAAGAAGGCCAGCGTCGTGTCTTCTGAGAGTGCCTGTTTGACTTCCTCGAACGCTCGATTCTGGTCACTGTCCCATGTCCAGGGGGTGGACTCTTTCGTGAGTTCTCTCAGTGGCGCCGTGAGGTTCGCCAGGTCCTTGATGAACCTGCCACAGTAGTTCACCATTCCTAGAAAACTCCTCACCTCCGTGACGTTGGCAGGAGCGGCTGCCTCTTTGATATCCTTGACCTTGTCCGGATCCGGGTTGACACCATCGGCCGAGAAGGTGTAGCCGAAGAACTGGATTTTCCGGCACAGGAACTCGCACTTCTCCCGATGTAGTGTAAGACCTGCGTCTCGTATGCGTCGTAGCACCTGCACCAGTCTCTCGTTGTGTTCCGCCACGGTCGTGGCATGTACCATGATGTCATCGCTGACGTTGATCGCTCCGGGGATTCCGGCGATCAGTTCTTGTATGACGTTCTGGAATACTTCCGCAGCGCTCGACACCCCGAAGCTCAGCCTCGTGTACCGCCTCATACCTACATGGGTGGAGAACGTGGTTATGTTCCGGGACGCTTCGTCCAGAACTAACTGGTGGTACCCAGAGCGTAAGTCCAGCTTTGAGAACCACCTGGCGCCGGCCATCTCCCCGACGATGTCATCGATGGTCGGGGTGATGTGTCGCTCCCTTTTGATGGCAGCATTGGGGAGCCTCATGTCCACGCATATTCTGACAGCGCCTGGCTGCTTGGGTTTCTTTGCCACGACAATTGGCGACACCCACGGGGTCGGTCCGGATACTTTCTCAATGATCCCCGCCGCCTCAAGCTTCTTCAATTCCGCTTCCACCAGTGGCCTGAGTTGGAACGCTATGCGGCGATGCCGGAGGGCTACCGGCTGGACCGTGGGATCGATATGTAGGTGAACCTCTTTGCCCCGGAACTTGCCTATCCGTTGAAAGATTTCCTCGAACTCCTCCAAGGTGTGGTGTACTGATTCTTGATGTACCCCAAACGCGAACGTCACCACTCCCAGATCTTCTGCCGCCCGACAGCCCAGGAGCATGCCTTGCCCGTCTTCGGTGACGTAGACATTCGACGTGATTGACCTCGTCCCATGGGATATCACCGTTCTGAACTTTCCTCGTACCTTTAACGGTTCTTCCTGTCCGTAGGCAAACACCGTGATCGTCGAAGGCTGGAGCGCGGGCTGGGGGCGCATTGATCTGTGCATCGCGGCAGCCATGATGTTGATGCTGGCCCCTGTGTCTACCACCGTCGTGACTTCCTGGGACCCTACTCGGATGCTGCATTGCGGCAGTCTCCTCGTCCGGCGGGCCGCCGTGCCTATCATGTGTACCCGGTGTATGACCTTTTCCTCCTCTTCGTCGTCGTCCATGTCACTGGCCCCCGGGCCTCCTTCCTCAACTGTGTTGACAGCTTGGCAGGGCTTTCGGAATCTCTTCGATCGGCACACTTTCTCAAAGTGGTTGAAGCGTCCACACCCCCTGCACTTAGTCCCTCGCGCTGGACATTCAGACGGGGTGTGGGGCGAGCCACCGCAGTACCCACAGGACTTTGGTTGTTCTTGAACAGCCGGGCCTGGCCCTCGTCGGGGCCACCTCTGTTTGGGCTTGACTGCCACTGCGTTGACCGGCTCGGTCTTTACTGGCACCTGCAGGGCCGCTTCCATGTGCGCGGCGCGCGCTTTGGACAGTTCCTTCGTTCGGCCCATCGTCAGGATATCAGCGAGGGGCTTACCGGATTCCTCCAAGATCCTCTCCCTCAGCTTGACGTACGCACATCCTTGTATTATCTGGCCTCTTATCTCCTCCGTCTCATCCCGAAACCCGCAGGTGGCCTCTAGGTTCTTTAGACGAGCGTAGAATTTGTCGAGCGACTCCTCCGGCGATTGGCGCGCTTGGCGAAATATGAAGCGTTCATAGTCGCGGTTTGCCATTGGCTCGAAGTATTCGTTGAGCGCCGCTATTAGCGTCGTGTGCGTCTTGGGGGTGGCTTCCGCAAGCGTCTTCACTATGTTGTGGATCTCCTTCCCACCTAGGTGAATTATCATTGCGCGCTTTTGATCTCTGTGGACCTTCGTGGCCTCGAAGAAGATACGCACTCTGTCCTCCCAGTCTCTCCATCGGGCCGCTACCGTCGATGGGGACCCCTCTACGGAGAATGGTTCTATTGGCGGGATGGTCGCCATGTCGCACGTGCGCGGCTTGCGCTGGACGGGACCTCTTGCTCATGCGTGCTCTGGCGCTGGGTGAGGCCTTCTCCTCCCCTGGACACACGCGTGCTCTGGCGCCGGGCGAGACCTTCTCCTCCCCTGGACAATGAGGGTTCCCTGAAACAGGCCTCCCCGTGGGCGGCAGGACCTTCACCCTTGGGCAGTGTCAGATACCCCAGGGGGGCCTCCAGGACAGCAGGGACCAACCAGCTCCGTGCCCCACGTGACAGAGGGCTTATGCAGGCGTAGGGCACTTGATCCTACCTCTCCAGCAGCAGGTGAGCCAGGTGGCGCTGTTCCTCACAGCCTCAGGCAGGATGCAGGGTGCGATGTGTGCTTCGCGCTTCACAGGCCAGGGGGGGGCGGGCCACGCGAGGTCACTGCAGCGCGCCGGGGCTCCGATGCAAGAGACGGCCCCAGCGCGAACATCCAGCTGAGCAGGAGCGCTCCGGCGCTTCCGCGCACCTCCCCCGCAGACTCGTAACGCGGGGACAGCAGCGCGCTCCGGCGGGGCACGAGCACCGCTAACGGCCGCCACACCAACCGGACGCGCGGATCGGGAGCGAGGGCACGCCCACCCTCGTCGCCACTTTGTTGTGTCGCTGGGGGCTCGTGCTATGGACCCCCACTGCGTAGGCCTAACCCACGTGGTGAAATCAGGACACGAGACAGTGGGGTAGGTGTGCTCTTCGTCTCCGCTGCCGTGGCGCTTCTGCCGACGTGCATGCGTGACGTAGTATTTATTCTGCGTTACAACTACGTGCCCTGACGTGCAAGCCATCGCGTGTCACATCAGGGATCATATCGCGACACTACACATACCCACAATCCTGTGCGCAACCCACACTACTGCTTTTAGTTTCAGATCTAAAAGAGTCCACTGTTTGGCATGTAGCACAGTAAGAGGTAGCAGTTCTGTGGTGTAGTAACAAGATTATTTATGGGGCGAGATGGCAATAACCAGGCCCAGTGAGAGTAAAAGGCCCCTTCATTAATACAATTGAGTCTACACACGTTAATGATGTACAACATATAAATTAGTTCCACAAGACTATTGTTATAATATAATACTAATATCCTGGTAACTGTTGGCATATAGGGTTCTCTGTATGTTACTTAAATACAAACAGAGGGGCATATTTACAAGCTGGCAATATTATTTCAGCTGGATGGAAGCTGGGGTGGCTAAATTTGTGAGTCCCTGTCAGAAAGCTAATGCCACACTATGTGAGATTATTGCTGGGTTTCCAGCGATAGATAGGAGATAAGCGTTGCTAATAGCACGCTATCTCAGCAATAAAAATCCATATTACCCAGTGATAATTATCCCAGCGCTAAGTAAATTATCGCTGGTTGTTGCTGATATGCCCCAGAATTGGGCCAGTTCTAGGGAGTGTGCATACTACCTATGGTGTGTGTTCTACATGAGATCTCTCAAAACAATGGTACCATTTAGTGTGTATGGAAGAATGCTACTGACTAAGCTCTGAGATGCTCCTGCTTGCTTCTGCCCTTGGAGAAAGAAGGTTAAAAAAGAATGGGTGTGCGTATATATACGGCATAGGGTGCATGCCTCTACATAATTGTGTGTAGACTTAATCCTGTTAGTAAGAAGAAAGCTACAGGACACCTTTTTATTTGAATAGAAGAACATTTGTTGTCTAGGAACAATATAGCTCATAAATCGCAAATTGAAAATGATCTTAGGTAATAAAAGATGTAATGAAGATAAACTGTAAACATCTACGTCATTGACGCGGTGCATTGTACTGTAAACATAAACTGCGATGCTGGCATGGATTACCTTAGGGTTTTATTTTATGGCCATTATTGAGAAAGGTGTATATATTTGTTTGTTCACACTGCGCATTATTGAGAAATTTAACCATGCTTTTGACTTGAAATTTAAGGACCTGAATATAGACCCCATTAGTGATCCCTTGCAAAGTCAGTTCAAGGAGCTTCTCTGCTTAGCCCCTTCCATGCGTCAGATGGCCCCCGGCCGTCCAACGTCATGGTGGGCACATGCGGAGGATGGCCGGGGGCTGTCCGAATCGCGCACGCGTCGAATTTTCCTGCACAGCGGGAGAATTTCGGCCGCGTTCAAGGGGTTAAAGCCATGAGTGGCTGATAGGTTTAAAGGAGTTGCACAGCCTAATTAGATTTCACTAATCAATGGTGATATGTGAGACCGCCAGTCCGAATGATGAAGGGGAATGGAACTGAATGGCACAAGATGAGTGATGACAGTGTCATCCGACTTGATGGAGCGTTAGTGTTGAGATGTTGGGAAGGGTATTACCTAAGGTTTTGGGAAAGAAGTCTTTTTCTGTCCACTCCAGTTGATTTCCTTTGGACCCCACACAAACCCATCAGCTTCTTGCCAAGACTGGGGCATTAAGTCAAGCCTTTGCTGAAACTCGAAGGCAATGACAGGTTCTGTTTAACCTTCAATGTCACAGTAGATGGTCATGGTGAAAGACTTTGAAGTGGAGGGCAGGCAGTAATCAGAGTAAGTGTAAGAGTAAGTGACACTCCTATTTGGCCTTTGTACATTTTAACTGGAGGAAGTGGGCCTCTAATTGCAGCTTGCCAAACAAGTTGTGCTGAAATTGCTTTAATGCCAAGGTGGTTACTTTATATGTGCATGATTGTGTGGTGTTAATTTTGTGAGATCCACAAAAAGCATTAAGGGGCATATCAGCAACAACCGGCGATAATTATCGCTAAGCGCACTTAGCACTAGGATAATTATCGCCGGCTAGCGTGCATTTTTATCGCTGAGATAGCGTGCTATTAGCAACGCTTATATCGAAAGCGATAAAAATCATAGCGCTAAGTGCCTAACGTGAGATTATCGCTGGAAACCCAGCCTCAGGCAGGATGCAGGGTGCGATGTGTGCTTCGCGCTTCACAGGCCAATGTGGCGTTAGCTTGTTGATAGGGACTCACAAACTTAGCCATGATATCCACCTTCCATAGGATATCATGGCTAAGTCCTGAAGCAGACGTAAGGAAAGTAGCGATAACAGGGGTTATTGCTATTTTTCCTGCCGCTATGCTTCATAGCGTGGGGCTTGATGATAGGAGAAATGTCGCTTAGCGACATTTCTCCTGTCATGTTAGGTCAGGAACGCCCACTTTGCATCTCATTAGAGATGCAAAGCTGGGCGTTAAGATTTAAGCAAGGTTTCATGCGTTAGCGTGATCTTGCTAATTAGGCGATAAAATTATCGCCGCTTTTCGGCTGAAAACGGCCGCAAAAGCACAGGAAAAGAAGAGGTCGTTCAGGAAACTGCAGAGCAAACTGCAGCAACTGTGCAAACTCGAGCTCGGGGGATGTGACGTGGATAATGAACTGGAAGAAATCCAAAAAGGGCTCACAGAGCACTTTAGGGAGGAATCCAGAAAAATCATCTTCTGGACCAGAACCGAGAACCTCGAGAAGGATGAGAAATGCAACGTTCGTTCTTCTTCAAGAAGTTTCACTCAGGCCACATACCGCTGGTAGAGGTTCAGGATTCAGAGGGCAACCTCCAAGGTGAGAAGAAGCAAGTCATGAGAGTCATAACCAACTTTTATGGCGCGCGTTGCTCACTGAAGTCGTCAGAGAGAGCCCAGGCGAATAGTTTCCTGGAACGCATCTCGCAGACACTGGGTCTGGAAGAGAGAGAGGGCCTGAACGTGCCCTTCCCCCTGGAGGAGCTACACTTGGAAGCTCTGACCTCCAAAAGAGGCAAGACGCCTGGAAATGACGGTCTCCAGTGGAACTTTATGTCGAACTGTGGGATCTGATTGGGCCGGACTTGCTGAACCTCTACGAGGAAATGGTGGGCAAGGGCAGTATGCTGCAATCCCTGCGAGAGGGTATGATAACACTTTTGTTCAAACAGAAGGGAGAGAGTGAAGACCTTAAGAACTGGATGCCCATCTCTCTCCTTGTTGTGGATTACAAAATTCTCACAAAGGTAATGGCCAACCACCTAAAGAGGGCAAAAGCGAAGATAGTCCACCCAGACCAGTCTGAAGGGTACCGGGGCGGCAATCGCAGACAGTCTGGCCCTGGTCCACGACACTATCAAGTACGTCAAGAGCCGCAAGGTTCCGACGGCCATGGTCAGCCTGGATCAGGATTAGGCATTCAACTGCGTTTCCCATGAGTTCATGGACTGAGCACTAGAGGACTGGGGTCGGGAGACTTCTGTGACATGGTGACCACAATGTATAGAGATATTTCTTGCACAGCGTTGGTTAACGGCTGGAAAACCAACCCCTTCTGCATCCTGTCAGGTGTCAGGCAAGGCTGTCCGCTTTCCCCTCTTCTGTTTATCTGCGTTATTGAGCACCTCGCCGAATGCATCAGACAGAACAAGAACATCAGAGGAGTGACAGCCCCAAGAAGCAACGGAAAGGGCGAAGTGAAGTGCTCCCTCTACATGGATAACGTCTCAGTCTTCTGCGAGGATGGACCATCGGTGAGAGAGCTAGACAGGACTTGTATTGAGTTTGGATAGGTGTCAGGAGCGAAGATCAACAGCGCCAAGTCGGAAACCCTACTCTGGACCCCCACCCAAGACCCACTGCTATTTCCCATCAAGCAGGACGTCCTGAAGAGCCAGAGAAGGTGCAGCAAAGAAGACCTGGGAAGAAAGACTGGCGAAGATGAGGCAGAAGCTGGGACTCTGGAGCCTCCGGAAGCTGACAATCGAAAGGAAGTCTTTGGTCCTGTGGAACCAGACCCTGCCAGTACTCCAGTATGTAACTCAAGTGTGGCGTTTGCAGTCCCGCACGGCCAAGGCCATCACAAGAATGATTTTCTACTTCATCTGGAGCTCGAAGTTTGACAGAGTGAAGAGGGCGGTGATGTTCAAGACCCACAACAAGGGAGGCAAGGGAGTGCCAGACATCGCCACCATCCTGATGGGGATCTTTGTGTGCCACTGCGTCAGGAGCACCCTGATGACCGAAGATAGCCACGCCGGTTTTCTGATGGCACGATTCTCAACGTTGCCAACGTAGGGGCGCCTTGGATGGGCAGAGTGGGTGAGCGCCGTCCCGTACAACTGGGAGGCCTCGTGGTTCTACAAGGAAGTCGAGAGTTACGTGAAGGAGTTCGGGCTGGAAGCTGCCGCCCCCTCCACATGGACCCCGAAGCTTGTCCAACGCCAGATATGAGCAAAGGATATAAGCGAACCGATTGGCGCCCTTCCCTCTGCAACAGCAGAACACATGTGGTGAAACATCACATCCAAATGCCTGACCAACCAGCACAAAGACATCGCCTGGATGGCCATCCAAGGAGGACTGCCCATGAGATCCTTCATGCATGCAAGAGGACTCAACCGATAGAAGTCCTGCCCGAGAGAGTGCACTCTGGACGAGACAATATGCTATCACTTCTGGGAGTGCGTGTACGCTCAGGACCTGCTGAAGGGCCTAGGCACGGAGCTTAGTGCCTGGATACCTACGCCCTGCATCACCGTGGACTCTGTGATATATGGTGTGTTCCCAGGGACACATGCACTGAACAACCTCTAGGGCTGCTGAAGGCTCCTCTGCTGTTTCAAAGATGTTCTTCTGTTTTCCGGAAACCACCTGGAAGTAGGGAAGAAGGAGACATCGACCCTGGTGTGCTGTAAGATGATCTACAGCCTCCTGCATGACTACACAGTACTGGATGGATCAGATGAAGATGCCCCCTTACATAGGGGGCCCTGGAGGGGCCACTAACCTGTCTCGTCTTTTTTTCCTTTAACCCAGGAACCGGGTGTTGACAGGGGATAGGAGAAGGCGGATGAAGACAGGTGGAGTAAATTTACTGTATGTATTTGACTACTAACGTGACCTTTTCCCTTCACAGGAAAAAGGTCAATAGGATAGCTTGTGCACGTGTTGCCAAGTTTGTTACCAGCGTGTTGTAGAGGGTGACGATTGATGTATCTGAACCAGAAACAATGCTGAAAAGATGAAACACTGGGTAGGTTTGCCTCCTCTTTATTTCATCCGACAACATCTAGCTCCCGGCAGCAACTGCCGTTCTCCATGTCCCCAAGGTTCCACGCAGGGAACTCCCACAAGCAGAAACCCAACACTCTAGATCCCAACACCCCCCCTTCCTTCAAAAGGCAACAGAAAGTATAAACAGAAATGAAAAGAAGGAGAAGAAGGAATAACAAAAGGTCAGCAACCGTCCGCAAAATAGGAAGAAAAACAATTCAGAGTCTAATGCATGATATAATCCTGGAACCTGGTAGGGGCGACTCTCACTCTAGGAAGAGCTTCCTTGCTGGGAGTGTGATCAGAATGTACACCCATCTTTTCATTAACATACCCAGCTTTGGATCCTCTACCACAGAGATAGCACATGTATTACATGTTTTCCCATTCTCCAACACCACCACATGATCTTTCACCTCCTTCACTCTTACTGGTGCCAAAAACCAAGAAATACAGACAAAACCGGGGTTCTTGGTCCTCACCCAATCACCCACACAAACAGGAAAAACTCTGACACAATCGGTTCCATACTTTGATTGTACTGCTCTGATATCAACAATCCTGCCCAATTTACAGGGATCAACCATCTTCCTGGACATCCAATATTTGTTTAACTTGGAACACACAGCTCTTCCCCTGAGTAGTGTGAATGGAGACAAGCCAGTACTGATGTGAAGAGTGGTCCTCACCGCCCATAACATGTCTGCAATCGCCAGCAATCACCACACTCCAGTGCAACCCAATAACCAAAGCCAACTGCAACTGGTCTTTGATAACATGGTTCATTCGTTCCACAAGACCATTGCTAAGAGGATGGTAGAGTGAAGTAAGAATGTGCTTGATGCCACGTTCCTTGAGAAAATCCTGCATTTCTTTGGACACCAACTGAGTGCCGTATCAGTCACTAGTTCTTCAGGAAATCCCTGCCAAGAAACACCTCCTTAAACGTTCATGCTCAATGTGTTCATTGGGATTTGTTCTACAGTTATGATGAAATGAAAGGGTGTTGCAAATATATTGTGATTTGATAGGTCGCGGAGAAGGTAGCACATCAGTGTATAATGTCAAAATGTAAGAATACACATGATAATGCTATAAGATGTAATGTGAAGCAATGATTTCAATAGAAACAGTTAAAAAAAAAAGGAACACCTCCTTTAAAAAAATTGATGATGGCCGTGGAATTGACATTGTCCACAAACGTCACCTCAGACCATTTGGACATGTAGTCTATCAAAACCAACGAATACGTAGAAGAGCTCCCAGTGACTCCAAAAGGTCCAGCCACATCAAAAGTCAGTTTGCACCAAGGCGAGTTCTTCACGGCAATGGGATCAATGGGAGAAGGATATGTCACCTGGGTTTTGTCGCTCAGAACGCATATACAGTAGTCACAAACGTAATGTTCAATGGCCCTGTCCAGGCCCGGCCACCAGAAATCCTCCCTAACCCTGCGTTTCATGGCTCGAATACCTAAATGACATTTACACAATAGAACTACCAATAATCCCCCTCTATGCAAAATCCCATCGACTAAGGACAACTCCTTGCCACCTTTTTTGATGGGAATCAATTCAGGAGCCAAATCCTTGTTGTTGGGCCAACCAATGGCCACAAAATTAGTCACCATTTTAATTTCATGATCCTCAGACACAGCCTGCAACCATATTAACTCAGAAAGTGCCCGTTTAACAGTTTCCACGACAGTACCAACCGCACATACTATATTCAGATTGTCCGTTGTCGTTTCGCTCTCACTCTCAGTGAGAGGTAACCTAGATAGACATACTCCAGGCAATAATTAAATTCCTGCAGTCTGTACTGCCACTTGGCTATTCATGGAGTGGCCCTTTTGCCACCTTTTGTAGTGAAAAGATCCACCAATTTTGGTCCTATAACCTCACATTGTCGGTACCCTTAATTTCCCCCTGCATTTGGTCTGACGACCATCTGATTGAATTTACAGCCACTTTCAATGGCAGGATCAAGATCCCCAAGGTGGCGGGAGGATTGACAAAAAAGTGGAGAACCCTCGATAAACAGGGATTCATTAACACCCTAGCCAGCTCTCTACCTACTTTTAACTCCAATGTTAATTCCATGGAAAAGGACATTGCGGACTGGCTGCTGTTGGCTACTGTTGGCTAGAGATACACATGCTCCTCTCACCAAATTCTCTCGTGCTAGATACTCAGATGCCCACAAAGGGTTCACCACCGAATTAAAAGATCAAAAACGTAAGCTCCGTCAATTAAAGAGGAAATGGAGGCTCTGCTATTCCATCGAAGATAGACAGCAGTTTCTGCTAGCTCGCAAGGATTATAAAAAAGCTATACTGACAGCTAAAGCTGCTTATTTCTCAGCGAGAATACTTAATGCCCATAATAAACCCAAGGACATTTTTAAGATTGTAAACGTGTAATCAAGGAGGGGGGACACGAGAGCTGGATATTTAGAGAGGTCCTGTTCTAATGCTCCCAGTGGTCTACGTAGGAAAAGACAGGTAAGAGCAGTTCCTCTAATTGGCCAATTTGGAAGTATAGTAGTAGTTACTATGATCTGAGAAGGGAAATTTCAAATTCAGATCTTGTTGCCCTCACACACCTGTTAGGGTGTCATGCTTCATCATTGGGCGTGCTCCTCGTCGGACCGGCGGTGCAATGTCCGACGGGCCTGGTGGCTTCTTTTTCGGAGGTCTTTTGATCTGAGTACGCCGTTTTGTATGAAGACAATGATTATGGAGGGTAATAGATCCTAAGAATGTGGGGATTCAAGAGAAATTAAAATAGGCCCTGGCCCCTCAATAGTTTTAATAAGGTTAAATAGGGCTGGGACTAAATAAAACCAGGGAGGCTACTTATGTGATGCAAGGTATCAGGGTAGCCTATAGTTGACAAGGGTCAACATGTTTCGTGTCACGGTGCTCAAGATTGAGCGACACTTCTTCAGGACCGTGGGACCAGTAAAGAATTCGTATACCTCAGTTTTCTTATAACGGGGTATTACAGGTCAACCACATACCAACTGGACCTAAGTATGGTTCAGAATAAAAGGCTCCGCCTCAGAGTGAGGGGTTCAAAGCTTCATAGGTAAGGGAGTAGTAACCGGACCACTGGAACGGTCCCTCCGAACGTTGACGGGGGCAGGCCACAACAGGACGTGTCTACTCCTCACGTGTCTACTCCTCCAGGTGAGGAGTAGACACGTCCTGTTGTGGCCTGCCCCCGTCAACGTTCGGAGGGACCGTTCCAGTGGTCCGGTTACTACTCCCTTACCTATGAAGCTTTGAACCCCTCACTCTGAGGCGGAGCCTTTTATTCTGAACCATACTTAGGTCCAGTTGGTATGTGGTTGACCTGTAATACCCCGTTATAAGAAAACTGAGGTATACGAATTCTTTACTGGTCCCACGGTCCTGAAGAAGTGTCGCTCAATCTTGAGCACCGTGACACGAAACATGTTGACCCTTGTCAACTATAGGCTACCCTGATACCTTGCATCACATAAGTAGCCTCCCTGGTTTTATTTAGTCCCAGCCCTATTTAACCTTATTAAAACTATTGAGGGGCCAGGGCCTATTTTAATTTCTCTTGAATCCCCACATTCTTAGGAGCTATTACCCTCCATAATCATTGTCTTCATACAAAACGGCGTACTCAGATCAAAAGACCTCCGAAAAAGAAGCCACCAGGCCCGTCGGACATTGCACCGCCGGTCCGACGAGGAGCACGCCCAATGATGAAGCATGACACCCTAACAGGTGTGTGAGGGCAACAAGATCTGAATTTGAAATTTCCCTTCTCAGATCATAGTAACTACTACTATACTTCCAAATTGGCCAATTAGAGGAACTGCTCTTACCTGTCTTTTCCTAAGATTGTAAACGACCTGAGTAGTGATGAGAGAATATCACCTAGCCAGGCTCCCACCCAAGAGCTGTGTAATTCTCTGAATTTTTTTTTGGGGGATAAAATCGCCATCATCAAGGCTAGTTTTCCCCCTACTGTCAACATGGAATCACTGGATGACATCTCCAGAAACTCACGTATTATGAACCACTTCTCAGCTATATGTCCTAACACACTAACAGATCTCATGACCCGTGTTAAGTCGGGGTCTCCCAATTACTGCTGCCCACCTCCTGTCCTCAGGGACACTTTCTCTGCATTACCTCATAGCATTCTCCCTTTTCTGAACGAGTCCCTCAGCAAGGGCGAGGTACCCAGTGCCTTCAAGAACGCTACGGTAGTTCCTCTTTAAAAAAAACAGGGGCTGACCCCTGAATTCCTCCAACTATCGTCCTATATCCCTTCTTCCCTTTCTGGCTAAGATTATGGAGTCTCATGTGGCCAGGTGCCTTTCTAACTTCATTGAACAATCGGAATACTTAGAGCCAAATCAAGCTGGCTTCCGGCCTGCTCACTCAACGGACTCAGTAATTCTTGCGGTACTGGATACGTTAAGAGCAAATGCTGACATGGGGGTCCCCCAGGCTCTTGTGCTCCTGGATCTGTCGGCTGCGTTCGACACGATCGATCATAACATCTTGCTGAACCGTGTCGAACAAGCAGGTATACAAGGACCTGCATATAACTGGATCAAGTCTTTTCTTACAGGCAGAACTCCAGCAGTACGTCTTGGTGCCTTCACTGCCCCCAAATTGTCCACTTCGTGCGGGGTCCCGCAGGGTTCGTCCCTTTCCCCACTGTTGTTCAATCTCTACTTTAGGCCCTTGATTCAGTCACTAAAAAACAGAAAAATAACCATCTTCAACTACGCCGACGACCTCCAGCTTGTCTTCCCTCTGGATTCTCCTAATTCCGCCACGGAATTTCAAACTACTATGCTCCATATCCAGCGTTGGATGGACCTTAACCATTTGAAGCTCAACCCGGGCAAGACGGAACTTGTGCTGCCCGGGAAGAGCGATGTCTACTGGGGCCCGCATTTCTGGCCGAGCGAATTAGACCCCCCTCCTACCCTTTCCCCATCCGTGAAAAGTTTAGGGGTTACCATAAATGCAGATCTCTCACTCAGAGGACAAGTGGGTGCAGTGGTTTCCACCAGTCTCTTCCAATTGCGTAAGATCAGGGAGATTGCTCATTTGCTGACCCACTCAGGCCTCGTTCAGGTTGTGATGGCGCTGGTTCTCTCACGCCTTGATTTCTCAAACTCTCTCTATATTGGTCTGCCTCAATTTCTGCTCAAACCTCTACAAATAGTTCAGAATCAGGCGGCAAGATTAATCTACAAACAGCCGAGATGGCAATCGGCTAGGCCCTGGTTGTTAAAACTTCACTGGTTGCCTGTGGCGCATCGTGCTGCATTTAAGACGGGTTGTCTAGCCTTCAAGGCACTGCACTACACCAAATAGCAAAAAAAAGGCTTAGCCCAGGGGGGGAAAAGGCCTTGCAGCGAAGGGGTTATAGTGTCCAATATCAAAATAATTCTACAAAGAGTTGCAGTTCAACTAGTCGTTACTAGATGTCCCTCACGAGTCAAATGCAAAAGCATTGAAATTATTATTACATCAAGCTGCAGTTCCACTCGTCGTTACTAGATGTCCCTCACAAGTCAAATGCAAAAGCTTCATGAAAGGGTTTCAATGCTTTTGCATTTGACTCGTGAGGGACATCTAGTAACGACTATAAGAGGCCTAGAATGCTTGTTTCTGGTCCAGGGAGGATCTGGCTCGGCAGTTTGGACTGGGCTGGACTGTTCCCACTGATGCACAGGGTTAAGATAGACTGATTTGCATATGGCCAGGTGTAAACTGGGGTGGCATGCTGAGCACAAGAATGATGGATTTAACCCAGATCTCTTAACTGGGAGTGAATGTTATAATTTTTTCTGCATTCCATCCATCAATTGTGTGTCCATCAATTGTGTGTCTTTTGCTTTGCCCTAAGTGTGCCCAGACACGTGGGTCCTGGGCTCACTGTGCCACTGGAATCCAGCTATTCTGGCTGAAGAGGGGTGAAACCCCGGACCTGGCTTGGCAGTTCGGGCTGAACTGTTCCCATGAGGCACAGGGTGTGGAAATATGGATTTTTCTGATCAGTTATGTCCCCTATCTTGGACCCCAACGGTTTCATGTATAAATCACAAGTACATGTATGTTCCCTCCAGTTCCAGTTATGAAGACGCAAACACATGTGCGTCCACCGTCAACATGTCCTCTTTCAGATCCACCATGAATGGGCCGGATATTCCATTCCTAAGTATGAAAGGCCACCGGCTTTATATGGTTCACTTATGCCATTTTACAGTCCAGGCAAGTAGGCCCTGATTCTGCCATCAAGCTTTTCCTGCCTTTTGCCTCTGAAAGCTCCAGTCTGAGCTCGCATCTGTATCCATGAACTTTGTCCTACTCCCTGCGCAGCTAACGGTGCCTGACATCAGCCTGTTGCCTGCCAAAAACTGTATTTCACCTTCGAAATTATCTGCTCCGCTCCCTATCCAATGCATTCCTGTCTAGTAGTTTAAGTAAACATTCTTCCAGCTACCGAGCAAAAGGCCCGACTCCTCTGTCTTTATGCAAGTAATTCATAGCCCTGTTACTATGGAAGATTTCTGCCCCCGCATATTGTGTAGACACTTAGACGCTTGTACACGCACTAACAGTCAGTATAGTCAGTATAGAATAAGATTCTACTCTAAGAGACCTCTCTTTTGGATAACATAGTTCTCTAAACATAGGATGTTAGATATGATTTGGGATTAGGTTGACTTGACCCTCCAGACTTCTGTCGCCACATGTAGAGCTAAATGTCAAGTCCCCTTCACCCCCTAGTTGCACGTCAATCACACGTCATGCTGCTGCGTGCGCATTTCTGCCAAGTATTTCTGCTGATATTGCGAAATTCTTTCATGGAACCACCCTATTATGACATCATACCTGATGACGTTCTTTAGTTACACCCAGTTACACCCACTTTTGCTACGCATGTATGTTTTATCTTTACTATCAATTGTTACGCCTCCTGCATTTGCTTCACTGTAATGCCTATTGTATAAAAATGATTACTTGTCAATAAAGTAGCGTCTTCACTTCCTGAACCTTCGTGGTGATGGAATATGGAGCTCCTCAATTTAAATTGATTTTGGAATAAAGCCCGTTCCGAACCTCTAATACCACGGATTCTGCCTCTTATTTTACTGAGCTATTATTATAGATTTTCCGCATCAAATTAAGTTCCGGTAATTAAATTATTTACCACATAAATGGCGCCCGAACAGGGACACTTTCTCATCTCACGCGCCGGCGGTGCGTTGCAGGCCCGGTCTCCTGTCACAGCTGGACGGACAACAACGCGTACCCACAGGATTTCCTGTATCTCCCTCCTGCCGAGCGGGGGTAACTGAGGCTGCGATCAACACCCAGACGAGGCGGTGAGAAGTGCGAAGTATCCCGACCAGAGCCTAGCTGAGAGAGCAAGATCCGAGGTATACAGAGGCCCACCAGTTTCCGAAGTTTCCGAAGTTCCGAGTCGAGTCCAGTCCGGTTCAAGTTCAGTTCAGTTCCGAGGCCTTCCGTTCCGAGCTACCCGGTGAGTACCATTGCCGGGGAGGCGTTCTGACGTGCACATAGGTTGTGCCGGTCAAGACGGGTTTGGGTACACAAATCCGGTCTGCACTGTTTCAGCAGTGTATCTGTACTGTTTAGCAGTATATCAAGTATGTCTAGTATATAATTCAGAATTACCTAGTTAGTATCGAGTATTATGCTTAGTGACTAGTTCCCTAGATGACCATCATTGTTTATTCATTAAATGTTAAATGTTAAAATGTTTTAAATACGTTCTGTATATTGTGGTGTGAATGACTGTTCATTATTGTGTTTTATGGTATTAAACGTGTTCAAAATTAGGTATCAGATCAGTTCTCAATATGCCGCTCTTTTCGAAATTAAGACAGATCAAAACTAGAAAAGGGGTACTCGAAGAAGCTGTTCCCATTCCTCCTAGGGACACTCCAGGGTACTTCATGTATCATAAACATGGCCTAGACGCCATATTATTTCTTGATCTATGGGTAGACTACACCAAGGAATTACCAGAAAGTCAGAGGTGGCCCGCAGCTGGGACCTGGGATGCAGATTGCATTATGAAAGTAGAAGAAGAATTATGGAAAAAGAAAGCTAGACAGTCACAGAAAGATGCCATTGAATTATGGCGTAAAGAATCATATAGACGCACAGAAAAAGCGCTCAGACAGGAAGAGAAAAGTAAGGAGAATTCAAATAAAGTTCGAGAAAGTGTATTAATTGAAGAAGGTACTCGAGTAAAGTCAGAACAAACAGACAGACAAAGAAATGCCCTTGTGAATGGTATGTATCCTCTTCTGGCTGAAGGATTACCTAAGGCTACTCCGGAAATACCAAAAGACTTGCCACCCCCATTGTTTCCGATAAAAGTACATCCCAAAGGGCATCCCAGATCCGCAGAAGATGTTT
Source organism: Triturus cristatus (assembly GCF_964204655.1). Taxonomy (NCBI): domain Eukaryota; kingdom Metazoa; phylum Chordata; class Amphibia; order Caudata; family Salamandridae; genus Triturus; species Triturus cristatus. The sequence continues at coordinate 852,866,311 of NC_140586.1, read as the reverse complement.
TTCTTTCCTCTTATTTAGACGACGCAGCTCCCGAGTATGCTAATACTGCGCCACATAGACCGTCTGCCGAGGGGGTTCAACGCCAAGACCCTCCTCCGTCTGTACCTCTGCAACAACAAACCCCGACACAAGTTCCGGCAAGCACATCTGTTTCTACATCTGCATCCACACCTATGGTTGCTATATCACGTTCAACGAATCCTTTCACATCCAGCACCCCAGGTGGTGCTACCGGAGGTACATCAAGCATTTTTTCTACGCCACCCAGAACAAATAAACTTTCCTTTCAAGAATTAGCCCACCAACGTACACCCAAACTAGTAACTCCCAACACGCTCAAGGAACTTCTAATAGATTGTAGATATGACCCTGTGCCCGGAAAAGGGGACGAAATGATGCTGGCATCATTACGTATCCGACGAGCTGCAATATACTTAGGGAAGCTACCAGGAATGACTGCACATTTAGAAAATATATATCATTTTGTTCAGTCAGGGCGAGACCCTGAGAGTATTACCAGAGCCATGGAGTACCAAAAGGTGGAAATACAGGGGGAACTGTTACGTTTCCTCATAAACTGTGTGATCAGAAATCAAGACCAACCAGGGGTAAAACCGGAAGAAATGCAAATTCTTACCACATGGGGTAAGAATATATCAGAGGGGAGACACGATAAACGATCATGTATAGTAGCTATGAGCCGAAAGATCCGCAAAGAAATAGAACGAATACACGAAGAAAGATTAGCAGTAGACGAGCCTGAACAAACCGAGGACGAGGAAGAATTAGAACTGCCCACAGGACAGTTAGAAACCATGGCCTATGTAGGTAGAGGAAGACCTTGCAATAATACTAGATGCTTTACTGATCCGATATGTCCGATACGTCCAGATAATAACAGAAAATTCCAAACTCCTATAATAAATATAAGGTCCCCCGAACATTCATTCCAAGCCGCTGACAAATTACTCCGAGAACGAAGGGGTTATCATATACTCGATTCTATGGACGAACAAGAATTAGCCAGGTCAGCCGTACACTGGGTTGATAGTCCTGGAAAATATGGTGATGATACACTAGCACATACGTTTTTGAACCTCGCCCCAGATGAACAGCGTTTAGCTGGTATCTATATGATTCAACAACTCCTTATATTATATAAAAGCCAACACTCCGATCCTGGCCCCTTACCTGATATATTGACTGAATTACTCACGAATAAATGGAGAGGTTCCGGTACTAAGTTAATTAGAGAAATACTAGAATCCAGAAAGCAGTACATCCTTTTTGTATGTCCTGAACATGTCTCACTGCCCATCAAGGAAAGAACGACGTATTACATGGATAGACAGAATCCCTTACGCGAAGTACACCCGATAAAAGGTGATGACAATGAGTTTAAACGTGTGTTTGTCTACACACCCATATCCAAAATAGAACTATTAGAAATGAAGAAAGTGGTCCCCAGTCATGATAAAGACCCAGCGGGTTTCCACCGTGAAATTAAAGATATGTTACTCATGGGAGAATATACCTACCCCGACATTATGACAATATGAAAGGTATTAATGCCTGCGGGCATTTACGAAAAACTCAAGGAAAAGGATTGGGAGGTGGGAGACCAGAAGATAGATTGGACAGCATTAGAAAACGAAGAAAAAGCTCGAGGTCCAGGTTCAGGGCTCGGGGACAAGATCAAAGCACTACCAGGTCTACTAGTACAGGTACTGCCACGTTTATTAACTACGAAAAAGGAAGACTGGGGTGCAATCTCAGCCTGTAAACAAAAATCAGATGAAGACACTAGTGATTTCTATTCCCGATTTGAGAAATGTTTTGGTATAAATAGTGGAATAAAAGCAAGTAGCGAGTCGTATCCACATCTGTTTGTGACAAAATTGGTTGAAAATGCCTTGCCCCAAGTTAAGAATAGAGTATTGAAGTTCGAGAGTACCTGGCAAGGTAACACTCCGTCACAAATGTTACAAATGCTACAGTACCATCACAATAGAATTAGAGAAGAACAAGAACATGAACATAGACGCATGAAAGACACGAAAATGAAAATGCTAGTTTCCCAGACAGTTCCAGCTGATGGTCATAAGAAGGGTATAACACAGTCCAGTGTTTCAACAGGTCCTGTAAAAGGGACATGTAATTATTGTAAACAGCCAGGTCATTATGTACACGATTGTCCAGTCTTAAAACATAATATCGCCATAGGTAATACAAAAGAAAGACCACGACCACTTAGACAGGATCAGAACCAACAAGGAGCACTGCAGCATGCACAGTCCATGCCAGCTCCGCAACAGTCTATGCCAGCTCCGCCACCGCAGCCTATTGCTGCCACACAAACAACGACCCGACAGATGTATGAGACCGCACAATATGACTATCCTGATTATCAACGATACTCATGAAACAGCCTAGAGAGGGAAGTTGGCTTACCCCTTATTGAGGTCCCTGTAGATCAAGAAGGACCTTATGTACACAGTGAACTGTTAGGTCAAGATAGAAAATTCTTACTTGATACAGGGGCAAGCCGAACAACAATAAAACGTAGTGAAGTTCCAGGGGCACCCCTCTCAGGCTCACAGAATATTTCCCTTGGCTTTTCAGGAAAACCTATCATTAACGAAGTAACACAGCCTCTTCCACTTACGATCGGTCCCTTGACACGAACTACAGATTTATTACTTACTAAATCATGTCCAGAAAACTTGTTAGGCATAAAAACTTTGAAAGCTCTAGGAGCTATTATATGTTGTTCTCCGGAAGGAGTAAGATTGTTTTTACGTGATTTCAAAGGGCACTACGTGTCCCGAGACATGGATCACCGACTACAGACTTTACCCACACATTTATGGGCACAAGGCCCTACAGATGTTGGTTGCATGAACATTACACCATATCGAGTCACACTAAAGGCAGGAGTGGTACTTCCACGAATGCGACAATACAAGTTACCCCCAGATGCTGTAGTGGCTTTACTACAAATCATTGACGAGCTTATTACCCAAGGAGTGGTTGTGGAAACTGACTCCAATGTATGTAATTCACCGATAATTCCGATTCTTAAACGAACCGATCCAACAGCCCCGCCAGTATATCGATTGGTTATTGATCTGCGCGAATTAAATAAATGCATAGTACCACAATACCCCGTAGTCCCAGACATTTCTTCATTACTGACAGCCATTGATTCCGAAGCGACATTCTTTACTGTAATTGATCTCAAGAATGCCTTCTTCAGCGTCCCAATAGATCCGGAAAGCCAATACTTGTTCGGATTTAGTTTAAATGGACGTAGCTTTAAATTCACACGCGCACCTCAAGGATTTACCGAAAGCCCCAGCATCTATAGCCAAGCACTGAAACGAGAACTCGACAGTATCCACATGCCAGTCAACACTGCCCTGCTTCAATATGTCGATGATCTGCTGATCACCGCTAGAAGCGAACCTGAATGTGAAAAAGCCTCACTGACGGTTTTACAATTTTTGGCCGAAAAGGGGCACAAGGTGTCCCCTTCTAAGCTGCAATTCTGTGTCCAGCGAGTTGTTTACCTTGGTCACTCGCTGTCCAAGGAGGGAAGGCAGCTTACATCAGATCGCATCCAGTTAATTGCAAATATGCCAATACCCAAGACACAAAAGGAGGTGCGGGCTTTCATAGGCCTCACTTCATATTGTAGGCAGTGGATCCCTCAGTATGCATTTCTAGCAAAACCCCTCATTCAATTGACAACACAGGAGGCAGCCACATCGACTGTTCTCCCTTGGACTCAGGAACATACACAAGCTTTTGAAAGCCTAAAGAAAGCTTTATGTCAAGCACCTGTTTTAGCAACACCATGTTACAATAAACAGTTTACACTCTTCGTTACAGAACGCGAAGGTACTACCTTGTCAGTACTCACACAGGAACAAGCAGGATCACACAAACCATGTGCTTATTTTTCTAGTACATTAGATCCCGTAGCTCAGGCTTTGCCTGCGTGCCTGAAATCAGTGGCAGCAACAGCTTTAGCAATCAGACAAAGCGATGCCATAGTATTAGGACATCCATTGACAGTACAAGTACCACATGCAGTAGAGGTTCTCTTGAACCGCACACAAACACAACACTTGACTATAGCACGACTCACTGGTTATGAATTAACATTGTTTCAGCCACATATAGAAATCAGACGTTGTAGTACATTGAATCCTGCCACACTGTTACCTGTAAATGGAACAGACCCACTAGCACATGATTGTATTGAAGTTATCACTATCACGACGAAACCCAGACAAGATTTGACAGACGTCCCATTGTCAGACCCAGACCTGACGTTGTATGTAGATGGTTCATGTATGAGAACAGGTACAGGAGAGCTAGTGGCCGCTTACGCAGTCACAACAGACACTGAAATCGTTGAAACAAATTGCATAAATACCTTGTCAGCTCAAGCCGCAGAGCTCATCGCTCTGACACAAGCCTGTGTTCAAGCCACAAATAAAAAAGTCAACATATACACTGATTCACGTTATGCATTCGGAGTTGTACATGACTTCGGCGTGCTGTGGCGAGAGAGAGGTTATTTAACTTCTCACGGTGCCCACATTCAGCACGGACCCCTCATTCATGCCTTATTAGATGCAATACATCTACCCACTGCAATATCAATTATGAAATGTAAAGCTCATACGAGAGTTACTGATATCATTTCTCAAGGCAACGATCTAGCTGACAGAACAGCTAAACAGACTGCTCAAACTCAAACATCCGACATGACAAAGACAATAGTCCCGACACCAACATATTGCATGATGGTTAAGGATCCCGCTCTTGACGTAATCGACATACAGACACATGCTACACCAGACGAAATAAAGAAATGGACTGCATTAGGAGGGATCCAAACGGATCAAGGATGGATGACGAAGGAAAAATCTGTGTGGTTCCTTCCTGATTCAATGGTCCAAGTCGTTATTAACACTGTACATAGTCCAGCGCATCTAGGAGAAAAAGCTATGCTAGACAGCATTCAACACATTTGGTTCAACAAACATTTACGAGCAGCAGCTAAACAAAACGTTCGTACCTGTATGATCTGTTGTCAGTTTAACCCAGGTAAAAGCATTCCCGTAGAGCAGGGTGGATTTCAGCCTCCTGATCACCCTTTTGAAGTCCTCCAGATGGATTATATCCAGATGGAACGATGTCGAGGATTCAAATATGTTCTCGTAGTTGTCTGTGCTCTTTCCCGTTGGACAGAGGCATACCCGGTTTCAGATTACACTGCCCCGACTACTGCCAAACAGTTAGTTCGAGAATTCTTCCCACGGTACGGTTTACCACGTGCTGTCTATTCAGATAACGGCCAGCCGTTCTCATCCGAACTAATGAAACACGTTTCACTTTTGTTAGGCTATCAGTGGAAATTTCACTGTGTCCGACACCCCGAGGCAGCAGGTCTCGTGGAACGACATAACCAGACCCTGAAAATTAGATTGTCCAAAATTTGTAGAGAGAAAGGTGTCGACTGGGTAGTAGCCTTACCCGTTGCACTCTTTTACATGAGAATGGTAGCACACTCTCGAACAGGGCTATCCCCTTATGAAGTGATCTTCGGTAGACCACCAAATATGTGGGGGACGCCTATACCACGCAAAATAACTGATATTGACTGTAATATGCTGACAGATTACTTGGCTTCCTTGATGTCTGCACTACAATCTTGTCGTTCACAGGTAGCTGCAGCTTTTCCCGACAACACCGAGGTGAAACCCCATGACGTAATTCCAGGGGATTTAGTTTTAGTGAGGAACTTTGACCGGAAGTCTCAGCTGGATCCTAGGTGGAAATCGCCTCAACTCGTATTGCTAACGACGAGGACAGCCGTGAAGATCGAAGGTCGAAAAGGCTGGATACATTCAAGTCATATCAAGAAATTTCATGGACTACCATCCGACGTAAACGACACACCTTGCGTGTCTTCACCGATTGACTCAAAACTTCCTTTGGTTGAACTGAATAACCATGAACAATATAAACTAAAACTTCGGTCTAACAAGTCAGGCAATTTGATTGTTTAAGTCCTCTCCAAGGTGAATCGGTCGAATTCGTCTCTGACATGTATCCCTTAGACCTGTATAGAGAAAGAAACAGAAGGATAAAGTTGAAACAACATGCGTACTGTAAATCACTGCGTAGTCATTGCACAGTGACGTTATTAATTTTGTTTTTCTTAAGTCTTTTAATAATTACTGCAAGTATATTGTTGCACATATATTATCCTATTTTTAGACATATTTACAATGTTACTACCGAACATTCTTTCAGTGAATTACCTCCGCATGAATTGTCCTATAGATTTGCGCTGCGCAATAACACTTTTATTAGTATGTTACATCATTCCCATCAGGTTAGCAATGCTACAAATTGTTGGATATGTGGCCGACTCCCTCCCTTTCAGAACTATAAAGGAATTCTGCCTCTCTTTCCATACCCGTTCACACACAACGGCTCCTGTGGAGCATGGTTTAGTTTAATTAATTCCCTAGATTCGAATTCTGCAGTTTACCAGAATAACTGGGTATGGGGAAATCTGAACTTAGTTTTACTCAAAGTCTGTCACCCTAACAAGGAGGGACTTCCCAAAAGAACAGGAACTGATCTAGAAAATGAAGTATATGGATTAGGTAATTTTACGCTTAATCTCATGATCCTGAATGTCGAATCCGAAGCTACTCCAATTTTGCCCGCCATGTCAGTATTTCCAGTTAAAGGTGAATTATGTGTAAGAAAGAATGGTTCCATACATATGGGCCATAGTAGATGCACCACTGTAATAGAATTTAGTGACCAAGGCAAGTCTACATTTAGAGTTTCCCGCCATTCCTACTTCATATGTGGTCAGACGGCATACATACGTTTGCCTCTAGATGGGGATGGTACCTGCTACATCGGATTCCTTTTGCCACCTGTTTTTCTAGCTCCTCCTGATTATCATAGAAATACTCATTTAGTACACAATAGAGAAAGGAGAGATCTCCCAATAGTCGATTACACTGAGACAGCATGGGAAAAATACACAGATTTCAATAAAGGTCTCTTTCCCTATATAGGTACAGTTACCAATAGTAAGCTGATACGTAGATTAACTAGAACCCTTGAAGCAGTAGTGAACGAAACTATTTCCGCCTTAGGCAATTTAACAGAAGAGCAGTCTGCTATGCGGATTGTTGTGCTTCAAAATCGTCTTGTCCTTGACGTCATCCTGGCCGATAGGGGCGGAGCTTGTAGGGTCATCGGATCGAGCTGTTGCATTTTCATACCAGAAAATTCGCCATCTGTATATAAAGCCATAACTCGCCTTCATAAGATTGTAAGCCAGATACACCAGAATCCAGGCACCTGGACTTGGTCCGGTTGGTTTTGGAGTGTATTATCTACCTTTGGATGGAAGGTCCTATCCTTCCTAGGTATTGGCTTTCTCATACTATTCAGTTGCTGTCTATGCCTACAATGTGGACCAGCGATCTGTGGTCTGTGTGCCACATCGTGTATTCCACCACCAAGATTTCATTCATCCCAGAGGAAAAAAGAAGAACAAATGATGCTATATGAACAGATCGATGGATTGATGAAGATTGATATCTCTTAACGGGCAAGTAGGGGACAAGGAGGGAATGTGGAAATATGGATTTTTCTTATCAGTTATGTCCCCTATCTTGGACCCCAACGGTTTCATGTATAAATCACAAGTACATGTATGTTCCCTCCAGTTCCAGTTATGAAGACGCAAACACATGTGCGTCCACCGTCAACATGTCCTCCTTCAGATCCACCATGAATGGGCCGGATATTCCATTCCTAAGTATGAAAGGCCACCGGCTTTATATGGTTCACTTATGCCATTTTACAGTCCAGGCAAGTAGGCCCTGATTCTGCCATCAAGCTTTTCCTGCCTTTTGCCTCTGAAAGCTCCAGTCTGAGCTCGCATCTGTATCCATGAACTTTGTCCTACTCCCTGCGCAGCTAATGGTGCCTGACATCAGCCTGTTGCCTGCCAAAAACTGTATTTCACCTTCGAAATTATCTGCTCCGCTCCCTATCCAATGCATTCCTGTCTAGTAGTTTAAGTAAACATTCTTCCAGCTACCGAGCAAAAGGCCCGACTCCTCTGTCTTTATGCAAGTAATTCATAGCCCTGTTACTATGGAAGATTTCTGCCCCCGCATATTGTGTAGACACTTAGACGCTTGTACACGCACTAACAGTCAGTATAGTCAGTATAGAATAAGATTCTACTCTAAGAGACCTCTCTTTTGGATAACATAGTTCTCTAAACATAGGATGTTAGATATGATTTGGGATTAGGTTGACTTGACCCTCCAGACTTCTGTCGCCACATGTAGAGCTAAATGTCAAGTCCCCTTCACCCCCTAGTTGCACGTCAATCACACGTCATGCTGCTGCGTGCGCATTTCTGCCAAGTATTTCTGCTGATATTGCGAAATTCTTTCATGGAACCACCCTATTATGACATCATACCTGATGACGTTCTTTAGTTACACCCAGTTACACCCACTTTTGCTACGCATGTATGTTTTATCTTTACTATCAATTGTTACGCCTCCTGCATTTGCTTCACTGTAATGCCTATTGTATAAAAATGATTACTTGTCAATAAAGTAGCGTCTTCACTTCCTGAACCTTCGTGGTGATGGAATATGGAGCTCCTCAATTTAAATTGATTTTGGAATAAAGCCCGTTCCGAACCTCTAATACCACGGATTCTGCCTCTTATTTTACTGAGCTATTATTATAGATTTTCCGCATCAAATTAAGTTCCGGTAATTAAATTATTTGCATATGGTCAGATCTAAACTGGGGTGGCATAGTGAGCAAAAGAATGATGCATTTAACCCAGATCTCTTGACTGGAGGTGAATGTTTTGATTTGTTCTGCATTCCGTCCATCAATTGTGTGTCTTTTACAGACTCCCTCCTACTACATGTCCCATTTTCTGACTAGACTACATCACATATATGAGGTTTTGGCCAAATGTACGTGGATATGTCATGGGTTACCATGTCCCTCAGAGGGCTGACGCTGTCAGGCACACAGTGGATATGTTGAGTAGTGTGCACCTAGCTGGATACTCATGCCTTATCAATTCTTCCATAGACAAAATCTACACATGCAAGCACACAGCCAGTTGTATGTGCTATGCCTACACCTAAAGTACACATCAGTTACCAGGAAGAACCATACTAAGCAATGTGGCCTCACATACATGTATTGGACACTGGCCTGCTCCACTGGTGATCCAGCTGTACAGCCCTATGGTTAGATGTGATCTAATGGTGATGCATATTGGATGTCAAGGATCCTGTTGTAGGAATGTTCACCTGTACTGGCACCACAAAGGTATTCCAGGGACAAAAGTAGGCATCCTTGAACCTTGGAGTAATGGTGTTTGAGTTGTGGGGGGAATGTTTTTGCATTCAGGAAGAACACCCTCTTTCTCAAAATAGGATTTCAAAACTTGGATATACGTTAGTATCTGTCTTGTTTACATTTCACAACACATGCATGCCAGAGACAGTTTGAGGATGTGGAGATTTAGCCATCCTATGAGCCTTAACATGGTCAGCTTTCGAATAGTACACATAGTAAATATAGCAACAACTAGAAATACTTGTTTTGCATCTGATTCCATGAGTCATGTTTGTAACACACCACGCAACACACACAGGCCACACATTTTAGACAATGAAAGTCTTGTATTACGGACAATTGTAAATAGGCATGACAAACCAGACATGGTGACTTGGCATTGCTTTACATATCTTATTGATAGACATAGACCACCAAAGTGTGGTGAAATGTACGTTTCACCCACCATAGGTTTATGCTATGAGTTATACCGGGCCCCTCATTTCCCGGCATGTACTGGACAGCAGCACAGTAAGCCGTCACACTGCACTGCCTTTGTGTTATTGTATATTTAGACTGATGTGACAGCTATGTAAGATAAAGAAACATTCCTATGCATTAACTCTGAAGCATGGAACAGACAGCCGCCATATACCAGTGGAGGCACCCGTATACCATGTTGCAAATGTGACTCAGTTGCAGACGTGATCAGTGCTGTGCAAGTAGAAAATAAATTCCTGAGAAATGCAAAAGGGATGATGGCCTTTCTGTGTTGTGAGGTGTGTTGCAGATTGCTGCACTCAGTGTGTGTCTCATTTATGAGGTTTTAGCACAGGGAAGCACCTCAAGAAATCTAGCAGCACTTGCCTGCATCAAACCAAAGTTTATGAATGTGCCATTATGTATGACATATAATACATGAGGCTACTTTTACCCAACGTCAGCAGACACTGGTTTGGCATGTGGCAAAGTAGTTACCCATGCACTATGGTGCAAATTTGCCTGTCTTGCAGAGCAGATGACTTTTGTGCTTGGAAGGAGAGTTACATGTCCAAATAAAAGAGAATTTATGGATTAGTTTGGGAACCTCTTGTGCCACTGGTGCATAATTTTTGAAATGTTGAAAAGTGAGGTACTGGCGGCACTACGTTGCTGTAAAAGTCCCCCTAAGGCATTTTCAATGTTCTCTAAATGCACCTAAAGACATAGTTAATGTTACGGCAAGGTGAGCTATTGACATTAATCCAAGGTGCACAACCTCTTCCACACACCTGTATTGGCTTTGTGGAGGCACTATGAGGAGACAAGTATTCAGTGCTAAATCTTTTTTCCATGTTACATGTGTCCTGCATTCTGCAGTACACATCTATCTGGTAAGAATTTGCACTTTACAATTGAATATGAGCAGGGAGGCTTCGCTTCCGGAACTGACTCAATCAGCACCAATACACAGCCACCCTTGCACCATTGTGCAAGGATGCGTACATTAGCACATAGCAGCCTGTTGTGTGCCACAGGGGCAAAGGGAAGGAATCCCCTGTAGCTTGGAGATTGAACACAATTCACACATTTTATTTTAACTCAGGGCAACACATCAAGACTCATTTCAGCACTGCCCCAAAAACACATATGTGTGGCTCCAAGTGTGTATAGTAGACCATGGATGTTGTGTCAAAACACCAACATCAACACACTTCCTACAACACAGTCCCACATTGTACTGGCTGGCAGCGGTGGCTGACACAGGTAAGCGGGGTGAGGTGGGGCAGGGCGCGGTGGCAGGGGAAAGCCTACAGATGACAGAATATGTATTATTTATTTATTTAATTATACCTATTCCATCGTCTGTTGACTTTCCCCCCGTCCAACCCTGCCCCGCTGCGTTTACCTGTGCCGGCCGCCGCTGCTGGCTGGAAGGGAACCATAATGACAAGGCCTCAAAATGCCACAGAGGGTGACTCTGCATGACCTTAAAAATGTGTGCTGAACCATTGTGCCACCAGTACAAATCATGAAGGAACACACAAGTGGCGATGTGGTATTCTTCATAAAACCCTAGTATAGGGCCTCATTTATGAGCTTTAGCCGTAGAGCAGCGCCGCAGGGCTTCCTGCTGCGCTGCCTTACAGCTAAATAAAAGGGCAGAAATATGCCATATCTATCAGATACAGCGCATTCCTGTCCTTTTCCCCTGCGCCGACACACAATGGGCTGCCGTACACCAATGCAGGGACCTTTGTACCATAGTGCAAGGGTGCCTGCATTGCAGGAATGGTTATTTTTGTGCAGGAAGGATGCAGTACACATAGGAAAAGGAAAATCGAGGAAAATTTATATATTTCTCCTCATTGTGCCTCGCTTATGCCTCCCTGGTAAAGGCATTATTTTTTGGCTCTGCCTCAGATTTTCGATTTCTTCTAAATCTGGGGCAGTGTCCAAAAGGCATGGAATTTGCCACGAATGCCCTCAGCAACACCCATTGCACGCTCCTTTAATGCAGTAAACCATATTTTCGAGGCAGCATTAAGCAAAAAATAAGTGGCTTATTGCTGCCTCATAAATATTGAGCAGGCTCCTGCGCCACGTACGTCACAAAAAGTGACGTTCTGGTAGAGCACTGGCCCTCATAAAAGAGGCCCATAGTGCTTTTTCACCTGCACCATGCACCGCTGGTGGTTCGATTTTTAAATGTGACAAAGGGGATCTTCCTGTGGCAAAAGGGGTGAATGTTTATACCCATATGTCTTTTGCAGGGTGTTGTGTGATTTGTACTTCAGATGGGTTCTGTACACCTACATGTCACATTTCACTGGGGTGGCAGTGGCCTGGTACTACACGTCTGACATGTATGTGAGTTACATGATGGATCTACAGTGAACTGGGCAACATCTGACTTTCCAGTGTACAAGACATTTAGGTGACACTTAACTGTAATTGACATACTAAACATTCTTAACTGTAATTGACATACATAACATTCTTTTGCACGACACGTCGCAAATGCAGACTGGTACCTAGGTAAATTCATTGCACAACATTAGCTTGTTAGCCACATTGCCCCTTGTTGCAACTTACCCTGTGGGTCTTGCAGTTCCTCATGCTCAGCAATGTCCTGTCCTGGGAGTCTTGCCACCAACTCCTCTGTTATGACAGCTGCCACCAACTCCTCCGGGGCATCCAGCTCCTCCATTTCTGCTGGGCTCCCTCCTCCGGTCTGCATTGCTGCCTTCAGGTTTTGGGATATTTTCTCTTTGGCCCTGCACTTGATGTCATGCCAGCATTTCTTCAAATCTGGCACTGTCCTCTTCGCTTGAGCCACACAGTTGACCTTAGCCAACATGGACTGCCAAATGGCATCTTTTCTGGATAATGGCAACTTAGAGGTGACAAACAACTGGTGTTGGTGGTCTGGCACCTCATTGATTAGTATTTCATTCTCCTCCGCACTGAACTTTACTTTCCTCTTTCTTATTCCCTGGGTTTTGGACTGGACGTCCTGGCTAGCATGTGGGAGGTTCTCTTGGCTGCTTGTGTCTCCTTCCTGCTCCATGAATTCTTCGTTTGACTCCAAAAATGATTTTTAATCTAGATATGTGTATTTTTGGCTCTTTTTAAATCGTGATGCAGCGAAAAAGTGGTGCAAGGCTAGTTTGTCTTGTGTCGGAATACGTGATTCTGACTTACGACACTTTTTCAGCAGTTGCATCAGTTTTTGGTACGTCAAGACGGCGGCGTCAGCATCATTTATTTTTTTTCTCATCACTTGTGGCATGGTTAGGTGATTAAGTCATTTGAAATAAGATTCAAAATGTGCCATGGGAAGGATTTCTCTTGCCTGATGGATGACTAAAGAACGAAGATCATGCCACATGCTTTGCAACTTTTTTCTGACTTATAAAGGCGTTCCTAGTTTAGAAGTTTTAGAGATCTGCAGAGGACGAGACTTAGACGTAGAGACGGAGTTCTGCAAAGAGATGCAGAGGAGGGGAGGACATACTATAATGGAGAGCAGAACAGATTCAGACGAGGGAAGATTAGATGTATGCTATGTGCTCCATTCTGACTTTTATTAAAAACCCCAAGCTTTATGAGTCGACTAACTGGTTTTGCCAAGGCGTATTTGCTCTGTGCTTTATTTCTCTATATGGAAGATTCTGCAATTATTAATTAATGATTTACCCTCATGCTAATCACACTCTTGCTTTATTTTTAAACTCTTCCATGGGTGCTGACTTACATAATTTGCGCCACATTTCTTAGAATAGGGATTCTTTCCTTTATGGAATGTGCTGTATGCACAGCATAATATGCTCTGCACTAACGTTATTTTCTATTATCAGGTCTGTAACCTGATTGATACTTGACTAATGAATGAGGAAACACAGAATATCAAACGTCAATTTGAAAATAAAACCCTTTAAAACTAATCACACCTCTTATTATTGACTAAAATGTTTATCTGCATTTGATTATTTGCCTGTGTTTATGAAGGAGCTCTTTTGGTCAAAATACGGTGGCAAAGATTCATCACCTTGAGAACAGATATTGGCGTGGAAAAGGGTAATGGTAATTAAAGGTAATTGTGCCACATTTACTAAATTTTCCGAAGAGAGATTACTGCAAGATTTCCTCGCTATCAGCTTGGTAGCAGAGGGAAGGTTTCACACCTTCACATAAAGGAGCAGAGTTTTATTTTACCGCTCTGAATGGACCTACAAAATATTTTCCAAGTTAGAATAACTGCCCACTTCTGATTCCAATGCCCAGAACTTGAAGACCTGCAAAGCGGTATTAGATGGCAATACGAGAAGGCGGTTGCTAAAGAAGGTCTGACTATTAATAGGGAGAAATGTGTTGCTGTCATTTTTATTGCGGTAATTGCATTTGCGGTTATTGCGTTGGTTTAGATCGTGGCATGCGGTAATTGTGTTTGCAGTAAATGTGTAGAGTGAGATAGATTGCAGTGATAATTTGATTGTGGGTGTCTTGCGAATCTGTCGTGAGAATCGAGAGAATGTGGTTTTGTGTACGACGTGGCCCAAGTAGACTTAGTAGATTTGAGTTTCGGGTCCCGAAGTGACCCAAGATCCTGGAATAGTTTAAGGTGTAGAAGACACCTAGATTTTGATTGTCTGACCGAAGAGTTGCTGAGATTGTCGTGAGACCTCATCGACAGCTCCACCGAAGACTGGGAACTTTGTGTGAATGGGATGAGTGTGAATCGTGTAGTGACTCTGAGCGCAAAGGGTAAACTATATTGGTTCAGGTGATTCCCCGCTGGACGAGGTTTCCTCGCAAGTTAGCGTTCTTTGAGTGATCGAATTCTATCAATCTTTTAGAAAGGCAGACAATTACGGATTTAAGATGATTGTGTGAGAGAATGTGTACGGAGAAATTGTGAAGGAGGGTGAACTGCTGCGAGGAGCGAGAGTGACATCAGAGTGTGCCGCGCTGTGATAGTTCCGTTGTGTGATTACTGTATTGAGATTGGTTGAAAGTTTTCAAGAATTAAAACTGTAACAGGATTGGAGGAAAGAAATCTGACGTTTATCGAATTGAATCAAAATGTTCCATTGAAGTATTACAGAAATGAAATTGTTTCAAGGCTTTAAGAATTTTTTGGGAGGTAATGTGACGAATTCGATTTGGGTCAATGACAGGGCACCACCTGAGGGAACGCCTGCACATTTTATGTTAACAAATTTGGGAGTAAATTCATGTTTGTGGATTCGCCAATGGTGCAAGATTACTGAGAAAGAGGGTCCTTTAAGTTTTCCAAAATATGGTACTTTTGAATTGCAAATATTTTGACAGATTAAGGGAAATGTTATGTGAAATAAAGTCCCCATCTAGAGCCACACAATTTGAAGCCTTAAGTGTGTGGGAAAAGACAGCAAGAGACAAGGAAAGAGAGAACGAAAGGGTAAAGGATAAGATGTAGGAGTAGGAAATTAAGGATGAAAAAAAGCTTCAAACCAATAGTGATTTACGGGATTAATTATTGTATGCATTGTTAACTGAGTGTCTACCAGCTTATGTGGTCCCCACTACAAATTCTGATAATAGTGTACCAGCAAGTACTATAGTGGCTACTGCTTCTGTTGAACCAAGAGAAATACAGATTGAGAGAACTTTGCAGACATTTCAGATTGCCACCACCTGTTGACTAGATACTGACAGTGCTACCTCCAGGTGTAACCGCTCCAATTGTGACTGATTCGGTATAAGTACTACAAACTGTAGCTGTACAAGCAGTGCCTAAATAAATTGTAACTGTCCTAATTAATATGATCCCAACTCGAGAAGCTCATAGAGCTGTAGAAGGAGTAATTACATCAGGGTTTATCTCGACATCTAAGAACTCAAAGATTATAGAACGGAAACTGCCCCAGACAGTTCACACATTGAAAGATGGGGAAATATTGTCTTTACATCACCAATAGCCCAGGGAGCAACACATTTATTTGAAGATGGGATTTTTGACCATGGTTTGAGGAAGCAGCAGGGAATATAAAGATAGAGAGCCCGGTGAAACAAGTTGACCCAGAACCCGGAAACGAGAGACCACTTAATGTTTCAAAGTGAAAAATTGAACATGAAGAAATTATCAGAGAATATTTAGATCTTAAGAATTTGAACCAAAATCAGGAAAAAAAAGCCCTGAATACGGAAATTACAATATGTGCAGTAACTACACATAATAGACTGACTGATTCAGCCAGAAAATATGAAATTGATTTTTCAGGAAGTTTTCCATTTCAGAAAAGTTTCAGAGTACAGATGGATGATGAAGCAATTGAGACAGTGCGTTCTTTAGGAATGCGATTACACATTACAGAATTGGTGAAATTCATTCATAAACAGAATAGCTTGAGAAATTAGGGAACAAGTAGGAAAGAAAACATGAGAAGAAAAAGAAACCACCAGACCTAGTAGAGGAAAATAATAAACAGGATGAGGGAGAATCTTCAGCTTATCCATGGAGAGCGCATGTTCATATACCATGGATTTATTAAAATCTCAAAGGTGTTGTGCATTAATTTCAAAATGTTCTTTGATACTGCAAAGCCAATTGATTTGTTGTTTGAATGTAAAGTTATTGGGCAATGGCCAAGTGAGGAGATAATGAGAAATGCTTGTACTAATGCAACCATCTTCTGTTGTTGTGGAGACAAATTAAGCAGTGATTACTTTTCTGAAGGGCAGGGTGCCACCAAAAGATGTTGATTGGGTAAAGATTAAAAAAACCTCACAAGAACCTAAAGAATCGGTTGATGAATTTTGTGAAAGAGTGTTTCAGGAGTTTCAACTACACAGCGGGAGAGAATGCACTAATGCTAGTGGCATGAGATTCTTTGTGTCTCACTTTATTATTGGGTTCATGATCTCTGGTCAGACCAGTCTGCAAATACAGCAAAGTATGGTTTGTTAGCAGAGAAAGTTTATAGATGGGATCCTGAATGATGAAGGGTTCTGTAGTGATGAACAAGAAATGAAGTAGAAAGAGTTTAAGGAGAAACGTATGATGGTTCAGAAGGAGGTTGTTCAGAGAGGATTTTAGAATAGGCTGTTTGCAAGGAATGAAGGTGAGATACAAGATGTGGTTCCACAAGCAGGAGTATAAGGTGGTCAAGGAGGATTTGGTGTTTCACAGGATAGAGGTAGAGGAGTTTTGGTTGGTCCAAATTCAGGTACGGATGTCGCAATACTGAATAAGTGACCTTTTGCCAACTATGTAACAGATTTGAGCATTGAAAGACGAAGTGTAGACTTACACCCGATACAGTAAATGGAAATGTGCAAATACAAGGAGCAATGCAGATCAGATGTAAAATGTGCCAGTTCAGCATATGCAAATGTCAATTCAGAAACAGGTACCAATGATACAAGTTCTCCAAGCCCAGATGGTCCCACAAAATTTGAGAAACCCTAAATATAATTTAAAGCAGTTTTCCAAAGCAAATTTGAATTATTTTCAGAACCAAAATCAGAACCCGTTTCAACAGTTTGCTGTATTTGAAAGTGGCAGTTTTAGCCTCGACATTTCTGGTATTACAAGATCCATTGTGAGAACAGTGGTAGTTCCAGACTTACCTCACTTGGGAAAAAAGATCCATGTTGTAGGAGTTTTAAACAAGTAGATTACAAATCCAGTTTTAGAGAAGGTTGTAGTAAAAAGAAGTTCATTTGCGGAAAGTTACCAATTTGTTATTTGTGACTCATGCACTGTAAGGATGCTAGGAAAACATTTGTGGTGCAAGTTAAACTACACAATTTACTGTACACCAGATGATGTTGAATATCGGACTCCTGATGAGGAGGTACAGTTTCAAATGACCCAACAAGAGACAGCTGTGGGATTGTTTTCAGAAATGAAAGTTGAAAAATTACCCTCTGATTTGAAAGAAACAGAGAACCCAAAGTATGGGGGTTCACAGAGAAATATATCAGAATAATAAAAAGAACAGAACCAGTTTGCCTCAAATTAAAACCAGATGCCATGCATTCAAGAACAACATCGTACAATTCAACATGAGACAATTGAAATAATTTCACCCATAACTGAAGATAAACTGAGCAAAGGATTTTTGAAGGAACACACTTTTTCAAATTCTGTGCACTGAAGAATGGCTTACACTTCAGGTTTATATCACAGTGCCATCACACGAGATAGTCAGGAGTACTGTCAAAAAGAAGATAAATATGGATGACACATGATCCAAAAAGGAGCTGCAAAGGTATCACCAGAGCGAGTGGAAGCAATTCACCAGATGAATCGTTCTCAAACTCAGAGAGAAGTCCGGATGCTTTTGGGAATGGTTGGCTACTGTGGACAGTGGATACCAAACCCTTACCTAGTGACTAAGCCTTCACTGAGGCTGACACATAGGGATGTGTCAGATCTGCTTCCATGGGACAACAATTGAACTAAAGCATTCCTAGAGTCGAAAGCGAAAGTGTGTTGGGTAACTTGTGCCCCAGTCCTAGGGATGCTAGTTTATTTAAAAGAATATACTTCATTTGCAGTGGAAGGGAGGGATGCACTCTCTCAGTGCCTGGTCACAAACATGAAGATGTTCAAAAGTCTGTGACATGTATCCCAACAACCCATGACCAATTTGTCACAGAAATGTCTAGCTGCCTTAAATTATTAGCTGCAGTTGATGTCAGTCACAAAAAGAGTGAGAATATAATGATGGAATGTCCAGTAACTGAAATGGTCCCCTACTTTGTAGAGTTGCTACTGAGAAATGTTGTGATCAAAAGCTGTCTAATTTTAAATGTATTAAGTCTACTGCCAGTAAAGGAGAATGTTTATGATGAAGTTGAACATGAATGTCTAGGTGTCATGGATCTATGCATGAAGAAAAGGTTGGACACTAAGGATGAACCCCTGATTGATCCTGAGCATGTCCATTTTGTAGATAGCCCATGTTTAAGAGGTAACGATGGCACATTAGGAGCAGCATATGCCGTGTGCACCATGAATTATGTTGTTGAAGCTTCATGGCTTCAAGAAGTTACCTCAGAACAAGATATAAAATTAATTGCCCTTACCATAGCATGCAGTCTAACTGCTCAAATGGGAGTCACCATTGTCATGCGAAAGAGTGATGCTAATTCAGTTGCACAATATTGTGTCCTACTAGCCTACACATTTAAGCAAATTTTGAATCTGTAGGACACTGTCTGTGTAATGTTGATGTCAATAGCGTACACTTAGGAAGAGATAAAACTGGAATAAGAAAATGTTTAGAGGTAGAATAACAAGGGTGGAAAAGAACAGATTTTGGGAAACAAACAAATGACATCCAAATGTCAGTTGGTGGGAGACCAGAAGAAATGAAAACCACACGGTAGCAAATGTAAAAATTGATCCCCAGGTATAGATTGCCAATTTTTCTGAAATGAGATCAAATGACCCACTCTATCAATAAGGTCCAGAAGATGATGTGTGCAGAAATAAATATTGAACAGGGATTGCACTGTAGCTATCGATCTGAGGTTTAAAGTATATTCAAGCAACACAAAGACACCATAGAGTCCCGCTTATCAAAAGCCTGTCTCAACATCACTGAAGTGGCTTGATGCTACACCTGTAAAAGCATTGTGAAAATGACAGATGAGAAGATAAGCAATTGCTGTGAAGGATTGGCTGATGTGGTGCATATAGTTTCTAACCAGGTTGCAGCTCCTACACAAGAACTGCGTAGTGAACGGTGCCACAACCTCGATCTGAGAGATGGTGTTGTGATCGAGAAGCATGTTCTGAAGACTTGGTTGAAATCAAGATGGAAAGGCCCATTCCAAGTGATCCTGGTCACAATGATTGCAATGAAGTGTGGTGGCCTTCCGAACTGGGTGCATGTCTCCCATACCCGTAGGGCCTGTGTCCCCTTGATGAAACAGCTACTCTTCCAGAAGAGATGCCAGCAGTGGCTGAGAAACCACGCGAGAGGGTCAGTCAAGCTGTAAGGGATCACACTGAGTCTGAAGCAGCACAAGAGCAAACCCAGGTGGAACTAGAAAAGCAAGAAGTAGAAACTGGCTTGGATGGGAAGAGAAAACGGAAGACCAGTTATCTCCCACGCCAGCCTTGCTACCCTTGAGCCGACAGCCACCTGTAGGAGGAAGAGAGCCTGCAGGAGAGCAAAGGAAGTGACAGGAGCCTGGCGTCAGCACTTCTTCACCAGGGAAGAAAGCAAGCCCCGCAGCCTGTTTAAGCCACTAGCAGCCCTAAGCCAGGTGGAAGGTGAGCCCTGCATATGTGAGCAGGGAAAGCACTGCACTCCCTGCATGGGGACGAGAGGTGACTGGTCTGCCCCCCTCTGCAACCCCGTAGCTTCAACAAGGCCCCCTAGTCAGATAGGAGAAGGAGTGCATGTAGTGCAAGAAGCGTCGAACTGAAGAACAGTGAAGCGCATACCCAATCGCATGGCATCATGCCATTTCCTACTTTCAAAGCCCCCCTGCTTTCCAAAGTCTGCAAGGCAAGGAAAACACAGAGCTGCACTCTGCCCACCACCACCAAAGTACCTGCAGCAGTGTTAGGAGCCCCTTTCCTCGTTCGCCCGGATTGGGGCTGCTGGGTGGCTCAGAGGGAGAAGCCATGATGCCAGAAAAAGGAAACCCTTGCATCTTACAGCAGCTCTGCTGCACCAACAATCAGCCGCCTGTGGGAGGAAGGGAGGCAACGAGGCCCTGCATCCAGTGCCGTGCACCTGCCACCAACAAGACACTTTAGATCCATCAGCCAGAAGAAAGAAGAGGCAGGAGGTGGGAGTCCATTTGAACCCCTTAGGAGGACTGGCAGCATAATTTTCACAGATGACCATCACACCGGCAACTGAATAAGGCAATGGAAGGGAGAGCGACTCCTTGGCAGCCAACAATAAAAAGCAAACGAGGCACGCAGCCCCCACCCGCAACGGGGGGGCAGAAGAAATCAAGACTTGGTAGGTGTCAGCACATGGGGACACCAGCAGCACACCCAAAAGAGAGACTATGTACAGTGACTAACTGAGCACATACAAGGACAGTAAAACAGAAAGTCTCTGGACAACTACAACTCCCATGTTGCCAACAGATGAAGAGATCCCTCTCCAGAGAGGAGGTACCGAGATGTTAACCTGCCGGTCCCCATAGCACTGCCCCTCTATCCTAGCATTGCAGACCCAGGAAAGGAGCATACCTGCCTGCCCTGCTTAGAGGCTGCAGGAGCAGGCCATAACAGTGACCACGAGGCAGAGAGCTCGCAGGCTGGCAGAGGGAAAGCATGAGCACAAGGTCTAGCCCAGAGACCTAGAACATAACCAAGCACAAACCCATGATGACAGCCTTAAAGCACTAGCATAGCACCACCAAGAGGAGTGTAGTCGGAAGCAATACTGTCCATGGAGGGGAGCTCCAAGAAAGTCCCTAAAGAGCAGTGGCTGCTCCTCCGCTATGGTGAAGGAGCATCGCCCAACTGCTTTCAAGCAGTGTGAGAAGCGGAAACATACCATGATGATAACTTTCAGTTATTATCATGTTATTTCTTCTTTGCAGGCGGGAGGGTGGGTGGGGTTGCTCTGCTCACAGAGCAGGGCAGGGGCGGAGTGGTTTTCCCAATCAAAGGTGCAATGAAAGTTTGGTCGACCCTCTTGGGCCGCCCAAAGCAGTTATGAGCACTTCCCTGTTCTCCATGCAGGCTACATTACACCCTACATGGAGAACATGCCCATCCCTACAGCCCCTGGCTGAGCGTTGTGATTGGCTTAGGGATGGGTGCCTGGCTGCCTGCTCTTCTGTTCCTGGAAGCAGACTCAGGAGAGCAGGAGCACAGAAGACACGGGACTTGACCTTGAGGTAAGTTTAAAAAAAATGTATTTCTAAACCCTGCTCCCCCGCGCAACACCCCACAGGACCCCCCTGTGACATCCCCCGTGGCCCCCAATCCCACCCCCCACCCGCAAGCCATGCCAGCCACCCCTGCAGATGAGGGAACTTGCGAAACAGTGCTGGACCAACCTCTTCCCATTTGTCATCCAATGGGTCTTTTATATGTCGACTGAGGGATAAAATAAGTTACCATGAATCAAGCAAATTCAAGTGACAGTGCAACCCATTTGGTTACACAATCAGGACCAGGAGTGAGTGGGTATAGTTGAAGGGTTGTATTACAAATTAGCAGTCAGGTTAAGGTAAATGAAGCTCAAAACCATACCATAGAGTTGTAGAATAAGAACAGGATTACCCAATCTTCTAAAGAAGTTCAGGCATTACAGTATATGCCCAACAAGAAGTTCAGTGAAAGCAATACAGAAAATTAATAACAGGACTTTGTGCTCAGAGAAGTCTCTGATTCTCTCACCTAAACATGGGTAAAGTCTGAAGTCATCTAATTTAGGGACATATTATCAAGGGCTTTATCACCACGTTGGCGTCACTTTTTGGCTATAAAGCGGTGAAAACTTTATCGCCCTATCAACAAGGCGTCACAAACCCGTTTTAGTGCTAGTATCTGGCGATAGGATACGGAAATTTTATCGCCAAACATGGTAGCGATAATCTTCGCTAATGACATGCAAAGCAGGCGTTCCTGACTAAAACACCTCGAAAAAAGTCGCTAAACAGCTTCGCACTCTTAACAGTGATATCGCTGACCCGCGTAGCTACAAAAAAAGTCGCGCTAACTCCCGTTAGCTCCAGTTATTAACACCTGATACAAACCTGACTTAACTCTGAGATAAGTGGATGTATATAAGGGAGACCAGTCCAGAGCCCCCTCAGAACAGCCAGAGAAGCCATTGAGGTAGTCATCATGCAGATTGGAGTCCCACGAAGGCAACAAGAACCACCACCAATTCCACCACCCCCAGGACCACCACCACTGAGGCAGCGACGAAGAAGACAGTGTTGTGGGTGCTGCTGTTGATGGTGGTGTGTAGCATCTCCTCTCTGACTCTGATACACATATTTTACATTGTCCCATCTGTGATATGGTGTGTATTGTGGTTGCCCGATGAGTAAGTGGATGTGTTTGTGGTCACTACATGTGTGTTGAATTTGTTGTGTTAAGTGCAAAAATATTACAAATGCCAAGAAGTGTGCAAAGGTGTGCCCTGCCATGTGTATCAGTGTGGTGAAGTATTTGGACAGTCTGATGTTGCCAAATAACTCACAGAGTGCAATTGATTTTGAGTAGTTGTGGTATGTGAGTCTGAGGCTCTGCTCGTGAATGAGGACGTAGTCAAGGAAGTTGACGTCGTGGCATGTGATGTTGTTGATGGTGTGTGCAAAACATCACTGCCCTCAGTGGGCCATGCAGGCGAGGGGGCCGCTGTCTGTTGCTTTGTGTTAGCTCTGGATATTCAATTGCATGTGTTGTGTGGTGACACAGGTCTGGCATCAGCATCAGACGCAGATCTGAATGTGAGCTGTGTCAGGCGTGGCCTATGTCATTCGAACATTGACATGACATTGACTGCGATGAGTGCGGATTAGTGCCATCGCAAGATGGTAGGAGAGCCAGGGTGCCTGCTGGTGTTTGTTTCATTTGTGCAGATATGCGCAGATCTGATTCACACTGTTGTAGAGTTATATTGACACTGATGCAACTGCGCAGCACACACTACCAAAATGGCTGTTTGGAGAATCAACACTGAGGCAATGTACTCAGCATTTATGCCGCTAAATAGCCAGAACCAACACATGGCCAACCTAAACTAAACCTTGCAAAAAAGACAATGCACAAAACTGTCAACACTGCCAACACAGTATGCATAATGAATCATGGACACATCTCCCTATTACATGTTGCAGGTGATCAAGGATATGCTCTCTGCCCGTGAATGATGACACCCATACGAAACCCCACCACCCAGGCACAGAGGCAGTACAATGCTGCCCATAGACACACTTGTTGCATCGTGGAACGCACATTTGGCGTGCTGAAGTCACGTTTCCGTTGCCTGGATATGTCAGGTGGCAGACTGCTGTACAGCCCAGAAATGGTAAATGAAATCATGCTATCATGTTGTGTGTTGCACAACATTTATGTGCGCACCAATGCCCCCTGGATCCCAGTGCCTGCAGCACTGGACGATGACCAGGATGATGAGGAAGATCAGCGAGGTGGACCACACCCCACAGCCACTGCAGCAGGAATTGCCCGAAGGGACACGATAATAAACAGTTACTTCACTTGAGCACATCACATTGTGACTGACCAAAACAAAGATTTGTATGTGGAAAATTACCACAACAAATGTCTGTGACATTAAACAAACTCAACACACATACCCTGTCTGCAAGTTACTCTCCTGCATAAGTACATCACTATGAAACGTTACCATTGCACAATAATTGCAAATTAAGATCACAAAAGTCAAATCATGGTGTGTATGTCTCCTCAGTACAGAGAAGTCATAGTGTGTCAATTGTGCACAACTTAACTTACCAATGTGTAAATTGTGGCACTCAATTCCTCAATCAGTGTGTCATATTGTAAGCAAATGATGATTTACAGGTTGCATTCGTTTTTAAAATCTGGAAATGTATGAGGGCTTATGTGGGAAATGATGAATATGAATGTTTAGTCTGTGTGAAATTACCCTTGTAAAATGGTGTTGTAACATGAAAACTGGGTGTGCAATGGGGGTCAGTCATGAAAAATGGGTGTGATTTGGGGGTCAAATATGAAAACAGGGTGTGCAATGGGGATCACATATAAAAAATGGGTGTGCAATGGGGGCAAATTCGAAAAATAGGTGTATATTGGGGGTCAGAAAGTGAAAAATGGGTGTGCAATGGGGGTCAATAATGAAAAATGGGTGTGATCAGGGGGTCAAATATGAAAACAGGGTGTGCAATGGGGATCAAATATGAAATATTGGTGTGCAACGGGGGCAAATCAAAAAAGGGGTGTGAAATGGGGGTTAGAAAGTGAAAAATGGGTGTGCAATGGGGGTCAATAATGAAATAAACATCTCACCTTGCAGACAAGACTTTGAATGAGACACCAGCAGACCTCACATGCGCACCATCCCTGAACACCTTCATGAAGCACATCAAGACCTGTCTCTTTGTCAAACAAATTGGCGTAACAGTGGTGTGACCCGACAGACCTGAATAACTATCGGCCCATCTCCATCCTCCCCTTCGTGGACTAAGTCACCGAGAGGCTCATAAACACCCAGCTGACTGCCTTCATTGAAGAGTACTCCATCATGGAGCCCTCCCATTCTGGGTTTGGCAGCAAGCACTGCACCAAGACCGCCCTCTCCGCCACCAACAACTACATACCCATGCCACTTGACCAGGTTCACATTGCGGACCACATCCTACTCCAACTCTCCTCAGCCTTCGACACCGTCTCACACCGCACCCCAGACGCAAGACTCCACGACGCCGGGATATGAGGAACGGCCCACTCCTGGATCCACTCCTTCCCCTCCGTAATAAGCCAAAGGATCAGACTCCCCCCCTCCATCTCCAAACCCACAGAGAACAACAGCGTAGTACCCCAAGGATCGTCACTAAGCCCCATGCCATCCAACATCTACATAGACCCCCTCACCGCCATCGTCAAACCGCACTGTCTCAGCATATTATCCTACGCAGACGACACACAGCTTATCCTTTCCCTCACAAAGAACACCAAAGACACCAAACTCTGCTTCCAGGACTGAATGTCGGAACTTGCATATTGGATGAAAAACATCTGCCCAAAGCTCAACTCTGAGAAGACTGACCTCCTCATCCTGGGGCCATACACATGGGACAACACCTGGTGGCCCGCTGCTCTCGGGAGCCTGCCCTCAACGACAGGCCACGCACGCAACCTCGGCGTCATCCTTGACTCCTCACTCACCATGACCTGCTAAATCAACTCCATTGCCTTCACCAGCTACACCTGCCTATGGATCCTATGCAACACATTTAAATGGATAATCCCCCAATGCATCAAAATCATCAACCATGCACTTATCACCAGCAGACTGGACTACGGCAACACCCTCAACGCAGGAATCAACAAAACCCTACTACACAAGCTCCAAAACATCCAGAAGGCCGCAGACCCATCATCATAAGCCCACGTCACAAACACATGACCCAACACATACAAAACATCCACTGGCTCACCGTCAAGAAGAGAGTAACCTTCAAACTACTCACACACGCCTACAAATCACTCCACATCATCGGACACAAATACATCAACAAGAGAGTCACCTTCAACGTCCCCAGGAGGAACTGCCGCTCCACCAACCTTGCCCTTTCAGACTATCCCCAGATCCGCTAATCCAGAGCGGGAGGAAGAGCTTCCTCCTACGTTGCTGTCAAAGCCTGGAATGAGATGACAGTCAAAATCAAATGCCCTCCCACCCTGCACGCTTTCAGTAGGAACAACCAGACATGGCTATTTGTCTGAGACGGAGCTGCACTCTCACTCCCCCCAGCGCCTTGTGTGTCTCACGGGTGAGTAGCGCACTTAATGACCCCCCCTTATGGACTGATTGATCTGTGCACACCCTCATCGTCTACAGACCACCACAGGTGAGTAGTGCCCTTACAATTAACATCATTCATTGACCTATTGTTCGTGCAAATTGCTAGTGAGGTGGCGATGAGTCATGTCACATGCAATTTAGGCTGTCAGCTGTCTTGATATTTAAAATGTAGGCTGTCTTCATTGTGCAAATCAATGTATTCCTTGTATTTTTGGGCTTTGAGAAGAAATATTCTCAGACTGTCCTACTGTGTATGTAATTGGCGTTTGCGTTAAATCTTCACGCCAAGGTGATGTTTTTTTAACCACACTAGGTAAAAAACATCGCTAGACACACTCACTGTACAATACAGTACCAACCTACACCTATTCGCGGGCTATTTGCGTACATATTTCTATTGCATTACAAAAAATGGGCCGCATACACATTACAGTACCAACCTGAGCCTATTTGCGGGCTGTTTGCATGCAAAATTTTATCGCATACCATAAAAAGGCCCGCTAACACACAGGAAGTGATGTATGCATGCTTCCTGTCTACCAGAGGAGTGGTTTTCACTTTCACTTTCTCTTTCTACCACATTGCTGGTGAATGTTGAGAGTGAAGGAGGTGTCTGGTGGTTTGTGCTGTTGGCTTGAGATTTTGAGAGTGTTGCTGTGTCTTGTGTCTTGTCAAAAGTGTCTGTTTACTTTGTTGTAATAGTTTACAATTGTTTAACTGTCTCCTGTCCTCAGTCTTGTTGGGTGTTTGTCTTGGGGTATTTTACTTTTGGGTTTATTGCGGGTTAGTTCTATTTTGGGTTGAGGGTTTACTGGGGTGCAGGGAGATGCCGTCTGTGGGCAGGTCAGGAAGAATGTCCGAGGGGACATTGGGGGGGGGGCTTCCTTTGTCTGGTGAAATTTAACCTGCCATTGATGCTGGAGAGGGGAGGACGTATCCTGCAGGGGTACAGCGTGAGTGTTCGGAAGCTGCGTTGGGAGCGTGTGCTGGTGCAGATGCTCCGGTGCTTTGAGTTGGACCGCAACGTGTGACAGTGGAAGCACCGCTGGCAGGACATGCTGGCCCGTGAGGCGGACATCCTTTATTTCACCGGAGTCATGCCTTGCATACAGGGTGGTAAGTACAAACCATGAATACAGTTACATACATAAATAATTGCTGTGTGGTACATGAAGGTATGACGTCATAATGCTGTCTTAACACCGTGATAATGTTACAATGTGGTGAATACAATGCAAGTTGTCAAAAAAAACTTGCATCTGATGCCCTGGACTTTGGATTTGTATGATTTAGTCTTCCCAGTGTGGGCAACAGTAGGGAAGGTGTCAGAAGAGTCAATCCTAAATTCCCTTATTGTACAGCGCCATCCAGCGCAAGTTGTAGTGTTGATTTCCGTTGTAATGAGCGCGTAGGAAAAGTATGGCGCTGTAAAGACCACATTGTAATTGAGGTTTCCAGTGGGACACATTCAATGAATCACATGCTTATTGTGAGCGTCTACTCAGCCGTAAGGTTCACAATGCGCAGGGGGGTTTGCATGTTCAAATCCATCAAGGGAGGTGTTTCTTGAAGAGCCATGTTCAGAGGTTTTGTTTGAAGATGGGGATGAACTTTGTCTGTTTGAGGTGGAGCGGAAGGTCGTTCCAGGCTCTGTCTGCGAGGTAGGAAAAGGAGCGGACTCACGATCTTGTGTTTCTGGTGCGGGGGAACAGGGCGTAGGACAGCTGGTCTGATCGTAGGGTCCTTTGGTGTGCGTGGAAAGTGAGTCGGATGTTAAGGTATGCTGGGCCAGTGTTGTGGAGGACCTTGTGAGAGTGTGTGAACATCTTGAAGGTGACTCTAGCTTCAATGGTGCGCCAGTGGAGTGTGCGCAGGTGGTGGGAGATGTGTCAGTGTCTTGGTAGTGTGGGGATCAGTCTTGCGTTGGCATTTTTGATGTCCTGTAGGTTGCGGGTGTGGTTTGTGTTTATTCCGGCATGGAGTGTGGTGCCATAGTTGGGTGTGCTGTTCACCCGGGCAAGATAGACTGTCTCTCTGTGTTCAAGTGGGATCCATTGGATGGTCTCACATAGGAGGCAGAGGGTGTGGAAGCAGGAGAACGAGACGGAGTAGATCTTGCGGTCCATTTTGAGACCTGAGTCCATGATGGTTCCCAGGTTGTGTGCGTGGTCCGTGGGGTTGTGTGGGCTTCCAAGGGCGGGGGCCCACTAGGTGTAATTCCATGCATGGGTGTTTGGGAGCATGATGAGTACTTACGCTTTGTTGTTGTTTAGTTCTATTCAGCTGTTTGTCATCCATTGGGCGAGGACTTGCATGCCTTCTCAATAGTTGTGTCTGGCGGTGTTGTGTTAGTTGGATGGGTAGAGGCGGGTTTGGGTGTCGTCTGCGTATGATACGATGTTGAGTCCGTTGCTTATGATGTTTGGTGCGGGTGGAGCCCTGTAGATGTTGAAGGGCGTAGGGCTGAGGGAGGATCCCTGGGGACTCCGCACGTGTTTTGTGTAGGGTCCGAGAAGAAAGGGGGAGTCTGACCCATTGCGTTCTGCCGGAGAGGAAGGAGCAGATCCAGTTGAGGGCCTTGTCTTGGATCCCTGCGCTGTGGAGTCTGCGTATTGGGGTGCGTTGAGAGACAGTGTTGAACGCTGCTGAACAGTCGAGGAGAATAAGGGCAGCAGTTTTTCCTTTGGCCAGTGGGGTGCAGATGTCATCTGTTGCGGCAAGGAGGGCGGTTTATGTACTGTGGTTTTTCCTGACGCCGGACTGTGAGGATTTGAGGATGTTGTGCTGTTTGATGAATGTTTTAAGTTGTCTGTTGATGGCTTTCTCAATGATTTTTTTGTGAAAGGGAGCAGGGAGATGGCGCTGTAGTTTGGGATGTGGGTGGGGTCTGCCATGGGTTCCATCAGGGGGGTTTGATCTTGGCATGTTTCCAGCCGTTGGTAAATGAGGCATTTCCCAGGGAGCATTTGATGGTGTGGCAGAGCATGGGTGCAATGTTGTTGGTGGCACAGTTGAAAATGTGGTGGGGGCAGGGTTCCGTGCTGCCCCCGGAGTGTGTTGACTCCATCATCTTCAGTGTGTCTTCGTTGGTGAGGCTGTCCATTTGTCGATCACTGACTTCCGGTTGTCGGTGGTGGTTGGTGACGGTTCAGTGTGTTGATTGTCTTCGTCAAAGTTGTTGTACATGCTCATGGTTTTCTGCAGTAAAAAGATCCTGAGTTTGTCGCAGAGGGCTTGAGAGGGAGGGATGTCGGTGGACTTGCTGGTGTTTTGGGCTAACTCCTTGGATGATGTTGAATTTTCCTTTGCTGTTGTGTGCATGAGTGGAGATTCTGTCTACAATCTCTTTTCTCTGTTATTCCTGATGAGTTGGTGGTGGCCTTTGAGGCGTCTCTGAACTTGTTGTGGTCTTCTGTGGTTTGATGTTCCTCCATGCCTTGTTGATGCGGCGGCAAGTGCATCAGGACTCTCAAAGTTGGGGGGGGGCGTGGCTAGGCGCCCGGCGAGGATGGCGGCGTCGGTGTAGGAGCTCCGTCTACACCAGAGCTCACCGGCGGCTCGCGTTTTTGTTACGAGCAACGGAGGGAAGCCTTTGCTGGGTGAAGATGCCAGGTGTCTCCTAAACCCATTTCTGGCGCTACGGCAGACGTATTTTCAATCCTGCTGCCTTTCTAACTCCCGGTCGCGGCTCTGCATCGGCCGCGACCGCCATTATGTTTGTCTCTCCCCACCGTCACCTCGGCAGAGCGTTTCATCGCGCATTGGACTCCCGGCTGTTTTGGTGGTTATGTGATGTCTACAGCGCTCCTTTTGGCACAGATGGAATAGACATGCATTTTCAGGTGACTTCTCAATAATTATTCTGGCACTTCTTATGGACTTAACGA
Organism: Triturus cristatus; assembly: GCF_964204655.1. NCBI lineage: Eukaryota > Metazoa > Chordata > Amphibia > Caudata > Salamandridae > Triturus > Triturus cristatus. Next base: position 852,835,998 of record NC_140586.1, on the reverse strand, counting down.
CATTTTCTGTTCTCCTCAAACCTGGCGGCCATTTTGAGACTTCACTATCCGTCTCCTGGCTCTGGCTTTCGTGGTTCTTGTTCTTTGGATGAGCATATTTCCCCAAGCATAATCTCCTGTCAATTATATTTAATTGATCCTCTTTTACCTTCCATGCTCTCTGGATCCCGTAAATTGCCTGTTTCCGTCTCCAGTTTGGCAGTGTGTTCTCAGTAAGCTGCACTCCACAGGCGTGTTGATGGCTGACTATTCAAGCAAGGTCCACAAACGCAATTATATTAAAAATTCTAAACTTTTCACGGAACTGGCTCATTTAGAAGCCTCTCAACCTCTCCCTATTAGTGAGTCGACGCCGAACATGGAAGCTTCTGCACAGTCTTCAGTTAAAATGACTCCTAAGAGGTTAAAAAAAGATCCACCTTCACCTCCTAAGTCCTCTCCGACCGTTTCGATGGAGCTACTTCTTGAAGAGATATGAGCCTTGCGCCCCTTCATGGAAGAAACCAATGCCAAGTTGCAAATTCTTACTGATAATTGGGCCTTGTGAGAAGTTGGCCTGGTATATGATGTTCACTAGTTAAAGTGACCACCTTGTACCATGCCAAGCAACCCTTATGGTGTGGTTGTAAGTCAACCTTTTCGGACTAGCTGCCCTAGTGGTAGCATAGGCTAAGCAGTCTTTGAGGCTAAACTCGTTAAAGCGTGTTAAGCAGGCTGTTTTACCATATGTAACCCCCCTTTATACCAATGAAAGGACACCACACAGATATATATTCAAAATATATATGTATTTATTACTCAAAGTATCCCCTAGACTCTTTATGAGCACAGGAGCACAAATCGTTAAACAAGAAAGTATTACAATATACAGAAGTTGCACTTTATATGGATAGGCCCTGGTGGCCGATCAAACCATATACTAAAATAGTGCTATAAGTACCACGACTAGGAAAGGGAAAAGGCCTAGGGCCTCTAGAATCGCTGGGCCTACAAGGAGCTAACTTCAGTTAGTGAGCAGGAGGTCCACGGGTCGCGTGTGCAGTGAGGAAAGTTACACGCGGGCTCCCATAAGTTTTCAATGGGTGCGTAAAAGTTCGAAAGTTACTGCTAGAAGGGTCTTCTGGATGGACTACGAACTTAAGACATAAAACACAGACACTAGAGATGTTTCTCTACACTTGGGCACCGGAGTGCCAGCTTTACCTCACCCACAGGAAGAGGGTGCATAGGTCTCGAAGTGCGTCGGGTTTCGTCTATCTGTTCAATGGAGCCTGATGACAAAGATGCTGCAGGCGGCCGGTCCAGAAGAAATGCGGTGGATCCAAGGGTGGATCGGAGTTGTAGAAGACCTGAAAGCAGAGGGGACAGTGTTCACAGTCACTAGCCAGTGACCGGCGTGGCACCAGGTAGGTACCAGGCGATGTCAGATGCAAACAGGTGATGAAGCGTAGCTTGTCTCCGCAGCCACGTTTTCCCTGAAGGTCAACGACATCCAGGAGTCGGTTCACGAGCTGTCCCACGCAGGCTCTCGCTGTCGGCGGTGTCGACAACTCGAAGGAAGCAAACAAGCCTTGGCAAAGGCAGGAGTCGTGGAAAATGAAGAAAGCTGATTGTTCTGACCAGCAAGGTCAGAGGGGCTGCTCCTTTGGAGGGCAGCAGGGGCCAGTCTGGGGCAACCAGACCAGCATCGTAGTTTTCAAATAGGTTCACCAAAATGGCCACTAGCCAACGGGCCAGGGACCGGGCAGGCGCATCAAGATGCAAAGTGCAGAGGGGCCCCACGCAGATCGTGAAGATGCTGGAGGGCTCACCTTTGGTGCAGATGCTGCTCGGATGTTGGGCTTCTCAGGACCCAAAGCACAACTTGGAGGGAGCCTCTGTTGTCGCGCTTGCAGCTTGTCGTGGGTCTTTCAAGATGGCTGGCTCCACGTGTCTCGGTGCCTCCGCGGGTTCCTTCTTTGCAGGGACTGTTGATCGGCTGGTGAGAGGTCTGGAGGTCCAGGTCTTGTCGGGCTCTGGGCTCGGGCTCCGGCAGGAGGCAGCGGCAAAGCAGACGTCGAGTAGCTGGTTGGTGCTTGCGTTAGCAAGATGGTCACTCCCTGACCATAGGGGAGATTTCCTTCTGTCCTCTGTGCAGCAGAGCGTCGAAGTTCCCGTCTTCTTCTTTGTAGTAAGTTGATTCCAGGAGGTCTGAAGTCTTAGGACACAGCTCCTACCTTTAAGCGGATTCTAGGGGCCGGACTACCTGCTAGGTCCCTCCCTAAGGGTTGAACCAGGAAGGGGGGTGGTTACACCCCCAATCCTTTGTCCAGCTTGCCCCAGGTCCGGGGCTGGTGTGCCCCAGGACCGGTTTGAACTGGCATATGCACCGAGGCTCCTTGTGAGCCTCAGGCGTGTCTGATTCTATTCAAGCCCTACCTGACCAATACACAAAATCCTGTCTGGGGTGGTGCACGCACCTCCCCTGGCAGGAAACCCTTTGTACACGTCTCCCAAGCTGGAAGGACTCCCAGCAGCAGGAGGGCAGACTTGTGTCTGTGGTGGCAGCATCCATTTTGTGGAGCTGAGGCTATGTCTGATTTTACCCGGGTTTCAGGTACTGTACATGTCGTGTCCCTCTAGAAGGGTGGAATGCTAACCCCGTATCCAGAATTGGCGAGGGGTTAGTATTCCAATTCGTATGACACCTTACTCAACATGTTTTGATAAAGCCAAACCAAAGATAGAATTTAACCGCGAGGTTCATAATGCACTTAAGAGTATATGGTATGACGATATCTGGAAACGGTAGAAGGAAGTTGTTCCGACCACTGCAGACAGGCTCAGCTCATGCCAGAGCACCATCTCACATGGAACCCAGCACTCTGCCTTCAGGATTGTTAAGGCCTGCCATAGGAGTGACTTATAGGTTAACATGTGTTAACTGGTCCCAGTCCTGAGGCGGAAGCCGGGAACTGGTGGTACTCTGCTGCATATTTTTAAAAAACTTGTATTTTCGTGTGTTGTCACATTATTGAATGCTTTTTAACCAAAGCACTACGTAGCGCTCACTCGCGCTCAGCTGATCACTCGGGCTGCATCGCGCCCTTCTTTGCTAATCAACTGCAGCCGCCTTAGACACCGGCGTGCGCGCAGACTCCGCCCCTTTTTCAGGCCACGCCCCCTTATCCTGACTACTTAAACCGCTGACATCAGCGGCAACGTGTAAAACTGGTCCCAGTCCTGAGGCGGAAGCCGGGAACTGGTGGTACTCTGCTGCATTTTTTAAAAAAACTTGTATTTTCGTGTGTTGTCACATTATTGAATGCTTTTTAACCAAAGCACTACGTAGCGCTCACTCGCGCTCAGCTGATCACTCGGGCTGCATCGCGCCCTTCTTTGCTAATCAACTGCAGCCGCCTTAGACACCGGCGTGCGCGCAGACTCCGCCCCTTTTTCAGGCCACGCCCCCTTATCCTGACTACTTAAACCGCTGACATCAGCGGCAACGTGTAAAACTGGTCCCAGTCCTGAGGCGGAAGCCGGGAACTGGTGGTACTCTGCTGCATTTTTTAAAAAAACTTGTATTTTCGTGTGTTGTCACATTATTGAATGCTTTTTAACCAAAGCACTACGTAGCGCTCACTCGCGCTCAGCTGATCACTCGGGCTGCATCGCGCCCTTCTTTGCTAATCAACTGCAGCCGCCTTAGACACCGGCGTGCGCGCAGACTCCGACCCTTTTTCAGGCCACGCCCCCACCTTTCAACATAAATGTGTTTGCATAGGACGCGCAGCGGACGAGCGCAGCGGGAGCGCCGTTTGCGCGCCGAAGGCGCGCCTAAGGGAAGCCCGTCTGCGCCCGTCCGCGCCAAGACCGCGCCAGGCGCAGGAACCCCTGCCCAACATCCTCCAAACATCAGGTATGCACCCAACTACCTTCGCAAACTTCAAGGCAGATCTGACTGCCCCTGCAAACTTGATCTCTCTAATGTATTCGGTCCCACCAGTTGTAACAATTGTCGTTGGATTCTCAACTTCGCCACCAAGCAGCCAACTCCTCTTAAACAACCTCACTTCACTGGAGGTCTGATTAACGCCAGGTCCATGTGCAAACACAGTCAGGACATCCACGACCTCATTATCGACCACAACTTGGACTGCCTTATGATCACCGAGACCTGGCTTACTGAAGACAGTAATCCTGACATAGCCATCGCCCTCCCCCCAGGGTACTCCTTTCACAGACAGGATAGACTGAAAGGTAGAGGAGGAGGTGTCGCGGTCATTCTAAGGAACTCCTTCAGCTGCCACACCTTCTGCCTCGACCCCCTCACTGATGCCGAGGGACTAGGTTTCTCCATCAAACTTAGCCAAACCCCCTCCTTTTCAGGTGGTCTGATCTACCGCCCTCCTGGAAATGCTGCGAAATTCCTCGGCTCCCTCAATGACGCACTTGGACACTTCCTACTCCGATACCCTCATTTCACCCTCTTGGGCGATTTTAACCTGCATCTGGAAATACCTGTTGACCCCTCCACCAGTAACCTGCTGCAGACATTGGATACCTTTGACCTGCAACAAAGCGTCAAGCTGCCCACACATTCCCTTGGTCACACCCTGGACGGTGTCTGTTCTAATTTCCCAGCCATCTCCACCTCACCTCCCATTCCCCAAATTTGGCCGGATCACAGCCTGATCCCTTTCCATATCCTCAATGTTCCCCCTCCTAACTGTAAAAAACCAATCCGCCAACACACTCACTCCATAAATTGGAAAACTGTGCAGGCAAGTCTTATCTCTCATCCCTTTTCCCCTTCTAACGCCCCCCCTTCCTCTGGCAACATCGATAAAGATGCAGTCTCCTTTAACAACTGGCTTTCTCAAGAAATCTCTGAACGATGTCCACCTAATAAAAAAGATAACACCCTTAAAAAAACGAAAATCAAAGCCCCTTGGTATACGCCTGACCTTACCGCCGCTCACCTACTCTGCAGGAAAGCAGAACGCAAATGGCGTAGATCATACGACAATGACGACCGTAGCAACTACATTCTCCAGAGAAAAAATTACCTCTCAACTATAAAATCAGCAAAAAGAACCTACTATGTAAACGCCATTAATGATCCCAGTCAAAAACAACAAATCCTCTTCTCCATAGTAAAGTCTTTTACTAAACCAAAAGCCCTTCAACCAGAGATCCCCCCGTCCCAAGAGCTGTGTGATAAGATCTCCGACTACTTTGAGGAAAAAATTAGTTCTATCCACATCAACTTCCCCCCTTCCCCTCCGGTGTTCTCATTTTCGGAGCTAGATAAATCTCGCCCGACTACAAACTGCCTCAATCATTTCTCTCCGGTAACCCTAACTCAAACCAGAGAAGCGATCCTCTCATGCAAATCGGGCTCTCCCTCTGACCCTTGTCCCCCCAAGATCCTCCACACCATCATTGATGAAATAAACCCCATCATTAACGAAATAATTAACCTCTCCCTCAAATCTGGCTCTGTCCCGCTCGCCTGGAAAAAAGGTGTGGTTAAACCTCTGATGAAAAAGGCAAACAAACCCCCCTCTGATTTAACTAACCTTCGTCCCATCACCCTGCTACCTGCACTGGGCAAAATCACGGAACAATTAGTCCACAAAGAGCTCAAGTCCTTCCTTGATGCCCACAACCTACTTCACCCCCAGCAATCCGGTTTCCGGTCTAGACATTCTACCGAGACCGCCCTGATCGAGCTGACCAACACCATTAAAAACCTCCAAGATCAGAGGAAGAAGGCCATCCTGATCCTTCTTGACCTCACGGCGGCATTCGACACTATTTCCCACTCCATACTGCTCAACAGACTTATGGACATTGGCATCACCAACTCAGCCCTAGCCTGGATCAGTTCCTTCCTCAGTGACAGGTCTCAAACCATCTCACTGGGCCCTTTCCAATCCAAAGAAAAAAAGATCTCGTGTGGAGTCCCCCAGGGCTCCATTCTAAGTCCCCTCCTATTCAATATATATCTCATCCCCCTGCTCTCACTCATAGAATCGTTCGGCATAATTGTCACGTCTTATGCCGACGATACTCAGCTTGTCATCCCTCTCGACGACAATTCCAACTCGGCCGAACTTAACCTCAAATGCTGCCTCACAGCGGTCTTTCAATGGATGGACACCAACCATCTTCGCTGTAACTCCAGCAAAACCGAGATCCTGCCCATTGGAAAGAACGCATCCTTCTGTCCCGCTCTGTGGTGGCCTGATAACTCTGCTGCCCCACCCCAGACAGTTTCATCGGCCAGAAACCTCGGAGTCATCTTCGATTCCGATCTTTCTTTCGATTCCCATGTCACAACTGTAGCAGGTAAATGCTTTGGCATTATAAAATCCATGAGAAAGTTCTTTGACTTTCTCCCGCTCGATTCCAGAAAGACCATTGCGGTAGCCCTCATTCTCTCTCGAGTGGACTACTGTAATGGCCTTTTGGCAGGGACCAAGAAATCCACCCGACTGAAACTGCAAAGTGTCCTGCACACTGCCGCGCGTCTTGTCTTAAAACTCCCACGCAAATCTTCCATTTCCACTGCCCTCAGATTCCTTCATTGGCTCCCCTTGCACAAGAGAATACTCTTCAAAATTCTCGTTGTAGCCTTCCGAGCCTTCCACAAATCCGGCCCAGTCTACCTGTCGAAACGCTTCCCTCATTACATCCCGGGTCGCATTCTCAGATCCTCTCAAGAAAACCTCATGACCCCCCCTAAATTCAACCTGAAGTCCAAAGGCGGAAAAACTCTCAGCACCCTGGCTGTTAGAGCCTGGAACAGTACGCCAAGGCATCTTAGACTTCAGACGCATGAGAAACCATTTAGGAAGCACCTTAAAACGTGGATTTTTAATCTCTCTGACGACTGGACTAAAGCAGCCATTTAACCCTCCACCGCCCTTCCACTGATCTGGTCCCAGGTTTTCACAGCGCCAAGATGCTCCCTTCGGAGCGAACGTTTGCGCTCTATAAATACCCATCCAATATTCCAATATTCCAATGTGTCCCATTTAAGGTTAGGTATAGGTATACTACACCTAAGTAAGAATTGGTTACACCATCTTACCCCAGCTGAGTGATCAGCCAGTTGTGCCAAATTGTTAGGCCAGGCCAGGGGTGGCATAATACATGCTTCAGCCCCTGGTAGGCCTTAGATACACCAATGCCCTGGGTACCTAGTGTACACTGGTACAGGGGCTCACAGGGTAATCCAATTCCAATTGGTTATGCACCTAGAGTGCATAGTGTCAATTTAGTAGAGAGAACAGCAGGCTGGGGGTCTGATTAGCAGGCCCACAGCCTCAATATGTCAAAAAACAGTGAAGCAAAAAGCAAAAATTTGGGGTGACCATAGGATAGCAGACCCTGCTCTCCTACACAACTTCCCCCCAAACGCAGGGACATTAAACTAGCCTTGACCAGTCTCATCTTCATGTCCTAAGTGGAAGTACCTGGAGAGACCATCTGCATTCCCATGGTCTGTACCTGGCCGGTGCTCCACTGTAAAGTCCATCCCCTGTAGGGAAATGGACCACCTAAGCAGTTTGGGGTTTTCATCCTTCATCTGATTTAGCCACAAGAGGGGCTTATGGTCGGTCTGAATCTTGAAGTGAGTGCCAAACAAGTATGGCCTCAGCTTCTTCAGGGCCCACACCACAGCAAAGGCCTCCCTCTCAATAGCTGACCAATTCTTCTCTATGGGGGGTCAACCTTCTGCTAATAAAAGCAATGGGTTGGTCTTGACCATCTACATTAAGTTGTGACAGCACAGCTCCCACACCCAACTCAGAAGCATCTGTTTGGACAATAAACTCTTTGGAGTAGTCAGGACTTTTCAGGATAGGTGCAGAGCACATGGCCTTCTTCGGGTCATCAAATGCCTTTTGACAGCTTACTGTCCACTGAACCTTTTTGGGCATCTTCTTGGATGTCAGATCATTAAGAGGAGTCACAATGGACCCATAGTTCTTAACAAACTTCCTGTAGTACCCAGTCAAGCCCAAGAAAGCTCGAACTTGAGTCTGGGTGGTTGGAGGGGTCCAGTCCTTGATGGATTGTATCTTACTCTCCAGTGGTTGAACTTGGCCTCCACCTACAAGGTGGCCCAAGTACACAACCTTACTCTGCCCTATCTGGCACTTAGTAGCCTTGATAGTGAGGCCTGCCTTTTGCAGAGCCTCAAGTACCTTCTTCAGGTGGATCAGGTGATCCTCCCAGGTGGAGCTAAAGACAGCAATGTCATCAAGATATGCTGCACAAAAGTCATCCAACCCAGTAAGGACTTGATTCACCAACCTTTGGAAGGTGGCAGGTGCATTCTTCAGACCAAAGGGCATCACCAAAAATTGATAATGCCCACCTGGGGTTGAAAATGCTGTTTTGGCCTTAGACTCCTCAGCTAATCTGATTTGCCACTAGCCAGCTGTCAAATCAAATGTGCTCAAAAACTTAGCAGAAGCCAGTTTATCTATGAGCTCATCTGCCCTTGGAATAGGATGTGCATCTGTCCTAGTGACAGCATTGAGTCCTCTGTAATCCACACAGAACCTCATCTCTCTCTTGCCATCTTTGGTGTGAGGTTTGGGGACCAGAACCACTGGGCTAGCCCAGGGGCTCTCTGAGGGCTCAACGACACCCAGTTCCAGCATTTTGTGTACCTCAGTCTTTATACAGTCCCTGACGTGGTCAGGTTGCCTGTAAAGTTTGTTCTTTACAGGGAGACTGTCACCAGTGTCCACCACATGGGTACACCAGTCAGTTTGACTAGGTATCAGTGACAACATATGTTGAAATGATTGTAGAACCTGTCTACATTCAATCTGCTGATGCTCAGTGAGGTTGCCTCCAAGGGTTCACTCCTTCAACTGAACAATCTTCAGGGTTCTGAGACAACAGGTCTGGGAGAGGGTCACTCTCTTCCTCCTGTCCCTCATCTGTAGCCATGAGCAAGCCCATGTCTGCCCTGTCAACATATGCTTTTAACCTGTTAACATGGAGTACCCTGTGGGGACTCCTGGGAATTCCTAGGTCCACCAAGTAGGTAACCTCTCCCTTCTTTTCTAGGATTGTATGGGGTCCAGACCATTTGTCTTGGAGTGCTGCTGGGGCCACTGGCTCCAACACCCATACCTTCTGTCCTGGCTGAAACTCAACCAAGACAGCCTTTTGGTCATGTCAAGCTTTCTGTAAGGCCTGGCTTGCCTCAAGGTTTTTGGATGCCTTCTCCATATACTCAGCCATCCTGGAGCGGAGACCAAGTACATAGTCCACTATGTCTTGTTTAGGCTTTTTGAGAGGTAACTCCCATCCTTCCTTCACTAAACACAGTGGGCCTCTCACAGGGTGCCCAAACAACAATTCAAAGGGGCTGTAGCCAACTCCTTTTTGTGGGACCTCTCTGTAAGCAAACAGAAGGCAGGGTAGAAGGATGTCCCATCTTCGCCTGAGCTTTTCAGGTAATCCTTTGATCATACCCTTTAGGGTCTTGTTGAATCTCTCAACAAGCCCATTGCATTGTGGGTGATAAGGAGTGGTGAACTTGTAGTTGACACCACATTCCTTCCACATAGCTGTCAAGTATCCTGACATGAAGTTGGTACCTCTGTCAGAAACCACCTCCTTAGGAAACCCCACTCTGGAGAATACTCCCAGCAGGGCCCTGGCCACAACAGGAGCTGTAGTGGTCCTAAGGGGAATTGCCTCTGGATACCTGGTGGCATGATCCACTACCACCAGTATAAATCTGTGCCCAGATGCAGTGGGAGGATCCATGGGACCCACTATATCTATTACCACTCTTTCAAAGGGGACCCCCACCACAGGTAGTGGTATTGGGGGGGCCTTTGTTTTGCCACCTGATTTGCCACTGGCTTGGCAGGTCACACAGGAGCGACAAAACTCCTTGGTATCTTCATTCATGTGAGGCCAGTGAAAGTGAGGGACAAGCCTGTCCCAAGTCTTGTTCTGGCCTAAGTGTCCTGCTAGAGGAATATCATGGGCCAAGGTAAGAAGGAAGCCCCTAAATTGCAGAGGTATAACCAACCTCCTGGTTGCACCAGGTTTTAGGTCTCTAGCCTCTGAATAAAGGAGCCCATCATCCCAATACACTTTATGGGTACCTTGAGCATTCCCAGCAGCCTCAGCAGCAGCCAGCTGTCTGAGGGGTTCAAGAGATGGACAGGTTAACTGAGCCTGCCCCAAGTCAGCCCTGGAAGGTCCCCCCATCCCCAGAAACTCAACCTGATCAGGTTCAAGCTCTTCAGGGACAGTTCCTTCAGGGTTCTCTAGATCATCTTCCTGGGAAGGCTGATCATCACTTGGAGGCAGGGGGGAACGCACAGCCTTAACCCTCCTGTTCTTCTTCTTGGTAGGTGTTTGGTCCATTGTTCCAGGATCCAAGACCTGTGGTTCAGTGAGGCACTTTTTGGCCTGTGACCTGGTCACAGCAAGGACATGTGGTGATATACCTAACATCTCTGCATGTGTCCTGTACTCCACTTCTGACCATAGAGAACTCTCTAGGTCATTGCCCAACAAACATTCTACTGGGAGGTCTGCACTAACCACAACCCTTTTGAGGCCAGTAACCCCTCCCCATGAGAAGTTAACAATAGCCACACTATGTGAAGTAGTGGCATTTCTGGCATTGGTCACCAGGTAATTCTCACCTGGTATGTACTGTCCAGGGTCCACAAAGCCTGGTGTCACCATAGTGACACTGGCACATGTGTCCCTGTAGGCTTGAGCCACTTTTGCATTTATTAAAGGAGTCTGTCTGTACTTGCCCAGGTTACTGGGGCTCACAGTCAGGGACAAATTAATGTCCCCATCACAGATCAAGACTGCCTGTGTCAGGGTTCTGTCTAAGTCAGAATCTCCTTCAGTTCCCATAGTGATTCCCACTACACCCTTTGTCTGGGGACCAACACTGCTAACAGTAGTACTGGGAGCAGGTGCCTTAGGGGCAACAGTGTTGGGGGCACCACCCTTCTTACAATCACTAGTCCAGTGAGTTGTATTCCTGCAAGATTTGCACCAGGGTTTCTTTGGACCTTCTTTCTTCTTCCCTTTAGGTTGTTGGGACCCACCCTCGTTAGTACTAGTTTGGGGCCCTGTTGAAGACTTCTGGTCTTTGGATTTCTGATCACCCTTTTGGTCTGTTTTCTTCTGATCACCCCCTTGGCCCTGGTTCTGGTTCTTTTGCTTAACCCTGGTTCTGACCCATTTCTCTGCCTTCTTTCCCAATTCTTGGGGAGAGGTCAGATCTGAGTCAACCAAGTGTTGATGCAGTTGCTGGTTCTGACAGTTATTTAAAATCTGTTCTCTCATCATCAAATTGTACAATCCTGTATAATCAGATACCTTACTTCCCAGCAACCAACCCTCCAAAGCCTTAGTGGCACATTCAATGTATTCAGACCAGTCCTGAGTCTGTGTCTTCTGGGTATCTCTGAACATTAACCTGTACTGTTCAGTGGTTAAGCCTAACCCATCAACCAGGACACTCTTCAGGGCTCTGTAGTTTCTGACATCCTCCTCTCTAACAGTGAGGAGTCTATCTCTGCCTCTACCTTCAAAGGAGAGCCATAAGATTGCTCCCCACTGGTCTTCAGGAACCTGCTGCACTTTGCAGGCTCTCTCAAGAGCAGTCATCCACTTGTGGATATCATCCCCACTTTTGTAGGGGGGCACAACCTTGGACAGGTTCCTATTGTCAAAGACCCTATCTTTGTCCTTAGGGACAATGCTGCCACCAGGGGGTATAGACCCACTCTCTCTAGGTTGCCTAGCCTTGTTCAGTTTCTCTTCCATCCGGGCTACTTCTAGCTCCTGTCTCCTGATCCTCAGCTGAGCTTCCTTCATTCTGGCCTCATGCTCCCTCCTCTGAGGGCTGGTCGTCCTTCTTCTGGAGTGACCTTGAGAGCCTCTAGAGGCATGAGAAGCATTAGAGTCACCTGAGTGATTCCTCTGCCTTCCAAACTCCTGGTTAAGTCCACTAGGGTATAACACTTGGCACTGGGCTAGTTCTCCCTTCATCCCCACTACCATCTATATCAGTACCCTTATCACTTTCATCCTCTGTAGTGTGATTCTCATCTAAGGGGTGACTATTGGAAAGGGGTACTTCAGTAGCATCTTCAGAAGGGGGGCCTCCTGTTCCAGTCCCTGAGGGGCCTAACTGGGAGGCTTTCTTGAGAGCTCTCTGATCTTCATCAGCTTGTAAGAGTTCTCTGAGTTCAGCAGAGGTAGGGTTCCTGGGCTGTTTAAGGCCCCTGATATTTGCCAACTGCCTGAGCTCATTTTGGTTTAGGGTAGCAAAGATGGTTGGTGCCCTCTGGGGGTCACTCTCGACAGAGATGGGTACATTGGACCCCTCTGCCCCAGCCATTGCTCTTAATTGTGGGTGGATGTGTTGCAACTACCTACACTTGGGTTTTCCTACTAAACCCATCTAGTAGTTGTAGTCAGGGTGTGCTACTTCCTTTGCTCTACAACAACTAAGTTCAGTAGAACTTAAGTATATAACTATTCTTGTTTTATATGTACCTAAAGGTACCTGTATGATCTTTCAATTGGTAACAAAGAGATTACAGAGGTAAAACACAGCAAGCTCAAATCCAACCGCTACTCACCAATGTGAGAAGTTGGCCTGGTATATGATGTTCACTAGTTAAAGTGACCACCTTGTACCATGCCAAGTAACCCTTATGGTGTGGTTGTAAGTCATCCTTTTTGGACTAGCTGCCCTAGTGGTAGCGTAGGCTAAGCAGTCTTTGAGGCTAAACTCGTTAAAGCGTGTTAAGCAGGCTGTTTTACCATATGTAACCCCCCTTTATAATACCAATGAAAGGACACCACACAGATATATATTCAAAATATATATGTATTTATTACTCAAAGTATCCCCTAGACTCTTTATGAGCACAGGAGCACAAATCGTTAAACAAGAAAGTATTACAATATACAGAAGTTGCACTTTATATGGATAGGCCCTGGTGGCCGATCAAACCATATACTAAAATAGTGGTATAAGTACCACGACTAGGAAAGGGAAAAGGCCTAGGGCCTCTAGAATCGCTGGGCCTACAAGGAGCTAACTTCAGTTAGTGAACAGGAGGTCCACGGGTCGCGTGTGCAGTGAGGAAAGTTACACGCGGGCTCCCATAGGTTTTCAAAGGGTGCGTAAAAGTTCGAAAGTTACTGCTAGAAGGGTCTTCTGGATGGACTACGAACTTAAGACATAAAACACAGACACTAGAGATGTTTCTCCACACTTGGGCACCGGAGTGCCAGCTTTACCTCACCCACAGGAAGCGTGTGCATAGGTCTCGAAGTGCGTCGGGTTTCGTCTATCTGTTCAATGGAGCCTGATGACAAAGATGCTGCAGGCGGCCGGTCCAGAAGAGATGCGGTGGATCCAAGGGTGGATCGGAGTTGTAGAAGACCTGAAAGCAGAGGGGACAGTGTTCACAGTCACTAGCCAGTGACCGGCGTGGCACCAGGTAGGTACCAGGCGATGTCGGGTGCAAACAGGTGATGAAGCGTAGCTTGTCTCCGCAGCCACGTGGTCCCTGAAGGTCGACGGCGTCCAGGAGTCAGTTCACGAGCTGTCCCACGCAGGTTCTCACTGTCGGCGGTGTCGGCGACTCGAAGGAAGAAAACAAGCCTTGGCAAAGGCAGGAGTCGTGGAAAATGAAGAAAGCTGATTGTTCTGACCAGCAAGGTCATAGGGGCTGCTCCTTTGGAGGGCAGCAGGGGCCAGTCTGGGGTAACCAGACCAGCATCGTAGTTTTCAAATAGGTTTGCCAAAATGGCCACTAGCCAACGGGCCAGGGACCGGGCAGGCGTGTTGAGATGCAAAGTGCAGAGGGGCCCCACGCAGATCGTGGAGATGCTGGAGGGCTCACCTTTGGTGCAGATGCTGCTCGGATGTTGGGCTTCTCAGGACCCAAAGCACAACTTGGAGGGAGCCTCTGTTGTCGCGCTTGCAGCTTGTCGTGGGTCTTTCAAGATGGCTGGCTCCACGTGTCTCGGTGCCTCCGCGGGTTCCTTCTTTGCAGGGACTGTGGATCGGCCGGTGAGAGGTCTGGAGGTCCAGGTCTTGTCGGGCTCTGGGCTCGGGCTCCGGCAGGAGGCGGCGGCAAAGCAGACATCGAGTAGCTGGTTGGTGCTTGCGTTAGCAAGATGGTCACTCCCTGACCATAGGGGAGATTTCCTTCTGTCCTCTGTGCAGCAGAGCGTCGAAGTTCCCGTCTTCTTCTTTGTAGTAAGTTGATTCCAGGAGGTCTGAAGTCTTAGGACACAGCTCCTACCTTTAAGCGGATTCTAGGGGCCGGAGTACCTGCTAGGTCCCTCCCTAAGGGTGGGACCAGGAAGGGGGGTGGTTACACCCCCAATCCTTTGTCCAGCTCGCCCCAGGTCCGGGGCTGGTGTGCCCCAGGACCGGTTTGAACTGGCATATGCACCGAGGCTCCTTGTGAGCCTCAGGCATGTCTGATTCTATTCAAGCCCTACCTGACCAATACACAAAATCCTGTCTGGGGTGGTGCACGCACCTCCCCTGGCAGGAAACCCTTTGTCCACGTCTCCCAAGCTGGAAGGACTCCCAGCAGCAGGAGGGCAGACTTGTGTCTGTGGTGGCAGCATCCATTTTGTGGAGCTGAGGCTATGTCTGATTTTACCCGGGTTTCAGGTACTGTACATGTCGTGTCCCTCTAGAAGGGTGGAATGCTAACCCCGTCGCCAGAATTGGCGAGGGGTTAGTATTCCAATTCGTATGACACCTTACTCGACATGTTTTGATAAAGCCAAACCAAAGATAGCATTTAACCGCGAGGTTCATAATGCACTTAAGAGTATATGGTATGACGATATCTGGAAACGGTAGAAGGAAGTTGTTCCGACCACTGCAGACAGGCTCAGCTCATGCCAGAGCACCATCTCACATGGAACCCAGCACTCTGCCTTCAGGATTGTTAAGGCCTGCCATAGGAGTGACTTATAGGTTAACATGTGTCCCATTTAAGGTTAGGTATAGGTATACTACACCTAAGTAAGAGGTGGTTACACCAACTTACCCCAGCTGAGTGACCAGCCAGTTGTGCCAAATTTGTTAGGCCAGGCCAGGGGTGGCATAATACATGCTTCAGCCCCTGGTAGGCCTTAGATACACCAATGCCCTGGGTACCTAGTGTACACTGGTACAGGGGCTCACAGGGTGATCCAATTCCAATTGGTTATGCACCTAGAGTGCATAGTGTCAATTTAGTAGAGAGAACAGCAGGCTGGGGGTCTGATTAGCAGGCCCACAGCCTCAATATGTCAAAAACCAGTGAAGCAAAAAGCAAAAATTTGGGGTGACCATAGGATAGCAGACCCTACTCTCCTACAGGCCTCAATAGATGAAAGAGTGTCATCGGTGGAGCGAGATGTTTCCTCTCTTCAGGACTCTGCAGCTAAAGTCACTCACATGCATGCGCAGATTTCCTCCCTCCAGAAGCAGATGGAGGACCTTGAAAACCGAAATAGGCGCAATAATCTTCGCCTTTATGGCCTGGTGGAAGGTTGTGAGGGGAGTGACCCCATCATTTCTTCAAGTCTTTTCTTCCCAAGCTCTTACACCTGCCTGAGGATACTCCACTAAATATCCAACGTGCCCACAGGCTTGGACGAGCTTCCTCCTCTCTATCCACGCCAGCGAAGCCTAGAGGTGTAATAATGTACTTTCTAGAATATACAGACCTGCTGAAAGTTCTCTCAGCGGCTAGAGCCTCTCCCCGTCTTACCTGGTCGGGTTCCACTTTGTTCTTCGCACAGGATTACGCCAGATCCAATGCAAACCGCCGTAAGGCCTTCTTGGACATGAGACCTGACCTTCGCTCCATTGGTGCCAGATACGGACTCTTCCACCCTTGTCTATTTAAAGTCACCTATAATAATAAGACTACGACATACGAGGAGCCTACGCGACTTCGGAGTTTCCTGAATTCCTGTGGCCAGGCTGATATGGAGCTTTCTGGCCCTTCCTCTTCTCTCCCACCGTGACTTCTTCTGAAGCTGCATTATGATACTCCAATTTCTTTTGTCTGTTGAATTTTCTAGTTCAATTGTTCTTAAATCTTCATGTTTTCTCGATGAGTTTATGCTTTCCATTGTAGCCTTTGTTATTGATGTTTTGGTTCCCTGGTTTATCCTATTCATTGCTTGTTTTGTGCCTTTGTCGTTTGTCATCACCTAACCTCGTTACCTTGCTTCCCTCACAGATCAATGCTTTGCGCCCCGCCTTGTTTCTCTGGTTGGACGTCTCATTGACCCCGAGTGTCCTGCCTTCTCCAGTTGGCCCTACCTCCCTTCCCTCGCCTCCGCGTACGTCCTTGCATGTCACTGCTCCTGACCGTACCTTCCCTAAGTTACCCTTTGTAAGTATTCCTTATCCCTTTTTTGACATGTTTGTTCTTGTTTTGTATTTCCCTATTTTGTCTTCTCCTTTCATATTTTCAGGTTTATTGGTGTCATTACCTTCTCTGCTGCCTTTTTCTTCTTTTCTCTTTCTCTCCTCTTCTCCTCTCATCGCTTATTGTTTCCCTTGGTCATGCTTCTTCCTTCTCATATATTTTTCCTTCCGTTTATTTCACTTCTCTTTTAACCCATATTTATGTCTCTCTCCGTTTGGTCTTCTCCTCTCTTGTCTTGCTTGCTCGTCTGTCTTTTTACGCATGCTCTTTTTTCTCTTTCACTGGACCTTACTTACCAATTTCTCTAGACTTCATTGTATTTTTACACTGACCTCAGTAATACTTTGGCTCTTTTCTATCTATAAGACATCTCTCAGTCTTTTTTCAATCCTCTTTCTTGTGTCCGTTTTATCTCTTCTCTATTCCTATTTCTTTCTTTCTTGTTCTTACGTTCTTGCTCTCCTTGAGGCTTTCTCTCGATGTTTTAGTTTTTCTTTGTACTACTCTTCTAACCATCCTTAATGTCTGTACATATTGTTTCTTGGAACGTTAAAGGTCTTCATTCTCCCATTAAGAGGCAAAAGATTCTCTCTCACCTAGCCAAGTCGAATGTCGACATTTCCTTCTTGCAAGAAACCCATTTGTCTGATATAGAAGCCGCTAAGCTCAAGAGGGGTTGGGTAGGCAATGTGTTTTCTGCCCCTGGTGATGGTAAGAGAAATGGTGTAGTTGTGTTAGTTCGCAAATCTCTCCCCCATTTGCTTTTGACTTCTGAGTCAGACCCCGAGGGTAGATGGTTGTACGTCAAACTTTCCTTGAAGGGTATTCCCATTTCCCTTCTCAATATCTACGCACCTACCGGTGGTGACCCCGCCTTCTGGCGTGTAATGGCCTCCCGTATTACTAAATACATTGATGATAATTTTATTATGGCAGGAGATTGTAATCTACCCCTTGATCCCTTTTTAGACAGACATTCCAAAGTTTCTTATATCCCTAATAAGTCTCATAAGCTCTTTGCTCAGGCAATATCCCAACACAAACTCATTGATGCTTGGCGTCTCTGTAACCCTACTACTAAAGAGTTTACTTTTTACTCCCCTTCCCACCAGTCACAATCACGCATTGATTAAATTTTTCTTTCCCACCATATTTCTCAGTCCCTCACCCATGCCGATATTGGCCCCATCCTGCTCTCTGATCACGCCCCTGTTTTGATTAATATTGATGTTTTACCCAAGTCCACTGGGCCAAAACAGTGGCGCTTTAATAATACTTTACTTCTTGATCCCAAATTCACCACTTCCTTTGTTGAATTTATCACAGAATTTTTCGCCATTAATGACACACCCGCTTTGCCCAAGCACGTTATTTGGGACGCTTATAAGGCTGCAGCCAGGGGTTTCATCATTGGTCATGTGGCAAGGAAACGTAAGACTGCTCGTAAACGTACCAGTGATCTTCTCCTCACGATTAAAAAACTGGAGCATTCTTTTTACACTTCCCACTCTCAGGAAAGTTTGACTGCTCTTATTGAAGCTAAGATGCATTTTAATAAACAATCCACTGAAGACGCCTCATTATATTTGTTGAAATCTAGCTCAAAATTTTACGGGGGCAAGAACAAAGCGGGAAAGGTTTTAGCCAACTATTTAAAAATCAAGCAAAACAAATTAAACATTGATTCTGTTTATGATGCTAACTCTGTTTTAAAACACACAGATGTTAATATTTTAGAGGAATGTTCCCATTTTTATTCCACACTTTACTCTTCTGAAACTCACCCTACTACCCACTCTCTCGCTACTTTCTTTTCCAGCATTCAGGCACCTCCCAATTTCCCTGTTGATCTATCTGTTCTTGAATTGCCCATTTCTAGTTGCGAACTACACACTGCACTTCAGGCACTCAAGAAGGACAAAGCCCTGGGTCCGGATGGATTTACAGTTAAATTCTACCTGCACTTCTCCAAATTACTACTACCCAGACTGCACTATTGATTCTTTTATACTTAGTGGCACTTCCTCTGGCACATTCTCAGACGCCCATATATGTATTATACCCAAAGAAGGGAAAGACACCCAGCATTGTAAGAACTATAGACCAATCTCCTTGGTTAACATTGACTACAAGATATATGCTAAATCCCTCGCCATAAGGTTAGACCCCTTCCTTCCTGATTTGTTGGGCCCGGAACAATCTGGTTTTGTTAAGGGCCGCTTCATCACAGATAATACTAGACTTTTGTTTAATGTCCTATCCAAATCTTCACGATCCCAGGATCCACTAGTGGCAATTGCTTTAGACGCAGAAAAAGCGTTTGACAGGGTAGAGTGGACTTTCCTTTTTTCTGCTCTTAAATGGTTTGGATTTGGCCCTAATTTCATCTCCTTTGTTTCCTTCCTGTATTCTAGCCCCAGAGCAGTGGTTTGTGCCAATGGCCTAGTCTCTTTTTTCTTCAATTTAGGTAGAGGAGTTCGTCAGGGTTGTCCCCTCTCCCCCTTCCTTTTTAATCTGGCCTTAGAACCCTTTCTCTCAAAACTCCGTCAAAATCCTAATTTGCATGGTTTCCAAATCTCCCAAACAATCGTTAAACTTGCTGCTTATGCAGACGGTATCTTACTCTTTATGTCCAACCCCGCTGTTTCTATCCCCGCATTTCTAACTGAGGTCCATGAATACTCCCACATTTCCGGTTATAAGTTGAACAACGACAAATGTGAAATTTTACCCCTTACAAAATTTACCTTCAAATCTGATTTTGCTGCGTCCAATTTTACCTGGAGTCCCTCACATATCAAATACCTAGGTTTGCACATTGCCCCCTCCCTTCCCGATACTGTATCCTTATGCCTTAATAAATGTATCCAGAAATTGTCCGACCTCACTTCCAGATGGCACCCGCTTTATCTGTCTTGGTGAGGTCGCCTCGACACGATTAAAATGATGCTCTCTCCAATAGTTCTTTACACCATTTCCAACATTCCAGTTCCTATTCCTACTAAATTTTTTAGGAAAATCAATACTATTCTCTCTTCATTCCTCTGGTCTGGCAAAAAAGCGCGTATGTCCTTGATCAGATTAAGACTTCCCAAATCGGAAGGTGGGGTCAACTTTCCAGACTTCCCCGCCTATCATAAAGCATTCCTTTTGCGGCAAGCTTCCCTCTGGTTGCGGGACCCTGTTGAACGTTCCCCCTTATGGCTTGTCAGTGAACGTCTCTTCTTATCCCCTTTTACTCTCGCTGAATATCTTTCCTTCTCCCGTAAGCCCCAGCTCAACTCCACTCCCATTCATAAGTTCACTACCAAGCTTCTTCTTTCCACTTCCCCTGACCCTCCTTCTTCTGTAGCCAAATTTCTCAGTACCACCATTTGGTATAATAAGAGTATCTTCATTAACCACAAGCCCTTCTATTGGAAATCCTGGAGACAAAAGGGTTTGATCTGGGTGTCCCATCTCTTTTCTGGTTCCGATTTCTTGCCTTTCTCCGTCCTTAGTCAAAATTTCAATCTCCCTCATTCCTTTGCCCGTAAATATCTCTCGCTTAAGAATGCAGTTATGTCCACTTATACCCAATTTCCTAACTCTCCCATCCAACCTGACCCTCCTAATTCCACTCTGCACCTTCATTCCTTGCTGCGCTCTCATCCCACAGCCTCCTCAATTTACCACTCACTCCACAAGACTCTCACACCTAGGCCAAAATCCATGGTAGAGGAGCAATGGGAGTCTGATTTAGACATCTCTTGGCCCACCTCTCTTTGGGATAAATTGTGGACCAAGCTCCGCAAGTCATCTAGGGCTGCTTCTCTCACACAAACCCTTTTTTTTTTATCTATAACAGACTTCTCTTTTCACCCCAAAAGTTGAATAAGAGGTTTCCCTCAGTCCCTGATCTTTGTTGGTCTTGCTCGACACCTAAGGCTACTCTTTTTCACATGCTTTTTTCTTGTACTGTTACGCACAATTTTTGGAAACAAGTTTGGGCCCAAATTAATGCCATATTTCATACTGCATTCCCCTTCTCCTATGTTAATATTTTTTTAGGGAGCCTCCCTACCTGTTGGTCAGATATTGATTTTAATATGCAAATTGTTGACTTGTTGTTAGCTGTTGCATTCCAGCAAATTACCGTAAACTGGAAAAATTTTGATAACATTTCTTTTAGAGCTTGGTGGTACAATGTATGTCACAATCACATACTAGACACTGTCTTTGTTTACCCCCTCAGTCTGGCCAAGAAGCGGCATGATCTTTGGCTTCCTGTGACCCTGTACCTTGATATTTGTGATAAACGTTCCTCTCATTTACCTCCCTCTCAGCAGGAGGTCTCTAAGCCTCCCTGATTGGCCTTTTTGTTCCATTGCATTTTTTTTACAATCCATTTTACTGCATATTATTTCCAGTATTGCCTTCTGTTATACAGCCTCAATCATTTGCTACCCTATGATTTTAAATTTATTTACATAGTCATGCTTTGTTTACATAGCCATGTTTACTCCGCCTCTCATATTGATGCACTGTTTAGGTTTTCTTATGTATTGACACCTTTATTTGTCTAATAAAATCTTTTGAACTAAAAAAAAAGGACTCTCAAAGTTTTTGGGCAAACCATCTTGCTTCCTTGGGGTGTGTGTTGTACATTACTATTGTGTGGGTGGCCTCTGCATTCACAGGTATTGTGTGAATGGCAGTCAAAGTACTCACAGTCATGTGTCCAACATGATAGGCATGACCACAGTTCTGTGGCATTTTCAGTTGCTGTAATGATTATCGTCATGAATATGTAATGTTTGTTGTGACTTTGCACATCAACAGTCAGTGATACACATTTCAATTGAGGGTCATAATTTCAAGCCCCTAATGCCGCCACTATGTCACTTTCACTGAAGTTGTGTTGGCAATAGGGTCCTTGGCTTATTTCCGATGTTGAGTTACGCCGCCTTGTCAATTACGCACACTTTCATGCTGTGTTTATCGTCAAGGGGCGTGCAGTGGGTGTTGCGTTGTGCACAAGGAGGCAGTGCTTTTCAGGGCGTGCAAGCTCACAGACATGTTGGCACAGTGATTTCTTAGGTACGCTGCATAGCAGCTTCACAGAAGTGGCAGTGTGTAGCTGAGAGCCAAACATATCAATGGCAGGTTACACAAACACATATCAAAGATGTGTATGTTCATAGCAATTGAATCATTGTGCACTGCAATGGTGTTGTCCGGCTGTGTCCTTGGGGACATTCCATGCTTGCCTCTGGCTCATGTGTACAAACTCCTCCATCACAATTGGTGACAACACTCCACACGCATTTCCAACACATGCTTTAGCTCTGCATTATTTGCTGTACCATATATATAACAATGCAGGGCTGTACGACACTATCTGCGAGTAAGCATCAGCCATAACAATAACACAACCCTCATGACTACAGGGTGCCGTTGCAATGTGAAATGCATTGTAACAGTTTGCCTTGAAAGGCATGTGTGTACTTATTTACGACGCAGGGAGATTAGCGGTTACAGGACATGCATCAGTGACAATTTTGTTGAAAAGATGTCTCCCCCCTCTTAGTGGCTAAACATCACCTATTGTATAGTATTGGTGGAGTGAGGTACAGCGCATCATGTAAAAGTGAGCGTTCAGACACCAAACATGTTCCCATGTGTGCTGCATGGTTGAAAGTGTGAGTAGGTCTTGTTCCTGTGCATGTAGGGTGACCTTACAATAGACTGACAAGCACACCTGCACACTGACACCCTCGCACTCTTGTGCAAGAGTGCCTGTCTTGACGCAGACTTGATGAACTGCACACAGTTGCTGGGGGACACACAGGCCTGCACATTTGCATTGTACATAAAATGCAGCAGTGTGTCACAGGAGAGGATGAGTGTGGTGCTGTACACGGAGGGCTAATGCCTCCCTCCTCCAATTATTTGTACATGTCACCCTCAGTCAGGGTGTCCAATGGTGCCATGTTTTGACCATGTCACTCTCATTTTGTTGTGACAGTACATATGCCATGCCATGCACTGTCATGTCAGTCTCCACAGCATGTAGTCAATGATTCATGCTTATACATTTGGTTGACCAGGTCAGTCTCTGACTTCAAATAGTTACGCTGGTGTGTTGACCCCCATGTTAATTTGCTCTTGGAATACAGATTTCATGTTGTACATTGACATTGTCTGAATGTCGGAAAATTGACAGTGAATATACTTTACAGACAACATGACACCAGCAGAGCAGCATGCCTTCCAGGTGGCCAAGGACCGGGACCTTCATGTGGCCAAAGGATACCAACAGATGGTGCGGAGGTATCGGGATGAAAGAAAGGCTGGAACATGGAAGGCGTTGCAGGATGTTGAGAAAACCAGCAGGCAGCCCATCCCCGGACCCTCTGGTGCCAGTGTGGTGTCCCAGCTGGTCATTCCCCCTCCGACCACGTCCGCCCCGGTGCAAATACCACCTGCACCTGCACCTGCACCTGCGGATCACGTGGAGCCCTTTTAATGCCACGGACAGGAGGATGCTCACTGCAAACAATTCCTTGCTCCAGGACATCCGGCGGGAATTGTTGTACCTTAACAGGAACTTACATGACATCTGCAAACACCTTAGACTGGAGTGATTCCTCCCCATGTTGGACACCATCCCCCTCTTCTCCCTTCCCACAATGTTCATGTTTTAATGTTAGGTAGTGTTAGGGTAGTTTTGTAATTTTTAGGTAGAGCAGTTTTAGCGTAGGCCTAGTTAGTGGTAGATGATAAGTAACTTTTATCTTTTTTACTATTTTATGATATTCTGGGATAAGTTTCATTTTCCTTTGGGTGGGGGGTTGATGTCTTTCAATTTTTTGCATGTTTAGGATTAGTTAAGCTATAGAGTTAAGTTAAGTAATATATCTATAGTTAGTTTAGATATAGTGTTAGTATTAGTGATTAGTGGTAGTGTAGGATATTTAAACTGTTTATATTGTTCAATAAATAATGTTCTTCTTGATTTCTTCTTGCGCTTATGTCAGGGATGATATGGGGGAGTGGGTCTTGTTCCATTGTATGCAACTCATACCATCACTGGACAAATCCTTGAATGTGTAACTATGGTCATGACCTGTTACTTAGCATGATGGATTGTGTCAGGATAGCTTAGATGTGAGCACAGTGAACTTGCATGGCTAACAGGTTGGCAAGTATGGTTTATGGCCTAGCCTAGGGACAGTTTTTGGTGACGTGCTACATCTTACGTGTGACGCACAGAGTAGTACTGCATTTTGTTGCACATTTACAACACAATGTAGGGACATTGCCTTGGGTGTATATTGAAGTTGCTACAATTATCCATCTTGGAGATGGATGGATGCTCCGGCTACCACATATAGCGACAAACACATGCATATCAGATGCTCCGGGATCTGAGTCCATCTACATTACACAGACCTTGACACACTTAATGCGTGGTGCCAGTATATCAGCTTTCTTTCCCTTACATGTTCCTGTGCATGGACGCTCAATCGCCATGTCATGCATGATGTATGTCATTTGTGTGTCCATTGGTAACGTCACATGGCACGAAAGTGTTTGTGATTCACATCAGTTATGTGCGATTGAGTGATGACTTTACAATTGAGGTTATTCAGAAATGTCATTTCGGAGTTGCACTGTTAGGTATGCTGAGTTCACGTCCACTATCTTCCTTTTGTGACTCCCTTAATTAGTTATGTTATGCTTTTGTCACAGATGACGTTTTATTGCAGGCACACTGTTCTGGTGCACACAAGTGGTGACATGTTGCATTGCTCCCTGTACCAACTGTGTGGTACCCACTCATCCCAGCTATTACTTTTGGCACTGGCTCATAGTGATGACACCCTTGCAAAGTTGCCACTGAATCTGACTATATGCTACGTGCAGTCCCACAGACATCCGTGGACACATTGACCAATATGCTCACAGTGGGCACCGCATGAGAGGGCTCAAAAAGTGTAAGGCATTGTTTGTACACAGGTAGGGGCTGGCTGACGCTTTGCACTTTGGCTTTAGTCACTATTGTAAATTCAACTTCTGTGAGGCAGACTTTGTTGTTCCATATATGTCTGTTAGACATGTGCCCTTTGGTCTCCTCATCAATGTGAATCTGGTGTACAACATCTAGGGATTTGATGTGCAATGCGCAACATCACCACAAGCTTTGACCACCACGTCGAGTGTGAGTAGATATGCCAGGAGCTTATGGTTTGCAATTGTTCATGGTGACACCACTTGTGTCCTGCAACAGACTTGTACATGTTATCACACATGCCTATTTCCTCAATGGACGTTGGTCAAAGTTGGTATATTGCTAGATTGTGGTATCTGATCAATGAGGGAACATACATTTTACACACAGGCGCTCAGATCACTGCCTATCCTTGTCAGGTAGCACATGTACATTGCTTCTATTTCCCTTGGTGGACCTTCTTGTGGATTTACAGTCCCTAAATTATTTACAGAGTGCAATACTGGATTGGTCATATAAACACGCATCTGTGTGAATTGCATTATTTTATTTACAGTACAAGGGGGAAGCCAGGACCAGTACTTGCCCATACAACCCAACATTGCATGGATGACCGTTAGAGGGGCAGACAGAGTCCTTTGGGAGTGACAGATCCAAGGGAAGAGGCGTAGTTAGCAGTGCCATTGTCAAGAAGAAAACAGATATGGAAGTCCATGTGTAGGTCCAAGATGAGTGTTGGGGGACATTGGAAGACAATGGAAGAGGAAGTACAGTGGCATGATAGTAAGAACAGAACCAAGGTAAAACAGGCCATTTGGCGTCAATGTTTGCTCTGCTTTCTCCTTACCAGTATGGCACAATCATCCTCATCTTCGTCCTCTAATGTGTGATATGGCTCAAATGTGGGTGGTGGTATGGTGGGTGCTGCACTGTGAGGCACGGACACATCAGGCGGTGGAGCTGGGGATGTGGAGGCGCCAGCAGCAGCATCAATTGGCACCAGACCTTGGGGCAGCACGGAGGTAATGATCAGATGCAGGGCCTGGTAGATATCAGCTACATTGCGCTGGTGTTCAGCCATAGCAGCCATCTATTGTTCTTCCCTCTGCTCCCTGCTCTCCATTATCCGTGCAAGTCTGGACAAATCTGCGCTGACAGTACTGGAGCCACCCGGCTGAGTCAGTTGGTCTACTCTCTGAATCATGACTCCAGCAATGTCATCCAGGGAGCGTTGGAGAGCATGGAGCGGGATGTGGATGTCTGCCATCCCCTGCATGTGTTCCCGGATGGGACTCAGACAGCCCCGTATTTCATCCATTGTGGCTTTCAGGCTCTCAAACCCCACCCGCACCTGGTCACACGTTTTCCCCTGGACCTCAAGCACATGGCGGTGAAAAGCCTGATATGGGTCCTCAAGGTCCTGGGAGGCAGCTGTGGTGGAAGTTGCTTGCTGCTGGTTGGTTTGTGCAGGGGGTGGGGTTGGCGCAATGCTGCTGGTTTGCCCGGCTCCTGGAGATTGTGTGCCAAGGGAGTCCAGCATCTGTAGGAATTCATCCTGGTTGATGGTAGGGTAATCGTCCAAGTCATCGGTGATGAGTGTGTCATTCTGCTGTCCAGGAGGTGTTGTCTCTCCCTCTGCAATTTGATTGGGAGATATAGTTCAACAGTGTGTCACATGTAGGAGCATGCATGTGTACACTTTACAAGCAGACTGTGTGAGACTGTACATTCTGACTGTTTTGCACAAGATGCATATTGTTTTGCAGGATGGTGATAATTTCAAGGACATCACGAATGTGAGGTTGTACTTTTTCATTGTCATCTCACATTCTGACAATATGACAGCTGTGTCTTGACAGTGTCTACACACAAACACTACCTGTTGTGTCCTCTGTTCAGCTGTGGGAGTGAGGCAGTTCGTAACACCTAGTAGTCAATGTTGATGTACTCAGATTTGTATGTCGGTGCAGTGCATTGTGTGATAGTGGCACCTGCTGCTTTTGTTTTACTGCCACTTGTCCCTTTCAGGCAATGAGCCTTTGACTTTTGTGAATGTACAATGCAGAGATTTTGAAAGCTGTGGTGATTAGGTGTCTTGGTCAGAGTTGTGACACTTGTGCATAGTAGGTCATCCAATGTCTTGTTCACATCAGGGGTTCTGTGTACAGAAAGATGTGTCAGAGTGTGACCTGCTCCTTTTAGGATGTGGTCCACACTCCGCCACATCAGTGAGGTGTCCTGCACCATGTAAATATGTTTGTCCTGCAGGCATGCTATTCATCATGCCCTGTCACTTGCCTTGTCAGTGTGGCTCACAGACCTGCAGCTTTTCAGGGTACTGCACATGTGCATGTGTTTTGTGTGAGATTGCTTATGTGTGAGTAGGGTCACCTTTTGGCACATTGTCAATGAGAGCCTACTTGCTTTTTCAACGGGCCTGCAGGGGAGGAGTCAGAGGCGGAGACCCGGTACATATGTCCGCTGCAACGCAGGAGCACAGCGTACGCGCGCAGCGGGCGTGCAAAAGGCAAACTCATCTGCGCCCATCCACGCACTGACGGGCACAAGGGCCACAATCCATGACCAAATCATCAAAAACTCATCAGAGGAACTTAGGGGCATATTATCAAGAAACGGCATTAAAATTATCGCCGCTTTAGCGGCAGAAAACTGCCGCTAAAGCGGCGATAATGGGCTTGATAATATGCCCTTGAGAATTCCCATATAAGCCCATGTTCTGGTGTCAACATGGGCTTCTATTGGAATTCTCTGCGGCATATTATCAAGCCCATTATCGTCACTATAGCGGCAGTTTTCTGCCGCTAAAGTGGCGATAATTTTAACGCCGTGCTTGATAATATGCCCCTTAGGAAACTCGCTCATCTGGCGCTCCCGCCCAACCCTTCCATCCTCAAGCGCCTAAGCCACATGGGTATTGTTCAAGCACGGATATCCTGCGCTGATTTACCGGCACCCATCCTCCACACTCCTCGCGCACCTTGCTCTGCCCAAATTAAACATACAGTATTACGCATATTTTATCTTAATGCCCATTCCCTGGTCAAGCACAAGCTGGATATTTTCCTGATCTTAATGTAAAAAAAACCAGACATCCTACTTGTTACGGAAACTTGGTTAAAACCCGACTCCATCCCTGATATGCTAGCAGCGTTACCGCCTGACTACTGCATTCTACATGTGAATCGACCTCCATTACAAACGGGTGGTGTAGTAGCTGCAATCATCCATGAGGACCATAAATTCACCACCATTACCCCTTTAAGTCTGCAGTGGATAATATGGTCATTAAACTCGATTCCAGCTCTGGACACCCATCTGCCTGCTTGTTTACAGGCCCCCACAGCACATGCCCTTATTCCCTCTTTTGCAGAGTGAAAAAATAGCTAACCTTGCTGCGAGTTATGCCAACATACTGTTAATAGGTGATCTGGCTTATTGGTGCAACAACGTACACGGTGGGCCTCATTCTGACAAACTGACTGACCTACTAACCATCCTTCATTTCACTCACCATATATCCTCAGCCACTCACATCAAAGGGCACACACTGGACCAAGTCTGGACCACAGACCTCACAGTATCTGCAATCTGTAAAGCATTGAAACCCTTTCATGAAGCTTTTGCATTTGACTCGTGAGGGACATCTAGTAACGACGAGTGGAACTGCAGCTTGATGTAATAATAATGTCAATGCTTTTGCATTTGACTCCTGAGGGACATCTATTAACCACTAGTTGAATTGCAGCTCTTTGTAGAATTATTTTGATAGTGGACAAAATAATCACTGCCCACTGCTAATCTCGTCCCATATGCTTTGCAGGGCCTTTGGTTGTGATTGTATTTTTACCCATAACTGTGCTTGGGGTGTTCCTAGGAGGAAGGGACCACCACAGAATCGTTCACCAGCATGATATGTTCTTTGTGTTCAAGGCATCTGCTTGGTCCTCCCCCTAGGTTAGGGGGGACCCCAAAATCATCACCTCTTTCATTGCCTACATTTTTCATTCACAGTTCACTTTTATGAATTGTTTATATGCTTTTTAGCGTGTAAAATTGCTTATCAAAGCATTTGTGGGTATTGTTGATATTGCTGCTACTATGCTCAGGGTTTAACACAAGCACATCATGGTCCTGGGCTAAGATTGGAGTGCAGTGTTGGTGTATTGTCAGTCTAATCAGTTGCTTCCCCCCATCTCTAGTCACTTGCTTCCCCCACCTCCAAAATACTCCTCCTTTTGTGTTTCTGAGGTCCCTTTCTCCCAAGAGCTTTAGTGCGCCATCGGAAGGAGCCTCTCTGGAGTTCTCTACCTCTGCTCTCTCAGAAGAGACAGGTGATAAACTGTGCTTTTCAACAACCGTGCAACTATCTGGTCTTCATTTGAATTGCCAACATTGGGGCATATCAGCAAGGCGATGCGATAAAATGATCGCCGCTTTAGCATCCGTTTTCAGACAAAAAGCGGCGATAATTTTATCGCCTTAATCAGCATGGACAGGCTAACGCGTGAATCCATTCCTTAGCGCCTGTTTCCTGAACGCCCAGCTTTGCATCTCTAATGAGATGCAAAGTGGGCGTTCCTCCCCAAAATAACTGGAGACATGTCGCTAACCGACATTTCTCCAATTATCAAGGTGTACGCTAACATGCAGAGCGATCACAAAAGTAGCGCTAACCGCGGTTATCGCTACTTTCCTTACGCCTGCTTTTATTCTGATTTAGCCATGTAATCCAATGGGAGGTGGATTACATGGCTAAATCCACCCTGCCCTATCAGCAAGGTATTGCCGGTCGCAGTGCGATTATCACCTGATTTCCTGCGATAATCGCACTGTTTTGTAGCTAACGCATGGATTTCGATCGCTTGGGAAATAAGTATTGCTGATAGCATGCTATCTCCGTGATAGAATCCAGTGTTATCGCAGGCCCTTCCTGATATGCCCCTAGGAGCTTTTCTTTCTCACAGCCTTGGTTCCTAAAATGTGCCTGCTTCCAGGGCTCACCTTAGCCCCCCCCCTTCACTCACAGTCTTTGTTCCCTCTTACACACATGACCCCATGTCCATGCAGTAAGTGTGGTGGCACATTCCTAGCACTCCTACCTTGTAGAAGTGGTCATGCAGATAAAGTATATAGGCAGATCATGTTTTATTTGCTTTAAAATCGAACTGTGAAGAAGAAAACCTGCTCTGGTAACTTTTTGGGAAAGAGGTGGCTTCCTCCCTTTCCACCGAGAGATTGGCACTGTTTTAATACTCACACACACCCCTCTGTTTGGGAGAGTAAAATGTTGGTATGTTAAAAAATATGCCATCTGTCTGAGCCTCGATGATCCCAGATGCTTTATGAAAAACAAAAAATGCCTTGAGCATCCAGACAAAAATATATGTATTAAAAAAAGAGAAAGCTGACATCCCTCTTTAAAGACTTATTTTATGGCACTACAGGTCTCATCTGTTTTAGTTCTAAACAGAAAAAATTCTCAATAAGCACAATTTGACATTGTTGGGTCTGGTAGTCTGCCTGCACTCAAAAGCAGATAATTGGGGTGCAACAGAGACTTCTTCTCTTTACTCCACACCACCCCTCCCCTGGACAGGCATTCAGAGGTATTGGTGTTGCATGAAGGGCAGGAGTTTGTGCTTTGTTGTGGCGATCCCGCTAACCGGTTATGTTGCATCCTGGCTGCCTCGCTGTTTTTCATAGTAATTAAGGGGCATGTTAGAAACGCTTTGTGATATCGCAAAGCGCGCTTAGCGCTCATTTTTTTAACGCCGGCTATTACAAGTTTTTATCGTGGAGATATCGCGTTATTAGCAATGCATATCTCCAAGGCAATAATGATTGCTTCGATAGCGGGGAAATCGCTGTTTTGCAGGGAACATCGCTGGTTTTCCAGGGTGTTCCCTGCAAAACGGCGATAACCTTGCTGATACGACCCTGTGGTCGTATCAGCATAATCCACCCCCTATGTTGGGGATAGCTAAGTCAGGATTTGCCAAAATCTAACGTCTGCTGAAATCCTGTGGGCCTCCTTGTAAATATCACGATGTGAACATCAGCGATATTTTACAAGGTAGTCCATTGGGGTACGCCCAGTGACGCCCACTTTGCATCTCATTAGAGATGCAAAGGGAGGCGTCAGGAAAAAGGGTGCTAACATGCATGTTAGCACCCTCTTGTAAATAGGGCAATAGTTTTATCTACGCTTTTCTGGCTTTTTAAGCCAAAA
This sequence comes from Triturus cristatus, assembly GCF_964204655.1. Lineage (NCBI taxonomy): Eukaryota > Metazoa > Chordata > Amphibia > Caudata > Salamandridae > Triturus > Triturus cristatus. The sequence continues at coordinate 852,805,286 of NC_140586.1, read as the reverse complement.
AAGCAGAGATAAAGCCCTTGTTAATATGCCCCTAAATCAGTCAGTCAAAGTAACTGTTGGCATTTTGTACCTGCAAAGCTTGTTTGTAAGTTATACGTAGCCAAAAATGTGATGTGACCAGTAGTCATGGAGAGAGCGGAGAGTGCAGTGCTGACACCAGGAGTGTCGTCTACGTGAACGGAGAGTAGCTCTTACCAGTAAAATAGGAGTGCTTCTAGGGCATGAAATAAGAAGCTCCGATCGGTTCTCCTCCCGGAGCTGGCCTTTGGTCAGAGAGTGCCCTGGACGAAACCAAATTTGGAGCACCCTTTTCTTTGGATCTCAGTCGTAGGGTGGCAGCTCCAGAGACCTCCAGTGCCCCTCTGGAGGTCAGCGCCCTGGGCGTGGGCCCAACTCGTAAATGCTTCTACTCTGGCATGCATGTTCGGGGAGCCCTGTGGGCCCAGCGGTGAGATCATATGTGAGCCGAGCATTCTTGTGAAGAGGCGCATGGTATCTGAACCGCACAAGCTTATTAACCTTTTGGTCAATTTATAGAACATGAGATGATCGGACCGAGTCTAGCCCTAAGGAACAGCTCTGCAGCCTGCAGGCTATTGCACCACGTCTGACAGACCACTGCTTAACATGTATGAAAAACCTTGCTTGGGTAGAATACACAGGAACATTACACAGTGAAGAATGTCACCATGCCCTTGGGTAATCCTCGGACATCTGATACCCTTCTGCAGAAGACAGTGTCTGGTACCCTTAGTCAAAGCCTTTAGACGTGGCACACAACATGCGATCACTATTTACAGTCTAGCGACCACGTCATGCTCTCTTGAAATCCCCAGACAACTCTCAAGCAGCACTGTCTGGCCCACCATACATAACAAGCATTTGCAATGCAATAGGTCGCACATTTACACGAGTTTAAGCTATTGCCATTATAAATTACAATGCCTTTCAATTATGTTTTGAAAACCAAAACATAAAAAAGCTCAAACTTGCGCGAATTCAAGACCTATTGCATTGCAAATGCTTGTTATATAAGTGCCTAGCTGTGGATTTTGAACCCTAGCTCTGCCGGCACCTAGGGAAATGTTATATCCTGAGTTCAATGCTATTCATGCCCTGCCTGTAGAATCTTACCGTGATGACATGTTATAGAATGTTATGAGTCAATTGTTCACAGTTGACTGGGCTGAGCAGCATGCTGGCTGCTCCTGGTGGGGTCTGTTGTATCATCTTGAATAAAGCTACATGAAACTCATCACTTGTACCTGACTCAATCACTACAGGAAACCTATCCAATCTACACATTTTTTTAAACTAGACACCCAGGGGAATCCAGGATGGGGTGACTTGTCTGGCTCTCACCAGGGGTCATATCAGCAACAACCGGCGATAATTATCGCTAAGCGCACTTAGCGCTATGATAATTATCTCCGGCTAGCGTGGATTTTTATCGCTGAGATAGCGTGCTATTAGCAACCCTTATCTCAAAAGCGATAAAAATCCTAGCTCCAACTGCCAAACATGAGATTTTTTCTGGAAATCCAGCGATAATCCCACAAAGTTTGGAGATAGCTTGCTGATAGGGCCTCACATACTTAGCCATGATATCCACCTTCCATAGAATATCATGGCTAAGTCAGTCCTGAAGCAGGCGTAAGGAAAGTAGCCATAACAGAGGTTATCGCTAATTTTCTTGTCGCTATGCTGCTTTGCGTGAGGCTTGATAATAGGAGAAATGTCGCTAAGCGACATTTCTCCCATTATCCTGGGGAGGAACGCCCACTTTGCATCTCATTAGAGATGCAAAGATGGGCGTTAGGAATTCAGACGCTAAGGCAAGGTTTCACACGATAGCGTGACCTTGCTAATATAGCGATAAAATTATCGCCGCTTTTCGGCCGAAAACAGCCGCAAAAGCGTCAATAATTTTATATCGCAGCCTTGTAGATATGCCCCCAGGTTCTGTTACCCAGAATCCCTTGCAAACCTCAAACTTTATTAAAAAAACACATTTTCCTCACATTTCTGTAATGGAAAGTACTGGAATCTGTGTGGATCCATAAAATCCCATGCACCCCATATTCCCCATAGTCTTCTGTTAAAAATAGTACCTCACTTGTGTGGGTAGGTCTACTACCCGCGACAGGAAATGGCCCAAAACACAAAGTGGACACACCACATTTTTACGGTGAAAACTGACCCTTTGTTTGCAAAGTGCCTAGCTGTAGATTTTGAACCCGACTTCCAGCGGCACCTAGGGAAACCTAGCAAATCTATACATTTTTGAAAACTATGCACAATCAGGGGAATCAAAGATGGGGTGACTGGTCTGGCTCTCACCAGGTTCTGTTACCCAGGATTCCTTGCGAACCTCAAACGTTATAAAAAAACACACATTTTCCTCACATTTCTGTGATGGAAAGTTCTGGAATCTGCATGGATCCACAAAATTCCATGCACCCCACATTCCCCAAAGTCTTCAGATAAGAATGGTACCTCACTTGTGTGGGTAGGTCTACTTCCCCCGACAGGAAGCGGCCCAAAACACAACGTGGACACACCTCATTTTTACAGTGAAAACTGACCCTTTTTTTGCAAAGTGCTTAGCTGTAGGTTTTGAACACTAGCTCTGCCGGCACCAAAGGAAACCTAGCAAATCTATACAGTAGTTTAAACTAGACACCTGGGAAATCCAGGATGAGGTGACTTGTCTGGCTCTCACCAGGTTCTGTTACCCAGAATCCCTTGCAAACCTCAAACGTTAGTAAAAAGCACATTTTCCTCACATTTCTGTGATGGAAAGTTCTGGAATCTGCATAGATCTACAACATTACACCCACACTGCATTACCCAAAGTCTTAGGATAAAAATGGTACTTCACTTCTGTGGGTAGGCCTAGTGGCCGCGACAGGAAACGGCCCAAAACGCAACGTGGTCACCACATTTTTACAGTGAAACCGGACCCTTTTTTTTTCCAAAGTGCCTAGCTGTAGGTTTTGAACACTAGCTCTGCCAGCACCTAAGGAAACCTAGCAAATCTATACATTTTTTTAAAACTAGACACCCAGGGCAATCCAGGATGCTGTGACTTGTCTGGCTCTCACCAGGTTCTGTTTCTCAGAATTCCTTGCAAACCTCAAACTTTATAAAAAAACAAATTCCCTCACATTTCTGTGATGGAAGGTTCTGGAATCTGCGTGGATCCACAAAATTCCATGCACCCCACATTCCCCAAAGTCTTCCAATAAAAATTGTACCTCACTTATGTGGGTAGGTCTACTGCCCGCGACAGGAATCGGCCCAAAACGCAACATTGACATACCACATTTTTACTGTGAAAACTGACCCTTTTTTTGCAAATTGCCTAGCTGTATATTTTGAACCCTAGCTTTACTGGCATCTAGGAAAACCTAGCAAACCTAGGGGCATATTATCAAACATGGAGTTAAAATTATCGCCGCTTTAGCGGCAGAAAACTGCCGCTAAAGCGGCGATAATGGGCTTGATATTATGCCCTTGAGAATTCCAATAGATGCCCATGTTGACACCAGAACATGGGCTTCTATTGGAATTCACAAGGGCATATTATCAAGCCCATTATCGCCGCTTTATCGGCAGTTTTATGCCGCTAAAGCGGCCCTAAACACAACGTGGACACACCACATTTTTACAGTGATTTTGAACCCTAGCTCTGCCGGCACCTAGGGAATCCTACCAAACTTTTTTTTTTTTTTAAATTAGACACCCAGGAGAATCCAGTATGGAGTGACTTGTCTGGCTCAAACCAGGTTATGTTACCAAGAATCCCTTGCAAACCTCAAACTTTATTAAAAAAACACATTTCCTCACATTTCTTTGATGGAAAGTTCTGGAATCTGCAGGGATCCACAACATTCCACCCACCTCACATTTCCCAATAAAAATGGTACCTCACTTGTGTGGGTAGGCCTAGTGCCCGCGACAGGAAAAGGCCCACATATCAACGTGGACACAACACATTTTTACAGTGAAAAATTATCCTTTTTTTTCAAAGTGCCTATCTGTAGATTTTGAACTCTAGCCCCTAGGAACCTATAGATTTTTGAAAACTAGACACCCAGGGAAATCCAGGATGGGGTGACTTGTGTGACTCTCACCAGGTTCTGTCACCCAGAATCCCTTGCAAACCTCAAACTTTGGGGAAAAAAACCCACATTTTCCTCACATTTTTGTGATGGAAAGTTCTGGAATCTGCGTGGATCCACAAAATTTCATGCACCCCGCATTCTCCAAAGTCTCCCATTAAAAATAGTACCTCACTCGTGTGGGTGGGCCAAGTGCCCGCGGCAGCGAAGGGGCCAAAACATATTGTGGAGACATCACAATTACCTATCACAAAACAACCTGGTTTTGCAAGAGCGGCACCTGGGTTTTTGGCCCCGGGCTCGGCGGCCATCTAGGGAAACCTACAAACCTACCAAACCCACACATTTCTGAAAACTAGACACCCAGAGGAGTCTAGCAAGGTATAGCTTGTGTGGATCCCTCAATGTGTTTCTACCCAGAATCCCCTGCAAACCATAAATTAAGCTGCAAAATCCACATTTTCAACACATTCTTGCGTGGGATCACCGTGCCAGCACAAATGTCCTACCACACAGCATTCCCCTCAGTCTGCCGAGTAAAATGATACCACACTTGTGTGGGTGGGGCAAGGGCTTGGGAAGAGCCAAAAACATAGGAATTGACGGTATAGCACAGTGAGTTCTATGCGCTGCATTTAAAAAAAAATATTTTTTTTTTAGCCAATTCTGCATTGGACAGCCACACAAGTGAGGTATCATTGTACTCTGGATACCAAGGGGAACGATAGGTGGTAGGACATTTGTGCTGGCACGGTGATCACTCATAACATTGTGTGGAAAAAGTGATTTTTTTTCAGCTAAATTTGAGGTTTGCAGGTCATTCTGGGTAAGAAAACGTTATTGGATCCATGCAAGCAATACCGCACTGGACTCCCCAGGGTGTCTAGTTTTCAGAAATGTGTGGGTTTGGTAGGTTTCCCTAGATGGCCGCGAGCCCAGGGCCAAAAACCCAGGTGCCCCCCCCTGCAAAACAAGGTCATTTTATGATAAATAATTTTAAACTCTCTACAGTATGCTTTGGCTATTTCCTGTTGCAGCCACTATGCCTACCCACACAAGTGAGGTGCCATTTTTATCAGGAGACCTGGGCGAACGCTGGGTGGTAAGAAATTTGTGAGAAAAGTGAGAAAAATTAGATTTTTTTTCAGCTAAATTTGAGGTTTGCTGTGGATTCTGGGTAGGAAAACGTTGGGGGATCCATGCAAGCCATACCTGCCTGGACCCCCCAGGTCTCTCTTTTTGGGTGGGATCACCGTGCCAGCACAAATGTCCTATCACCAAGCTTTCCCCTTGATCTCCCCAGTAAAATGATTTTGAGGGGGTGTGGGCATTAGTATGCCCATTCTGGGCACCGCCCCATGTTTAAAAAAGCCAGCATAATTGCTGACTCCTAGTGGGCTCTCTGCCACCCCCGGGGGGCAGATCAGGAGCTACTGGCCTCATCTGCCTCCTGGGGGGCAAAAAATTCTGTGGCATTTTTTTGAGGGATGGGGGGTTTGGCATGCCCATTCTGGGCAGCCCCCTGAATTTTGAAAAAAAAATATTGCCTGATGCCCAGTGGGCTTTCTGTTCCCCCAGGGGGCAGATAAGGGGCTATTGCCCCCATCTGCCCTTGGGGGGACAGGAAGACTGTTGCATTTTTGGGGGGGGGTGAGTGCATTGGCCTGCCCATCTTAGGCAGCCCCCACCACTAAAGCAAAGTTAAAAAGAAAATCCCTAGCTTCTAGTGGGCTTTCTGCCACCCGGTGGGGGGCAGATTGGGGGATACTGCCCCATCTGACCCCAGGGGGGCAGGAAGACTGGAATTTTGCTGAGGTGGGTAGGGGGTATTGGCATCCCCTTCTTGAGCAGCCCCCATCCCGAAATTACATATTTTTTTTAAATCACTGGCTTCTAGTGGACTTTCTGTCCCCCTGGGGGTCAGATTGGGGGCTATTGCCCCAGGCTGCCACCCTGGGGGGGCAGAAAGACTGGAATTTCTCTGGGGCGGTGGGGGCATTGTCATGCCATTTTGGGCAGCCTCCACCCCCTACATCAATGCTACTGCCCCATCTGCCCCCCGACGGGGCAGAAAGACTGTATTGTCCAAAAATATTTGGGGAGAGCAAAGGCCCTTGTCCAAGGGGCTGCTCCCCCCTTCCTGGTGTCTAGTGGATGGATCCCTGCTTGGGGATCGCCCTCCTGGGGTGATCCCCAAGCAGGGATCCATTAAGGAGGGGTACCATTGGAATGCAGAGATTCTCCCCTTTCCAATGATACCTCTCCCGTCTTTCTACGTGCTCGGGCTGAGTTAGCCGCCTGAGCACATAGAAAGTGAAACTGAAATGAGCCTAAGGGCATGCGCGCTGATCGTCATTTCACAGAAACCAGGGGGAGAGCCTCGGGAGCTGGGGAAGCTCTTCCCGAGCTCCCGAGGCTGATGGGGAGAAAAGGAAATCCCTCTGGTGCCTACACCAGACGGATTTCCTGTGACATGTGCGAGGACAGCCGTGTGCCATGTACGAGACAGGACGTCCTGAGCACACAAGCACTGTGGCTTAGGGCGACTCCCGGCTGTCCTGAGCATCGAAGGGGTTAATAAAGTACACAGGATATATTTACAAGCCCCTATCGCCACCACAACGTCACTTTTCAGGACGTTGAGGTAGCGATAGGGGCTTCGCCTTATTAACAAGACAGCGTTAAGAAACGTTAAGTGGCTTAACACTGCCTTGTAAATACCCATTGATTTTGACGCTGCCCTATATTTATAAGGGCAGCGTAAATATGGCGCAGCACCAAAATTAATACCAGGAAAAACCTGGTCCTACCCTGGCGAAACGAGGAAAAAATTTTAAGTTCTCCTCGTTTTTGCCTTTTCCGTATGTGCTGCATTGTGCAGCACACATGGAAATAGCAAAATGCCAATGATTGTTTATGTGCAGGAATGTGTCCCTTCCTGCACATAAACAATCATTTTTAAAAAATTACGTTTTACAACTTCTATGTGTGCTGCATTGAGCAGCACACATAGAAGTTACAAAACATAGGGGCATATTACCAAGCACGGCGTTAACATTATCGCCGCTTTAGCGGCAGAAAACTGCCTGCCGCTAAAGCGGCGATAATGGGCTTGATAATATGCCGCAGAGAATTCCAATAGAAGCCCAGAACATGGGCTTCTATGGGAATTCTCAAGGGCATATTATCAAGCCCATTATCGCCGCCTTAGCGGCAGTTTTCTGCCGCTAAAGCGGTGATAATGTTAACGCCGTTTCTTGATAATAATTTTTTTTAAATGATTGTTTATGTGCAGGAAGGGACACTTTCCTGCACACAAACAATCTTCCCCTGCAACTCGTACACCGTTGCACGCTGGTGCAAGGGTGTCTGCGTTGGCGCTAGGCAGCTAAATTTAGCGCCAGTTCAGGGGAAAACGCAGGGTTGCACCATATTCTTGTAAATATGGTGCAGCCCTACTTTTCTAAAGTGACAGAGCGTGTCGTTAGCCTTCTTGGCTTAACGACACGCTTCACCATTTTACTAGTAAATATGCCCCACAGTGTATATAATCCTCTCATTCTACAGTGAATGCACTTCAGTATTGAATTCTAGTGCAACACTTTACATTAGTAACATTAGAACACACAGAGTATGTGTGCTAAGTGCTTGTATATATTGCATATTTGTGACGTGTAAGGGTGGAGCCATAATTACGCTGCTTTAGCTGCATCTGAATCACTCCGTCAAATGAGAACAAGGAATACTCAGCCTACTAGGACTTCCGTTTCTTCCTATTCCCATGTGGAGAGGACTGAGGTGGGATAAGTGGGAAAAACACAGAAATGTTCAACTGGGACTTTCGTTGGTACTGCAGGGAGGTAGAAAACTTTGTGGGAGAATTTGGGCTGAATTTTGGGAGTGACACCCAGTTTTTAGAAGCCCAGGAATAACTACAAACTTATCAGATGCAAGGACAAAATGGAACCAGTGAGCGACCTGCCACCCGCAACTGCTACACACAGGTTGGGGACCATATATTTCCAATATTGATGAACAAGCACAAGGAAATAGCATAACTGATCATGAAAGGGGGACTGCCAGTATGGTAATCTATGCACAGCACACAGGAGCTGTGCTAGGGGATGACCTGGTGAGGAAACCGCTTACCACCTATTCTGGGACTACCCTTTCACCCAGAACCTGAGGCCAGCCTTGAGAGAGGAAACAGAAGCCCACAGCCCCTTCAAAAACATAACACATTAGTCAGTGCTGTTTGGGCTGTTTCCACAAGCACACACAGTAAAAGGCCATTCAGGACATACTGTGCTGTGTAAAGGGCATCCTCCTGTATTCCAGAACCTGCCTGGTGATGAACTGGGAGGTGGTGAGCAGAAAAGAGGGCCACAGGATTGTACACATTCTGCTAAGAGACTATGCAGCCATGGACAGCAAGGAAAGTGAGGAGAAGAACAGTAAAACAACCCCCGTCCCACTGAACTCCTTTAAGGCCCACAAAATAAACCCAGGGGCATATTTACAAGAACTTAACGCCGCTGTAGCGCCAACTTTTTGACGCTATGGCAGCTTTTATTTTTATCGCCTTATTTACAAATTGCCGCTAACTGCAGTTAGCGACACGTTTCCAGCGTAAACGTGAATTTTCACTTCTGTTAGCGGGACTTATCGAAAATGAGTTGCAAAGTAGGCGTTCCGGTGAAAAAACTGCCACTAAACACACTTTGCAATATATACAAGGAAATTCCAGTGCGTCGATAACCCCCAAAACTGCCGCTAACTCAAATTAGAGGCAGTTTTTTAAGACCAGATAATAGCTGGTCTCAATATTGATGCAAACACTTGGGCCCACATATAAGATGTCTGGGTACTGGACAGCGCTGCAAGGAATATTGCTACCCTGTGCCAAAACAGAAGGTCAGGAATGCACCCAATCAATAAGATCGGGCGCATTTCTGTGCCCCATTCATGAAAAGTGTTGCATCACTGCGATTGGACACTTTTCACTATGCCCTCTTAGCGACACCATGGCTTTGCCGTATTTGCTGTATGGTGCTCCATGTCGCAATCAATGACAGATAAGTCTGGAATCCTGACTTATCTATCAGCGGTAAAGTCATGCATTGCTGCAGCTGTGTTGCAAGTATGACGCAGCTCCAGCAATGAATGGGGCCAGCCTATCCCTAAGGCACTGCGTCACCCTTGCGTCTCCCATGAGGCAGGCATACGTTTTTGACACAGTGGCGTCCTTAAATTGTCGTAGTGAAATCTGATAGATTTCACTGCGCCACTCCTGCGAGACATTGTTGTGTGGGAATGCACATCCTGCATACATCATACCTGATGCAGGTATAATGTGGCACAGGGCTTTACAAGGTCACGCATATGCCTAGATGCGTCACTTTGTAAATATAGCGCAACGTGGTGCAACATTCACTCTGCAATTATGTCAAGAAAATTACGCACCGGCTGCATTAAACTGTCGGAAGGGGCTCATGAATAATCCCCACTGTATTTTTCCCCTGCGTTGACGCACAATGGCTGCCATTCACCAACGCAGGCACCCTTGTGCCATGGTGCAGGGGTGACTGTGTTGCGGAGTTGATTGATGTTTTGCAGGAAGGGACACCTACCAACACAAAACCTATCAATCCAGGGTATTTCCTCTTTCACTGTGTGCTGGAGAATGCTGCACACATAGAAAAAGTGATAAAAAGAGGAGAAATGAAAACATTTATCCTCGTAGTGCCTCCCAAACGTCACCCTTGGGGTGGTATTAGATTTTGATGCATCATGAAGGTTTGCGGTTTCTCGTAAACCTGGGAATTCATCAGATTCCATTGGTTTGGCGTGGGAACGCCCACAGCAACACCCATTGAACCAGTGGTGGCTCCTCTGCTATGGCGGAGGAGCATCGCCCCACTGCTTTCAAGTAGTGCGAGAAGTAGAAACATAAAATGATAATAACTTTCAGGTATTATCATTTTATGTTTGTGCTGCTTTGCGGGCGGGCGGGGCTGCTCTTCTCTCAGAGCAGGGCAGGGGAGGAGTGGTTTGTCCCCTCCTAAGTGCGGAATGACTGTTTGATTGGCCCTCTCGGGCCGCCAAAACAAGTCATGCGCACTTTCCCAGTTCTCCATGCAGACTGCATTTCAGCCTGAATGGAGAACATGCCCATGCCCCCATTCCCTGGTTGAGTGTCGAACCAGGACGCTCAAAAGCAATCACAATACTGCATTGCAGCCTTGTGATTGGTCAGTGGGGCCTGGCTGTGCTTCCTGTTCCTTGGGGAGAGCAGTAGCAGAGACACGGGACCCTTTGGCAAGCTAAGTTATATATATTTTTAAATATTTTTTTCATAATGCGCACCCTCCCGCACTCATTACCCCTCGGAACCAACTGCCCCCACCCTTGCCCCGCTACCTGTGAGCCATGCGGGCCGGCACTGCATGGAATGCCCCTTTCACACTGTTTAATGCGTGAAAGGGGCACATATTTACAAGTCCATGAAAAGACACGTAATTGTACACTTCCCAACTGTTGGACTTGGCCCTTCTGGCAGGTTCACCCCTGGACTTTTTGGCTTTTTATTGGTGACTTGGTGTGGTAATTTTTTTGGTTTCTGCGCACTTTCCCTGTGTCCCAGGGTAAAGTGCGTGCGTGCTCTGAGTGCATGTGGTGAGATAGGCCTGCCCTCCCATAGGAATGCATGGGGAGTGTATGTGTCCCTAGTAGTTCCTGATGCGTGGGGTGTGCAGACCCGAGTTTGGTATGTGCGGACTCGTGGGAGTGAATGCTGCGCGATGATGTGTGCGGCATGCATGTACCTAGTGTGGAAGTGCCACTTCTAGAAGTGGGCACTTCAGTGTGCAGTGTGTCTGTCGCGTGATTGGCTGGTCATGTCATGTGACGGGCTAGGGATTCCCCAGAGTCAGGATGAGTCACCCAGTGGTGAATGGGGAGATCAGCAGCTAGATGGGTGGGAGGAGTACACCTGGGTCCTGAATAGGACAGGGTTTTCCACACACAATGCTGGCCCCGCCCCCTGTGGTGCGACTGACGACCCTAGCCCTGCCAGTGAATAGAGTGAGGGGCTGAGCACATCAAGGGTGCTCCCCAACCAGCTGCGACTGGTTTTCCCCCTCACCCTGAACCCAGAACAAAGGGGTTTTGCTGTATAAGAATGGGGCTGTGTCCCCACAGAAGCTGTTCTCTGCCAGGATCTTACCTGAGGGGGGCTGCTGCTGCTGCTGGACCAGAGGACCGCCACTTGGACTACCTCCCTGCCTGGAGGCCCAGTGAGCTGGCTCTGGGTCCAGCCTTGCCCCCCACCCCTGCCCTGCTGCCTGCAGGGAAGAACTTTGCTGGACTTTGTGGTGCTTGTTAGGCCTAAGCGCTTGGAAGCGCTTTTATTCTCCTTTAGCGCTTGGAAGCGCTTTTATTTGTCCTAGCGCCAGGAGCGCTTTATTTCTGCAAGCCGGTGCCCACCCGGCATTTCCCCCGTGCGGTGCCAATCCTGAAATCCCCTGGCAGGTGCCCACCCTGCCAGGGACCTTGCTGTGCTCGTTGGCGGGTGCCCACCCCGCTTATTTGTTTATTTTACGGCGGGTGCCCACCCCGCCGTACATCCACTGTAACGAGGGAGCCTACCCCTCTTGTGACGGGAAAAATCACCGCTGCAGCCCGGTTCGGGACGCACAGGAAGTCAGGCAAATCTGAGAGGGACGTAGGCGGGGCCTCGCCTCAAACAGGAAGCGGACGGGAGCCTACCCCGCGCTCCTGTGACGGAGACCCAGAAGACGAGGGCGGGAGCCTACCCCGCCTCCGCCTGCAAAGGAGAGTCCCGCGTCGCCGGAGGAAGCCAGCGGATCCGGGGATCGGTACTGGCGAAGGATTCCCGAGTCCCTGAGCGGGACTCCACGAAGCGCTGCCGTCGCCCGGGACCTGCGCGTTCACCCGGTGAGTGTCAGCTACTGGGGGTGTGACGGGGCCCTGGGTTCGGTCCTCCCCGGCAGCGCCCAGCGCTGGTCCTGTTGCTCGGCCCCTCCCACAACGGGGGCATTATTTCTGGGGTCACTAGAGCCCCGAGGCTCCACCGACTGTGGCAGCGATTGTCTTTGAGCGCGAGGCGCTCCAACGTGGGGATTGTGTTTTGTCGAGCCCACGAGGCTCCAACGCAGAGGGCATATTTATGTTTAGAGTCCAGAGGGACTCCAACGGCAGCGCATTGTTTGTGGAGAGCGCAGTGCACGCTCCAAACGCATACGGGGGCATTTCCTTGGCGATTGAGTGGCCCCAGATGGCAGCGGGCCACTCCCACCTTGCCCCAAAATATTGATCAGAGCCTGCGAGGCTCAGGGGGCCACAAGTGTTTTCTTAGAGCCCAGGAGAGGCTCCAACCCCTGCCATATTTATTTAGGAAGGCACAGTGGTGCCCCAGCATCTCTCCAGTTGCCCAGCACTTAGTGGGCAACTGCTACGTGTAGGTTGTGCTTTGTGCACCTTGGTTTGCGCAGCCTGCGCAGGCGCACCCTGACTTGGCTGGACACAGGGCGCCTTTGCCCCTTCACGGCCAGTTGGCCTAGGGACTGCCACAGATAGTGGCTAATGTGAGTTTTTGCGCCATTGTTCCTTTCCTGCACCTCTGAATGTGTTTATGCGTCATGTGCTTTGCTTTACACCTCTGAATGTTATGCATCATGTGTTTATGTGCTTAGACCCCTACAGGTATTGTGATACTTAGGTGGTTGTTTTCTCCCTAGTACAGGTGGTGCTAGTGAGGTCCTGATTCCCTGCGCAATATTTTCCTAAGGTGGTTAGGGTTGCGTAGGTGGTACTTACCTGATACCAGTAATTACTGGTTGTGTGCTACATATGTTATTTTGTACTACAGTATTATTCCTATGTTCTAAAAAGTGCTACTTCCTGACAGTGGTCCAGGTGGCCCTGTCCCCTGTATATATAATCCCTTGTAAATTCTGCCCGTGCCTGTTGGCACATTGTAGAGTGTGTGTTTTTATCTAATGTGTTGTGTATAATACAAAGGCTATTTTTATAGAATACCTTGTGTGGAGTTTCCTTTGTGGTGGGCCTTGGGTGTTGTTGCTGGGTGCGCGCGCAAACGCTTTACACATCGCCTCAGGGATAAGCCTGACTGCTCGTGCCAAGCTACCAAGGGGGTGAGCAGGGGTTATCTTTGGCGTGTAACTCCCCAGCCCTGACTAGAGTGGTGGTTTCTGCCTGACTTTGGCGCAAGCCTTAGCCAACCAGAAATCCCATTTCTAACATTGGTGATCAGCGGTGGGATTTGGACTTGCGTTTGCGCTGTACCGCAGCGGCAACTGGCCGCACTACAAAACTCTGCATTTATATAAATCACATGGTATAGGGATTATTGTTTTAAAGTTTGCTTTTAAATGTCATTTCTTTGGAAATGTGTTTCTTGTGCACTGTGAGTTAGGTGTCCCTAGCTCGGGAGGGTAGATCATCCCCCTTAGTGCATTGTGTTTTCTGGATTCACCAGAGGGTGGGATCCAGTGGTGGCAGCGTAATAGTGTCCTGTACATTTGTCCCCCGCCCTGCGCCCAGAGTTGGTACCTGTGTCACGTGGTGGTCAGGTTGAGGAATCAGGGGTGGTAGAAACTGCCTTACCAGTCCGAGGGGAGGGTTGTGTGTGGATGAGTGGTGAGTGGCACTAGGCAAGTGAGTGTGAGTTCTCTGGGTTAGAGAGCTTGCTGAATCTTTTTGTGAATTGTGTGCTCCTGTGTGAAACTCAGACCCCTAGGTTCCCTGTATAATTTTTACCATAACGTCCGCCAGAATGGAGCCTGCTTGTGATCCCTATGAGCTAGCTTGGCGCCAGAGGCAGGAGTTAGAAAGGTACTGTACAGAGGGAGAGTCCGACACCCTGTACGAACTTCAGGACCACCTGGTCCTATGGCAAAAGGGTCCATGGGATCTTGAGCACAGTATGGAAAGGGCCCGGGCCTCACACCTGGAGGGTGGTGGGTCTGTGGGGAGCCCTGAAGATTCAGAAGAGGAGGTAGAGGATGACAATACCTGGACGCCAGTAGAGAGTGAGGACCCCATAGGTAGGGCGTCCCTTGCTGGGTCCAGCGTAGGAGGCAGCGCCTCATCCCTTTCCCTGTCCCCAGAGGAGTGGGAAGATAGGAGGAAAGAAAGGGAGCACCAGCTGGCGTTAGAGAAGCTCAGGTTAGAGCATGCTCAGGCTATGGCGCAGCTGGAGGCCAGGAAGCAACAGCGAGAGACTGAGTGGGTGTTGGCGCGGGAGAGGGTAGAGGAGGCTGAGAGGGCCTCCACCAGAGGCAAAGTAGCTCTGGAGGGTAGACTATCCCCTGCGCGCAGTTTTAATTTTCTGGACTCCCCAGGGAGGGTGGAGTCCAGTGGTAGTAGCGATGTAGATTCCAGTGTAGGAAATCCCAGTCCCCCCAGTCTGGTACCTGTTCCCCAGGAGGAGGAGTTAAGGTTGAAATTCAGGGGCAGTAGGAAACTGTCTCACCAGACTTGGGAGGAGTTTGTGGATGGATGTGAGGATACAATGTTTGATTGGATTTCCACAGCAAGTGATTTTGACATACTGTGTAATCTGGTTCTCAAAGAACACCTGCTCAGTTGTTGTGTGCCAGGGTTGCGCCAACACCTGTTGGGGTGTGGATTGTCTGAGCCCCTTGAGCTTGCGGAGGAAGCAGAGCGCTGGGAAAGGGCTAGAGGTTCTCTAGAGTCATTAGGGAGTGACTCCAAAAGTAGTGGGTCAGGTATCTTCCAGCCCAGCGTGGTGGAAGAGGCTCAGTGTAGCCCAGCTAGGTCCCAGGATAGCGAGGAGGGTGTAGGGGCTCACTGCCTGGCTCAGTGGAGCAGGAGTGAGAGGGTGACCGAGGGTCCCCGGACGTACGAAACCCTGCCTCAGGACTTGGATGGTTCCATGAGGGAACACCAAGTTGGGGACCTAGGCTGTCCTGTTAGCCCATTTGCGGGAGATCTCCTGGTGAGTAGAGGACATGGAGCACCTGTAACCAGGGCTCCTGTGGTTCTAGAGTCTGGCAGTACCGCTCCGGTAGGGAGGGTACAGGAGTCCAGTGTGAGGAGTGATTGGGGGATGAGTTTCCCAGTGGAAGAGCCTGTGGGTCAGGGACTACCCAGTTGGGCTAGGATCCCGTGTAGTGACCAGGGTGGCACCACTTCTGTTCTGGGGGATCTCCGCACACTGTCAGGTGGACAGGGGACGGGAGATCAGCGCCAGACAGACAGTCGCTCGACATATGTGTCCTTTGATAGCCTCAGGAGGATGGAGTGGAAATCCCCAGAAGTCCTGGAGTGCCAGGCAAATTATTCCACCAAAGGTTCTAGGCCGGAGGTTGGGAGGCCAGGTTCAGGATCAGCCTGACCTGAAGGGTGGGACGTCTGTAATCAGCGTCCCGACCAGTTCTTCTTCCAGAGGTACCGCCCCAGTTGGTAGAGAGCAGGGTTCTGGAAGGGGGTGCAGAGGGTGGGAGAGCCCACCTCTGTCCCCGGTACAACCTGAGGGGTTAAACCCTGGGTTGGAATGGCGTTCTAGGTGTACCCCTCGCCAGAGGAGGAGGAACCCTAGGAGAAGAGGTAAGGGGAGGAGAGCCTTCTCTGAGACTCCTGGTCCGCCTGAGGGTGTAGACCCTAGGCTGGAGAACCAGTGGCAGTCTAGTCCTGTCTTTCAGAGAGGAAGAGTGGAGAATGGCCGCTATGTGCCAGGGGTTACTACCCCCCACTCTGTGGTTAGGCAAAGACCAGTGGCACCTGGGTGGCCTAGGGCCTGGTCTTGGCCGCGGACAGCTTGGGAGTACCAGTGGGGTAGCCCAGTTGGTCCAGACAGTGGTGTTAGAAAGAATTCCATGGGTTCACCATGGCGTAGAACCGGAGGGTGTCCCTGCAGTTGCGGGCCCGCGTCCGTGTTCTATCGCCCCAAGCAGGGAAGTCCATCACGGTGGTGATTGGTCTGCCCTGCGTTTTGGCTGGAAGGGGGTTGTGTTGGACTTGGCCCTTCTGGCAGGTTCACCCCTGGACTTTTTGGCTTTTTATTGGTGACTTGGTGTGGTAATTTTTTTGGTTTCTGCGCACTTTCCCTGTGTCCCAGGGTAAAGTGCGTGCGTGCTCTGAGTGCATGTGGTAAGATAGGCCTGCCCTCCCATAGGAATGCATGGGGAGTGTATGTGTCCCTAGTAGTTCCTGATGCGTGGGGTGTGCAGGCCCGAGTTTGGTATGTGCGGACTCGTGGGAGTGAATGCTGCGCGATGATGTGTGCGGCGTGCATGTACCTAGTGTGGAAGTGCCACTTCTAGAAGTGGGCACTTCAGTGTGCAGTGTGTCTGTCGCGTGATTGGCTGGTCATGTCATGTGACGGGCTAGGGATTCCCCAGAGTCAGGATGAGTCACCCAGTGGTGAATGGGGAGATCAGCAGCTAGATGGGTGGGAGGAGTACACCTGGGTCCTGAATAGGACAGGGTTTTCCACACACAATGCTGGCCCCGCCCCCTGTGGTGAGACTGACGACCCTAGCCCTGCCAGTGAATAGAGTGAGGGGCTGAGCACATCAAGGGTGCTCCCCAACCAGCTGCGACTGGTTTTCCCCCTCACCCTGAACCCAGAACAAAGGGGTTTTGCTGTATAAGAATGGGGCTGTGTCCCCACAGAAGCTGTTCTCTGCCAGGATCTTACCTGAGGGGGGCTGCTGCTGCTGCTGGACCAGAGGACCGCCACTTGGACTACCTCCCTGCCTGGAGGCCCAGTGAGCTGGCTCTGGGTCCAGCCTTGCCCCCCCACCCCTGCCCTGCTGCCTGCAGGGAAGAACTTTGCTGGACTTTGTGGTGCTTGTTAGGCCTAAGCGCTTGGAAGCGCTTTTATTCTCCTTTAGCGCTTGGAAGCGCTTTTATTTGTCCTAGCGCCAGGAGCGCTTTATTGCTGCAAGCCGGTGCCCACCCAGCATTTCCCCCGTGCGGTGCCAATCCTGAAATCCCCTGGCAGGTGCCCACCCTGCCAGGGACCTTGCTGTGCTCGTTGGCGGGTGCCCACCCCGCTTATTTGTTTATTTTACGGCGGGTGCCCACCCCGCCGTACATCCACTGTAACGAGGGAGCCTACCCCTCTTGTGACGGGAAAAATCACCGCTGCAGCCCGGTTCGGGACGCACAGGAAGTCAGGCAAATCTGAGAGGGACGTAGGCGGGGCCTTGCCTCAAACAGGAAGCGGACGGGAGCCTACCCCGCGCTCCTGTGACGGAGACCCAGAAGACGAGGGCGGGAGCCTACCCCGCCTCCGCCTGCAAAGGAGAGTCCCGCGTCGCCGGAGGAAGCCAGCGGATCCGGGGATCGGTGCTGGCGAAGGATTCCCGAGTCCCTGAGCGGGACTCCACGAAGCGCTGCCGTCGCCCGGGACCTGCGCGTTCACCCGGTGAGTGTCAGCTACTGGGGGTATGACGGGGCCCTGGGTTCGGTCCTCCCCGGCAGCGCCCAGCGCTGGTCCTGTTGCTCGGCCCCTCCCACAACGGGGGCATTATTTCTGGGGTCACTAGAGCCCCGAGGCTCCACCGACTGTGGCAGCGATTGTCTTTGAGCGCGAGGCGCTCCAACGTGGGGATTGTGTTTTGTCGAGCCCACGAGGCTCCAACGCAGAGGGCATATTTATGTTCAGAGTCCAGAGGGACTCCAACGGCAGCGCATTGTTTGTGGAGAGCGCAGTGCACGCTCCAAACGCATACGGGGGCATTTCCTTGGCGATTGAGTGGCCCCAGATGGCAGCGGGCCACTCCCACCTTGCCCCACAATATTGATCAGAGCCTGCGAGGCTCAGGGGGCCACAAGTGTTTTCTTAGAGCCCAGGAGAGGCTCCAACCCCTGCCATATTTATTTAGGAAGGCACAGTGGTGCCCCAGCATCTCTCCAGTTGCCCAGCACTTAGGGGGCAACTGCTACGTGTAGGTTGTGCTTTGTGCACCTTGGTTTGCGCAGCCTGCGCAGGCGCACCCTGACTTGGCTGGACACAGGGCGCCTTTGCCCCTTCACGGCCAGTTGGCCTAGGGACTGCCACAGATAGTGGCTAATGTGAGTTTTTGCGCCATTGTTCCTTTCCTGCACCTCTGAATGTGTTTATGCGTCATGTGCTTTGCTTTACACCTCTGAATGTTATGCATCATGTGTTTATGTGCTTAGACCCCTACAGGTATTGTGATACTTAGGTGGTTGTTTTCTCCCTAGTACAGGTGGTGCTAGTGAGGTCCTGATTCCCTGCGCAATATTTTCCTAAGGTGGTTAGGGTTGCGTAGGTGGTACTTACCTGATACCAGTAATTACTGGTTGTGTGCTACATATGTTATTTTGTACTACAGTATTATTCCTATGTTCTAAAAAGTGCTACTTCCTGACAGTGGTCCAGGTGGCCCTGTCCCCTGTATATATAATCCCTTGTAAATTCTGCCCGTGCCTGTTGGCACATTGTAGAGTGTGTGTTTTTATCTAATGTGTTGTGTATAATACAAAGGCTATTTTTATAGAATACCTTGTGTGGAGTTTCCTTTGTGGTGGGCCTTGGGTGTTGTTGCTGGGTGCGCGCGCAAACGCTTTACACATCGCCTCAGGGATAAGCCTGACTGCTCGTGCCAAGCTACCAAGGGGGTGAGCAGGGGTTATCTTTGGCGTGTAACTCCCCAGCCCTGACTAGAGTGGTGGTTTCTGCCTGACTTTGGCGCAAGCCTTAGCCAACCAGAAATCCCATTTCTAACACCAACCATAGCGTAAAGAGGAGAAATATGCTTACGTCTCCTCTCAAGTCCTCTTTCTATGTGTGACGCTTTCTGTATCACACATAGAAAGAGGAAAGTGTCTCTTAGGGTTGTTTTTGTGCAGCAATGCATGCCTTGCTGTCCAACTACAACCATGCCTTCCTGCAAAAAAACAATGCGCCCTGTAACGCAGGCATCCTTGCACCATGTTGCAAGGGTGCCTGTCTTAGCATTAGGCAGCCTCGAGTGTGTCCGCACAGGTAGAGAGCTGAAGAGCATCATACCTTAGTACATATGGCGCTGTTCAGCTTTTTCCCATTCAAGGCAACGCAGCTCAGCAACTTTTATTGCTGATCTGCATTGCATGGACTTTTAGGAAATATGCCACATGGTTTTTGATCCAAAACCATATTTACTAACAATAGTAGACCGAGGTATGCAGCAAAAAATAAAGCCTCTTGAAAGCAAGCATTAAAAAGGAGAAATGCTTTTATTTCTGCAAACGTTTCCGACTTTGCATGTTTGCTGCACTGCACAGCACATATCCGTTCCTGGAAAAGTTTTAGTTTGTGTAAGGGTAGTATTTTGTACTGAAAAGTTAACTTTCCTGTTCAAAATCTAAGTTAGACAAGATGCAGACATCTTTGCACTGTGGAACAAACATTTGTGTGTGGCGCTGGCAGCCTAATTCGGCTCCAGCGCAAGGGAGAGCGTAGGATGGTGCCCTATCTTAGTAGATATGGAGCCAGCAACTTGGGGCCTCATTTATGAGGCTCTAGCGGCACTTTTGCACCACCGAAGCGTCACTTTTTTATGTTTCAGTGGCGCAATGTGCCACGGCATATTTGTAAGGCCACATGAAGCCACTTTACGTGGCTTTTCATGGCCTTGTAAATATGTGCCCCTTTCACGCAAACACTACGTGAAAGGAGCATTCCCAGATTTACAACATTTTGTTAACCTGGGAATGCGTCAGAATCTAACACCAAACCAAGGGTGGCGTTAGTGTTTCTCAACGAGGAGAAATGCTTTCATTTTTCCTTGTTTTTCTCTTTTTCTGAGTGTGCTGCATTATGCGGCACACATAGGCTCTTATTTATGAAGGGCTTACGCTGCATAGCATCACTTTTTGTGACGCTGCAGCGGCATAAAAAATGCACCCTATTTACAAATGTTCGCATCTAGGCAGATGTGTCAAATGTAAACCCCTGCGCTACAATATACCTGCGTAAGGTATAATGAATGCAGAGTGGGCGTTCCCAGGTAAAAAAGGATCGTAGATGTGGCGCAGTGAAATCTATGAGATTTCACTGCACCGAAATCTATGAGATTTCACTGCACCACTTCTACGACTTCACTGCGTCAAATTCTTACGCTTGCTTCACAGCAGGCGTAAGGACTGACACAGGCCCTTTTACATGGGACTCGCCCATGTGTAATGACACATTGCTGGAGTTGCGTCTGTTTTGTGACATACTCCTGCAATGTCGTATCTGGTCAATCCTTGTGACATGGAGCGCCGTAGTGTAAATACGCCGCATCCAAGGTGTCGCAAGGAGGGCACAATGAAAAGTGTTGCAGCTCTGTTTTTAACTAGCAATGCAACACTTTTCATAAATGAGGCCCATAGAAAATGGAAATCACCTCTTGTGATTGATTTCGTGCAAATCAATCAGCCCTGCAATGGTGCACGGGTGCATGTGTTGGCGCATGGCAGCGCATTGTGTGCCAGCACAGGGAATGCACCGTATCTAAATTAGACCCTTTAAGTGCACCGCTGTTTTGTCTTACCGTTTTCTATATCTGGGCCTTCTTACTCATTTTCAGGCTGTGCCTAGGCCGCTGCTACAGCGCAGTACCATTTATGGTTACTAGGGGACAGTGTTTCCGCTACAAACAAAGATCTGCATATACCCAGAAGCCACTGCAATAAACATTTCCGTTTCATTGCCACTGGTAAAACAGACATATACATGTTATACTGGAGGAGTAGCTGAAAACGTATACATGTGCATTCACATTATTCACACTATTGAATTTAAATTGAACAGGCATGGCTGCACTAATAGTGATAAGTGACTTCTCTTGACAGGTCTACGCGCATCGCAACTCCACTCATCTTCTACGATTCTATGTCGGGATTTTTGTAATTCGGTGGTATCTCTTGGGACCGTGAAACAGAAACCTCTCTTTTAAAATTTTGGAGGGTTATTTTTCTAATAGGAAATCAACATACTTTATGTTAAGACATTAATGTGAATAATTTAATTTTATTAAAGAGATACAGCATGACCCAAGAGATATGTTTTTTCATTTAGCTGGTGTATTACAAACCATTACTGCATAATGCATATTTTGGGCATGCTGGGCATTAGTCATTTTTAGCTAAAGTGATCGCCGTTTTCGTTACGATCAGTTTACAAGGGCACTGGTTTAGTGCCTTTCTATTTCTGTGATTTCCAGCAGTTTTAAGATTTTATTGTTGCTCAAATGGGTGTAATTTCTGATAGTTATTATGTTTCCCTCGTCTTTACTGCTTGGTTTTGCCCGCGAGAAAGTGTCATTCGTGGTTGAAATGTCACTCATAATTACACTCCTTGGCAGCTACACTCCCACACGAGTGCGGACATTTTACTGTATCACGTTCACTGAAATTTGTTTCACGAGCTTTTTACGAATCACGACTTCTCACTTTATCACCATAGAATCAGATCTCCGCATTAGCAGAGATCCTCCAAAAATTTCTATTCCTTGGAATCAGCCACCACACGAAGTGCGACTGCTTCCAAAGAAAGAAAAAAATGTATACCAATTTTTATTACCTTTTTACGGTTTATGCTTGAGTGTGATATAGTTAAGACTGTTATGAATATTAGGGCGGCGAAATGTTAGATGTGGACACTGAAAGGTAGAGGGAAAAGCATGTATATATAGTGCTTAAAACTACTAAAATAAACTCTAATTAACAAGAAATACATTTTGGTTTGGGTTTGGGTAGGGTATATATTTGCAATGCATTATGGGCAAGAGGATGTTCGTTCAGATTCTCTCACCGTGATTGCTGGTAAACCCTGTCTGAAGAGCGTCGCTGAAGGCGAAGCAATAAAATAAATAAAAGAAAACAGGCACACTCATTTTACTAATCTTTTATCTTGCTGCAATCATACGCTGCCCACATACAGCATGGAGTCTGACTGGATTAGGATCTGTAGTAGCAGCCTCTACCCGGCAAGCCCCGCCCATGTGTGTTACAGTGAGGTGCCTGGCTGATGTGATTATGGACCCCTAGTGACGACCCGTGATACTGCACCTTGGTATATTGTAACGATGCTATCCAACCCTACTTTCGCTGGACCTGTAGTCTGCACTGAGGGACTGCACAGGAAGTATCGCGAGATGTGCCTATTCTGCCCTTTCTTCCTGAATGAATGGCGTTTCCGAAGTGCAGCAGTGAGTGTTGAGGTAATTGTGCTGTGCTGTTACCGGTCAGATTTCATCCTGTATTTTGATTTACTGGTCGGTACAAAAATAAGCAAAATCACTTAAGGGGCATATTCACAAGACCCTAACGGCGTAGTGTCAATTTTCGGACGTTACAGCAGGTTTTTTTTAATCGCCTTATTTACAAAGTGCCGCTAACTGCACTGAGCGGCACTTTTCCAGCATAAACGTTAATTTTCAAGATTGCCACTTCTGTTAGTGGTACTTAACAAAAATGAGATGCGGAGGTAGGTGTTCTCGTGCAAAAACTGCCACTAACCCCAGTTTGCGATATTTACAAAGAAATTTCAGCTAAGTCCAGTTAGAGGCAGTTTTTTAAGGCCAGAAAATTGCTGGTCTTAAAATTGGTGCAAACACTTGGGGCCTCATTTCAGCAGGTTTTGGTGCTGGACAGCGCTGCAAGGAATGTTGCTGCGCTGCCCTGCGACAAAACAAAAGGGCAGGAATGTGCACTAAGATAGGACGCATTCCTGGGCCTCATTCAGGAAAAGTGTTGCATTGTTGCGACAAAACAGCGTTGCAACACTTTTCACTGCGCCCTTCTTGCGACACCATGGATGTGCCGTATTCAGTGCATGGTGCGCCATGTTGCAATTAACACCTTCGCTGCTAGGCCTTTTCCCCTCCTGTGCTGAGCCTTTTTTGGGCTATTTGAGGTAGTGCGCGCTTAGGCCCCTGTAACTTTTTGACCACATTAGGTATCCACGCCAAATTTGCGTCCTTTTCTTCCAACATCTTGGGGATTCTAAAGGTACCCAGGGTTTGTGGATTCTCCTAGAGGGTTCCCAGAAATTAGTCAAAATACAGCAATTTTTTTTTTTTTGTGTGAAAAATGTGAAAAACGGGCTGCAAATGAAAGCTTCTGGGTTTTTCTCTGCAAATGGTATCAAAAAAGGGTTTGTGGGGCTGAAATCACCATTTCTCCAGCTTTTAGGGAATGACAGAATTTTGTTAGAAAACCAACATTTTTTACACACAGTTTTGGCATTTTTCTGGGACATACCCTATTTTTGCTATTTTTTGTGCTTTCAACCTCCTTCCAGTTAACGGTAGAAATGGGTACAAAAACAATAATGGATCCTGGAAAGCTATACATTTTTGAAAAGTAGACAAAATTCTGAATTCAGCAAGGGGTCATTTGTGTAGATCCATCAAGGTTTCTTTATAGAAATTTACAGGCAAATATAGGAAAAATTAAAAATTTGTTGAAAAAAGCAGCCTTTTGAGTCAACGTTTTCACCTGTAACTTCTTCGAATTATGACATCTCTTTGAAAGCAATGTACCGTTACATCCGGTAGACCTTCCTGGTTGTGGGGACATATAGGACTTGTAGGTTCACCAAGAGCCTAACGAACCCAGAGTAGAAAAATGAGCAGCATTTTGTAATGTTTTTTTTTTTTGGTCCGGGTATATAGCAATTATTGTGGGAAAATGTATACATGGAAAAATCGGTATGAAAGTCACCTATGTATTTCTGAAATGGGAACAAATTACAGAGTTTAGAAACAGTGCATATTTGCACATTTTCGAAATTGGGAATACTCATATTTGCATGACAATTATTGGTCATTTTTCAAAATGACTTTTTTTTTACACAATGTCTTTCATTTGGAAGGGAGAAATGCATCAAAAATCAATAGGTAATAACAGTTGCTTTACAAATTTGAACTACCCTAAGTCTCCCGATAAAAATGGTACCTCACTTGTGTGGGTAGGCATAGTACCCACTACAGGAAGTGGCTCAAAACCTAAGGTGAACACACCACATTTTCACACTGAAAATTTACACTTTTTTTGCGAAGAGTCTAGCTGTAGTTTTTGAACCCTAGCCCTGCCGGCACCTAGGGAAACCTAGCAAACCTATACATTTTTGAAAACTAGACACCCAGGCGAATCCAGGATGGGGTGACTTGACTGCCTCCCACCATGGTCTGTTACCCAGAATCCCTTGCAAACGTAAAAAATTGACAAAAAAAACACATTTTCCCCACATTTCTGTGATGGAAAGTTCTGGAATCTGCGTGGATCCACAAATTTCCACCCACCCCGCTTTCCCCAAAGTCCTACGAGAAAAATGGTACCTCACTTGTGCGGGTCGGCCTAGTGCCTGCGACAGGAAACGGCGCAAAACGCAACGTGGTTTTGCAGTGAAAAATGACCCTTTTTTTGGCAAAGTGACTAGCTGTAGATTTTGAACCCTAGCCCTGCAAGCACCTAGGGAAAACTAGCAAACCTATACATTTTTGAAAACTAGACACCCAGGGGAATCCAGGATGGGGTGACTTGACTGCCTCCCACCATGGTCTGTTACCCAGAATCCCTTGCAAACGTAAAAAATTGACAAAAAAAAAAAAATTCCCCACATTTCTGTGATGGAAAGTTCTGGAATCTGCGTGGATCCACAAATTTCCACCCACCCCGCGTTCCCCAAAGTCCTACGAGAAAAATGGTACCTCACTTGTGCGGGTCGGCATAGTGCCCGCGACAGGAAACGGTGCAAAACGCAACGTGGTTTTGCAGTGCAAAATGACCCTTTTTTTGGCAAAGTGACTAGCTGTAGATTTTGAACCCTAGCCCTGCCGGCACCTAGGGAAACCTAGCAAACCTATACATTTTTGAAAACTAGACACCCAGGGGAATCCAGGATGGGGTGGCTTGACAGCCTCCCACCATGGTCTGTTACCCAGAATCCCTTGCAAACGTAAAAAATTGACAAAAAAAACACATTTTCCCCACATTTCTGTGATGGAAAGTTCTGGAATCTGCGTGGATCCACAAATTTCCACCCACCCTGCATTTCCCAAAGTCCTACGAGAAAAATGGTACCTCACTTGTGCGGGTCGGCCTAGTGCCCGCGACAGGAAACGGCGCAAAACGCAACGTGGTTTTGAAGTGAAAAATGACCCTTTTTTTGGCAAAGTGACTAGCTGTAGATTTTGAACCCTAGCCCTGCCGGCACCTAGGGAAACCTAGCAAACCTATACATTTTTGAAAACTAGACACCCAGGGGAATCCAGGATGGGGTGACTTGACTGCCTCCCACCATGGTCTGTTACCCAGAATCCCTTGCAAACGTAAAAAATTGACAAAAAAACCACATTTTCCCCACATTTCTGTGATGGAAAGTTCTGGAATCTGTGTGGATCCACAAATTTCCACCCACCCCGCGTTCCCCAAAGTCCTACGAGAAAAATGGTACCTCACTTGTGCGGGTCGGCATAGTGCCCGCGACAGGAAACGGCGCAAAACGCAACGTGGTTTTGCAGCGAAAAATGACCCTTTTTTTGGCAAAGTGACTAGCTGTAGATTTTGAACCCTAGCCCTGCCGGCACCTAGGGAAACTTTGCAAACCTATACATTTTTGAAAACTAGACACCCAGGGGAATCCAGGATGGGGTGATTTGACTGCCTCCCACCATGGTCTGTTACCCAGAATCCCTTGCAAACGTAAAAAATTGACCAAAAAAACACATTTTCCCCACATTTCTGGGATGGAAAGTTCTGGAATCTGCGTGGATCCACAAATTTCCACCCACCCCGCGTTCCCCAAAGTCCTACGAGAAAAATGGTACCTCACTTGTGCGGGTCGGCCTAGTGCCCGCGACAGGAAACGTTGCAAAACGCAACGTGGTTTTGCAGCGAAAAATGACCCTTTTTTTGGCAAAGTGACTAGCTGTAGATTTTGAACCCTAGCCCTGCCGGCACCTAGGGAAACCGAGCAAACCTATACATTTTTGAAAACTAGACACCCAGGGGAATCCAGGATGGGGTGACTTGATTGCCTCCCACCATGGTCTGTTACCCAGAATCCCTTGCAAACGTAAAAAATTGACAAAAAAAACACATTTTCCCCACATTTCTGTGATGGAAAGTTCTGGAATCTGCGTGGATCCACAAATTTCCACCCACCCGCGTTCCCCAAAGTCCTACGAGAAAAATGGTACCTCACTTGTGCGGGTCGGCCTAGTGCCCGCGACAGGAAACGGCGCAAAACGCAACGTGGTTTTGCAGTGAAAATTGACCCTTTTTTTGGCAAAGTGACTAGCTGTAGATTTTGTACCCTAGCCCTGCCGGCACCTAGGGAAACCTAGCAAACCTATACATTTTTCAAAACTAGACACCCAGGGGAATCCAGGATGGGCTGACTTGACTGCCTCCCACCATGGTCTGTTACCCAGAATCCCTTGCAAACGTAAAAAATTGACAAAAAAAACACATTTTCCCCACATTTCTGTGATGGAAAGTTCTGGAATCTGCGTGGATCCACAAATTTCCACCCACCCCGCGTTCCCCAAAGTCCTACGAGAAAAATGGTACCTCACTTGTGCGGGTCGGCCTAGTGCCCGCGACAGGAAACGGCGCAAAACGCAACGTGGTTTTGCAGTGAAAAATGACCCTTTTTTTGGCAAAGTGACTAGCTGTAGATTTTGTACCCTAGCCCTGCCGGCACCTAGGGAAACCTAGCAAACCTATACATTTTTGAAAACTAGACACCCAGGGGAATCCAGGATGGGGTGACTTGACTGCCTCCCACCATGGTCTGTTACCCAGAATCCCTTGCAAACGTAAAAAATTGACAAAAAAAACACATTTTCCCCACATTTCTGTGATGGAAAGTTCTGGAATCTGCGTGGATCCACAAATTTCCACCCACCCCGCGTTCCCCAAAGTCCTACGAGAAAAATGGTACCTCACTTGTGCGGGTCGGCCTAGTGCCCGCGACAGGAAACGGCGCAAAACGCAACGTGGTTTTGCAGCGAAAAATGACCCTTTTTTTGGCAAAGTGACTAGCTGTAGATTTTGAACCCTAGCCCTGCCGGCACCTAGGGAAACCTAGCAAACCTATACATTTTTGAAAACTAGACACCCAGGGGAATCCAGGATGGGGTGACTTGACTGCCTCCCACCATGGTCTGTTACCCAGAATCCCTTGCAAACGTAAAAAATTGACAAAAAAAACACATTTTCCCCACATTTCTGTGGTGGAAAGTTCTGGAATCTACGTGGATCCACAAATTTCCACCCACCCCGCGTTCCCCAAAGTCCTACGAGAAAAATGGTACCTCACTTGTGCGGGTCGGCCTAGTGCCCGCGACAGGAAACGGCGCAAAACGCAACGTGGTTTTGCAGTGAAAATTGACCCTTTTTTTGGCAAAGTGACTAGCTGTAGATTTTGTACCCTAGCCCTGCCGGCACCTAGGGAAAACTAGCAAACCTATACATTTTTCAAAACTAGACACCCAGGGGAATCCAGGATGGGGTGACTTGACTGCCTCCCACCATGGTCTGTTACCCAGAATCCCTTGCAAGCGTAAAAAATTGACAAAAAAAACACATTTTCCCCACATTTCTGTGATGGAAAGTTCTGGAATCTGCGTGGATCCACAAATTTCCACCCACCCCGCGTTCCCCAAAGTCCTACGAGAAAAATGGTACCTCACTTGTGCGGGTCGGCCTAGTGCCCGCGACAGGAAACGGCGCAAAACGCAACGTGGTTTTGCAGTGAAAAATGACCCTTTTTTTGGCACAGTGACTAGCTGTAGATTTTGTACCCTAGCCCTGCCGGCACCTAGGGAAACCTAGCAAACCTATACATTTTTGAAAACTAGACACCCAGGGGAATCCAGGATGGGGTGACTTGACTGCCTCCCACCATGGTCTGTTACCCAGAATCCCTTGCAAACGTAAAAAATTGACAAAAAAACACATTTTCCCCACATTTCTGTGATGGAAAGTTCTGGAATCTGCGTGGATCCACAAATTTCCACCCACCCCGCGTTCCCCAAAGTCCTACGAGAAAAATGGTACCTCACTTGTGCGGGTCGGCCTAGTGCCCGCGACAGGAAACGGCGCAAAACGCAACGTGGTTTTGCAGTGAAAAATGACCCTTTTTTTGGCACAGTGACTAGCTGTAGATTTTGTACCCTAGCCCTGCCGGCACCTAGGGAAACCTAGCAAACCTATACATTTTTGAAAACTAGACACCCAGGGGAATCCAGGATGGGGTGACTTGACTGCCTCCCACCATGGTCTGTTACCCAGAATCCCTTGCAAACGTAAAAAATTGACAAAAAAAAACACATTTTCCCCACATTTCTGTGATGGAAAGTTCTGGAATCTGCGTGGATCCACAAATTTCCACCCACCCCGCGTTCCCCAAAGTCCTACGAGAAAAATGGTACCTCACTTGTGCGGGTCGGCCTAGTGCCCGCGACAGGAAACGGCGCAAAACGCAACGTGGTTTTGCAGCGAAAAATGACCCTTTTTTTGGCAAAGTGACTAGCTGTAGATTTTGAACCCTAGCCCTGTCGGCACCTAGGGAAACCTAGCAAACCTATACATTTTTGAAAACTAGAGACCCAGGGGAATCCAGGATGGGGTGACTTGACTGCCTCCCACCATGGTCTGTTACCCAGAATCCCTTGCAAACGTAAAAAATTGACAAAAAAAACACATTTTCCCCACATTTCTGTGGTGGAAAGTTCTGGAATCTGCGTGGATCCACAAATTTCCACCCACCCCGCGTTCCCCAAAGTCCTACGAGAAAAATGTTACCTCACTTGTGCGGGTCGGCCTAGTGCCCGCGACAGGAAACGGCGCAAAACGCAACGTGGTTTTGCAGTGAAAAATGACCCTTTTTTTGGCAAAGTGACTAGCTGTAGATTTTGAACCCTAGCCCTGCCGGCACCTAGGGAAACCTAGCAAACCTATACATTTTAAAAAACTAGACACCCAGGGGAATCCAGGATGGGGTGACTTGACTGCCTCCCACCATGGTCTGTTACCCAGAATCCCTTGCAAACGTAAAAAATTAACAAAAAAAACACATTTTCCCCACATTTCTGTGATGGAAAGTTCTGGAATCTGCGTGGATCCACAAATTTCCACCCACCCCGCGTTCCCCAAAGTCCTACGAGAAAAATGGTACCTCACTTGTGCGGGTCGGCCTAGTGCCCGCGACAGGAAACGGCGCAAAACGCAACGTGGTTTTGCAGCGAAAAATGACCCTTTTTTTGGCAAAGTGACTAGCTGTAGATTTTGAACCCTAGCCCTGCCGGCACCTAGGGAAACCTAGCAAACCCACGCATTTATGAAAACTAGACACCCGGCGGCTTCCAGGGAGGTATGGCTTGCGTGGATCCCCCAACGTTTCCTTACCCAGAATCCCCTGCAAACCTCAATGTTTGCTCAAAAAATCACTTTTTTCACACATTTTGGAGTGGGAAAGTAGTGGCATCACCGGGCTCACACAAATTTACCACCACCCAGCGTTCCCCCAGGTCTCCCGGTAAAAATGGTGCCTCACTTGTGTGGGAGGCCCAAGTACCCGCGGCAGGCAAGGACAACAAACGTAGTGAGGCGACATCAAAATGGCCTATCGCCAAACCACCTGGTTTTGCAAGGGTGGTCACTTTGGTTTTTGGCCCGGTGCGCGGCGGCCATCTAGGGAAACCTACCAAACCCAGGCATTTTTGAAAACTAGACACCCGGCGGCTTCCAGGGAGGTATGGCTTGCGTGGATCCCCCAACGTTTCCTTACCCAGAATCCCCTGCAAACCTCATTTTTTGCTCAAAAAATCACTTTTTTCACACATTTTGGGGTGGGAAAGTAGTGGCATCACCGGGCTCACACAAATTTACCACCACCCAGCGTTCCCCCAGGTCTCCCGGTAAAAATGGTGCCTTACTTGTGTGGGAGGCCCAAGTACCCGCGGCAGGCAAGGACAACAAACGTAGTGAGGCGACATCAAAATGGCCTATCGCCAAACCACCTGGTTTTGCAAGGGGGGTCACTTTGGTTTTTGGCCCGGTGCGCGGCGGCCATCTAGGGAAACCTAGCAAACCCACGCATTTCTGAAAACTAGACACCCGGCAGCTTCCAGGGAGGTATGGCATGCGTGGATCCCCCAACGTTTCCTTACCCAGAATCCCCTGCAAACCTCAATATTTGCTCAAAAAATCACTTTTTTCACACATTTTGAGGTGGGAAAGTAGTGGCATCACCGGGCTCACACAAATTTACCACCACCCAGCGTTCCCCCAGGTCTCCCGGTAAAAATGGTGCCTCACTTGTGTGGGAGGCCCAAGTACCCGCGGCAGGCAAGGACAACAAACGTAGTGAGGCGACATCACAATGGCCTATCGCCAAACCACCTGGTTTTGCAAGGAGGGTCACTTTGGTTTTTGGCCCGGTGCGCGGCGGCCATCTAGGGAAACCTAGCAAACCCACGCATTTCTGAAAACTAGACACCCGGCAGCTTCCAGGGAGGTATGGCTTGCGTGGATCCCCCAACATTTCCTTACCCAGAATCCCCTGCAAACCTCAATGTTTGCTCAAAAAATCACTTTTTTCACACATTTTGGGGTGGGAAAGTAGTGGCATCACCGGGCTCACACAAATTTACCACCACCCAGCGTTCCCCCAGGTCTCCCGGTAAAAATGGTGCCTCACTTGTGTGGGAGGCCCAAGTACCCGCGGCAGGCAAGGACAACAAACGTAGTGAGGCGACATCACAATGGCCTATCGCCAAACCACCTGGTTTTGCAAGGGGGGTCACTTTGGTTTTTGGCCCGGTGCGCGGCGGCCATCTAGGGAAACCTACCAAACCCAGGCATTTTTGAAAACTAGACACCCGGCGGCTTCCAGGGAGGTATGGCTTGCGTGGATCCCCCAACGTTTCCTTACCCAGAATCCCCTGCAAACCTCATTTTTTGCTCAAAAAATCACTTTTTTCACACATTTTGGGGTGGGAAAGTAGTGGCATCACCGGGCTCACACAAATTTACCACCACCCAGCGTTCCCCCAGGTCTCCCGGTAAAAATGGTGCCTCACTTGTGTGGGAGGCCCAAGTACCCGCGGCAGGCAAGGGCCCAAAACTTAGTGAGGCGACATCACAATGGCCTATCGCCAAACCACCTGGTTTTGCAAGGGGGGTCACTTTGGTTTTTGGCCCGGTGCGCGGCGGCCATCTAGGGAAACCTAGCAAACCCACGCATTTCTGAAAACTAGACACCCGGCAGCTTCCAGGGAGGTATGGCTTGCGTGGATCCCCCAACGTTTCCTTACCCAGAATCCCCTGCAAACCTCAATATTTGCTCAAAAAATCACTTTTTTCACACATTTTGGGGTGGGAAAGTAGTGGCATCACCGGGCTCACACAAATTTACCACCACCCAGCGTTCCCCCAGGTCTCCCGGTAAAAATGGTGCCTCACTTGTGTGGGAGGCCCAAGTACCCGCGGCAGGCAAGGACAACAAACGTAGTGAGGCGACATCACAATGGCCTATCGCCAAACCACCTGGTTTTGCAAGGGGGGTCACTTTGGTTTTTGGCCCGGTGCGCGGCGGCCATCTAGGGAAACCTAGCAAACGCACGCATTTCTGAAAACTAGACACCCGGCAGCTTCCAGGGAGGTATGGCTTGCGTGGATCCCCCAACGTTTCCTTACCCAGAATCCCCTGCAAACCTCAATGTTTGCTCAAAAAATCACTTTTTTCACACATTTTGGGGTGGGAAAGTAGTGGCATCACCGGGCTCACACAAATTTACCACCACCCAGCGTTCCCCCAGGTCTCCCGGTAAAAATGGTGCCTCACTTGTGTGGGAGGCCCAAGTACCCGCGGCAGGCAAGGTCCCAAAACATAGTGAGGCGACATCAAAATGGCCTATCGCCAAACCACCTGGTTTTGCAAGGGGGGTCACTTTGGTTTTTGGCCCGGTGCGCGGCGGCCATCTAGGGAAACCTAGCAAACCCAGGCATTTTTGAAAACTAGACACCCGGCGGCTTCCAGGGAGGTATGGCTTGCGTGGATCCCCCAACGTTTCCTTACCCAGAATCCCCTGCAAACCTCATTTTTTGCTCAAAAAATCACTTTTTTCACACATTTTGGGGTGGGAAAGTAGTGGCATCGCCGGGCTCACACAAATTTACCACCACCCAGCGTTCCCCCAGATCTCCCGGTAAAAATGGTGCCTCACTTGTGTGGGAGGCCCAAGTACCCGCGGCAGGCAAGGGCCCAAAACGTAGTGAGGCGACATCAAAATGGCCTATCGCCAAACCACCTGGTTTTGCAAGGGGGGTCACTTTGGTTTTTGGCCCGGTGCGCGGCGGCCATCTAGGGAAACCTAGCAAACCCACGCATTTCTGAAAACTAGAGACCCTGCAGCTTCCAGGGAGGTATGGCTTGCGTGGATCCCCCAACGTTTCCTTACCCAGAATCCCCTGCAAACCTCAATATTTGCTCAAAAAATCACTTTTTTCACACATTTTGGGGTGGGAAAGTAGTGGCATCACCGGGCTCACACAAATTTACCACCACCCAGCGTTCCCCCAGGTCTCCCGGTAAAAATGGTGCCTCACTTGTGTGGGAGGCCCAAGTACCCGCGGCAGGCAAGGGCCCAAAACATAGTGAGGCGACATCAAAATGGCCTATCGCCAAACCACCTGGTTTTGCAAGGGGGTCACTTTGGTTTTTGGCCCGGTGCGCGGCGGCCATCTAGGGAAACCTAGCAAACCCAGGCATTTTTGAAAACTAGACACCCGGCGGCTTCAAGGGAGGTATGGCTTGCGTGGATCCCCCAACGTTTCCTTACCCAGAATCCCCTGCAAACCTCATTTTTTGCTCAAAAAATCACTTTTTTCACACATTTTGGGGTGGGAAAGTAGTGGCATCGCCGGGCTCACACAAATTTACCACCACCCAGCGTTCCCCCAGATCTCCCGGTAAAAATGGTGCCTCACTTGTGTGGGAGGCCCAAGTACCCGCGGCAGGCAAGGGCCCAAAAATGTAGTGAGGCGACATCAAAATGGCCTATCGCCAAACCACCTGGTTTTGCAAGGGGGGTCACTTTGGTTTTTGGCCCGGTGCGCGGCGGCCATCTAGGGAAACCTAGCAAACCCACGCATTTCTGAAAACTAGAGACCCTGCAGCTTCCAGGGAGGTATGGCTTGCGTGGATCCCCCAACGTTTCCTTACCCAGAATCCCCTGCAAACCTCAATATTTGCTCAAAAAATCACTTTTTTCACACATTTTGGGGTGGGAAAGTAGTGGCATCACCGGGCTCACACAAATTTACCACCACCCAGCGTTCCCCCAGGTCTCCCGGTAAAAATGGTGCCTCACTTGTGTGGGAGGCCCAAGTACCCGCGGCAGGCAAGGGCCCAAAACATAGTGAGGCGACATCAAAATGGCCTATCGCCAAACCACCTGGTTTTGCAAGGGGGGTCACTTTGGTTTTTGGCCCGGTGCGCGGCGGCCATCTAGGGAAACCTAGCAAACCCAGGCATTTTTGAAAACTAGACACCCGGCGGCTTCAAGGGAGGTATGGCTTGCGTGGATCCCCCAACGTTTCCTTACCCAGAATCCCCTGCAAACCTCATTTTTTGCTCAAAAAATCACTTTTTTCACACATTTTGGGGTGGGAAAGTAGTGGCATCACCGGGCTCACACAAATTTACCACCACCCAGCGTTCCCCCAGGTCTCCCGGTAAAAATGGTGCCTCACTTGTGTGGGAGGCCCAAGTACCCGCGGCAGGCAAGGGCCCAAAACGTAGTGAGGCGACATCAAAATGGCCTATCGCCAAACCACCTGGTTTTGCAAGGGGGGTCACTTTGGTTTTTGGCCCGGTGCGCGGCGGCCATCTAGGGAAACCTAGCAAACCAACGCATTTCTGAAAACTAGACACCCGGCAGCTTCCAGGGAGGTATGGCTTGCGTGGATCCCCCAACGTTTCCTTACCCAGAATCCCCTGCAAACCTCATTTTTTGCTCAAAAAATCACTTTTTTCACACATTTTGGGGTGGGAAAGTAGTGGCATCACCGGGCTCACACAAATTTACCACCACCCAGCGTTCCCCCAGGTCTCCCGGTAAAAGTGGTGCCTCACTTGTGTGGGAGGCCCAAGTTCCCGCGGCAGGCAAGGACAACAAACGTAGTGAGGCGACATCAACATTGCCTATCCCAAATGTCGCCTCACTACGTTTGTTGTCCTTGCCTGCCGCGGGTACTTGGGCCTCCCACACAAGTGAGGCACCATTTTTACCGGGAGACCTGGGGGAACGCTGGGTGGTGGTAAATGTGTGTGAGCCCAGTGATGCCACTACTTTCCCACCCCAAAATGTGTGAAAAAAGTGATTTTTTGAGCAAATATTGAGGTTTGCAGGGGATTCTGGGTAAGGAAACGTTGGGGGATCCACGCAAGCCATACCTCCCTGGAAGCTGCCGGGTGTCTAGTTTTCAGAAATGCGTGGGTTTGCTAGGTTTCCCTAGATGGCCGCCGCGCACCGGGCCAAAAACCAAAGTGACCCCCCTTGCAAAACCAGGTGGTTTGGCAATAGGCCATTTTGATGTCGCCTCACTACGTTTTGGGCCCTTGCCTGCCGCGGGTACTTGGGCCTCCCACACAAGTGAGGCACCATTTTTACCGGGAGACCTGGGGAAACGCTGGGTGGTGGTAAATTTGTGTGAGCCCGGTGATGCCACTACTTTCCCACCCCAAAATGTGTGAAAAAAGTGATTTTTTGAGCAAAAAATGAGGTTTGCAGGGGATTCTGGGTAAGGAAACGTTGGGGGATCCACGCAAGCCATACCTCCCTGGAAGCCGCCGGGTGTCTAGTTTTCAAAAATGCCTGGGTTTGCTAGGTTTCCCTAGATGGCCGCCGCGCACCGGGCCAAAAACCAAAGTGACCCCCCTTGCAAAACCAGGTGGTTTGGCGATAGGCCATTTTGATGTCGCCTCACTACGTTTGTTGTCCTTGCCTGCCGCGGGTACTTGGGCCTCCCACACAAGTGAGGCACCATTTTTACCGGGAGACCTGGGGGAACGCTGGGTGGTGGTAAATTTGTGTGAGCCCGGTGATGCCACTACTTTCCCACCCAAAAATGTGTGAAAAAAGTGATTTTTTGAGCAAACATTGAGGTTTGCAGGGGATTCTGGGTAAGGAAACGTTGGGGGATCCACGCAAGCCATACCTCCCTGGAAGCTGCCGGGTGTCTAGTTTTCAGAAATGCGTGGGTTTGCTAGGTTTCCCTAGATGGCCGCCGCGCACCGGGCCAAAAACCAAAGTGACCCCCCTTGCAAAACCAGGTGGTTTGGCGATAGGCCATTGTGATGTCGCCTCACTACGTTTTGGGCCCTTGCCTGCCGCGGGTACTTGGGCCTCCCACACAAGTGAGGCACCATTTTTACCGGGAGACCTGGGGGAACGCTGGGTGGTGGTAAATTTGTGTGAGCCCGGTGATGCCACTACTTTCCCACCCCAAAATGTGTGAAAAAAGTGATTTCTTGAGCAAAAAATGAGGTTTGCAGGGGATTCTGGGTAAGGAAACGTTGGGGGACCCACGCAAGCCATACCTCCCTGGAAGCCGCCGGGTGTCTAGTTTTCAAAAATTCCTGGGTTTGCTAGGTTTCCCTAGATGGCCGCCGCGCACCGGGCCAAAAACCAAAGTGACCCCCCTTGCAAAACCAGGTGGTTTGGCGATAGGCCATTTTGATGTCGCCTCACTACGTTTGTTGTCCTTGCCTGCCGCGGGTACTTGGGCCTCCCACACAAGTGAGGCACCATTTTTACCGGGAGACCTGGGGGAACGCTGGGTGGTGGTAAATTTGTGTGAGCCCGGTGATGCCACTACTTTCCCACCCCAAAATGTGTGAAAAAAGTGATTTTTTGAGCAAACATTGAGGATTGCAGGGGATTCTGGGTAAGGAAACGTTGGGGGATCCACGCAAGCCATACCTCCCTGGAAGCTGCCGGGTGTCTAGTTTTCAGAAATGCGTGGGTTTGCTAGGTTTCCCTAGATGGCCGCCGCGCACCGGGCCAAAAACCAAAGTGACCCCCCTTGCAAAACCAGGTGGTTTGGCGATAGGCCATTTTGATGTCGCCACACTACGTTTTGGGCCCTTGCCTGCCGCGGGTACTTGGGCCTCCCACACAAGTGAGGCACCATTTTTACCGGGAGACCTGGGGGAACGCTGGGTGGTGGTAAATTTGTGTGAGCCCGGTGATGCCACTACTTTCCCACCCCAAAATGTGTTAAAAAAGTGATTTTTTGAGCAAAAAATGAGGTTTGCAGGGGATTCTGGGTAAGGAAACGTTGGGGGATCCAGGCAAGCCATACCTCCCTGGAAGCCGCCGGGTGTCTAGTTTTCAAAAATGCCTGG
Organism: Triturus cristatus; assembly: GCF_964204655.1. NCBI lineage: Eukaryota > Metazoa > Chordata > Amphibia > Caudata > Salamandridae > Triturus > Triturus cristatus. The sequence continues at coordinate 852,768,731 of NC_140586.1, read as the reverse complement.
GTTTGGTAGGTTTCCTGTTAGACCTGGCACCTTGGCGTGAGTCTCCCTTCCTCTTTTTTGTCGCTGTGCCTCATGTGTTTTTATGGTGTTGGCCGCTCAGCGCGCTGTGCCACTGCCAACCAGTGTCACGGTGCGAGTGCTCCCTATGTAAATTGTATATGTTGGTTGGATTCCATGATTGGATTGTTTGATTTACTGTCAGACCCCAGTAAAGTGCGCCGGGGGCGCCAGGGCATGTAAATGCGAACACCGCTGGTGGGCTTGCAGCACTGGTTGTGCCACCCACAGAAGCGGCCGGTAAAATATATCCGAGGTCTGCCATCGCAGAACCTGCGTGCAGTCTGGTACTGACATGCTGACCGGCAAGTGCCCACACTTGCCAGTCCCTAAACCCTTCCCTTAGCTGCATGTTAGTCACCCCTCTGGTAGGCCCACGGGCAGGGTGCATTGTACGCCTAAGGTAGGACAAGCCTGGATGCGTGGCATGTCCTAGTAGTGAATTACCGCCATCTTGTCGTTCACTGCTGTAAGGCTACCCTGTTCTCATAGGCCAGTATGGGCGGCCTGGATTATTACACCCTATGATCCTAACCGACCCAGGGAACATGGTAGAAGATCGAGTTTAGTATGCCTGAACTCGGAATAATAAGGTACATCTTTTCGCAAGGTTTATTTTAATATTCCGGGTTTGCAAATGCCGCTTTTAGAAAGTCGGCCTTTGCTTGCCTAAACATTTCAGCCGCCTCTGCAGGATGTGTATCTGATGTCTGGCTGGTGTGAGTGACAGGGCTGGGGGAACCCAGATGGGCAGGGCTAGGTAGCCTGGTATGAATAGGACGATCGACAGGTAGATGGGTGGGAGGAGTGCTCCTCGGTTCTGAATAGGACAGTGCTCCGCTACCTCGATGCCGGCTCCACCCCCTGTGGAGCGTCTGATGACTCTGCCCTGCACTCTGAAAGGAGAAGCCTGCATCACGTAAACAAAGTGCTCAGAAACCGGACTGAACTAGGCAAGGGCCCCCCTGGCCTGGGAGAACAAAAGATTTGTGGTATAAGTAGAGGAGCCCTGCTCCTAAGAAACTAGATCCGCTTTTGACCAAGAAGAATCTCTGCCTGAGGAGGAGGCACCGGGAAAGCTGTAGGAGGAAGACTGTCCCTATCCTGGGGGATTGGCCTGCAGTGGTGACCTTGCTGCCAAAGGAGAGAAGAGAAACTGTTGCTGAAGACTTTTACTTTACTTTTACTTTCAAGACTTGTGCTTTTCCAAAACGATCTCCAAGGGCTTGGAACTGAGCTTGCCCCCTGAACTGAGCCCCAGGACCATTGGGCTCTACCTGATCTTCACTCGCCTGCTGCTGGACTGTGGTGTCCTTTCCCCCGCTGGAGCTGTGACCCTCGTGCCCAGTCCCTCCTTGAGCCGTGACCAGGACTGCTTAGCCGCCCCCGCCTTGGGAAGAGCCTCGCTCGATCGGAGCCGCTCCCCCTACGCTGTGCTGGGCTGCCCCGTCACCTCGCTCGTTGGAGGCTCGCTGTGCACCTTCACCCTCCCGCCGGAATCGGCGTTTGTGAGCATCTCCAAGCCTCGGACGGCCCGGACGCATCTGCGTGCCCGGCTGCCCCGCTTTGTTCACCCGCCACCTGCAACACCCCGCTCTTGTCGTGAGCCTGAAGATCAGACCCCCCATCGTGAAGTGTGGGAGCCCCGGACGCCGCCTCGCTCTTCTGTCGAAGAGCCGCTGAAATCCCGCACCCGCCTTTGCGTCAAGAAACAAGGTACTGTACTTACGAACTCGACCGCGAGCTCGCATCGGATCCAGGGTCCGCAACATTCTTATTTCCCTGTCATCTGCTGTGTGCTCCCTGGGCGCTGCCTCAGCACGAAGTGCGCTGAGGCCTACAGTTACCTTGTGCCCGCCTAAAGAACTTTCCGTAAAACCAAGAGAACTTGACCGTATTTCCGAGAATTGTGGCCCCATCAGTTCAACGTTACTGGGCCTTGTATTTGAATCTGCTGAAACTACATAAAAGCTTATTTTTATATACTTCCTGATTGGTGTCCGTTTGTGGTGCATGCAAGGGGTACTGTATGTGTAATTGCATTTGCTTAACCGTGTACGCCTGAGACTTAGCCTAGACTGCTCGCGCCACGCACCTAGAGGGTGAGCAGGGGTTATTCTGGGGAGTCATCCTTCACCCTGACAAGAAGTAAAGGGTCCCTGCTTGTTGTGGGTTCACACCTGCGTCAACCAGAGCCCCCTCATTTCTAACATTTCCCTAGATGGCCGCCGCGCACCAGGCCAAAAACCAAAGTGACCCCCCTTGCAAAACCAGGTGGTTTGGCGATAGGCCATCTTGATGTCACCTCACTACGTTTGTTGTCCTTGCCTGCCGCGGGTACTTGGGCCTCCCACACAAGTGAGGCACCATTTTCACCGGGAGACCTGGGGGAACGCTGGGTGGTGGTAAATTTGTGTGAGCCCGGTGATGCCACTACTTTCCCACCCCAAAATGTGTGAAAAAAGTGATTTTTTGAGCAAAAAATGAGGTTTGCAGGGGATTCTGGGTAAGGAAACGTTGGGGGATCCACGCAAGCCATACCTCCCTGGAAGCTGCCGGGTGTCTAGTTTTCAGAAATGCGTGGGTTTGCTAGGTTTCCCTAGATGGCCGCCGCGCACCGGGCCAAAAACCAAAGTGACCCCCCTTGCAAAACCAGGTGGTTTGGCGATAGGCCATTGTGATGTCGCCTCACTACGTTTTGGGCCCTTGCCTGCCGCGGGTACTTGGGCCTCCCACACAAGTGAGGCACCATTTTTACCGGGAGACCTGGGGGAACGCTGGGTGGTGGTAAATTTGTGTGAGCCCGGTGATGCCACTACTTTCCCACCCCAAAATGTGTTAAAAAAGTGATTTTTTGAGCAAAAAATGAGGTTTGCAGGGGATTCTGGGTAAGGAAACGTTGGGGGATCCAGGCAAGCCATACCTCCCTGGAAGCCGCCGGGTGTCTAGTTTTCAAAAATGCCTGGGTTTGGTAGGTTTCCTGTTAGACCTGGCACCTTGGCGTGAGTCTCCCTTCCTCTTTTTTGTCGCTGTGCCTCATGTGTTTTTATGGTGTTGGCCGCTCAGCGCGCTGTGCCACTGCCAACCAGTGTCACGGTGCGAGTGCTCCCTATGTAAATTGTATATGTTGGTTGGATTCCATGATTGGATTGTTTGATTTACTGTCAGACCCCAGTAAAGTGCGCCGGGGGCGCCAGGGCATGTAAATGCGAACACCGCTGGTGGGCTTGCAGCACTGGTTGTGCCACCCACAGAAGCGGCCGGTAAAATATATCCGAGGTCTGCCATCGCAGAACCTGCGTGCAGTCTGGTACTGACATGCTGACCGGCAAGTGCCCACACTTGCCAGTCCCTAAACCCTTCCCTTAGCTGCATGTTAGTCACCCCTCTGGTAGGCCCACGGGCAGGGTGCATTGTACGCCTAAGGTAGGACAAGCCTGGATGCGTGGCATGTCCTAGTAGTGAATTACCGCCATCTTGTCGTTCACTGCTGTAAGGCTACCCTGTTCTCATAGGCCAGTATGGGCGGCCTGGATTATTACACCCTATGATCCTAACCGACCCAGGGAACATGGTAGAAGATCGAGTTTAGTATGCCTGAACTCGGAATAATAAGGTACATCTTTTCGCAAGGTTTATTTTAATATTCCGGGTTTGCAAATGCCGCTTTTAGAAAGTCGGCCTTTGCTTGCCTAAACATTTCAGCCGCCTCTGCAGGATGTGTATCTGATGTCTGGCTGGTGTGAGTGACAGGGCTGGGGGAACCCAGATGGGCAGGGCTAGGTAGCCTGGTATGAATAGGACGATCGACAGGTAGATGGGTGGGAGGAGTGCTCCTCGGTTCTGAATAGGACAGTGCTCCGCTACCTCGATGCCGGCTCCACCCCCTGTGGAGCGTCTGATGACTCTGCCCTGCACTCTGAAAGGAGAAGCCTGCATCACGTAAACAAAGTGCTCAGAAACCGGACTGAACTAGGCAAGGGCCCCCCTGGCCTGGGAGAACAAAAGATTTGTGGTATAAGTAGAGGAGCCCTGCTCCTAAGAAACTAGATCCGCTTTTGACCAAGAAGAATCTCTGCCTGAGGAGGAGGCACCGGGAAAGCTGTAGGAGGAAGACTGTCCCTATCCTGGGGGATTGGCCTGCAGTGGTGACCTTGCTGCCAAAGGAGAGAAGAGAAACTGTTGCTGAAGACTTTTACTTTACTTTTACTTTCAAGACTTGTGCTTTTCCAAAACGATCTCCAAGGGCTTGGAACTGAGCTTGCCCCCTGAACTGAGCCCCAGGACCATTGGGCTCTACCTGATCTTCACTCGCCTGCTGCTGGACTGTGGTGTCCTTTCCCCCGCTGGAGCTGTGACCCTCGTGCCCAGTCCCTCCTTGAGCCGTGACCAGGACTGCTTAGCCGCCCCCGCCTTGGGAAGAGCCTCGCTCGATCGGAGCCGCTCCCCCTACGCTGTGCTGGGCTGCCCCGTCACCTCGCTCGTTGGAGGCTCGCTGTGCACCTTCACCCTCCCGCCGGAATCGGCGTTTGTGAGCATCTCCAAGCCTCGGACGGCCCGGACGCATCTGCGTGCCCGGCTGCCCCGCTTTGTTCACCCGCCACCTGCAACACCCCGCTCTTGTCGTGAGCCTGAAGATCAGACCCCCCATCGTGAAGTGTGGGAGCCCCGGACGCCGCCTCGCTCTTCTGTCGAAGAGCCGCTGAAATCCCGCACCCGCCTTTGCGTCAAGAAACAAGGTACTGTACTTACGAACTCGACCGCGAGCTCGCATCGGATCCAGGGTCCGCAACATTCTTATTTCCCTGTCATCTGCTGTGTGCTCCCTGGGCGCTGCCTCAGCACGAAGTGCGCTGAGGCCTACAGTTACCTTGTGCCCGCCTAAAGAACTTTCCGTAAAACCAAGAGAACTTGACCGTATTTCCGAGAATTGTGGCCCCATCAGTTCAACGTTACTGGGCCTTGTATTTGAATCTGCTGAAACTACATAAAAGCTTATTTTTATATACTTCCTGATTGGTGTCCGTTTGTGGTGCATGCAAGGGGTACTGTATGTGTAATTGCATTTGCTTAACCGTGTACGCCTGAGACTTAGCCTAGACTGCTCGCGCCACGCACCTAGAGGGTGAGCAGGGGTTATTCTGGGGAGTCATCCTTCACCCTGACAAGAAGTAAAGGGTCCCTGCTTGTTGTGGGTTCACACCTGCGTCAACCAGAGCCCCCTCATTTCTAACATTTCCCTAGATGGCCGCCGCGCACCAGGCCAAAAACCAAAGTGACCCCCCTTGCAAAACCAGGTGGTTTGGCGATAGGCCATCTTGATGTCACCTCACTACGTTTGTTGTCCTTGCCTGCCGCGGGTACTTGGGCCTCCCACACAAGTGAGGCACCATTTTCACCGGGAGACCTGGGGGAACGCTGGGTGGTGGTAAATTTGTGTGAGCCCGGTGATGCCACTACTTTCCCACCCCAAAATGTGTGAAAAAAGTGATTTTTTGAGCAAAAAATGAGGTTTGCAGGGGATTCTGGGTAAGGAAACGTTGGGGGATCCACGCAAGCCATACCTCCCTGGAAGCTGCCGGGTGTCTAGTTTTCAGAAATGCGTGGGTTTGCTAGGTTTCCCTAGATGGCCGCCGCGCACCGGGCCAAAAACCAAAGTGACCCCCCTTGCAAAACCAGGTGGTTTGGCGATAGGCCATTGTGATGTCGCCTCACTACGTTTTGGGCCCTTGCCTGCCGCGGGTACTTGGGCCTCCCACACAAGTGAGGCACTATTTTTACCGGGAGACCTGGGGGAACGCTGGGTGGTGGTAAATTTGTGTGAGCCCGGTGATGCCACTACTTTCCCACCCCAAAATGTGTGAAAAAAGTGATTTTTTGAGCAAAAAATGAGGTTTGCAGGGGATTCTGGGTAAGGAAACGTTGGGGGATCCACGCAAGCCATACCTCCCTGGAAGCCGCCGGGTGTCTAGTTTTCAAAAATGCCTGGGTTTGCTAGGTTTCCCTAGATGGCCGCCGCGCACCGGGCCAAAAACCAAAGTGACCCCCCTTGCAAAACCAGGTGGTTTGGCGATAGGCCATTTTGATGTCGCCTCACTACGTTTGTTGTCCTTGCCTGCCGCGGGTACTTGGGCCTCCCACACAAGTGAGGCACCATTTTTACCGGGAGACCTGGGGGAACGCTGGGTGGTGGTAAATTTGTGTGAGCCCGGTGATGCCACTACTTTCCCACCCCAAAATGTGTGAAAAAAGTGATTTTTTGAGCAAATATTGAGGTTTGCAGGGGATTCTGGGTAAGGAAACGTTGGGGGATCCACGCAAGCCATACCTCTCTGGAAGCTGCCGGGTGTCTAGTTTTCAGAAATGCGTGGGTTTGCTAGGTTTCCCTAGATGGCCGCCGCGCACCGGGCCAAAAACCAAAGTGACCCCCCTTGCAAAACCAGGTGGTTTGGCGATAGGCCATTTTGATGTCGCCACACTACGTTTTGGGCCCTTGCCTGCCGCGGGTACTTGGGCCTCCCACACAAGTGAGGCACCATTTTTACCGGGAGACCTGGGGGAACGCTGGGTGGTGGTAAATTTGTGTGAGCCCGGTGATGCCACTACTTTCCCACCCCAAAATGTGTTAAAAAAGTGATTTTTTGAGTAAAAAATGAGGTTTGCAGGGGATTCTGGGTAAGGAAATGTTGGGGGATCCAGGCAAGCCATACCTCCCTGGAAGCCGCCGGGTGTCTAGTTTTCAAAAATGCCTGGGTTTGGTAGGTTTCCCTAGATGGCCGCCGCGCACCAGGCCAAAAACCAAAGTGACCCCCCTTGCAAAACCAGGTGGTTTGGCGATAGGCCATCTTGATGTCGCCTCACTACGTTTGTTGTCCTTGCCTGCCGCGGGTACTTGGGCCTCCCACACAAGTGAGGCACCATTTTCACCGGGAGACCTGGGGGAACGCTGGGTGGTGGTAAATTTGTGTGAGCCCGGTGATGCCACTACTTTCCCACCCCAAAATGTGTGAAAAAAGTGATTTTTTGAGCAAAAAATGAGGTTTGCAGGGGATTCTGGGTAAGGAAACGTTGGGGGATCCATGCAAGCCATACCTCCCTGGAAGCTGCCGGGTGTCTAGTTTTCAGAAATGCGTGGGTTTGCTAGGTTTCCCTAGATGGCCGCCGCGCACCGGGCCAAAAACCAAAGTGACCCCCCTTGCAAAACCAGGTGGTTTGGCGATAGGCCATTGTGATGTCGCCTCACTACGTTTGTTGTCCTTGCCTGCCGCGGGTACTTGGGCCTCCCACACAAGTGAGGCACCATTTTTACCGGGAGACCTGGGGGAACGCTGGGTGGTGGTAAATTTGTGTGAGCCCGGTGATGCCACTACTTTCCCACCCCAAAATGTGTGAAAAAAGTGATTTTTTGAGCAAATATTGAGGTTTGCAGGGGATTCTGGGTAAGGAAACGTTGGGGGATCCACGCAAGCCATACCTCCCTGGAAGCTGCCGGGTGTCTAGTTTTCAGAAATGCGTGGGTTTGCTAGGTTTCCCTAGATGGCCGCCGCGCACCGGGCCAAAAACCAAAGTGACCCCCCTGCCAAAACCAGGTGGTTTGGCGATAGGCCATTGTGATGTCGCCTCACTACGTTTTGGGCCCTTGCCTGCCGCGGGTACTTGGGCCTCCCACACAAGTGAGGCACTATTTTTACCGGGAGACCTGGGGGAACGCTGGGTGGTGGTAAATTTGTGTGAGCCCGGTGATGCCACTACTTTCCCACCCCAAAATGTGTGAAAAAAGTGATTTTTTGAGCAAAAAATGAGGTTTGCAGGGGATTCTGGGTAAGGAAACGTTGGGGGATCCACGCAAGCCATACCTCCCTGGAAGCCGCCGGGTGTCTAGTTTTCAAAAATGCCTGGGTTTGCTAGGTTTCCCTAGATGGCCGCCGCGCACCGGGCCAAAAACCAAAGTGACCCCCCTTGCAAAACCAGGTGGTTTGGCGATAGGCCATTTTGATGTCGCCTCACTACGTTTGTTGTCCTTGCCTGCCGCGGGTACTTGGGCCTCCCACACAAGTGAGGCACCATTTTTACCGGGAGACCTGGGGGAACGCTGGGTGGTGGTAAATTTGTGTGAGCCCGGTGATGCCACTACTTTCCCACCCCAAAATGTGTGAAAAAAGTGATTTTTTGAGCAAACATTGAGGTTTGCAGGGGATTCTGGGTAAGGAAACGTTGGGGGATCCACGCAAGCCATACCTCCCTGGAAGCTGCCGGGTGTCTAGTTTTCAGAAATGCATGGGTTTGCTAGGTTTCCCTAGATGGCCGCCGCGCACCGGGCCAAAAACCAAAGTGACCCCCCTTGCAAAACCAGGTGGTTTGTTGATAGGCCATTTTGATGTCGCCACACTACGTTTTGGGCCCTTGCCTGCCGCGGGTACTTGGGCCTCCCACACAAGTGAGGCACCATTTTTACCGGGAGACCTGGGGGAACGCTGGGTGGTGGTAAATTTGTGTGAGCCCGGTGATGCCACTACTTTCCCACCCCAAAATGTGTGAAAAAAGTGATTTTTTGAGCAAACATTGAGGTTTGCAGGGGATTCTGGGTAAGGAAACGTTGGGGGATCCACGCAAGCCATACCTCCCTGGAAGCCGCCGGGTGTCTAGTTTTCAAAAATGCCTGGGTTTGGTAGGTTTCCCTAGATGGCCGCCGCGCACCAGGCCAAAAACCAAAGTGACCCCCCTTGCAAAACCAGGTGGTTTGGCGATAGGCCATCTTGATGTCGCCTCACTACGTTTGTTGTCCTTGCCTGCCGCGGGTACTTGGGCCTCCCACACAAGTGAGGCACCATTTTTACCGGGAGACCTGGGGGAACGCTGGGTGGTGGTAAATTTGTGTGAGCCCGGTGATGCCACTACTTTCCCACCCCAACATGTGTGAAAAAAGTGATTTTTTGGGCAAAAAGTTAGGTTTGCAGGGGATTCTGGGTAAGGAAACGTTGGGGGATCCACGCAAGCCATACCTCCCTGGAAGCCGCCGGGTGTCTAGTTTTCAGAAATGCGTGGGTTTGAAAGGTTTCCCTAGATGGCCGCCGAGCCCTGGGCAAAAAACTAAAGTAACCCCCCTTGCAAAATCAGATTAACTATTGTTACTACAGCGTGAGAATTTAGGAATAATACTGCAAAGAAAATGTGGCAGACAGTTTGAGGTTTACAGGACAATGGGGATAAAAAATATTTTTCAAATCACTAGAGGGACATCACCATGAACTCCCAAGGGTTTTCGACAATATCTACAGTTGGTGGGTTATTCTTACATGGAAAGTGTACCTTGGCAGAGAAACTAAAGACAAAGATTCCTGCACAACCATCTATTCCTCAAACACACACACATACTGGTTGGATTTGGCACGAGGGCGAGTCATGGTTCAGTGTATTAAATTTTATTAACAAGAGATTTCACAAAAATGAAATGCACTGTCAATAATTAAATTCACAAAAAACCAAACCAATGACTCGCAGCTCGTGAGCTGTAAAGCCACGTCAAGGCACCAACCACTTTACCGGCTATTCACACACCTTTCATACGTGATACAAACAAGACCATTCGCACCACCAGGTACAAAAGCAACACAGTACAAAAATCACCAAAAAGGGACAAGGTACACCCTGCTTCAGAAAGACAAATATTACTGCACAGCCATCTAACCCGCAAGCACACACACATACTGGTTGGATTTGGCACGAGGGTGAGTGATGGTTCAGTAGATAAAATTGTATTAGCAAGTGATTTCACAAAACATGAAATGCACTGGTAATAATTGAAAGGGCAAGAAACTGAACCATTGACTCACAGCTCGTGAGCTGTAAAGCCACGACAAGGCACCAACCTCTTTACAGGCCATTCATACACCTTTCATACGTGTGAGACATACAAAACCATTCACACCGCCAGCCGCGGGCCCATCACATAACAAAACTCACACCAGCACACAGCGCCATTCAAGGGCCCATCACTTTCACACGCCCACAATCCAGACACAGCAACTACACAGGCTGAAGGATTGCGTGGAGTGGCACTCAGCTAGCAGTGTGTGTAGTGACCAGCAGAAAGTCACTACTCACACACAGCCAGCCAAGCACCAGTCGACACACACCGCTAGCCAAACGCCAGTCCACGCACACCGCTAGCCAAGCGCCAGTCCAGGCACACCGCCATCCAATCGCCAGTCCAGGCACACCGGCAGCCAATCGCCAATCCACCTACACCGCCAGCCAAGCTCCAGTCCACGGACACCACCAGCCAAGCACCAGTCAGCGCACACCACCAGTCCACGCACACCGCCAGCCAAGTACCAGTCCACGCACACCGCCAGCCAAGCACCATTCCACGCACACCGCCAGCCAAGCTCCAGTCCACGCACACCACCAGACAAGCTCCAGTCCACGGACACCACCAGCCAAGCTCCAGTCCACGGACACCACCAGCCAAACACCAATCCGCACACACCACCAGTCCACACACACCGCCAGCCAAGTACCAGTCCACGCACACCGCCAGCCAAGCACCATTCCACGCACACCGCCAGCCAAGCACCATTCCACGCACACCGCCAGCAAAGCACCATTCCACGCACACCACCAGCCACGCACCACTCCACGCACACCGCCAGTCCATGCACACCGCCAGTCCACGCACACTGTCAGCCAAGCACCATTCCACGCACACCACCAACCAAGTGCCAGTCCACACACACCAACAGCCAAGTGCAAGCCTACACACACCGCCATCACATTTTGGATTTTTTTAGAAAAAAAAAAAAAACAAACAAATTGCAAATAGATACAAATCTTCTAACAGAAAATCAGCAACTAAATACATTGCACTAACACCAACCTTGAAACAGAATCATATTTTCCAAAGAATACAGACCAGCCAGTTCACTTTACCACTCATGAATGTTCCCAAAAGTTTTTTCGCGTGTGGTACGCTCTGAAACAAGCAGGGAGACACAGTGCAGGATGAGAGGGACAATCGGGGCAGTACATACGACTCTCCTTCCGCAAACCTCTTCGCCAACAGACTCTACATCTCCTACTGGGAAAATCTTTTGCGGGTGTGGGAGGAATGTGATCTGGAAAGTGGCATTCTTTCAATCTAGCAACATCCTCCACCAGTCCAACTCTAGGAACACTTGCCTGTTCCACTACAACAAGGCTGCCTATTACAGACTCCTGAAACTTAGCAAAAGTCATCTTTGACTCAGGGCAAGAATCCTGGAACACAACAAAAGCATTAAACATTGCCAAGTGGAAAAGATGGATAGCCAACTTCTTGTACCAAATGTAAGCCTTACGAAGAGCAGCGTAAGGTTCCAACCTCTGATCTACTCTGTCAACACCACCCATGTGCCTATTATAGTCTAAAACGCACACAGGTTTGCGCACTTCAGCGACCTGACCCCAAACAGTCACAGGTGCAGTGCTTTCATCATGGATGGAAGTCAGCATGTAGACATCTCTCCTGTCTGTAAACTTCACAGCAAGAAGCTCCTGGCAACGCAACGCACTGCACTGTCCCCGCACAAGCTTTTGACAAACAAGTTCTTTTGGAAAACCTTTACGGTTACAGCGGATTGTGCCACAAGCAAAAGTGTCCACTTTGGCCAATTCCCTGAACAACCGCACACCAGTGTAGAAGTTATCTACATATAAATGGTGGCCTTTGTTAAAAAATCCTCTACCAAGTTCCCAAACAATTTTCTCAGTCACTCCAAAAGTGGACGGACAACCAGGGAGGTTAAACCTAGATTCCTTACCGGTGTACCCCCTGAAATTAGAGACATATCCAGTCCTACTGTCACACAGCATATACAGCTTTATTCCATAGCGTGCCCTCTTACTAGGAATGTATTGCCTAAAAACCAAGCGGCCCTTGAACAACACCAAAGACTCATCCACTGCAATTTCTCTACCAGGGGCATAAATCTCAGAAAATCGATCAACAAAGTGATCAAGGACAGGCCTAATCTTAAAAAGACGGTCACAATCAGGGTGATCTCGTGGCAACGCTAAACCATTATCAACAAAGTGCATCATCCGAAGCAGAAGCAAATACCTGTCACGACTCATGACTGCCGGAAAAATAGACGTTGCCATCAAGGGACTGCTAGACCAATATGAAGCCAATGATGGCTTCCTTAGCAAGCCCATCAAAAAAGTTAAACCCAAGAACTTCTTCATCTCTTCAACATTTGTGGGAGTCCACCGGGTAGCTCTAGAGTGTGGCTTAAGACTGGCACTGTTGTCCCTCAAAAACTGTTCGGCATACAAATTAGTCTGCTCAACAATCTCTGCCAAAAACACATCGTCCATAAACAACTGAAAAAAATGTACAGGCAAAAAGTTCTCAGTATTCACTCTAGACCCTGGAACACCAGTAAACTCTGGAAATTCCGGCTGCACCATGCCAGGGGCAACCCAGAGGTCATCACTTTCAACGGGAAGACTTGCAGCCCCAGCCTGCAGCCCAGATGTCTCTTGCCGCACTACACCAACGGGAAGGCTTGCAGCCCCAGCCTGCAGCCCAGATGCCTCTTGCCGCACTACACCAACGGGAAGCCTTGCAGCCCCAGCCTGCAGCCCAGATGTCTCTTGCCGCACTACACCAACGGGAAGCCTTGCAGCCGCAGGCTGCAGCCCAGATGCCTCTTGCCGCACTATCGGCACATCAGTCTCCTCCTCTAACACAGGCACTTCATCCGCACTAAGAGTATCTTCATCATCCGATGACCCCATACGGAGAGAAAACTCACTGCCAGAATCGTCCCCTGCCTCCTCTTCCTCAGAAGCAGAGTCAGTCTCTGACCCAATATCAGAGGAAGACTCAAACAGCAAACCAACAACCTGCTGAGCAGTCATCCTGCGGCTAGCCATTATACTTACTAAGATAGAAGACTGCACAAACAAGTCAACAACAACCAACAATGTGCAAACCAAGTAAGTAAAGAAATGTGTACCTTTTATCACAAAGATCAATGTACTCAAAAACTATACAATCCAATTACAAGAGACAGCTGCACTCACCAGAAACAAACTCTGCAGTGACACAGCAAAGACCAACGATATCAAACTAGAAAGAAGAAAAAAAAAAAAATTACTCACAAGACAACAAAATACACATCGAGCACCAATGCAAAAAGTTTTTGACACTCAAAAACCCAACATACTGCTATTATTACACCATTTGCAAAAAAAAAACAGGCAGAGAAATCAAACACATTTGCATTGTACAAAAAAACAGTCTCTTACCAAACTACACAAACAGCAGAACCACCAGTACCAAAACGTCAACGTGAAAAGAAGAAAAGCCTTCACCTAGAACAAAAAAGTAAACAAAAAAAAACATTACAATTGGAAATCACAAAAAATATAACAATAAACATTATAACATGCCATGTCACTACCCAAATGGTCAATCGGGTTGTGTGCCAGGTGGGGCAGAAAACAGCAGGAAAAAAAAGGCTACTCAGTCCCGGGGCGGGTGAGCCAAATACATATAACAAATTGCACCCTGGAAGCGAGGGGTCACTTCTATTTCTAATTGAACTAATTCCCTGGTGTCTAGTGGGCTTTTCTGCCCCCAATGGGAGCAGAAACGGCAAAAAAATAAAACCGATCTGCCCCCAGAGGGGGCAGAAAAGTCTTCAAAAAATTTAGGGGCCCAAGGAAGCGACCCTTGCCCAAGGGGTCGCTTCCTACAATAATATTTATATCCCTGGTGTCTAGTGGGCTTTTCTGCCCCCCCCCTGGGGGCATAAACGGGCAGAAAGAAGACCGATATGCCCCCAGGGGGGGCAGAAAAGTCTTTGAATTATTTTGCCCCCCAAGGAAGCGACCCTTGCCCAAGGGGTCGCTTCCTACATAACGAAATAGACATCCCTGGTGTCTAGTGGGCTTTTCTGCCCCCCCTGGGGGCAGAAACGGGCAGAAAGAAGACCGATCTGCCCCCAGGGGGGGCAGAAAAGTCTTCGAATTATTGGGCCCCCCTAGGAAACGACCCTTGCCTAAGGGGTCGCTTCCTACATAGCATAAACGACATCCCTGGTGTCTAGTGGGCTTTTCTGCCCCCCCTGGGGGCAGAAACGCGCAGAAAGCGAACCGATCTGCCCCCAGGGGGGGCAGAAAAGACTTCGAAAAATTTTGCCCCCCAGGAAGCGACCCTTGCCTAAGGGGTTGCTTCCCAAATTCAAATAAACAAATCCCTGGTGTCTAGTGGGGCATCCCTACTCCACGATCGCGACGCTGTGCGCGATCGTGGAGCAGGAATGCCCAGTATTGAGACATCGGGGGAGAGGAAATACTCTTTCCTCTCCCCCGATGCCTCAATACAAAAGAAATCACCCCCGCGGCCCCCACCGGACAAGGGAACCTACCTCTTGCTGCCTTGGACGCGCTGGAAGAAATGGATTCCAGCGCGTCCAACGCTTCCTGATGACGCCGGCGCGCGCTGTGCGCGCTGACGTGATCAGAAAGCGTGGGGGGGCTCGGGGGGGCTCGGGGGTGGCAGCGGAAGCTCTTCCGCTGCCACCCCCGTAAAGGGGGGCAAGATCGAGGCACAAGGGGGGGAGCGCCAGCGCTTCCCCCAGGGGCTGTCCTCATGACGGAACGGTTCCGTCATGAGCACAGCCCAACCGATGCTCATGACGGAACCATTCCGTCATGAGCATCGAAGGGGTTAATGACATATACGTCTGGTATCCTGACGTATCTGTTAGCGCTAAAGTCATGCATTGCTGCAGTTATGTCACAAGCATGACGCAACTCCAGGAATGCATGACACAGCCTATCCTTAAGGCACTGTGTCACCCTTTTAGCCTGCCATTGAGCAAGTGTAAGGTTCTGACGCACTGGCATCCTAGAATTGTCACAGTGAAATCTGATAGATTTCACTGCACCACTCCCACAAGGCTTTGTTGGGTGGGAATGCCCACCCTGCATACATCATACCTGATGCAGGTATAATGTGGCACAGGGCTTTACACTAGGGGATGCATATGCCTAGATGAGTCACTTTGTAAATATGGCGCAACGTGGTACAAGATTCATGCTGCAAGTACGTCAAGAAAATGACGCACCGTCGGGGTTTAACTGTCAGAAGGGGCTTATGAATAAGCCCCCTTGTCTTTTTCCCCTACGTTGGCGTACAATGGCTGCAGGCGCCAACGCAGGCACCCTTGCGCCATGGTGCAAGGGTGACTGTGTTGCGGGGTTGATTGATGTTGTGGCTCCATCTCTTCTCGAGACGTCTGCAGGTGCATCTTGACTAGTGGAGGGCGGGAGTGAACCAGTTGACCTTCTTGGAGTGTAGTTTGCCTGGATGTTCTTGAGGGTGCTAGGGTGTCGGTGCAGTGAGAGATCCATTGGTGGAGGTTGTGAGCTGTACTACTGGTGTCTATAAGCGTTGGCGGAGTGGTGGTGCTGAGGGAATTGATGAGAACGTCTTCTGTGGCCTTGATCCAGCTGCGACGGGGAGGGGCAATGATGGCGGTGGTGTATGGTGTGCGTAGTGAAGGAGTGATGTATACAATGATGGACGGTTCAGGAGAGTTTGGTGGTGTGGCTGTAGTTGAATGTTCCTACTGGCAGAGAAGACGTGGTTGAGCATGTGTCTGGATATGTGGGTTGGTGTGGTGACTATCTGCTTGAGTCTGATGTTGTGAGGATCTCCAGGAGGGTGGCGGTGTTCTACTCACTGGGGTTGTCCAAGTGGAAGCTGAGGTCTCCGAGCGAAATGTAGTCGGTGGATGCGAGAGCCTGGGGTGCGATGACGTCTACAATAGCATCTGTGAATAGGGGGTCATCGGCCGGGGAACCTGTAGATGAGGGTATCTGCTGAGGGTGGTGTTGGGCTTGGTCCGGATCTTGAAGTGGAGGTGTTCCATGGTCGCCGTTGTGTCGTTAGAATGCATGGTCAGTCAGAGTGTGCTTTTATAGACAATTGCAATGCCTCCTCCTGGGCGGTCGGGGTGGTCCTTGCGGATGATGTTGTAGCCGTCGGGGATGGCGATGGCGATGTCCGGTCTAGAGCAGAGGTTGGTCCAGGTTTATGTGAAGAAAGCGATGTCTGAAGAGTTGACGTTGAGGAGGTCCCAGATTTCTGTGGCGTGTTTATGGAGGAACCACACATTGAGGCACTGGACACGGTCAATGCGCTTACAGCGCAGACAAACTTGCCTTTGGTGCACATTTGGCGCACCAGTGGCACACCCGCTGCGCATGGCCGCACAGCGGCTGCCATTAAGTAGTGCTGCGGTGGGCTGGACAGCTGGGAGGCAGGACACGTGGGTACGGACACTGGTGGGGATGGTGCTGCGGGGAATTGCAGCATCAACTAGGGAGAGGACAGGGGAAAAGGAACTGTATAAAAGCACATGAAAGACAAAGCCAAACAAAGCAAAGAAAAAAGAAGAACAAAGCCAAAGGTAGAAAGCAATGGAGAAGAGCAGAAAGAGGGACAGGAACAGCAGAAATGAGGGACAGGAGGGACGTCAAGCAGCAGAGCAGTGACGCCCTACCACTGGACCAGCAACGATAAGGCGCAGGCAGGAGCATGCGGGGGAAGGAGGGCCTCGAACACCTGACCTCCGGGTCAGAGGATCCAGCAGCAGCAGATAGCAGATGGGGACAGCAGCAGCAGCTACCAGACGGCGCTGCACTGTGGGAAGAGCAAGTCCACTAAGGAATAGTCCCCCATACACCCAAAAGCTGACTACCAGGGGGCGATGAAAGGCAGCACCACCTGGTTACCTCTTTCCGTCTAACAGTGGTGACCAGATTCCGTGTTTCCCAGTTCCCTAGCAAGAAACGGCGGATCAAGCGGCATACCCAAGGGCCTTGGCCCGAACATGCCACCGTGACACTGGCACCCGCTGCCAACAATGGCCGATCTGAGCAACTTAAGCCAGTTAGTAGAGTCCCCTACCAGTCTTGTGCGGTGTCCTCGACAATGCGCTGCCTCCGCAGCGCAGGGATTACTCAGGGCACAGTGTGCTCCGCCCACAGGTGCAAGGCCTGGGCCCGACACAACCCTCCGCTTCCTGTCCCACCTTCTCCTCACCTGGACATCAACACCAGGGCTCAATCTACCACACTCTCTCTGAACCTGTGACTCAGCCAGCAGGCGCCTCAGCCAGGTGGAATTTCACAAGCTTGGGTACATCAGTTACCGCCAAGTCTGCTGGGGAACCTCCCGATGCAAGTGCTGTAACAGGGCACCCTTAGGCATGAAGTTGCAGCGCTCCCCCCACAAAGGTCTGGCAGATCTCAGGGGCCTCACCCTCCACAGCGTCCAGGCAGCGGCACATCCTCCAGCCTGTGGTGCAGAGAGGCACGGCCCACCATTGGCAATCTCTTGCAGGCACCCCGGTGTAGTGGTGGCATGTGTTATGCACAGCAGGCCTTACTACATCAGTGCGCAGCAGCACCTCTACCGATCACAGCTCCAAGGGGCACCAGGCGGTCTTCTCACACAGTTCAGCAACGTGTCTCCATGCGACCCGCCAGATTTCACCTCCAGGTAAGGGCGATAGCTGATACCTCAATTTCTACCGCAATGGCCCAAAGGCTTGGTCCCAACACGGCCCTCCTCCACCATCAGGCCGCAGCAACTCCACAGCACCTCACCCTTCAACCCCAGGTCTCAGACGCAGGCCCAGCGAGGGCTACAGGCCCCGCAGAGTGTCCACGCTTCAAGGCTTCGGCTGCCATGGAGTCGCAAGGGAAGCACAATGAAAAGTGATGCATTGTCCATGATTTTTCATTTCCTCTTCCCCTGGGACTCTGGCTGGTCATCCAGGCTGTTGGGGGGCTTGAGGGGTTGCTTACCTGTACTGAACTTTGCCCTTTCTGCTCCATACGGCATTCCAATATTTGTATTTTCTTTTTATTAATGGTGGTGCACTTATAGGCTATTTTTGCCTCTAGAGGCAGAAAAGTGTTGTTGGGCTGACTAACGTGAGTTTTTTTATCTCTAATTGGCCTTTTGTCACTTTTCTCTCACTAGCAGCAATATTTTAAATGCCTTGACACTAGTGTTAGTGGCAGTTTTCACCACGGCTAGCGGATACTATCGCCATGTAGCGACGTATTGTAAATACGTTGGTACCAAGGAGATAGTTTTCAGCAATACGTGGCGGTAAGAAAATTGCCGCTAACACTAGTTAGCGGCAGCTCTTGTAAATATACCCTATAATTACAATAAATTGGCGAAGCATTTGTTAAGCCAAGAAGGCTAATGACACGCTTTGCCAACGCAGGGCTGCACCATATTTACAAGAATATGGTGCAGCCCCGCGTTACCCCCTGCACTGCCGCTAAATTAAAGCTGCCTAGCACCAACGCAGGCACCCTCGCACCATAGTTCAAGGGTGCCTGTGTTGAGGGGGAAGATTGTTTATGTGCAGAAATGTACCCCTTCCTTCACATAAACAATCTTTAAATGCCATTTTGTAACTTTTATGTGTGCTGCTTAGTGCAGCACACATTGAAGCTGCAAAATGGCATTTTTAAAAATGATTGTTTATGTGCAGGAAGGGGGACCGTCCTGCACATAAAAAACCATAGGCAATTTGCTGTTTCTATGTGAAAAACTAGGAGAACTAAAGCATTTCTTCAGTCCGCTTTTTTTAAGACCAGGGCCATATTATCAAGGAACGGTGATAACATTATCGCCGCTTTAGCGGCAGGAAACTGCCCCTAAAGTGGCGATAATTGGCTTGATAATATGCCCTTGTGAATTCCAATAGAAGCCCATGTTCTGGTGTGAACATGGGCTTCTATGGGAATTCTCAAGAGCATATTATCAAGCCCATTATCGCTGCTTTAGCGGCAATTTCCTGCCGCTAAAGCGGTGATAATGCTATCGCCGGTCTTGATAATATGGCCCCAGGTTTTCTCTGATTTTAATTTTGGCGCTGCCTCCTATTTACGTTGCTCTCATAAATAGGGGGCAGCGTCAAAATCAATGGGTGTTGCGGTGGAACGCCCACCACAGCACCCATTGCCCGCCCCTTACACGCTAAGTTTAGCATGAAAGGTGGCATTATTTATAGGCAGCATTAAGCCATGTTAAGAGGCATATTATTTACAAGAACTTAACGCTGCCGTATCGTCCATTTTTGGACGTTATGGCAGCTTTTTTTATATCCTTATTTACAATTTGCCGCTAACTGCAGTTAGCTGCACTTTTCCAGCGTAAACGTGAATTTTCAAGATCGCCACTTCTGTTAGCGGGACATAACGAAAATGAGATGCAAGTTAAGTGTTCCCATGAAAAAACTGCTGCTAAACACACTTCGCGACATTTACAAGGAAATTCCAGTTCATCAATAACCCCCCAAAACTGCTGCTAACTCAAATTAGAGGCCGTTTTTTAAGATCAGAAAATAGGTGGTCTAAAAATTGGTGCAAACACTTTGGCCCCCATATAAGATGTGTTGGTGCTGGACAGCGCTGCAAGGAATATTGCTATGCTGCCCTACGCCAGAACAAAAGGTCAGGGATGCGCCCTATCAATAAGATAGGGCGCATTTCTGTGCTCCATTCATGAAAAGTGTTGCATCACTGCGATAAAACAGCTATTGGATACTTTTCACTGCACCCTTCTTGCAATATCATAGCTAGCTCTGCCATATTTCTGTACGGCACTCCATGTCACAATCAATGGAATACTTCTGGAATCCTGACATATCTATCAGTGCTAAAGTCACGCTTTGCTGCAATTGTGTCACAAGCATGACACAACACCAGCAAGGACTGGGGCCAGCCTATCCCTATGGCCCTTACATCTGCCATGAGGCAGGAGTACGTTTTTGACACAGTGGCGACCTAGAATTGTTGCAGTGACATCTGATAGATTTCACTGAGCCACTCCTACGAGGCTTTGTTGCGTGGGAATGAACACCCTGCATACATCATACCTGATGCAGGTATAATGTGGCACAGGGCTTTACCAGGTCACGGATATGCCTAGACTTTGTAAAACAGCACAACATGGAGCAAAATTCACGCAGCAAGTATGTCAAGTAAATGATGTACCAGCGGTGTTAAACTGTCAAAAGGGACTCATGAATAAGCCCCCCTGTATTTTTCCCCTATGTTGACGCACAGTGGCTGCCATGCATCAACGCAGGCACCCTTGCTCCATGGTGCAAGGTGACTGTGTTGCGGAGTTGGTTGATGTACAGAAAGGGACACCTACCTGCACAAACCTATCAATCCAGGCTATTTCCTCTTTCACTGTGTGCTGCAGAATGCTGCACACATCGAAAAAAAGAGGAGAAATGAAAACATTTATCCTCGTTGTGCCTCCCAATTGCCACCCTTGGGGTGGTATTAGATTCTGACGCATTCTGAAGGTTTACGGTTTCTCGTAAACCTGCAAATGCTTCAGATTCCATTGATTTGGCATGAGAACGCCCACAGCAATACCCATTGAACCAGTAGCAGTATGGCAGAGGAGCGTCGCCCCCTGCTTCAAAGCAGTGCGAGAAGAAGAAACATAAAATGATAATATCTTTCAGTTATAATTTTTTTTATTTGTGCTGCTTTGTGGGTGGGGCTACTCTGCTCTCAGAAAAGGACAGGGGAGGAGTGGTTTGCCCACTCCTAAGTGCGCAATGACTGTTTGATCGGTCCTCTTGGGCCGCAAAAACCAATCATGTTTACCCGTTCTCCATGTAGGCTGCATTACAGTCTGCATGGAGAACATGCTCTGGCCCCCATTCCCTGGTTAAACATTGAACAAGGATGCCAAATCCAATCACAACGCTGCATTGCAGGACCTAACGGCGATCTAAATTATATATTTTTTAAATTTGTTTAATTTATAATGCACAACCTCCGCAATCGCGCCCCCCTGAAACCCCTGGCAACCCCCCGCAACGCCATGCACCCTCCCTCGCCCCGTCATCCACTAGCAATGGTTGCCACCACTGCATGGAACACCCCTTTCACACTGTTTAATGCATAATAGGGGCACATATTTCTAAGTCCATGAAAAGCCATGTAAAGTGACATTGCATGGCTTGTAAACATGGTGTGGCACATTGCACAATCAGAACGTCAAACACATGATGATACAGCATTGCAAGAGTGCCGCTAGGATAATTGAGGAACTCCCACAATTCATCCTTGGCAAGGTCAACGACGCCATGGACTTCATGCTATTGCAGCTCGGAGCACCAATGAGACCACCACCACCACCGCTGACACGCATCGCTCACCTGGACAACAGCTTCATTTCCTTTGGGTGACAACTGGACCCAATCCCTCTTAGACCGGAACTTCAGCAACAGGAAGCTGGAGACCAGGAATCGCCGAAAGCCAGAGACTCTCCGGAGCTGTCTGTAACTGTGGAAGAAGGGGAGACGCACAACCAGTCAACATTTAATTAGGATATCTGCCATCTGAGGAGTTACATCCACGGACTGCACGGACTCTGGACTGGATGACCACATCACAGTGGAGCCCAGGTCGCTGGGGGAGCTTTCAGGGGAAGTGTTGAGATCCTGTCACTGAGAGTGATAGTGCATCATTGGCGCCGCATGCAGCTCCTTCCGCCTCTCTTGTACAACCTGCTGCAGATTGGGGTGACTTGTAGTTGTGGTGGGGATGCCTGCTCCTCCTACGCCTCCCAGTACAACTGGCTCCATGAATGACAGCTTGTTGCGCAGACCCTTCACTCCCAGTCTGCAACACCTGGCGACCGGTAGATTGGAGCCAAGTCCAGCACTGTTCAGCGGCATCAATGATTTGCGTGTCCACAACTGAGATCACTCGCAGCCTTTAAGGGTAGAGGAGGGAGTATTTGATGCCTAACTCGCTGAGGCATCGCGTGACCTCTAGAGAAACGCCCCTCTGCCAATGCACCCCATGGCATAGTCAGAGAAGAAATTAACTCTGGCGTTATCCTCTTTTCCCTCCCCCAGCTTGTGTACCTCCCTCAGGCCAGCATCATGATCACAGTAGGAGGCGGAAGAGAAACGGTCTAGGAGCTGTACCCGGAAGCGTGAAGCTCGCCGTCACTCGAGCGTCCATCCGCATTCTCTGCTGTTCTGTCCTGTCTCTTCACCTGTGCCATTAGCTGCTACACATCCAAAACTGCGCTCAGGGTACTCAGAGGGACTTTGGCCAGTTCTTGCTCAGTGTCATGTACCTTCTAAGTCAGCTTGTGATATTCTGTGCAGTCAGGGGTGAAGTTGACTGCGATTTTGTCTATGCGGCCCTCAAAGGAAGTGCCCGCTTGTTCGAGGGAGGTATCCGCTGAGAGTACAGAGTCTAGTTTGCAGTTCAGACTGTCCATTGTCACCTGCCCTGGTGGCCAGCGATCCCCAGTCGTTCAGTTCACGAACACAGGTGCAGCAAAATGTCGACGCGCCCCCGTCTGCAGGCCGGCCATCGTTGCACCAGACTTCCAGGCACTATATATGACATGCGGTGCAGTGCACTGTGGCCAGCCGGGCCCTCTCCTCCAGTCAGGTGTATGCTACCCAGGAATCTTCGTTCAGGCGGCACCAGTGGAAATCCCCTGTACACCCAAGAGCTCGCTACCAGGGGGCGACGAAAGGCAGCACCACCCGGTTGCCTCCTCTGATCTAACTGTGGTAACTGGATTCCATGTTCCTTGGTGAGTGACGGCCGATTAAGAGGCGCACCAAGGTTCTGAACCGACCCCCATGCCCCTGGAACCCGGCGCCACAAACGGCCGATATCAGCAACTAGAGCCATTTAGTGGCGTCCCCCACCAGTCTTGTGGAGTGCCCTCAGTGATGTTGGTCAGCCGCAGTGCAGGGTTTGCTCAGGGTAAGATGTGCGCCACCCACTGGTGCTAGGCCTGGGCCTGACTCGACCCCTGGGCCTCCTCCGCTTTGTGTCCCACCTTCTCCAAACCTGGACATCAACACGGGGGCTCAATACACCGCGCTCTCACCAAATCTGTGACTCAGCCAGCAGGAGTCTCAGCCAGGCGGGATTTCACAAGCCTGGGTACAGCAGTGGCCGCCAAGTCCGCCGGGGAAATTCCCGATTCATGTGATGCAACAGGGCCCCCTTAGGCGTGAAGTTGCCGCGCTACCACCACACAAGTTTAGCGCAGCTCACGGGCCCCACCCTCCACAGCGTCCTGCCAGTGCCACATTCTCCAACCTATGATGCAGAGAGGCTTGGCTCAACATTGGCAATCTTGTCTGTGCAGCCCGGTGTAGTGGGGGCGTGTGTTATGCAATGCAGACCTCCCTATGTCTGTGCGCAGGAGCGCCTCTACTGATCACAGCTCCAAGGGGTGCCAGGTGGTCTTCTCACACAGGTCAGCAACGTGTCTTACCATTTGGATCCCTTTTTTTTAAGAAGTCTGAAGAGAGATATGCCAGTTGTTGTGTAAGGGGTAATAATACATGACCAAATTTTCTTTCTGAGAAAATCATCTGCTGGGAGATTACAATCCAAAGTAGATTGAATACCTTCTTTTATAAACCTATTCATTCTTTCAACGAGGCCATTTGAAGAAGGTGTGTACAAAGCAACTTTTAAATGTTTTATGTCATGTGAATTCAGAAATTTTTGCATTAACAAAGAAGTGAAATGTGTATCATTGTCAGTGACAATCTCTTTTGGAGAACCTTCAGACCTCAAAACTCTGTTAAAAAACGTAATCACCCATGAGGTATTAGGTGTGTTACAGAATTCAAATTCGACCCATTTTGAGTAGTAATCAATTAATACAATGATATATCGTTTATCAGAGGGAAGTAAATCAAATGGGCCAGCAAATTCAAGGGCAAGCTTGAGACAAAGCATCTTCGGGAACAGGAACACAATGTAGAGGAAGTTTGGTTGTTTTCCAGTGTTTGTCTGAAAGAAGACAAGTTTGACATTTCTCTATCCATTGTGAAACATCTCTATCTAAACCTGCCACCAAAAATGCTCTTTTAGTATTCTCGAAGTGGCTCCAAAACCTAAATGACCTTCATGAGCATTCCCAAATATTTTGAAACAAAGGGAAACAGGTGGAACACATTGATCCCCTCGAATGAGAATATCATCAACAATAGAGAGTTCATCTGAAACTTGTGCAAACGATTTCAGTGAGGCAGGTAAAGAACGTTCTTTTGGCCAACCTGAAACAACCATATTTTTAGCAGCGTGAAGAGTGGAATCCTCTTTAGAGGCCTGAATCCAATAATTGTGAGTGAAATTGAATGAAAAATTGAGCATGTTGTCAACTGAAGCAACAACGCATTCAACGTCATCAAACTTAGTATCAGAATAACTGTCTTCCAAAGGTAATCTTGAAAGACAATCAGCTCTGATGTTGCGTCTTCTAGGAATGTACTTTATAGAAAAATTGTTCTCATGTAACCTTGAAAGAATACGAACTGACCTAGTCAAAGCTTTCCCAGTGCCATTTCCATTCAATAAGTGTAGAAGGGGTTTGTGATCAGAATACAAATCAAATTCAGTGCCCCAAATGAAAGTCTTGAAGTTTTAGACAGCCCAGGTACAAGCAAGAGCCTCTCTCTCTATGGTACTGTATTTGGATACTGAAAGAGAAAGTGTTGGACCCGGCCTCGTAGAATGGCCCTCCGTGCCCCCGCACCACCGAAACCTGGTACCTGCAGCCCAAGCACCGGGCCCAGCCGAACCTCCCCACCAGGACACACGCACCGACCCGGACATCCCCGTCCATGGCCTCTCTCCTTTCGGCCACCCCGGGCCCGCGTGCCCACTTCATGCACCAAGATGGCCGCCCGGCCCCAGCGCGACCCGGGCCTAGAGGCGCCACTCCGGCTGGAGGACATCACGCTTCCAGGGGATGAGAGAGGGAGGAGCAGTTTCTATCGCACCTCTGAACTCCCCCGGGACGATGGGTTTCGATCGGCCCTCCGGCCTCCCTGAGGGCTGGGTCCGTGCCTGCTGGGTATCTGGGACTCCTCCCGACCCGGCCCTGAAAGGATCAAAAGACAATAGCAGGAAACCCCGACAAGCGACCCCCAGGTGACAAGACCCCTGCCTGCACAGACTCCGGACATCAAAGAGGGGTCGACCTATAACAAGGGGTGCTCTGGGTCTGTCCGGCAGATTCGACGCTGGAACAACGAGAGCCTGCCGACGTGGTCGCGGCTCCTGGAACTTGGACCCTCCTGAGCCCTGCTGAGTGACTCGCGGCTCCCTGAAGATCGTAAGACCTCCGAACTTGTACCTGAGCCCTGCTGAGTGACTCGCGGCTCCCTGAAGATCATAAGACCTCCGAACTTGTACCTGAGCCCTGCTGAGTGACTCGCGGCTCCTTGAAACTCGTAAGACCTCCGAACTTGTACCTGAGCCTGCTGAGTGACTCGCGGCTCCTTGAACCTCGTAAGACCTCCGAACCTGTACCTGAGCCCGCTGAGTGACTCGCGGCTCCAACAGACTCTCACGGTCCCGCCGGACCCCGACTACAACATCGTATCCCCCAGCTCGAGGATTGTGAGCTGGGCGCCGGATACGTCCCTGCTTTGAACCTTGACCAGAGACTGTCCCGCTACCCCCTACCCCTTCCGAGACTCTTGAGCCCGTGCTCACCTTGTACATATTTGCAGTGATAACCTACTTGATAAAGATTGTTTTCTCAGAATACCCGGTGTGGTTACTCTGTGTCGTGTGGTGCCAGAAGTACGATCCTAGATACGAGATTCCTCCCCCTGGGGAGTCTCCCGCCAGTGCCCGGCTACGATACTTTGAGGGTGGGTCTCAGGGTAGTCAGGACCCCTTCCAGGCTCCTCTGGGGCCGCCCTCTAACAGAAAGTGCTCGAGGCAAAAACAATTGTGTGTTCTTTCCCATAAGTCCATTAATAAAGAACTGCCCCCAGACCAAGCTGACTTGCATCTACTGAAATTGAGCATCTTTGACCTGGTGAGAAAGAAGACAAAGCAGGTGCTACTGTAATCAATGCTTTTATAGATTCAAAAGCCTGATTAACCTCCTGAGACCAAATAAACTTTGAGCTCTTTTTCAAAAGAGCATGTAAAGGTTGTACAATTTGTGCATACCCTGCAATAAATCTTGAATACTACTCTGTCATGCCCAAGAATCACTTCAATTCATCTTTATTCTTGGGAATGGTAACTTTGGAAATGGCCTGAGTAAGGGATGGTTTAGGTTTGATCCCAAAAGAGGAAATGGAATGACCCAAATAATCTATTGAGTTAGCAAAAAATCTGCATTTGTCTTTGCCTAAGGTGATTTCAACGTCTTTAAATTTGTTGAGAACTTTTTTTAAAGTGACTTAGGGGCATATTATCAAGGCCCGGCGTTAAAATTATCGCCGCTTTATCGGCAGAAAACTGCAGCTAAAGCGGCGATAATGGGCTTGATAATATGCCGCAGAGAATTCCCATAGAAGCCCATGTTCTCCAACATGGGCTTCTATTGGAATTCTCTGCGCCATATTATCAAGCCCATTATCGCCGCTTTAGCGGCAGTTTTCTGCTGATAAAGCGGCGATAATTTTAACGCCGGACCTTGATAATATGCCCCTATGTGTTCATCCTTGTCTTTAGAGAAAATTAATACATCATCTTGATAAGCTTGCACAGATTCAGTTCCTTTCAAAATATGCTCCATACATTTTTTGAAAAACACTGGCCGCTGAGGCCAGACCAAAAGGTAATCTTAAATATTTAAGGGGCATATCAGCAAGGCGATGCGATAAAATTATCGCCGCTTTAGCGTCCGTTTTCGGACGAAAAGCGGCGATAATTTTATCGCCCTATCAGCATGGACACGCTAACGCGTGAATCCATGCCTTAGCGCGTGTTTCCTGAACGCCCAGCTTTGCATCTCTAATGAGATACAAAGTGGGCGTTGCTCCCCAAAATAACTGGAGAAATGTCGCTAACTGACATTTCTCCAATTATCAAGGTGTACGCTAACATGCAGAGCGATAAGAAAAGTAGCGCTAACCACGATTATCGCTACTTTCCTTACGCCTGCTTTTATTCTGGACATCCCCCGCCACAGTCACATCTCCGGACACCTGAAAGACCTGCACTGGCTCCCCGTCAGCCCAGAGTTTAGAAATTGCTCCCTCTTGTGGCAGCACACCGTCAATGCCTGTGGAATCTAGAGTGTACATCCCTAAGGATGTGGTGAAGGATTTTTAAAAAAATGATGATATTGGGCAGTGGTTCAAGGCCTATGAGGTAGCCATGTCTTTCCACCGGGTCCCTGAGAAGGATTGGGGAGCGGGGTTGTGGCGGCGGTTCTTTAGTGAGGGGCGGGACACACGGCTAGACTTGCCTTCTGATGTCTATAATTCCTATCCCCACATGAAAGATGCATTGATGTCTAGATATGGTTTGACCCCTGAGATGTACAGACAGATGTTCAGGGGTTGCACAAAGATAGCAAACAGTACCTATGTTGAATATGTCACTTTTTTCTGCAGAGCATTGGATGGTTGGCTGAAGGGTAGCAAAGTTGATGATTTTCAGGGACTTCTTGATTTAATTGCATGGGAGCACTTGTCAACTAACTGTTTTCCTGAGCTACGCCAGCACCTGATTGATAGTAGGCTAACTAATCCTAGGAAGCTTGCTGAGGAGGTGGACCGCTGGGTCAGTACCAGGGTCCACAAGGGTCACGTGGGATACTCAGCCAAGAGTGGGCAGGGTCCCCAGCAGAAGAGTGGGGGGACAAGGGTAAACAGAGGGAGTTCCATAGGACGCCCCAAAGTAATCCCCAAAGGGAACCAAGGGAAAGGTTCTCAGCCTCCCCCCAGAAACCGTCTGGGGCCCTGACAGGTCCACCTGTTCAAAGAGGGCCCCCGAGATGCTACAAATGTGGAGAACTGGGTCATTGTGCCAATGATCCCAAGTGTCGCCTATTTGGAAAACCAGCACCCACTGGTGCAGCCCACCAGCAGATGGCTAGTGTAGCCCTGGGTGAGGAGATGGGTGCCCAAGGTGGGTGGGGTCCCGCAGAATTGTCCCTTGTCTCATTAGGAGACCAGGACCCAGCTGTCTGATAACACTAAGAAATACAGGCAGTGGGTGACCATCAATGGCCATAGAGTGGAGGCTCTAAGAGACACAGGGGCCAGTGTGACAGCTGTCAAGTGTCACCTGGTGTCTCAAGATCTCAGGTTGTCCCTGGAGCATTCTACCCAGTTGTTGCCGCTGACAACACAGAGAGTCACTGCAAGGTGGCTCAGGTTCCCTTTGATTGGGGGAGGGTCTCTGGTACTCTTCAGGTAGCTGTGAGGCCCGCCATGCCTGTTGACTGTTTGTTAGGGAATGATTTGGAGAACTCCCCTTGGGCGAAAGTGGAGCGGAGTGCTCACTTAGAAATGTTGGGTTTGCCTGACTGGGCGTGTGTGACCACCCGGTCAATGGCAGCAAGTAAAGGTGCTCAAGAGGACCTGCAGCCTGAGAGGGAGGCCCAGGTACCTGCCATCAAGTGTAGAGCCAGGGGGTGCGGGAAACCGGCACCCTGAAGTTCCTATGGTCCAGGAGGGAGTAGACCCTGAGGGGGATGCCCTGGAGCCTACAGGGGAACGGGTAGCCGAACTGGGGGACCTGCCTGAGCTGACCCATTGGCAGCAAGAAGGAGGACCCTCCAGGGAGGAATTCTGCAAGGAGCAGAAAGAATGCCTTTCTCTTGTGGGTCTACGGCAGCAGGCTGCAGACCAGGGAGCAGGTGATCAGTCTGAATCACATTGGATCTACTGGGAAAATGATCTCCTGTATATAGAGCCTAAGGTTGCTGAGCCTGGGTCAGCCTGTGTGCTGGTGGTACCCCAGCGCTTCAGAGCCTTCCTACTGGGGCTAGCTCATGATGTTGCATTGGCAGGACATTTGGGGCAGGACAAGACCTTTGAAAGGCTTGTCACCCATTCTTATTGGCCCCAAATGCGCAGGAGTTCAGACACTCACTGCAGGACATGTCAGACTTGCCAGGCAAGTGGAAAGAGTGGGAGGAAGCGCAAGGCTCCTCTCCAGTCCTTCCCTGTCGTCAGCACCCCCTTTGAATGGGTGGGTATTGACATTGTGGGGCCACTGGACCCCAAGACAGCCATGGGCAACAGGTTCATCCTGGTCTTGGTGGACCATGCCACCCGGTACCCGGAAACCATACCTCTGAGGACAGTGACGGCCCCCGTGGTGGGACGAGCACTGATGGGAATTTTCTCCAGAGTGGGATTCCCTAGCGAGGTAGTGTCTGACCGGGGAACCAACTTCATTTCCAAATATAGGAAGTCCCTGTGGCAGGAGTGTGGTGTAACCTATAAGTTCACCACTTCTTACCACCCCCAAGGAAACGGATTGGTTGAGAGATTCAACCGAACCCTTAAAGACATGATAATGGGTCTTGAGGAATCCATGAGGCGTAAGTGGGACGTCCTCTTACCATGCCTACTCTTTGCTTACCGCGAGGTGCCACAGAAATCTCTAGGGTTCAGCCCCTTTGAGCTTCTCTATGGACACCCAGTGAGAGGACCTCTAAGTCTGGTCAAAGAAGGCCTGGAGCAATCTCCCAGGAAACCTCCCCAGGATGTATATAGCTACATGCTGGCCTTTAGGAACCAGACTAGGCGTTTCTGACAACTCGCTGAGGCGAATCTGGAAGCCAGCCAGGAGGAGATGAAGCGGTGGTACGACCAGAATGCCACTCTGGTTGAGCTTCAGCCTGGACAGAAGGTATGGGTCATGGCCCCAGAGGAGCCCTGTGCGCTCCAGGATAAGTGGACCGGCCCCTTTGAGGTTGTGGAGCGCAAGAGTCCGGTTACCTACTTGGTGGACTTGCGGTCTCCCAGTGTTGGACTTGGCCCTTTGTGGTGTCTTGTGGAATCTAGAATCTGGAACACTGCCCGTGTTTCAGATTCTAGAGAAGACGGTTTGACCCAGGTTTACTTGCTTGAACGTTTCTTATGAAGCTCTGTGCTAATAAAGCATACTTTACAGCTGTGGCGTGCGTGGAGACTACTTTATTACATTGGCGACGATCGGAGAACATTTGGTATAAAAATTGGAAAGTAAACCTGGAGTCCTGTGAGCGGCAGATCAAGTGACCGTCAATCTTTGAAGTGAGGGAGCCGGCACCGCGTCTGATGCGAATCGAGCATAGCGGAAGGCTGTTGTCGAAAATCCGGTATCCACAAGAGCTTCGGTGAGGCACATAGTTATTTTCAACTATTTTGGTCGAGTTCAAGGCTGGAGTGAAGCTTTGCGCAAGCGCGCGTTCTTGCGCGATGACGTCATAGACTGGCGGCCATACTTTGGGACACTTTCACGTTATGTGTCGGCCATTTTAAAGGCTTTTACGAGTGAATTTGTTCGTGCATATCGCTGATGTGCACAGCATCTGTTTTAAGCAACAAGATTGTGTGAAGATTTATACGGAACATAATTTGTACATAATTGATGTACACAGCAAGTGGTTTTTAATTTATTTAAGGTGCAAAACATTTACACTATTTATACGTTGTTAGTGATAAAGCACCAGGGAGGTTTTGAACTAAAACATTCACTTAATAAGTCATAAATGGAGGGTTTTAGTACTCCCACTCCATTTTTGTCATCACCTGGTGAACCAGCGCTAGAATGGAAACGTTGGAAAGAAGGTTTTGAGGCGTATCTTGAAGCCATAGGCGGTGAAGCCTATACTGATAAAAGGAAACTGGCTATATTAAAGCATTGTTTAGGTGCTGAGGGAAGATATGTGTTGAGTCATCTTCCACCTTGTTCAAATAGCATTTCATCATCAGAAGAAGATGCTGATGTTTATGAAGAAGCCATTTCGAAGTTGGATAAACGTTACATAAAGAAAATTAACGAAGTAGTTTCACGCCATAAATTTCTTAGCAGAGGTCAGCTGGTAAATGAATTTATAGACACATTTGTAAATGACTTAAGAATTTTAGCATCCAAATGTAACTATTTGTCATTTCATGATCAAATGCTGCGAGATCAAATGGTGCATAAAGTTGCCAATGTGAAACTTCAAGAAAAATTACTGGCTGCAGAAGAGTTGACTTTGGATAAGGCTTTGGATATCGCTCATCGTTTTGAAGATATGGAGTTGGGTTTGAAAGAACTTGCTGAACAAAAAGCATCACAAGTTAATGCGGTCAAAGCCATGAACACTGCCGATTTGACAGCTAGCAAAGATAAAGTTAAACCTCAAGTTACACAAGAGAAGAAAGAATATATATGTTTTAAATGTGGTATACCAGGTCATTTGGCTAACGACAAAAGGTGTCCTGCTATAGGTCAAGTGTGTAGATACTGTAAATTAAAAGGGCATTATACTAGGATGTGCAGAAACAAAAATAGGTTACGAAGTAAGAGTTTTGAACATAGGACGCAGAAGGATGAGCATATAAAAGAAGTTGAGGATGCCAATAATGATGATGAATTTGTGTTAGTGGTATATGAAATTAATAGCAATTTGAAAGATGCTCCATTTTGTACGGTGTCTATTGGAGGAAAAGATGTGAGGGTTATGGCTGATTCGGGTGCTAGACATACACTCATAGGAGATGAATGGATTAAAGAATTTCCTGATGTGTGTCTATCACCTCCAGATATCAAATTGGTTGGCTATGGTAAGAAACCCATTGATGTTATTGGTTATTTTATGTCCACTCTTACGTTCAAAGGTAAGACCATTACATCAAAAATCTATGTGGCCAAGGAAGGCTCGTGTCTGTTGGGGTGGCCTCAACAAAGAGATCTGATGATTAGGTTAGACCCTAATCATCCGGATCAGGTTCAGGGTTATTCGGATTTAATTGGGCAAATTGACATGGATCTGGCGTCTGAGTGGGAGAAAAGATTTCCTAGTGTGTTTTCTACAACAAAGTTGGGGCTATTAAAAAATTTTGTGCATAAAATATTGTTAAAGCATGATGCTGTACCTAAGGTACATAAAGTTAGGAATGTGCCATTACATTTAAGAGAGGCTGTTAAGCTGGAGCTTAAAAGACTCTGTGATTTGGATATTATAGAAGAGATTGAATCTTCTTTGTGGTTAAGTCCAGTGGTTGTCGTGCACAAACCTAATGGCAAAGTTAGATTATGTGTGGACTTGAGGGATCTAAATGACAGTGTTTGGGTGGATAGACATCCGTTACCAAATATCGGTGAGATGTTTACCAAATTGAAGGGTGCAACAATATTTTCTACCTTGGATTTGTCTAATGCTTACCATCAGATTGCATTACATGAGGAAAGTAAACATTTAACGTCTTTCATTACATCTGAAGGTGCGTTTAGATACAAGAGAATGCCTTTCGGGCTAATTTCGGCATCCTCTGTATTTCAAAGATTGATGCACAAATTGTTTAAGGACATGGATAATGTGTTGTATTTCCAAGATGACATTTTAATTTTTGCTGCCAATTCCACTGAACACACAGAGATATTACATAAGGCTTTGTGCATTCTCCAAGATAATGGGTTAACCTTAACCAAAGAAAAGTGCAAATTTGGTGTAGAGTCTGTTGAGTATTTGGGGCATTCAATTGACAAACGTGGGGTGTCGCCCAAACAAAATTTAATTAGAGCCATTGAACAAGCTCCTGATCCACAGAACAAAGATCAGTTGAGGTCTTTTTTAGGGTTAGCTGAGTACTATGCTAAATTTATACCTTTGTTTGCTGATAAGACGGAGCACATGAGAAATTTATTTAAAAAAAATGTTTTTTTTGTTTGGGATGACAATTGTAAAAATGAATTTAATATGTTAAAAAGGGATATTTCATCTGCACCTGCGTTGGCCACTTTCAATACTGAGTTTGACTCAATAATTGTTTCTGATGCTAGCAATGTTGGGTTAGGCGCAGTGTTGATGCAAGATCAGAACGGGCGTTTAGTCAACATTGGGTTTGCATCGAGACCATTGAAGGGTGCAGAATGCAAGTATTCCACTTTAGAGAAAGAAACACTTGCTTGTTGGTGGGGAATTGAGTATTTCCGGAAGTATGTGTATGGGACCACATTTAAAGTCAGATCCGATCATCGTCCGTTGGTAGATCTTTTCACAACGAAAGGTTGTGGTAAAGCCACTTCTAGGATTGCCAGATGGCAGTATAAATTACAAGATTTTCATTTTCATGTTGAATATATTCCAGGCGTGAGGAATATTTTGGCAGATTGTTTGTCAAGGTTGCCAGTTGGGGATGACAATGTTGTAGGAGAGGATGATGATCTGGAGAAGGTGGTTTCCATTTGTGAGGTGTCTAATGGTTGTATTCAAGAGAAGGAGTGGAAAGTTGCGTGTGAGAAAGATGTTGTTCTTGGGGAAGTGTTTAGATACGTCAAATCCAGGTGGCCTAAGAAAGCCGAAGTGTCGGAAGGGGCACGTCCATTTTGGCAAGTTTCACATGAGTTGTCTCTTAAAGAGGATATTTTAATGAGGGGTTTACAGTTTGTGGTTCCAGTTGAGTTACAACAAACAGTGTTAGACATGGCCCATGAGGGTCATCCGGGAATGACAAGCATGAAACGAAGAATCAGATGTGAATTTTGGTGGCCAGCCATGGACAAAGCCATTGAGCGTAAGGTTAGGGATTGTGTAGAATGCAGTGTAAGTGATAAGTCACAAAAAAGTTTGTCTTATGTTCATCAACCAGTGTCTAGGCCAACTAGGGTTTGGCAGTGTGTGTCTTTGGATATTGCTGGTCCAATTAGTTTAGGTCACAATCCAGTGTTTGCTATTGTTTTAATTGATCAGTTATCACAGTGGCCAGAAATTAAAATTGTGCCCCAGGTAACTTCTAGTGTGGTGATTAAATTTTTGAATGAAGTATTTGAGAGAGAGAGTTTTCCGGAAATTTTGGTGACAGATAATGGGGTTCAGTTGATTTCTTTGGAAATGAAGAATTTTCTGGAGAGACATGGTATTAGTCACAAACGTGCTTCTGTTTATTATCCCCAAAGTAATGGGATTGTTGAAAGGTGGATCAAAGTTTTTAAGGAAGGTTTACAATTGGCAATTTCTAATGGGAAAAATTGTAGTCAAGCTATCAGTGAAGTCTTGTGGAGTTATAGGCATACTCCTAGGAGTGCGGGTGATGTGTCACCGTTTGAGAAGATGAGGGGGAGGAAGTGCATATCTAATTTGAGTCAAGGTTGGATGAGAGATATAGGTTCATACAAGGATGACAGGGTTGGAATGGATAAAAGTGGTTTGAGTGAAGGTGTTAGTGTGCCAGTTAAAATTAACGATTGGGTTCGTGTGAAGAAAGGGAGGTTGGTTAGAGCTGGTGAGTCGCGTTATTCTCAGCCATTAAGAGTACTTCGAGTGGGTCGTCAGGTGGTTGAGTTGTCTGATGGAAATGTGTGGAGTTTATCCAAAGTGATTAAGGTACCAAAATTCTTGTGGCCGGATAAAGAGGCAGCTCGATCAGATGATATTGTATTACCCAAATTGTCTGATAATATTTCCAATTGGAGAAGTGGTGTTTCACCGGAAGTCAGGGGTTTGATAAAAGATCGTGCGCTCAGGACAAGGCAAATGCCTGTTAGATATAGGGATTATTTTGTAAGTAGGAAATGATCAGTTTCATGTTATGGCACTAATTGTGGTTGGTCATTCTGATACAGTATAAACATTGTTCATTTGTTAGGTGTGTAATATGTATATATATCAAAATGTTTTGTTTTAAAAATGTTTTTTTTTTTATTGTATTTTGTTTTGTAAGGAGGGAAATGTGTGGTGTCTTGTGGAATCTAGAATCTGGAACACTGCCCGTGTTTCAGATTCTAGAGAAGACGGTTTGACCCAGGTTTACTTGCTTGAACGTTTCTTATGAAGCTCTGTGCTAATAAAGCATACTTTACAGCTGTGGCGTGCGTGGAGACTACTTTATTACACCCTTCTGGCAGGATCACCCCGAAACGTTTTGCTTTTTAGTGGTGACCTGGTGTAGTGATTTTTGGTTTCTGCGCACTTTACCGCTGTGTCCCAGGGTAAAGTGTGTGCGTGTTGTGAGGCTGGCCTGCCCTCCCATAGGAATGCATGGGGGAATGTATGTGTCCTGGTAGTTCCTGATGCGTGGGGTGTGCAGGCCCGAGTTTGGTATGTGCGGACTCGTGTGATTGAATGCTGCGCGATGATGTGTGCGGCGTGCATGTACCTAGTGTGGAAGTGCCACTTCTAGAAGTGGGCACTTCTGTGTGCAGTGTGAAATGTGTGGCTTGTCTGGCGATTGCCTGGTTGAGGTCATGTGACGGGCTAGGGATTCCCCAGAGTCAGGAGTCACCCAGTGGAGAATGGGCAGTTTAGCATACTGATGGCTGGGGAGGAGTACACCTGGGTCCTGAATAGGACAGGGCTTTCCCCACACAATGCTGGCTCCGGCCCCTGTGGTGCGTCTGATGACCCTGGCCTGTCCAGTGAATAGGGAGAGGGGCTGAGGAAAACAAAGTGCTCAGGAACCTGTTGTAACTGGTTCGCCCCTTCCCTGCACCTTCAGACAAAGAGTTTTACTGTATAAAAAGGGGCTGTGTCCCCTTACAATTTGTTCTCTTCCAGGATCTGATCTGAGGGGGCCTGCTGCTGCTGGGCGCCAGGAGAGACCGCCACTGGGGACTGCCTCCCTGCTGGAGGGCCCCGTGAGCTGGCCCCTGGGCCCAGTCTGTGCCCCCCCTGCCTCTGAAGACTTTTATTTTGGTTGCTGGACCTGGTTGTACTCCCTAAGCGCCTGGGAGCGCTTTTTGGCTGTATAGCGCTAGGAGCGCTTTGATTCTGATAGCGGGTGCCCACCCCGCGATTCTGCCGGTGTCTTCCAAGTTCGGCGGGTGCCCACCCCGTCGTTGTGCTCGTTTGCGAGGGAGCCACCCCTCGCGTTGCCGAGAAAATCACCGCCGCAGCCGGGCTTCAGCCGGAAGTCAGGCAGGCCGAGGGCGGGCCTCCGGGACAACCGGAACTGAGAATAGGAGGGCGGGAGCCTACCCCGCCTCCTACCGAAGCGTCGCGGCTGCTCAGAGCCCCGGAGCAGGCAGGAGCCTACCCTGCGCCCCGGGGCACTCTGCCCAAGAGAGAAGCGGACGGGAGTCCACCCCGTGCTTCGCTGCAGCTGCGCAAGGAGTGAGGATCCAGGCGGGAGCCCACCCCGCGCTGGACTGTGAGGAGGAGTGCGGCCGGAGCTGGTGCGGAGGGGGCGCGAGGCACATTGTCGGTGCCTGCCCCTCCGCGTTGCACAGAAGCCTCAGGAGTCCTCTCTAGTGCCGGCCACTTCCGGAGAAGCAGAGGCGACGCGGGAGTCCCCGGAGAACAGCCCGGTGAGTGCAGAAGGGCTGGGGGACTCCACGCATGTGCTGGGGGTGCGGGGGCAGTGCTCACGAGCCCCGTGAGGCTCCAACGTCTTAGGGGGCACTTCTTTAAGCGTCCCAGAGCTCCGTGTAGCTCCAACGTCCCCCAGGCATATTCGTTAGAGTCCAGAGGGACTCCCACGGGGGCATTTCTTTGATTAGAGCCCAGAGAGGCTCTAGGGGGCATTTCTTGTGGTCTTGAGCCCATGTGGCTCCTACGTTGCTTTGGGGGCATTAGTCCTGCCCAGAGCCCGGTGGGGCTCCAACGTTGGCCCCAGTAACATTGTCTTCCAGCTGCCCAGCACTTAGTGGGCAGCTGCACCGTTTAGGTTGGGACCTTTTACGCTTTTTGCTTGCGCAGCTGGCGCAGCTTTACTGGGACAGGGCGTCCTAGCCCCGACAAGGCCAGTTGGCCTAGGGACTGCCACAGGTGGTGGCAACTGTGAGTGTTGCGCTGTTTTTCCTAAACCTGCACCTCTAAATGTATTTTGATGTGTCATGTGCCATTGCTTTACACCGCTGAATGTATTTTATGCATCATGTGTTTTCCTTCCCTACACCTCTGAATGTTTTAGGCATCATGTGTAATGTGCGTTTACCCCTACAGGTATGGTGATACTTAGGTGGTTGTTTGTTTTCTCCTAGTACAGGTGGTGCTAGTGAGGTCCTAGTTCCCTGCGTGACATTCTCCTAAGGTGGTTAGGGTTGCGTAGGGGGTACTTCTCTGATACCAGTAAGTACTGGTGGTGTGCTATATGTTATTTTGTACTACAGTAATTTTATTCCTATGTTCTAAGTGCTATTTCTAAAAAGTGCTAATTCCTGACAGTGGTCCATGTGGCCCTGTCCCCTGTACATATAATCCCTTGTAAATTCTGCCCGTGCCTGTTGGCACATTGTAAAGTGTGTGTTTTTATCTAATGTGTTTTGTATAATACAAAGGCTATTTTTATAGAATACCTTGTGTGGAGTTTCCTTTGTGGTGGGCCTTGGGTGTTGTTGCTGGGTGCGCGCGCAAACGCTTTACACCTTGCCTCAGAGATAAGCCTGACTGCTCGTGCCAAGCTACCAAGGGGGTGAGCAGGGGTTGTCTTTGGCGTGTAACTTCCTTGCCCTGACTAGAGTGGTGGTTTCTGCCTGGCTTTGGCGCAAGCCCTAGCCAACCAGAAATCCCCATTTCTAACACCCAGGAACCCCTTGAGGGTCCTACATGTCAACCGCTTGAAGCCCCACTTGGAGAGGTCCCAAGTGGGCATGCTCTAGGCAACAGATGCTGGGATGGAGGAGGAGACCGAGCCTCTTCCTGACCTCCTGTCAGCCAGAGAGCAAGATGGGTAAGTGGATGGTGTCAACCTCTCTTCCACCCTGACCCCTGAGCAACAGAATGACTGTCACCAGTTGCTGGGACAGTTTTCTGATCTGTTCTCCCTGGTTCCTGGTGTCACTGATTGGTGCGTCCATGAGGTGGACACTGGGGACAGTACACCTGTGAGGCACAAAGCCTACAGAGCGACTGACAGGGTAAGGGCTTGCATCAAGGAGGAGGTCTCCAAAATGCTTGCGCTAGGGGTAAATGAGTCATCTAGCAGTCCTTGGGCCAGCCCAGTGGTCTTGGTCCCAAAGGCTTCCGCGCCGGGGGCCACACCCGAACTCCGGTTCTGTGTGGACTACCGAGGGCTCAATGCAGTCACCAGGACTGATGCATACCCCATCCCCAGAGCTGATGAGCTCATAGATCGGCTAGGGGCTGCACGGTACCTTAGCACGTTTGACTTAACGTCTGGGTACTGACAGATCGCCTTGACCAATGGGGCAAAGGAGAGGTCAGCATTCTGCACACCAGATGGGCACTACCAGTTTCGGGTGATGTCCTTTGGGATGAAGAATGCCCCTGCCACCTTTCAGAGGTTGGTCAACCAGGTGTTGGCTGGACTGGAGTCTTTCAGTGCCGCCTACATGGATGACATTGCAGTGTTCAGCGTCAGTTGGGAAGAACAAATAGCACTCCTTAGCACACGTCTTATCACTTATTGAAGTGACTTAGGTACATAATGTGATCTGTCAGTACAAACATAAATTATGAACAAGAAATAGTTCTTCTTTCTTCTATCACGTTTGGTTTAATATATGCAAGTCTTCACAAGTTGTCCTCTACAGCCAACGCGTGTTTCGTCGCATTCGGGAGGTCGTCCCGCGACTTTCTCAAGGCTGTATGATTGTAAAAACACAAAACCAATATCTGTTTAGGGATTCTAACCCTATTCATAATTCAATATGTTTAACTACAAGAGACATTAAATGGTGCCTCATGCACATGGTGGAAAAGAAGTCAACCACTTCCAGTACGAAGCAATAAATACAGAAAATACCACTGTGTGAAGACAGTGAGTCTATGACTCAAAACCAGATGGAGAGACCTAGTCTAAATGTGTGACAG
This sequence comes from Triturus cristatus, assembly GCF_964204655.1. Taxonomy (NCBI): domain Eukaryota; kingdom Metazoa; phylum Chordata; class Amphibia; order Caudata; family Salamandridae; genus Triturus; species Triturus cristatus. The sequence goes on along the minus strand of NC_140586.1, from coordinate 852,729,904 downwards.
TTCGGGAAAGGAATTCCGGTGTATGTAGTTATACATCTTATCATTGTGTGTGTGAATGTAATAAGAGCATAATTAAGTAAGGATTAGTTAGTATTGTGTTGGGCGTGCAAAAGAAGAAATAAATAATAATAAGAGTGATAAGGGTGTATATGTTAAAGTAATAGTTATAATTATTGATGAAATCATGGATACCTAATTGTTGTGAAGAATATATTCTGTAAGAAATGGGGTAAAATGAACGCAACATATAAGTAACCCTGCGTAATGTCAATAAAAACTGATGTAGTATTGGCATCGGTAGTTAAATTAGAATGATACCTACTATTTATGTGGTGATAATTCCAACCCACAAAGGATTTCTGGGGGGTGGCGTCACTGTTAAATGGGTATATTAGTCTTCGTGTTAAAGTCTTCTCAGATCTGAAAGAAAATGTGGTGTATGTGTTGACTATGTTTATAAGAGATAGTTCTGAGTGAATATATTTAGAATGTATCAAAAATGAAGAACTAAAGTCGTTCCGTTAAGGCAAAATACAAATAAGAATCTGCCCTAAATTCTTAATCAATTTGAAGCTGTCGTGAGTACACTAATAAGTGTTCTCTTAACTGTGGTTTAATATGTGCAGTGGGTATTGACTAAGACGGAAAATATTTGTGCGATAACTTTCTTTAACGTCTGAAACTATGATATTAGCGTAGCGTGCATTAACCGTGATTGCAGTTAATCTCTAACTGAGATAAAAGTCGAGGTGCGAGTATGCTGAATGCAAGTCAAACTACACTGAGTAAGAGCTGAATGGTCCAGTAGAATCACCACAGCATGGCAAAGTCAACTATTTCAATTGGTAGCTGAAAAATGTTTACTATCTTTAAAAATTCACTACGTTAGCAAGGACTGTATCTACGCTCTTACCTCGTCGTGTTATAAAGTATTCGCTTCCCCAACGCCACCGCTCGGTCCGGATGCAGAGTACGCTTCCAACTCTCTCGTTGTTTAAATACCGGAAGTAAAAGGATACTTCCCATGTGTAGGGCCATAATCAGTGAGGAAGGACTAGTAAATTAACGTTGTCCATGGCGGCTATCTTAGAATATAATGAAATTTATGTATCTCAATAGGGTGATAGCTCAAAATCGTTTTTTAGGAAATTTAAATTCTATTTTGGTGTCCTAAATCTTATATCTAGGGCATCTTCGGGCAACAAGTATAATATGATAGATAAGCAGGTTTGTGTAGAACCATTTTTGTCTGTTATTGTGCCTTTTAGTACGTTTTACGCTAATAGAAAGTGGGAATGTTGGAACTATTCTCTCCACCCTTTTGGGTCAGTACAATAGGATTTTTAGAAAAGATAAGAAGTCAAAGCAAAATAAACCAATTTAAGTATACATCAAGTTTAGAAAATGAGTAGAAATATATGTTAAGGAAGATTGACAGAAACTGGATGTGACATCTATTCAATCATTAGCGGAAAAACTATATATTAATTGCAAATTAAATGTTTTCTCAGTTCAAGTTTTTATTGTTTGATTACTTAAAATCATTACAAACCCCCCCCCTAGAACAAATAAATATTACAGTAAGCTAAAACCTTATTGTTCAGAATAAAATCCACATCACTTATCAGTAAGATTTGGGTTTGAAAACAATTACATTGGTAACTTTTACTTGGAGCAAAAAAAGAATTAAAAAAAACAGAGGATACTGGTGATCTCATTAGACTCGTGTTAATTAGGATCTCCCTCAGTTTGCCGTAAAAGTCTGCTGACTAGATTCATGTATTTAGTTCCACGGCATGCTAGTATAGACGATGTACCCTCTAGCCAGCAAATCACTGCTTGCCTGCTGGAACGAATGTTCAGCTCATTGAGAATAGATTTCAAATACTGTCTCCTTTGGTCTAAAACGGCTGTACAGGCACATGTTAGGTGGATTAAAGTTTCCTTTTTAGAGCCACATAATCTGCAGGACTCCGTTTTAAATGGTGATTTCCACTGAGGGTATAAGTCCTTTGCCTCGTGCACACCCATTCGATACTTTAAAAAGCTTGTTTTTAGCTGTGAGCTAAAATGGGCGGATAGATATGGTTGTGGCCTCAAAAATCTATAGGAATTTATAACTGTCCACCCATGCCGCCGCTTGGAGAGCTCTTGTTTGTCAGCCCACAAGGATTTCTTTTTGGCTGCGCTATTTACTATTTTGCCAAAGCTTCCTCTATCCAACCTGTTGGCCCATGCTGTTTGTAAATCCATCTCGGCCAGGGACTCTCTCAGAAAGCTTCCCCAGGAGTTAGATGTTACTAGATCTTCCTGGAGCTTAATTTCTTCCCAGCATAAGCTATTTAGGGTATCCGGGTCAGAAGAGCGGAGCGTGTGGCACAGTTTAATAAAACTGCTCATTCCTCGGAATTTCTGGTGCTGGAGGCCAAATTCCAGTCTGACCTGCGAGGGCGAGGCAGATTTGGGCAAGTCGAAAACTGCTTTATAGATCTTTGTCTGCAGTATATTCAGTATGTGCGCTTCCTTGCCACACCATGGAGCCAAGCCGTAGGACAAACTAGGTAGTATTTGGGCGGCCATTACTTTGATTAAATGAGAGAAGTTTGGGCAGTCCATCTTTTTGCGAAGTAATTTGTATGCATAGATTAAAGAATGTGCCTTTGCTATTAGAGCCAGTTTGTTTTCTTTGTGGGTTGCACCCTGCCCAATTATTACACCCAGATATTTATATGAGCTAACTTCTTCAACAGTTGCCCCCTTAGCCGTCCATTTAAACTTGAGTTTCTTGCGATCCACTAGTCGCACTATTTTTGTTTTCTCTTTATTTAACTCCAGTTGTTCCTTATCCAGGTAGGCCACGAGGTTGTTTATTGATCTCTGAAGGCCAATGGGGGTTTGGCTCAACAGGACTATATCGTCCGCATATTGTAATATGGTGATTGACTCGTTGACCATTTTCGGGGGGTGTGACTCTGGTTTTTCAATGTAAGGTGCAATATCAGATAAAAACAGATTGAATAGAGTGGGGGCTAAAACACAGCCTTGTTTTAAGCCGCTTTGCGTCAGGATACTTGCAGTTGTGCTCAACCCATTGCCTAACTTAACTCTTGCCCAGGTGTCCGTGTACAAGGCAATTATAGCGTTGAACATTATGGTTGGCAGGCCCCATTCATTAAGTTTCTTCCATAGCTGGCTCCTGCTTACTCTGTCGAATGCCGATTTGATGTCGACAAAGCAGGTGAACAGTCGGGGATCCCTTTTTTGGGCTTTTTCTGTTAAAAGAGCAAGGGTTACAAGGTTAGTTATGGTACCCATACCTTGCCTGAATCCTGTCTGAAACTTGGGGATTATGTTTTTTTCCTCCATCCAACATTTCAACTGAATTAGCAGGCACGAGGCATACAATTTTCCTTCCACATCTATCAGTGAAATAAGTCTATAATTTCCGGGCTTACTGTGATCTCCCTTTTTTAATATGGGGTGAATGATGTTCCCCCTCCAAGAAGCCGGGATATTGGACTGGTTATAAATCCCATTGAAGAGTGGAGCGAGGTAGGAGGACCAAAACTCGGGGTCATTCTTGAAAAAGGCGTTGGGAATACCGTTGGGGCCAGCCGCTCCCTCGGGTTTAAGTTTCTGTATAAGCCCTCTTAGCTCATTCCCGGTTGTCAAGATGTTTATCCCACAAGTGGATGAAACTGGTTGTAATGAGCTGTCTTCCACATATGCTGGGATAGTAAAGACTTGAGTTACTTTTGGGTCTTGGACTTCCCCAAGGGACCTTCCAACAGGTCCAGTTCCTGCCTTATTATACAGTGAATGCACATGTTTGGTCCAAGTGTCTGCTCCGATTCCTGCTTCTTGCAGCAGTTTTGGGCCAGTTGACAGCTTGTTAATTATACCCCAAAACTCGCTGCTGTTAGGCTTTTTGCTGGCGGATAATAATTTGAGCCAAATAGATCCTCTGTGCGCTGTTTTTGCCTTCCACAGGTTCCTCCTGAAGATGCGCCTCAGTGCGTGCAACTTCGTTTGGTCTGTTTTAAGTCCCATTTTCTTTGCTTGTAATAGCAATTTCACTTCTCTTGCAATTGCTCTTTTTTGATTTCTGAGGTCTTGATTGAACCAGGTATCATTTCTGGTCACCGTACTTGGGGTACATCCCAAGGAGGCCGGGAATTTGTGAACTAGAAGATGAGCCAAGTACTCCCAGGATTTAACGCGGTCCATCTCTACTTTGCAGCCCTGTTTGGCCACAAAAACCTTAGCTGTCTCTTGAATGGTTTGCAGTACCGCTCCCCGCCATTTTAGCTTTTGGAGATTATATTTTTCGGGCAGTTGCACAATAGATTTTGGGTGCATAATTGACTTTTTTAATCATGTTTAAAACAAGAGGCAAATGGTCGCTTTCGGCTCTTGGGATGATACTGAGTTTGTTAGTTTGTGGGAGCAGGTTATTACTGATGATTATAAAATCTATCGTTGAGGAGGTTTTTCCACTTAGATATGTTGCGGCTGCAGGGTTGTCCCCCATAACTTTTCCGTTCAAGATTGTCAGGTCAAGTGTATCTAGGTTATTCACGAATGCTCTTGTTCCCTGGGCGGTTTTTCTTTTGCTTCCCCACTGATTGACTAAAAGGTTGCTGTTAAAGTCTCCTAAGATCAATAATTGGCAGTTCTCGTGGCTTCTCTGCGTTGATGTTATTAATTTGATTAAAGTTGTATATTTTCCCTTCTGTTTTTTTCTCTCAGGGTGGACGTAGACATTGATTAGTAAAAGTTGCCAGTTTGTTTCATTGGACGTCAGGTTACTGCTTACTTTGGTCATTTGGATCCAGTTGACCCCAGTGTCTAATTTTTCCATTACCCAGTTCAGATTGTGTGAAATGAATGTTGATAGGCCCCCTCTCGGATGTCCGAAGCGTGAGTATCTTTCTGCCATACAGTGGTGATCTATATATCCTGGAATTGAACTTGCAGCCTGATTCCAGGTTTCTTGGAGCAGAATGATGTCATGTTGCATCAAAAATGATTTTGTTTCTTGGTCTTGCCCCGTATCATTAAATCCATAGATATTCCACGAACAAAGCGAGATGTTGACTGTACACGCAGCTTCCGCTTTGTTGGTCATTCTCCACTTATTGTTTAATATTCTGGGCACCCAAGACCAGTCCCTATGTTCCAGTGGGCAGTCCTCGATTGTATCGGGGCTTTCTCTTGAATCGTTTCTGTTATTACTGGGGGGAGCTGTTGGTGAGTTGGCACGTGCTCCACGTACACATGATAGGTGGCTTTTTCCTGGTCTGTCTGTTTCAATTGTGTTTTTGAGAAGAGGGTGCAGATACCTTGGGCGTTCATAAGCCTTTAACGTAATTCCCCATGCTCCGAACATTCTGCTATTTGATACAATTTTTTTCACCAGGTCCTTTGAAGACCAGGTTGTGACGGTCTCTTCTGTTCCTGACCCAGTTGTTTTTATGAACTCAACCGTGGGTAGTTCACTGGAACGGGTACCTTTTAATTCTGGGATTTCGTTAAACAGCCTTAAAAGATTTCCTCTGTTTAGCGTGTCTTGTATTCCCTTTGACGAATATTCTGGTATGAACGATAATTTCAGTTCAAATTCATGCAATTGAATATGCTCGGTATGCACGCAGGGATCTTTTTCCTTTATACCACCTTCCGCTATTGAGGTAAATGGGATGTTTTTTTTGTATTGCGGGACATGCACGGTGGGGTCCGAGGATGTTGCCCTTGTGCTCAGATTCGATGTTCTGGGGCTTTTTTGCGATGTTTTCCTTTTTTGTGGCTCTCGTTGGTCCTGGTTGGGAAGAATACATAGGCGGGACTTACCCCTTATTGTTACTGTGATTAGTTTTGGCCCGTTTTCAGGCTTGTGCGGTATTAGCTGGTCCAACGTTTTTGCTGGAAGAAAGTTGTGATTTTCCAGTACTAACTCTTTGTTTCTTTTGTCTTGTTGTAAGTCGCATTGTTGAATGCTCAGACCTTTGCCTCTCCCCGGGATAATTCTTCCTGAGGTATATAGGGACTTTACTTGACCCGCTCCTTTGTTACCTCCTATTTTTTCTCCTTGGTCTTGCACTAACGGGGAGTCTTTACGAGCTGTTTTGTCCTTAGGGTTAGAGTTTCCGGCCCCTTGTGAGGTTTGAGGAGAGGATTGAAGTAAGGAAGATTGACTAAAGTCCTGTTGCTTTTGATTGGGCAGCTGGTGATCTTGGGGGTGATCACTTACAGAACAGACCACCCGGTGCAGAGGAAGAGTGAGCTTTTTCTTTTCCCTAGATGATTTTGCTGTAAATAGCGGGAAAAGATTTTCCGTAACTGCGCTAGATAGTTTGTTATATTTGGGCCGAGCCTTTCTTGCACGTTTTTTTTCCCTTTTTGTAGGTTTAGCGACCTCAAGTACTTGTTTGACGGGACTCTCTGGGGCATCTGATAGGATGAGTTGAGGCTCGGTCTCCGTTTTTGCTAATTCATCGTTGATTTCACCTTGTTCTTGTATTAATATTTTGGTTTGATTTGCACATTTCTCTTGAACAACGCTTTTTTGGGGGGAGTTTATGAGGTGTTTACTGGAGCAGGATTGTTTTACTACCCCTAGGACGTCTTTTAACATTTCGGGAAGGGTTGCCAGTTTCTCGATTATTGGGCTGCAACAGCAGATTGGCTTGTTTTTATTTGTGAGACTTTGTTGCTCCGGATGTTCCCTTCCTGAAAGGAGGGTGGTTATTAAATCTATTTTGCTGTTTACGCCTGAAAGGTGACTAGCAATAAGGTTTACGAGATCAATTTGGACGTCCATTTTATCTGACTGATAATTTAGAACCCTTATTGCTTGTTCAAGAGTCTGAATCAGGGTTTGCGCCCATTGCGTATGTGGATGATCTTCGAGATGCTGCACCGGGGCCTCTAGCCCGAGATCTGATCCACTTTCAGACGAAATTGTTATTGGTAAAGAGAAGTTTGGACCTTTTAGTTGTTGTTTAATCATTGATGAGCAATGACTGATCTCCACTATTTCTTGCGCCTGAGGATTTTTTATGCCCGATGGGCTTAACGGTGCAGATGAAGTAAGCTTGGATCTCCTTTGTGTTTTTTTTTTACTTGAGCCTGGGCTAAAACAGACATTGACCTGACGATTAGATTCAAGAGTTCAGTCATTTTTGAATCGTTTAGGTCAGAAGGAAATGTTATGCTCGCTGGATCCATGGGCACCACGTTTCCTGCGGGTTCGGTTGGATTTATTTTTTCATGTGTGGACCATTTTATGTCAGGTTGGTCTGGTTCTTTCGAACTGGGACGTTGTTTACCGACCTTTAGGGCCATGGCAGTGGAAACTCCATTCGGTGCTGTTTTAGGAAGAGTGCGCCTAAAGTTAGAATTTTCACGCTCAAAACTTCCCCCAACACTGGTCTCTGGCGATTCCATTGGATCTGCGACTGTGAGGATAAGGATGTTGGCAGGTGTTTCAGATCTAGTTGTTAAAGTTAAGACAGAAGGTATAGAGGCAGCCTGATGCACCTGAGCTGTTGTTATCGCATATTTCCCAGAACCTAAGTAGCCCGTCATTGCACCCACCGAAAGTTCCTTTGGTAATACGTTGGTGGGGATTACAGGAGTCCACAGAGCGATGGTTTTTAGTTTATCCGGCTGAATTGGGCTTGGTAACTGAGATGATTCTTTTGAGGGGGCGTATATTGCCGCCATTGGATCTTTTAGGAAGAAAAATTTCCGAATCCCTGTTTGGTTATTCGGGTTTGACGATTGTGCTATTGTTGGTGTGGACACTGAAATCAACCTCTCCCTTTGTCCTGCTCCGTTTACTGATTCTTTGTATAGAGAATCCTCCTCTATTGCTGAATTAGATTTTAAATCTTTAGCCTTTTGTTTTGTTTTTTTGCCTTGTTTTTTGCCAAACGCCACTTGACGGACTGTCCCTGATCTCATTTGGGCAACCCTGCCTTTGGCCCAAAAATGCTTTCTCATTTTGGTACATCATACTTGCATCATACATATTATCTCTATGTTCATCCTAGTATACGTCATGTATCTTGTGTGTTAGAGGTCGTGTTAGTTGGTTAATTCAGTTGTATCACTGGCCTCTCAGTCCCCAGTGTGCAATGTGTCTTACATGTTTGAAGATTACTTGTGAAGTTATTTACCCAGGAAGTAGTGTAGTTCATGGTCAATGTTCAAACCATGTTCCACACTGTGCAATTCTTTCACGTAATGTACGGATGGTGCTACCAACGTATTTTTTCTTACATCCGCATTCTATTGTGTAGATTACAAACTTAGTGTGACAGTTTATGTTGGTGTGAATTTTGTATTTCTTTCCACCCGGTCCCTCAAATTCAGTCTTTCTCCCACATGCCCATTTGCATGTGCTGCATTGTCCGCAAGTGTAAAAACCTATTGTGTGTTTATTCAGCCAATTGTCTGGATTCTTAGGTTTTTGGTAACTGGGGCTTAAGATGTTCCTCAGGGAAACCCCTCTTTTGTATGTGATATTGGGTTTGTCTGTGATAAATTCTTTTATAGAATTATCGTTGTTGAGCACATGCCAGTGTTTGTTGAGACTTGTTCTAAGAACTCCTGACCAATTATTGTACCCTGTGATCATTCTAATCTTTTGGTCTGTTTTGATCGGTTTGGGTTTTTCCCTTAGTGTGTCAGCCCGTTGGACTTTGTCTATTCTTGTTTCAGCCATATTCAGTAATTTCTTTTCATACCCTCTATTGGCGAATCTAGTTAAGACATCTTTTTTGTATTTGGTAAATTCTAGGTCATTGCTACAGTTGCGTTGTGCCCTCATGAGTTCCCCATAGGGGATAGATCTTATCTGGTGAGAGGGATGTACACTGGAAGCATGTAATAGAGAACTGCAGGCTGTAGATTTACGATACAGTCTGCTGTGTATGTGACTATCAAGTATGTAAAATTCCAAATCTAAAAAGGAAATTTTCGTCTTACTCTGTTCTATGGTGAATCTTATGTTATTTTCGTTGTCATTGAGGTATTCAAAAAACCCCATCAGTTTCGTCTGAGTGCCCGTCCAGATCATGATACAATCATCTATATATCTGCCCCAGAAGAGTATAGAGTCATTCCATTTGGAGCCTGATGAGCCCCAGATTCTGCTCTCCTCGAACCAACCCATGAAAAGGTTGGCATACGAAGGAGAGAACCTGGAGCCCATTGCAACTCCTTGTCTTTGCCTGTACCACTGTTCCTTGAAAAGGAACACATTATTATCCAAGATCAATTCCACCATTTCGATTAACATCTCAGTGTGATTCCAGGAGCTTGCTGCCCTCCTGTTAAGCATCTTTTTGACCGCTATTAAGCCAATATCCCATTTTATGCTGGTGTATAGTGCTGTCACATCCAGAGTGACCATGGTCATATTCTCATCCCGGTTTAAGTCGGCCAAAGTGCCCAAGACATGCTTGGTATCTCGGATGTACGATGGTAAGTTGGTCACTAGTGGTTTCAGAAAGATATCCACATATTCTGATAACTTCCCCGTGGGTCCACCTATTCCTGAGATGATGGGCCTGCCTGGAGGGAAAGGAAGAGTTTTCTGTACTTTCGGTACTGTGTAGATGCACGGGTATGTAGGTCAGTCAACTTTCAGATAGGTCAATTCATTGTCGTCCAGTAAACCTTGTCCATTCCACTGTCTTACTTGTCTATTGATATAATCAGTAAGTGTCTGAATGGGATTGCTTTGAAGTAATTAATAGCACTCACCATTATTCAGTTGTGTCATTATTTCTTGTTCGTAATCAGTACTGCGCATGATCACCATGTTGCCCCGTTTGTCAGCTTCCCTGATTGTAAGGTCTCTGTTCTCACTTAATTCTTTGAGTGCTGTGCGTTCACTATGTGTTAGGTTATCTCTTTTGATTCGGGATACTGTGCTTCTCTCCTCATGTTTGTCTAGATCTGAAGTTACTAGTCTGTAGAATAGGTCTATATTATTACCTGCCGTTAACGTGGGGGTCCATTTGGATTTGTCTTTGAGGTTGCTGGTTATACTATAGTCCGTACTTATGTTCAAATCTCTCATAATCATGTCAGACGTGATAACCTCATCTTCACAATCTGTAACAGACATTAGAAGTCTAGTATCAAGTATATCTTGTATCGACTGTTCATTGGATATCAATAGCCCTAGGTTTTGTTGCATATCTTTATTCAATGTATTAGTCGATTCAAAATGTTTTTACATTTTCATACGTCTTATGAATTTGATAAGATCAACTTTGGTCTCACAGAGGTCCCCAATACTATTTGGGCAAAAATTCATACCTTTAGACATTTCAGACATCATATTTTCAGATAGACTAGTATCAGTTAAATTTATGACAGTTACATCATTTATTTTTTCACATTCCAAGATCTGGTCCTGATTCCTGGGCGTTCTGTTTCTCGCACCCTCTCTTTTTCCCCTCCTAGTTTTTCTCCCTGTGCTGGTCGGTAGTTCTCTCTGTTCCCTCTCTTGATTCTCCTGATTTCTAATAAAAAACTGCTCTCATTGTTGTGAAGAATATATTCTGTAACAAATGGGGTAAAATGAACGCAACATATAAGTAACCCTGCGTAATGTCAATAAAAACTGATGTAGTATTGACAGTTGATCTTTTCAAATTCATAAGACGTATGAAACTGAAAAAACATTTTGAATTGACTAATACATTGAATAAAGATATGCAACAAAACCTTGGGCTATTGATATCCAATGAACAGTCGATACAAGATATACTTGATACTAGACTTCTAATGTCTGTTACAGATTGTGAAGATGAGGTTATCACGTCTGACATGATTATGAGAGATTTGAACATAAGTACGGACTATAGTATAACCAGCAACCTCAAAGACAAGTCCAAATGGACCCCCACGTTAACGGCAGGTAATAATATAGACCTATTCTGCAGACTAGTAACTTCAGATCTAGACAAACATGAGGAGAGAAACACAGTATCCCGAATCAAAAGAGATAACCTAACACATAATGAACGCACAGCACTCAAAGAATTAAGTAAGAACAGAGACCTTACAATCAGGGAAGCTGACAAACGGGGCAACATGGTGATCATGCGCAGTAATGATTACGAACAAGAAATAATGACACAACTGAATACTGGTGAGTGCTATGAATTACTTCAAAGCAATCCCATTCAGACACTTACTGATTATATCAATAGACAACTAAGACGGTGGCACAGACAAGGTTTACTGGACGACAATGAATTGACCTATCTGAAAGTTGACCGACCTAGATACCCGTGCATCTACACAGTACCGAAAGTACACAAGACTCTTCCTTTCCCTCCAGGCAGGCCCATCATCTCAGGTATAGGTGGACCCACGGAGAAGTTATCAGAATATGTGGATATCTTTCTGAAACCACTAGTGACCAACTTACCATCGTACATCCAAGATACCAAGCATGTCTTGGGTACTTTGGCCGACTTAAACTGGGATGAGAATATGACCATGGTCACTCTGGATGTGACAGCACTATACAGCAGCTTAAAAAGCGATATTGGCTTAATAGCGGTCAAAAAGATGCTTAACAGGAGGGCAGCAAGCTCCTGGAATCACACTGAGATGTTAATCGAAATGGTGGAATTGATCTTGGATAATAATGTGTTCCTTTTCAAGGAACCGTGGTACAGGCAAAGACAAGGAGTTGCAATGGGCTCCAGGTTCTCTCCTTCGTATGCCAACCTTTTCATGTGTTGGTTCGAGGAGAGCAGAATCTGGGGCTCATCAGGCTCCAAATGGAATGACTCTATACTCTTCTGGGGCAGATATATAGATGATTGTATCATGATCTGGACGGGCACTCAGACGAAACTGATGGGGTTTTTTGAATAACTCAATGACAACAAACATAACATAAGATTCACCATAGAACAGAGTAAGACGAAAATTTCCTTTTTAGATTTGGAATTTTACATACTTGATAGTCACATACACAGCAGACTGTATCATAAATCTACAGCCTGCAATTCTCTATTACATGCTTCCAGTGCACATCCCTCTCACCAGATAAGATCTATCCCCTATGGGGAACTCATGAGTTGTAGCAACTGTAGCAATGACCTAGAATTTACCAAATACAAAAAAGATGTCTTAACTAGATTCGCCAATAGAGGGTATGAAAAGAAATTACTGAATATGGCTGAAACAAGAATAGACAAAGTCCAACGGGCTGACACACTAAGGGAAAAACCCAAACCAATCAGAACAAACCAAAAGATTAGAATGATCACAGGGTACAATAATTGGTCAGGAGGTCTTAGAACAAGTCTCAACAAACACTGCCATGTGCTCAACAACGATAACTCTATAAAAGAATTTATCACAGACAAACCCAATATCACATACAGAAGAGGGGTTTCCCTGAGGAACATCTTAAGCCCCAGTTACCAAAAACCTAGGAATCCAGACAATTGGCTGAATAAACACACAATAGGTTTTTACACTTGCGGACAATACAGCACAAGCAAATGGGCATGTGGGAGAAAGACTGTATTTGAGGGACCGGGTGGAAAGAAATACAAAATTCACACCAACATAAACTGTCACACTAAGTTTGTAATCTACACAATAGAATGCAGATGTAAGAAAAAATACGTTGGTAGCACCATCCGTACATTACGGAAAAGAATCAGCGAACACATAAGAGCAGTAAAGCAGGGAGATATGAGATACCCTTTGGCTGCTCACATGTCAATCTGCACAGCACAAACAACAAACTGACGATTTGAGTTCTATGGGATAGAACATGTCCCTAGACACCCAAGGGGTGGAAATAGGGAACTGACACTAAGAAGGAGAGAGGCCCAATGGATACTTAAATTACACAGTGTGGAACATGGTATGAACATTGACCATAAACTACACTACTTCCTGGGTAAATAACTTTACAAGTAATCTTCAAACATGTAAGACACATATACAGACCCATTAGTGTTTAACCAGATCAAAACACACTGGGGACTGAGAGGCCAGTGAGACAACTGAATTAACAAACTAACACGACCTCTAACACACAAGATACATGACGTATACTAGGATGAACATAGAGATAATATGTATGATGCAAGTATGGTGTACCAAAATGAGAAAACATTTAATTTGTAATTAATATATAGTTTTTCCGCTAATGATTGAACAGGTGTCACATCCAGTTTCTGTCAATCTTCCTTAACATATATTTCTACTCGTTTTCTAAACTTGATGTATACTTAAATTGGTTTATTTTGCTTTGACTTCTTATCTTTTCTAAAAATCCTATTGTACTGACCCAAAAGGATGGAGAGAATAGTTCCAACATTCCCACTTTCTATTAGCGTAAAACGTACTAAAAGGCACAATAACACACAAAATTGGTTCTACACTTATCTATCATATTATACTTGTTGCCCGAAGATGCCCTACATATAAGATTTAGAACACCAAAATAGGATTTAGATTTCCTAAAAAACGATTTTGAGCTATCACCCTATTGAGATACATAAATTTAATTATATTCTAAGATGGCCGCCATGGACAACGTTAATTTACTAGTCCTTCCTCACTGATTATGGCCCTATCCCCTACACATGGGAAGTATCCTTTTACTTCCGGTATTTAAACAGACATCACAACGAGAGAGTTGGAAGCGTACTCTGCATCCGGACAGAGCGGTGGCGTCGGGGAAGCGAATACTTTATAACACGACGAGGTAAGAGCGTAGATACAGTCCTCGCTAACGTAGTGAATTTTTAAAGATAGTAAACATTTTTCAGCTACCAATTGAAATAGTTGACTTTGCCATGCTGTGGTGATTCTACTGGACCATTCAGCTCTCACTCAGTGTAGTTTGCCTTGCATTCAGCATACTTGCACCTCGACTTTTATCTCAGTTAGAGATTAACTGCAATCATGGTTAATGCACACTACGCTAATATCATAGTTTCAGACGTTAAAGAAAGTTATTACACAAATATTTTCCGTCTTAGTCAATACCCACTGCACATATTAAACCACAGTTAAGAGAACACTTATTAGTGTACTCACGACAGCTTCAAATTGATTAAGAATTTAGGGCAGATTCTTATTTGGATTTTGCCTTAACGGATCAATTTTAGTTTGTCATTTTTGATAAATTCTAAATATATTCACTCAGAACTATCTCTTATAAACATAGTCAACACATACATGACATTTTTTTTCAGATCTGATAAGACTTTAACACGAAGACTAATATACCCATTTAACAGTGATGCCACCCCCCCAGAAACCCTTTGTGGGTTGGAATTATCACCACATAAATAGTAGGTATCATTCTAATTTAACTACCGATGCCAATACTACATTAGTTTTTATTGACATTACGCAGGGTTACTTATATGTTGCGCTTATTTTACCCCATTTCTTACAGAATATATTCTTCACAATAATTAGGTATCTAATATTTTATCAATAATTATAACTATTACTTAAACATATACACCCTTATCACTCTTATTATTTATTTCTTCTTTTGCACGCCCAACACAATACTAACTAATCCTTACTTAATTATGCTCTTATTACATTCACACACACAATGATAATATGAAAAACTACGTACACCGGAATTCCTACAGGGGATGGATTTCACGGTGGAACATCAACCCGGGACAGAACACGCCAATGCTGGTGGTCTTTCCAGATTTTTCCGCCTTAGTGATGAGAACTCCCAGGAGGTAGGGTAGTTCTCTCCACATTTCAGTTGGAGGGGACACATGTTAGACCTGGCACCTTGGCGTGGATCTCCCTACCATTTTTCGCTGTTGGCTCATATGTTTTTGCTGGTGTTAGTTGCTCAGGGCACTGTGCCACTGCTGTCCAGTGCCACAGTGTAAGTGCTCCCTATTGTAAATTAATGTTTGATTGGTGATTCCATGATTGGTTGGTTTGGTTTACTTGTCAGACCCTAGTACAGTGCACCAGGAGTGCCCAGGGCTTGTAAATCCAAATGATGCTGGTGGGCTTGCAGCACTGGCTGCGCCACCCACAGAAGCAGCCTGTAAAAATGTGTCTAAGGTCTGCCATTGCAGAGCCTGCATGCAGTCTGGTACTGTCATGCTGACTGGGCAAGTGCACCCACTTGCCAGTCCCTAAACCTTCCCTTTTCTTCATATCAGACACCCCTATGGTAGGCCCAAGGGCAGGGTGCATTGTGAGGATAAGGTAGGACATGCCCTGGTGTGTGTGGCATGTTCTATTATTAAATGATGCTGGTGGGCTTGCAGCACTGGCTGCGCCACCCACAGAAGCAGCCTGTAAAAATGTGTCTAAGGTCTGCCATTGCAGAGCCTGCATGCAGTCTGGTACTGTCATGCTGACTGGGCAAGTGCACCCACTTGCCAGTCCCTAAACCTTCCCTTTTCTTCATATCAGACACCCCTATGGTAGGCCCAAGGGCAGGGTGCATTGTGAGGATAAGGTAGGACATGCCCTGGTGTGTGTGGCATGTTCTATTAGTGAATTACAGCCAATTTCGTTTTTCACTATTGCAAGGCTATCTGTTCTCCATAGGCCAGAATGGGCAGTTTGGTTATTACATCTTATAATCTTAACTGACTCAGGGAACATGGTAGAAATTCGAATTTAGTATGCCTGAACTCATAATGATAAAATACATTTAGTGAATTTGGTTTTAACATTCTGTGTTTGAAAATACCACTTTTAGAAAGTAGGTATTTTCTTGTCTAATCATTCAAACCTGCCTCTGCTAGGCTGTGTATTCCCTGTCTGGAGTTTGAGTGACAGGGATGGGGAATTCCAGGAGACAGGGTGAGGTGTCCCAGTGGTGAATAGAGAGATCTGCATCTAGATGGGTGGGAGGAGTTGCACCTGGGACCTGAATAGGACTGTGCCTTCCCTCCACAATGCTGGCTCCACCTCCTGTGGTTCGTCTGATGTCTCTGCCCTACACTCTGAAAGGAAAGAAGAAGTCAGGTAAACAAAGTGCTCCAGGACTGACCAGAACCGGTTTGAACAAGGCAAAGGCCCCTCTGCCCTCAGAGGACACAGGATTTTTGAGTATAAATATTGGGACCCTGATCCCAAGAATTTAGATCACTTTGGGAAACAAGAAGAAACTCTGCTGAGGAGAGGAACCAAGAAGAAACTGAGGAGAGACTATCCCTGAAACTTTGGGATTGGCCTGCAGAGGTTGCCTACTACCAAAGAGAGGAGAAAGGAATATTTTGTGTACTTTTGCTCAAATTGTGAAGTATCTCCAAGGGCTTGGAAAAGAGCTTGCCTCCTGCTGAAGTCTCACGAACAACAAACTTCATCCCCCAGCTCCCCAGAGTTCTTTGGAAGTGCCTGCTGCTGTTGTTGGGCCTTCTGAGGGACTGCGTGTCTCAAGGAGCTGGAAGCGCGACTCAAGAAGGAGAAGCGTGCCGCCGTCGGAGCTGTTGTCATCGCGTAAAGTGTGTCGCAGCTGCAGCTGTTGAATCGAGCGGAAGAGTCTCGCATCATCCAGGAAGTGTCTCGCAACGCCGAAGAAGCGTGTCGCTGTTAGACCTGGCACCTTGGCGTGAGTCTCCCTTCCTCTTTTTGTCACTGTGCCTCATGGGTTTTTATGGTGTTGGCCGCTCAGCGCGCTATGCCACTGCCAACCAGTGTCGCGGTGCGAGTGCTCCCTATATAAATTGTATATGTTGGTTGGATTCCATGATTGGATTGTTTGGTTTACTATCAGACCCCAGTAAAGTGCGCCAGGGGCGCCAGGGCATGTAAATACGAACACCGCTGGTGGGCTTGCAGCACGGGTTGTGCCACCCACAGAAGCGGCCGGTAAAATACGTCTAAGGTCTGCCATCGCAGAACCTGCGTGCAGTCTGGTACTGACACGCCGACCGACAAGTGCCCACACTTGCCAGTCCCTAAACCCTTCCCTTAGCTGCATGTTAGTCACCCCTCTGGTAGGCCCACGGGCAGGGTGCATTGTACGCCTAAGGTAGGACAAGCCTGGATGCGTGGCATGTCCTAGTAGTGAATTACCGCCATCTTGTTGTTCACTACTGCAAGGCTACCCTGTTCTCATAGGCCAGTATGGGCGGCCTGGATTATTACACCCTATGATCCTAACCGACCCAGGGAACATGGTAGGAGATTGAGTTTAGTATGCCTGAACTCGGAATAATAAGGTACATCTTTTCGCAAGTTTTATTTTAATATTCCGGGTTTGCAAATGCCGCTTTTAGAAAGTTGGCCTTTGCTTGCCTAAACCTTTCAGCCGCCTCTGCGTGTTGTGTATCTGATGTCTGGCTGGTGTGAGTGACAGGGCTGGGGGAACCCAGATGGGCAGGGCTAGGTAGCCTGGTATGAATAGGACGATCGACAGGTAGATGGGTGGGAGGAGTGCTCCTAGGTTCTGAATAGGACAGTGCTCCGCTACCTCGATGCCGGCTCCGCCCCCTGTTGAGCGTCTGATGACTCTGCCCTGCACTCTGAAAGGAGAAGCCTGCATCACGTAAACAAAGTGCTCAGAAACCGGACTGAACTAGGCAAGGGCCCCCCTGGCCTGGGAGAACAAAAGATTTGTGGTATAAATAGAGGAGCCCTGCTCCTAAGAAACTAGATCCGCTTTTGACCAAGAAGAATCTCTGCCTGAGGAGGAGGCACCGGGAAAGCTGCAGGAGGAAGACTGTCCCTATCCTGGGGGATTGGCCTGCAGTGGTGACCTTGCTGCCAAAGGAGAGAAGAGAAACTGTTGCTGAAGACTTTTACTTTACTTTTACTTTCAAGACTTGTGCTTTTCCAAAACGATCTCCAAGGGCTTGGAAACTGAGCTTGCCCCCTGAACGGAGCCCCAGGACCATTGGGCTCTACCTGATCTTCACTCGCCTGCTGCTGGACTGTGGTGTCCTTTCCCTCGCTGGAGCTGTGACCCTCGTGCCCAGTCCCTCCCTGAGCCGTGACCAGGACTGCTTAGCCGCCCCCGCCTTGGGAAGAGCCTCGCTCGATCGGAGCCGCTCCCCCTACGCTGTGCTGGGCTGCCCCGTCACCTCGCTCGTGGAGGCTCGCTGTGCACCTTCACCCTCCCGCCGGAATCGGCGTTTGTGAGCATCTCCAAGCCTCGGACGGCCCGGACGCATCTGCGTGCCCGGCTGCCCCGCTTTGTTCACCCGCCACCTACAACACCCCGCTCCTGTCGTGAGCCTGAAGATCAGACACCCTCGTGAAGTGTGGGAGCCCCGGACGCCGCCTCGCTCTTCTGTCGAAGAGCCGCTGAAATCCCGCACCCGCCTTCGCGTCAAGAAACAAGGTACTGTACTTACGAACTCGACCGCGTGCTCGCATCGGATCCAGGGTCCGCAACGTTCTTATTTCCCTGTCATCTGCTGTGTGCTCCCTGGGCGCTGCCTCAGCACGAAGTGCGCTGAGGCCTACAGTTACCTTGTGCCCGCCTAAAGAACTTTCCATAAAACAAAGAGAACTTGACCGTATTTTCAAGAATTGTGGCCCCATCAGTTCAACGTTACTGGGCCTTGTATTTGAATCTGCTGAATCTACATAAAAGCTTATTTTTATATACTTCCTGATTGTTGTCCGTTTGTGGTGCATGCAAGGGGTTTACTGTATGTGTAATTGCATTTGCTTAACCGTGTACGCCTGAGACTTAGCCTAGACTGCTCGCGCCACGCACCTAGAGGATGAGCAGGGGTTATTCTGGGGAGTCATCCTTCGCCCTGACAAGAAGTAAAGGGTCCCTGCTTGTTGTGGGTTCACACCTGCGTCAACCAGAGCCCCCTCATTTCTAACATTGGTGGCAGCGGTGAGGATTTACGGATTTGCATTTGTGGTTTTCGTATAGTGAATCACTGATCACCACGTAGTGAGAGCAGACCAGTAACACAGCCACAAGGCTAGCATTTGTTTTTGTTTTGCCAAGAGTCTCCGTTGTTAGAGCCATGCCTGGTTCACTTTCAGCCGGAAGGGCGGTTTCCATAATCTCTGGATTTGAAGACGTAGATTGGGACGAAGACGCACTTCAGAATCGTACCAATGAAGACTTGAAGGGTCTTTGCTCCAAGTTCAGGATTGCCCAAACTGGATTGAAAAAGAAGGAACAACTTGTGAAGGCGCTGAGGGCCTGGTATGAGTCAAAGGCACCAGAGAATCAGGTGGAAGTGGTTCCACCAGAAAGTGTCCATGAGTTTGGCAGGTGCCTGTCGCCAGAAGAGTTGGCCGACAGGGCCGCAACCCGGGCACACGAGGTGGAAATGGCAAAACTTCATGGGCAGATGGATATGGAAAAACAAAGATTAGCCATGGAAGAAAAGAAACTACAATTAGAGCATGACATGAAGCTGAGGGAGCTGGAGCTGAAAGCAAAAAGTTTGGAGCTTAATCCCTCTGGTGGCAGCACACCGCCAGTACCGGCGGAACCAAGAGTTTATATTCCCAAGGATGTAGTGAAGGAGTTCTTCAGGAATGACGACATCGGGCAGTGGTTCAGAGCCTACGAGGTAGCCATGTCTTCCCACCGGGTCCCTGAGAAAGATTGGGGAGCGGGGTTGTGGGGAAGGTTCCTGAGTGAAGGGCGGGACACACTGTTAGATTTACCTGTTGATGTTCGTAATTCCTATGCCCATATGAAGGAAGCATTGATGGCTAGGTATGGGTTGACCCCTGAGTTATATAGACAGAGGTTCAGGGGTTGCACTAAGATTCCCAATAGTACGTATGTGGAGTATGTGACTTTCTTTTGCAGAGCGCTGGATGGTTGGGTAAAGGGTAGTAAGGTAAATGATTATCAAGGGCTTCTTGATTTAATGGCATGGGAGCACTTGTCCAGTAATTGTTTTCCTGAGCTACGCCAGCACCTGATCGATAGTAAGCTGACTAACCCGAGGAAGCTTGCTGAGGAGGCGGACCGCTGGGTCAGTACCAGGGTCCACAAGGGTACCGTGGGAGATTCCGCCAAAGGTGGGCAGGGTCCCCAGCAGAAGAGTGGGGGGGACAGGGGTAAACAGAAGCAGTTCCAAAAAGGGCCCCAAAATAGTCCCCAAGGGAACCAAGGGAAGGGTTCTCAGCCTCCCCCACCCCAGAAACCGACCGGGGCCCCGACAGGTCCTCCTGTTCAAAAGGGGCCCGTAAGATGTTACAGGTGTAACAATTTGGGGCATTTTGCCTCTGATGTAAAGTGTCCATTGTTTGGTAAACCAGCACCCACTGGTGCTCCACCCCGGCAGGTGACTAGTGTAGCCTTGGGGGAGGAGAGGGATGTCCAAGGTGGGTGGGGTCCCGCAGAGATGTCCCTGGTCTCGCTAGGAGACCGTGAAGTGGTCCCTCCAACCCAGCTGCCTGAGAACACTAAGAAGTACAGGCAGTGGGTGACCATAAATGGCCATAGAGTGGAAGCTCTTAGAGATACAGGAGCCAGTGTGACAGCTGTCAGGTGTCACCTGGTGTCTCAGGAGCAGGTGGTCCCCAATGCATTCTATCCCGTTGTTGCCGCTGACAACACAGAGAGACACTGCAAGGTGGCTCAGGTTCCCTTTGAGTGGGGGGGGGTCTCTGGTACTTTTCAGGTAGCTGTGAGGCCCGCCATGCCTGTAGACTGTTTGTTAGGGAACGATTTGGAGAGCTCACCTTGGGCTAAGGTGGAGCGGAGTGCTCACCTGGAGATGTTGGGTATGCCGGATTGGG
Source organism: Triturus cristatus (assembly GCF_964204655.1). Classification (NCBI taxonomy): domain Eukaryota; kingdom Metazoa; phylum Chordata; class Amphibia; order Caudata; family Salamandridae; genus Triturus; species Triturus cristatus. The sequence continues at coordinate 852,709,171 of NC_140586.1, read as the reverse complement.
CGTGTGTCGCCACACGGTCCATGGCAGCCAGTAGAGGTACTCAAGAGGTCCTGGAGCCTGAGAGGGAGGCCCAGGAACCGGCCTCAGAGAGAAGGAGCAAGGGGCGCGGGAAGCCGGCCCCTGAAGTTCCCACGGTCCAGGAGGAAGCAGACCTTGAGGGGGATGCCCTGGAGCCTACAGGGGATCAGATAGCTGAACTGGGAGACCTGCCGGAGCTGACCCATTGGCAGCAGGAAGGGGGTCCCACCAGGGAGGACTTTTGCAAGGCACAGAAGGAGTGCCCTTCTCTCGTGGGTATGCGGCAGCAGGCTGCAGACCAGGCCGCAGGTGATCAGTCAGGATCGCATTTCGTTTACTGGGAGAATGACCTCCTATATACAGAGCCTAAGGTTGCTGAGCCTGGGTCAGCCCGTGCGCTGGTGGTACCCCAGGACTTCAGAGCCTTCCTACTGGGGCTGGCTCACGATGTGCCATTAGCAGGGCATTTGGGGCAGGACAAGACCTTTGAAAGGCTTGTCACCCACTTTTATTGGCCTCAAATGCGCAGGAGTTCAGATACTCACTGCAGGACATGCCAGACTTGCCAGGCAAGTGGAAAGAGTGGAAGGAAGCAGAAGGCTCCACTCCAGCCATTCCCTGTGGTCGGTATCCCATTCCAGCGAGTGGGGATTGACATTGTAGGGCCACTGGACCCCAGGACAGCGATGGGCAATAGGTTCATCCTGGTCCTGGTGGACCATGCCACCCGGTACCCGGAAGCCATTCCTCTAAGGACAGTGACGGCCCCCGTGGTGGGACGGGCACTGATGGGAATTTTCTCCCGAGTGGGATTCCCTCTAGAAGTGGTGTCTGACCGAGGTACCAATTTCATGTCCAAATACATGAAATCTCTTTGGCAAGAGTGTGGTGTAACCTACAAGTTCACCACCCCTTACCACCCCCAAGGAAACGGGTTGGTTGAGAGATTCAACCGAACCCTCAAAGGCATGATAATGGGCCTAGAAGGAGCCATGAGGCGTAAGTGGGACGTCCTCTTACCATGCCTTCTCTTCGCTTACCGTGAGGTGCCACAGAAGTCTCTGGGGTTCAGTCCCTTTGAGCTTCTGTATGGCCACCCAGTCAGAGGACCTCTAAGTCTGGTCAAAGAAGGCTGGGAGCAATCTCCCAGGAAGCCTCCCCAGAATGTATATAGTTACATGCTGGCCTTCAGGAATCAGACTAGGCGATTCAGGCAACTTGCTGAGGCAAATCTGGAAGCCAGCCAGGAGGAGATGAAGCGGTGGTACGACCAGAATGCCACTCTGGTAGAGCTTCAGCCTGGACAGAAAGTATGGGTCTTGGCCCCCGTGGAGCCGTGTGCGCTCCAGGATAAGTGGACCGGTCCCTTTGAGGTGGTGGAGCGCAAGTGTCCTGTTACCTACGTGGTGGACCTGAAGTCTCCTAGGAACCCCTTAAGGGTCCTACATGTCAACCGCCTCAAGCCCCACTTGGAGAGGTCCCAAGTGGGCATGCTCTTGGCAACAGATGCTGGAATGGAAGAGGAGACAGAAACTCTTCCTGACCTCCTGTCAGCCAAGGAGCAAGATGGGTCAGTGGATGGTGTCATCCTCTCTTCCACCCTGACCCCTTAGCAACAGAATGATTGTCGCCAGTTGCTGGGACAGTTTTCTGACCTGTTTTCCCTGGTCCCTGGTGTCACTGATTGGTGCGTCCATGATGTGGACACTGGGGATAGTCCACCTGTGCGGCACAAGGCCTACAGGGTGACTGACAGGGTGAGGACCTGCATCAAGGAGGAGGTCTCCAAGATGTTTGCCCTCGGGGTAATTGAGTCTTCTAGCAGTCCTTGGGCCAGCCCCGTGGTCTTGGTCCCAAAGGCTGCAGCGCCGGGAGCCACACCCGAACTTCGGTTCTGTGTGGACTACAGAGGACTCAATTCAGTCACTAGGACCGACGCACACCCCATCCCCAGAGCTGATGAGCTCATCGATCGGCTAGGGGCTGCCAACTACCTCAGCACGTTTGATTTAACGTCTGGGCATTGGCAGATCGCCTTGACCGAGGGGGCCAAAGAGAGGTCAGCATTTTCCACCCCAGATGGGCACTACCAGTTCCGGGTCATGCCATTTGGGATGAAGAATGCCCCTGCCACCTTCCAGAGATTGGTCAACCAGGTGTTGGCTGGGCTGGATTCGTTCAGTGCAGCCTACCTGGATGACATCGCCGTGTTCAGCTCCACTTGGGAGGAACACTTGCGTCACCTCTGGGAAGTGTTGATGGCGCTGCGCAAGGCAGGCCTCACGATCAAGGCGAGTAAGTGCCAGATCGGGCAGGGTTCCGTGGTGTACTTGGGACACCAAGTTGGGAGTGGCCAGGTGGCACCCCTTCAGCCCAAGATAGAAACCATCCTGAATTGGGAGGCGCCCAAAACCCAGACGGAGGTGAGAGCCTTCCTAGGTCTCACCGGGTACTACAGGAGGTTTGTCAAGGGGTATGGCAACATGGTTGCCCCCTTGACAGCGCTGACTTCAAAGAAGCAGCCCAGGAAAGTGATCTGGACTGACACCTGTCAGAAAGCTTTTGAGGCCTTGAAAACTGCTATGTGCACGGCGCCCGTGCTCTTGGCTCCCAACTTCTCCAAGGAGTTTATCGTTCAGACAGACGCTTCAGAGCATGGTGTGGGGGCTGTTCTTTCACAGATTAATGAGGAGGGCCTAGATCAACCCGTAGCCTTTCTTAGCAGGAGGTTACTTCCACGGGAACAAAGGTGGAGTGCTATTGAGCGTGAGGCATTTGCTGTGGTCTGGGCGCTGAAGAAGCTAAGACCCTACTTGTTTGGGTCTCACTTCCGGGTTCAGACGGACCACAGGCCCCTCAGATGGTTGATGCATATGAGGGGTGAGAATCCAAAGCTGTTGAGGTGGTCCATTTCCCTACAGGGTATGGATTTCACGGTGGAACATCGCCCTGGTACAGATCACGCCAATGCTGACGGTCTGTCCAGATTTTTCCGCCTTAGTGATGAGGAACTCCCTGGGGTAGGGTAGTTCTCCCCACTTTTCAGCTGGAGGGGACACGTGTTAGACCTGGCACCTTGGCGTGAGTCTCCCTTCCTCTTTTTGTCACTGTGCCTCATGGGTTTTTATGGTGTTGGCCGCTCAGCGCGCTATGCCACTGCCAACCAGTGTCGCGGTGCGAGTGCTCCCTATATAAATTGTATATGTTGGTTGGATTCCATGATTGGATTGTTTGGTTTACTATCAGACCCCAGTAAAGTGCGCCAGGGGCGCCAGGGCATGTAAATACGAACACCGCTGGTGGGCTTGCAGCACGGGTTGTGCCACCCACAGAAGAGGCCGGTAAAATCCGTCTAAGGTCTGCCATCGCAGAACCTGCGTGCAGTCTGGTACTGACACGCCGACCGACAAGTGCCCACACTTGCCAGTCCCTAAACCCTTCCCTTAGCTGCATGTTAGTCACCCCTCTGGTAGGCCCACGGGCAGGGTGCATTGTACGCCTAAGGTAGGACAAGCCTGGATGCGTGGCATGTCCTAGTAGTGAATTACCGCCATCTTGTTGTTCACTACTGCAAGGCTACCCTGTTCTCATAGGCCAGTATGGGCGGCCTGGATTATTACACCCTATGATCCTAACCGACCCAGGGAACATGGTAGGAGATTGAGTTTAGTATGCCTGAACTCGGAATAATAAGGTACATCTTTTCGCAAGTTTTATTTTAATATTCCGGGTTTGCAAATGCCGCTTTTAGAAAGTTGGCCTTTGCTTGCCTAAACCTTTCAGCCGCCTCTGCGTGTTGTGTATCTGATGTCTGGCTGGTGTGAGTGACAGGGCTGGGGGAACCCAGATGGGCAGGGCTAGGTAGCCTGGTATGAATAGGACGATCGACAGGTAGATGGGTGGGAGGAGTGCTCCTAGGTTCTGAATAGGACAGTGCTCCGCTACCTCGATGCCGGCTCCGCCCCCTGTGGAGCGTCTGATGACTCTGCCCTGCACTCTGAAAGGAGAAGCCTGCATCACGTAAACAAAGTGCTCAGAAACCGGACTGAACTAGGCAAGGGCCCCCCTGGCCTGGGAGAACAAAAGATTTGTGGTATAAATAGAGGAGCCCTGCTCCTAAGAAACTAGATCCGCTTTTGACCAAGAAGAATCTCTGCCTGAGGAGGAGGCACCGGGAAAGCTGCAGGAGGAAGACTGTCCCTATCCTGGGGGATTGGCCTGCAGTGGTGACCTTGCTGCCAAAGGAGAGAAGAGAAACTGTTGCTGAAGACTTTTACTTTACTTTTACTTTCAAGACTTGTGCTTTTCCAAAACGATCTCCAAGGGCTTGGAAACTGAGCTTGCCCCCTGAACGGAGCCCCAGGACCATTGGGCTCTACCTGATCTTCACTCGCCTGCTGCTGGACTGTGGTGTCCTTTCCCTCGCCGGAGCTGTGACCCTCGTGCCCAGTCCCTCCCTGAGCCGTGACCAGGACTGCTTAGCCGCCCCCGCCTTGGGAAGAGCCTCGCTCGATCGGAGCCGCTCCCCCTACGCTGTGCTGGGCTGCCCCGTCACCTCGCTCGTGGAGGCTCGCTGTGCACCTTCACCCTCCCGCCGGAATCGGCGTTTGTGAGCATCTCCAAGCCTCGGACGGCCCGGACGCATCTGCGTGCCCGGCTGCCCCGCTTTGTTCACCCGCCACCTACAACACCCCGCTCCTGTCGTGAGCCTGAAGATCAGACACCCTCGTGAAGTGTGGGAGCCCCGGACGCCGCCTCGCTCTTCTGTCGAAGAGCCGCTGAAATCCCGCACCCGCCTTCGCGTCAAGAAACAAGGTACTGTACTTACGAACTCGACCGCGAGCTCGCATCGGATCCAGGGTCCGCAACGTTCTTATTTCCCTGTCATCTGCTGTGTGCTCCCTGGGCGCTGCCTCAGCACGAAGTGCGCTGAGGCCTACAGTTACCTTGTGCCCGCCTAAAGAACTTTCCATAAAACAAAGAGAACTTGACCGTATTTTCAAGAATTGTGGCCCCATCAGTTCAACGTTACTGGGCCTTGTATTTGAATCTGCTGAATCTACATAAAAGCTTATTTTTATATACTTCCTGATTGGTGTCCGTTTGTGGTGCATGCAAGGGGTTTACTGTATGTGTAATTGCATTTGCTTAACCGTGTACGCCTGAGACTTAGCCTAGACTGCTCGCGCCACGCACCTAGAGGGTGAGCAGGGGTTATTCTGGGGAGTCATCCTTCGCCCTGACAAGAAGTAAAGGGTCCCTGCTTGTTGTGGGTTCACACCTGCGTCAACCAGAGCCCCCTCATTTCTAACAGTCGCCATCGCAACCATCGCAGCTGACGCATTGCACCGCATCAGGAGAACAGTCTCGCATCGAGGAAGAAGCGTGTCGCCATCGCAACCATCGTAGTTGTCGCATTGCACCGCATCAAGAAAAGTGCCTGGCATCCATAGAGAAGCGTGCCGCCGTCGAAGCTATTGTCGTCGCGTAAAGGGGTGTCGCTGCTGCAGCATCGATCGGAAGCATCTTGCAACGTCGGACAAGAATGTCGCTGCCAAGACCGCTGTCGTCGCATCGCGTAAAGTGTGTCGCCGCTGCAGCTGAAGTATCGAGTCGAGTCTTCTCGCAACATTGGAGAAACGTATCGCATCTGGAAGATCTTCACGTCTTTATTTCTTTGCACCAAAATCTTCAACGCATCAACATCGTTGCAACACTTTCGTTGCCCTGCGTGTCGCATTAAAGTGTTGCATCTAAGAACTTAAGAGAACTAAGTTAAATTCTACCATCTAAAGTAACAGTATTGTGTATTTTTGTCGTTTAATGGTCTTGTGGTAAATCTATATGAAGAATACTTATTTTTCATATAAAACCTGTGTGGTGTCCATTTGTAGTGTTGTCACTTGATTACTGTATGGGGTCACAAATGCTTTACACACTGCCTCTGAGATAAGCCTGTCTGCTCGTGCCAAGCTACCAAGGGGGTGAGCAGGGGTTATTTTAGGAGTGTACCCCCTTACCCTGACTAGAGGCGAGGGTCCCTATTTGTCACAAGTGCATACCTGTGCCAACAAGAGACCCCCAAATCTAACAATGCCAATAGCCAATGCCAATAGCTGAAACTCGCTTGGTTTTTGATAGGCACGATGAGATTAAGTGATTTGCCCAGAATTACAGGAAGCTGCACCAACGCCGAGACTCAAACCTGGTTCCCCACCACCAAAGTTGGCAGCTCTGGCCGTAAGGCCACAACATCTCCCCTGACAATGACAATAGGAACCCTGGGCTTGATTTTATAGGAAAATTACAAGAAAAATGTGAAAAGTGTTGGACGAGCAGATTGTGGTTGAGGGAATTAGGCAAAAACAACAGCCTGGATACACGCTCTCAGCTCAATCGATGAGCTGCTGTTGTGCCGTGGGAAAAACTCACAGCCTCACGGCTGGTGACTCCCAGGAATGCGCAGCCCCATGCACACCGCTGGTTTTGGTTCACAATTGCAAACCCTTCTCCCTTCCCCAAGGCCTGGCATCCTAATATGTAATCCTCGGGCAGACCTGAGCATGCAGTGGGACCTACAGCTGGGAGCCCACACTCAAGATGGATGGCCCTGGCTCCGCCCTCCTGCAGGTGGCCCATGTGTGTGGCACTGCATGATCTGTGCCAGCACTGGCGAGTGGGCTTGTCTCTCCTGGTCATCTCCACTCACACCACAAGCTAGAATCATTAGAGCTTAAAAACAATGGAGTCGGGCGGAACGCACCACAGGAGCAACAGCTTATTTTGAAGCCACGGGAAATTTGTTAAATTCTGAAAATCGCACAATCCACAAGAAAAGTTTGTACAACGGTGCCAGTCGTCTAAAGGGGTCCGCTGTAGGTCCTTTCATCCCACAGTGCTCCCCACCACACATGAAGAAGAGGCAGCCTTTAGCAGTCTCAGGTGCAGGGAGCCACCATTTGGCTGTATCGAGAGTGACCCAGAGAGGAAAAAGTATTTGCAATGCCATAGGTCTCGAATTTAAATGTGAGACATATGGCACTTCAAACAAACGGCGGCCATTGTCTGGGCTGCTTCGAAAGTGAAAGCGGGTGTGGCCCGCTGAATGTAAGTAAAGCACTTCGTCGTGCCTAAGGTGTGGAAAACTCAATAAATGAATAGTAAACCTACCTGAAAAGAAACAGAAGCAGGCTGAAGTCAGAATTTCGTGCAGGGGAAAGGGGCTGCTCATTAGTTACCTTCGAGGATCTTCCCTTTTCAAATACAATTGGCTGATCATGGAGAGCTCTTTCTTAGCTCCGCCACGTCTCTGACAGATTCTTCTCAGCCAGACAGAAATAGCTGCAACTCGCAAGCTGAGCTGAGCTTCGGTTGTGAGATGCGAGATCGGGGCTAAGCGCACACCCTTTTAAAAAGCAAATAGCAATTTTGGAAACATGCATTTTAAAATAAAAGCACCACTTTGTGCTTTCAATTTAAAGTTACCTTAAAGTATAATACAACCAAACTGTCTGCACAGTGATTAACCCTTTCTTAGCACAACCTGTGGAAAAACAAACTGCGACGCAGGAAACATGCATTTTTTTAAGTAAAAGCACCACTTTGTCGTTTCACTTCAAAGTTGCCTGAAAGTATGATACAACGGTGGCTGCTACTAGGCTGCAGCTTTTGTAAAAAGGCGGGAGGGGTGTGAGATGGGACAGGAGCACCAGGCACAAGGAGGAGTGGGAGCCGAGACTTCAACAAGACCAATCCCCTTTAAAATAAAGCCACAAACAAAATAAATACCCTACCAAAAGAAGCCCAACTGACGGTGGGCATGAAAAGTGCAAAAAGGCTAAATAAATAGAAGGGAGCAGTAGGCATGGCACAGGATGCATCACTAACACAACTGTGGCAACTGTGGCATTAGGAGGAGGTGGGAGGGAGAAATACTATATTTATATGTAAGCAGCTATGGCACCGAAGCTGAACAAAGGCAAACAGTAACAGACCAGGAAAACAAGAAAAAAATAGTCCCCCATTGAACACATAAAGAACCATAGCGGAATGAGACAGTACTTAGTCCCTGCTGCATGGGAGGAACCGAAGGGAAAAAGGAGGGACAAAGAGGCATGACTGACCATTAGCAAGCAAGGAATTTTAAAGGTCACTGAAACAAACACATCAAAAGTAGGGGGATGTCTTTAGGCCTACAAGAGAAGTTACAACAGGTCTTGAATACTCGACCTAAAAAGGTGGAACATGCAACAACTATTAGCCATTGCAGGCTACCATTATTTAATGACAGAGACAAAAGTCAATCCAAAGCTAGTGGGAGGAGTCAGACCCCACAAAGTACATACAACAGATCGCCTGACAGCACAAGCTCTACAGGCTCGACCTAAAAAGCATTTGCAAAGCAATAGGTCTTGCATTACTGAAAGTTTGGCCTATTGGCATTGCAAAGAATAATGTAATGCCAATAGCTCAAACTTTCAGTAATGCAGGACCTATTGCACTGCAAGTGCTTGTTATTGTAAGGTATAGCTGGTGAGCAGTTGTGCAATATAAGGTACTGAAACTTCTTTGAACTGTCTGAAAAAGAAAATTAAACATAGCAGGGTAAATAAAAACAGCAGTGCAACATTGTTTGTTTAAAGTAAAAAAGCACTATGATGCAGCCAGCGTTGCTCTATTGCTGCGGCTCAGACAAACATATCCACGCCACGTAAACAGTCAAGGGCGGAGGTTTCAGATCACTGAGTTAAATCAGACAGGCATTGCTGATTCAATTGTTAATGCTAATGTGCTCACATCACATGTTTGCAAATGCTGCTCTGACATTGAGGCAGGACTGCCAAGGGCACTCCAGACATGATATGTGTAGCAAGTGCCTCCTTTTGCAGTTCGGGAACTGTTGGACCCGGCCTCGTGGCGTGGTCCTGACTTCCCTGGGGTTGGGCCCGTTCCCCGCCCTGGCCTCCACGGGCTACCCGTTCGAGCCGCACGAGGTCACATACACCTCGGGGCTCCACCATTTTGTTGCCTGCCACGTGACCCTGCACACCAGCCCACATGACCCCGCTCAACCCGGCCTCAGCCCCAGCAAGGCCCAGACATTGAGCACCAAGAACTGGCCAGGGGGTATCACGTGAACACTTCCTCGCCCCTGGCGGAGGGCGGTATCGATGGGACCCCCAACCGTCCCCACACACCGAGGTGCGATCGGCCTCCATCTCTCCTGGGCCGGGCGCCTCTCCTGCTGGGCGTCTGGCCGCTCCCAACCCGGCCTCTCTGCCCCCCGGGCGCAAGGGTCCGGACATCAAAGGGCTCCAGGCCTATATCTGGGGCGACCCCGCAACAGACCGGCAGTTGTATCCCGGAGTCGAGAGCCCTGCTGATCGAATCGCGGCCGACCCTACGAAGAAGAACTCTTGCTTGAAACCACCACGAGCCCTGCAGACTGCGTCGCGGCTCCTTCTTGCTGAAACCTTGAAGCCCCCCGGAACATCGGGGCCCTGCTGACGCTGTCACGGCCCAACCTCGCTGAAACCTCCCTTGGAGCCCTGCTGACGACGTCGCGGCTCGAGCTGAGCCGAAACCATCTTGAGAGCCCCGCTGACCTGGTCGCGGCTCTCCACGAACTGAACGCCAGAGCCCTGCTGACGCCGTCGCGGCTCGACCCCTCCGAGATCCGGAGGCCCTCCAGCTTGAGGATAAGAACTGGGCCCCAGGTACCCTCGTACCAAGCTCCTGCTAAAGACTGTCCCGCTACCCCTTCCCTTCTAAAGAGACACTGAGACTTTTGTGGATCCCTTGATCCCTTTCGTGTAAATATTGATCCCGTAACCTTTAAGTGCTGATAAAGAATTGCTCGTCTTGAGACAACCTCCTTGAGTCCTGTGTGGTGGTGTTACTGTGCTAGTACATGATAGGAGAAGGATCTCCCCGGAGGCTTCTCAGCAGCGCTCGGCTACTTCGTACAGTGTGGGGGCCCCTCTGGGTGGTCTCTCCGACTCCCCGAGGTCCGCCTTCCAACATTTGGTGGCCAGCGACGGGATCCGAGCCGAACGCAGTACGTACAAGCCAGTAACCCACTAGCTACCCATCCAGACAAACGGAAGTCATGAGCAACCAAGAAAACAACGCGACCACGGAGTTCCAGCCCGAACGGTTGGAGGAATACACGCACAAAGAATTAAAACAGTTCTGCAAGGACAAGGGCATTGCAACCACCGGCCTAGGTACCAAAGAAGAGATGCAGAAAGCCCTGAGGACCTGGCTAGAGGCCGAGGCAGGCCCCTCCCAGGACGAAGGTCCCCTGCCCCTGACTGTGGCCACATCAACCGCACCGACTCCGGCAACCGGAGGAAGAAACAGCCTAGAAACCGGCCTCTCCGAAGAGGAGATACGAGAACGGGAGAAGGTCCGGAACCACGAACTAGAGCTCGCACGACTGCGGCTGGACGGCGAACTCCAGCTGGCGGAAAAGAAACTGGCCCTAGAGCAGCTACGGCTACAAAAGGAAATAGAAGAGACGGCATCGAGAGTTGGAAGAAAAGAGACTGACCCTTGAGCACGAGCGAAGTCTCAAAGAGCTCGAGCTCAAGGCAAAGAAAGGGGGGACCGACACCCCCAGTAATAGAGACACCCTACCGCCTGCCGAAGCCAAGGTACATATCCCTAAAGATGTCGTCAAGGAGTACTATAAAAATGACGACATCCAACAATGGTTCAAGGCATACGAGGTGGCCATGACCTCCCATCGGGTGCCCCGAAAGGACTGGGGTGCCGGCCTGTGGGGTCGGTTCCTTAGTGAAGGTCGAGACACACTGCTCCAGCTGCCAGAAGAGGTGATGACCTCCTACGACCACATGAAGTAGGCCCTGCTCACCCGCTACGGGCTAACCGCGGAAATGTACCGCCAGCGGTTCAGAGACTGCAGGAAGATCCCTGGTACCACCTGGGTGGAATATGTGGACTTTTTTCAGCCGGGCCCTAGAAGGGTGGATCAAGGGTAGCAAGGTCACCACCTATGGGCAGCTGGTCGACCTCATTGTTTGGGAACATCTCTCCAACAACTGCTTCGTGGAGCTAAGGCAACACCTCCTCGACAGCAAGATGACCGACCCACGAAAACTCGCCGTCGAGGCCGATCGATGGGTCAACACCCGAGTCCCCCGGAACTCGATGGGGGAGTACCAGAGGAACCCCACCGGACCTCCCCGCCAATGCGGTGGAGGGGGAGGGCCGAACCGGAACCGGGACCCCCCCGCCGGGGCCCCCCGGAGCCCACCTCGAGGGCCGCCTCAGCAACACCTCTCCCCGAGCCTAGCCCGAAGAGGGGCGACCCCAGCCAGAACCGGACCACGGCCCCCAGTAACCTGCTACGGCTGTCAACAAACCGGACACTATGCCAGCGATCCGGTCTGCCCCCTGAACCGAAGAAGCGGGGCCGGCGGGCCCCCGCCCCGACAGCTGGCGGCCGCCGCCCTGGGGGAAGGAGAGGAAGAGGAAGAACCCCTCGACCGAGGAACCACCGAGTGGGAGCCGGCAGCCATGTCCCTGGTCTGCCTGGGCAGCCGAGAAATGGTGCCCCGCACACCCATCCCAAGCAACACCCAGAAATACCAGCAGCAGGTCACCATCAATGGACGACGTGCCGAAGCCCTTCGCGACACCGGCGCCAGTGTCACCGCTGTCCGCTGCCACCTGGTGACCCCCGAACAAATCCTACCCAATGTGCTGTGCCCCGTCCGGACGGCCGACAACAGCGAAAGCCTGTGCCAGATGGCCCTGGTCCCCTTCGAGTGGGGAGGGGTGACAGGCCTACTAAAAGTGACTGTCCGCGACGACGCACCAGTGGACTGCCTCCTGGGGAACGACCTAGAGAGTTCCCCCTGGGCTCAAGTGGAGCGACGAGAGCACCTCCGAATGCTGGGACTATCCGAATGGGCCTGCGCCATCACCCGGTCCATGGCCGCCCAGGCCCCCCGCTCGTCCCTGGCCTCCGGTTCCGCCCAGCCCGCGGGGCTCGCACCACCCCCCGCCTGCAGCGAGGGGGAGGCGGACACCGACACTGGACCTACTGAACCCTCCCCCGAAGAGATCGCTTCCCTCGGCGCCCTACCAGAACTTGCACAATGGCGCCACGAAGGGGGCCCCACCCGAGAGCAGTTCCAGCAAGAACAGCAGTCCTGTCCCTCTCTCGAAGGGGTCCGACAACAGGCGTCCGCACAAGCCAACGGTGACAAGACCGGCACCCACTGGGTCTACTGGGCCGAGGGCCTATTGTACAGTGAACAGAAAGTGGCAGAACTCGGGGCCAGCCGCGTGTTGGTGGTCCCCCTCCGCTTCCGGGAGTTCCTTCTCAACCTGGCACATGACGTGCCCCTCGCCGGACACCTAGGGCAAGACAAAACTTACAGCCGTCTGGTAACCCACTTCTACTGGCCCCGGATGCGGAGAGACGTGGACAGCCACTGCCGGTCCTGCCAGACCTGCCAAGCCAGCGGGAAGACGGGGGGTCGGGTCAAGGCCCCCCTCCAGCCCTTTCCAGCCATCAGCACCCCGTTCGAACGGGTCGGGATCGACATTGTGGGGCCCCTGGACCCCCGGACCGCCCTGGGCCACCGCTTCATCCTGGTCCTCGTGGACCACGCCACCAGGTACCCGGAGGCTGTCCCGCTGAGAACTGTAACGGCCCCCGTGGTGGGCCGGGCCTTAATGGGAATCTTCTCAAGAGTGGGATTTCCACGCGAAGTGGTGAGCGACCGGGGCACCAACTTCATCTCCAAGTACATGCGGTCCCTGTGGCAGCCGTGCGGGGTCACGTACAAATTCACCACCCCCTATCACCGTCAGGGGAACGGACTGGCCGAGCGCTTTAACAGAACCCTAAAGGGGATGATTCAGGGCCTGGAAGAGCCCCTCCGGCGGAGATGGGATGTCCTACTGCCATGCCTCCTGTTCGCCTATCGGGAGGTCCCGCAGAAGTCCCTGGGGTTCAGCCCTTTTGAACTGTTGTATGGGCATCCGGTCCGCGGACCCCTCAGCCTGGTCAAGGAGGGCTGGGAGACGAAGCTCCAAGGCGCCCCTCCTGACGTCTACCGATACCTCCTGACCCTACGAAACCAGACCCGCAAGTTCCGAGCCATGGCCGAAGCCAACCTCGAGGCCAGCCAGGAGGACATGAAGCGGTGGTACGATCGGAACACCTCTACAATCGAGTTCGAGCCAGGCCAGCGAGTCTGAGTCATGGCCCCTGTTGAGCCCTGCGCCTTCCAGGACAAGTGGACCGGGCCCTTCAAGGTGGTGGAGAAGAAGAGCCCCGTCACCTACCTAGTCGACCTAGAGTCTCCCCGGAACCCCCTCCGGGTTCTACACGCTAACCGGCTCAAACCCCACTTTGCCCAGACCGAACTGAGCCTACTACTGGCGACCGACGAGGGGGGCGAGGACGACTCCGAGCCCCTACCCGACCTCTTGCAGAACGACCTCCACGATGGATCCATCAAGGGTGTCCAACTCGCCTCCTCCCTGACCCCGGAACAGCGTAACGACTGTCAACAACTGCTGCAGGACTACGCAGCCCTCTTCTCCCTCACCCCGGGGGTGACCCACTGGTGCGTCCACGACGTCGACACCGGGGACAGTCCCCCCGTGCGACACCGAGCCTACAGGGTACCCGACCGAGCACGGGCATGCATCCAGGCCGAAGTAGCGAAGATGTTGGCCCTCGGGGTCATCGAGCCCTCCGACAGCCCGTGGGCCAGCCCTGTCGTCCTGGTACCGAAGGCCGCCGCACCAGGCCATCCCCCGGAGTTACGATTTTGTGTAGACTACCGAGCCCTGAATCCTGTGACCAAGACGGACGCCCATCCTATACCCCGGGCCGACGAACTCATTGACCGCTTGGGGTCCGCCCACTACCTGAGCACGCTGGACCTCACCGCCGGGTACTGGCAGATCCAGCTCACCCCCGGCGCCCGAGAAAGATCCGCCTTTTCCACCCCTGATGGGCATTACCACTTTCGGGTGATGCCCTTCGGCATGAAGAACGCCCCGGCCACCTTTCAGAGACTCGTAAACAAGGTTTTGGCCGGGCACGAGGCCTTCAGCGCGGCCTATTTGGATGACATTGCCGTGTACAGCAACCACTGGGCTGAGCACCTGGGTCACCTCAAAGCAGTCCTGGCCGCCCTCCAAAGGGCCGGGCTCACGATCAAGGCCAGCAAATGCCAGATCGGCCAAGGATCGGTGACCTACCTGGGCCATCAGGTGGGAAGCGGTCAGGTGGCCCCCCTCCAGCCAAAAGTCGATGCCATCAAGGCATGGGAACCCCCCACTACCCAGACCGCTGTACGGGCCTTCCTGGGCCTCACCGGATACTACCGGCGGTTCATCCGGGACTATGGGAGCATTGTTGGGCCTCTCACGGAGCTCACCTCAAAGAAACAGCCCAAGAAGGTGCACTGGACTCCCCGCTGCCAATCAGCTTTCGAGACTCTCAAGGCAGCGATGTGCACTGCCCCTGTGCTCCAGGCCCGGACTACAGTAAAGAGTTTATCGTGCAGACAGACGCCTCCGAATATGGGATCGGGCCGTCCTGTCTCAGGTTGATGAGAAGGGACTCGACCGACCAGTGGCCTTCATCAGCCGACGGCTGCTGCCCCGGGAGCAACGATGGAGCACCATCGAGCGCGAGGCCTTCGCAGTAGTGTGGGCCCTTAAGAAGCTCCGGCCCTATCTCTTCGGTACCCACTTTCGGGTCCAGACCGACCACCGGCCCTTGCGGTGGTTAATGCAAATGAGAGGCGAGAATCCCAAACTGCTGCGGTGGTCCATTGCCCTGCAAGGGATGGACTTCTCTGTTGAGCACCGGCCCGGCAATGACCACGCCAACGCTGACGGCCTATCCCGCTTCTTCCGCCTTGACGAGGAGAATCCCCAAGGAGATGGGTGACTCTCCCTGCCTTCGGCTGGGGGGGACGCCTGTTGGACCCGGCCTCGTGGCGTGGTCCTGACTTCCCTGGGGTTGGGCCCGTTCCCCGCCCTGGCCTCCACGGGCTACCCGTTCGAGCCGCACGAGGTCACATACAACTCGGGGCTCCACCATTTTGTTGCCTGCCACGTGACCCTGCACACCAGCCCACATGACCCCGCTCAACCCGGCCTCGGCCCCAGCAAGGCCCAGACATTGAGGCACCAAGAACTGGCCAGGGGGTATCACGTGAACACTTCCTCGCCCCTGGCGGAGGGCGGTATCGATGGGACCCCCAACCGTCCCCACACACCGAGGTGCGATCGGCCTCCATCTCTCCTGGGCCGGGCGCCTCTCCTGCTGGGCGTCTGGCTGCTCCCAACCCGGCCTCTCCGCCCCCCGGGCGCAAGGGTCCGGACATCAAAGGGCTCCAGGCCTATATCTGGGGCGACCCCGCAACAGACCGGCAGTTGTATCCCGGAGTCGAGAGCCCTGCTGATCGATTCGCGGCCGACCCTACGGAGAAGAACTCTTGCTTGAAACCACCACGAGCCCTGCAGACTGCGTCGCGGCTCCTTCTTGCTGAAACCTTGAAGCCCCCCGGAACATCGGGGCCCTGCTGACGCTGTCGCGGCCCAACCTCGCTGAAACCTCCCTCGGAGCCCTGCTGACGACGTCGCGGCTCGAGCTGAGCCGAAACCATCTTGAGAGCCCCGCTGACCTGGTCGCGGCTCTCCACGAACTGAACGCCAGAGCCCTGCTGACGCCGTCGCGGCTC
Source organism: Triturus cristatus (assembly GCF_964204655.1). Classification (NCBI taxonomy): domain Eukaryota; kingdom Metazoa; phylum Chordata; class Amphibia; order Caudata; family Salamandridae; genus Triturus; species Triturus cristatus. The sequence continues at coordinate 852,693,410 of NC_140586.1, read as the reverse complement.
GACTCCTCCGAGATCCGGAGGCCCTCCAGCTTGAGGATAAGAACTGGGCCCCAGGTACCCTCGTACCAAGCTCCTGCCAAAGACTGTCCCGCTACCCCTTCCCTTCTAAAGAGACACTGAGACTTTTGTGGATCCCTTGATCCCTTTCGTGTAAATATTGATCCCGTAACCTTTAAGTGCTGATAAAGAATTGCTCGTCTTGAGCAACCTCCTTGAGTCCTGTGTGGTGGTGTTACTGTGCTAGTACATGATAGGAGAAGGATCTCCCCGGAGGCTTCTCAGCAGCGCTCGGCTACTTCGTACAGTGTGGGGGCCCCTCTGGGTGGTCTCTCCGACTCCCCGAGGTCCGCCTTCCAACAGGAACACAAACATAACTCTGAGAAAATGGGGATAATGCCTGGGACGATGATCCAATAAATGTAGAAAGTCTCATTGTGTGAAGAAGATAAGGATGCATGAAGGGAGACATGGGTAAGTAAAATCAGCAAGCGGAAAGGAAGATTGGTGTCCCTACAAAATGTGGAGAAGTAATCCAAGGTCACTTGAAATAATTTGATCAAAGAAGAAGAATTATGAGTGTGTCTGCCAAGAGAATGCTCTTTGGAGGTGGTTGTTGATTGGACCTTTGGAACTGATTTACAAGGGTTTTTTGTGACTACAACTAGGTGATGCTGTTTGACTTAGCAGCAGAATTGACCTCTATGCGTTACTCTGATTGTGTGGCTCCATGGTATGCAATGCTTTTGCTTTACAGAACTACTACAGAAGTTCATCTATGCTGACACCTTTCTTCATGCATTATAGGCAGAAATATCAAAACGTTCATACCTTATACTCTGTACTATTGCTACTGAAGTCCTCATTTGCTATTTGTTATTGAGGATACATTTTGTGCCCTGATTTGGGTTCCCACAGATAATTTTGGATGGCTAGACAATGTTTCTAGATTGATTTATATTACTGTGGCTTTGAATTTGCAATAAATCCCTACTTAATCTGACTTATCGACTCTAAGCTTTACTGTGTGACCAAATGGGTTGCACTTTAATTGTGAATTTGAATTGACCCTCACTGTTTTATCACTCAAGTCCCCTAAAAAGATCAGTCGCAGAGGGAGGCAAGTAAGGGCCCTCTTCTTCTCTGCGTTAACAAATAGTAGCAGAGGATGGTTAGGGTCTTGAGATAGGGAGTAAGGGGTCTTTGAGAAGAATAGTTTCTGACCCCGATAAGTTTGTTCCTGGTCCCGAAGTCCGTAGCGCTATCTGAAGGAGTGGCGGAGTTCCAGTGTCCGGTGGCGAAGTAATAGCAGCGGAGGAGAGACTATTAATAGTGTTGTGTGCATGGCTCAGGCTTATCTTGCAGTATTGTGATAATTGTGTGATGTCTTGCGGAGGTGTTGTGAATGTTGTGCTTAACGTGCTAAAGTTGTTAATGGTTCGATGTGGCCTAAGATCCTGGTATGGAGAAGGCCCCGTGTTGTGATTATCTGCATTAGCTTTTTCGGTTCATCATGAGATGTCGTGGGCAACCCAATTGAGAGAGGGACTTTTATCTTTGCATACGATTGTGAAGGATGATTAGTGCAGTAGATTGTTTGCACAGGGGGATACTGTACTAATCACGGCGATTCCTCACAGGTCAAGGTTTCGCTTGAATGCATGTTTGCGGGGTATTACTTGTGTGATGCTATTCTGTTGATTTCTATAGTGACGCAGGCAATCATATTTGTTATTATTATATTTATGTGCTTGTATGTCTGAAGTTGGAAGAGTGCATGTGTGCAGATTGTAAAGGAGGGTGAGCCGCTGCAAGTAGCAAGATTTATGTCACAGTCTTCTGTGCTGGGATTGGTAGGTCGGTTTGAAGCCATGCTGTTATTGGTTGGCTATGTCATATGGTGCCGCGCTGTTATAGGCTGGTGGCACAGAAAACAAAGTGTGGAAATTGCTGTTTCTCTCTTTAGATTGGATAATCTTTATTGAGATCGTTGACATATTGAATTAAAAATAAAGGGGCATATTAGCAAGGGCTGGCGATATAATTATTGCCACTTTAGCGTCCATTTTCGGGCGATAAGCGACGATAATTATATCGCAGTATCATCAAGGACACGCTATCGTGTGTTTCTTTGATGTAGAGCCCGTTTTTTCACAGCCTCGCCTTGCATCTCTAATGAGATGCAAAAAAGGCGTGGCTGTGAAAACAACACATGAAAATATCACGAAGGCAGCTTTGCGATATTAACAAGGAGGTGCAGCAATAAAAAAAATCGCGCTACCTCGGCCTTAATGCTGGAATTTAACGTCTGTTAAATTCCAGACTAAGGCATACTAATATTGGTAGGTGGATTATGCTGATACGACCACAGGGTCGTATCAGCAATGTTATCGTTGTTTTCCATGGAACAATACTAGAAAACCAGCGATGATCCATGGTAAACACCGCTATCGCTGAAATATTATCGCCATTGCGCTATGTATTGTTAATATAGCGTTATCATGGCAATAATTTTCGGCGATAGCCGGCAATAATATTTCTACCGCTATGTGGGCCTTGTTAATATGCCCTAAAATGTTTTGAAGGGATAAGACGTGGTTTGGGGAGATGTGCCTATATACCTGTTAGAGACAGAGAGGAGGCACTGCCTGAGGATACCGCAGGTGATTATATGGCGATACATGTAGGGCTACATACTCATGTTTGGCTCAAACAATGGCACAAGATCACAGAGAAAGAAGGCGCATTAACACTTCCTTGTTGTGGTACATTTAACATACAAATTATTGAAAATTTTAGGAGGATTCTGTACAAAATGAAACCACAACCTAGAGCTACACAGTTTTAAGCACTCATTGCTCTGGAGCGGGCTGCTCACGTGAGGGAAAAAGAGAGGCATCGAGGAAGAGCTAGAAGGGCAGTACGTATGTATGCAGATGCAAGATGGGATGCAGAACAGAAAGGGTGCAGGACAGATATGATCAAGGGAGCTAAATTATATCAGGCATTGGCTGGTGAGGAGTTTGGAAAAGAAGGACAAGAAAAGGAAAATAAAGTGAGAGGAAATGGGCTGAAGGAATCAGATGAGTACTTGAAAAAATGAAAGAAGAGTGAGTTGGGGCAGATGAGGCACTCTATAGAAAAGAAGCCCAATGGGGTTTGAATGATATGGTGGAATGACATAAACTCAGAGGCTAGCTGCGGGTGGGCCCTTGTGTCCCCGTTAACCTGACGAGATAGGTTCTCTCTTGCAAATGATGTGATGAGACCGGTCTAGAACTGAATAACCTTTCTCCACATGATCCTTTGTCTTCACCTTGCGAAGTATCACTACCAGCCACGGATGGCAATGTCCCTTGACTCAACCCTCCTCTTTAGTCCCAAGCAGATGACCATTATCTTGTTTGACATATGTCTCTGTGCATTTGTAAACAACTGAAAATATTTTTTTACTGAATCTCTGACACCATCAATAGTTATTCTCCTGCGGGACCCAACTTTCTAATACATAGAGTAAATATTGAGGTCCCATGTGGTGATCCCAAGAAGCACAAAGTCAAGATGCATACTACTTCTTTTTTTGTAAAAAAAAAGAAAAAACTTTGAAAAGCAATCACATAGCTAAAACGGATCTCTGTAGGTAATTTTTCAATTTGGGATGGGAGTGGCCATCAGATTCAATCTCCAGAATATTATCAGGATCATTAATTGATAAAGACACCACTCTAAGATGGCACTGGTTCTTCCATGCAATCTGTCACTTCCTGGAATGCATGTCCTTCCCATTAACACACCCCAGAAACATGCTGCAGTGGGGAGATTGGCAAACGAGCCCCCTGTGAGAGTGGCTGCCTGCATGTGGGGCTGAAATGCTCTGGTTACCCCATCAGGCTATGTGGGGGTCTCAAATGAATGGACGGACAGTGGATATGGCTTGCACACAAATATTTATGTAATGGGCAGGTGTGAGAATCCACCCTCAGTCACTACTAGACACATTTCTTTGTGGCTAAACGTTTAAAAAAAGATAGGTATCTGATGCAATTTTGACTGAAAGTCTACTGGGGACCTGGCATTCTTTCCCTAAACTGTACCATTGTTCCACAATTGGCACCCCTTTAGGCCCCATGTAAGTGCATAGTAAATAGTACCAACATTGGACACATTGTTCCACCCTAAGGGATTCCTCACCAAGCTCATGCAAACTGCCATTGCAGCATGCGTGTCTTTGTGCAGAGAAAAGTGTAGAGTCAACTTGGAACACATCCCTGTTTGCCATGCCTGCCAGCTCTACGGGTCATATTATCAAGCCCCTATCGCCACCACAACGTCACTTTTTGTGACGTTGTGGTGGCGACAGGGTCAGCGCCCTATTACCAAGGCAGCGTTGAACCACATACCATGTCTAAAAGCCACGTTAAGTGGCTTAACACTGCCTTAGTATTAGTGCCCCTTTCACCCAGAAATTAGCGTGAAAAGGGCGTGCAGTGGGTGTTGCGGTGGGCGTTCCACCTATTGCATTGTACATGCTTGTTCGTCTTGCAGCAGATTTATATAGCACAATTTATCACCCAGAGAGATTAAGGGCAAGATGTATGAAGCGTTTTTCCCGTTCGCAAACGGGCCGATTCACAGAATCAGCCGTTTTGCGAACGGGAAAAAGCCTTTTGGGATGTGTCATCCCAAAAGGCCATCGCAAAATAAGAAATCGCAATATGTGCGATTCCCTATTTTGCAAATGCATTTAAGGAATCGCAATGCATTTTTGCAAGCACACGAAATTTGCGATCTGGCATTAAGGAATCGCAAATTACCACCAACTTCAAGTTGGTGATAATTTTCGATTTCCTAGAAAAATTCACTTTTTGGCATTTTTCGAAGTGCCATGTGGTGCATATGAATGTATGACGTTACAACGCATACATGTACAACGCATGCCTTTACAATGCAGATTTTACATCGCAACATCCTTTACAAGGGTACTATGCGTTGTAATGGTATGCGTTGTAATGACTTGCGATGTAATGCCTGCGTTGTGGTGACATGTGTTGTAATGACATGCGTTGTAGTGACATGCGATGTAATGGCTGCATTGTAATGACATGCAATGTAAAGGATGTTGTGATGTAATGGCTGCATTGTAAAGGTAGTGCGATGTAATGACTGCGTTGTAAAGGTTGGTTCCCGGCGCATATACATGCCCTTAGGGTTTGTCTGTGTGCCACATGTGCACAAATGCATATTTCAGGGTTGCAACAGGGAGTTCTTTTGCCACCCTGGCACCCTTGAAATTGCATGTGCAATTTGCGAGTACCTATTGGGTACTCGCAAAATGTGCATGCAATTCCCATTCATTTCCATGGGCCTCCATGGGAAGCCATTCCTTATTTGCAACTCGCAATTTGCGAATCGTAAATAAGGAATGCTTAGGAATCACTATTTTAATTGCAAAACCAACATACATTGCATTTTGCGAGTCCTTAATAGCGAATCAGTAAAATTCGCTTATTAAGGACTCGCAAAAGACAATGTTGATACATCTGCCCCTAAGTGATTTGCTCAGGATGTTGTGCTGCCGAGACTCAAACCAGGATGCCCAGCTCTCGAATCAGCATCTCTGGCTGCTTTGCCACATCCTCTTCACTCCTGTAATACTTGCCAGGGAGCTCTTTCCTTGGTCATGGACGGTGATTGATAAAACAAGCATTGGCTTAGCCAATAGGTCTCGCCTTTGGGGCCTTATAAGTGTTTAGCCGTACAGCACATTATCCTGGGTGCTGTGCCACCTGGAATTGAAGAGCTATACAATTGCTGCAAACTTTGTACCCTCTATAAACAGTAGCCATCTGTTCTGAATTACCAATGAATTTTCGAGACAGGTGATACAGACAGGTGGTACTTGTAGCATCATTACACAATGAACGTCAGGAAAAGGCAATGATATCATCCCAAGATTACCGCTATCAGGAATTGGCAAACATAACATCCACTATAATGTGGTACTGGGCCAATTATGTTGAGCTGGAAACCAAGCGCGGAAAAAGTGAAGGCACGTGCTCAGGCAGTGAATATCACCCCCTCACAATAAGGACCAATGGTGTAGCATCAAGATATTCTATTAGGCGCCAAGTGACTCCATAAAATAGAGTTGCGGATTGTTGGCACTCCAGTCTGTATGTGTTCTGGAACAAGTGAGGAGGACCTGTAGAGGTGAGAGACCAGGATGGCAGAAGGGGCTCCACAAGCCGTAGCTAGTGTGCGCACATGGCGGGTCCCTTTTTGAACAGACTCTGCCGAGAAAAGATGGCAAATGTGGGTGTGGCGAGTGACAGATCTTCAACATGTGGGTGTCGACTGATGTGGGATGGTGGATAGTGGGTAGTGGACTGTGGTGCCGGAAGGAAGTTAGCGGAAGTGGTGCCTGTGTGTGTAGGACACAGCTGTGGGTGTGGAGAAAATGAGGGCACGACGCAGACTAGCCCCTATGAGGAAGATATTAAAAAGTATGAGGGAGAGAGAAGTTATAAGGTTAAAGCCATATTGATAAATCCATAGTGATACCAAGGGCGGTCTGTGGATGAGGTGAAGAGAGGGTCTGAAAGCAGTATGGGGGGACAAGTCAGAGGAATTCATGAGGGCTTCTTTTAATCTAGTGCACAGAGAGCAGACGCCTGGTCAAATATACAGTGCACTCAGGGCAGACACATGAGGAGGTGCACACTATGGACACCTAGATTGCAACCAGAAACCTACAGAGATACACAGTACACCCTAGGGCAGACACTTGATGAGGTACACGGTACAGGCAAAACAGACACCTACAGTGAACCCAGGTACCTACTCAGCTACACATTACACTCAGGGTAGACTCCGTCAGAGGAAACAGACACCTGATGAGGTACACAGTACAGGCAAAACAGACGCCTTCAATAAAAGCAGACACCTGATGAGGTACACAAAGCAAACATCCAGAGTGGACCCAATCACCTACTGAAATACGCAGTACACTCAAGGCAGACGCCTTCAATGGAGCTAGACACCTGGGGGCATATTTACAACAAGCGGCGATAATTATCGCAAAGTGCACTTAGCGCTAGGATAATTATCGCCGGGTAGCGCGGATTTTTATCGCTGAGATAGCGTGCTATTAGCAACGCTTATCTCAATAGCGATAAAAATCCTCACGCTAACTGGCTAACGTGAGATTATCGCTGGAAACCCAGCGATAATCTCACGTTAGCTTGTTGATAGGGACTGAAAAACTTAGCCATGATATCCTCCTCCCATAGGATATCATGGCTAAGTCAGTCCTGAAGCAGGTGTTAGGAAAGTAGCGATAACAGGTGTTATCGCTACTTTTCCTGACGCTATGCTTCATAGCGTGGGGCTTGATGATAGGAGAAATGTCGCTTAGCGACCTTTCTCCTATCATGTTAGGTCAGGAACGGCCACTTTGCATCTCATTAGAGATGCAAAGCTGGGCGTTAGGAATCCTGACGCTAAAGCAAGGTTTCACGCGTTAGCGTGGCCTTGCTAATTTAGCGATAAAATTATCGCCGCTTTTCGGCCGATAATTTTGTATCGGCTGCTTGTAAATATGCCCCCAGATGAGATACACGGAACAGGCAGAACAGACACCTAGAGTAGACCTGAGTCAGAGGAACAAAAATTGCCAATATTGAATGAGAAACCAGTTCAGATTTTGAAATAACACGTAGTTTTAAACATTTGGTACCTAATTGGGTCATGTTTGCAAGCGTTTCTCATTGTACAAAAAACATACAGTGGTTCTCATCGGTTTCATCTCAACACATTTCCGATAATTGGTGAAATCAAATCACTATACGAAATACGGGGCATATTATCAAGGTCCAGAGATAAATATCGCAAAGCGCGCTTAGCACTAGCGTATTTATCGCTGGCTATCTTTGGAATTAATCGTCCGGTTAGCGCGTTATCAACAACGCGCATCGCCAAGGCGATTAAAATTCCAGAGATAGTGGGGATATCGCCGTTTTCCATGGTGGAAAACAGGGATATCCTAGATGATACGGCCTCTGGTCTTAACCACACAATCCACCCCCCATGTTAGGTATGCCTTAGGAATTTAACAGACGTTAAATTCCTGCGTTAAGGCATACTTAACGTGATTTTAAATATCGCTAACCCTCGTTGTCAATATGACGATTCTGGGTTAGCGATTTTTTCCCGAGGGAGTCTTGTCAGGCACGCCTACTTTGCATCTCATTAGCGATGCAATGGGAGGCGTGCTGACAAGGGGCGCTATTGCCAGTAAACTGTCGCTAACAGCTGTTAGCGACAGCTTGCTGATAGGGCGATAAAAATATCTCATCTTATTTGTTTGTAGTTCATTTTTAAAGCATGCGACCAGTATTATTTTCACTTCTGCTCATAATACTTTTCTCAATTCAGAGGCAATGTTTGTATGTGATAACATTCCTGAGTCAGAGCTTCTTAAAAGCTTTTTTGTGTAACCACCTGAACTCTTCGTAAACTGCAGTAAACAAAAAAAGGGTGGCTCGTACACAAAAAAAGCATAGTAGAAGCAAGGAATCACTGACAAAATATCGACTACCACAATATCGAGGTACAAAAAATATTGCGACAAAAATATCGAAGTTAAGAATATCGACATGCTATCTACATCATGGTAAGTACAAAAATATCGAGAAAAAACATATCGATGTAAAAAATATTGTTGTTAAAAATATTGTTTTTTTTAATGTTAAAAAAATAATATAAAATAAAGTAAATAATACATATAATTAAAAGAAACAGTTAAACATATTTAAAAATGTTTAAAAATCATAACTAATACATATAGGTGCCGATTCCGATCCGTTAATTTTTTTTCCCGTACGACTCGTATCCGTATTTTTTCCCGTACGAATCGTACAAGTCCCGTCCGACCCATGAAGTACGATTCGTACAGGAAAAAGTACATACAGATCAGCCAGATCCGTACGAATCGTAACGGGGAAACTTGTACGAGACGTCCCCGGACACTTTTACGTACGATTCAGGAAAATACAGTCTGACCGTTCAAGTACGATCTGGACCGGCTTTCCGATTTAAGAATCGTACGTAAAACGCCCCGCATGACTCGTATCCCGGGGAAAGTTGTGCGGGGTACAAGTCTTACATGCCCACCCCCCACCCCCTATGCATATGTACGCACCGTACCCCAGCACCGTACCCCAGCACCGTACCCCAGCACCGGACCTGTACGCACCATACCCCAGCACCGTAATCCAGCCTCGTGTATGTACGCACCGTACCCCAGCACGTACCCCAGCACCGGACCTGTACGCACCGTACCCCAGCACCGTACCCCAGCCCCGTACTTGTACGCACCGTACCCCAGCACCGTACTCCAGCCTTGCGTATGTACGCACCGTACCCCAGCACCGTACCCCAGCACCAGACCTGTACACACGTACCCCAGCACCATACACCAGCCCCGTACTTGTACGCACCATACCCCAGCACCATACTCCAGCCCCGCGTATGTACGCACCGTACCTCAGCACCGTACCCCAGCACCGGACCTGTACGCACCGTACCTCAGCACCATACCCCAGCCCCGTACTTGTACGCACCATACCCCAGCACCATACTTCAGCCCCGCGTATGTACGCACCGTACCCCAGCACCGTACCCCAGTACCGGACCTGTACGCACCATACCCCAGCACCGTACCCCAGCCCCGTACTTGTACGTACCGTACGCCAGCACCGTACTCTAGCCTCGCGTATGTACGCACGGTACCCCAGCACCATACTCCAGCCCCGTACTTGTACGCACCGTACCCCAGCACCGTACGCCAGCCATGCGTATGTACGCACCGTACCCCAGGACCGTACCCCAGCACCGTACCCCAGCACCGGACCTGTACGCACTGTACCCCAGCACGTACCCCAGCATCGCGTATGTACGGACCTTACAACAACATCGCGTATGCGAGCACGGTACAACAACATCGCGTATGTACGCACCTTACATACGCGATGTTGATACGACTCGTACTGAACCAGGACACTGTAAAACAGCACAAGGAGGGTCAATTCGACTCGCACAACACCACAAAACACGTCTACAGTGCACAAAACATAACAATTACTGACCTGGCCACATCCAAACAGGCAAACAGAGGGCCAAACTCACAACCACCCCTTATAACACACCCACCAAAATTTCAAACTCAGGCACACCCACAAATGGACCAATAAAAAGGGCCCACACACACAAACCATGAGCCTTTGCAACAGACTCACTGCAGCTACAGAGCACACCCCAACAACTGCACCCATACACCTTAACATATACACCTTCACACAACCTCCTTCACACATACCCCCTCTTCACATTCACACACACACCTTCACATTCAGACACACACACCCACAACCATCCACACCCTCACCTCATATCATGCCCACAGACAAGAATCCAAAGTTCACAAGGAAGGAGCTGGAGATCCTTGTCAACGAAGTCATCAGAGTCGAGCCACAGCTCTTTGGAACATTGGTCAGACAGACCAGCATAGCCGAAAAATCACGCCTGTGGCAGAGGATCGTCGATAGGGTGAATGCTGTTGCACCCATCAGAAGGACCAGGAATGAATGCCAAGCCAGGTGGTACGATCTGCGGAGGGCAGTCAAGAGGAAAATGAACGAAGACTACGCCCAGAGCAACATCACTGGAGGTGGGGCGCCCCGCACACCGGTACATTACTGTTAGACCTGGCGGTTTCGGGTTAGCTAAGGCTTGCGCCAAAGTCAGGCAGAAACCACCACTCTAGTCAGGGCAAGGAAGTTACACGCCAAAGATAACCCCTGCTCACCCCCTTGGTAGCTTGGCACGAGCAGTCAGGCTTATCTCTGAGGCGATGTGTAAAGCGTTTGCGCGCGCACCCAGCAACAACACCCAAGGCCCACCACAAAGGAAACTCCACACAAGGTATTCTATAAAAATAACCTTTGTATTATACACAACACATTAGATAAAAAATACACACTTTACACTGTGCCAACCGGCACGGGCAGAATTTACAAGGGATTATGTACAAGACAGGGCCACCTGGACCACTGTCAGCAATTAGCACTTTTTAGATATTTAGCACACAAAATATATAAAATCACTGTAGCACAAAAATAATCTGTATAGCACACAACCAGTACTTACTGGTATCGGGGAAGTATCACCTACGTAACCCTAACTACTTTAGGAGACTGTCACGCAGGGAACTAGAACCTCACTAGCACCACCTGTACTAGGAGAAAGCAACAACCACCTACGTATCACAATACCTGTAGGGGTAATAGAACGTTACACATGATGCATTACATTAAGAGGTGTATGGAAGGAAAAACACATGATGCCTAAAAACATTCAGAGGTGTAAAAGCAATGGCACATGACGCATCAAAACACATTCAGAGGTGCAAGTAAGGGACACACATGATGCATAAAACATTCAGAGGTGTAAAAGCAATGGCACATGATGCATCAACACACATTCAGAGGTGCAAGTAAGGGACACACATGATGCATAAAACATTCAGAGGTGTAAAAGCAATGGCACATGATGCATCAACACACATTCAGAGGTGCAAGTAGGAACAACTGCGCAAGACTCCACATGAGCCACCACCTGTGGCAGTCCCTGGGCCAACTGGCCTGGTAGGGGCAAGGGCGCCCTGCGTTCAGTCAAGATGCGCCAGCTGCGCAGACTAAAACAAGAATGGTCCCCCACCTAAACGTGGCAGCTGCCCACTAAGTGCTGGGCAGCTGGAAAACGAACTTCAGGCACTCTGCGTGCCTCTGGAGCCCTCTCTGGGCTCTGACCATTTAAAATATGCCCCCTAGAGCCTTCGTGGCTCAGCACAACGTTGGAGCCTCACTGGGCTCGAGAAGCGATGCTTTGCCCCTCCGGTGGAGCCTCACGGGGCTCGTAGCTACCGCACCGACTGCCTTTGAGAGCCTCACAGGCTCGGGGAATACTGTCTCCCCGGGTTGGAGCCTCACTGGGCTCGTGAGCACTGCCACCCGTTGGAGCCTCACTGGGCTCGTGAGCACTGCCTCCGCCCTCCCCAGCAAGTGCGCGGAGTCCCCCAGCCCTTGCAATCACTCACCAGGCTGTCTGCAGGGGACTCCCGCGTTGGCTGCTTTCTCTCTCTGCTCCGGCGGACTCCGGGGCTGCTTCTCGACACGGAGGGGGGCAGGCACCGACAATGTGCCTCGCGCCCTCCTCCGCTCCAGCTCCGGCCGTCCTCGTCACTTTCCTAAGTACCCCGGGGCGCAGGGTAGGCTCCTGCCTGCTCCGGGGGTTAAGCAGCCGCGACGCTTCGGTAGGAGGCGGGGTAGGCTCCCGCCCTCCTCTGCTCAGTTCCGGTTGTGCCGGCGGCCCGCCCCCAGGCTTGCCTGACTTCCGGTCACGAACCGGGCTGCAGCGGTGATCTCGGTGATTAGAGGGGTGGGCTCCCTCCGTAAATGCAATCCTCGGCGGGGTAGGCACCCGCCGCAGCGATACGCAAATAAGCGGGGTGGGCACCCGCAAGCCGAATCAAAGCGCTTCACAGCGCTACAAGGCGAGCCAGCGCTCGCAGCGCTACAAAGGATCCTCAGAGCGCTCCCAGGCTCTGAGAGACAGCCAGTCCAGGAAAACAGCGCGCCCAGCGCTAGGAAGTCCAGAAAGCGCTCCCAGGCGCTACAAGCAATGTTTCAGCAACAAAAAGGTCCTCCAGAGAGCAGGGGGCAAAGGCTGGGCCCAGAGCCAGCTCACAGGGCCCTCCAGCAGGGAGGCAGTCCCCAGTGGCGGTCTCTCCTGGCGCCCAGCAGCAGCAGGCCCCCCCCTCAAGTGGATCCTGCAAGAGAACAACATGTAAGGGGACACAGCCCCTTTTTATACAGTACAAGGCTTTGTCTAAGGTGCAGGGAAGGGGCGAACCAGTTCCAGCAGGTTCCTGAGCACTTTGTTTTGCTCAGCCCCTCTCCCTATTCACTGGCAGGGCTAGGGTCATTAGACGCACCACAGGGGCCGGCGCCAGCATTGTGTGGGGGAAGCCCTGTCCTATTCAGGACCCAGGTACACTCCTCCCCAGCCATCAACATGCTAACTCCCCATTCACCACTGGGTGACTCCTCCTGACTCTGGGGAATTCCCTAGTCCGTCACCTGACCTCACCAGCCAATCGCCAGACAAGCCACACATTTCAGACTGCACACTGAAGTGCCCACTTCTAGAAGTGGCACTTCCACACCAGGTACATGCACGCCGCACACATCAACGCGCAGCATTCACTCCCACGAGTCCGCACATACCAAACACGGGCCTGCACACCCCACGCATCAGGAACTACCAGGACACATACATTCCCCCATGCATTCCTATGGGAGGGCAGGCCACCCTCACAACACGCACGCACTTTACCCTGGGACACAGCGGTAAAGTGCGCCGAAGTCAATAAAATCACTAAACCAAGTCACCATTTTAAGCAAAAAGTTTCGGGGTGAACCGGCCAGAAGGGCCAAGTCCAACACAACCCCCTTCCAGCCAAAACGCAGGGTAGACCAATCACCACCGTGATGGACTTCCCTGCTTGGGGCGATAGAACACGGACGCGGGCCCGCCACTGCCGGGACACCCTCCTGTTCTACGCCACGGTGAACCCCTGGGGTTTCTTCTCAAACCACTCTCCGGACCAACTGGGCTACCCCACTGGTACTCCCAAGCTGTCCGCGGCCAAGACCAGGCCCTAGGCCACCCAGGTGCCACTGGTCCTTGCCTAACCACAGAGTGGGGGGTAGTACCCCCTGGCACATAGCAGCCATTCTCCACTCTACCCCTCATCAGGGCAGTTCTAAACTGCCACTGATCCTCCAGCCTAGGGCCCGTACCCTCAGGCTGACCAGAAGTCGCGGGTGAGGCTCTCCTCCCCCTACCTCTTCTCCTAGGGTTCCGCCCTCTCCTCCTCTGAGAGGCACCCTCGTAACATACCTCACCAACCAGCTCAGGACCCCTCCCTGAGAACTGGTCTACCAACCTAGGGTTTAACCCCTCAGGTTGCACCGGGGTCAGAGGTGGGCTCTCCCACCCTCTGCACCCCCTTCCAGAGTCCTGCTCCCTACCAACTGGGGCGGTACCTCTGGAAGAAGAACCGGTCAGGACACTGGTTACAGTAGTCAGACCCTTCAGGTCAGGCTGCTCCTGAACCTGGCCTTCCAACCTCCGGTCTAAAACCTTCGGTGGAATAATTGCCTGGCACTCCAGGACTTCTGGGGATTTGCACACCATCCCCCCGAGAGTAACATATGCCTCATATGTTGCATGACCGTCTGCCTGGCGCAGATCTCCCGTCCCCTGTCCACCTGACAGTGCGCGAAGATCCCCCAGGCCAGACGTGTAGTCGCCATGGTCACTTCTAGGAGACTCAGCCCTCCCGGCTGGTCTCTGACCCACTGGCTCCTCCACCGGGGAACACAGCCCCATGCCACTCCTCTCGCTGGACTTCTGTACCCTCCCTACTGGAGCGGTACTGCCAGACACTAGAACCACAGGAGCCCTGTTTACAGGCGCTCCCGGTCCTCTACTCACTAGGTGATCCTCCTCAAATGGGCTAACAGGACAGCCTAGGTCCCCAACTTGGTGTTCCCTCATGAAACCACCCAAGTCCTGAGGCAGGGTTTCGTACGTCTGGGGACCCTCAGTCACCCACTTACTCCCGCTCCACTGAGCCAGGCCGTAAGCCCCTATACCCTCCTCGCTACTCTGGGACCTAGCTGGGCTACACGGAGCCTCTTCCACCACGCTGGGCTGGAAGGTACCTGAACCACAACTTGAGTCACTAGTGTGGGAAGAACTATCCCATTCCTCATCATAACTGGGGGCCTGTTCCCATCGGTCTGCTTCCGCTGCCAGCTCCCACGGATCAGTGTGCCCCCATGCTAACAGGTGTTGGCGCAACTCGGGATAAAAACTACTGGATAGCTGCTCTCTGACGAGCAGATCATACAGTTTTTCAAAATCCTCCTTCGTGCTACCCCATACCCAATCAAACAGTGCATCCTCGCATTCCTCCACAAACTTCTCCCAAGACTGGTGAGGCAGCTTCTTCCTGCCCCTGAACTTCAACCTACATTCCTCCTCCCGGGAACTAGGTACCATACTGGGGGAACTGGGAATGGGACTCTCTGCACTGGTCTCTCTATTGCTGCCACCACTGGACTCAACCCTCCCTGGGGAGCCCAGAAAACTACCACTGCACTCTGGGGACAACTTACCCTCTAGAGCTAATCTCTCCCTGGCGAAGGCCTTCTCAGCCTCCGCCATCCTCTCCTGCGCTAAGACCCTCTCGGTCTCCAGCTTCTTCTCTGCCATAGTCAGCTGCGCCATCCCCCAGGCATGCTCTAACCTGAGCTTCTCCATGGCCAGCTGATGCTCCCTCTCTTCCCTCCTATCTACCCACTCCTCTGGGGACAGGGAAAGGGATGGGGTGCTGCTCCTGACACTGGACCCAGCAAGGGACTCCCTATCTATGGAGTCTTCACTCTCTACTGACGTCCCTGTCAGGTAACCTTCCTCCTCCTCAGATTCCTCAGGGCTCCCCTCAGACCCACCACCCTCTCGGCGTGCGGCCCGGGCCCTATCTTCCTCGCTGCGCTCCTGCTCCCACTCCTCCTTTTGCCAAAGGATCAGGTTGTCCCTCAGTTTGGACTGGGTATCTGACTCACCCACCTCTATGTCCCTCTCCTCACAGAACCTTGCCAGCTCCAACCTACTGTACCTAAACAGACTACAGAAGTTAAAAGCAGGCTCCATTTTGGCGGACGTTCCTGAGAAGAGTTCAACACAAGGAACCTGGGGGTCGGAGCTACACAGGAGTACACAATTCACAAAAGGTTTCAGTGAGCTCTCTATCCTGGAGAACTCACACTCACTGTCTAGTGCCCCACACACCATCCACACCCAACCCTCCCCTCGGACTGGTAAGGCAGTTTCTACCACCCCTGATCCCTCAACCTGACCACCACGTGACACAGGTACCAAACTCTGGGCGCAGGGCGGGGGACAAATGTACTGGACACAATTACACAATGATACCTTCAGGGGAAATAAAGGAACTTCAAAAACAATAATCCCTAAAATGTGATTTATCTAATGCAGAGTTTTGTGGTGTAGCCAGTCGCTGCTGCGGTACAGCGCAAACGCAAGTCCAAATCCCGCCGCTGAACACCAATGTTAGACCTGGCGGTTTCGGGTTAGCTAAGGCTTGCGCCAAAGTCAGGCAGAAACCACCACTCTAGTCAGGGCAAGGAAGTTACACGCCAAAGATAACCCCTGCTCACCCCCTTGGTAGCTTGGCACGAGCAGTCAGGCTTATCTCTGAGGCGATGTGTAAAGCGTTTGCGCGCGCACCCAGCAACAACACCCAAGGCCCACCACAAAGGAAACTCCACACAAGGTATTCTATAAAAATAACCTTTGTATTATACACAACACATTAGATAAAAAATACACACTTTACACTGTGCCAACCGGCACGGGCAGAATTTACAAGGGATTATGTACAAGACAGGGCCACCTGGACCACTGTCAGCAATTAGCACTTTTTAGATATTTAGCACACAAAATATATAAAATCACTGTAGCACAAAAATAATCTGTATAGCACACAACCAGTACTTACTGGTATCGGGGAAGTATCACCTACGTAACCCTAACTACTTTAGGAGACTGTCACGCAGGGAACTAGAACCTCACTAGCACCACCTGTACTAGGAGAAAGCAACAACCACCTACGTATCACAATACCTGTAGGGGTAATAGAACGTTACACATGATGCATTACATTAAGAGGTGTATGGAAGGAAAAACACATGATGCCTAAAAACATTCAGAGGTGTAAAAGCAATGGCACATGACGCATCAAAACACATTCAGAGGTGCAAGTAAGGGACACACATGATGCATAAAACATTCAGAGGTGTAAAAGCAATGGCACATGATGCATCAACACACATTCAGAGGTGCAAGTAAGGGACACACATGATGCATAAAACATTCAGAGGTGTAAAAGCAATGGCACATGATGCATCAACACACATTCAGAGGTGCAAGTAGGAACAACTGCGCAAGACTCCACATGAGCCACCACCTGTGGCAGTCCCTGGGCCAACTGGCCTGGTAGGGGCAAGGGCGCCCTGCGTTCAGTCAAGATGCGCCAGCTGCGCAGACTAAAACAAGAATGGTCCCCCACCTAAACGTGGCAGCTGCCCACTAAGTGCTGGGCAGCTGGAAAACGAACTTCAGGCACTCTGCGTGCCTCTGGAGCCCTCTCTGGGCTCTGACCATTTAAAATATGCCCCCTAGAGCCTTCGTGGCTCAGCACAACGTTGGAGCCTCACTGGGCTCGAGAAGCGATGCTTTGCCCCTCCGGTGGAGCCTCACGGGGCTCGTAGCTACCGCACCGACTGCCTTTGAGAGCCTCACAGGCTCGGGGAATACTGTCTCCCCGGGTTGGAGCCTCACTGGGCTCGTGAGCACTGCCACCCGTTGGAGCCTCACTGGGCTCGTGAGCACTGCCTCCGCCCTCCCCAGCAAGTGCGCGGAGTCCCCCAGCCCTTGCAATCACTCACCAGGCTGTCTGCAGGGGACTCCCGCGTTGGCTGCTTTCTCTCTCTGCTCCGGCGGACTCCGGGGCTGCTTCTCGACACGGAGGGGGGCAGGCACCGACAATGTGCCTCGCGCCCTCCTCCGCTCCAGCTCCGGCCGTCCTCGTCACTTTCCTAAGTACCCCGGGGCGCAGGGTAGGCTCCTGCCTGCTCCGGGGGTTAAGCAGCCGCGACGCTTCGGTAGGAGGCGGGGTAGGCTCCCGCCCTCCTCTGCTCAGTTCCGGTTGTCCCGGCGGCCCGCCCCCAGGCTTGCCTGACTTCCGGTCACGAACCGGGCTGCAGCGGTGATCTCGGTGATTAGAGGGGTGGGCTCCCTCCGTAAATGCAATCCTCGGCGGGGTAGGCACCCGCCGCAGCGATACGCAAATAAGCGGGGTGGGCACCCGCAAGCCGAATCAAAGCGCTTCACAGCGCTACAAGGCGAGCCAGCGCTCGCAGCGCTACAAAGGATCCTCAGAGCGCTCCCAGGCTCTGAGAGACAGCCAGTCCAGGAAAACAGCGCGCCCAGCGCTAGGAAGTCCAGAAAGCGCTCCCAGGCGCTACAAGCAATGTTTCAGCAACAAAAAGGTCCTCCAGAGAGCAGGGGGCAAAGGCTGGGCCCAGAGCCAGCTCACAGGGCCCTCCAGCAGGGAGGCAGTCCCCAGTGGCGGTCTCTCCTGGCGCCCAGCAGCAGCAGGCCCCCCCCTCAAGTGGATCCTGCAAGAGAACAACATGTAAGGGGACACAGCCCCTTTTTATACAGTACAAGGCTTTGTCTAAGGTGCAGGGAAGGGGCGAACCAGTTCCAGCAGGTTCCTGAGCACTTTGTTTTGCTCAGCCCCTCTCCCTATTCACTGGCAGGGCTAGGGTCATTAGACGCACCACAGGGGCCGGCGCCAGCATTGTGTGGGGGAAGCCCTGTCCTATTCAGGACCCAGGTACACTCCTCCCCAGCCATCAACATGCTAACTCCCCATTCACCACTGGGTGACTCCTCCTGACTCTGGGGAATTCCCTAGTCCGTCACCTGACCTCACCAGCCAATCGCCAGACAAGCCACACATTTCAGACTGCACACTGAAGTGCCCACTTCTAGAAGTGGCACTTCCACACCAGGTACATGCACGCCGCACACATCAACGCGCAGCATTCACTCCCACGAGTCCGCACATACCAAACACGGGCCTGCACACCCCACGCATCAGGAACTACCAGGACACATACATTCCCCCATGCATTCCTATGGGAGGGCAGGCCACCCTCACAACACGCACGCACTTTACCCTGGGACACAGCGGTAAAGTGCGCCGAAGTCAATAAAATCACTAAACCAAGTCACCATTTTAAGCAAAAAGTTTCGGGGTGAACCGGCCAGAAGGGCCAAGTCCAACACAACCCCCTTCCAGCCAAAACGCAGGGTAGACCAATCACCACCGTGATGGACTTCCCTGCTTGGGGCGATAGAACACGGACGCGGGCCCGCCACTGCCGGGACACCCTCCTGTTCTACGCCACGGTGAACCCCTGGGGTTTCTTCTCAAACCACTCTCCGGACCAACTGGGCTACCCCACTGGTACTCCCAAGCTGTCCGCGGCCAAGACCAGGCCCTAGGCCACCCAGGTGCCACTGGTCCTTGCCTAACCACAGAGTGGGGGGTAGTACCCCCTGGCACATAGCAGCCATTCTCCACTCTACCCCTCATCAGGGCAGTTCTAAACTGCCACTGATCCTCCAGCCTAGGGCCCGTACCCTCAGGCTGACCAGAAGTCGCGGGTGAGGCTCTCCTCCCCCTACCTCTTCTCCTAGGGTTCCGCCCTCTCCTCCTCTGAGAGGCACCCTCGTAACATACCTCACCAACCAGCTCAGGACCCCTCCCTGAGAACTGGTCTACCAACCTAGGGTTTAACCCCTCAGGTTGCACCGGGGTCAGAGGTGGGCTCTCCCACCCTCTGCACCCCCTTCCAGAGTCCTGCTCCCTACCAACTGGGGCGGTACCTCTGGAAGAAGAACCGGTCAGGACACTGGTTACAGTAGTCAGACCCTTCAGGTCAGGCTGCTCCTGAACCTGGCCTTCCAACCTCCGGTCTAAAACCTTCGGTGGAATAATTGCCTGGCACTCCAGGACTTCTGGGGATTTGCACACCATCCCCCCGAGAGTAACATATGCCTCATATGTTGCATGACCGTCTGCCTGGCGCAGATCTCCCGTCCCCTGTCCACCTGACAGTGCGCGAAGATCCCCCAGGCCAGACGTGTAGTCGCCATGGTCACTTCTAGGAGACTCAGCCCTCCCGGCTGGTCTCTGACCCACTGGCTCCTCCACCGGGGAACACAGCCCCATGCCACTCCTCTCGCTGGACTTCTGTACCCTCCCTACTGGAGCGGTACTGCCAGACACTAGAACCACAGGAGCCCTGTTTACAGGCGCTCCCGGTCCTCTACTCACTAGGTGATCCTCCTCAAATGGGCTAACAGGACAGCCTAGGTCCCCAACTTGGTGTTCCCTCATGAAACCACCCAAGTCCTGAGGCAGGGTTTCGTACGTCTGGGGACCCTCAGTCACCCACTTACTCCCGCTCCACTGAGCCAGGCCGTAAGCCCCTATACCCTCCTCGCTACTCTGGGACCTAGCTGGGCTACACGGAGCCTCTTCCACCACGCTGGGCTGGAAGGTACCTGAACCACAACTTGAGTCACTAGTGTGGGAAGAACTATCCCATTCCTCATCATAACTGGGGGCCTGTTCCCATCGGTCTGCTTCCGCTGCCAGCTCCCACGGATCAGTGTGCCCCCATGCTAACAGGTGTTGGCGCAACTCGGGATAAAAACTACTGGATAGCTGCTCTCTGACGAGCAGATCATACAGTTTTTCAAAATCCTCCTTCGTGCTACCCCATACCCAATCAAACAGTGCATCCTCGCATTCCTCCACAAACTTCTCCCAAGACTGGTGAGGCAGCTTCTTCCTGCCCCTGAACTTCAACCTACATTCCTCCTCCCGGGAACTAGGTACCATACTGGGGGAACTGGGAATGGGACTCTCTGCACTGGTCTCTCTATTGCTGCCACCACTGGACTCAACCCTCCCTGGGGAGCCCAGAAAACTACCACTGCACTCTGGGGACAACTTACCCTCTAGAGCTAATCTCTCCCTGGCGAAGGCCTTCTCAGCCTCCGCCATCCTCTCCTGCGCTAAGACCCTCTCGGTCTCCAGCTTCTTCTCTGCCATAGTCAGCTGCGCCATCCCCCAGGCATGCTCTAACCTGAGCTTCTCCATGGCCAGCTGATGCTCCCTCTCTTCCCTCCTATCTACCCACTCCTCTGGGGACAGGGAAAGGGATGGGGTGCTGCTCCTGACACTGGACCCAGCAAGGGACTCCCTATCTATGGAGTCTTCACTCTCTACTGACGTCCCTGTCAGGTAACCTTCCTCCTCCTCAGATTCCTCAGGGCTCCCCTCAGACCCACCACCCTCTCGGCGTGCGGCCCGGGCCCTATCTTCCTCGCTGCGCTCCTGCTCCCACTCCTCCTTTTGCCAAAGGATCAGGTTGTCCCTCAGTTTGGACTGGGTATCTGACTCACCCACCTCTATGTCCCTCTCCTCACAGAACCTTGCCAGCTCCAACCTACTGTACCTAAACAGACTACAGAAGTTAAAAGCAGGCTCCATTTTGGCGGACGTTCCTGAGAAGAGTTCAACACAAGGAACCTGGGGGTCGGAGCTACACAGGAGTACACAATTCACAAAAGGTTTCAGTGAGCTCTCTATCCTGGAGAACTCACACTCACTGTCTAGTGCCCCACACACCATCCACACCCAACCCTCCCCTCGGACTGGTAAGGCAGTTTCTACCACCCCTGATCCCTCAACCTGACCACCACGTGACACAGGTACCAAACTCTGGGCGCAGGGCGGGGGACAAATGTACTGGACACAATTACACAATGATACCTTCAGGGGAAATAAAGGAACTTCAAAAACAATAATCCCTAAAATGTGATTTATCTAATGCAGAGTTTTGTGGTGTAGCCAGTCGCTGCTGCGGTACAGCGCAAACGCAAGTCCAAATCCCGCCGCTGAACACCAATGTTAGACCTGGCGGTTTCGGGTTAGCTAAGGCTTGCGCCAAAGTCAGGCAGAAACCACCACTCTAGTCAGGGCAAGGAAGTTACACGCCAAAGATAACCCCTGCTCACCCCCTTGGTAGCTTGGCACGAGCAGTCAGGCTTATCTCTGAGGCGATGTGTAAAGCGTTTGCGCGCGCACCCAGCAACAACACCCAAGGCCCACCACAAAGGAAACTCCACACAAGGTATTCTATAAAAATAACCTTTGTATTATACACAACACATTAGATAAAAAATACACACTTTACACTGTGCCAACCGGCACGGGCAGAATTTACAAGGGATTATGTACAAGACAGGGCCACCTGGACCACTGTCAGCAATTAGCACTTTTTAGATATTTAGCACACAAAATATATAAAATCACTGTAGCACAAAAATAATCTGTATAGCACACAACCAGTACTTACTGGTATCGGGGAAGTATCACCTACGTAACCCTAACTACTTTAGGAGACTGTCACGCAGGGAACTAGAACCTCACTAGCACCACCTGTACTAGGAGAAAGCAACAACCACCTACGTATCACAATACCTGTAGGGGTAATAGAACGTTACACATGATGCATTACATTCAGAGGTGTATGGAAGGAAAAACACATGATGCCTAAAAACATTCAGAGGTGTAAAAGCAATGGCACATGACGCATCAAAACACATTCAGAGGTGCAAGTAAGGGACACACATGATGCATAAAACATTCAGAGGTGTAAAAGCAATGGCACATGATGCATCAACACACATTCAGAGGTGCAAGTAAGGGACACACATGATGCATAAAACATTCAGAGGTGTAAAAGCAATGGCACATGATGCATCAACACACATTCAGAGGTGCAAGTAGGAACAACTGCGCAAGACTCCACATGAGCCACCACCTGTGGCAGTCCCTGGGCCAACTGGCCTGGTAGGGGCAAGGGCGCCCTGCGTTCAGTCAAGATGCGCCAGCTGCGCAGACTAAAACAAGAATGGTCCCCCACCTAAACGTGGCAGCTGCCCACTAAGTTCTGGGCAGCTGGAAAACGAACTTCAGGCACTCTGCGTGCCTCTGGAGCCCTCTCTGGGCTCTGACCATTTAAAATATGCCCCCTAGAGCCTTCGTGGCTCAGCACAACGTTGGAGCCTCACTGGGCTCGAGAAGCGATGCTTTGCCCCTCCGGTGGAGCCTCACGGGGCTCGTAGCTACCGCACCGACTGCCTTTGAGAGCCTCACAGGCTCGGGGAATACTGTCTCCCCGGGTTGGAGCCTCACTGGGCTCGTGAGCACTGCCACCCGTTGGAGCCTCACTGGGCTCGTGAGCACTGCCTCCGCCCTCCCCAGCAAGTGCGCGGAGTCCCCCAGCCCTTGCAATCACTCACCAGGCTGTCTGCAGGGGACTCCCGCGTTGGCTGCTTTCTCTCTCTGCTCCGGCGGACTCCGGGGCTGCTTCTCGACACGGAGGGGGGCAGGCACCGACAATGTGCCTCGCGCCCTCCTCCGCTCCAGCTCCGGCCGTCCTCGTCACTTTCCTAAGTACCCCGGGGCGCAGGGTAGGCTCCTGCCTGCTCCGGGGGTTAAGCAGCCGCGACGCTTCGGTAGGAGGCGGGGTAGGCTCCCGCCCTCCTCTGCTCAGTTCCGGTTGTCCCGGCGGCCCGCCCCCAGGCTTGCCTGACTTCCGGTCACAAACCGGGCTGCAGCGGTGATCTCGGTGATTAGAGGGGTGGGCTCCCTCCGTAAATGCAATCCTCGGCGGGGTAGGCACCCGCCGCAGCGATACGCAAATAAGCGGGGTGGGCACCCGCAAGCCGAATCAAAGCGCTTCACAGCGCTACAAGGCGAGCCAGCGCTCGCAGCGCTACAAAGGATCCTCAGAGCGCTCCCAGGCTCTGAGAGACAGCCAGTCCAGGAAAACAGCGCGCCCAGCGCTAGGAAGTCCAGAAAGCGCTCCCAGGCGCTACAAGCAATGTTTCAGCAACAAAAAGGGCCTCCAGAGAGCAGGGGGCAAAGGCTGGGCCCAGAGCCAGCTCACAGGGCCCTCCAGCAGGGAGGCAGTCCCCAGTGGCGGTCTCTCCTGGCGCCCAGCAGCAGCAGGCCCCCCCCTCAAGTGGATCCTGCAAGAGAACAACATGTAAGGGGACACAGCCCCTTTTTATACAGTACAAGGCTTTGTCTAAGGTGCAGGGAAGGGGCGAACCAGTTCCAGCAGGTTCCTGAGCACTTTGTTTTGCTCAGCCCCTCTCCCTATTCACTGGCAGGGCTAGGGTCATTAGACGCACCACAGGGGCCGGCGCCAGCATTGTGTGGGGGAAGCCCTGTCCTATTCAGGACCCAGGTACACTCCTCCCCAGCCATCAACATGCTAACTCCCCATTCACCACTGGGTGACTCCTCCTGACTCTGGGGAATTCCCTAGTCCGTCACCTGACCTCACCAGCCAATCGCCAGACAAGCCACACATTTCAGACTGCACACTGAAGTGCCCACTTCTAGAAGTGGCACTTCCACACCAGGTACATGCACGCCGCACACATCAACGCGCAGCATTCACTCCCACGAGTCCGCACATACCAAACACGGGCCTGCACACCCCACGCATCAGGAACTACCAGGACACATACATTCCCCCATGCATTCCTATGGGAGGGCAGGCCACCCTCACAACACGCACGCACTTTACCCTGGGACACAGCGGTAAAGTGCGCCGAAGTCAATAAAATCACTAAACCAAGTCACCATTTTAAGCAAAAAGTTTCGGGGTGAACCGGCCAGAAGGGCCAAGTCCAACACAACCCCCTTCCAGCCAAAACGCAGGGTAGACCAATCACCACCGTGATGGACTTCCCTGCTTGGGGCGATAGAACACGGACGCGGGCCCGCCACTGCCGGGACACCCTCCTGTTCTACGCCACGGTGAACCCCTGGGGTTTCTTCTCAAACCACTCTCCGGACCAACTGGGCTACCCCACTGGTACTCCCAAGCTGTCCGCGGCCAAGACCAGGCCCTAGGCCACCCAGGTGCCACTGGTCCTTGCCTAACCACAGAGTGGGGGGTAGTACCCCCTGGCACATAGCAGCCATTCTCCTCTCTACCCCTCATCAGGGCAGTTCTAAACTGCCACTGATCCTCCAGCCTAGGGCCCGTACCCTCAGGCTGACCAGAAGTCGCGGGTGAGGCTCTCCTCCCCCTACCTCTTCTCCTAGGGTTCCGCCCTCTCCTCCTCTGAGAGGCACCCTCGTAACATACCTCACCAACCAGCTCAGGACCCCTCCCTGAGAACTGGTCTACCAACCTAGGGTTTAACCCCTCAGGTTGCACCGGGGTCAGAGGTGGGCTCTCCCACCCTCTGCACCCCCTTCCAGAGTCCTGCTCCCTACCAACTGGGGCGGTACCTCTGGAAGAAGAACCGGTCAGGACACTGGTTACAGTAGTCAGACCCTTCAGGTCAGGCTGCTCCTGAACCTGGCCTTCCAACCTCCGGTCTAAAACCTTCGGTGGAATAATTGCCTGGCACTCCAGGACTTCTGGGGATTTGCACACCATCCCCCCGAGAGTAACATATGCCTCATATGTTGCATGACCGTCTGCCTGGCGCAGATCTCCCGTCCCCTGTCCACCTGACAGTGCGCGAAGATCCCCCAGGCCAGACGTGTAGTCGCCATGGTCACTTCTAGGAGACTCAGCCCTCCCGGCTGGTCTCTGACCCACTGGCTCCTCCACCGGGGAACACAGCCCCATGCCACTCCTCTCGCTGGACTTCTGTACCCTCCCTACTGGAGCGGTACTGCCAGACACTAGAACCACAGGAGCCCTGTTTACAGGCGCTCCCGGTCCTCTACTCACTAGGTGATCCTCCTCAAATGGGCTAACAGGACAGCCTAGGTCCCCAACTTGGTGTTCCCTCATGAAACCACCCAAGTCCTGAGGCAGGGTTTCGTACGTCTGGGGACCCTCAGTCACCCACTTACTCCCGCTCCACTGAGCCAGGCCGTAAGCCCCTATACCCTCCTCGCTACTCTGGGACCTAGCTGGGCTACACGGAGCCTCTTCCACCACGCTGGGCTGGAAGGTACCTGAACCACAACTTGAGTCACTAGTGTGGGAAGAACTATCCCATTCCTCATCATAACTGGGGGCCTGTTCCCATCGGTCTGCTTCCGCTGCCAGCTCCCACGGATCAGTGTGCCCCCATGCTAACAGGTGTTGGCGCAACTCGGGATAAAAACTACTGGATAGCTGCTCTCTGACGAGCAGATCATACAGTTTTTCAAAATCCTCCTTCGTGCTACCCCATACCCAATCAAACAGTGCATCCTCGCATTCCTCCACAAACTTCTCCCAAGACTGGTGAGGCAGCTTCTTCCTGCCCCTGAACTTCAACCTACATTCCTCCTCCCGGGAACTAGGTACCATACTGGGGGAACTGGGAATGGGACTCTCTGCACTGGTCTCTCTATTGCTGCCACCACTGGACTCAACCCTCCCTGGGGAGCCCAGAAAACTACCACTGCACTCTGGGGACAACTTACCCTCTAGAGCTAATCTCTCCCTGGCGAAGGCCTTCTCAGCCTCCGCCATCCTCTCCTGCGCTAAGACCCTCTCGGTCTCCAGCTTCTTCTCTGCCATAGTCAGCTGCGCCATCCCCCAGGCATGCTCTAACCTGAGCTTCTCCATGGCCAGCTGATGCTCCCTCTCTTCCCTCCTATCTACCCACTCCTCTGGGGACAGGGAAAGGGATGGGGTGCTGCTCCTGACACTGGACCCAGCAAGGGACTCCCTATCTATGGAGTCTTCACTCTCTACTGACGTCCCTGTCAGGTAACCTTCCTCCTCCTCAGATTCCTCAGGGCTCCCCTCAGACCCACCACCCTCTCGGCGTGCGGCCCGGGCCCTATCTTCCTCGCTGCGCTCCTGCTCCCACTCCTCCTTTTGCCAAAGGATCAGGTTGTCCCTCAGTTTGGACTGGGTATCTGACTCACCCACCTCTATGTCCCTCTCCTCACAGAACCTTGCCAGCTCCAACCTACTGTACCTAAACAGACTACAGAAGTTAAAAGCAGGCTCCATTTTGGCGGACGTTCCTGAGAAGAGTTCAACACAAGGAACCTGGGGGTCGGAGCTACACAGGAGTACACAATTCACAAAAGGTTTCAGTGAGCTCTCTATCCTGGAGAACTCACACTCACTGTCTAGTGCCCCACACACCATCCACACCCAACCCTCCCCTCGGACTGGTAAGGCAGTTTCTACCACCCCTGATCCCTCAACCTGACCACCACGTGACACAGGTACCAAACTCTGGGCGCAGGGCGGGGGACAAATGTACTGGACACAATTACACAATGATACCTTCAGGGGAAATAAAGGAACTTCAAAAACAATAATCCCTAAAATGTGATTTATCTAATGCAGAGTTTTGTGGTGTAGCCAGTCGCTGCTGCGGTACAGCGCAAACGCAAGTCCAAATCCCGCCGCTGAACACCAATGTTAGACCTGGCGGTTTCGGGTTAGCTAAGGCTTGCGCCAAAGTCAGGCAGAAACCACCACTCTAGTCAGGGCAAGGAAGTTACACGCCAAAGATAACCCCTGCTCACCCCCTTGGTAGCTTGGCACGAGCAGTCAGGCTTATCTCTGAGGCGATGTGTAAAGCGTTTGCGCGCGCACCCAGCAACAACACCCAAGGCCCACCACAAAGGAAACTCCACACAAGGTATTCTATAAAAATAACCTTTGTATTATACACAACACATTAGATAAAAAATACACACTTTACACTGTGCCAACCGGCACGGGCAGAATTTACAAGGGATTATGTACAAGACAGGGCCACCTGGACCACTGTCAGCAATTAGCACTTTTTAGATATTTAGCACACAAAATATATAAAATCACTGTAGCACAAAAATAATCTGTATAGCACACAACCAGTACTTACTGGTATCGGGGAAGTATCACCTACGTAACCCTAACTACTTTAGGAGACTGTCACGCAGGGAACTAGAACCTCACTAGCACCACCTGTACTAGGAGAAAGCAACAACCACCTACGTATCACAATACCTGTAGGGGTAATAGAACGTTACACATGATGCATTACATTCAGAGGTGTATGGAAGGAAAAACACATGATGCCTAAAAACATTCAGAGGTGTAAAAGCAATGGCACATGACGCATCAAAACACATTCAGAGGTGCAAGTAAGGGACACACATGATGCATAAAACATTCAGAGGTGTAAAAGCAATGGCACATGATGCATCAACACACATTCAGAGGTGCAAGTAAGGGACACACATGATGCATAAAACATTCAGAGGTGTAAAAGCAATGGCACATGATGCATCAACACACATTCAGAGGTGCAAGTAGGAACAACTGCGCAAGACTCCACATGAGCCACCACCTGTGGCAGTCCCTGGGCCAACTGGCCTGGTAGGGGCAAGGGCGCCCTGCGTTCAGTCAAGATGCGCCAGCTGCGCAGACTAAAACAAGAATGGTCCCCCACCTAAACGTGGCAGCTGCCCACTAAGTGCTGGGCAGCTGGAAAACGAACTTCAGGCACTCTGCGTGCCTCTGGAGCCCTCTCTGGGCTCTGACCATTTAAAATATGCCCCCTAGAGCCTTCGTGGCTCAGCACAACGTTGGAGCCTCACTGGGCTCGAGAAGCGATGCTTTGCCTCTCCGGTGGAGCCTCACGGGGCTCGTAGCTACCGCACCGACTGCCTTTGAGAGCCTCACAGGCTCGGGGAATACTGTCTCCCCGGGTTGGAGCCTCACTGGGCTCGTGAGCACTGCCACCCGTTGGAGCCTCACTGGGCTCGTGAGCACTGCCTCCGCCCTCCCCAGCAAGTGCGCGGAGTCCCCCAGCCCTCGCAATCACTCACCAGGCTGTCTGCAGGGGACTCCCGCGTTGGCTGCTTTCTCTCTCTGCTCCGGCGGACTCCGGGGCTGCTTCTCGACACGGAGGGGGGCAGGCACCGACAATGTGCCTCGCGCCCTCCTCCGCTCCAGCTCCGGCCGTCCTCGTCACTTTCCTAAGTACCCCGGGGCGCAGGGTAGGCTCCTGCCTGCTCCGGGGGTTAAGCAGCCGCGACGCTTCGGTAGGAGGCGGGGTAGGCTCCCGCCCTCCTCTGCTCAGTTCCGGTTGTCCCGGCGGCCCGCCCCCAGGCTTGCCTGACTTCCGGTCACGAACCGGGCTGCAGCGGTGATCTCGGTGATTAGAGGGGTGGGCTCCCTCCGTAAATGCAATCCTCGGCGGGGTAGGCACCCGCCGCAGCGATACGCAAATAAGCGGGGTGGGCACCCGCAAGCCGAATCAAAGCGCTTCACAGCGCTACAAGGCGAGCCAGCGCTCGCAGCGCTACAAAGGATCCTCAGAGCGCTCCCAGGCTCTGAGAGACAGCCAGTCCAGGAAAACAACGCGCCCAGCGCTAGGAAGTCCAGAAAGCACTCCCAGGCGCTACAAGCAATGTTTCAGCAACAAAAAGGTCCTCCAGAGAGCAGGGGGCAAAGGCTGGGCCCAGAGCCAGCTCACAGGGCCCTCCAGCAGGGAGGCAGTCCCCAGTGGCGGTCTCTCCTGGCGCCCAGCAGCAGCAGGCCCCCCCCTCAAGTGGATCCTGCAAGAGAACAACATGTAAGGGGACACAGCCCCTTTTTATACAGTACAAGGCTTTGTCTAAGGTGCAGGGAAGGGGCGAACCAGTTCCAGCAGGTTCCTGAGCACTTTGTTTTGCTCAGCCCCTCTCCCTATTCACTGGCAGGGCTAGGGTCATTAGACGCACCACAGGGGCCGGCGCCAGCATTGTGTGGGGGAAGCCCTGTCCTATTCAGGACCCAGGTACACTCCTCCCCAGCCATCAACATGCTAACTCCCCATTCACCACTGGGTGACTCCTCCTGACTCTGGGGAATTCCCTAGTCCGTCACCTGACCTCACCAGCCAATCGCCAGACAAGCCACACATTTCAGACTGCACACTGAAGTGCCCACTTCTAGAAGTGGCACTTCCACACCAGGTACATGCACGCCGCACACATCAACACGCAGCATTCACTCCCACGAGTCCGCACATACCAAACACGGGCCTGCACACCCCACGCATCAGGAACTACCGGGACACATACATTCCCCCATGCATTCCTATGGGAGGGCAGGCCACCCTCACAACACGCACGCACTTTACCCTGGGACACAGCGGTAAAGTGCGCCGAAGTCAATAAAATCACTAAACCAAGTCACCATTTTAAGCAAAAAGTTTCAGGGTGAACCGGCCAGAAGGGCCAAGTCCAACAATTACCATCCCTGGGAGAAGGTGATGGCCCTGCTTCCGCCAGTGGGAGTACATGGACTTCAAGGACTTCCAGAGCCTGGTGAGTACACAAACAACTCATGGAACATGGTGGGAATGGCATCCACACCCCAACTACACAAAATGCACCCAACTACCCCCAAGCCCTCACCGGACACAACCACACTCAAAAACAACGCTCATGCCACTAACATGTGTATGCCCTATTTAGAAATCAAGGCCATGCCATGTTCCATGCTACACGAAGCACTAACCCAAGAATGGATGTCCGGGATGCTGGGAGGGGGGGTCTCACAAAACGCATTGTTCAACTCCGAATCAGACACTATTGCCCTCATCCCATATGGCCCAGATACATACCCATGCACCATGCTCAATGCACAGGGACTGGCAAAGTACTGACAAGATAGCTGACACTTGGCCCTGCTGTAGGCAGCACAAGGCCCTACTGTGACCAGTGCAAACTCAAACACCAATACAACAAGGTCAGATATCTAGGACAGGAACTCACACTCACTGTCTGTTAGACGGCGACCTCAGAGGAGCCCGGAAGGGGGTCCTGACTTCCCTGAGTCCCACCCGTGTAGTATTGTAGCCGGGCACTGGCGAGAGATTCCCCAGGGGGGAGGAATCTCGCAACTAGGATCGTACTTCTGGCACCACACGACACAGAGAGACCACACTGGGTATTCTCAGAAAACAAGCTTTATCAAATAGGTATCACTGCAAATATGTACACGGTGAGCACGGGCTCAAGAGTCTCAGAAAGGTAGGGGGTAGCGGGGCTGTCTCTGGTAACGGTTCAAAGCAGAGACGTATCCGGCGCACAGCTCACAATCCTCGAGCTGGGGGATACGGGGTCGGAGTCGGGGTCCGGCGGGACCGTGAGAGTGTGGGGGAGCCGCGAGTCACTCAGCAGGGCTCAGGTACAAGTTCGGAGGTCTTACGATCTTCAGGGAGCCGCGAGTCACTCAGCAGGGCTCAGGTACAAGTTCGGAGGTCTTACGATCTTCAGGGAGCCGCGAGTCACTCAGCAGGGCTCAGGTACAAGTTCGGAGGTCTTACGATCTTCAGGGAGCCGCGAGTCACTCAGCAGGGCTCAGGTACAAGTTCGGAGGTCTTACGATCTTCAGGGAGCCGCGAGTCACTCAGCAGGGCTCAGGTGGTTTCAAGTTCCAGGAGCCGCGACCACGTCAGCAGGCTCTCGTTGTTCCAGCGTCGAATCTGCCGGACAGACCCCGAGCACCCCTTGTTATAGGTCGACCCCTCTTTGATGTCCGGAGTCTGTGCAGGCAGGGGTCTTGTCACCTGGGGGTCGCTTGTCGGGACTTCCTGCTATAGTCTTTTGATCCTTACAGGGCCGGGTCGGGAGGAGTCCCAGACACCCAGCAGGCGTGGAGCCAGTCCTCAGGGAGGCCGGAGGGCCGATCGAAACCCATCGTCCCGGGGGAGTTCAGAGGTGCGATAGAAACTGCTCCTCCTTCTCTCATCCCCTGGAAGCGTGATGTCCTCCAGCCGGAGTGGCGCCTCTAGGCCCGGGTCGCGGTGGGGCTGGGCGGCCATCTTGGTGCATGAAGTGGGCACGCGGGCCCGGGGTGGCCGAAAGGAGAGAGGCCAGGGACGGGGATGTCCGGGTCGGTGCGTGTGTCCTGGTGGGGAGGTTCGGCTGGGCCGTGTGCTTGGGCTGTAGGTACCAGGTTTCGGTGGTGCGGGGGCACGGAGGGCCATTCTACGAGACCGGGTCCAACACGCGTCCCCCCCAGCTGAAAGTCGTAGAGAACTGCCCATCAGCTTGGGGGGTTCTCTTCGCTGAGGCGGAAGAACCGGGAGAGGCCGTCAGCATTGGCGTGGTCCGTACCACGGCGGTGTTCCACGGTGAAATCCATCCCCTGAAGGGAGATTGACCACCGCAGTAGCTTGGGGTTTTCTCCTCGCATCTGCATGAGCCATCGCAAGGGCCGATGGTCAGTTTGGACTCTGAAATGAGTGCCGAACAGGTAGGGTCGTAGTTTTTTGAGGGCCCAGACCACGGCAAAGGATTCGCGCTCTATGGTGCTCCACCTCTGTTCCCGGGGTAGCAGCCGCCGACTGAGGAAGGCGACGGGCTGGTCTAGGCCTTGATCATTCACTTGGGACAGGACGGCCCCAACGCCATGCTCGGAGGCATCGGTCTGGACTATGAACTCCTTGGTGTAGTCGGGAGCCTGGAGGACGGGGGCAGTGCACATGGCCTTTTTTAGAGCATCGAAAGCTTCCTGGCAGGCAGCCGTCCACTGCACCTTCTTTGGCTGTTTTTTAGACGTGAGTTCCGTGAGAGGGCCGACCAGGCTGCCATACCCCCGAATGAATCGGCCGTAGTAGCCCGTGAGTCCCAGAAAGGCTCGGACTTCCGTTTGGGTGATGGGTGGGTCCCAGGCCAGGATGGCGTCGATCTTTGGCTGTAGAGGGGCGACCTGGCCACTCCCGACTTGGTGCCCCAGGTAGACTACGGATCCTTGCCCGATCTGGCACTTGCTGGCTTTTACGGTGAGGCCTGCCTGGCGCAGGGCGGTTAGCACTCTCCGGAGGTGCTGGAGGTGCTCACTCCACTCTGAACTGAAGACAGCGATGTCGTCCAGATAAGCCGCACTGAACTGTTCTAGCCCGGCCAGGACCCTATTTACCAGTCTCTGGAAAGTGGCCGGGGCATTTTTCATCCCGAAGGGCATCACGCGGAAGCGGTAGTGCCCATCGGGGGTGGAGAACGCAGACCGCTCCTTGGCCCCTTCGGTGAGCGCAATCTGCCAGTAGCCGCAGGTGAGGTCGAAAGTGCTGAGGAACCGGGCGGCCCCTAGTCGGTCAATGAGCTCGTCGGCTCGTGGAATGGGGTGGGCATCGGCTCGGGTAACGTCATTGAGCCCCCGGTAATCCACGCAGAACCGGAGCTCGGGGGCGACACCGGGGGCTGCTGCCTTCGGAACCAGGACCACGGGGCTGGCCCAGGGACTGTCAGAGGGCTCGATCAACCCCAGGGTCAACATCTTCGAGACTTCAGCTTGAATGCAGGACCGGACCCGGTCAGGGACCCGGTAGGCTCGGTGTCTCACCGGCGGGCTGTCCCCAGTGTGCACATCGTGAACACACCAGTTGGTGACCCGGGGGGTCAGGGAGAAGAGGTCGGAAAATTGTCTGAGGAGCTGGCGGCAGTCCGCTTGTTGCTGGCCAATGAGGGCTGGGGAGAGGTTCACTCCCTCCACGGAACCATCCTGCTCCTTGACACACAGGAGGTCCGGGAGGGGCTCCGACTCATCTTCGGCCCCGTCATCGGTGGCCAGCAGGAGGCTCAGTTCTGTCCGCACGAAGTGAGGCTTGAGGCGGTTCACGTGCAGGACCCGGAGGGGATCCCGAGGCGACTGGACGTCCACCAAGTAGGTGACTTGACTCTTCCTCTCAACCACTTTGTAGGGCCCAGTCCATCGGTCCTGGAGGGCGCCAGGCTTCACGGGGGCCATGACCCACACCTGCTGGCCCGGCTGGAACTCGACCAGAGTAGCATTCTGGTCGTACCAGCGCTTCATTTCTTCTTGACTCGCCTCTAGGTTGGCCTCGGCCAGTTCTCGGAACCTCCTGGTCTGGTTCCGGAGGGCCAGGACATATTGGAACACATCTCGGGGGGTGGTCTGGGGTGCTGCCTCCCACCCTTCCTTAACCAAACTGAGGGGACCTCGGACGGGGTGCCCATAGAGTAATTCAAACGGGCTGAACCCTAAGGACTTCTGGGGGACCTCCCGGTAAGCGAACAAGAGGCAGGGGAGCAGGACGTCCCACTTACGCCGGAGGGGCTCTTCTAGGCCAGCGATCATCCCTTTCAAAGTCCTATTAAACCTCTCTACTAGGCCGTTCCCTTGGGGATGGTACGGGGTGGTGAACTTATAGGACACCCCACATTGTTGCCACAGGGACGTCATATACCTTGATATAAAATTAGTTCCGCGATCGCTCACGACCTCGCGGGGGAAACCCACCCTGGAAAAGATCCCCATCAGGGCCCGGCCCACCACGGGGGCCGTAATGGTGCGCAGGGGAATAGCCTCTGGATAGCGGGTGGCGTGGTCTACTAGGACCAAGATGAAACGGTGACCTTGGGAGGTGGGGGGGTCCAGTGGCCCCACGATGTCGATTCCGACTCGTTCGAAGGGGGTACTGACGACCGGGAAGGGTTGGAGGGGAGCCTTGCGCTTCCCCCCACTCTTCCCACTGGCTTGGCACGTGGGGCAGGACTTGCAGTGTGCCTCTACCGCTGCTTTCATCTTAGGCCAATAAAAATGGGTCACGAGACGGCTGTAGGTCTTGTCCTGACCAGGTGACCGGCGAGGGGGACACCGTGGGCTAAGCCCAGGAGGAAATCTCGGAAGCGGAGGGGTACTACCAGTACCCGTCCGGATCCCAGCTCCACCGATTTCTGTTCACTATACAGGATGTTATTCTCCCAATAGATTCGGTGCGTTCCGGTCTGGTCACCTGCGGCTTGGCCCTCGGCCTGGCGCCGCAGCCCGATCAGGGAAGGACAGGTGGCTTGCTCCCGGCAAAATTCTTCCCGGGTGGGCCCGCCCTCGTGGCGCCAATGGGCCAACTCGGGTAGATCCCCCAACTCGGGTACCGGGGCGGGGTCGGATGGTGCGGGTTCGTCGCTGGCGACGGACCCTTCCGATGGGGGATTGGGAGGACCCCCGGCGGGGACGGTACGGGCTTCTTCGACCGGGGTGCCCTCGACTTCTCTCCGGGGAGTGAGTCGGGCTGTCATAGATCGGGTGGTGGCACACACCCACTCGGGGAGTCCCATCATTCCTAGGTGGGCTTTGCGCTCTACGTGCTTCCAGGGAGAACTCTCCAGGTCGTTCCCTAAGAGGCAGTCGACCGGCTGGGAGGTTCTTACGGCCACCTTGAGTTTCCCTATCACCCCTCCCCACTCAAACGGCACCAGGGCTACCTGACACATACTTTCCCTATTGTCTGCGGATATTACGGGGCAAAAGACATTGGGGAGGATCTGCTCCTCGGGAACTAGGTGCCGGAGGACACCGGTGATACTGGCCCCGGTGTCCCGCAGGGCCTCTACCTGGTGGCCATTGATCTTGACGAGCTGCCCATATTTCTGTGTGTTGGACGGTAGGAGGCTACCAGGGATCATTTCCCTATCCCCCAGGGATACTAGGGCCATAGCGGCGGGTTCCCACTCCTCGGCTTCCTCAACCTCCTCCCCCAGGGCTACGTTGGCTATCTGTCTCGCAGGGGTGACTTGGGTGGCCATGGGGCACTCTGGGTCATTGGCGTAGTGCCCGGGTTTCTGGCAACGAAAACATGTGACGGTCACCCGGTGTCCTCGTCTCCCAGGGGGCCCTGTTACTGGTGGGGGGGCGCTGGGAAAGGTGGAGGTGGTGTCTTCGGGGGGCTAGGCTGGGACTCTCTCGGCCCTCCCTGGTTCCCTCCCCCTCTCTGGCGGGGTGGTCCCTGACTGGTTCGGGGGTACTCTCCTACCATGCCCCGGGAGACCCGGGTGTTGGTCCAGCGGTCGGCCTCCACAGCCAGCTTCCGGGGATCTGTGAGCTTGCTATCCAGCAGATGTTGACGTAGCTCTATGAAGCAGTTCGCAGCCAGATGTTCCCATAACATGAGATCAGTGAGTTCGGCAAGGGTGGTGACCTTGCTGCCCTTGACCCACCCATCGAAGGCCCGACTAAAAAAGTTTACATACTCCACCCAGGTGGTGCCCGGGATCTTCCTGCAGTCCCGGAACCGTTGGCGGTACATTTCTGCGGTGAGGCCGTATCTTGTGAGGAGGGCCTCTTTCATGTGGCTGTAGGAGGTCTGCAGGGAGAGGGGTAGGTCGAGCAGGGTGTCCCTTCCTTCGCTCAGAAACCGCCCCCACAACCCCGCCCCCCAGTCCTTCTGTGGAATCCGATGGGAGGTCATGGCGACCTCGTAGGCCCGAAACCATTGCTGAATGTCATCGTTTTTATAATATTCCTTGACCACATCCTTGGGGATGTGGACCTTCTGTTCCGCTGGGGGGGGCCATCTCTCGGTTCCCCGGGGGCCTCCCGTCCTCATTTCGGGCCTTGAGCTCGAGTTCTTTTAAGCTGCGTTCATGCTCCAGTTGGAGCTTCCTTCCTTCGTGCTCCCGTTGGAGCTTCTTTTCTTCCAGTTCGCCTTGTACGCGCATTTGCTCTACCGCTAGCTTTTTCTCCGCTAACTTCAATTCGCCCTCGATTTTGAGTTTGGCTAACTCGAGTTCATGACTGCGGCTTCTCTCTCTGTCCGCGAGTTCTTCCGGGGATAGGCCCCCGTCTGGTACAATGCCTCGCACCTGATTGTCACTGCTTTCACTTGGAGGGGGTTCGGCTTCGTCGGGGCGCTCCCCCGTGCCTTCCGGGCGGGAGGCCCCGGTCTCCACCCAAGTTTTCAGTGCTTTCTGCAAGTCTTCCTTAGTGTTGAGGCCAGTGGTAGCGATTTTAAGTTCTTTGCAAAATTGCTTTAGCTCTTTGTGTGTGTATTCTTCTAGATGCTCCACCTGGAACACTCTGTTGGCGTTGGTTTCTGCGGAGCTCATGGCGCTTCCTTCTGCCATCTTTGTTGGTCGTGCGTCCGTTGTTCACTGTACGATCTCTAGGTGATGGGCCCGAATCCCGTCGCTTGCCACCAATGTTAGACGGCGACCTCAGAGGAGCCCGGAAGGGGGTCCTGACTTCCCTGAGTCCCACCCGTGTAGTATTGTAGCCGGGCACTGGCGAGAGATTCCCCAGGGGGGAGGAATCTCGCAACTAGGATCGTACTTCTGGCACCACACGACACAGAGAGACCACACTGGGTATTCTCAGAAAACAAGCTTTATCAAATAGGTATCACTGCAAATATGTACACGGTGAGCACGGGCTCAAGAGTCTCGGAAAGGTAGGGGGTAGCGGGACTGTCTCTGGTAACGGTTCAAAGCAGGGACGTATCCGGCGCACAGCTCACAATCCTCGAGCTGGGGGATACGGGGTCGGAGTCGGGGTCCGGCGGGACCGTGAGAGTCTGGGGGAGCCGCGAGTCACTCAGCAGGGCTCAGGTACAAGTTCGGAGGTCTTACGATCTTCAGGGAGCCGCGAGTCACTCAGCAGGGCTCAGGTACAAGTTCGGAGGTCTTACGATCTTCAGGGAGCCGCGAGTCACTCAGCAGGGCTCAGGTACAAGTTCGGAGGTCTTACGATCTTCAGGGAGCCGCGAGTCACTCAGCAGGGCTCAGGTACAAGTTCGGAGGTCTTACGATCTTCAGGGAGCCGCGAGTCACTCAGCAGGGCTCAGGTGGTTTCAAGTTCCAGGAGCCGCGACCACGTCAGCAGGCTCTCGTTGTTCCAGCGTCGAATCTGCCGGACAGACCCCGAGCACCCCTTGTTATAGGTCGACCCCTCTTTGATGTCCGGAGTCTGTGCAGGCAGGGGTCTTGTCACCTGGGGGTCGCTTGTCGGGACTTCCTGCTATAGTCTTTTGATCCTTACAGGGCCGAGTCGGGAGGAGTCCCAGACACCCAGCAGGCGTGGAGCCAGCCCTCAGGGAGGCCGGAGGGCCGATCAAAACCCATCGTCCCGGGGGAGTTCAGAGGTGCGATAGAAACTGCTCCTCCTTCTCTCATCCCCTGGAAGCGTGATGTCCTCCAGCCGGAGTGGCGCCTCTAGGCCCGGGTCGCGCTGGGGCCGGGCGGCCATCTTGGTGCATGAAGTGGGCACGCGGGCCCGGGGTGGCCGAAAGGAGAGAGGCCAGGGACGGGGATGTCCGGGTCGGTGCGTGTGTCCTGGTGGGGAGGTTCGGCTGGGCCGTGTGTTTGGGCTGCAGGTACCAGGTTTCGGTGGTGCGGGGGCACGGAGGGCCATTCTACGAGGCCGGGTCCAACACTGTCATGGCAGCATGCTCCATGGGGGGACAGCTACATCACCTGGGAGCCCCACTGCCAAATCACACTACACCCACCAGCAGGCCCTGTCACACACACCCCTTACACAAGCACACACCCCCGGGACAGGCAATGGATTTACCCACTCTCACAATGGACATGCCACACAACAAGACCAATACATAGCCGAAGAAGCATCCAAGACAAAAATCAACATGTCAAAGACTCAGGAGCACATATCAATCTGTCCCCCACAACATACCCACCCACAAGTGAACATTGAGGAGAATGCTAGGCACATACAACTACCTGGAGAAACTGTGCCAACTTGAATATGTATGAAACATGGATGTTGCATAAAACAGCATTAACATTGTCTTTCTCTCACACACAGGGCAACGTGATGGATCTCCCCCCAACAATGGGGGTGAAGAATCACAGTCCCAGGCTCGGGAGGAACCTGATCCCACCGGCAGCGACGCCTCTCAACACTCCGCGGATGACCCCGACCCACCTGGACCCTCTGGTGTTCAAGCCCCTGCAGCACCTGCTTCAGGAACATCTATGCCAACCACCACCCCCATTCCTGCCACATCCCAGGAGACACTGAGGAGCCCTGCCCGCACTGAACAACTGAGCCAGTCTGACCTGGAGGGACAAGGTTCGCCGGGCACTCAGGAGGAGGCAGACATCCCCGCAACTGCCATCCCTCAGGGGTCCCGTAGACCCGATGTGCCCACAACGGCAGGCCAGGCTCGTGTGGGCAGGGGTGGTGGGAGTGGAGGCAGGCGGAGCCAAGAACCTGACCAGCCAGCTGAAGGGACTGGTATGTCACACATACGCAACATCATGGACGCATACCGGCGTGACACCAGGGTCATCAGCCAGTTAGTGGAGACCCTCACAGAGATTAAGAACCAGCAGGCTGAGCAACACGCCAGTCAACAACAACACCAAGGACGGATGGAGGCAAGACTGGCTGAGCTCCTGGCGGTGCAAAGGGACATAAGCCATTCACTCCGTCGGATCGCTGACAAAATGGGCAACCCTCCCTGTGCCACCAGGCGAAGACCACCACCAGCCACAGGGAGGGAGGAGGAGGAGGATTCATCCGACGGAGCGTCCCAAGCATAGTCAAGGCCTGCATCTGAAGGTCCTGCAAGGAAGGGGGGTCATCCACGGAAAAGATCGTGAGAGGCAGCAGGCCATCCACATCTCCCAGGTCACCTGGCCTGGCACCTGGCCTTCATGTGCAACAGCATCACCTCATTGACTGACATTCTCTGCCACATGGACTTGCTGGTCACAGTCTGACCAATGATGCCAAACACTGTAGTCTGGACTCTGCTGACTCCAAATGCCAAGAATCTCATCTCCCCCTGTGAACTTTGGATTCTATGCTCCCTGTATAGCACCAATTTTTTTGCACAAATCACGCTCCAGACCGAGAATAAAACAAAAAAATTGAAAATTGATGTTGCAGTCATTTAGCATGAATCCACAACATACGTGTGGGAAAATGTCAAACTATGCCTGAGTGTTGAACTAACTCCAGCCATCCATACCCTGGGATCTGAGTCCGGTCGAGGACACACACATGGGTCACAATGTATCATCCAATGCAAACATGGAGCCCAATACTCACCCGTGATGGCCTCAAGCTGCTGAGGGGGGGCTTGCAATACTGTGCGGGGAGAGACCTATTTGGAAGAGTATCATGAAGGCGTAGAGGTCCTGGGTCATGTGGAGGGGCCCGTTGAGGGAGTCCCAGGTCTGTTTTGTGAGGTGGGAGAACTATCTCCTGCATACTGTAGTTCTGTGGATGTGAAGAATGGTGGCCAGAGCAAGGTTGGATGCACGGAGTTGGGCCAACGGGGTCTTGGATGACAGACATCCAAGGTTGGTTTGGGGTCTGGGGTAGTGGACTGCCTCCCGAGTGTGGGTGAGGAGTCTGAAGGTCATCCTGCAGCAGACAGTGAGCCATTGCAGCTATCTCAGGTAGACGGGGATGTAGCTGGGGCGGGGATGTTGAAGCTGAGGTGTGCGGATGCACCCTGGATGTGGACAAGTTCTCCTGGAGTTTGGCTGTTCTTGCTCCGTAGAGGGCGGTGCTGTAGTTGACCCAGCTGGTGTTGTGGACCTGGGGGACGGTCTGTCTTGCCTTGGAGTGGATCTATCTGTGGACCATGTGCATCATGTGGAGGGTGTTGCAGCATGAGGTACAGATGCTGTTGAGTTGCATGGCAATTGTGAGCAACGTGTCCATGATGAACACCATCTTGCGTGCATGGGCACTGGGTGCTGGTGCAGTGCCCCGGCGGGTGGGACACAAGGAGTTGAACCAGCTGTAAGGGGACAATCCTCAGATGATTACCTCAGTCCTGTCCAAGTCCAGCCTCAGGTGGCTAATGTTCAGCCATTCGTCAACGGACCTCATGCCTCCTTGAAGGTTGTAACTGGCAATGGCTGGGTCTTTGGTGAGGGTGAGGAGCAGCTGGCTGTCAATGGCATACGAGAAGATGAGGTTGTGTGCGCATGTGATGGTGGAGAGGGGGGTCATTGACACATTGAAGATTGTCACGCCGAGAGATGAGCCCTGGGGCATCTGCCAGATGACCCCGGTGTACTACATGCTGAAGGCTTGAGGCAGACTCCCTGGGCCTTGCTGGTGAGCTACTTGCTGATTTCATCCAGGGCCCTCCTCTGGATACCAGTTTTGGAGATGTGTGAGCTGACAGTGTGGTAGCACATGGTGTAGAATGCTGTTGAGAGGTCAAGGGGGGTGTTCTCACCATTGTTGAGCAGGGCAAAGTTGTCGGTGGTTGTGGCAATGATGACGGTTGCAGTGGTGTGATTACTGTGGAAGATGGTCTTGTGCAGGTTGCCTGGAGCTGTTTGCGTGGAGGAATTTTGTCAGTTGCTCGTTGACTGTCTTCTTGATGACATTTGCTGGGTAGGGAAGCACAGTGATGTTCCTGGAGAGCCTGCGGACTGCCGTCCGTTGTCTAAGAAGGGCCTGGGTCTCTGCATGCCTCCATCTCCCATGGAATGTGGCAAACTCAAAGGATACATTCATGCCGTGATGGACGGGGGCTACAAGGATGGGGAATGATGTGGTTGAGATGTTGTGTGGGAAGGGGCCTGATGGAGATCCCCAGTGGATGTTGCACATGAGCCTGGTGCTGTATTTGCTGCTGATGGGAGTCCAGAACCTGAGGGGGGTTAGTCCCGCGGATAATATTGCTGTCTGCCTCTGTGTGCCAAGGCTGGCATGTATGTCCATGAGCTTGCAGTGCTAGAAAGTTGCAAGGGATTGGCTCAGCCTTGCAAGGGTGGGGTGTCTTTTGGATGGAGAGCTGCTGTCAGTGCACTCACAATGCTGATGAGCTACTTGATGGCGTGTGTTTTGGTGCCTTGGCCCTATCCAAAGGATTTCCACTTGTCCTTGATGATGATGTGGTGATGGCTGTGTGTGCCATTTTCCAGGGCTGTAAGATCACTGATGGTTCTTTGGGTCACAAGCTTTGCACAAGAGTCCCGCTAGACCTGTATGAGTCCAGTAGGTCTGCCTTGTCCCAGGTGGCTTAACTGTTGTTGAGCGTCACAGGAAAGTCCGTCAATGTGAGTACATTTTCTGATCCAGTGTGTGAGGTTGCAGGGTGTGGCGGTGGTGTTGGTTCCACTGTCCAACACAGCATGTCTGTGTTGACTTACATCAAGCATCTTTGGGGGATCGGTAGCGGGGTGTGGGCCAGTGTGTTGCTTGTCGGAGACGTGGATGCAAATGTTGATGGACCAATGATGGATGCTGGTGTGGTTCTCCTCCAGCCAGAACTTACTGGCCCCCAGCCACAAGTAGCCTGTGGAGGTGAGGGCATGCGTGAAGATGTACGTGTTGATGGCTTTGTGGAATTGTGGATGTAGGCCTGGAGATCTGTAGATGAGTGTTACTCTGAGGGTTGCCAGGGGGTTGGTGCCAAACAGGATTTGTGACCCTGAGGGTGTACTTGTGAATAGATAGCAATTCATCCTCCGGGATTGTTGGTGCCGTCCCTGCGGGTGCTCTTGTATCCGTTTGAGATGGCAATGAAGAAGTTGTGTGCTGAGGATGCCTTTATCCCGGTTACTGTCATGAGGTTGATGTGTGGGCCTGTTGTGTGGAGGAGGTAACAGAGTCCAATGGCGTGCTGTTGGACAGAGCCGGTGTGGAGTAGGAGGCCCATGACCTGGTTGTTGGGACAGGGTCTGGTATGCGGGGCAGCGCTGTGTAGGCAGTTGGAGTTGCACACTCAGCATGCAAAGGTGTTTTGTGTGCGCTTAGGGGTTGCCTGAGAGCAGGCGGTTGTTTGTCTGGTGGGCATTGCTCGGAGGGTGGCTGCAACATGAGCCTGTTGTGTGATGTGGGTCATGCAAGGACATGAGGGTTGTGCACTGTGCACGTTGCAGGTGCTGACGGTCCTGCCTTTGGCACGGCGTGGGTGCTACAGTGGCACAGACAAGCTGCTGCCTGCATAATGAATGGGTGGAGGGAGGAAGGGAGGAGCATCTTGGAGGCGTGTGGGTTGCCGAAATAGGGCAGTGGGTGGGCCCTTGCTGCAGGGGATGCTGCAGCAGGCGGGAGTTTAGAGAAAATATGCAGAAAGTAGCACACAAAGACAAGGAGGTAAGAAAGGACTACTGCAACAGTTGTATGTAAAGGAAAGGAGTGTCAGGCTACTCATGGCTCACTCAAAGAAAATGGATGAACAATCACCAAAAATTACAGCCACAGGATCAGAAAACAGAAGGCTGAGCTGCGCACAGGAGACACACCCTCAGCAGGCATTGACGGCCCGTTGTGGGGAGCAACCTGCACAAATACATACACAACCAGGTACTTCATGCACAATACAGATTATTAGCCATGAACAACTGCATGCATGTTGCCGAACAACACAGACACTCATATGCACAATCTTTGACAACTATGCCATAGATGACGCATGCAAAGTGGCAAGAGACCTGCAGTGACAGAGATGAGGCACTATGGAGGGTGATGAACACCTTTATTACCCAAACTCAACATTAAGGGAAATGCATCCATATGAACAGACTCACAGGTCAGTTGACAGAACATGTGGGACATACGCTGGACCCCCCCCTTCACAACACGGATGTTGTAAATCCAAATGAACTGGCACACAAGTTAAGGGGATGAGCCAAACACATCCTGCTGCACACAGAGAGGCTGCCATTCCCCAAAGAGCCTGTTGTGGGGATGTCCCACACTATGTCCACCCGTAGCATCCAGTATGTTTCAGAGGCAAGGTTTACACACATTGATGCCTTCATCTGACTCCCCAATCCAATACAGATGACTGTCACGAAGGGTGACTATCAATTCATGGGAGTAATGCTACCTGTTATGTGCTCCATGGTGAGTAGACATGTATGCATGGTAACACAACATGCACAGAAGCAGTCCCCACACATTCCCAACCCATACCACCACCAAAAAGCCTTGCTGCAATCCTTACCCAAACTGACATTTCAACATGTCCATGCATGGAACGCTGATTCAGCACACGTCCCAGTACTCATGAGGAATAGCAGGAGGACAACCAAGACACGAGCAGACAACAGGCGCAAGAACCTGGGAATGACAGACAGACAAGAAGTCAGCTAAAAGAATTTTCTCCGCACACATGGTCAGTTACTAAACATGAACAATGTTGTACCCATGCAAATAGCAAAGAAAGTCTCTCCGCAAAACTGTGTGACATGACATCATCACTCGAGTGACACATCAGAACACACATCTAAGTCACTTTCCCATCAGTCAGCTGGACACACACATTGCAACACATGCCACCCAAGGCTACAAGCGTGCACACTCAGACCCATTATGAGAAGAAGTTGCGTATAAGCTGACTCCGGATATCCTCCTCCTTCTTCTCATCACTTGCCTTGTGCCCAAGTCCTTCATCCTCCACGGGTGGATGTTCCTGCTCATCCTGATCCAGGATGAGTGGCACTGCCTTCTCCACTGCCATGTTGTGCAGCATGCAGCACACAAGGAAGATTTTGCAGACCTTCTCTGGTGCATATGGGAGGGACCCGCCTGTCTTGTGAAGGCACCGGAATCGGCTCTTCGGGAGGCCAAACGTCCTCTCAATCACTCGCCTGGCCTGCCCGTGTGCATTGTTGTAACGGTGATCTGCAGCTGATCCTGGGTTGCGGAGAGGTGTCATCAGCCATGGCATGTTGGGATATCCAGAGTCCCCTACATGGAAACATCATGTAAATAAGTGGGTCAGGAGATGCCGTAAGAGCCACAGATACCGCAACACACAGGACACACAGAGTATACCCACAAACAAGACAGGCTCGTTCGTTGTGCAGCCGCAGCATCATTTCTGGCACCCTGCTACGCCTCATGATGTAGGCATCGTGTGCTGACCCTGGAAAACGTACACAGACATGGGAAATCAGCATGTTAGCAAGACACACCACAAGGGCATTTATAGAGTGGTAATGTTTACGGTTGCGATAGGCTACCTCCTGTGCCTGTGGTGGTACCAAAGCCACATGTGTCCCATC
Organism: Triturus cristatus; assembly: GCF_964204655.1. Classification (NCBI taxonomy): domain Eukaryota; kingdom Metazoa; phylum Chordata; class Amphibia; order Caudata; family Salamandridae; genus Triturus; species Triturus cristatus. The sequence continues at coordinate 852,648,838 of NC_140586.1, read as the reverse complement.
AATGGACCCAATGACATGGGGCATCCCTCCCAGGGCATAGAAATCACCCTTGACATCTGTCAACTCCCCAGGAGTAGGAAATGTGATGAATTCATCAAGGTGCTCCAACATGGCTGCCAAAACATCACGCAGGACACGGCTGAACATTGTCTTTGACATCCCACCAACATCAGCTATGGTCAATTGAAACGTACCTGTGGCAAAAAAATGTAGGGATGCCATCACCTTCATCTTGGGGGTCAGCGCAGTAGGATACCTGTGATGCGGTTGGAGGTGTGGTGCCAGCTTGTCTGTCAAGTCCTCAATCAACTGGCGAGTGAATCTGTACCGCCGGATGCAGGCACGTTCCCTCATGGTAGCCAAGTTTGTCATTGTTCGTGGGGCAGGCGGTGCCCTGCAGGAAATTGTATTGGATAACGAAGATTGAGAGTCTGCCAACATCAATGTCAATGAACATAGCACATGCTAAACTGCTACTAGACATCATGTAAATACGTAGTCTGGTCTGTGCAATACATCCAGGACACATATGCCAGCTTGCTGACACTCCTACGAAAAGCCAAATACACCTGTTGATTGTCAAGTCTACATGACATGCCGTGAAACGAGCTGGGGGCCAGTATGAGTGAACAGCAAGAGACATCACCGGAGTGACACACATCCACATAGCTGCATTGGAACAATGTCATCTCATACAGACAGCTGACTGCAAGGTAGATGCACAGGTCACATGGAATGTCAAATGTACAGATCAAACACATTGCGATGAAGGGGTACACATGAAAACCAAAAACACCGACATTGAGATGACGCAGATATGTATTACTTGAAAAATATGATGTCCGATGCACACAGACCCTGCTTCCGTGGAAATCCACATGTGGCATGGTGTGCGTAGATGTGTGCCATGCCCATCTCCACACAGACACATGTTGGATGCAGCAACAGCAGATGTAGTTGACAGAACACTAACAGCAAGCTCATGGGAACACATGACACACACCTGACAAAGTCACATAGGTGCAAGCTGATCGTGACATGTCAGTTGATAGAGTGTCCCTGGCAAACATGAGACAGGTGTGGGTGGTGGTAACTGTGCCATAGCAGTAATGCTGGGCATGACACGTTTGGACTCCAGACACAAATGTGCCAAGTGTGAAGGTGATGTGTGCCACATAGTGCCCCATCACACATGACATGTGTACACAGGTCTTCACACACCAATTGTGCAACTACATGAGAAGACCTGTGCAATATCACTGCATGACACACCTAGGCCCTGCACTTGAAAGTATGCAATTTAAAGTACTTGATGGACAGCCTTGTGCGAGTCGTAGCCCTCCATTCCGGGCGTGTGTGCCTGGTATCACCAGTGTAAGCGTGTGATATGCACCGTACACCCGCATTCAGAGCATGTGTGCGGTCCGTATCACTATTGTAGTGGTGCCGTAGGGGTACGCATGAAACGCACCGTACACACACTTTGAGAGCGTGTGTACGGTTCGTATCACTATTGTAGTGGTGCCGTAGGGGTACGCATGAAACGCACCGTACACACACTTTGAGAGCGTGTGTACGGTTCGTATCACTATTGTAGTGGTGCCGTAGGGGTACGCATGATACGCACCGTACACACCCTCTGAGAACGTGTGTACGGTCCGTATCACTATTGTAGTGGTGCCGTAGGGGTACGCATGATACGCACCGTACACACGCTCTGAGAGCGTGTGTACGGTCCGTATCACTATTGTAGTGGTGCCGTAGGGGTACGCAAGATGCGTACCATACACATGCTCTGAGAGCGTGTGTACGGTCCGTATCACCATTTTAGTGGTGCCGTAGGGGTACGCGTGATGCGTACCGTACACACGCTCTGAGAGCGTGTGTACGGTCTGTATCACTATTGTAGAGGTGCTGTACGTGTACGTGTGAAACACACCGTACATGTTTTTTGGATTTAAAAATTGCATAGGGGACAAGTATTAGGCCCAAAATGCATGCTGGTTGTCATGGATACAGAGATTTCAGTTGCAATGTGTCCATCAGGTGGCCTGGAAGAGACAGTTGGCCAAAAAATACAATGTTGCAAAGTGGTGGTTGCCTTGCAATGATGCTCAAAATTTGAACCATGGAAATACGTGTCATTGGTGTATGTTTAAAGGGATCGGAGGAAACGTAGGATGCAAATGAGTTTGACCAATCACTATGTAATCCTGTAAATGAAAGCCCCTCAACAAGACAGATATAAGGCAGCCAGAACCCATGAGAGGGCCTGCACAACTTTCCAGTCGACCACACTGCTGCTGTCTCTGCTTCCTCTGGCACCATGTCGCGGACTGTGGAAAGGGCCCAGCCATTCACCCTCGAGGAGAATGAGGCCTTGCTGGACGTCCTCCTCCCACAGTACCTCAAGCTGTATGGGAGACCAGGGGAGCAGGTGAGTGCTGACTCCACTACCTTTGACTGTGCACCATTTGTGTGACTGTCACTTCTGGCATTGTGTCCAGGTGTGACAGACATGCAATGTTGTTTAGAGTGGGTCCCAGGGGGTGACATGCCTATGTCTCTCATGCAGAGCATGATGTAGTTCCTGTGTGCACTCCTCACTTGCATTATGCTTAGTGTGACATTCACTGCATAGTGCATGACACATTCAGCATGGCAAATCCTTGGTGTTTTTTTTCCCTACAGTCCTGAGGTGATTGGGTGCCCCCCCTCCCGGTGTGACAGGTGACTGTACCCACAGATGTGTATGAGTTGAGTGAACCTGTGGTGAGAGTGTCCAAGTGATGGGTATGACCTCCTGGACATTGATGTGTGTGAATGTTCATTGTCATGTGGGTGAGTGTGTATGTGAAGTGTTGCACCACAGCTGCATGGAGGAGGCAACAGCTCTACCGATCTGATGTGAGAAGTAAGCCGTGCTGTGTGTCTGACTTGCTGAGCTAGCACGACACCTGTGACACCCCACAGGCAAGTGGCACATGTGCAGAGTGAGGTTGGTATCCGCTTTTGTCAATGGCAGGTGATTGATCTGTGCCTGGGTGTGTCTGTGTACTCTGCTGAGGGTACGTCAGTGGACTGGGACATGTGACTGCTTGGAGGTGCTGTCCATCAGCCTGCTGTTGCATGTGATGCACAGTGTGTGCCATGATCAGGGAGTGTGTCACACCCCTTATGCCACCTGTGTACTTTCAATGCCATGTAGTGCATTGGGGCTTCCACACAGGCCAATGTTGATTTGAGAATGAGGAAATTCCTTGGCAGCATCCTATGCCCTGTTCAACAGATCAAAGATGTTCAAATGTGTGTCTCTGTGACATGGAGCAGGTGTAGTGATGTTGTCTCACTTTGTCATCCTCACAGGTAACTGCCTACGAGAAGGGGGTGATCTGGAGGGAGATCGCCAGGGCCGTGAGATCGGTGGGGGATCGCAGTCGGCGCCTAGCCCAAGTCCGCAAAAGGTGGCAGGACATCCGGTGCTGGACCCGGCGGATCGCCTGGGTCCAGCTGGGGCTCTCACCTCCTCGCCCCCAAGGCGGGCGCTGATGCCTGACCCCCCACATGACGCGTGTCCTGGCGGTGGTCTTTCCTGACCTGGATAGGCAGTTACAGGAGAGACTGCAGCAAGGAGGGGGTAGGTACATGGCTGTTTGTTGTGTTGTTGTGTTGTGTGTCACCAGCTTTTGGAAGTGCTCTGTAGCCTGGATACACTGCCAGAGTTTAGATGTGCAGTGCTTTTTCTGTTCCCCAATGTCAACCGGTGCTCTTATTCATCCCTTCCCCTCCTTGACATGTGTCCCCTGGTCTGTGTGTAATCACATTTGCACATGGTCATCTAGGCTGGCAGTAAATCTCAGTGCACATTGCTTTCTGCATCATGTGGGAGGGTGGTCTGTGACATGTGTTGGTACCTTGCCTGTGCCATGACCTGTTCACTCTGTTGGGGGTCCATATTTGTTTGCACTGATGATGACTCTCAACATAGGAGTGTGAGGTTTCAAATGAACACCCTTGCAGCATGCATGACCAATGCTGTGGCCTCAGACATGATGTGCATGAGTGGGAGATATGCATAGTAAAATGACGGTTGTTCATGGTACAGTCAGCTCATTCCAGGACCACGTATCAGTGTGCCCATTACAGTCCCCTGAGACACCCTGGCCTCGTAATCATGTGTGTCATCCAACACTGTGCCCATTCTCTGTGGGTTCAGCATAGGTCTGCCTCTGTGGCATTGTTCCCTGGCCTCATTTGTTATCTAATGTGTGCTACATGTGTCCACTGGACAGGGAGACACCGTTTGGCTAGTGCATACTCACACTGGGCAGTGCCTGTGTTGCTATTCACAACAATCTGTTGATGGTTGTTTGTCACAAATATGTGTTGCCAGCCTCACAAGGTGATGTTGTGTACATTTTGGTATTTTTCCTGAACATTTTTGTTAACCCTGATTAAGATTTGTCACTTCTTGATCTGTCTCAATCACATTGTCTCAGGTATGGGGGGTTTGTGCGGGAGAGGCCTACATGGCCAACCCTGATTTCTCCTTGCCTGGTCTGACCTGTGTGTGAGAATTGGCTGGACAAAGACTCACCGTGCAGTGACCCAGTGATGTTGTGCAGGGCTTAATGTTCGTGGTGTGCAGCCTGTGTCATTTTTTACAAAACATGATTCCTGCTCCTACATTTTTGGCACCTGTGTGTGGTTCAGATGCAACGCAGTTTGGTCTTTGTGTGTGGACATTCTGGCTTGCCATGAGGCTGGCTCCTCAGTACAGCTCTGCCTTTTTAATACACAATTGCAGGCCCATGAGCTTATGCATTGTCCTGGGTTTGGACATGTGTGCCACTCCACATGACAGGCAGTGGGTCAGATGTGTAGCCAACTGTGTCATTAGTTAACGGATGACCATGTGACAACTGACATAATTCAAGTTGAAAGTAAAAAATGATTGTACCTTGGCACTCACAACACTTGTCAAAAGGTCTTCATGTTTTCAATGGGTTACTTTGATGTTTTGTTGTTAAGAACAATGATGTGCCTGCATGACAGATCACTCCCAAGGAAGTGCACACCAAACCACTTTTACACTTCCAGGGAACACGCAGGCACATTTTAAAAGAAGCCACTGTTCGAATAAAATGGTGTTGCAGATTATACTTATACATGTTCCCACAGTGGTCTGGAATTTGGGTAAGTCCTTGGTTGTTGGTGATACCAACTTACGAGTGTCAAGACATCAAGACCTACGTGGGCCCATGTATATGTACTTTCTGCTACACCATTTATTTCTAACAGTGGCTTCTTTTAAAAAGGTGCCAGCCTCATCAATGGCTGTGTAAATGTATTTTTGTGTGCACCTCCTTGGGAGACATCTTTCATGCAAGCAAATGGGTGTTCTGTTCACAAAATGGCACATTCCCACACTCAAAACATGTCGATTGTGTAAAGTCTTGTGAGTCCCAAGGTATCCAAACTATTTTGGTTTTGTGTTCCAAAGTACTTACAGGTCTAAGAGTGTGTTGACACCTTGAGTATTGAGGTGTGTTAGTTTGCCTTGGGTGCACCACTACTGTTTCTTTCAGGGTAAACAAGAGGTGGCATGACTTAATTGTATTGCTGTGCTCACCTGTTCACAGACACTAGCTTCTCAGTGTATTTCTCATTCAAGTTGTGGCCTGGTGTGTCCTTTTTTTCCTTGTGTCCAAGTGGCATAGTGGGTCTAACAACTGGGGAGGAAGTCCCCGGGCAGGGGAGTTGAGTCCCCCACCACCTCAGCTCCCTCCCCCATGAGCGCTGCTCCCCATCCCTCGCCCACCACACCCTCCCTTGACCCTGGGCAATCCTCTGGTGCAGGGGTTAGCCTGGATGCACTTGCTGCGGTGTGCAGCGCCGAGCTCACCACCACCTTCGGCGCTGCCCCACCCCCTGTGGTGGAGACATCTACCCCTGCACCCACCACAGCTACCCTTCCCCCTCCTGTCCCTGCGGTGCCTGGTCCTTCCCCACATGATGCCCCCCCGGTCGACGAACCTGAGGGTTCCAGTGTGCAGGCAAGCTAGGGGGAGACACTGTCCCATACGTCCCCCCAAGGACTTGAATAATGGACTGGCCATTGGCCTTTGTATATAGTGTTATTTTCTACTTTTTTTTGTGCTGAATAAAACATTTTTTTTTACTTTGAACACTATTGCATTTCAGGTACTTGATGTTGGTGCTGAGGCTCCTGGAGTTGGTATTGTGGTAATGTGTTATGGTTCTGAGAAATGTTTTAGTCTGATGGTCATGAGGTGGACCATGGTATCTGCATGCCATCACAATGTCTCTGCAAAGAATCATTGGTAGTGTTCCTTCCTCTGTGGCACCTGACATCTTCCCTGCAAACAGTTGCACAATTGTTGTGCTGACCTGTGTCAACATTTCCTTTGTTGGTGACTGATCCCTTCAACAATGGCCATGCCTGCTCACTGATGTCGCCTGCTGAATCGTCTGTGGCATCCTTGCTAGTCACTGTACTTGTGTTTTGAGTATGTCGAAATGCCTTCATGGATAAATTGACCCTTTTCAGCACTATGCATGTGCGTAATCACGGCCTAGCACACAAATGGTACTTGTTATGCAGGGTATTTGGGCACCTGACTCACAATTGTGGGCATTGTATCTATGGGAATTCCACCCTACTCCTTCCATGAGAGACAACATCTTTGTGGCTGGCCCAGCACCTGGACATTCCTATCAGTCCTGGGATGTGCGTGACAGTGTGTTTCCTTTGGCTATCTTAGTTTTGTGGGCAGTTACATGACTATACAGTCTTGTGGCATGATCTCAGTGTGTGTATTGTGCTGCATCCGCCATGGGTGGGTATGCATGGGGTTATTTGTCCTCACACCCACATGTGGTGTGTCATGCAGTTGGTGAAATACATCCATCCTCCTGGGAGTGGGACACTGCTGTCAGCGATGTGTTATTAGGGCACTATCATCATAGTCCAAAGTTAGGGATGCGTACGTACAACCATGTAGGTGTGGTCATCTGATAATGAGGTACAAACCCCCGTGTCTCTGTCCACTGTTGGTAGTCCTCTGCACCCACACAAATATGTCTGCCCACTGCTGGTATTCCTCTGCACCCACCCCCATGTCTCTGTCCACTGCTGGGAGTTCTCTGCACCCACCCCCATGTTTCTGTCCACTGCTGGGAGTCCTCTGCACCCACCCCTCATATTGCAGGCCACTGCTGGGAGTCCTTTGCACCCACCCCTCATATTGCAGGGCACTGCTGGTAGTCCTCTGCACCCACCCCAATGTCTCTGTCCACTGCTGGTATTCCTCTGCACCCACCCCATGTCTCTGTCCACTGCTGGGAGTCCTCTGCACCCACCCCTCATATTGCAGGCCACTGCTGGGAGTCCTTTGCACCCACCCTCATATTGCAGGGCACTGCTGGTAGTCCTCTGCACCCACCCCCCATGTCTCTGTCCACTGCTGGGAGTCCTCTGCACCCACCCCCATGTCTCTGTCCACTGCTGGGAGTCCTCTGCACCCACCCCTCATATTGCAGGCCACTGCCGGGAGTCCTTTGCACCCACCCCTCATATTGTAGGGCACTGCTGGTAGTACTCTTTACCCACCCCCATGTCTCTGTCCACTGCTGGGAGTCCTCTGAACCCACCCCTCATATTGCAGGCCACTGCTGGGAGTCCTTTGCACCCACCCCTCATATTGCAGGGCACTGCTGGTAGTCCTCTGCACCCACCCCCATGTCTCTGTCCACTGCTGGGAGTCCTCTGCACCCACCCCCATGTCTCTGTCCACTGCTGGGAGTCCTCTGCACCCACCCCCATGTCTCTGTCCACTGCTGGGAGTCCTCTGCACCCACCCCCATGTCGCTGTCCACTGATGGGAGTCCTCTGCACCCACCCCTCATATTGCAGGCCACTGCCGGGAGTCCTTTGCACCCACCCCTCATATTGCAGGGCACTGCTGCTAGTCCTCTGTACCCACCCCCATGTCTCTGTCCACTGATGGGAGTCCTCTGCACCCACCCCTCATATTGCAGGCCACTGCTGGGAGTCCTTTGCACCCACCCTTCATATTGCAGGGCACTGCTGGTAGTCCTCTGCACCCACCCCCATGTCTCTGTCCACTGCTGGGAGTCCTCTGCACCCACCCCCATGTCTCTGTCCACTGCTGGGAGTCCTCTGCACCCAACCCCATGTCTCTGTCCACTGCTGGGAGTCCTCTGCACCCACCCCTCATATTGCAGGCCACTGCTGGGAGTCCTCTGCACCAACACAAATATGTCTGTCCACTGCTGGGTGTCCTCTGCACCCACCCCCATGTCTCTGTCCACTGCTGGTAGTCCTCTGCACCCACACAAATATGTCTGTCCACTGCTGGGAGTCCTCTGCACCCACCCCCATGTCTCTGTCCACTGCTGGTATTCCTCTGCACCCATCCCCATGCCTCTGTCCACTGCTGGGAGTCCTCTGCACCCACCCCTCATATTGCAGGCCACTGCTGGGAGTCCTTTGCACCCACCCCTCATATTGCAGGGCACTGCTGGTAGTCCTCTGCACCCACCCCCATTTCTCTGTCCACTACTGGGAGTCCTCTGCACCCACCCCCATGTCTCTGTCCACTGCTGGGAGTCCTCTGCACCCACCCCCATGTCTCTGTCCACTGATGGGAGTCCTCTGCACCCACCCCTCATATTGCAGGCCACTGCCGGGAGTCCTTTGCACCCACCCCTCATATTGCAGGGCACTGCTGGTAGTCCTCTGTACCCACCCCCATGTCTCTGTCCACTGATGGGAGTCCTCTGCACCCACCCCTCATATTGCAGGCCACTGCTGGGAGTCCTTTGCACCCACCCCTCATATTGCAGGGCACTGCTGGTAGTCCTCTGCACCCACCCCCATGTCTCTGTCCACTGCTGGGAGTCCTCTGCACCCACCCCCATGTCTCTGTCCACTGCTGGGAGTCCTCTGCACCCAACCCCATGTCTCTGTCCACTGCTGGGAGTCCTCTGCACCCACCCCTCATATTGCAGGCCACTGTTGGGAGTCCTCTGCACCCACCCCTCATATTGCAGGCCACTGCCGGGAGTCCTTTGCACCCACCCCTCATATTGCAGGGCACTGCTGGTAGTCCTCTGTACCCACCCCCATGTCTCTGTCCACTGCTGGGAGTCCTCTGCACCCACCCCTCATATTGCAGGCCACTGCTGGGAGACCTTTGCACCCACCCCTCATATTGCAGGGCACTGCTGGTAGTCCTCTGCACCCACCCGCATGTCTCTGTCCACTGCTGGGAGTCCTCTGCACCCACCCCCATGTCTCTGTCCACTGCTGGGAGTCCTCTGCACCCAACCCCATGTATCTGTCCACTGCTGGGAGTCCTCTGCACCCACCCCTCATATTGCAGGCCACTGCTGGGAGTCCTCTGCACTCACCCCTCATATTGCAGGCCACTGCTGGGAGTCCTCTGCACCCACCCCCATGTCTCTGTCCACTGCTGGTAGTCCTCTGCAAACACACAAATATGTCCGTCCACTGCTGGGAGTCCTCTGCACCCACCCCCATGTCTCTGTCCACTGCTGGTATTCCTCTGCACCCATCTCCATGTCTCTGTCCACTGCTGGGAGTCCTCTGCACCCACCCCTCATATTGCAGGCCACTGTTGGGAGTCCTTTGCACCCACCCCTCATATTGCAGGGCACTGCTGGTAGTCCTCTGCACCCACCCCCATGTTTCTGTCCACTACTGGGAGTCCTCTGCACCCACCCCCATGTCTCTGTCCACTGCTGGGAGTCCTCTGCACCCACGCCCATGTCTCTGTCCACTGATGGGAGTCCTCTGCACCCACCCCTCATATTGCAGGCCACTGCTGGGAGTCCTCTGCACCCACACAAATATGTCTGTCCACTGCTGGGAATCCTCTGCACCCACCCCCATGTTTCTGTCCACTGCTGGTAGTCCTCTGCACCCATCCTCATGTCTCAGTCCACTGCTGGTAGGCCTCTGCACCCACACAAATATGTCTGTCCACTGCTGGGAGTCCTCTGCACCCACCCCATGTCTCTGTCCACTGCAGGTATTCCTCTGCAGCCACCCCCATGTCTCTGTCCACTGCTGGGAGTCCTCTGCACCCAACCACATATGTCTGTCCACTGCTGGGAGTCCTCTGCACCCACACCCATGTCTCTGTCCACTGCTGGTATTCCTCTGCAGCCACCCCCATGTCTCTGTCCACTGATGGTATTCCTCTGCACTCACCCCCATGTCTCTGTCCACTGATGGGAGTCCTCTGCACCCACCCACATATGTCTGTCCACTGCTGGTAGTCCTCTGCACCCACCCACATATGTCTGTCCACTGCTGGGAATCCTATGCAGCCACCCACCCACCCAACCACCCCTTTGGTGCAGTACACTGCTGGCCTGGGCCTACACACACACCAATATGAAGGTAACATGCTCCACCAGGCCATAACCCAACATTCGTGGCGTGTGTACGCCTTGTATCCCAAATGTACTGGTGCCGTAGGGGTCCGTGTGACACGGACTGTACCCCCGCATTCATAGGGTGTGTACGGTCGGTATCATGCATACCCCTACAGCACCACTACAATAGTGATACGCACCGTACCCCCGCTATGAATGTGTGGGTACGGTGCATATCATGCGTACTCCTACGGCACCACTACAACAGTGATACGCACCATACCCACACATTCATAGTGTGGGTACGGTCCGTATCATGATTGTACTGGTGCCGTAGGGGTACGCGTGATACGCACCGTACCCACACACTCAGAGCGTGGGTACGGTCCGTATCACGCGTACCCCTACGGCCCCACTACAATCGTGATACAGACCATACCCACGCTATGAATGTGTGGGTACGGTGCGTATCACTGTTGTAGTGGTACCGTAGGAGTACGCGTGATACGCACCGTACCCACACATTCATAGCGTGGGTACGGTGCGTATCACTATTGTAGATGGGCCGTAGGGGTACGCGTAATACGGACCGTACCCACGCTCTGAATGCGGGGGTACGGTGCGTTTCACGCGTACCCCTACGGCACCAGTACAATAGTGATACGCACCGTACCCACACATTCATAGCGTGGGTACGGTCCGTATCACGATTGTAGTGGTGCCGTAGGGGTACGCGTACACATCCAGTTCCGTTGCTGCGGGACGCAGGGATTGGTGGACACGCCCCCCCGAAATGACCAGACCCTGGAGGTAATGTGTGGCATCCATATTGTAGGTTTTGATTTGGGTATGGGGTGTGTTTCCTGCCCCTCACCCCCACCCTGGGCCCTGGGTGTTGTTCTCACCTTCTGCGGCTTGTGTGAGGTAAAAATTACTGTTAGACGGCGACCTCAGAGGAGCCCGGAATGGGGTCCTGACTTCCCTGAGTCCCACCCGTGTAGTATTGTAGCCGGGCACTGGCGAGAGATTCCCCAGGGGGAGGAATCTCGCAACTAGGATCGTACTTCTGGCACCACACGACACAGAGAGACCACACTGGGTATCCTCAGAACAAGCTTTATCAAATAGGTATCACTGCAAATATGTACAAGGTGAGCACGGGCTCAAGAGTCTCGGAAAGGTAGGGGGTAGCGGGACTGTCTCTGGTAACGGTTCAAAGCAGGGACGTATCCGGCGCACAACTCACAATCCTCGAGCTGGGGGATACGTGGTCGGAGTCGGGGTCCGGCGGGACCGTGAGAGTCTGGGGGAGCTGCGAGTCACTCAGCAGGGCTCAGGTACAAGTTTGGAGGTCTTACGATCTTCAGGGAGCCGCGAGTCACTCAGCAGGGCTCAGGTGCAAGTTCGGAGGTCTTACGATCTTCAGGGAGCCGCGAGTCACTCAGCAGGGCTCAGGTACAAGTTCGGAGGTCTTACGATCTTCAGGGAGCCGCGAGTCACTCAGCAGGGCTCAGGTACAAGTTCGGAGGTCTTACGATCTTCAGGGAGCCGCGAGTCACTCAGCAGGGCTCAGGTGCAAGTTCGGAGGTCTTACGATCTTCAGGGAGCCGCGAGTCACTCAGCAGGGCTCAGGTACAAGTTCGGAGGTCTTACGATCTTCAGGGAGCCGCGAGTCACTCAGCAGGGCTCAGGTACAAGTTCGGAGGTCTTACGATCTTCAGGGAGCCGCGAGTCACTCAGCAGGGCTCAGGTGAGTTCCAGTTCCAGGAGCCGCGACCACGTCAGCAGGCTCTCGTTGTTCCAGCGTCGAATCTGCCGGACAGTCTCAGAGCACCCCTTGTTATAGGTCGACCCCGCTTTGATGTCCGGAGTCTGCGCAGGCAGGGGTCTTGTCACCTGGGGGCCGCTTGTCGGGGTTTCCTGTTATTGTCTTTTGATCCTTTCAGGGCCGGGTCGGGAGGAGTCCCAGACACCCAGCAGGCACGGAGCCAGCCCGCAGGGAGGCCGGAGGGCCGATCGAAACCCATCGTCCCAGGGGAGTTCAGAGGTGCGATAGAAACTGCTCCTCCCTCTCTCATCCCCTGGAAGCGTGATGTCCTCCAGCCGGAGTGGCGCCTCGAGGCCCGGGTCGCGCTGGGGCCGGGCGGCCATCTTGTTGCAGGGAGTGGGCACGCGGGCCCGGGGTGGCCGAAAGGAGAGAGGCCATGGACGGGGATGTCCGGGGTTGGTGCAGGTGTCCTGGTGGGAAAGGTCGGCTGGGCCGCGTGCTAGGGCTGCAGGCACCAGGTTTCGGTGGTGCGGGGGCACGGAGGCCCATTCTACGAGGCCGGGTCCAACACGCGTCCCCCCCAGCTGAAAGCCGGAGAGAACTGCCCATCACCTTGGGGGGTTCTCTTCGCTGAGGCGGAAGAACCGGGAGAGGCCGTCAGCGTTGGCGTGGTCCGTACCAGGGCGGTGTTCTACGGTGAAGTCCATTCCCTGGAGGGAGATTGACCACCGCAGTAGCTTGGGGTTTTCTCCTCGCATCTGCATGAGCCATCGCAAGGGCCGATGGTCAGTTTGGACCCTGAAATGAGTGCCGAACAGGTAGGGTCGTAGTTTTTTGAGTGCCCAGACCACGGCAAAGGCTTCGCGCTCTATGGTGCTCCACTTCTGTTCTCGGGGTAGCAGCCGCCGACTGAGGAAGGCGACGGGCTGATCTAAGCCTTGATCGTTCACTTGGGACAGGACGGCCCCAATGCCATGCTCGGAGGCATCGGTCTGGACTATAAACTCCTTGGTGTAGTCGGGAGCCTGGAGGACGGGGGCCGTGCACATGGCCTTTTTTAGAGCATCGAAAGCTTCCTGGCAGGCAGCCGTCCATTGCACCTTCTTTGGCTGTTTTTTAGACGTGAGTTCAGTGAGAGGGCCGACCAGGCTGCCATACCCCCGAATGAATCGGCGGTAGTAGCCCGTGAGTCCCAGAAAGGCCCGGACTTCCGTTTGGGTGATGGGTGGGTCCCAGGCCAGGATGGCGTCGATCTTTGGCTGTAGAGGAGCGACCTGGCCACTCCCGACTTGGTGCCCCAGGTAGACTACGGATCCTTGCCCGATCTGGCACTTGCTGGCTTTTACGGTGAGGCCTGCCTGGCGCAGGGCGGTTAGCACTCTCCGGAGGTGCTGGAGGTGCTCACTCCACTCTGAACTGAAGACAGCGATGTCGTCCAGATAGGCCGCGCTGAACTGTTCTAGCCCGGCCAGGACCCTATTTACCAGTCTCTGGAAAGTGGCCGGGGCATTTTTCATCCCGAAGGGCATCACGCGGAAGCGGTAGTGCCCATCGGGGGTGGAGAAAGCAGACCTCTCCTTGGCCCCTTCGGTGAGCGCAATCTGCCAGTAGCCGCAGGTGAGGTCGAAAGTGCTGAGGAACCGGGCGGCCCCTAGTCGGTCAATGAGCTCGTCGGCTCGTGGAATGGGGTGGGCATCGGCTCGGGTAACGTCATTGAGCCCCCGGTAATCCACGCAGAACCGGAGCTCGGGGGCGACACCGGGGGCTGCTGCCTTCGGAACCAGGACCACGGGGCTGGCCCAGGGACTGTCAGAGGGCTCGATCACCCCCAGGGTCAACATCTTCGAGACTTCGGCTTGAATACAGGACCGGACCCGGTCAGGCACCCGGTAGGCTCGGTGTCTCACCGGCGGGCTGTCCCCGGTGTCCACATCGTGAACACACCAGTTGGTGACCCGGGGGGTCAGGGAGAAGAGGTCAGAAAATTGTCTGAGGAGCTGGCGGCAGTCCGCTTGTTGCTGGGCAGTGAGGGCTGGGGAGAGGTTCACTCCCTCCACGGAGCCATCCTGCTCCTTGACACACAGGAGGTCCGGGAGGGGATCCGACTCATCTTCGGCCCCGTCATCGGTGGCCAGCAGGAGGCTCAGTTCTGTCCGCACGAAGTGAGGCTTGAGGCGGTTTACGTGCAGGACCCGGAGGGGATCCCGAGGCGACTGGACGTCCACCAAGTAGGTGACTTGGCTCTTCCTCTCAACCACTTTGTAGGGCCCTGTCCATCGGTCCTGGAGAGCGCCAGGCTTCACTGGGGCCATGACCCACACCTGCTGGCCCGGCTGGAACTCGACCAGAGTAGCATTCTGGTCGTACCAGCGCTTCATTTCTTCTTGACTCGCCTCCAGGTTGGCCTCTGCCAGTTCTCGGAACCTCCTGGTCTGGTTCCGGAGGGCCAGGACATATTGGAACACATCTCGGGGGGTGGTCTGGGGTGCTGCCTCCCACCCTTCCTTAACCAAACTGAGGGGACCTCGGCCGGGGTGCCCATAGAGTAATTCAAACGGGCTGAACCCTAAGGACTTCTGGGGGACTTCCCGGTAAGCGAACAAGAGGCAGGGGAGCAGGACGTCCCACTTACGCCGGAGGGGCTCTTCTAGGCCAGCGATCATCCCTTTCAAAGTCCTATTAAACCTCTCTACTAGGCCGTTCCCTTGGGGATGGTACGGGGTGGTGAACTTATAGGACACCCCACATTGTTGCCACAGGTACGTCATATACCTTGATATAAAAGTAGTGCCGCGATCGCTCACGACCTCGCGGGGAAAACCCACCCTGGAAAAGATCCCCATCAGGGCCCGGCCCACCACGGGGGCCGTAATGGTGTGCAGGGGAATAGCCTCTGGGTAGCGGGTGGCGTGGTCCACTAGGACCAAGATGAAACGGTGACCTTGGGAGGTGGGGGGGTCCAGTGGCCCCACGATGTCGATTCCGACTCGTTCGAAGGGGGTACTGACGACCGGGAAGGGTTGGAGGGGAGCCTTGCGCTTCCCCCCACTCTTCCCACTGGCTTGGCACGTGGGGCAGGACTTGCAGTGTGCCTCTACCGCTGCTTTCATCTTAGGCAAATAAAAATGGGTCACGAGACGGCTGTGGGTCTTGTCCTGACCCAGGTGACCAGCGAGGGGGACATCGTGGGCTAAGCCCAGGAGGAAATCCCGGTAGCGGAGGGGTACCACCAGTACCCGTCCGGATCCCAGCTCCACTGTTTTCTGCTCACTATACAGGATGTTATTCTCCCAATATATTCGGTGCGTTCCGGTCTGGTCACCTGCGGCTTGGCCCTCGGCCTGGCGCCGCAGCCCGACCAGGGAAGGACAGGTGGCTTGCTCCCGGCAAAATTCTTCCCGGGTGGGCCCGCCCTCGTGGTGCCAATGGGCCAACTCGGGGAGATCCCCCAACTCGGGGACCGGGGCGGGGTCGGATGGTGCGGGTTCGTCGCTGGCGACGGACCCTTCTGATGGGGGAACGGGAGGACCCTCGGCGGGGACGGTGCGGGCTTCTTCGACCGGGGGGCTCTCGACTTCTCTCTGGGGAGTGGGTCGGGCTGTCATAGATCGGGTGGTGGCACACACCCACTCGGGGAGTCCCATCATTCCTAGGTGGGCCTTGCGCTCTACTTGCTTCCAGGGAGAACTCTCCAGGTCGTTCCCTAAGAGGCAGTCGACCGGCTGGGAGGTTCTTACGGCCACCTTGAGTTTACCTATCACCCCTCCCCACTCAAATGGCACCAGGGCTACCTGACACATACTTTCCCTTTTGTCAGCAGATATTACGGGGCAAAAGACATTGGGGAGGATCTGCTCCTCGGGAACTAGGTGCCTGAGGACACCGGTGATACTGGCCCCGGTGTCCCGCAGGGCCTCTACCTGGTGGCCATTGATCTTGACGAGCTGCCCATATTTCTGCGTGTTGGACGGTAGGAGGCTACCAGGGATCATTTCCCTATCTCCCAGGGACACTAGGGCCATAGCGGCGGGTTCCCACTCCTCGGCTTCCTCAACCTCCTCCCCCAGGGCTACGTTGGCTATCTGTCTCGCAGGGGTGACTTGGGTGGCCATGGGGCACTCTGGGTCATTGGCGTAGTGCCCGGGTTTCTGGCAACGAAAACATGTGACGGTCACCCGGTGTCCTCGTCTCCCAGGGGGCCCTGTTACTGGTGGGGGAGGAGCCGGGAAAGGTGGAGGTGGTGTCTTCGGGGGGCTAGGCTGGGACTCTCTCGGCCCTCCCTGGTTCCCTCCCCCTCTCTGGCGGGGTGGTCCCTGACTGGTTCTGGGGTACTCTCCTACCATGCCCCGGGAGACCCGGGTGTTGGTCCAGCGGTCGGCCTCCACAGCCAGCTTCCGGGGATCTGTGAGCTTGCTATCCAGCAGATGTTGACGTAGCTCTACGAAGCAGTTCGCAGCCAGATGTTCCCATAACATGAGGTCAGTGAGTTCGGCAAGGGTGGTGACCTTGCTGCCCTTGACCCACCCATCGAAGGCCCGACTAAAAAAGTTTACATACTCCACCCAGGTGGTGCCCGGGATCTTCCTGCAGTCCCGGAACCGTTGGCGGTACATCTCTGGGGTGAGGCCGTATCTTGTGAGGAGAGCCTCTTTCATGTGGCTGTAGGAGGTCTGCAGGGAGAGGGGTAGGTCGAGCAGGGTGTCCCTTCCTTCGCTCAGAAACCGCCCCCACAACCCCGCCCCCCAGTCCTTCTGTGGAATCCGATGGGAGGTCATGGCGACCTCGTAGGCCCGAAACCATTGCTGAATGTCATCGTTTTTATAATATTCTTTGACCACATCCTTGGGGATGTGGACCTTCTGTTCCGCTGGGGGGGCCGTCTCTCGGTTCCCCGAGGGCCTCCCGTCCTCATTTCGGGCCTTGAGCTCGAGTTCTTTTAAGCTGCGTTCGTGCTCTAGTTGGAGCTTTCTTCCTTCGTGCTCCCGTTGGTGCTTCTTTTCTTCCAGTTCGCCTTGTACGCGCATTTGCTCTACCGCTAGCTTTTTCCCCGCTAACTTCAATTCGCCCTCGATTTTGAGTTTGGCTAACTCGAGTTCATGACTGCGGCTTCTCTCTCTGTCCGCGAGTTCTCCCGGGGATAGGCCCCCGTCTGGTACAATGCCTTGCACCTGATTGTCGCTGCTTTCACTTGGAGGGGGTTCGGCTTCGTCTGGGCGCTCCCCCGTGCCTTCCGGGCGGGATGCCCCGGTCTCCACCCAAGTTTTCAGTGCTTTCTGCAAGTCTTCCTTAGTGTTGAGGCCAGTGGTAGCTATTTTAAGTTCTTTGCAAAATTGTTTTAGCTCTTTGTGTGTGTATTCCTCCAGATGCTCCACCTGGAACACTCTGTTGGCGTTGGTCTCTGCGGAGCTCATGGCGCTTCCTTCTGCCATCTTTGTTGGTCGTGCGTCCGTTGTTCACTGTACGATCTCTAGGTGATGGGCCCGAATCCCGTCGCTTGCCACCAATGTTAGACGGCGACCTCAGAGGAGCCCGGAATGGGGTCCTGACTTCCCTGAGTCCCACCCGTGTAGTATTATAGCCGGGCACTGGCGAGAGATTCCCCAGGGGGAGGAATCTCGCAACTAGGATCGTACTTCTGGCACCACACGACACAGAGAGACCACACTGGGTATCCTCAGAACAAGCTTTATCAAATAGGTATCACTGCAAATATGTACAAGGTGAGCACGGGCTCAAGAGTCTCGGAAAGGTAGGGGGTAGCGGGACTGTCTCTGGTAACGGTTCAAAGCAGGGACGTATCCGGCGCACAACTCACAATCCTCGAGCTGGGGGATACGTGGTCGGAGTCGGGGTCCGGCGGGACCGTGAGAGTCTGGGGGAGCCGCGAGTCACTCAGCAGGGCTCAGGTACAAGTTTGGAGGTCTTACGATCTTCAGGGAGCCGCGAGTCACTCAGCAGGGCTCAGGTGCAAGTTCGGAGGTCTTACGATCTTCAGGGAGCCGCGAGTCACTCAGCAGGGCTCAGGTACAAGTTCGGAGGTCTTACGATCTTCAGGGAGCCGCGAGTCACTCAGCAGGGCTCAGGTACAAGTTCGGAGGTCTTACGATCTTCAGGGAGCCGCGAGTCACTCAGCAGGGCTCAGGTGCAAGTTCGGAGGTCTTACGATCTTCAGGGAGCCGCGAGTCACTCAGCAGGGCTCAGGTACAAGTTCGGAGGTCTTACGATCTTCAGGGAGCTGCGAGTCACTCAGCAGGGCTCAGGTACAAGTTCGGAGGTCTTACGATCTTCAGGGAGCCGCGAGTCACTCAGCAGGGCTCAGGTGAGTTCCAGTTCCAGGAGCCGCGACCACGTCAGCAGGCTCTCGTTGTTCCAGCGTCGAATCTGCCGGACAGTCTCAGAGCACCCCTTGTTATAGGTCGACCCCGCTTTGATGTCCGGAGTCTGCGCAGGCAGGGGTCTTGTCACCTGGGGGCCGCTTGTCGGGGTTTCCTGTTATTGTCTTTTGATCCTTTCAGGGCCGGGTCGGGAGGAGTCCCAGACACCCAGCAGGCACGGAGCCAGCCCGCAGGGAGGCCGGAGGGCCGATCGAAACCCATCGTCCCAGGGGAGTTCAGAGGTGCGATAGAAACTGCTCCTCCCTCTCTCATCCCCTGGAAGCGTGATGTCCTCCAGCCGGAGTGGCGCCTCGAGGCCCGGGTCGCGCTGGGGCCGGGCGGCCATCTTGTTGCAGGGAGTGGGCACGCGGGCCCGGGGTGGCCGAAAGGAGAGAGGCCATGGACGGGGATGTCCGGGGTTGGTGCAGGTGTCCTGGTGGGAAAGGTCGGCTGGGCCGCGTGCTAGGGCTGCAGGCACCAGGTTTCGGTGGTGCGGGGGCACGGAGGGCCATTCTACGAGGCCGGGTCCAACACGCGTCCCCCCCAGCTGAAAGCCGGAGAGAACTGCCCATCACCTTGGGGGGTTCTCTTCGCTGAGGCGGAAGAACCGGGAGAGGCCGTCAGCGTTGGCGTGGTCCGTACCAGGGCGGTGTTCTACGGTGAAGTCCATTCCCTGGAGGGAGATTGACCACCGCAGTAGCTTGGGGTTTTCTCCTCGCATCTGCATGAGCCATCGCAAGGGCCGATGGTCAGTTTGGACCCTGAAATGAGTGCCGAACAGGTAGGGTCGTAGTTTTTTGAGTGCCCAGACCACGGCAAAGGCTTCGCGCTCTATGGTGCTCCACTTCTGTTCTCGGGGTAGCAGCCGCCGACTGAGGAAGGCGACGGGCTGATCTAAGCCTTGATCGTTCACTTGGGACAGGACGGCCCCAATGCCATGCTCGGAGGCATCGGTCTGGACTATAAACTCCTTGGTGTAGTCGGGAGCCTGGAGGACGGGGGCCGTGCACATGGCCTTTTTTAGAGCATCGAAAGCTTCCTGGCAGGCAGTCATCCATTGCACCTTCTTTGGCTGTTTTTTAGACGTGAGTTCAGTGAGAGGGCCGACCAGGCTGCCATACCCCCGAATGAATCGGCGGTAGTAGCCCGTGAGTCCCAGAAAGGCCCGGACTTCCGTTTGGGTGATGGGTGGGTCCCAGGCCAGGATGGCGTCGATCTTTGGCTCTAGAGGAGCGACCTGGCC
Source organism: Triturus cristatus (assembly GCF_964204655.1). Lineage (NCBI taxonomy): Eukaryota > Metazoa > Chordata > Amphibia > Caudata > Salamandridae > Triturus > Triturus cristatus. The sequence goes on along the minus strand of NC_140586.1, from coordinate 852,629,007 downwards.
ACTCCCGACTTGGTGCCCCAGGTAGACTACGGATCCTTGCCCGATCTGGCACTTGCTGGCTTTTACGGTGAGGCCTGCCTGGCGCAGGGCGGTTAGCACTCTCCGGAGGTGCTGGAGGTGCTCACTCCACTCTGAACTGAAGACAGCGATGTCGTCCAGATAGGCCGCGCTGAACTGTTCTAGCCCGGCCAGGACCCTATTTACCAGTCTCTGGAAAGTGGCCGGGGCATTTTTCATCCCGAAGGGCATCACGCGGAAGCGGTAGTGCCCATCGGGGGTGGAGAAAGCAGACCTCTCCTTGGCCCCTTCGGTGAGCGCAATCTGCCAGTAGCCGCAGGTGAGGTCGAAAGTGCTGAGGAACCGGGCGGCCCCTAGTCGGTCAATGAGCTCGTCGGCTCGTGGAATGGGGTGGGCATCGGCTCGGGTAACGTCATTGAGCCCCCGGTAATCCACGCAGAACCGGAGCTCGGGGGCGACACCGGGGGCTGCTGCCTTCGGAACCAGGACCACGGGGCTGGCCCAGGGACTGTCAGAGGGCTCGATCACCCCCAGGCTCAACATCTTCGAGACTTCGGCTTGAATACAGGACCGGACCCGGTCAGGCACCCGGTAGGCTCGGTGTCTCACCGGCGGGCTGTCCCCGGTGTCCACATCGTGAACACACCAGTTGGTGACCCGGGGGGTCAGGGAGAAGAGGTCAGAAAATTGTCTGAGGAGCTGGCGGCAGTCCGCTTGTTGCTGGGCAGTGAGGGCTGGGGAGAGGTTCACTCCCTCCACGGAGCCATCCTGCTCCTTGACACACAGGAGGTCCGGGAGGGGATCCGACTCATCTTCGGCCCCGTCATCGGTGGCCAGCAGGAGGCTCAGTTCTGTCCGCACGAAGTGAGGCTTGAGGCGGTTTACGTGCAGGACCCGGAGGGGATCCCGAGGCGACTGGACGTCCACCAAGTAGGTGACTTGGCTCTTCCTCTCAACCACTTTGTAGGGCCCTGTCCATCGGTCCTGGAGAGCGCCAGGCTTCACTGGGGCCATGACCCACACCTGCTGGCCCGGCTGGAACTCGACCAGAGTAGCATTCTGGTCGTACCAGCGCTTCATTTCTTCTTGACTCGCCTCCAGGTTGGCCTCTGCCAGTTCTCGGAACCTCCTGGTCTGGTTCCGGAGGGCCAGGACATATTGGAACACATCTCGGGGGGTGGTCTGGGGTGCTGCCTCCCACCCTTCCTTAACCAAACTGAGGGGACCTCGGCCGGGGTGCCCATAGAGTAATTCAAACGGGCTGAACCCTAAGGACTTCTGGGGGACTTCCCGGTAAGCGAACAAGAGGCAGGGGAGCAGGACGTCCCACTTACGCCGGAGGGGCTCTTCTAGGCCAGCGATCATCCCTTTCAAAGTCCTATTAAACCTCTCTACTAGGCCGTTCCCTTGGGGATGGTACGGGGTGGTGAACTTATAGGACACCCCACATTGTTGCCACAGGGACGTCATATACCTTGATATAAAATTAGTGCCGCGATCGCTCACGACCTCGCGGGGAAAACCCACCCTGGAAAAGATCCCCATCAGGGCCCGGCCCACCACGGGGGCCGTAATGGTGCGCAGGGGAATAGCCTCTGGGTAGCAGGTGGCGTGGTCCACTAGGACCAAGATGAAACGGTGACCTTGGGAGGTGGGGGGGTCCAGTGGCCCCACGATGTCGATTCCGACTCGTTCGAAGGGGGTACTGACGACCGGGAAGGGTTGGAGGGGAGCCTTGCGCTTCCCCCCAACTCTTCCCACTGGCTTGGCACGTGGGGCAGGACTTGCAGTGTGCCTCTACCGCTGCTTTCATCTTAGGCCAATAAAAATGGGTCACGAGACGGCTGTGGGTCTTGTCCTGACCCAGGTGACCAGCGAGGGGGACATCGTGGGCTAAGCCCAGGAGGAAATCCCGGTAGCGGAGGGGTACCACCAGTACCCGTCCGGATCCCAGCTCCACTGTTTTCTGCTCACTATACAGGATGTTATTCTCCCAATATATTCGGTGCGTTCCGGTCTGGTCACCTGCGGCTTGGCCCTCGGCCTGGCGCCGCAGCCCGACCAGGGAAGGACAGGTGGCTTGCTCCCGGCAAAATTCTTCCCGGGTGGGCCCGCCCTCGTGGTGCCAATGGGCCAACTCGGGGAGATCCCCCAACTCGGGGACCGGGGCGGGGTCGGATGGTGCGGGTTCGTCGCTGGCGACGGACCCTTCTGATGGGGGAACGGGAGGACCCTCGGCGGTGACGGTGCGGGCTTCTTCGACCGGGGGGCTCTCGACTTCTCTCTGGGGAGTGGGTCGGGCTGTCATAGATCGGGTGGTGGCACACACCCACTCGGGGAGTCCCATCATTCCTAGGTGGGCCTTGCGCTCTACTTGCTTCCAGGGAGAACTCTCCAGGTCGTTCCCTAAGAGGCAGTCGACCGGCTGGGAGGTTCTTACGGCCACCTTGAGTTTACCTATCACCCCTCCCCACTCAAATGGCACCAGGGCTACCTGACACATACTTTCCCTATTGTCTGCAGATATTACGGGGCAAAAGACATTGGGGAGGATCTGCTCCTCGGGAACTAGGTGCCTGAGGACACCGGTGATACTGGCCCCGGTGTCCCGCAGGGCCTCTACCTGGTGGCCATTGATCTTGACGAGCTGCCCATATTTCTGCGTGTTGGACGGTAGGAGGCTACCAGGGATCATTTCCCTATCTCCCAGGGACACTAGGGCCATAGCGGCGGGTTCCCACTCCTCGGCTTCCTCAACCTCCTCCCCCAGGGCTACGTTGGCTATCTGTCTCGCAGGGGTGACTTGGGTGGCCATGGGGCACTCTGGGTCATTGGCGTAGTGCCCGGGTTTCTGGCAACGAAAACATGTGACGGTCACCCGGTGTCCTCGTCTCCCAGGGGGCCCTGTTACTGGTGGGGGAGGAGCCGGGAAAGGTGGAGGTGGTGTCTTCGGGGGGCTAGGCTGGGACTCTCTCGGCCCTCCCTGGTTCCCTCCCCCTCTCTGGCGGGGTGGTCCCTGACTGTTTCTGGGGTACTCTCCTACCATGCCCCGGGAGACCCGGGTGTTGGTCCAGCGGTCGGCCTCCACAGCCAGCTTCCGGGGATCTGTGAGCTTGCTATCCAGCAGATGTTGACGTAGCTCTACGAAGCAGTTCGCAGCCAGATGTTCCCATAACATGAGGTCAGTGAGTTCGGCAAGGGTGGTGACCTTGCTGCCCTTGACCCACCCATCGAAGGCCCGACTAAAAAAGTTTACATACTCCACCCAGGTGGTGCCCGGGATCTTCCTGCAGTCCCGGAACCGTTGGCGGTACATCTCTGGGGTGAGGCCGTATCTTGTGAGGAGAGCCTCTTTCATGTGGCTGTAGGAGGTCTGCAGGGAGAGGGGTAGGTCGAGCAGGGTGTCCCTTCCTTCGCTCAGAAACCGCCCCCACAACCCCGCCCCCCAGTCCTTCTGTGGAATCCGATGGGAGGTCATGGCGACCTCGTAGGCCCGAAACCATTGCTGAATGTCATCGTTTTTATAATATTCTTTGACCACATCCTTGGGGATGTGGACCTTCTGTTCCCGCTGGGGGGGCCGTCTCTCGGTTCCCCGAGGGCCTCCCGTCCTCATTTCGGGCCTTGAGCTCGAGTTCTTTTAAGCTGCGTTCGTGCTCTAGTTGGAGCTTTCTTCCTTCGTGCTCCCGTTGGAGCTTCTTTTCTTCCAGTTCGCCTTGTACGCGCATTTGCTCTACCGCTAGCTTTTTCTCCGCTAACTTCAATTCGCCCTCGATTTTGAGTTTGGCTAACTCGAGTTCATGACTGCGGCTTCTCTCTCTGTCCGCGAGTTCTCCCGGGGATAGGCCCCCGTCTGGTACAATGCCTTGCACCTGATTGTCGCTGCTTTCACTTGGAGGGGGTTCGGCTTCGTCTGGGCGCTCCCCCGTGCCTTCCGGGCGGGATGCCCCGGTCTCCACCCAAGTTTTCAGTGCTTTCTGCAAGTCTTCCTTAGTGTTGAGGCCAGTGGTAGCTATTTTAAGTTCTTTGCAAAATTGTTTTAGCTCTTTGTGTGTGTATTCCTCCAGATGCTCCACCTGGAACACTCTGTTGGCGTTGGTCTCTGCGGAGCTCATGGCGCTTCCTTCTGCCATCTTTGTTGGTCGTGCGTCCGTTGTTCACTGTACGATCTCTAGGTGATGGGCCCGAATCCCGTCGCTTGCCACCAATGTTAGACGGCGACCTCAGAGGAGCCCGGAATGGGGTCCTGACTTCCCTGAGTCCCACCCGTGTAGTATTGTAGCCGGGCACTGGCGAGAGATTCCCCAGGGGGAGGAATCTCGCAACTAGGATCGTACTTCTGGCACCACACGACACAGAGAGACCACACTGGGTATCCTCAGAACAAGCTTTATCAAATAGGTATCACTGCAAATATGTACAAGGTGAGCACGGGCTCAAGAGTCTCGGAAAGGTAGGGGGTAGCGGGACTGTCTCTGGTAACGGTTCAAAGCAGGGACGTATCCGGCGCACAACTCACAATCCTCGAGCTGGGGGATACGTGGTCGGAGTCGGGGTCCGGCGGGACCGTGAGAGTCTGGGGGAGCCGCGAGTCACTCAGCAGGGCTCAGGTACAAGTTTGGAGGTCTTACGATCTTCAGGGAGCCGCGAGTCACTCAGCAGGGCTCAGGTGCAAGTTCGGAGGTCTTACGATCTTCAGGGAGCCGCGAGTCACTCAGCAGGGCTCAGGTACAAGTTCGGAGGTCTTACGATCTTCAGGGAGCCGCGAGTCACTCAGCAGGGCTCAGGTACAAGTTCGGAGGTCTTACGATCTTCAGGGAGCCGCGAGTCACTCAGCAGGGCTCAGGTGCAAGTTCGGAGGTCTTACGATCTTCAGGGAGCCGCGAGTCACTCAGCAGGGCTCAGGTACAAGTTCGGAGGTCTTACGATCTTCAGGGAGCCGCGAGTCACTCAGCAGGGCTCAGGTACAAGTTCGGAGGTCTTACGATCTTCAGGGAGCCGCGAGTCACTCAGCAGGGCTCAGGTGAGTTCCAGTTCCAGGAGCCGCGACCACGTCAGCAGGCTCTCGTTGTTCCAGCGTCGAATCTGCCGGACAGTCTCAGAGCACCCCTTGTTATAGGTCGACCCCGCTTTGATGTCCGGAGTCTGCGCAGGCAGGGGTCTTGTCACCTGGGGGCCGCTTGTCGGGGTTTCCTGTTATTGTCTTTTGATCCTTTCAGGGCCGGGTCGGGAGGAGTCCCAGACACCCAGCAGGCACGGAGCCAGCCCGCAGGGAGGCCGGAGGGCCGATCGAAACCCATCGTCCCAGGGGAGTTCAGAGGTGCGATAGAAACTGCTCCTCCCTCTCTCATCCCCTGGAAGCGTGATGTCCTCCAGCCGGAGTGGCGCCTCGAGGCCCGGGTCGCGCTGGGGCCGGGCGGCCATCTTGTTGCAGGGAGTGGGCACGCGGGCCCGGGGTGGCCGAAAGGAGAGAGGCCATGGACGGGGATGTCCGGGGTTGGTGCAGGTGTCCTGGTGGGAAAGGTCGGCTGGGCCGCGTGCTAGGGCTGCAGGCACCAGGTTTCGGTGGTGCGGGGGCACGGAGGGCCATTCTACGAGGCCGGGTCCAACAATTACTATTCCAACTCCAGAGAGTGCAACAGTAGGAAAAGTGTTGGATAGCGTAGGGGTAAAAATTACTATTACCACTCCAGAGAGTGCAACAGTAGGGAAACTGTTGGATAGCGTGGGCCTTAAAAATTTCATACATATCAATTAAATAATTTTTCTAATTAAATAATGAATTATTAATAAATTAAACAACAATTTAATTATATATACCAATAAATTAAAATTAAAAATTACTTGAATAACATTAAATTACTTCCCACCCTATTCCCCTATAAACCCACAACTGCTCCACATACACATTAACACAATTCATATAATTATCAATTAATCAATTAATCAAAAAAAAATATTAATTAATAATTAATTATCAATAAAATAATTATAAATACCAATAAACACAAATTAATAATTACTTAATTATAACAAATTACTTCCCACCCTATTTCCCCATAAACACACAACCCACTCCTAAACTTAATTAACACAATATATTTCTCAATTAATCAATTATTAAAAATTAATTACCAATTAATATTTAATAAACAAATTAATTACCAATTAATAATTAATAAACAATAAATTAATTATCAATGCCATTTTTTATATTAATTACTTTATTATCGTTAATTTACTTCCCACCCTATTCCCCTATAAACCCATAACCTGCTCCAAATAAAAATGAACACAATTAATATAATTATCAATAAATAAATTAATAAAAATGAATTACCAATTAACAATTATTTAACAATAATTTAATTATCAATACTAATAAATGAAAATTAATAATTACTCAATTACAACTAAAATACTTCCCACCCTATTCTCCTATAAACCCACAACCTGCTACGGAACTAAAATGCTAAATTTACTTTTAAAAAAATTAGTAACTTCTAAACATTTAATACATATATTTAAAAAAAAATACAAAACATAACAAAAAATATGGAAAAGATACACATAAAATACATACTAATATACACAACACTAACATAAACATCGATATTATTAACAACAATATTTGTGCTAACGATATTACTAACTTCGATAGTAACAAAAACGATGAGACAAATTTACAAGCCCCTTGCGCCTCATTTACGCCGCCGTTGCGTCACTTTTGTGACGCAGCGGCGGCGCAAATCCTGCGCCATGGTGCGGGGTACTTACAACGTGACGCATCTGGGAGATGCGTCACGTTGTAAAGCCCTGCGCCACATGTAGGCATTCCTGCGAAGGTGCAGGAACACCTCCTAAAAGTGGCTGAGTGAAATCTTCACTTTTAGGCCCATGCTACGTCAAAACCCTGTGCCTGCCTGAAGCAGGCGTATGGATTGACGCAGCATTAACAAGATAGGGTCCCCAGACCATTGCTGGAGCTGCGTCGCGCTTGCGACGCAACTCCAGCAATGCGCCACTTTTACGGCACAGATGCGTCACGCATCTGTGCCGTTTTTACCCCATCCAAGGTGGCGGAGCTGTGGCGCACAATAACTGGCGCATCCCTGCTGATATGCTGGAATGCGCCAGGTATTGTAAATATGCCTCTATATTTCTTACCTTATGGTCAATATTCTGGTCACCGATATTCTTGATGTCGATATTCTGTCCCTACAATACTTAAAACTCGATATTTCTGTAGGTTGAAAAAAAAACTTGATATTATGTCTGTTCACCAGAAGCAAGGCAAGCGGCTGTAAATAGTGCTTGGTTTACCCATATTCAAGCAGATAAACCGTTCCTTGCCAGACAGCGAGGGCTTTGAGAGAAAGAGAAGCACAGGTCTGGTAGAAGACACGAGTAGGGCCTGCAGGAGGGGCACCCGGGAAAGTACAATTGAAGGCCCTGGCTGTGTCTCCGGCTGACAGCAGATAGTACAACATTACTCACAGCAATGTATGTGATTTGAGTGATGGGGGAGGGATGGAGCAGCTTTTAGTGGGGTGGGTAAGAGAAGTCTCCATGCAGAAAAGTAGCCTTGGGGCCGCCCAGGCTTCGACATCAACTTGGTGTATGTGTGCAGTATGTACCTGCCTTCCTTCTTTCTCAGGGGCAGATTTACTAGAAAGTGATGCATCTGTAGAGATGTGTCACTTTTCCTGCGCCACCCTGAGAAACCCTTGCGCCACCATGGATGTGCCGTATTAACAATACGACGCACCATGGTGCAAGGATTGACAGATGTGTCAGAAATTCTGGCGCATCGGTTGGGGCAAAAGTCACGCATTGCTGGAGTCATGTTGCAAGCACAATGCAAATGCATTTTGAGGCCTAATCCCACTACACTGCGTCACTCCTTACCCCTGCTTAAAGCAGGCATAAGGTTCTGACGCAGTGGCGTCCGAGAAGTGAAGCAGTGAAATCTTGTAGATTTCACTGCGTCACTTTTACAAGCCTTTCTTGCGTGGGAACGCCCCCCCCCTGCATACATTATACCTGACGCAGGTAAAATGTGACGCAGGGCTTTACAACGTGACGCATCTCCCTAGATGCGTCCCGTTGTAAATTGCCTGCATTTTTACACCGCTGCTGCTTCACAAAAGCTGCCAGGGGCTTGTAAATCTGCCCCTTAATATTTACAATTACATCAAACCATGTAACTGAGAAGCAACTATAAAATTGAAAAACCCCCACTTCTATTGGGATAAACGTCACATGTCTGCCAGGCAATGGTCTCAGGGCCGCCCGACTTCACCGTCAGCATGGAGCATTCCTAGATGGTTTCAGCTGCCTATGAGAATAAAGCTGAGGGCTAGGGCTAAGTCTTGAGGATGTCACGTGACACAGATGACACCCAATGAGAGAGCGAGTATGTTCTGAGACGCGACTTCAAGGAAATCCCTATTGTGCAAAGGAGGTCCCGAATCTGCAAAGATCTGATGTAAAACAAAGAGATTTAAAACATAAAGCATTTCAAATAACATTAGTTCTTAACTGTTGTACTGTGAAAACACTGCTGGAGAAAGATAATTCTATTTGGAACCTTAAGAGAGTTAGCTCATTGTAAGAGAAAAAGGAACATAAGCTGGGATATAAATCGCCCCTTCACCTTCAACGCATGCAGGAGGAATAACCATAACTGCTGCAGGGAGTGCGCCCCAATGTCGCCTCAGTTGTTGAGTTTGTTTGAGGCACAGACGAACGTGCATCATGACGAGGCTGCAGGGAGTGGGCGCCACCCAGCAGGAAAAAAGTAGTGCGTGATACTAACCTATATGGTCCATCATGCACTAATGCATGATGGCCCATATATCGGGAGAGGATGTGGTCTGACAGCTAGATTGCCGAATTTGGTGCTGGAAACCAAGGTTCGAGCCTCGCGTCCACATCATGTGATTCTGGGCAAATCACAAAGATGCCGATTCCGATCCGTTAAAAATTTCCCCCGTACGAATCGTATCCGGATTTTTTCCCGTACGAATCGTACAAATACCATACAAACGGGCAAGTACGATTCGTATGTGAAAAAATCCATACGAATCGCATTGGGAAAATTCCCCCACATGTCCTCGGGTCGGAAAAAGTGTCCGACACGTCCCCGGACTGTTTTACGTACGAATCGGCAAACCGAAGTCCGAACGCGCAAGTACGATCCGTCCCGTCCGTCCGAATGCACAACCGTATGGTAAAAACACCGTACGGAGCGAACCGCTATAGCAACCATGGTGATGTCCAAACATGTGCCCGCATACGCGCCGAACACCCACCCCAGCTTACCCCCCCACGTACGCGCCATACCCCCAGCCCACCCCCATAGGTACGGAGCGTACCACCACCCCCGTAGGTATGGAGCATACCCCCACCCCCATAGGTACGGTGCGGACCCCCACCCCCGTAGGTGCGGAGCGTACCACCACCCCCCCAGGTACGGAGCGTACCCCCACCCCACCCGCGTAGATACGGTGTGGACTCCCACCCCCGTAGGTACGGAGCGTACCACCATCCCCGTAGGTACGGAGCGTACCACCACCCCCCCGTAGGTACGGAGCGTAACCCCACCTCCGTAGGTACGGTGCGGACCCCCACCCCCGTAGGTACGGAGCGTACCACCACCCCCCCAGGTACGGAGTGTACCCCCACCCCCCCATAGGTACGGAGCGTACCCCCACCCCCGTAGCTACGGTGCGGACCCCCACCCCCCTAGGTACGGAGCATACCCCCACCCCACCCCCGTATGTACTGTGCGGACCCCCAGCGCGTAGTGCTGTGGGTCTGCATCGTACCTACGGGGGTGGGGGTATGCACCGTCCATACGGGGTGGGGTGGGGGTACGCTCCGTACCTACGGGGGGTGGTTGTATGCTCCGTACCTAGGGGGGGTGGTACGCTCCGTACCTACGGGGGTGGGGGTCCGCACCGTATCTACGGGGGTGGGGTGGGGGTACGCTCACACACACAAACCATGAGCCTTTAAAACAGACCCACTGCTGCCAGACCCCACAGACAACCCACAGCACCATACCTGAACCCTGACTACACCTTACACTTGCACACCTACACACAAACACCTTCACAAACACCCACTCATCACATTCACACACACACATTCACAACCACTCACACCCACCCACAACCATCCACACCCACACCCCACACCATGCCCACAGACAGGAATCCAAAGTTCACAACAGCGGAGCTGGAGATCCTTGTCAACGAAATCATCAGAGTCGAGCCACAGCTCTTTGGAACATTGGTCAGACAGACCAGCGTATCAGCAAAATCAGCCATGTGGCAGAGGATCGTCGAGAGGGTGAATGCTGTTGCGTCCATCAGAAGGACCAGGCATGAATGCCAAGACAGGTGGTACGATCTGCGGAGGACGGTCCGCCACAAAATGACGGATGAATATAACCAGGGGAACATCACTGGAGGTGGCCCGCCCCGCAGACCGGTACACTACCATCCCTTGGAGGAGAAGGTGATGCGCACGCTGCCGCCGGTGGGAGTACACGGAGTAGAAGGAGTCGCCTAGCCTGGTGAGTACACAAACAACTCACCCCACATGGGGTAACCGCATCCACAACCCAACTCCCAATAATGCACGCAACTACCCCAAAGCCATCACCGGACACAACCACATTCCAAAAACACGCACATGCCACTATCGGCTCCATGCCCCATGCACCAAGCAAGGCCATGCCAAGTCACAGGCCACACACAACACCAACACAAGACAGGACGTTGGTGATGGCGGGAGGGTGGTCCTCCAAAATCACATTGTGCAACTCAGATGCAGACACCAATGCCCTCAGCCCATATGGCCTAGGGCACAGCTATACAAGCAGTGTGTCCCGACACTGTACTGTGTCACCTGCAAATGGCGGCTGCGTCGCAGGATGACATGGGTATGAAGGCTCAATTTGCACATAACAGCAGCTAATGAAGAGGCATCACTGTGAAAGAGTGTCAGCACACACCACCGCAGCAGCGCAGACTCAGAGACACTCTGCCCAATGGGGGCCGGGAGATTCTGAACAAAGACACATGAACAAGCCAATGGCATTTGAAAGACCTGCAAAGTGTGTGTGCCCATGAAGCTGGGCTGAGGTGACAGAGGGAGACAGACAGAGGGAGGGAGAGGGAGAGAGAGGGAGGGAGACAGAGGGTGACAGAGGGAGACAGACTGAGGGAGGGAGAGGGAGAGAGAGGGAGAGAGACAGAGGGCGACAGCGGGAGACAGACAGGGAGAGGGAGAGAGAGGGAGGGAGACAGAGGGCGACAGAGGGAGACAGACAGAGAGAGGGAGAGGGAGAGAAATCACTGGGCCATGTGCCAAACTGTGCACGAGTAGATCCCTGATGCAGGCACAAAGCTAAACTTACACCCAGTATACACACTCACTGTGTTTGGTAGAACCCAGTCACAAATGCATAACTTACCTACCTGCATCCTCCAATAGATATGAAAAAGCACCATTTGTCAACGTACAGTGCAACACGTAAGCCGGTTCTGCATCGCCCGCCATGCACGCTCGCTACACTGCTCACTGCGTTCAAAAATGATGCAACAACAAAGAGTGTGTCACACATAGGAAAATTGTTGAAAGCTGTGGCCAAGGGACATACCCATGCACCATGCAAAATGCACAGGGACCTGCCAAGTACAGACAAGGTAGATGACACTTGGCCCTGCTGTAGACAGCACAAGGCAATCCTGTGACCACTGTACACTCAAACACCAACTCCACATGCCACCTACCTACCACAGAAACTCATATTCACTGTCATGCCAGCATGCACCATGAGGGGATAGACACATCACCTGGTAGACCCAAGGACAAATCACACCACACCCAACAGCATGCCCGGTCACACACACACACCCCTTACACAAGCACACACCCCCTGGGCAGGCAACGCAAATTGGCACTCACACAATGGATATGTGACACAACAAGACCAATCCATAGCCAAATAAGCATCCCAACACTCATTAGACAGGCCAAATAACCAGGAGTACATATCAGTTTGTCCCCCGCAACATACCCATCCACAAGTGCACTGTGAGAGGAATGCTAGACATATCCAACTACCCAGAGGAACTGTGCCAACTTGAATATGTATGAAACATGGATGACACATGTAACACCATTAACATTGTCTCCCTCTCACACACACGGCAACGTTGTCGATCTCCCCCAACACTGGGGGGGAAAATCACAGGACCAGGCTCGGCGTGACGATGATCCCACCGGCAGCGACGATTCTCACCACACCGTGGATGACCCCGACCAACCTGGCCCCTCTGGTGCCCAAGCACCTGCAGCACCTGCGTCATGTACAACTGTGCCAACCACCACCCCCATTCCTGCCACATTCCAGGATACACACAGGAGCCCTGCCCGCACACAACAACGCAGCCAGTCTGACCAGGAGGGACAAGGTAATCCAGGCACCCAGGAGGAGGCAGGCTACCCCGCAAATGCCATCCCTCAGGGGTCCCGGAGACCCGATGTGCCCACAACGGTAGGCCAGGCTCAAGTGGGCAGGGGTGGTGGGAGTGGAGGACGGCGGAGGCGCGAACCTGACCAGAAAGCTGAGGAACCGGTTATGTCACATGTCCGCAACATCCTGGAAACATACCGGCGTGACACCAGGGGCATCAGCCAGGTGGTGGAGACCCTCAATGAGATCAAGAACATGCAGGCCGAGCAATATGCCAGTCAACAGCAACACCAAGGACGGATGGAGGCAAGACAGGCTGAGCTCGTGGCGGCGCTAACGGACATAAGCCGTTCACTCCGTCAGCTTGCCGAAAACGTGGGCAACCCTCCCTGTGCCACCAGGCGAAGATCAACACCAGCTACAGGGAGGGATAAGTAGGAGGAGGATTCGTCTGACGGAGCATCACAGACGTCGTCACGGCCTGCTTCTGAGGGTCCCCCCAGGAAGGCGGGTCGTCCACGCAAAAGACCGTGAGAGTCAGCGGACCATCACCATCTCCCAGGTCACCTGTCCTGGCACCTGGACCTCTGGCGCAACAGCAGCACGTCATCCAATGACATTCTCTGCCACATGGACTTGCTGGTCAACGTCTGACCAATGTTGACAAAGACTGTGGCATGGACTCTGATGAATTCCAATGGCAAGGATACCAACTCCCCCTGTGAACTTTGGATTCTAGACACCCGGCGAGCACCTCTTTTCATCCCCCCAAACACGTACCCCACCACTAATAAGAATCATCAAAATCACGAGATGATGCCGTCATTTTGCATTATTCCATAACATGTGTGTGTCGTAATGTCAAACCATGCCTGAGTCTTGAAGTAACTCTAACCATCCATACCCTGGGGTCTGAGGTTGGCACAGGACACACATGGGTCACAATGTATCATCCAATACAGACATGGAGCAACATACTCACCCGTGATGGCCTCAACCAGCTGAGGGGGTGCCTGCTCAACTGTGCGGACAGACCTATTTCGAAGAGCAACAGTCATGCGCAGAGGTCATGGATCATGTGGAGTGTCCTGAGGTGGGAGTCCCAGGTATGTGTAGCCAGGTGGGAGAACTATGTCCTGCATGCTGGAGTCAGGTGGATGTTGAGAATGGTGGCCAGGCCAAGGTTGGATGCATGGATATGGCACAATGGGGTCTTGGATGACACTGGTACAGGGTTGTGTTGGGGTCGTGGTCGTGGCCTGCATCCTGAGTGTGGGCGTGGATTTTGAAGGTCATCCTGCAGCTGACAGTGATCCATTGCAGCTATCTCCGTTGGACGGTGATGTGGCTGGGTCGCCGGCTGTTGAAGCAGAGCTGTGCAGATGCACCCTGGATGTGGACAAGTATCATGGGAGTTGTAACGTACTTGTCCCTAGAGGGCAGGGTAGGATTTGACACGGATGTTGTAGTTGACCTGGGGATGGTCTGTTTTGCCTTGAGGTTGATCGAACTGTGGATCTTGTGCATAATGCAGAGTGTGCTGCAGCCTGAGGTACAGATGCTCGTGATCAGCATAGCACATGTGAGCAAGCAATCCATGATGCACTCCAGCTCGTGCGCGTGGACAATGTGTGCCTGTGCAGGGCCCCTTGCAGGTGGGACACAAGCAGTTGAGCCACCTGTAAGGGGACAATCCGCAGATGAACACCTCAGTCCTGTCCAAGTCCAGCATCAGGTGGCTGATGTTCAGCCATCTGCCAATGGATACCATGCATCATTCAACATGAGAACTGGCTGTGAATGGGACACCAGATGATGATGAGACGCAGTGCGCTTTTCATGGTGTAGAGGGGGATCCTGGACACATTGTAGACTGACACGCTGAGACATGATACCTCTGCCATGTGTCCTACAACGACACCATACTACATGCAGAGGCCTGGAGTAGCACTCCCATGGCCTTGTTGGGGTACAGAGCTGGTGGGGAGTATGAGGGACATGACCTGGTTGTTGTGACAGGCCCTGGAAGGCGTGCCAGCGCTGTGTAGGCAGTTGTAGTTTCACACTCATTCTGCTAAGGTGTTGTGTGGGCGATTAGTGCATGGCTGAGTGCATGCAACAGGTGTGTTGGATGGACATTGCTTGGTGGGTGGCCTCAACATCATGGCGTAGCGTGATGTGGCACATGCAAGGACATGAGGCACGTGCAAGGTGCACATAGCATGTTCAGACGGTACAGCCTATGCCACCGCAACTGTGTCACACACAAGCTGATTACGCACAAATGAATGGGTGCAGGGAGGAAGGGGGGTGCATCTCAGAGGCGTGTGCGTGAGGCCAAATATAGAAACTTTGTGTGCCCCTGCTGCAGGACCTGCAGCAGCAGGCACCATGTCCTGAAAACCATGCCACAAGTTGCACACAAAGACAAGGATGTCAGAAAGAACTACTGCAAAAGGTGTATGTTAAGGAAGGAGTGTCTGGTTCAACATGGCACACACACAGACAATGGATGCACAATCAGCAAAGTGGCCGTTGTGGGGAGTGAGATGGCAAAATACCCACACAGCCATGGACTTCATGCACAATACAGATTCTAATCCCTGACAAACAGCTTGCATCTTGCTACTCTACACATAGACTCATATGCACAATATGTGATAAATATGCCAGACATGCCGCATGCACAGTGGCAAGAGACCTGCATTGACAGAGATGAGGCACCTTG
Organism: Triturus cristatus; assembly: GCF_964204655.1. NCBI lineage: Eukaryota > Metazoa > Chordata > Amphibia > Caudata > Salamandridae > Triturus > Triturus cristatus. Next base: position 852,613,771 of record NC_140586.1, on the reverse strand, counting down.
GAGGCTGAGGGACACCTTTATTAGTCATGTTCGCCGGAAGGCAAATGCATCTATATACACAGATGCACAGATCATGTGGATGAACATGTGGGACCTACACTGAGACCCACCTTTGCACCAAAGATGCTGGAAATCCACAGAACTGGCACACAAGTGACGGCTTTGAGCTAAACACCCCCTGCTGCTCACGGAGAGGCTGCAATTCACCATTGAGCCTATAATGGGGATGTCCCACACTATGTCAACCCGGTGCAACCTGTATGTTTCCGAGGGCAGTGTTACACACATTGATGCCTTCCTCACAATCCACAATCACATTACAGGTGACTGTCACCAAGTGTGACTATCAATTCATGTGAATCCAGCTCCATGTCATGTGCCCCATGGTGAATCTACATGTATGCAAAGTAACCAAACATGAACAGGAGCAGTGCACACACATTCCAAACAAATACCACACCCAAAAAGCCATGCTGCATCCCTTACCCTAAGGAGAATTCACAACATGTCCGTGCATGTAACGCTGATTCAGCACAAGTTGCTGTAGTCATGAGGAATAGCAGGTGCACAACGATGCCACCAGCAGACAGCATGCGCAAATACCTGGGGAGGAGAGACACACAAGAAGTGAGCCAAGAGAAGCACATCCGCATGCATGTACTCGACACGTATAAGGTTGTCAACATGCTAGGTCAAAATAGTGTTTCAGGCAAAACATCCTTTCATTATACCATCACTCCAGTGACACATCCAAACACACCTCTGAGTCACTTAGCATACATGCAGATGGACCCACACATTGCAACACATGCCACACAAGGCTCAATGCGTGCACACTCAGACACTGCAACTCACCACTAAGCAAAGAAGTTGCGTATGAGCCGACTCCGGATGTCCTCTTCCTCCTCCTCCTCAGCTTCACTTGCCTCGTTACCAAGCACCTCATCCTCCACGGGTATATGTTCCTGTTAATCCGGATCCAGGATGAGTGGCTCAGCTTTCTCCACTGCCATGTTGTGCAGCATGCAGCACACAAGGAAGATTTTGCAGACCTTCACCGGTGCATATGGGAGTGCGCCGCCGGTCTTGTGGAGGCACCGGAATCGGCTCTTCAGGAGGCCAAAGGTCCTCTCTATCACTCGCCTGGTCTGCCCATTGGCGTTGTTGTACCAGTGATCGGCAGCCGTCCTGGGGTTGCGGAGAGGCGTGATCAGCCATGGCATGTTGGGATAGCCAGAGTCCCCTACATGGAAACATCATGGACAGAAGTGGGTCAGGAGAAGCAGTAAGACAGAAAGATGACGCTAAATACAGGAGTAACAGAGTATACCCACCAACAAGACATGCTCGTTAGTTGCGCAGCTGCAGCATCATTTCAGGCACCCTGCTACGCCTCATGATGTAGGCATCGTGTGCTGATCCTGGGAAACGAGCACAGACATGGGAAATCACCATGTTAGCAAGACACACCACAAGGGCATTAATGGAGTGGTAATGTTTCCGGTTTCTATAGGCTACCTCCTGTGCCTGTGGTGGTACCAAAGCCACATGTGTCCCATCAAATGACCCAATGACATGGGGCATCCCTCCCAGGGCATAGAAGTCACCCTTGACACCTTTCACCTGCTCAGGAGTTGGGAAATGTATGAACTCATCCAGGTGAACCAACATGGCCTCTAAAACATCATGCAGGACACGGCTGAACATGGTCTGGGACATGCCACCAACATCAGCTATGGTGAATTGAAACGTACCCGTGGCAAAGAAATGTAGGGCTGCCATCACCTTCATCTTGGGTGTCAGTGCAGTAGGATACCTGTGTAGCGGTTGGAGGTGTGGTGCCAGCCTTGCGGTCAAGTTCTCAATCAACGGTTGGGAGAAGCGGCAGCGGCGTATACAGTCACGTTCCCTCAGGGCAGCCAAGTCTGGCAATGGTCGGGGGAGAGGCGGAGCCCTGCAGCAATTTGGAAGGGATAACGAAGAGTGAGTACAGTACAACAACAATGTCAATGTACTGAGCACATGTTCAACAGCCAATACACATATGCTACATACAGAGTCAGGTCTGTACAATATATCCTGGACACGAATGCAAGGCAGGTGACACTCCTACCAAGAGCCAGCTACAAACCTGGATTCTGAAGCTCAACATGACATGGCATGGAACTAGCTGTGGGCCAGTGTAAGTGAACAGGCAGACGCATTACAGGAGTGACAGACATCCACATATGTGCAGAAGAAGGATGTTTCTCATGCAGACAGGTTGCGGAACACCAGAGGCACAGGTCACATGTCCCTGAAAAAAGGACAGACCACACACCTTGCCATGAAGGGGTACATGTCAAGACTGATCACACATACATTGATACTACGCAGATATGTCCTTGTCTCTCAAGTCCATGTTCGATGCATACATACACACGTGACGTCTGATTCCACATGTGTCCTGGTGTGCTAAATAGTGTGCCATGCCCATCCACACACAGGCACATGTTGGATGCGGCAACTACAGATGCTTTTGACGGAACACCAACAGCAAGCTCATGGGAACACATGACACACACATGACATACTCACATCGTGCAACTCCGGTAGTCACATGTCAGGTGTAATTATCCGTGTACCTGTCATAAGGGGACAGTTGCGGGTGTTGGCGACTGTGCCATGGTAGTGACGCATTGCCCAACAAGTCTGTACTACATGCACACATGTCATAGGTGCGAAGAGGATGTGTGGCACATAGTGCACCATCACACATGACATGTGTACACAGCTCATCACACATCTATTGGGTTCAAACATGAGGAGATATGTGCCACATCACAGCCTGACACACCTAGGCCCGACATGTAGGACTGCACTGACAATGACTTGATGTCCAGCCTTGGGCAAGTATGACAGCTCAATTCCTTTCTGTGTGCCGCCTGTCACCAGTGTAAGGTGTGAAACGCACCGTACACACGCTCTGAGGGCGTGTGTAGGGTCCGTATCACCATGGTTGTGTCGCCATACGCGTACGCCATAGTGATACGGTCCGTACACGCGTGTGTAGGGTCCGTACCACCATGGTTGTGTCGCCGTACGCGTACGCCATAGTGATACGGTCCGTACACGCTTGTGTAGGGTCCGTATCACCATGGTTGTGTCGCCGTACGCGTACGCCATAGTGATACGGCCCCTACACACACGTGTACGGACCTTTTCCCTATGGCGTATGCGTATGGCGACACAACCATGGTGATACGGACCCTACACACGTGTGTATGGACCGTATCCCTATGGCGTACGTGTACGGCGACACAACCATGGTGATACGGACCCTACAGACACCTGTACGGACCGTATCACTGGAGTAGTGGTGCCCTAGGGGCGTGGAACGCACCGTACCTGTGTGTGTATAGTGAAATTACATAGGGGACACATGAGGGACAAGTCTAAGGGCCTAAATGCATGCTGGTTGTCATGGAGACCCAGTTTCAAGTTCAAATTTTTTCATCAGGAGGCCAGCAGAAGTCGGTTGGAGACAATATACATTGTTGCAAAGTGGTTGTTGACTTGACATCATGCTCATTTTTTAAAACATGCAAAGGCACCCACTGGGGTAGGTTTAAAGGGATTGGAGGAAACGTAGGATGCAAATTAGATTGACCAATCACTCTGTACTTCTGTAAATGAAACAGGCCAGCAAGGCAAATATAAGGCAGCCAGGCCCCATGAGAGAGCACTTGCCTGCACAACCTTTCATTCCACACCACTGCTGCTGCTCCTGATTCCTCTGGCACCATGTCCAGGTCTGTGGAGAGGGCCCAGCCATTCACACAGGAGGAGAACCAGGCCCTGCTGGATGTGATCCTCCCACAGTACCCTTGCCTGTATGGGAGACCAGGGGAGCAGGTGAGTGCTGACTCCATTAGCTTAGACTGTGCCCCTTTTTTGTGACTGTCACTTCTGGCATTGTGTACAGGTGTGACAGACATGCAATGTTCTTTAGAGTGGGTCCCAGGGGGGGGAATGCCTCATGTCTCCCATGCAGAGCATGCTGTAGTGCATGTCTGCACTCCTCACTTGCATAGTGCTTACTGTGACAATCCCTGCATGGTGCATGGCACATTCAGCCTGGCTAATACTCTTGGGAATGTTGTTTCTACAGTCCTGATGTGATTCTGTGGTCCCCCCAATGTGACAGGTGACTGTACCCACAGATGTGTGTGTGTTGAGTGTACCTGTGGTGAGAGTGTCCAAATGATGTGTTCGTCCCCTGGACATTGGTGTGTGTGTCAGTACCATGTCATGTGGGTGAGTGTCTATGTGGAGTGTTGCACCCCAGCTGCATGAGGGATGCATATACCCTACCCATCTGATGTGAGCAGGGAGCAGTGCTGTGTGTCTGACGTGCTGAGCCTGCCCCACACCTGTGACACCCCCCAGTCTAGTGGCACATGTGCAGAGTGATGTTTGTACCCGCAGTTGCCAATGGCAGGTGATTGTCCTGTGCCTGTGTGTGTCTGTGTACCCTGCTGAGGTTGCGCCAGTGGCCTGGGGCATGTGACTGCTTTGAGGTGCTGTACATAATCGTGGTGTAGCTTGTGATGCACAGTGTGAGCCGGGATCAGTGATTGTGTTGCACCCCTCATTCCACCTGTGTACTTTCAATGCCACGTCGTGCATTTGGCCTTCCCCAGAGGATAATGTCCCTATGACGAAGGTGCAATGAGTTTGCTGCATACTATGCCCTGTTCAAACCAGCCAAATTGTTCAAATGTGTGTCTCTGTGACATGTAGCAGGTGTATTGATGTTGTCTCACTTTGTCATCCTCACAGGTAGGCGTCCATGCCAAGGGGGAGATCTGGAGGGAAGCCGTCAGTGCCGTGAGGTCGGTGGAGGGTCGGAGGCGGCGCCTGCCCCAGGTGAGGAAACGCTGGCAGGATATCCGGTGCTGGACCAGGAGGATCGCCCGGGTCCTGCTGGGGGACTCACCTGAGAACCACAAGAACTGTGGGCGCCGGCGCCTGACCCACCAGATGAAGCGTGTGCTGGCGGTGGTCTTCCCTGACTTGGATAGGCGCTTACGGGAGAAGCAGCAGCAGGAAGAGGGTAGGTACATGTGTGTTTGTTGTGTGTCACCAGCTTTTGCAAGTGCGCAGTTGCATGGATACACTGCCAGGGTTCATATGTGCAGTACATATCCTGTTCTCCAAAGTAAACCGGTGCTGTTCTTCCTCCCTTCCCCTCCTTGACACGTGTTCCCTGGTCTGTGTGTAGTCACTCTTGCACAAGGTCATCTAGGCTGGCAGTTAATCCAAGTGCCCAATGCTTGCAGCATCATGTGTGGGGGTGGTGTGTAACATGTGTTGGGACCTTGCCTGTGCCCTGCCCAGTTCCGTCAATGTGGGGTCCATGTTAGTTGGCACTGATGCTGAGTCCCGACATAGGAGTGTGTCTGAAAAGTGTACTGCCTTACAGCATGCATGACCAATGTTGTGCCCTCAGACATGATGTGCATGAGTGGGAGATATGCATAGTGCAGGGACGTTTGCTTCTGTTGCAGTCATATCCATCCCGGACCATGGAGGAGTGTGGCCACTACAGTCCCCTGGGGCCCCTTTTCCTAGGTATCATGTGTGTCATCCAACAATGTGGACATTCACTGTGTCTTCAGCATAGGTTGGGCTCTGTGGCAGTGTACCCTGGCCTAATTTGTATTTACGTAAAGTGTGCTACATGTGTCCACTGTACAGGGTGACCCAATATGGCTTGTGCATACTCACAGTGGCCGGTGCCTGTGTGTTTTGGTACAACTATCTGATGATGGTTGTTTGTCAATTATATGTGTGGACAGGCGCACGAGGGTTAATTCGTGTACATTCAGGATTTATTGAAGGGCATTTTAGTAATCCCTGAGTAAGAGGTGTAAGTACTTCCTCTGTGTCACTCACATTGTCTCAGGTAGGGGGGGGGTTTGCGGGAAAGGCCTACATGTCCAAACCGTATGTGTCCTTGCCAGGTCTGGCCTGTGTGTGATGATTGTCTGAACATACACTCAACATACAGTGACCCAGTCATGTTGGGCAGGGTTTAATGTATTTACTAAGCAGCATGTGCCAAAAGTTAAAAGACATGGTTCCTGCTCATCCCTTTTTTGGCTACGGTGTGTGGTCCAGATGCCGTACTCGACTGTCCCCAGAGACTAGCTCCTCTGTCTAATTTGATATCAAGTTCTTTGCTGTTGTGTCATGCTCTCCATTGTTTCTCAGTGGCATGGTGGGTCAACCAACTGTGTGGTGCAGGGCCTACATATGTGCGTAGTATTGTAGATGTTACTTGTTAGACGGCGACCTCAGAGGAGCCCGGAAGGGGTCCTGACTACCCTGAGACCCACCCTCGAAGTATCGTAGCCGGGCACTGGCGGGAGACTCCCCAGGTGGAGGAATCTCGTATCTAGGATCGTACTTCTGGCACCACACGACACAGAGTGACCACACCGTGTGTTCTTAGAAATCAATCTTTATCAATTAGGTTATCACTGCAAATATGTACAAGGAGAGCACGGGCTCAATGAGTCTCGGAAGGGATAGGGGGTAGCGGGACAGTCTCTGGCAAAAGTTCAAGGCAGGGACATATCCGGCGCACAGCTCACAATCCTCGAGCTGGGGGATACGTTGTTGTAGTCGGGGTCCGGCGGGACCGTGAGAGTCTGTCGGAGCCGCGAGTCACTCAGCGGGCTCAGGTACAAGTTCGGAGGTCTTACGATCTTCAGGGAGCCGCGAGTCACTCAGCGGGCTCAGGTACAGGTTCGGAGGTCTTACGATCTTCAAGGAGCCGCGAGTCACTCAGCAGGCTCAGGTACAAGTTCGGAGGTCTTACGATCTTCAAGGAGCCGCGAGTCACTCAGCAGGCTCAGGTACAAGTTCGGAGGTCTTACGATCTTCAGGGAGCCGCGAGTCACTCAGCAGGGCTCAGGAGGATCCAAGTTCCAGGAGCCGCGACCACGTCGGCAGGCTCTCGTTGTTCCAGCGTCGAATCTGCCGGACAGACCCAGAGCACCCCTTGTTATAGGTCGACCCCTCTTTGATGTCCGGAGTCTGTGCAGGCAGGGGTCTTGTCACCTGGGGGTCGCTTGTCGGGATTTCCTGTCATTGTCTTTTGATCCTTTCAGGGCCGGGTCGGGAGGAGTCCCAGACACCCAGCAGGCATGGAGCCAGCCCTCAGGGAGGCCGGAGGGCCGATCGAAACCCATCGTCCCAGGGGAGTTCAGAGGTGCGATAGAAACTGCTCCTCCCTCTCTCATCCCCTGGCGAGTGTGATGTCCTTGTTAGACGGCGACCTCAGAGGAGCCCGGAAAGGGGTCCTGACTTCCCTGAGTCCCACCCGTGTAGTATTGTAGCCGGGCACTGGCGGGAGATTCCCCAGGGGGAGGAATCTCGCAACTAGGATCGTACTTCTGGCACCACACGACACAGAGAGACCACACTGGGTATTCTCAGAACAAGCTTTATCAAATAGGTATCACTGCAAATATGTACAAGGTGAGCACGGGCTCAAGAGTCTCGGAAAGGTAGGGGGTAGCAGGACTGTCTCTGGTAACGGTTCAAAGCAGGGACGTATCCGGCGCACAGCTCACAATCCTCGAGCTGGGGGATACGTTGTTGTAGTCGGGGTCCGGCGGGACCGTGAGAGTCTGTCGGAGCCGCGAGTCACTCAGCGGGCTCAGGTACAAGTTCGGAGGTCTTACGATCTTCAGGGAGCCGCGAGTCACTCAGCAGGGCTCAGGTACAAGTTTGGAGGTCTTACGATCTTCAGGGAGCCGCGAGTCACTCAGCAGGGCTCAGGTACAAGTTCGGAGGTCTTACGATCTTCAGGGAGCCGCGAGTCACTCAGCAGGGCTCAGGTACAAGTTCGGAGGTCTTACGATCTTCAGGGAGCCGCGAGTCACTCAGCAGGGCTCAGGTGAGTTCCAGTTCCAGGAGCCGCGACCACGTCAGCAGGCTCTCGTTGTTCCAGCGTCGAATCTGCCGGACAGTCTCAGAGCACCCCTTGTTATAGGTCGACCCTGCTTTGATGTCCGGAGTCTGCGCAGGCAGGGGTCTTGTCACCTGGGGGCCGCTTGTCGGGGTTTCCTGCTATTGTCTTTTGATCCTTTCAGGGCCGGGTCGGGAGGAGTCCCAGACACCCAGCAGGCACGGAGCCAGCCCGCAGGGAGGCCGGAGGGCCGATCGAAACCCGTCGTCCCAGGGGAGTTCAGAGGTGCGATAGAAACTGCTCCTCCCTCTCTCATCCCCTGGAAGCGTGATGTCCTCCAGCCGGAGTGGCGCCTCTAGGCCCGGGTCGCGCTGGGGCCGGGCGGCCATCTTGTTGCAGGGAGTGGGCACGCGGGCCCGGGGTGGCCGAAAGGAGAGAGGCCATGGACGGGGATGTCCGGAGTTGGCGCAGGTGTCCTGGTGGGAAAGGTCGGCTGGGCCGCGGGCTAGGGCTGCAGGCACCAGGTTTCGGTGGTGCGGGGGCACGGAGGGCCATCCTACGAGGCCGGGTCCAACACGCGTCCCCCCCAGCTGAAAGCCGGAGAGAACTGCCCATCACCTTGGGGGGTTCTCTTCGCTGAGGCGGAAGAACCGGGAGAGGCCGTCCGCGTTGGCGTGGTCCGTACCAGGGCGGTGTTCTACGGTGAAGTCCATTCCCTGGAGGGAGATTGACCACCGCAGTAGCTTGGGGTTTTCTCCTCGCATCTGCATGAGCCATCGCAAGGGCCGATGGTCAGTTTGGACCCTGAAATGAGTGCCGAACAGGTAGGGTCGTAGTTTTTTGAGTGCCCAGACCACGGCAAAGGCTTCGCGCTCTATGGTGCTCCATTTCTGTTCTCGGGGTAGCAGCCGCCGACTGAGGAAGGCGACGGGCTGGTCTAGGCCTTGATCATTCACTTGGGACAGGACGGCCCCAATGCCATGCTCGGAGGCATCGGTCTGGACTACGAACTCCTTGGTGTAGTCGGGAGCCTGGAGGACGGGGGCCGTGCACATGGCCTTTTTTAGAGCATCGAAAGCTTCCTGGCAGGCAGCTGTCCATTGCACCTTCTTTGGCTGTTTTTTAGACGTGAGTTCAGTGAGAGGGCCGACCAGGCTGCCATATCCCCGAATGAATCGGCGGTAGTAGCCCGTGAGTCCCAGAAAGGCCCGGACTTCCGTTTGGGTGATGGGTGGGTCCCAGGCCAGGATGGCGTCGATCTTTGGCTGTAGAGGAGCGACCTGGCCACTCCCGACTTGGTGCCCCAGGTAGACTACGGATCCTTGCCCGATCTGGCACTTGCGGGCTTTTACGGTGAGGCCTGCCTGGCGCAGGGCGGTTAGCACTCTCCGGAGGTGTTGGAGGTGCTCACTCCACTCTGAACTGAAGACAGCGATGTCGTCCAGGTAGGCCGCGCTGAACTGTTCTAGTCCGGCCAGGACCCTATTTACCAGTCTCTGGAAAGTGGCCGGGGCATTTTTCATCCCGAAGGGCATCACGCGGAAGCGGTAGTGCCCATCGGGGGTGGAGAAAGCAGACCTCTCCTTGGCCCCTTCGGTGAGCGCAATCTGCCAGTAGCCGCAGGTGAGGTCGAAAGTGCTGAGGAACCGGGCGGCCCCTAGTCGGTCAATGAGCTCGTCGGCTCGTGGAATGGGGTGGGCATCGGCTCGGGTAACGTCATTGAGCCCCCGGTAATCCACGCAGAACCGGAGCTCGGGGGCGACACCGGGGGCTGCTGCCTTCGGAACCAGGACCACGGGGCTGGCCCAGGGACTGTCAGAGGGCTCGATCACCCCCAGGGTCAACATCTTCGAGACTTCGGCTTGAATACAGGACCGGACCCGGTCAGGAACCCGGTAGGCTCGGTGTCTCACCGGCGGGCTGTCCCCGGTGTCCACATCGTGAACACACCAGTTGGTGACCCGGGGGGTCAGGGAAAAGAGGTCAGAAAATTGTCTGAGGAGCTGGCGGCAGTCCGCTTGTTGCTGGGCAGTGAGGGTTGGGGAGAGGTTCACCCCCTCCACGGAGCCATCCTGCTCCTTGACACACAGGAGGTCCGGGAGGGGATCCGACTCATCTTCGGCCCCGTCATCGGTGGCCAGCAGGAGGCTCAGTTCTGTCCGCACGAAGTGAGGCTTGAGGCGGTTTACGTGCAGGACCCGGAGGGGATCCCGAGGCGACTGGACGTCCACCAAGTAGGTGACTTGGCTCTTCCTCTCGACCACTTTGTAGGGCCCAGTCCATCGGTCCTGGAGAGCGGCAGGCTTCACGGGGGCCATGACCCACACCTGCTGGCCCGGCTGGAACTCGACCAGAGTAGCATTCTGGTCGTACCAGCGCTTCATTTCTTCTTGACTCGCCTCCAGGTTGGCCTCGGCCAGTTCTCGGAACCTCCTGGTCTGGTTCCGGAGGGCCAGGACATATTGGAACACATCTCGGGGGGTGGTCTGGGGTGCTGCTTCCCACCCTTCCTTAACCAAACTGAGGGGACCTCGGACGGGGTGCCCATAGAGTAATTCAAACGGGCTGAACCCTAAGGACTTCTGGGGGACCTCCCGGTAAGCGAACAAGAGGCAGGGGAGCAGGACGTCCCACTTACGCCGGAGGGGCTCTTCTAGGCCAGCGATCATCCCTTTCAAAGTCCTATTAAACCTCTCTACTAGGCCGTTCCCTTGGGGATGGTACGGGGTGGTGAACTTATAGGACACCCCACATTGTTGCCACAGGGACGTCATATACCTGGATATAAAATTAGTGCCGCGATCGCTCACGACCTCGCGGGGGAAACCCACCCTGGAGAAGATCCCCATCAGGGTTCGGCCCACCACGGGGGCCGTAATGGTGCGCAGGGGAATAGCCTCTGGGTAGCGGGTGGCGTGGTCCACTAGGACCAAGATGAAACGGTGACCTTGGGAGGTGGGGGGGTCCAGTGGCCCCACGATGTCGATCCCGACTCGTTCGAAGGGGGTACTGACGACCGGGAAGGGTTGGAGGGGAGCCTTGCGCTTCCCCCCACTCTTCCCACTGGCTTGGCACGTGGGGCAGGACTTGCAGTGTGCCTCTACCGCTGCTTTCATCTTAGGCCAATAAAAATGGGTCACGAGACGGCTGTAGGTCTTGTCCTGACCCAGGTGACCGGCGAGGGGGACATCGTGGGCTAATCCCAGGAGGAAATCCCGGAAGCGGAGGGGTACCACAAGTACCCGTCCGGATCCCAGCTCCACTGATTTCTGCTCACTATACAGGACGTTATTCTCCCAATAGATTCGGTGCGTTCCGGTCTGGTCACCTGCGGCTTGGCCCTCGGCCTGGCGCCGCAGCCCGACCAGGGAAGGACAGGTGGCTTGCTCCCGGCAAAATTCTTCTCGGGTGGGCCCGCCCTCGTGGTGCCAATGGGCCAACTCGGGTAGATCCCCCAACTCGGGGACCGGGGCGGGGTCGGATGGTGCGGGTTCGTCGCTGGCGACGGACCCTTCCGATGGGGGAACGGGAGGACCCTCGGCGGGGACGGTGCTGGCTACTTCGACCGGGGTGCTCTCGACTTCTCTCCGGGGAGTGAGTCGGGCTGTCATAGATCGGGTGGTGGCACACACCCACTCGGGGAGTCCCATCATTCCTAGGTGGGCCTTGCGCTCTACGTGCTTCCAGGGAGAACTCTCGAGGTCGTTCCCTAAGAGGCAGTCGACCGGCTGGGAGGTTCTTACGGCCACCTTGAGTTTACCTATCACCCCTCCCCACTCAAATGGCACCAGGGCTACCTGACACATACTTTCCCTATTGTCTGCAGATATTACGGGGCAAAAGACATTGGGGAGGATCTGCTCCTCGGGAACTAGGTGCCTGAGGACACCGGTGATACTGGCCCCGGTGTCCCGCAGGGCCTCTACCTGGTGGCCATTGATCTTGACGAGCTGCCCATATTTCTGTGTGTTGGACGGTAGGAGGCTACCAGGGATCATTTCCCTATCTCCCAGGGATACTAGGGCCATAGCGGCGGGTTCCCACTCCTCGGCTTCCTCAACCTCCTCCCCCAGGGCTACGTTGGCTATCTGTCTCGCAGGGGTGACTTGGGTGGCCATGGGGCACTCTGGGTCATTGGCGTAGTGCCCGGGTTTCTGGCAACGAAAACATGTGACGGTCACCCGGTGTCCTCGTCTCCCAGGGGGCCCTGTTACTGGTGGGGGGGGCGCCGGGAAAGGTGGAGGTGGTGTCTTCGGGGGGCTAGGCTGGGACTCTCTCGGCCCTCCCTGGTTCCCTCCCCCTCTCTGGCGGGGTGGTCCCTGACTGGTTCGGGGGTACTCTCCTACCATGCCCCGGGAGACCCGGGTGTTGGTCCAGCGGTCGGCGTCTACGGCCAGCTTCCGGGGATCTGTGAGCTTGCTATCCAGCAGATGTTGACGTAGCTCTACGAAGCAGTTCGCAGCCAGATGTTCCCATAACATGAGGTCAGTGAGTTCGGCAAGGGTGGTGACCTTGCTGCCCTTGACCCACCCATTGAAGGCCCGACTAAAAAAGTTTACATACTCCACCCAGGTGGTGCCCGGGATCTTCCTGCAGTCCCGGAACCGTTGGCGGTACATTTCTGGGGTGAGGCCGTATCTTGTGAGGAGAGCCTCTTTCATGTGGCTGTAGGAGGTCTGCAGGGAGAGGGGTAGGTCGAGCACGGTGTCCCTTCCTTCGCTCAGAAACCGTCCCCACAACCCCGCCCCCCAGTCCTTCTGTGGAATCCGATGGGAGGTCATGGCGACCTCGTAGGCCCGAAACCATTGCTGAATGTCATCGTTTTTATAATATTCTTTGACCACATCCTTGGGGATGTGGACCTTCTGTTCCGCTGGGGGGGCCGTCTCTCGGTTCCCCGAGGGCCTCCCGTCCTCATTTCGGGCCTTGAGCTCGAGTTCCTTTAAGCTCCGTTCGTGCTCCAGTTGGAGCTTTCTTCCTTCGTGCTCCCGTTGGAGCTTCTTTTCTTCCAGTTCGCCTTGTACACGCATTTGCTCTACTGCTAGCTTTTTCTCCGCTAACTTCAATTCGCCCTCGATTTTGAGTTTGGCTAACTCGAGTTCATGATTGCGGCTTCTCTCTCTGTCCGCGAGCTCTTCCGGGGATAGGCCCCCGTCTGGTACGATGCCTCGCACCTGATTGCTACTGTTTTCACTTTGGGGGGGTTCGGCTTCGTCGGGGCGCTCCCCCGTGCCTTCCGGGCGGGAGGCCCCGGTCTCCACCCAAGTTTTCAGTGCTTTCTGCAAATCTTCCTTAGTGTTGAGGCCGGTGGTAGCTATTTTAAGTTCTTTGCAAAATTGTTTTAGCTCTTTGTGTGTGTATTCTTCCAGATGCTCCACCTGGAACACTCTGTTGGCGTTGGTTTCTGCGGAGCTCGTGGCGCTTCCTTCTGCCATCTTTGTTGGTCGTGCGTCCGTTGTTCACTGTACGATCTCTAGGTGATGGGCCCGAATCCCGTCGCTTGCCACCAATGTTAGACGGCGACCTGAGAGGAGCCCGGAAAGGGGTCCTGACTTCCCTGAGTCCCACCCGTGTAGTATTGTAGCCGGGCACTGGCGGGAGATTCCCCAGGGGGAGGAATCTCGCAACTAGGATCGTACTTCTGGCACCACACGACACAGAGAGACCACACTGGGTATTCTCAGAACAAGCTTTATCAAATAGGTATCACTGCAAATATGTACAAGGTGAGCACGGGCTCAAGAGTCTCGGAAAGGTAGGGGGTAGCGGGACTGTCTCTGGTAACGGTTCAAAGCAGGGACGTATCCGGCGCACAGCTCACAATCCTCGAGCTGGGGGATACGTTGTTGTAGTCGGGGTCCGGCGGGACCGTGAGAGTCTGTCGGAGCCGCGAGTCACTCAGCGGGCTCAGGTACAAGTTCGGAGGTCTTACGATCTTCAGGGAGCCGCGAGTCACTCAGCAGGGCTCAGGTACAAGTTCGGAGGTCTTACGATCTTCAGGGAGCCGCGAGTCACTCAGCAGGGCTCAGGTACAAGTTCGGAGGTCTTACGATCTTCAGGGAGCCGCGAGTCACTCAGCAGGGCTCAGGTACAAGTTCGGAGGTCTTACGATCTTCAGGGAGCCGCGAGTCACTCAGCAGGGCTCAGGTGAGTTCCAGTTCCAGGAGCCGCGACCACGTCAGCAGGCTCTCGTTGTTCCAGCGTCGAATCTGCCGGACAGTCTCAGAGCACCCCTTGTTATAGGTCGACCCTGCTTTGATGTCCGGAGTCTGCGCAGGCAGGGGTCTTGTCACCTGGGGGCCGCTTGTCGGGGTTTCCTGCTATTGTCTTTTGATCCTTTCAGGGCCGGGTCGGGAGGAGTCCCAGACACCCAGCAGGCACGGAGCCAGCCCGCAGGGAGGCCGGAGGGCCGATCGAAACCCGTCGTCCCAGGGGAGTTCAGAGGTGCGATAGAAACTGCTCCTCCCTCTCTCATCCCCTGGAAGCGTGATGTCCTCCAGCCGGAGTGGCGCCTCTAGGCCCGGGTCGCGCTGGGGCCGGGCGGCCATCTTGTTGCAGGGAGTGGGCACGCGGGCCCGGGGTGGCCGAAAGGAGAGAGGCCATGGACGGGGATGTCCGGAGTTGGCGCAGGTGTCCTGGTGGGAAAGGTCGGCTGGGCCGCGGGCTAGGGCTGCAGGCACCAGGTTTCGGTGGTGCGGGGGCACGGAGGGCCATCCTACGAGGCCGGGTCCAACAGTCCTCCAGCCGGAGTGGCGCCTCTAGGCCCGGGTCGCGCAGGGACCAGGCGGCCATCTTGGTGCATGAAGTGGGCACGCAGGCCCAGGGTGGCCGAAAGGAGAGAGGCCATGGACGGGGATGTCCGGGTCGGGTGCGTGTGTCCTGGTGGGGAGGGTCGGCTGGGCCGTGTGCTTGGGGCTGCAGGTACCAGGTTTAGGTGGTGCGGGGGCACGTAGGGCCATACTACGAGGCCGGGTCCAACACGCGTCCCCCCCAGCTGAAAGCCGGAGAGATCTGCCCATCATCTTGGGGGGTTCTCTTCGCTGAGGCGGAAGAACCGGGAGAGGCCTTCAGCGTTGGCGTGGTCCGTACCAGGGCGATGTTCTACGGTGAAATCCATCCCCTGGAGGGAGATTGACCACCGCAGTAGCCTGGGGTTTTCTCCTCGCATCTGCATGAGCCATCGCAAGGGCCGATGGTCAGTTTGGACTCTGAAATGGGTGCCGAACAGGTAGGGTCGTAGCTTTTTGAGGGCCCAGACCACGGCAAAGGCTTCGCGCTCTATGGTGCTCCATCTCTGTTCTCGGGGCAACAGCCGCCGACTGAGGAAGGCGACGGGCTGGTCTAGGCCTTGGTCATTCACTTGGGACAGGACGGCCCCAATGCCATGCTCGGAGGCATCGGTCTGGACTATAAACTCCTTGGAGTAGTCGGGAGCCTGGAGGACGGGGGCAGTACACATGGCTTTCTTTAGGGCATCGAAAGCTTCCTGGCAGGCAGCCGTCCACTGCACCTTCTTTGGCTGTTTTTTAGACGTGAGTTCTGTGAGGGGGCCGGCAAGGCTGCCATACCCCCGAATGAATCTTCGGTAGTAGCCAGTGAGGCCCAGAAAGGCTCGGACCTCCGTTTGGGTGATGGGTGGTTCCCAGGCCAGGATGGCGTCGATCTTTGGCTGTAGAGGGGCGACCTGGCCGCTCCCGACCTGGTGCCCCAGGTAGACTACGGATCCTTGCCCGATCTGGCACTTGCTGGCTTTTACTGTGAGGCCTGCCTGGCGCAGGGCGGTTAGCACCCTCCGGAGGTGCTGGAGGTGCTCACTCCATTCTGAACTGAAAACAGAGATGTCGTCCAGATATGCCGCGCTGAACTGCTCTAGCCCGGCCAGGACTCTATTCACCAGTCGCTGGAAAGTGGCCGGGGCATTTTTCATTCCGAAGGGCATTACGCGGAAGCGGTAGTGCCCATCTGGGGTGGAGAAGGCGGACCGCTCCTTGGCCCCCTCGGTGAGCGCAATCTGCCAGTATCCGCAGGTGAGGTCGAATGTGCTGAGGAACCGGGCTGCCCCTAGTCGGTCAATGAGTTCGTCGGCTCGTGGAATGGGGTGGGCATCGGCTCGGGTAACGTCATTGAGTCCCCGGTAGTCCACGCAGAATCGGAGCTCGGGGGCAACACCGGGGGCCGCTGCCTTCGGGACCAGGACCACGGGGCTGGCCCAGGGACTGTCAGATGGCTTGATCACCCCCAGGGTCAACATCTTCGAGACTTCAGCTTGAATGCAGGACCGGACCCGATCAGGAACTCGGTATGCTCGGTGTCTCACCGGCGGGCTGTCCCCGGTGTCCACGTCATGAACACACCAGTCGGTGACCCGGGGGGTCAGGGAGAAGAGGTCGGAAAATTGTCTTAGGAGCTGGTGGCAGTCCGCTTGTTGCTGGGCAGTGAGGGCTGGGGAGAGGTTCACTCCTTCCACGGAGCCATCCTGCTCCTTGACACACAGGAGGTCCGGGAGGGGATCAGACTCATCTTCGGCCCCGTCATCGGTGGCCAGCAGGAGGCTCAGTTCTGTCCGCACGAAGTGAGGCTTGAGGCGGTTCACGTGAAGGACCCGGAGGGGATCCCGAGGCGACTGGACGTCCACCAAGTATGTGACTTGACTCTTCCGCTCAACCACTTTGTAGGGCCCAGTCCACCTGTCCTGGAGGGCGCCAGGCTTCACGGGGGCCATGACCCACACCTGCTTGCCCGGCTGGAACTCGACCAGAGTGGCATTCTGGTCGTACCAGCGCTTCATCTCTTCTTGGCTGGCCTCCAGGTTGGCCTCGGCCAGTTCTCGGAACTTCCTGGTCTGGTTCCGGAGGGCCAGGACGTACTGGAACACATCTCGGGGGGTGGTCTGGGGTGCTGCCTCCCACCCTTCCTTAACCAAACTGAGGGGACCTCGGACGGGGTGTCCATAGAGTAATTCAAACGGGCTGAACCCTAAGGACTTCTAGGGGGCCTCCCGGTAAGCGAACAAGAGGCAGGGGAGCAGGACGTCCCACTGACGCCGGAGGGGCTCTTCTAGGCCAGCGATCATCACTTTCAAAGTCCTATTAAACCTTTCTACTAGGCCGTTCCCTTGGGGATGGTACGGGGTGGTGAACTTATAGGACACCCCACATTGTTGCCACAGGGACGTCATATATTTCGAGATAAAATTAGTGCCGCGATCGCTCACGACCTCGCGGGGAAAACCCACCCTGGAAAAGATCCCCATCAGGGCCCGGCCCACCACGGGGGCCGTGATGGTGCGTAGGGGAATAGCCTCAGGATAGCGGGTGGCGTGATCCACTAGGATCAGGATGAAACGGTGACCTTGGGAGGTGGGGGGGTCCAGTGGTCCCACGATGTCGATTCCGACTCGTTCGAAAGGGGTACTGACGACCGGGAAGGGTTGGAGGGGAGCCTTGCGCTTCCCCCCACTCTTCCCACTAGCCTGGCAAGTGGGGCAGGACTTGCAGTGGGCTTCTACCGCTGCTCTCATTCTAGGCCAGTAAAAGTGGGTCACGAGACGGCTGTAGGTCTTGTCCTGACCCAGGTGGCCGGCGAGGGGGACGTCGTGGGCTAAGCCCAGGAGGAAGTCTCGGAAGCGGAGGGGTACCACCAGTACCCGTCCGGATCCCAGCTCCACCGACTTCTGCTCACTGTACAAGATTTTATTTTCCCAATAGATTCGGTGCGTCCCGGTCTGGTCACCTGCGGCTTGGCCCTCGGCCTGGCGCCGCAGCCCGACCAGGGAAGGACAAGTGGCTTGCTCCCGGCAAAATTCTTCCCGGGTGGGCCCGCCCTCGTGGCGCCATTGGGCCAATTCGGGTAGATCTCCCAATTCGGGGACCGGGGCGGGGTCGGATGGTGCGGGTTCGTCGCTGGCGACGGACCCTTCTGATGGGGGGACGGGAGGACCCTCGGCGGGGACTGTTCTGATCTCTTCGATCGGGGTGCTTTCGACTTCTCTCCGGGGAGTGAGTCGGGCTGACATAGATCGGGTGGTGGCGCACACCCACTCGGGGAGTCCCATCATTCCTAGGTGGGCCTTGCGCTCGACGTGCTTCCAGGGAGAACTCTCCAGGTCGTTCCCTAAGAGGCAGTCGACCGGCTGGGAGGTTCTTACGGCAACCTTGAGTTTACCTATCACCCCTCCCCACTCAAACGGCACCAGGGCTACCTGACACATACTTTCTCTATTGTCTGCGGAAATTACGGGGCAAAAGACTTTGGGGAGGATCTGCTCCTCGGGGACTAGGTGCCTGAGGACACCGGTGATACTGGCCCCGGTGTCCCGCAGGGCCTCTACTTGGTGGCCATTGATCTTGACGAGCTGCCCGTATTTCTTTGTGTTGGAAGGTAGGAGGCTACCAGGGATCATCTCCCTATCTCCCAGGGATACTAGGGCCATCGCTGCGGGTTCCCACTCCTCGGTTTCCTCAACCTCCTCCCCCAGGGCTACGTTGGCTATCTGTCTCGCAGGGGTGGTAGGGGAGACTTGGGTGGCCATGGGGCACTCTGGGTCATTGGCGTAGTGCCCGGGTTTCTGGCAACGGAAACACGTGATGGTCACCCGGTGTCCCCGTCTCCCAGGGGGCCCTGTCACTGGTGGGGGGGGCGCCAGGAAAGGTGGAGGTTGTGTTTTCGGGGGGCTAGGCTGGGACTCTCTCGGCCCTCCCTGGTTCCCTCCCCCTCTCTGGCGGGGTGGTCCCTGACTGGCTCGGGGGTACTCTCCTACCATGCCCCGGGAGACCCAGGTGTTGGTCCAGCGGTCGGCCTCCACAGCCAGCTTCCTGGGATCTGTGAGCTTGCTGTCAAGGAGATGCTGACGTAGTTCTATGAAGCAGTTCGCAGCCAGGTGTTCCCACAACATGAAGTCGGTGAGTTCGGCAAGGGTGGTGACTTTGCTGCCCTTGATCCACCCATCGAAGGCCCGACTGAAAAAGTTTACATACTCCACCCAGGTGGTGCCCGGGATCTTCCTGCAGTCCCGGAATCGCTGACGGTACATTTCTGGGGTGAGGCCGTATCTTGTGAGTAGAGTGTGAGAAGTTGGCCTGATATGTAGTGCTCACTATTCTAGTGATCACTGTGTATCATTCCAAACGACCCTTATTGATGATTGGTTGTAAGTCAACCTTATAGACCAGCTATCCTAGTAGCGTGGATACGAGCAGTCTTTAGGCTAAACTCTAGAGGGCGTGTTAAGCCAGCTGTTTACCATCACATATACCCCTTGAACACCAAGTGAAAGGACACCACACAAGTTGTTATGAAAATAAAAGGATATTTATTTATAACAAGACTACCCTGGCTCTTTATGAGTCAGGGAGCTAAGCACACTACAAAACTCTTAGGAAAATACTTCAGTTGCACAATTTACACAAATGCCCGAGGGGCACGAGAAACCATCTACACTAACAGTGAAATGCGAATGGTTAGAGTCTGGAGGTACTGATTCCGGAGTGATCCGATCAGTGGGACTAAACGAAAAAAGGAACTGGACACTTGTAGAGCGAACCTGCGATGGAGCACCGAGATGCTCGAGTTACCTAGCCCGGAGGCTGCGGCTGCGTGAAGTTCGGCAAGATGTCGGGAGTCCTCGTGTAGTCTCAGGAGCCTGAAAGAAGAAGTTGCTGGCAGGCGACCAGTGACGATGTTCAGAGCGATCCAAGCCTGGATCGGTGATGAAGGAAACCTGAAAGCAGAGGGGACTCAGTTCTCAACCGCTAGCCAGCGATCGTGTGGGTACCAGGAGGGTACCGGCTGAAGTCACCTCGACCAGGTGAGTGGGTGACGTCGGACTCGGCTGTTCCTCGGACCAGGAGGCGCAGCGGCGACCAGGATGGAGGGCGAGCTGTCCCACGAAGGTGTCTGCGGTCGATGGTGCTGGGCCCAGGAAGGGGCAGCGGATCTTGGCAGAGGCAACCCAAGCGGGGGAGTCAAGATGGCGTCGGGAGTGGACCAGGTGGGTCCGTGGTACTCCTCTGTTGAAGGGGAGCAAGAGCCAGTCTGGAGCAACCAGACTAGTGATGAAACAATCGTGGTGCGTCGTGAAGAGGGCCACAAGCCGGTCGGCAAGTGGTCGAACAACGCGGTGAACAACAAGGAGCGGAAGGGCCCCCACGCAGATCTCGGGGATGCTGGGGAGGCAGACTTCGATGCTGGAGCTGCTCAGGGTTAGGGCTTCTCAAACCCTAGGTGCACACACTCGAGGGTCCCTCGGTGGGCGTGCTAGATAAGCGTCGTGCAGGTTCTGAAGATGGCCGGTCCCGCAGGTCTCGTCACACCTACGTCTCTCAGCTGGGCTGATGAGGTAGGTAAAAGGTCAGAGATGGCAGGGACTCGGGTCTCGTCGAGCTGGGCAGTCTTGATCCGTAGGAGAGACTTACAGCAAACCGCAAGCGCTTAGGTGGTGCCTGCTGGTGCAGGGTGGCTACTCCTTAGCCACAAGGGAGAGTCTTCAGAAATAGTCAAGAGTTCCTTTCGTGGAAAGTGGTTCGTGATTCGGAGTTATCCGATTATCTGATTATCCAATTTGGGAAGGGGACTCGCTCCTACCTTTATTCTAAGAAAAGGGGCTGGCCCGTGACTAGGTTCTACCTATGGGTGGAGCCAGGAGGGGGGTGGTTACACCCCTAACCTTTGTCCGGCTTCGCGCCAGCTCAGGGGCTGGTGTGCCCCCGAAACTGGTTTGAGCCGGGCTATGCACAGTGAGCACCGGGGTGCCACTTGCAATCACCTTCCTTTCAGCCCTGCCTACCTGGGATACACAAACCCTGTCTGGGACGGTGCTAACACCGCCCTCGACAGGAAACCCTTTGTCCAAGCTCCCCTTGCTGGAAGGTCCCCCAGCAGCAGGAGGTCAGACTTGTGTCTGGTGGCAGCATCCATTTTGTGATGCTGAGGCTTGAGTCAACTTTAACCGGGGTTCAAGGTTACTTCCATGTCGTGTCCCTCTAAAAGGGGGGAATGCTAACCCCGTCACCAGGACTGGCGAGGGGTTCGGATTCCCATTCGTATGACACCTTACTCGACATGTATAGGTGATGTGAGGCCAAAGTTAGCAAATGCATTAAAAGTAGTTGGCCCGCGTCACCATGGAACGGCTATTTAGGACTTGGTTCCGCAAGCCGCCGACGGGCTCAGCTCGCGCCAGAGCACCATCCCACATGACTCCCTGCACTCTGCCTTCAGGATTGATAAGGCCTGCCATAGGAGTGACTGATAGGAATCCATGTGTCCATTTTAGGGTTTAGGTGTAGGAATACTACACCTACAGCAACGGGTGATTACACCACGTGGCCCCAGCTGTCGTGCAGCCAGTTGTGTCAGATTTGGGCGGCCATTCCAGGGGTGGCATAATACATGCTTCAGCCCCTGGTAGGCCCTGGGTACACCGATGCCCTGGATACCTGTGGCATGCTGAGACAGGGACTGACAAGGCGGCCCAGTTCCAATTAGTGGATGCACCTAACGTACATGTGTGTTAATTTCGAGAGAGAACAGCTAGGCTGTGGGTCTGATTGGCAGGCCCACAGCCGGAGAAAGTCGTAAACCAATGAAGCAAAAGCAAAAAATCTGGGTGATCATAGGATTGCAGACCCTACTCTCCTACATGACCCCCCCCCAAACTTTGGGACAATAAGCTAACCTTGACCAGGTGAGTCTTCTTGCTCTAAGTGGAAATACCTGGAGAGCCCATCTGCATTGCCATGATCAGTGCCAGGTCTATGCTCCACTGTGAAGTCCATCCCCTGTAGGGAAATGGACCACCTAAGTAGTTTGGGGTTTTCACCCTTCATTTGATTTAGCCACAAGAGGGGCTTATGGTCGGTCTGAATCTTGAAGTGAGTGCCAAACAAGTATGGCCTCAACTTCTTCAGGGCCCAAACCACAGCAAAGGCCTCCCTCTCAATAGCTGACCAATTCTTCTCTCTGGGGGTCAGCCTCCTGCTAATAAAAGCTATGGGCTGGTCATGACCATCAAAATTCAGTTGCGATAGAACAGCTCCCACACCCAGCTCCGAAGCGTCTGTTTGGACAATGAATGGTTTGGAGTAGTCTGGACTCTTTAGGATAGGTGCTGTGCACATGGCCTGCTTTAGGTCATCGAATGCCTTCTGACAGCTTGCTGTCCACTGAACTTTTTTTGGCATCTTTTTACTTGTCAGGTCGTTTAGCGGGGTCACAATGGATCCATAATTTCTGACAAATTTCCGGTAATAACCAGTCAGGCCCAAGAAAGCTCGAACCTGAGTCTGGGTGGTTGGAGGAGCCCAGTCCTGGATGGCCTGTATTTTGCTCTCCAATGGTTGAACCTGGCCTCCACCTACAAGGTGGCCCAGGTATACAACCTGTGTCTGCCCTATCTGGCACTTGGTGGCCTTGATAGTGAGGCCTGCCTTCTGCAGGGCCTCTAACACTTTCCTCAGGTGGACCAGGTGATCCTCCCAGGTGGAGCTAAAGACAGCGATATCGTCCAGATACGCCGCACAGAAGTCGTCCAACCCAGTGAGAACTCGATTCACCAGCCTTTGGAAGGTGGCAGGTGCATTTTTCAAACCAAAGGGCATTACCACGAACTGATAATGCCCACCCGGGGTAGAAAATGCTGTTTTGGGCTTGGCCTCCTCAGCTAACCTGATTTGCCAATACCCAGCTGTCAGGTCAAACGTACTTAAGTAGTTGGCCGAGGCCAACCGGTCGATAAGTTCGTCTGCTCTTGGTATCGGGTGGGCGTCGGTCTTAGTGACCGCATTGAGACCTCTGTAGTCCACGCAAAACCTCATCTCTTTCTTACCGCCCTGGGTGTGAGGTTTCGGCACGAGCACTACGGGACTAGCCCAGGGGCTGTCCGAGGGTTCAATGACTCCCAGCTCCAACATTTTCTGCACCTCTGTCTTGATGCAGTCTCTGACATGATCAGGTTGCCGATAGATTTTACTCTTTACGGGCAGACTGTCCCCAGTGTCGACCTCGTGGGTACACCACTTGGTCTGACTGGGTGTCAGAGAGAACATATGTCGAAAGGATTGAAGAACCTGTTTACAATCCTCTTGTTGATGTCCAGAGAGGCTGCCACAAAAGACAACACCATCTACTGATCCATCGTCAGGGTTCTGAGAGAGCAGGTCTGGGAGAGGGTCACTCTCCTCCTCCTGTCCCTCATCTGTGGCCATGAGCAAGCCCATGCCCTCCCTGTCGACATATGCCTTGAGCCTGTTTACATGGAGCACCCCGTGGGGGCTCCGGGGAGTTCCCAGGTCTACCAAGTAGGTGACCTCTCCCTTTTGCTCAATGATCGTGTGGGGCCCAGACCATTTGTCTTTGAGTGCTGCTGGGGCCACTGGCTCCAGCACCCACACCTTCTGTCCAGGCTGGTACACAGTCAGAACAGCCTTTTGGTCGTGCCAAGCTTTCTGTAATTCTTGGCTCGCCTCCAGGTTTTTAGACGCCTTTTCCATGTACTCCGCCATCCGCGAGCGGAGACCGAGTACATAGTCCACAATGTTTGATGCCGGCTTTCTGAGAGGTCTCTCCCATCCTTCCTTTACCAAACAAAGGGGTCCCCTTACAGGATGTCCGAACAGAAGCTCAAAAGGGCTGTAGCCAACCCCCTTCTGCGGGACCTCTCTGTAGGCGAACAAGAGGCAGGGTATCAGGACATCCCATCTCCGCCGAAGCTTTTCAGGTAGTCCGTGAATCATCCCTTTTAGGGGCCTGTTGAATCTCTCAACAAGCCCATTGCATTGTGGGTGATAGGGTGTGGTGAACTTGTAGTTGACACCACATTCCTTCCACATAGCAGTCAGATATCCCGACATGAAGTTTGCACCTCTGTCTGAGACGACCTCCTTAGGGAAGCCCACTCTGGAGAACACTCCAAGTAGGGCCCGTGCCACCACAGGTGCCGTAGTGGTCCTAAGGGGAATAGCTTCAGGATACCTGGTGGCGTGGTCCACCACCACCAGTATAAACTTGTGCCCTGATGCCGTCTGGGGTTCCATTGGTCCGACAATGTCGATCCCCACTCGTTCAAAGGGTACCCCCACCACTGGCAGTGGTATGAGGGGGGCCTTTGTCGTGCCACCTGACTTACCACTGGCTTGGCAAGTGACACAGGAGCGGCAAAACTCCTTCGTATCTTCGGACATGTGGGGCCAGTGAAAGTGTGGAACAATTCTGTCCCAAGTCTTATTCTGGCCTAAGTGACCTGCAAGGGGAATCTCGTGGGCCAAGGTGAGAAGGAAACCTCTCAGAGACAAGGGGATGACCAGCCTCCTGGTCGCACCAGGTTTGGGGTCTCTTGCCTCAGAGTACAGGAGTCCATCGTCCCAGTACACTCTGTGGGTACCTGTGGCGTTCCCTGCAGCCTCAGCAGCGGCCTGCTGTCTGAGGGGTTCAAGTGAGGGGCAGTCTAACTGTGCCTTCCCCAGGTCTTCCCTGGAGGGTCCCCCTGAGCCCAGAAACTCAACCTGACCAGGTTCAAGCTCTTGTGGCTCAGTTTCCCTCAGTTCTTTAAGGTCAGCCTCCTCGGAGACTTGATCCACGACCTGGGGCAAGGGGGAAGGCGAAGCCTTACCCTTACTGCTCCTTTTCTTGGAAGGTGTCTGGTCCGTTCTTCCAGGATCCAGCACCTGTTCAGTGGGGCATCTTTTGGCCTGTGACCTGGTCACAGCAAGGACATGTGCTGGCAAACCTAACATTTCCATGTGAGTCCTCTGCTCCACTTCTGACCATTGTGACGTTTCCAAATCATTGCCCAACAGACATTCTACGGGGAGGTCTGAACTAACCACAACCTTTTTCGGGCCACTTACCCCTCCCCAGGAGAAATCAACAACTGCCATACTGTGATTGGTAGTGACGTTGCTGGCATTGGTCACTAGGTAACTGGTACCTAGCATGATCTGTCCAGGGTCCACGAAGTTAGGCGTCACCATGGTGACACTGGCACACGTGTCCCTGTAGGCCTGAGCCACTCTTCCATTTATCAAAGGTGTCTGCCTGTATTTGCCCAAAGTATTGGGACTGGCATCAGGGGACATATCCATATCCCCTGTACAGACAAGGACGGCCTGAGTGAGCGTGCCGACTAAGTCGTCACTCCCCTCGGTTCCCAAGGTTAACCCAACTAATGCCTTGGGAGGCGCACTACCACTGCTGACTGTACTAGGGGGCGCAGGTGCCTTAGGGGCTGCAGTGGTAGGAGTTTGCCCTCCTTTCTTGGTGCACTCACTAAACCAGTGAGTCTTACTTTTACAGTATTGGCACCACCTTTTTGACTGGCCTTCTTGAGTCTTCTTCTTCTGTGAAGCCTGACCCCCACCCTCTTTGGTTTGTTGGGGACCTGTCGAAGACTTCTGGTCATTTTGTTCGTTCTTGTTACCCTTTTGGTCTGCTTTCTTCTGACCACCCTGGTTCTGATTCTGGTTCTGCTTGACCCTTGTTCTGACCCATCTGTCCGCCTTCTTTCCCAATTCTTGGGGAGAGGTCAGATCCGAGTCGACAAGGTGCTGATGCAACAATTGGTTCTGACAGTTATTTAAAATCTGTTCTCGCATGATAAGATTGTACAATCCTGTGTAATCAGTAACCTTGCTACCCAGCAACCAGCCTTCCAAAGCCTTAGTGGCACAATCGACAAAGTCAGCCCAATCCTGAGACTGAATTTTCTGGGTGTCCCGGAACAGCACCCGGTACTGTTCCGTGGTTAAGCCGAACCCATCAATCAGTGTGTTCTTCAGGACTTGGTAGTTGTTAGCATCCTCAGCTCTTGTAGTGAGGAGCTTGTCCCTTCCTTTACCTTCAAAGGAAAGCCACAGTATAGCTGCCCACTGACTTGGGGGGACGCACTGGACAGTGCAGGCCCTCTCCAAGGCAGTTATCCACTTGTGGATGTCGTCCCCTTGTTTAAAGGGGGGCACTATTTTACTCAGGTGTCTAGTGTCTATACCCCTGTCTTTCTCTCTATTGAGAATGCTGCCACCAGCGGGATCTAACCCACTTAATTTCTGCTCTCGGGCCAAGGCAAGTCTTTCTTTGGCGAGGGCAAGTTCTTCCCGCTCGATCCTCAGATTGACCTCCCGCATCTTCGCTTCATGCTCCCTCCTCTGAGGGGAAGTCATTCCTCTCTGAGAAGATGCCTGAGAGACATGTGTATGAACCGATCTGCCAGAGCCTCTGGAGAGAGACCTAGCTCGTCCGTTCCCAAGGTTAAGCCTGCTTGAGCGTGGGCCCGGGGCTCCCCCAGCTCCATTCTCATGCCTGCTTAAGTTGGTCCTCGTAAGCCTGCCGACTACCACTGGACCTTTGTCTGCCTCGTCTCCCGACAACTCGTCCTCGTCCTCTGTGTGGAGGTCGAGGTCTGGGTCACCGAGGGTTCCCTCTAAGGGCGGCATGTTCCCATCTGCACTGGGGGGACCTGTGTTAGAGGACCTCCTAGCATCGTACGCCTCTAAGAGACCTATCAGAATTGCGATGGTAGGGTTAGAACCCTGGTTTAGCTTCCTGGAGGCACACAGTTGTCGCATCTCCTTGAAGCTAAGAGTTGCATATCGTGACACGACCTGTGGAGGGTCACTGACCACTAAGGGAGTCTGCGAAGACTCTCCGTGGATCGACATGCTTTTCTAGTGAGGTGTAAGTGTTGCACCTACCTACACTATGGGTTTACCTACTGATCCCTTGCTAAGAGTTGTAGTCAGGGTGTGCTAAGCCCTGTTACACTACAACAGCCGGTTCAGTAGAACTCGGAGTATTCTAAGTTAAGTTATATGTACCTGGGTACTTATGTGATCTTTCACTGCGATCTTCTTAGGATACGTGTGTGGTAAAACAACAGCAAGCTCAAATCCCAACCGCTGCTCACCAATGTGAGAAGTTGGCCTGATATGTAGTGCTCACTATTCTAGTGATCACTGTGTATCATTCCAAACGACCCTTATTGATGATTGGTTGTAAGTCAACCTTATAGACCAGCTATCCTAGTAGCGTGGATACGAGCAGTCTTTAGGCTAAACTCTAGAGGGCGTGTTAAGCCAGCTGTTTACCATCACATATACCCCTTGAACACCAAGTGAAAGGACACCACACAAGTTGTTATGAAAATAAAAGGATATTTATTTATAACAAGACTACCCTGGCTCTTTATGAGTCAGGGAGCTAAGCACACTACAAAACTCTTAGGAAAATACTTCAGTTGCACAATTTACACAAATGCCCGAGGGGCACGAGAAACCATCTACACTAACAGTGAAATGCGAATGGTTAGAGTCTGGAGGTACTGATTCCGGAGTGATCCGATCAGTGGGACTAAACGAAAAAAGGAACTGGACACTTGTAGAGCGAACCTGCGATGGAGCACCGAGATGCTCGAGTTACCTAGCCCGGAGGCTGCGGCTGCGTGAAGTTCGGCAAGATGTCGGGAGTCCTCGTGTAGTCTCAGGAGCCTGAAAGAAGAAGTTGCTGGCAGGCGACCAGTGACGATGTTCAGAGCGATCCAAGCCTGGATCGGTGATGAAGGAAACCTGAAAGCAGAGGGGACTCAGTTCTCAACCGCTAGCCAGCGATCGTGTGGGTACCAGGAGGGTACCGGCTGAAGTCACCTCGACCAGGTGAGTGGGTGACGTCGGACTCGGCTGTTCCTCGGACCAGGAGGCGCGGCGGCGACCAGGATGGAGGGCGAGCTGTCCCACGAAGGTGTCTGCGGTCGATGGTGCTGGGCCCAGGAAGGGGCAGCGGATCTTGGCAGAGGCAACCCAAGCGGGGGAGTCAAGATGGCGTCGGGAGTGGACCAGGTGGGTCCGTGGTACTCCTCTGTTGAAGGGGAGCAAGAGCCAGTCTGGAGCAACCAGACTAGTGATGAAACAATCGTGGTGCGTCGTGAAGAGGGCCACAAGCCGGTCGGCAAGTGGTCGAACAACGCGGTGAACAACAAGGAGCGGAAGGGCCCCCACGCAGATCTCGGGGATGCTGGGGAGGCAGACTTCGATGCTGGAGCTGCTCAGGGTTAGGGCTTCTCAAACCCTAGGTGCACTCACTCGAGGGTCCCTCGGTGGGCGTGCTAGATAAGCGTCGTGCAGGTTCTGAAGATGGCCGGTCCCGCAGGTCTCGTCACACCTACGTCTCTCAGCTGGGCTGATGAGGTAGGTAAAAGGTCAGAGATGGCAGGGACTCGGGTCTCGTCGAGCTGGGCAGTCTTGATCCGTAGGAGAGACTTACAGCAAACCGCAAGCGCTTAGGTGGTGCCTGCTGGTGCAGGGTGGCTACTCCTTAGCCACAAGGGAGAGTCTTCAGAAATAGTCAAGAGTTCCTTTCGTGGAAAGTGGTTCGTGATTCGGAGTTATCCGATTATCTGATTATCCAATTTGGGAAGGGGACTCGCTCCTACCTTTATTCTAAGAAAAGGGGCTGGCCCGTGACTAGGTTCTACCTATGGGTGGAGCCAGGAGGGGGGTGGTTACACCCCTAACCTTTGTCCGGCTTCGCGCCAGCTCAGGGGCTGGTGTGCCCCCGAAACTGGTTTGAGCCGGGCTATGCACAGTGAGCACCGGGGTGCCACTTGCAGTCACCTTCCTTTCAGCCCTGCCTACCTGGTATACACAAACCCTGTCTGGGACGGTGCTAACACCGCCCTCGACAGGAAACCCTTTGTCCAAGCTCCCCTTGCTGGAAGGTCCCCCAGCAGCAGGAGGTCAGACTTGTGTCTGGTGGCAGCATCCATTTTGTGATGCTGAGGCTTGAGTCAACTTTAACCGGGGTTCAAGGTTACTTCCATGTCGTGTCCCTCTAAAAGGGGGGAATGCTAACCCCGTCACCAGGACTGGCGAGGGGTTCGGATTCCCATTCGTATGACACCTTACTCGACATGTATAGGTGATGTGAGGCCAAAGTTAGCAAATGCATTAAAAGTAGTTGGCCCGCGTCACCATGGAACGGCTATTTAGGACTTGGTTCCGCAAGCGGCCGACGGGCTCAGCTCGCGCCAGAGCACCATCCCACATGACTCCCTGCACTCTGCCTTCAGGATTGATAAGGCCTGCCATAGGAGTGACTGATAGGAATCCATGTGTCCATTTTAGGGTTTAGGTGTAGGAATACTACACCTACAGCAACGGGTGATTACACCACGTGGCCCCAGCTGTCGTGCAGCCAGTTGTGTCAGATTTGGGCGGCCATTCCAGGGGTGGCATAATACATGCTTCAGCCCCTGGTAGGCCCTGGGTACACCGATGCCCTGGATACCTGTGGCATGCTGAGACAGGGACTGACAAGGCGGCCCAGTTCCAATTAGTGGATGCACCTAACGTACATGTGTGTTAATTTCGAGAGAGAACAGCTAGGCTGTGGGTCTGATTGGCAGGCCCACAGCCGGAGAAAGTCGTAAACCAATGAAGCAAAAGCAAAAAATCTGGGTGATCATAGGATTGCAGACCCTACTCTCCTACATAGAGCCTCTTTCATGTGGCTGTAGGAGGTCTGCAGGGAGAGGGGTAGGTCGAGCAGGGTGTCCCTTCCTTCGCTCAGAAACCGCCCCCACAACCCAGCCCCCCAGTCCTTCTGCGGGACCCGATGGGAGGTCATGGCGACCTCGTAGGCCCTGAACCATTGTTGAATGTCATCGTTTTTATAATATTCTTTGACCACGTCCTTGGGGATGTGGACCTTCTGTTCCGCTGGGGAGGCCGTCTCTCGGTTTCCCGGGGGCCTCCCTTCCTCGTTTCTGGCCTTGAGCTCGAGTTCCTTCAAGCTGCGTTCATGCTCCAGTTGGAGCTTCCTTCCTTCGTGCTCCCGTTGGAGCTTCTTTTCTTCCAGTTCGCCTTGTACACGCATTTGCTCTACTGCTAGCTTTTTTTCCGCTAACTTCAATTCGCCTTCAATTTTGAGTTTGGCTAACTCGAGTTCATGATTGCGACTTCTCTCTCTGTCCGCGAGTTCTTCCGGGGATAGGCCCCCATCTGGTACGATGCCTCGCACCTGATTGCTGCTGCTTTCGCTTTGGGGGGGTTCGGCTTCGTCGGGGCGCTCCGGGGGAGGCCCCGGTATCCACCCAAGTTTTCAGTGCTTTCTGCAAATCTTCTTTAGTGTTGAGACCGGTGGTAGCGATTTTAAGTTCTTTGTAAAATTGCTTTAGCTCTTTGTGTGTGTATTCTTCTAGATGCTCCACCTGGAACACCCTGTTGGCGTTGGTTTCTGCGGGGCTCATGGCGCTTCCTTCTGCCATCTTTGTCGGTAGTGCGTCCGTCGTTCACGGTACGATCTCTAGGTGATGGGCCCGAATCCCGTCGCTTGCCACCAATGTTAGACGGCGACCTCAGAGGAGCCCGGAAGGGGTCCTGACTACCCTGAGACCCACCCTCGAAGTATCGTAGCCGGGCACTGGCGGGAGACTCCCCAGGGGGAGGAATCTCGTATCTAGGATCGTACTTCTGGCACCACACGACACAGAGTGACCACACCGTGTGTTCTTAGAAATCAATCTTTATCAATTAGGTTATCACTGCAAATATGTACAAGGAGAGCACGGGCTCAATGAGTCTCGGAAGGGATAGGGGGTAGCGGGACAGTCTCTGGCAAAAGTTCAAGGCAGGGACGTATCCGGCGCACAGTTCACAATCCTCGAGCTGGGTGATACGTTGTTGTAGTCGGGGTCCGGCGGGACCGTGAGAGTCTGTCGGAGCCGCGAGTCGCTCAGCGGGCTCAGGTACAAGTTCGGAGGTCTTACGATCTTCAGGGAGCCGCGAGTCACTCAGTGGGCTCAGGTACAGGTTCGGAGGTCTTACGATCTTCAAGGAGCCGCGAGTCACTCAGCAGGCTCAGGTACAAGTTCGGAGGTCTTACGATCTTCAAGGAGCCGCGAGTCACTCAGCAGGCTCAGGTACAAGTTCGGAGGTCTTACGATCTTCAGGGAGCCGCGAGTCACTCAGCAGGGCTCAGGAGGGTCCAAGTTCCAGGAGCCGCGACCACGTCGGCAGGCTCTCGTTGTTCCAGCGTCAAATCTGCCGGACAGACCCAGAGCACCTGTTAGACGGCGACCTCAGAGGAGCCCGGAAAGGGGTCCTGACTTCCCTGAGTCCCACCCGTGTAGTATTGTAGCCGGGCACTGGCGAGAGATTCCCCAGGATCGTACTTCTGGCACCACACGACACAGAGAGACCACACTGGGTATCCTCAGAACAAGCTTTATCAAATAGGTATCACTGCAAATATGTACAAGGTGAGCACGGGCTCAAGAGTCTCGGAAAGGTAGGGGGTAGCGGGACTGTCTCTGGTAACGGTTCAAAGCAGGGACGTATCCGGCGCACAGCTCACAATCCTCGAGCTGGGGGATACGTGGTCGGAGTCGGGGTCCGGCGGGACCGTGAGAGTCTGGGGGAGCCGCGAGTCACTCAGCAGGGCTCAGGTACAAGTTCGGAGGTCTTACGATCTTCAGGGAGCCGCGAGTCACTCAGCAGGGCTCAGGTACAAGTTCGGAGGTCTTACGATCTTCAGGGAGCCGCGAGTCACTCAGCAGGGCTCAGGTACAAGTTCGGAGGTCTTACGATCTTCAGGGAGCCGCGAGTCACTCAGCAGGGCTCAGGTACAAGTTCGGAGGTCTTACGATCTTCAGGGAGCCGCGAGTCACTCAGCAGGGCTCAGGTGAGTTCCAGTTCCAGGAGCCGCGACCACGTCAGCAGGCTCTCGTTGTTCCAGCGTCGAATCTGCCGGACAGTCTCAGAGCACCCCTTGTTATAGGTCGACCCCGCTTTGATGTCCGGGGTCTGCGCAGGCAGGGGTCTTGTCACCTGGGGGCCGCTTGTCGGGGTTTCCTGCTATTGTCTTTTGATCCTTTCAGGGCCGGGTCGGGAGGAGTCCCAGATACCCAGCAGGCACGGAGCCAGCCCGCAGGGAGGCCGGAGGGCCGATCGAAACCCATCGTCCCAGGGGAGTTCAGAGGTGCGATAGAAACTGCTCCTCCCTCTCTCATCCCCTGGAAGCGTGATGTCCTCCAGCCGGAGTGGCGCCTCGAGGCCCGGGTCGCGCTGGAGCCGGGCGGCCATCTTTTTGCAGGGAGTGGGCACGCGGGCCCGGGGTGGCCGAAAGGAGAGAGGCCATGGACGGGGATGTCCGGGGTTGGTGCGGGTGTCCTGGTGGGAAAGGTCGGCTGGGCCGCGTGCTAGGGCTGCAGGCACCAGGTTTCGGTGGTGCGGGGGCACGGAGGGCCATTCTACGAGGCCGGGTCCAACACGCGTCCCCCCCAGCTGAAAGCCGGAGAGAACTGCCCATCACCTTGGGGGGTTCTCTTCGCTGAGGCGGAAGAACCGGGAGAGGCCGTCAGCGTTGGCGTGGTCCGTACCAGGGCGGTGTTCTACGGTGAAGTCCATTCCCTGGAGGGAGATTGACCACCGCAGTAGCTTGGGGTTTTCTCCTCGCATCTGCATGAGCCATCGCAAGGGCCGATGGTCAGTTTGGACCCTGAAATGAGTGCCGAACAGGTAGGGTCGTAGTTTTTTGAGTGCCCAGACCACGGCAAAGGCTTCGCGCTCTATGGTGCTCCACTTCTGTTCTCGGGGTAGCAGCCGCCGACTGAGGAAGGCGACGGGCTGGTCTAAGCCTTGATCATTCACTTGGGACAGGACGGCCCCAATGCCATGCTCGGAGGCATCGGTCTGGACGATGAACTCCTTGGTGTAGTCGGGAGCCTGGAGGACGGGGGCCGTGCACATGGCCTTTTTTAGAGCATCGAAAGCTTCCTGGCAGGCAGCCGTCCATTGCACCTTCTTTGGCTGTTTTTTAGACGTGAGTTCAGTGAGAGGGCCGACCAGGCTGCCATACCCCCGAATGAATCGGCGGTAGTAGCCCGTGAGTCCCAGAAAGGCCCGGACTTCCGTTTGGGTGATGGGTGGGTCCCAGGCCAGGATGGCGTCGATCTTTGGCTGTAGAGGAGCGACCTGGCCACTCCCGACTTGGTGCCCCAGGTAGACTACGGATCCTTGCCCGATCTTGCACTTGCTGGCTTTTACGGTGAGGCCTGCCTGGCGCAGGGCGGTTAGCACTCTCCGGAGGTGTTGGAGGTGCTCACTCCACTCTGAACTGAAGACAGCGATGTCGTCCAGATAGGCCGCGCTGAACTGTTCTAGCCCGGCCAGGACCCTATTTACCAGTCTCTGGAAAGTGGCCGGGGCATTTTTCATCCCGAAGGGCATCACGCGGAAGCGGTAGTGCCCATCGGGGGTGGAGAAAGCAGACCTCTCCTTGGCCCCTTCGGTGAGCGCAATCTGCCAGTAGCCGCAGGTGAGGTCGAAAGTGCTGAGGAACCGGGCGGCCCCTAGTCGGTCAATGAGCTCGTCGGCTCGTGGAATGGGGTGGGCATCGGCTCGGGTAACGTCATTGAGCCCCCGGTAATCCACGCAGAACCGGAGCTCGGGGGCGACACCGGGGGCTGCTGCCTTCGGAACCAGGACCACGGGGCTGGCCCAGGGACTGTCAGAGGGCTCGATCACCCCCAGGGTCAACATCTTCGACACTTCGGCTTGAATACAGGACCGGACCCGGTCAGGAACCCGGTAGGCTCGGTGTCTCACCGGCGGGCTGTCCCCGGTGTCCACATCGTGAACACACCAGTTGGTGACCCGGGGGGTCAGGGAGAAGAGGTCAAAAAATTGTCTGAGGAGCTGGCGGCAGTCCGCTTGTTGCTGGGCAGTGAGGGCTGGGGAGAGGTTCACTCCCTCCACGGAGCCATCCTGCTCCTTGACACACAGGAGGTCCGGGAGGGGATCCGACTCATCTTCGGCCCCGTCATTGGTGGCCAGCAGGAGGCTCAGTTCTGTCCGCACGAAGTGAGGCTTGAGGCGGTTTACGTGCAGGACCCGGAGGGGATCCCGAGGCGACTGGACGTCCACCAAGTAGGTGACTTGGCTCTTCCTCTCAACCACTTTGTAGGGCCCAGTCCATCGGTCCTGGAGAGCGCCAGGCTTCACGGGGGCAATGACCCACACCTGCTGGCCCGGCTGGAACTCGACCAGAGTAGCATTCAGTCGTACCAGCGCTTCATTTCTTCTTGACTCGCCTCCAGGTTGGCCTCGGCCAGTTCTCGGAACCTCCTGGTCTGGTTCCGGAGGGCCAGGACATATTGGAACACATCTCGGGGGGTGGTCTGGGGTGCTGCCTCCCACCCTTCCTTAACCAAACTGAGGGGACCTCGGACGGGGTGCCCATAGAGTAATTCAAACGGGCTGAACCCTAAAGACTTCTGGGGGACTTC
Organism: Triturus cristatus; assembly: GCF_964204655.1. NCBI lineage: Eukaryota > Metazoa > Chordata > Amphibia > Caudata > Salamandridae > Triturus > Triturus cristatus. The sequence continues at coordinate 852,579,542 of NC_140586.1, read as the reverse complement.
CCGGTAAGCGAACAAGAGGCAGGGCAGCAGGACGTCCCACTTACGCCGGAGGGGCTCTTCTAGGCCAGCGATCATCCCTTTCAAAGTCCTATTAAACCTCTCTACTAGGCCGTTCCCTTGGGGATGGTACGGGGTGGTGAACTTATAGGACACCCCACATTGTTGCCACAGGGACGTCATATACCTTGATATAAAATTAGTGCCGCGATCGCTCACGACCTCGCGGGGAAAACCCACCCTGGAAAAGATCCCCATCAGGGCCCGGCCCACCACGGGGGCCGTAATGGTGCGCAGGGGAATAGCCTCTGGGTAGCGGGTGGCGTGGTCCACTAGGACCAAGATGAAACGGTGACCTTGGGAGGTGGGGGGGTCCAGTGGCCCCACGATGTCGATTCCGACTCGTTCGAAGGGGGTACTGACGACCGGGAAGGGTTGGAGGGGAGCCTTGCGCTTCCCCCCACTCTTCCCACTGGCTTGGCACGTGGGGCAGGACTTGCAGTGTGCCTCTACCGCTGCTTTCATCTTAGGCCAATAAAAATGGGTCACGAGACGGCTGTAGGTCTTGTCCTGACCCAGGTGACCAGCGAGGGGGACATCGTGGGCTAAGCCCAGGAGGAAATCCCGGAAGCGGAGGGGTACCACCAGTACCCGTCCGGATCCCAGCTCCACTGATTTCTGCTCACTATACAGGATGTTATTCTCCCAATAGATTCGGTGCGTTCCGGTCTGGTCACCTGCGGCTTGGCCCTCGGCCTGGCGCCGCAGCCCGACCAGGGAAGGACAGGTGGCTTGCTCCCGGCAAAATTCTTCCCAGGTGGGCCCGCCCTCGTGGCGCCAATGGGCCAACTCGGGTAGATCCCCCAACTCGGGGACCGGGGCGGGGTCGGATGGTGCGGGTTTATCGCTGGCGACGGACCCTTCTGATGGGGGAACGGGAGGACCCTCGGCGGGGACGGTGCGGGCTTCTTCGACCGGGGGGCTCTCGACTTCTCTCTGGGGAGTGAGTCGGGCTGTCATAGATCGGGTGGTGGCACACACCCACTCGGGGAGTCCCATCATTCCTAGGTGGGCCTTGCGCTCTACGTGCTTCCAGGGAGAACTCTCCAGGTCGTTCCCTAAGAGGCAGTCGACCGGCTGGGAGGTTCTTACGGCCACCTTGAGTTTACCTATCACCCCTCCCCACTCAAATGGCACCAGGGCTACCTGACACATACTTTCCCTATTGTCTGCAGATATTACGGGGCAAAAGACATAAGGGAGGATCTGCTCCTCGGGAACTAGGTGTCTGAGGACACCGGTGATACTGGCCCCGGTGTCCCGCAGGGCCTCTACCTGGTGGCCATTGATCTTGACGAGCTGCCCATATTTCTGCGTGTTGGACGGTAGGAGGCTACCAGGGATCATTTCCCTATCTCCCAGGGACACTAGGGCCATAGCGGCGGGTTCCCACTCCTCGGCTTCCTCAACCTCCTCCCCCAGGGCTATGTTGGCTATCTGTCTTGCAGGGGTGACTTGGGTGGCCATGGGGCACTCTGGGTCATTGGCGTAGTGCCCGGGTTTCTGGCAACGAAAACATGTGACGGTCACCCGGTGTCCTCGTCTCCCAGGGGGCCCTGTTACTGGTGGGGGGGGCGCCGGGAAAGGTGGAGGTGGTGTCTTCGGGGGGCTAGGCTGGGACTCTCTCGGCCCTCCCTGGTTCCCTCTCCCTCTCTGGCGGGGTGGTCCCTGACTGGTTCTGGGGTATTCTCCTACCATGCCCCGGGAGACCCGGGTGTTGGTCCAGCGGTCGGCCTCCACAGCCAGCTTACGGGGATCTGTGAGCTTGCTATCCAGCAGATGTTGACGTAGCTCTACGAAGCAGTTCGCAGCCAGATGTTCCCATAACATGAGGTCAGTGAGTTCGGCAAGGGTGGTGACCTTGCTGCCCTTGACCCACCCATCGAAGGCCCGACTAAAAAAGTTTACATACTCCACCCAGGTGGTGCCCGGGATCTTCCTGCAGTCCCGGAACCGTTGGCGGTACATTTCTGTGGTGAGGCCGTATCTGGTGAGGAGAGCCTCTTTCATGTGGCTGTAGGAGGTCTGCAGGGAGAGGGGTAGGTCGAGCAGGGTGTCCCTTCCTTCGCTCAGAAACCGCCCCCACAACCCCGCCCCCCAGTCCTTCTGTGGAATCCGATGGGAGGTCATGGCGACCTCGTAGGCCCGAAACCATTGCTGAATGTCATCGTTTTTATAATATTCTTTGACCACATCCTTGGGGATGTGGACCTTCTGTTCCGCTGTGGGGGCCGTCTCTCGGTTCCCCGAGGGCCTCCCGTCCTCATTTCGGGCCTTGAGCTCGAGTTCTTTTAAGCTGCGTTCGTGCTCTAGTTGGAGCTTTCTTCCTTCGTGCTCCCGTTGGAGCTTCTTTTCTTCCAGTTCGCCTTGTACGCGCATTTGCTCTACCGCTAGCTTTTTCTCCGCTAACTTCAATTCGCCCTCGATTTTGAGTTTGGCTAACTCGAGTTCATGACTGCGGCTTCTCTCTCTGTCCGCGAGTTCTCCCGGGGATAGGCCCCCGTCTGGTACAATGCCTTTCACCTGATTGTCGCTGCTTTCACTTGGAGGGGGTTCGGCTTCGTCGGGGCGCTCCCCCGTGCCTTCCGGGCGGGATGCCCCGGTCTCCACCCATGTTTTCAGTGCTTTCTGCAAGTCTTCCTTAGTGTTGAGGCCAGTGGTAGCTATTTTAAGTTCTTTGCAAAATTGTTTCAGCTCTTTGTGTGTATATTCTTCCAGATGCTCCACCTGGAACACTCTGTTGGCGTTGGTTTCTGCGGAGCTCATGGCGCTTCCTTCTGCCATCTTTGTTGGTCGTGCGTCCGTTGTTCACTGTACGATCTCTAGGTGATGGGACCGAATCCCGTCGCTTGCCACCAATGTTAGACGGCGACCTCAGAGGAGCCCGGAAAGGGGTCCTGACTTCCCTGAGTCCCACCCGTGTAGTATTGTAGCCGGGCACTGGCGAGAGATTCCCCAGGGGGAGGGATCTCGCAACTAGGATCGTACTTCTGGCACCACACGACACAGAGAGACCACACTGGGTATCCTCAGAACAAGCTTTATCAAATAGGTATCACTGCAAATATGTACAAGGTGAGCACGGGCTCAAGAGTCTCGGAAAGGTAGGGGGTAGCGGGACTGTCTCTGGTAACGGTTCAAAGCAAGGACGTATCCGGCGCACAGCTCACAATCCTCGAGCTGGGGGATACGTGGTCGGAGTCGGGGTCCGGCGGGACCGTGAGAGTCTGGGGGAGCCGCGAGTCACTCAGCAGGGCTCAGGTACAAGTTCGGAGGTCTTACGATCTTCAGGGAGCCGCGAGTCACTCAGCAGGGCTCAGGTACAAGTTCGGAGGTCTTACGATCTTCAGGGAGCCGCGAGTCACTCAGCAGGGCTCAGGTACAAGTTCGGAGGTCTTACGATCTTCAGGGAGCCGCGAGTCACTCAGCAGGGCTCAGGTACAAGTTCGGAGGTCTTACGATCTTCAGGGAGCCGTGAGTCACTCAGCAGGGCTCAGGTGAGTTCCAGTTCCAGGAGCCGCGACCACGTCAGCAGGCTCTCGTTGTTCCAGCGTCGAATCTGCCGGACAGTCTCAGAGCACCCCTTGTTATAGGTCGACCCCGCTTTGATGTCCGGGGTCTGCGCAGGCAGGGGTCTTGTCACCTGGGGGCCGCTTGTCGGGGTTTCCTGCTATTGTCTTTTGATCCTTTCAGGGCCGGGTCGGGAGGAGTCCCAGACACCCAGCAGGCACGGAGCCAGCCCGCAGGGAGGCCGGAGGGCCGATCGAAACCCATCGTCCCAGGGGAGTTCAGAGGTGCGATAGAAACTGCTCCTCCCTCTCTCATCCCCTGGAAGCGTGATGTCCTCCAGCCGGAGTGGCGCCTCGAGGCCCGGGTCGCGCTGGAGCCGGGCGGCCATCTTGTTGCAGGGAGTGGGCACGCGGGCCCGGGGTGGCCGAAAGGAGAGAGGCCATGGACGGGGATGTCCGGGGTTGGTGCAGGTGTCCTGGTGGGAAAGGTCGGCTGGGCCGCGTGCTAGGGCTGCAGGCACCAGGTTTCGGTGGTGCGGGGGCACGGAGGGCCATTCTACGAGGCCGGGTCCAACAGCACCCCTTGTTATAGGTCGACCCCTCTTTGATGTCCGGAGTCTGTGCAGGCAGGGGTCTTGTCACCTGGGGGTCGCTTGTCGGGATTTCCTGTCATTGTCTTTTGATCCTTTCAGGGCCGGGTCGGGAGGAGTCCCTGACACCCAGCAGGCATGGAGCCAGCCCTCAGGGAGGCCGGAGGGCCGATCGAAACCCATCGTCCCAGGGGAGTTCAGAGGTGCGATAGAAACTGCTCCTCCCTCTCTCATCCCCTGGCGAGTGTGATGTCCTCCAGCCGGAGTGGCGCCTCTAGGCCCGGGTCGCGCTGGGGCCGGGCGGCCATCTTGGTGCATGAAGTGGGCACGCGGGCCCGGGGTGGCCGAAAGGAGAGAGGCCATGGACGGGGATGTCCGGGTCGGGTGCGTGTGTCCTGGTGGGGAGGGTCGGCTGGGCCGTGTGCTTGGGGCTGCAGGTACCAGGTTTAGGTGGTGCGGGGGCACGTAGGGCCATACTACGAGGCCGGGTCCAACATTACTTATGTTGCTTTTCATGCTATGCACTATGACCTATGTAGTTTTGAATCATGTGTCATATGTATACAGGTGTCTGATTATTTCCTGTCTCTTCACCTTGCCCACAGCATCGTCGGGGGAAACCGAGGGAGACACTGGCACGGACCTTGAGGAGGGATCCAGCAGCGGTGCCACCAGTGCTGGCGAGTCTGGCTCAGCGAGTGGAACGGAGGCCGAGGGGAGTGCGGCGGAGGACCTGTCCTCCATTCCCATCACCCACCTCCCACTTGCTCGGGTCCCTTCCCTCCGTGCTAGGCGCCAACAGGTCTCCTTCGGGCCAGGCACCGCACCCCCTGCCCCTGTCTCCCCTGCTGCCGTCAATGCCGAGTCTGTGGACATTCTGCGGCAGTTGCAGGTTGGTCAGACATCGCTGCTTACTGTCCTCCATGGCCACACCACACTGCTGACACAGATGGTGTCGTACATGGAGGGCATGTCAGCAGCGATGTCTGATCAACGGATGTTGCTGAGGTCCATAGACTCGTCACTGACTGCAGCAGTGGATCTCCAGCAGCGCTCCGTCCCCCCCTACCCCTGCACCATCCACACTTCCCACTCCCATGCCTGTCCCACGCACACCCAGACGTCCCCATGCACGCACCCCACCAGACACAGGCAGCACACCACCAGGGAAGGCCAAGTGCACTCCTCTAGTCATGCACACACAGGGGGAAGTAGGCACACCCACTGGGTCTGGGGGCAAACGGCAGACACGCAGCCACAGTGGGAGTCCGCAGTCCTCAAGACCCACTTCCTCCAAAACCACTCCCCTTAGCTCTCCTGGCCAACTGTCAGCTAAAGAGTCCTTCGTGGCCAGTGTGTCCCTCAGCCCCAGTGTGGCACCACCCCGCAAGCGGTGGAGGCAGTGCCCGGCCAGGGTAGTTGAGTCCCCCCCCCTGTCCACACCCTCCCCCAGGAACGCTGCAACCCATCCCTCCGACCCCCCCCCTCCTTGGGGCCGGTTCATTCAGGTGCAGGGGAGACGCTGGGAGACCTTGCCACCGTATGCAGCGCCATCCTCACCACCACCTTTGCCGCTGCCCCACCCCCTGTGGTGGAGTCGTCCGTCCCTGCACCCACAACACCTACCCTTGCCCCTCCTGTCCCTGCGGTGCCTGGTCCTTCCCCCCCACATGATGCCCCCCCCTTCTGTGGATGATATGGAACAGTGAACTGTGCAGGCAAGCTAGGGGAGACACATCCCTAAGTGTCCCCCACCAGGACTTTTCACATGGCCTGGCCTATGGGCCCTCTATATTGTGGACATTCATTTTGCAAATATTATTTTCTGCTGAATAAAGCATTTTGTTTTTCTTTTGCACACTAATGCTTTCCTGGACTTGCTGTTGGTAGTGCTGCTCCATGATTTGGGGTGGTGATAATGTGTTAGGTGTCTGGGAAATGTTGTAGTGTGCTGCTCATGGGGTGGACCCTGGTATCTGTGTGCCATCACAAGGGCTCTGCAAATAATCTTTGGTCATGTGTGCTCTTACTGTATGGTGATATTGTCCCAAGGTGTGTTCCTTCCTCTGTGGACCCTTACATCTTCCCTGCAGGCTGTTTCCCAATTGTTGTGCTGAGCTGTGTCCACATATCCTGGGTGTGTGACGGATCCCTTCAACTATGGCCATGCATGCTCAGCAATGTCTCCACCTGCATCATTTGTGGCATCCTTGGTGGTCACTGTACTAGTGTATGGAGTATATTGACATGACTTCATGTGGACATGTTCCCTTTCACGCCCTATGCATGTGTGTAATCCCAGCCTCGCACACATGTGTTACGTGTTCTGCAGGGTCTTTGGTCACCTGACTGACAATTGTGGGCATTGTATCTGTGGGTACTCCACCCTTTTTCTTCCATGGGAGGCAACAACTTGTTGGCTGCCCCAGCACCTGTACATTCCTATCAGTCCTGGAATGTGCGTGACAGTGTGTGTTCCCTTTGGGTCTCTTAGTTTAGTAGGGTGGCACATGAGTATACAGTCTTGTTGCATGCTCTCATTGTGTGTATTGTGCTGTCAGCACCAGGGGTGGGTATGCATGTGTCATTTGTCATCACACCCACATGTGGTGTGTCATGCAGTGGGGGATGGACATTGTTAGACCCGGCCCTCGTAACATAGCTAGACCTGACCCCTGCACCTCACACCAGCCCCCAAACCCACGGCCTAGCCGATCCTTCCCACCATAACTCGCACGCACCCAACCCGGACGTCCCCGTCCGTGGCCTTCTGCCCTTCGGCCACACCGGGCCCGCGTGCCCACTTCATGCAAAAAGATGGCCGCCCAGCCCCAGCGCGACCCTGGCCTAGAGGCACCACTCCGGCTGGAGGACATCACGCTCCCCTTGGGATGAGAGAGGGAGGAGCAGTTTCTATCACACCTCTGCGCTTCCCTGGGACGGTGGGTTTCGATCGACCTGCCGGCCTCCCCGAGGGCTGGCTCCACGCCTGCTGGGTGTCTGGGACTCCTCCCGACCCGGCCCTGAAAGGATCAAAAGACAATGGCAGGAAACCCCAACAAGCGACCCCCAGGTGACAAGACCCCTGCCTGCACAGACTCCGGACATCAAAGAGGAGTCGCCCTATAACAAGGGGTGCTCTGGGACTGTCCGGCAGATTCGCCTTGGAACATCTGAGCCCTGCTGAGTGACTCGCGGCTCCCTGAAGATCGTAAGACCTCCGAACTTGTGCTTGAGCCCTGCTGAGTGACTCGCAGCTCCCTGAAGATCGTAAGACCTCCGAACTTATGCTTGAGCCCTGCTGAGTGACTCGCGGCTCCCTGAAGATCGTAAGACCTCCGAACTTGTGCTTGAGCCTTGCTGAGTGACTCGCGGCTCCTCGAAGATCGTAAGACCACCGAACTGGTATCCGAGCCCTGCTGAGTGACTCGCGGCTCCCACAGACTCTCTTTGTCCCGCCGGACTCCACGACGACAAGCGTATCCCCCAGCTCGAGGATTGTGAGCTGTGCGACGGGTACGCTCCTGCATTTGATCCATATCCCCAAAGACTGTCCCGCTACCTCCTACTCCCCTCCAAGACTCTGAGAGCCCACGCTCTGCTTGTATATATTTACCATGCTGATCATAAAGATCCTACCACTCCAAACTGATAAAGATTTGCTCGTAAGAATTCCTCGTGTGGTGTCTCTCTGTCGTGTGGTGCCGAGTGTGCGATCCTAGATACGAGGTTCCTCCCCTGAGGAGTCTCCCGCCAGTGCCCGGCTACGATACCTCGAGGGTGGGTCTCAGGGCAGTCAGGGCCCCCTCCGGGCCCCTCTGAGGTCACCTTCTAACATTGGTGGCAGCGGTGGGATTCGGGCCCATAATCTAGAGATCGTACCGTGAACGGCTGACGCACTACCGACAAAGATGGCAGAAGGAAACCCCGTGGTTCTCATAGAAGACGACGCCAGTACCGTGTTCCAGGTGGAACAGCTGGAAGAGTACACTCACAAAGAACTGAAACAATTCTGTAAGGAACTCAGAATCGCTACCACTGGTCTCAACACCAAAGGAGATATGCAAAAGGCACTGAAAGCTTGGGTGGCTTCTGGAGCCTCCCGGCCAGAAGGAGCGGGGGAGCCCCACGACGAAGCTGGACCCTCCCAAGGAGAACGCAGCAGCAACCAAGTGCGAGGCTTCGTACCAGACGGGGGCCTATCGCCGGAGGAACTCGCAGACAGAGAAAAAAGTCGCCATCACGAGCTCGAATTAGCCAAACTCAAAATTGAGGGCGAGCTGAAACTAGCCGAGAAAAAGCTAGCAGTAGAACAGTTGCGAGTACAAGGAGAACTAGAAGAGAAGAAACTCCAACGAGAACACGAGGGAAAGAGACTTCAACTGGAACATGAACACAGCCTGAAGGAAATAGAACTGAAAGCAAGAAGCGAAGAAACGCGGCCCCCGGGGAACCGGGAGGCAGCCGCCCCGACGGAACAGAAGGTCCACATCCCCAAGGATTTGGTCAAAGAATATTACAAAAATGATGACATTCAGCAGTGGTTCCGGGCCTACGAGGTCGCCATGACCTCCCATCGGGTCCCACAGAAGGATTGGGGGGCTGGGTTATGGGGACGATTCCTGAGCGAAGGGAGAGACACCCTGCTCGACCTACCCACCTCCATGCAAACATCCTATGAACACATGAAAGCGGCCCTCCTCACAAGGTACAGCCTCACCCCGGAGATGTACCGCCAGCGGTTCCGGGACTGCAGGAAGATCCCGGGTACCACCTGGGTGGAATATGTGAATTTCTTCAACCGCGCCTTCGATGGATGGATCAAGGGCAGCAAGGTAACCACCCTGGAAGAACTAACAGACCTTATGTTGTGGGAACACCTGGCTGCGAACTGCTTTGCATCTGCTCGACAGCAAGCTCACGGACCCAAGAAAGCTGGCTGTCGAGGCGGATCGCTGGACCAACACCCGGGTCTCCCGGGGCCCTGTAGGAGAGTACCCCCGAGCCAGTCAGGGACCACCCCGCCAGAGAGGGGGGGGAAACCAGGGAGGGCAGAGAGAGTCCCAGGCTAGTCCCCCGAAGTCCCAACCTCCACCTTTCCCGGCACCCCCACCAGCTGTATCCGGCCCCCCCCCTTAGACGGGGGCACCGGGTAACCATCACTTGTTTCCGTTGCCAGAAGCCCGGGCATTACGCCAACGACCCTGAATGCCCCATGGCCCCACGCACCACCCAGGCAGCACCCCCTGCTAGACAGATAGCCAATGTAGCCCTGGGGGAGGAGGTTGAGGAGGCCGAGTGTTAGAAAGGTTAGCCGGACCGGGAGGGTCGGCCGGGGTCAGGAGGAGAGGTCTCCGGGGAGAGCCGTCTCCAGCGATCGTACAGACAAGTAACTTCCCCCCCACAGACAGATACCACACACGGATAAGGTTCAGTGTTCTTTATAAGCACTTCTTAAGGTACGGTTGAATGGTACAAGGAGGTCTGGACTCAGGGGTCCCCTCGATTCAAGTCTCTCAAAGCAGGGCAAGGGTTAGCGGGACAGTCTGTCTACCAGTCAGGTAGTTCGGATGAGATGATGACTAGCTCACAATCCTCGAGCTTGGTGGTTTGGTTGGTACGGGCCGCGGCAGCGCCAGCAGGTCCCGGTTGAGATGGTCGGTACACGGTCCGCGGCAGCGCCAGCAGGTCCCGGAAAGATGGTCGATGTACGGTCCGCGGCAGCGCCAGCAGGTCCCGGTGAGGATGGTCGTTACAACGGGCCGCGGCAGCGCCAGCAGGTCCCGACGAAGATGGATGTTTGCAGAAGGCCGCGGCAGCGCCAGCAGGCAGGACGATGGTTCACAAGAGCGGGCTACGGCAGCGCCAGTAGTCCGTCAAGGCTGAGTTCTCTCGGTGTCTCTCGACTCCAGGATACAACTGCCTTCCTGCTCCGGAGTTGCCCCAGTTATAGGGCAGGCGCCCTTTGATGTCCGGACCCTCGCACTTGGAGGTCGGAGGGCCCGGGATGAAGGTGTCCAGACACCCAGCAGGGGGTGGAGCCAGCGCCTGGGGGAGCTGGAGGCGATCGGCACCTGGCGGGGGAAGAGCTCTTGACACTTCGTTCTCCCATTGACCTGCCAAGTGGTCCGCTCACCTCCTGGGTGGAGGGTGGTGTCGGGGCCGGCCAGGCCCGGGGTTAGGGTCGGGCCGAGGCCACGCGGCCTCGTGGTGCAGGGCCCAAGATGGCGGCTTGAACCGGCCGGGGGAGCCGGTGGGGCTGGGCCCCGTGATGAGTAGAGGTCCGAGGGCAGAGGATCCGTCGGGAGACGGGGTACAGGTGCTTTTCGTGGGTTATGCCTGGTGGGCCGGAGCTCGGGCCCTGTCGTGCGGGGAGGGAGCAAGCCCTTCGTGTGGCCTGTCCAACATGCGTCCCCCCCAGCTGAAGGCGGGGAGAGTCACCCATCTCCTTGGGGACTCTCTTCGTCGAGGCGGAAAAAGCGGGACAGGCCATCCGCGTTGGCGTGGTCTTGGCCTGGTCGGTGCTCCACAGTGAAGTCCATTCCCTGCAGGGAAATGGACCAGCGCAAGAGTTTTGGGTTCTCCCCCCGCATCTGCATCAGCCACTGCAGGGGTCGATGGTCGGTTTGTACCCGGAAGTGGGTACCGAAGAGATAGGGCCGGAGCTTTTTGAGGGCCCACACCACTGCGAAGGCCTCCCTCTCGATGGTGCTCCAGCGCTGTTCTCGGGCCAGGAGACGTCGACTGATGAAGGCCACCGGCTGGTCATGACCCTCGGGGTTTAACTGAGAAAGGACGGCTCCGATGCCGTGGTCGGAGGCGTCGGTCTGTACCACGAATTCCCGACTGTAATCGGGGGCCTGGAGCACAGGGGCGGTGCACAGGGCGGCCTTCAGCTTCTCGAAGGCCGCTTGACAATCGGGGGTCCAGTTAATCCGCTTCGGCTGGTTCTTGGACGTGAGGCCCGTGAGGGGCCCCACGATGCTGCCGTAGTCTTTCACGAACCGCCGGTAGTAGCCGGTGAGCCCCAAGAAGGCTCGGACCTCGGTCTGGGTGACGGGGGGCTGCCAGGACTGGATGGCAGCAATCTTAAGTTGTAGCGGGGCCACCAGCCCGCTTCCCACTTGGTGCCCAAGGTAGGTCACCGACCCTTGGCCAATTTGGCACTTGCCGGCCTTAATTGTGAGGCCGGCCCGCTGGAGGGCCTGTAGGACCTCTTGGAGGTGACGGAGGTGGTCGGGCCAGTGGCGGCTGTATACAGCGATATCGTCCAGGTAGGCAGCGCTGAACTCTTCGAGCCCCGCCAAGACCTGGTTCACGAGGCGTTGAAACGTGGCGGGGGCATTCTTCATGCCGAAGGGCATGACCTTGAATTGGTAGTGGCCATCGGGGGTAGAGAAGGCTGACCGTTCCTGAGCCCTGGGTGTGAGGCCGATCTGCCAGTAGCCCGCTGTTAGGTCGAAGATGCTAAGGTAGCGGGCGGCCCCCAGCCGGTCGATCAGCTCGTCTGCTCGGAGAATCGGATGAGCGTCGGTCCGGGTGACAGCGTTCAAGCCCCGGTAGTCGACGCAGAATCTCAGTTCAGGTGCGGTGCCGGGGGCAGCGGCTTTGGGAACCAATACAACCGGACTGGCCCAGGGGCTGTCCGAGGGCTCGATGACCCCGATTGTGAGCATCTTGGCCACTTCCTCCTGTATGCAGGCCCGTACCCGATCTGGTACGCGGTAGGCCCGGTGTCGGACAGGGGGACTGTCCCCGGTGTCCACGTCGTGCAAACACCAAGGGGTGACCCCGGGGGTGAGGGAGAACAGGGTAGCGAACTGCAGCAGGAGGTTCCGGCAGCCCTGGCGTTGCTCCGAAGTGAGGGCGTCAGAGAGCCGGACCCCGTCCACGGAGCCGTCATTCTCCTGAGTCTTCAGAAGATCCGGGAGGGGTTCGGAGTCTTCCTCTGCCCCACTGTCCGTAGCCATCAGGAGGCTGAGTTCTGAGCGCACAAAGTGTGGTTTGAGTCGGTTGGTGTGGAGGACCCAGAGGGGGTTCCTGGGGGTCCCCAGGTCGATGAGGTAAGTGACGGGGCTTTTGCGCTCGACCACTTTGAAGGGCCCCGTCCACTTATCTTGCAAGGCACATGGTTCGGTGGGGGACATCACCCATACTTGTTGTCCAGGCTCGAACTCAACGGAGGAGGCATTGTGATCATACCACCTCTTCATGTCCTCCTGGCTGGCCTCGAGGTTCGCCTTGGCCATCTCTCTGAAGCGCCGGGTCTGATTGCGTAGGGCCAGGATGTATTTGAAGACGTCTGGAGGCGTCTTTAGGGGGGCCATCTCCCAACCTTCTTTTACGAGGCTGAGGGGCCCTCGCACAGGGTGCCCGTACAGGAGTTCGAAAGGGCTAAAACCGAGGGACTTCTGGGGAACTTCTCGGTAGGCGAAGAGGAGGCACGGGAGTAGTACATCCCTTTGGCGACGGAGGGGCTCTTCCAATCCTCCAATCATCCCCTTGAGAGTGCGGTTAAAACGCTCCACTAGTCCGTTCCCTTGGGGGTGATAGGGGGTCGTGAATCTGTAGGTGACCCCGCATTGTTGCCAGAGGGACTTCATGTATTTGGATATAAAGTTCGTGCCTCGGTCGCTGACGACTTCTCGGGGGAAGCCTACCCGGGAGAAGATCCCCATGAGGGCCCGGCCAACCACCGGAGCTGTCACGGTCCGTAGGGGCACCGCCTCGGGGTAGCGGGTGGCATGGTCCACCAGTACTAAGATGAACCTGTGTCCTTGTGCCGTGCGGGGGTCCAGAGGCCCCACAATGTCTATCCCCACCCTCTCGAACGGGGTGGTGACCACAGGGAAGGGTTGCAGAGGGGCTTTCAGCTTCCGACCACTCTTCCCGCTGGCTTGGCATGTGGGGCAAGATCGGCAGTGGTTCAGGACGTCGTTCCTCATTTTCGGCCAGAAAAAGTGGGTCACTAGGCGGCTGTACGTTTTGTCCTGGCCCAGGTGTCCAGCCAGGGGGACATCGTGGGCCAGGTTGAGCAGAAAGTCTCTGAAGCGGAGAGGTACCACCAGTACTCGACCGGCCCCCAGCTCGGCGATTCTTTGCTCGCTGTATAGCAGGTCGTTATCCCAGTAGACCCAGTGAGTTCCGGTGGAGTCCCCTGCGTTCTGGGTGCTGGCCTGTTGGCGGAGTCCCTCGAGGGAGGGACAGGTCTTTTGTTCCTGGCGGAACTGTTCTTGGGTGGGCCCCCCTTCTTGACGCCAGTGAGCCAGGTCAGGAAGGTCCTGGGGTGGCGCGTCCCCTTCGGTCGGCGGGTCTGGGAGGCTGGCCTCGTCGTTGTCTTCCACTGGGGCGACCGGGGGCGGAGGTGCTGGCCATTCCGGTTCTTCTGATCGAGGGACGGCACGGGCGGCCATGGACCGGGTGGTTATGCAGGCCCAGTCCGGGAGGCCCAGCATCCCCAGGTGCTCTCTTCTCTCAACGGTGGCCCACGGGGAACTCTCGAGGTCATTCCCCAGGAGGCAGTCCACGGGGGCATCGTCCCGGACCGTCACCTTCAACAGGCCGGAGACCCCTCCCCATTCGAATGGGACGCAGGCCATTTGACACATACTTTCAGAGTTGTCTGCCGAGCGGACGGGGCAGAGAATGTTCGGCAGGATCTGCTCGGGCTTCACCAGGTGACAGCGGACGGCCGTCACACTGGCGCCTGTGTCACGCAAGGCCTCGGCTCGCTGTCCATTAATGGTCACCCACTGACCGTATTTCCTGGTGTTAGCGGGTAGGGGAGCCCGCGGGACCATGTCTCTTCCCCCTAAGCACGCCAGGACCATGGCGGCCGGTTCCCACTCTTGCTGGGCCGGCTCATACTCTTCTGGTTCCTCCGATGATCGCTCTTCCCCCAGGGCGGCGGCAGCTACCTGGCGGGGCTTGGGTGTTTGGTTCTGCGGGCAGCTCGGGTCATTGGCGTAGTGGCCGACTCGCTGGCATCGGTGGCACGTGACGTTGGCTCGGACCCCAGGACGCCACGGGGGGTTGCCCCGGCCGGCCGGAGGCGGGGTGCTGGCCACGGGTGTTGCTGGCAAGGCGTCTCTCCCTCGCCCCTGGCCCCCTCCTCCTCCCCGAGGACGGTGCTGACCTTGGTTGCTTCTGTTCTGTTCGTGTGGCCCCCTCCGGCCCACTCGGGTGCTTTCCCATCGGTCAGCTTCGGCGGCGAGCTGCCGGGGGTCAGTCAGCTTACTGTCGAGGAGGTGCTGCCTGAGCTCGACGAAACAGTTATTCGACAGGTGCTCCCATACCATAAGGTTAAAGAGTTGTTCGTAGGTGGTGACATGGCTCCCCTTTATCCAACCCTCGAAGGCACGGCTGAAATAGTTCACGTATTCTACCCAAGTTGTACCTGGGATCCGGGTGCAATCTCTGAACCTCTGGCGGTACATCTCGGGTGTGAGGCCGTAGCGGGTGAGGAGGGCAGCCTTCATGTGGTCGTAGGACGACATTTGGTGATCTGGGAGCTGCAGTAGGGCATCGCGACCCTCGTTGATAAACCTCCCCCAAAGTCCGGCTCCCCAATCATTCCGGTCGATCCGGTGGGAGGTCATGGCGATCTCGTAGGCTTTAAACCACTGTTGTATGTCGTCTTCTCGGACATACTCGCGGACAACATCCTTGGGGATGTGGACTTTTTTCTCGATTGGCCCCGGGGTGTGTGGTCGCTCAGGCACCCCCAGTTCTTTATTCTGTTTCCGAAGTTCTATCTCCGCTAGTTGGCGCTCGTGCTCGAGCGTTATTTTTTTCTCCTCCAGCTCTCTCTGTCTCTGCTTCTCTTCTCGTTCATCTCGGAGCCGCATATGCTCGAGGTTGAGTTTCTGTTCAGCTAACTTGAGTTCCCCATCCATCTTGAGTCGTGCCATTTCCAACTCGTGCAATCTGGTTCTTTCTCTTTCTCGGATCTCCTCCTGCGAGAGGCCCGTTCCCCGCTCCTCGGGAGCCGTGGCGTTCCCCTCTGGTGTGATGCTGCTTTGGTCGGAGGGTCCGGCGACCCCAGTTTCTGTCCACGACTCTAGGGCGTGCTTTAGATCATCCTTGGTACTCAGGCCGGTGGTAGCAATGCCAAGTTCTATGCAGAATTGTCTCAGTTCGCGGTGGTTGTATTCTTCTAATTTATCCATTTGGAATTTCTCGGTGGAGCTGCTATCTTTGGCTGACATCGTGTTTTTGTCGTGGGGTGAGCTACTCTCTGTACGATTACGCGTTGATTCGGATCGCGCCGCTGGCCACCAATGTTAGAAAGGTTAGCCGGACCGGGAGGGTCGGCCGGGGTCAGGAGGAGAGGTCTCCGGGGAGAGCCGTCTCCAGCGATCGTACAGACAAGTAACTTCCCCCCCACAGACAGATACCACACACGGATAAGGTTCAGTGTTCTTTATAAGCACTTCTTAAGGTACGGTTGAATGGTACAAGGAGGTCTGGACTCAGGGGTCCCCTCGATTCAAGTCTCTCAAAGCAGGGCAAGGGTTAGCGGGACAGTCTGTCTACCAGTCAGGTAGTTCGGATGAGATGATGACTAGCTCACAATCCTCGAGCTTGGTGGTTTGGTTGGTACGGGCCGCGGCAGCGCCAGCAGGTCCCGGTTGAGATGGTCGGTACACGGTCCGCGGCAGCGCCAGCAGGTCCCGGAAAGATGGTCGATGTACGGTCCGCGGCAGCGCCAGCAGGTCCCGGTGAGGATGGTCGTTACAACGGGCCGCGGCAGCGCCAGCAGGTCCCGACGAGGATGGATGTTTGCAGAAGGCCGCGGCAGCGCCAGCAGGCAGGACGATGGTTCACAAGAGCGGGCTACGGCAGCGCCAGTAGTCCGTCAAGGCTGAGTTCTCTCGGTGTCTCTCGACTCCAGGATACAACTGCCTTCCTGCTCCGGAGTTGCCCCAGTTATAGGGCAGGCGCCCTTTGATGTCCGGACCCTCGCACTTGGAGGTCGGAGGGCCCGGGATGAAGGTGTCCAGACACCCAGCAGGGGGTGGAGCCAGCGCCTGGGGGAGCTGGAGGCGATCGGCACCTGGCGGGGGAAGAGCTCTTGACACTTCGTTCTCCCATTGACCTGCCAAGTGGTCCGCTCACCTCCTGGGTGGAGGGTGGTGCCGGGGTGTCGGGGCCGGCCAGGCCCGGGGTTAGGGTCGGGCCGAGGCCACGCGGCCTCGTGGTGCAGGGCCCAAGATGGCGGCTTGAACCGGCCGGGGGAGCCGGTGGGGCTGGGCCCCGTGATGAGTAGAGGTCCGAGGGCAGAAGATCCGTCGGGAGACGGGGTACAGGTGCTTTTCGTGGGTTATGCCTGGTGGGCCGGAGCTCGGGCCCTGTCGTGCGGGGAGGGAGCAAGCCCTTCGTGTGGCCTGTCCAACACCGAGGAATGGGAACCCGCCGCTATGGCCTTAGTATCCTTAGGAGACAGAGAGATGGTCCCTGGGAGCCTCCTGCCCTCTAACACAAAGAAATATGGGCAGCTCGTAACGATCAATGGCCACCAAGTAGAAGCCCTCCGTGACACCGGGGCCAGCATCACCGGTGTCCTTAGCCATTTAGTACACGAAGACCAGGTCCTCCCCAACGTCTTTTGCCCTGTCATTTCAGCCGACAACACAGAAAGCCTATGTAAGGTAGCCCTGGTGCCCTTTGAGTGGGGAGGGGTGGTCGGTAAACTGAAGGTTGCAGTGAGAACCTCCCAGCCCATCGACTGTCTCCTGGGGAACGACCTGGAAAGTTCCCCCTGGGGACAAGTTGAGCGCAAGACCCATCTAGGGATGATGGGCCTCCCTGAGTGGGTGTGCGCCACCACTCGATCCATGGCGGCTCGACTGACCCCCCTGAGGGAAGTCGACGACGCCCCGACCCCTGAAGATAGGATGGTCCCAGCCGAGGATCCCCCCATTACCCCACCAGAAGAGTCGATCGCCAGTGACGAACCCCCGCCTTCCGACTCCACCCCAGTCACCGAGTTCGGCGATCTGCCCGAATTAGCCCAGTGGCGCCACGAGGGGGGCCCCTCCCGAGAAGAGTTCTGCCGAGAGCAGGCTACCTGCCCCTCCCTGGACGGGCCCCGGCAACAGGCAGAGGCCCAGGCCGCAGGCGACCAGACGAGGACACACCGGGTGTATTGGGAGAATGACCTCCTGTACAGCGAACAGAAGTCGGTGGAGCTAGGGTCCGGCTGGGTGCTGGTGGTACCCCTACGCTCCCGAAACCTCCTCCTGGGCTTGGCCCACGATGTCCCCCTCGCAGGCCACTTGGGCCAGGACAAAACGTACAGTCGCCTCGTGACCCACTTCTACTGGCCCAGAATGAAAGCAGATGTAGGAGCCCACTGCAAGTCCTGTCCCACGTGCCAGGCCAGTGGGAAGAGCGGAGGGAAGAGCAAGGCTCCCCTCCAACCCTTCCCAGTCGTCAGTACCCCTTTTGAGCGGGTCGGGATCGACATTGTAGGGCCCCTGGACCCCCCAACTTCCCAAGGGCACCGGTTCATCCTCGTCCTGGTGGACCATGCCACCCGTTACCCTGAGGCCATCCCCCTGCGCACCGTCACGGCCCCCGTGGTGGGCCGGGCGTTGATGGGAATCTTCTCCCGCATGGGTTTCCCCCGCGAGGTCGTGAGCGATCGCGGTACCAACTTTATCTCCCGATACATGAAGTCCTTATGGCAACAATGCTGGGTGTCCTATAAGTTCACCACCCCGTACCACCCCCAAGGAAACGGCCTGGTAGAGCGGTTTAACCGGACTCTGAAGGGGATGATCGCGGGCCTGGAAGAGCCCCTCCGGCGTAAGTGGGACATCCTGCTCCTCTGCCTCCTATTCGCATACCGCGAAGTTCCCCAGAAATCCTTGGGGTTCAGCCCCTTTGAGTTACTCTACGGGCACCCCGTCAGGGGGCCCCTCAGCCTGGTCAAGGAAGGCTGGGAGGCGGCGCCTCGAGGCCCCCCCCCGAGATGTGTTCCGTTACGTCCTGACCCTACGAAATCAGACTAGAAGGTTCCGAGAGATGGCCGAGGCCAACCTGGAGGCGAGTCAGGAGGAGATGAAGCGCTGGTACGACCAGAACGCCACTCTGGTCGAGTTTCAGCCGGGCCAGCAGGTATGGGTCATGGCCCCCGTGAAACCCTGCGCCCTCCAGGATAAATGGACTGGGCCCTTCAAAGTGGTTGAGCGGAAGAGCCAGGTCACGTACTTGGTGGACGTCCAGTCCCCCCGAGACCCCCTCCGGGTCCTCCACGTGAACCGCCTCAAGCCCCACTTTGTGCGAACGGAGCTGAGCCTCCTACTGGCCACTGATGATGGGTCCGAGGAGGAGTCAGATCCTCTCCCCGATCTCCTGTGCACCAAAGAGAAGGACGGCTCCGTAGAGGGAGTGAACCTCTCCCCGTCTCTCACTCCCCAGCAGCGTGAGGATTGCCGCCAGCTCCTAGGGCAGTTTCCGGACCTTTTCTCCCTGGTCCCTAAGGTCACCAACTGGTGTGTCCATGATGTGGATACCGGGGACAGCCCACCAGGGAGACACCGAGCCTACCGAGTCCCTGATCGGGTCCGGTCCTGTATCCAAGCCGAAGTCTCGAAAATGTTGACCCTAGGCGTGATCGAACCCTCAGACAGCCCCTGGGCCAGCCCCGTGGTCCTGGTCCCAAAAGCAGCTGCCCCCGGGGTCGCACCAGAACTCCACTTCTGCGTGGACTACCGGGGACTCAATGAAGTCACCCGAGCCGGTGCCCACCCCATTCCCCGAGCCGACGAGCTCATTGACCGGCTCGGGGCTGCTCGGTTCCTCAGCACCTTCGATCTCACCTGCGGCTACTGGTAAATTGCGCTCACAGAAGGAGCCAAGGAGCAGTCCGCCTTCTCCACCCCGGATGGGCACTATCGCTTTCACGTGATGCCCTTCGGGATGAAAAATGCCCCGGCCACCTTCCAGCGACTGGTAAATAGAGTCCTGGCCGGGCTGGAAAAATTCAGTGCCGCATATCTCGACGATATCGCAGTTTTTAGCTCTGAGTGGAGTGAGCACCTCCAGCACCTTCGGAGGGTGCTGACCGCCCTGCACCAGGCAGGCCTCACCGTGAAAGCCAGCAAGTGCCAGATTGGGCAAGGTTCGGTAACCTACCTGGGGCACCAGGTCGGAAGCGGGCAGGTCGCCCCGCTACAGCCCAAAATCGACGCCATCCTAGCCTGGGAACCCCCCACTACCCAAACGGAGGTCCGAGCCTTTCTGGGCCTCACAGGCTACTACCGGAGATTCATCCGGAATTACGGCAGCCTGGTCGGTCCCCTCACGGGACTCACGTCCAAAAAGCAGCCCAAGAAGATGCAATGGTCCCCTGCCTGCCAAGAGGCGTTCGAGGCCCTGAAAGCGGCCATGTGTACTGCCCCCGTCCTCCAGGCCCCGACTACTCCAAAGAGTTTGTGGTACAAACTGATGCCTCCGAGCATGGCATCGGGGCAGTCCTCTCCCAGGTGAATGACCAAGGCCTAGACCAGCCCGTAGCCTTCCTCAGCCGAAGGCTATTGCCCAGGGAACAGAGATGGAGCACCATCGAGCGAGAGGCATTCGCCGTAGTCTGGGCCCTCAAGAAACTACGCCCTTACCTGTTCGGCACCCAATTCAAGGTCCAAACCGATCATCGCCCCTTGCGATGGCTCATGCAGATGCGAGGAGAAAACCCCAAGCTACTGCGGTGGTCAATCTCCCTCCAGGGGATGGATTTCACCGTGGAACATCGCCCTGGGACTGACTACGCCAACGCCGATGGTCTCTCCCGGTTCTTCCGCCTCAGCGAAGAGAACCCCCAAGAAGATGGGTGGTTCTCTCCGGCTTTCAGCTGGGGGGGACGCATGTTAGACCCGGCCCTCGTAACATAGCTAGACCTGACCCCTGCACCTCACACCAGCCCCCAAACCCACGGCCTAGCCGATCCTTCCCACCATAACTCGCACGCACCCAACCCGGACGTCCCCGTCCGTGGCCTTCTGCCCTTCGGCCACACCAGGCCCGCGTGCCCACTTCATGCAACAAGATGGCCGCCCGGCCCCAGCGCGACCCTGGCCTAGAGGCGCCACTCCGGCTGGAGGACATCACGCTCCCCTTGGGATGAGAGAGGGAGGAGCAGTTTCTATCACACCTCTGCGCTTCCCTGGGACGGTGGGTTTCGATCGACCTGCCGGCCTCCCCGAGGGCTGGCTCCACGCCTGCTGGGTGTCTGGGACTCCTCACGACCCGGCCCTGAAAGGATCAAAAGACAATGGCAGGAAACCCCAACTGGCGACCCCCAGGTGACAAGACCCCTGCCTGCACAGACTCCGGACATCAACGAGGAGTCGCCCTATAACAAGGGGTGCTCTGGGACTGTCCGGCAGATTCGCCTTGGAACATCTGAGCCCTGCGGATGTATGACGTTACAACGCATGCTATTACAACGCCTACCATTACAACGCATTTTTTACAACGCAAGCACTACTACAACGCACTACTTTACAACGAATACTTTTACAACGCAACACCTATTAAAATACTTAAAAGTGCTGTTACAACGAAAACCATTACAACGCATACCATTACAACGCAAAAAAAATTTTTTTTTATTAAAAAGTACAATAAAATCTGGCACGGGATGCAGGGAAATTAGGGGTTTTAGGGTGGGGAAGTGTATTAAAATGTGGAGAACAACTGTACGTAAATTAACTGAAATACATGACAAAATCAATGCGCGAGTATTAAAATTAATACTCGAGTATTGAAATTAATACTCGGGTATTAAAATTAATACTCCCATTTCCCCAAAAAATCCGTTTTCACACATTTCACAGTTTAAAACACATAACGAAAAATTAAACAACAGTTCATACACATTTTTATCATGAATATATCGGAAAATAAGTAAACAGAGTAAAACAGAAGACACATAAACATAGGCGCCATTTTAACCATCTCACTGGTAAATCTTGTCCTACAACACTTTCTATGAAAACAATAGTAAAAGACATGTTCCAAAATGGATGCCAAAACGGAGCAAATGAATGAAAACAATACATTTTTAAATGCTTTTTAAATTATCATTTTCCACAGAATATTAAAGTATACTAAAAACCACAACGAACGCAGTTTTTAAAAAAATTAATAGTGACACTGACTAAAACTTATAAATACCAGGAAGACACCATTTTGCAATCAGTTGATTATCAACTACCAGAGAGACCAGACGTCAAAACCTGACCCTCTGAGACCTCCACTGCGACCTCCAACGTCTGAACACTAGAATCGTTTGGAAAAGCATTGATAGTTTGCAACTACTAGTAAGTTACTAATATAGTTTAACACCATGTTTTAGCGTAATTCATGTTTTCTTTCCATACAAACAATGTTTTAATAAAATTTAAATTAACTTATAAAATCAACTATTTATAATTTTTAAATCACTAAAAATATTTCACAACTTAAATCATCTACTTTCTTTTCCAAAAACAGAAACTTGATATTTTTCCAAATTCAAGAACTCTTCTACCTAATTGTCCATCACCTCAACCTAATCGACTCACCTTTTATATTGAGAAGGTAAATGTTTTTAAATTGCAATTGTTTTTTTATTATAATAAATTTTTTCCATAACCAAAAATGTTGTATGGTAAAGGAGATTTTATTAATTATTCACACATTCACACTGCATCGTAAAAGAAATTATGATGTAGGGGTATCCCTTATTACTCTTATTTAATAATGCCTTGAAAGTGTATTATGTTTAGCATTACCGTTTGTTACTCATACTCATTTGTTATGCAGCAGCATTAAAAGTATGCTAGGTGATATAGAGTAAAATAAACTATCTGAATTACAACTATTTTTTTTTTTTTTTTTTTTTAAGCAACGTAGCCCAAGTAAATTTTTTATTTATTTATTTATATTTCCACAGTCATACCGTTGCATCTTTTTGCATTAAATCCATAAAAAAATAACTTAATCCAGCAGCCAGCAGAACCAAGAACCAAGAAAACAATCCGCCACAGAAAAAAGGTATTTTAAATTTTCAATGTAATAAATTCCACAATGGAATAGTCATTCCTTTTGTTATTGTTACTCCAGGAAGGTGCAGCAGTAGGGAAAGTGTTGGATTGTGTAGGGGTACAATTTACTATTCTTACTCCTGGAAGGTGCAGCAGTAGGCAAAGTGTTGGATGGTGTAGGGGTCCAATTTAGTAGGCCAACTCCATGCAGGTGCAGCATTACGGAAAGTGTTATGTACTACTAATTATATTCAATGTCTTAATTTACAAAAGTTAATCAAACTTTGCATTTATCAACTACGTTCGGTTATTTCATTTTCTATCTTTTTATTTTTCCAGACAATTATTTGTTACTCTGTTCAAGAATTCTGTCCTTCACATAAGTGACAACTGCAGCCACAGGCCAATTCCACCCTAGAAGCCTCCACAAGGAAACCGATTTCCAAAAAACAAGGTATTTTTAAGCATCATTGTATTTCAACCATCAATATGTTAGACAAACCATATTCTTCTTTTTTGTTAATATAACACCAAAAGATATAAAATTTGAGTTGCAGTTAGACGAATTTTTTTTTCTTACTACAGGAAGCTACAACTATATGGAAAGTGTTGGATGGTGTAGGGGTGCAATTTACTATTCTAACTCCAGGAAGGTGCTACAGTAGGGAAAGTGTTGGATGGTGTAGGGGTGCAATTTACTATTCTAACTCCAGGAAGGTGCTGCAGTAGGGAAAGTGTTGGATGGTGTAGGGGTGCCATTTACTATTCTAACTCCAGGAAGGTGCAGCTGTAGGGAAGGTGTTGGATGATGTAGGGGTGCAATTTACTATTCTAACTCCAGGAAGGTGCTGCAGTAGGGAAAGTGTTGGATGGTGTAGGGGTGCAATTTACTATTCCAACTCCAGGAAGGTGCTGCAGTAGGGAAAGTATTGGATAGTGTAGGGGTGCAATTTACTATTCTTACTCCAGGAAGGTGCTGCAGTAGGGAAAGTGTTAAGTACTAGTAGTTATATTCAAAGTCTTAATTTTCAAAAGTTATTCAAAATTTGCATCTGTCAACAACGTTCAGTTATTTCATTTTCTATCTTTTTATTTTTCCAGACAATTATTTGTTACTCTGTTCAAGGATTCTGTCCTTCACATAACTGACAACTCCTGCCCCAAGGCCAATTCCACTCTAGAAGCCTCCACAAGGAAACCGATTTCCAAAAAACAAGGTATTTTTAAGCATCATTGTATTTAAACCATCAATATGTTAGACAAACCATATTCTTTTTTTGTTGTTAATATAACACCAAAAGATATAAAATTTGAGTTTCAGTTAGACGAATTTTTTTTTCTTACTACAGGAAGCTACAACTATATGGAAAGTGTTGGATGGTGTAGGGGTGCAATTTACTATTCTAACTCCAGGAAGGTGCAGCAGTAGGGAAAGTGTTGGATGGTGTAGGGGTGCAATTTACTATTCTAACTCCAGGAAGGTGCTGCAGTAAGGAAAGTGTTGGATGGTGTAGGGGTGCCATTTACTATTCTAACTCCAGGAAGGTGCAGCTGTAGGGAAAGTGTTGGATGATGTAGGGGTGCAATTTACTATTCTAACTCCAGGAAGGTGCTGCAGTAGGGAAAGTATTGGATGGTGTAGGGGTGCAATTTACTATTCTAACTCCAGGATTGTGCTGCAGTAGGGAAAGTGTTGGATGGTGTAGGGGTGCAATTTACTATTCTAACTCCAGGAAGGTGCTGCAGTAGGGAAAGTATTGGATGGTGTAGGGGTGCAATTTACTATTCTAACTCCAGGAAGGTGCTGCAGTAGGGAAAGTATTGGATGGTGTAGGGGTGCAATTTACTATTCTAACTCCAGGAAGGTTCAGCAGTAGGGAAAGTGTTGGATGGTGTAGGGGTGCAATTTACTATTCTAACTCCTGGAAGGTGCTGCAGTAGGGAAAGCAATGGATGGTGTAGGGGTGCAATTTACTATTCTAACTCCAGGAAGGTTCAGCAGTAGGGAAAGTGTTGGATGGTGTAGGGGTGCAATTTACTATTCTAACTCCTGGAAGGTGCTGCAGTAGGGAAAGTGTTGGATGGTGTAGGGGTGCAATTTACTATTCCAACTCCAGGAAGGTGCTGCAGTAGGGAAAGTGTTGGATGGTGTAGGGGTGCAATTTACTATTCCAACTCCAGGAAGGTGCTGCAGTAGGGAAAGTATTGGATGGTGTAGGGGTGCAATTTACTATTCCAACTCCAGGAAGGTGCTGCAGTAGGGAAAGTATTGGATGGTGTAGGGGTGCAATTTACTATTCTAACTCCAGGAAGGTGCTGCAGTAGGGAAAGTATTGGATGGTGTAGGGGTGCAATTTACTATTCTAACTCCAGGAAGGTGCTGCAGTAGGGAAAGTATTGGATGGTGTAGGGGTGCAATTTACTATTCTAACTCCAGGAAGGTGCTGCAGTAGGGAAAGTATTGGATGGTGTAGGGGTGCAATTTACTATTCTAACTCCAGGATGGTGCTGCAGTAGGGAAAGTATTGGATGGTGTAGGGGTGCAATTTACTATTCCAACTCCAGGAAGGTGCTGCAGTAGGGAAAGTATTGGATGGTGTAGGGGTGCAATTTACTATTCCAACTCCAGGAAGGTGCTGCAGTAGGGAAAGTATTGGATGGTGTAGGGGTGCAATTTACTATTCTAACTCCAGGAAGGTGCTGCAGTAGGGAAAGTATTGGATGGTGTAGGGGTGCAATTTACTATTGTAACTCCAGGATTGTGCTGCAGTAGGGAAAGTGTTGGATGGTGTAGGGGTGCAATTTACTATTCTAACTCCAGGAAGGTGCTGCAGTAGGGAAAGTGTTTGAAGGTTGTAAGTGAAGATTAGAGGTATAGCATTTACTTTTTCATCCTAATTTATTTTTCTTCTCTTTTCTTTTCAGATAATGTCTAGTCTTGAAACAGCGAAGTACATCAAATCCAGGAAGGGAAAAAATTTATTAAACCATGGAGGATACATATATAGTAAGGAAAGAGTAAGTTTTCCAAGAAATCATTGGAGGTGTGTGCAATACTACACTACCCATTGCAGTGGCAGAGCGGTTACTCTTGATAATTTAGTTGTTAAAACAACTGAGCATAACCACTCTGCCTCTGCAATGGAGGTAGAAATAAGAGAAACAGTGAACGAAATGAAGGCTATTGCAAGCACCTCCAATGATTCCACTGGTTCTATTTTAAGAGAGGTTGCACAGCATGTCCCCAGTCATGTTGCTCGGAACATGCCTATAATTCCTAATTTGAGAAGAATTATTCAAAGACAAAAGCAGGCAAGTAACATTCAATTATCTACACCACATTCTTTCTCAGACATTAGAATTCCACATGATCTTGCTATTTCTTTTTCTGATGAACCTTTCCTTCTGCATGACAACGAAAACCCTCAGAAACGAATTCTAATTTTTAGTACCCCACGTAACCTTGCCAAGTTAGAAAGTAGTGAAATTTGGATGATGGATGGGACGTTTAAAAGTACACCCCATCCTTTCACTCAAATTTACACTATACATGCCAAAATTAACAGCAGTGTAATCCCCTTAGTATATAGTTTGCTACCGGATAAGACTTCTGCAACATACACTGAACTTTTATCAGTAATTAAAAGTAAAACATCACAAAGTCCTAGGAAAATAATTATTGATTTTGAATTGAGCATGATCAATGTGATCAATAAAACGTACACGGATACCCAAATTCAGGGATGTTTTTTCCATTTTTCCCAGGCATTTTGGCGTAAATTACAGAAAACATCCCTAGTTGCAGAATATTCTCGTGATAGCAAACTACAATTTGAACTAAAAAAATTAACAGCACTTTGTTTTGTTGCTCCCGATAGTGTGGACGAGTACTACACTGCAATTATAGAATCTGCTTATTATACTAGTAACGAAGAGAAATTGGCACCCATTCTAAATTATTTCGAAGACACATGGATTGGGCACCTAAGCAGATCGGGTCGCAGGAGGAAGCCACGATTCCATGTGGAGTGGTGGAACTGCTACACGAGCTGTTTAGAGGGAGAAGCAAAAACAAACAATGCCATTGAGGGATGGCATAACTCCTTCAACCACACAATTGGCAAACCTCATCCAAACTTCTACTCTTTTTTGGAAACTTTGAAGAAGGAGCAAAGTTTTCAAGAAATGAGAATAGCCCAAACACTTGCAGGTAGTCTAAACCCACGAGTAACTGTCAAAACTAAGGAGATGTCTGAGAGACTATTGGCTATTGTACAACAATTTTCGTTGTGTGTGGCTATAGACTACCTGGAAAATCTTTCTAACATTCTTTCTTTCTAAAAATAGTTTTGTTCTTACTTTCTTGCTTTGCCTCAAATTTAATTAATTTTTAATTACAATTGGCATACAAAATTTTTTACAAAAATGTTTCAAAATTTACAAGTCGGGTCTGTTTTTTTTTTTTCCAAATCTTCATTTATTGCAAAAATACCAATGTGAAAAAAAGTACTATTCCATAGTATTGGACTAAAGATTCTAAAACCAAACGCCAGTTGATTAATTTTTGAAAATTTCTTTATTAATTACCGACCTTATAAATCACCAAAAGTCAAAATACGCCACTTTGTAAAAGTTAAGCCACTATCCAAAATGCACATTGCTGCATAAACACCAATTTGTAAACATTCACTTTCTTCCAAAATTTAACGCAAACTCCATTAATTTTCACATTTCAATGAAGATATAAATCAGTATTTTTTGTTCCGAAGTTAAACAATAAACTTTGTGAGCAGTAACTAAAAATATTTTTAAAGTTGCATACATTTTTTTAATGAAGCAATTCCTTTGCGCGACCCGACATAGGCATACATTAATAACATAAATGTGGACATGACTTAAAACAGTTACAACATCAATTAGTTTTTCCGCAACCTCTCCTTACTCCTTTCTTACTATATATGTATCACTATTATAGGTTTAATCTATAGTTTAAAGTGAAAACTGGTTCCTACCTGGGCGCAGATCAGCTTCCTGCTGCTTCCTCCACCGATGGTCTTCAAAATGGCGAATTACGTCGACGCTCACGTCATGACGTCATCGTGCGCATTGATGTTTATCGCGGACTACTTTATGTATATAATGTATTAATAAATGTTTATAAATGTAAATAAATTATTTCTAAGATTTCTAAATAATTTGCATTATTTTCAAAAATCAATACAAATTTATTTATATTTTTTAAGTGTGTTGCCATAAAGAAAAAATTTCTAATAATTATTTGTACACTGTTATTATTTTAAAAAAATGTTATTTTATCATGTAAAATGTTTATTTTTAAATGTAAAATTACTAAATATGTTCCTTACCTCGACTCTATTTTCTTTTTCCATCCATACTTGCTCTTTCTGCTCTTTCTGCTCCTTCTTTTCATGTTCCGCGGGTTGTATATTCTGAAGCTGCCAACATAAATGAAGGACAAATAAGCTCATAGACTTCAATGCAAAAGCGTGGGAATTATTTTTAAAGTAAGTTATATTTTCTTTGGACTATTTTTTTATTGGTGTCCTTTTTTTTAAAAAACCATTTTTAATTACTCTTAATGTAATAAATATATTTTAGTTTTTTTCTAAAGTTATTTGTTTCAATTTCTCTTTTATTAAAGTTTATATTATTATTATCTTTATTATAATACTACAAAAGTCCTCTAACTTTTTTAAATATATTTTTTATCAATCATTACACTTTATATAATAAGGTTAAAAATATTGTAGTATTAATCATTTTTATTACTAATTGTAAAATAAATGTTTTAATTACAATACACATAACATAAGAAGTTTTAAAAATACTAAAGTATTAATCTTTCATAATCCTAATTTATATATAATTTTTTTTTAAAGTATTTAATATTATATGCTCTTATATTATTAATTTATAATAATTTACATTTTTGGTTTTTTAACATATAGAAATGAATATAAAAATACTCAAGTATTAATTTCTCATAATACAATTCATTTTTTATGTAATTAATATTTTTTTTATTTAATTTAAAAAATACTCTTTCATATCTTTAAAATACTCAAGTATTAATTTCTCACAATACACTTCCTTTTTAATTAATTTAATTTATTTTTAATTTTAA
Source organism: Triturus cristatus (assembly GCF_964204655.1). Lineage (NCBI taxonomy): Eukaryota > Metazoa > Chordata > Amphibia > Caudata > Salamandridae > Triturus > Triturus cristatus. The sequence goes on along the minus strand of NC_140586.1, from coordinate 852,551,209 downwards.
ACAAAAAATACTCTTTCATATCTTAAAAATACTCAAGTATTAATTTCTCACAATACACTTCATTTCTTATTAATTTAATTTATTTTTAATTTATTTCAAAAAATACTCTTTGATATCTTTAAAATGCTCAAGTATTAATTTCTCATAATACAAATCATTTATTATTAAATTATTAATAATTTAATATAAAATAAAAAAATACTCTTTGATATCTTAAAAATACTCAAGTATTAATATTTTGTTAAACTGCTAACATTTTTTAAATTTTCTAAATTAATAATTAATTTATACTCATTAATTACTCTTTCATATTCTCCAATATAGTATTTTTTTAATTAATGCAATATTAATTACATTTTTAAAAAAACACAATTTTCTTTTTTTTTTAAAATGCGTTGTAATAGCATATGCGTTGTAACAGTACTTACCATATAACAGCATGCGTTGTAAAAGCTTTTTCATAGTATACGTTGTAATGGTATGCGTTGTAAAAGTACTTACCATATAACAGCATGCGTTGTAAATGCATGCGTTGTAAAAGCTTTTGCGTTGTAAAAAATGCGTTGTAATAGCATAGCGTTGTAAAAGTTGCGTTGTAAAGGTTGTTTCCCGAGCCCTGCTGAGTGACTCGCGGCTCCCTGAAGATCGTAAGACCTCCGAACTTGTGCTTGAGCCCTGCTGAGTGACTCGCGGCTCCCTGAAGATCGTAAGACCTCCGAACTTATGCTTGAGCCCTGCTGAGTGACTCGCGGCTCCCTGAAGATCGTAAGACCTCCGAACTTGTGCTTGAGCCTTGCTGAGTGACTCGCGGCTCCTCGAAGATCGTAAGACCACCGAACTGGTATCCGAGCCCTGCTGAGTGACTCGCGGCTCCCACAGACTCTCTTGGTCCCGCCGGACTCCACGACGACAAGCGTATCCCCCAGCTCGAGGATTGTGAGCTGTGCGACGGGTACGCTCCTGCATTTGATCCATATCCCCAAAGACTGTCCCGCTACCTCCTACTCCCCTCCAAGACTCTGAGAGCCCACGCTCTGCTTGTATATATTTGCCGTGCTGATCATAAAGGGCCCGATTCACAGAACTAACTTAAGACAAAATCCTAAACTTACTACCATTTTGGTACTCACAGAAGGTACTTACTCATTTTGGTATTCACAGAAGGCACTTACTCATTTCGGTATTCACAGAAGTTAGGAGTCCTAACTTTAGGACTCATAAATGCCTTCTGTGAATACCGAAAGTCTTAAAATTAGGATTTTTCTCAGTTTAGTAGTAGTATAGTTAGGACTCCTAACTTTAGGACTCCTAAATGCCTTCTGTGAATACCGAAAGTCTTAAAATTAGGATTTTTCTCAATTTAGTAGTCCTAAGTCTAAACTTAGGACTACTAAATTGAGAAAAATTCTAATTTTAAGACTTTCGGTATTCACAGAAGGCATTTAGGAGTCCTAAAGTTAGGAGTCCTAACTATACTACTACTAAACTGAGAAAAATCCTAATTTTAAGGCTTTCGGTATTTACAGAAGGCATTTAGGAGTTCTAAAGTTAGGAGTCCTAAACTTAGGACTACTTAATTGAGAAAAATCCTAATTTTAAGACTTTCGGTATTCACAGAAGGCATTTAGGAGTCCTAAAGTTAGGTGTCCTAACTATACTACTACTAAACTGAGAAAAATCCTAATTTTAAGGCTTTCAGTATTTACAGAAGGCATTTAGGAGTCCTAAAGTTAGGAGTCCTAAATTTAGGACTACTAAATTGAGAAAAATCCTAATTTTAAGACTTTCGGTATTCACAGAAGGCATTTAGGAGTCCTAAAGTTAGGACTCCTAAGTTCTGTGAATACCGAAATGAGTAAGTGCCTTCTGTGAATACCAAAATGAGTAAGTGCCTTCTGTGAATACCAAAATGGTAGTAAGTTTAGGATTTTGTCTTAAGTTTGTTCTGTGAATCGGGCCCAAAGATCCTACCACTCCAAACTGATAAAGATTTGCCCGTAAGAATTCCTCGTGTGGTGTCTCTCTGTCATGTAGTGCCGAGTGTGCGATCCTAGATACGAGGTCCCTCCCCTGAGGAGTCTCCCGCCAGTGCCCGGCTACGATACCTCGAGGGTGGGTCTCAGGGCAGTCAGGGCCCCCTCCGGGCCCCTCTGAGGTCGCCTTCTAACAGACATCCACCCTCATGGGAGTGGGACACTGCTGTCAGTGATGTGTTGGCATGCCACTCTCAATATTGTCGCACTTTGTGTATGCCTTCATGCACCCATGGTGTTTTGCTGATTGTAGGATGGCGTACACACCACCATGTCTCTGTCCACTGCTGGGGGGACTCTGCACTCACCCCTCCTATGTCTGGGCACTGCTGAGGGGACTCTGCACCCACCCCTCCTATGCCTGTGCACTGCTGGGAGGACTCTGCACCCACCCCTCCTATGTCTGGGCACTGCTGGGAGTGATAGGCACCCATCCCTCATATGTCTGGGCACTGCTGGGGGGACTCTGCACCCAACCCTCCTATGTCTGGGCACTGCTGGGAGTGATATGCACCCACCCCTCCTATGTCTGGGCACTGCTGGGAGTGATAGGCACCCACCCCTCATATGTCTGGGCACTGCTGGGGGGACTCTGCACCCACCCCTCCTATGTCTGGGCACTGCTGGGCGGACTCTGCACCCACCCCACATATGTCTGGGCACTGCTGGGAGTGATAGGCACCCACCCCTCATATGTCTGGGCACTGCTGGGAGGACTCTGCGCCCACCCCTCCTATGTCTGGGCACTGCTGGGAGTGATAGGCACCCACCCCTCCTATGTCTGGGCACTGCTGGGAGTGATAGGCACCCACCCCTCCTATGTCTGGGCACTGCTGGGAGTGATAGGCACCCACCCCTCATATGTCTGGTGTTAGACGGCGACCTCAGAGGAGCCCGGAAAGGGGGTCCTGACTACCCTAAGACCCACCCTCAAGTATCGTAGCCGGGCACTGGCGGGAGATTCCTCAGGAGGAGAAGTCTTGTATCGAGGATCGTACTTCTGGCACCACACGACACAGAAACACCACACCGTGCGTTCTTAGGAACCAATCTTTATCAAACAGGTTAGCACTGCAAATATGTACAAGGAGAGCGCGGGCTCAATGAGTCTCGGAAGGGATAGGGGGTAGCGGGACAGTCTCTGGCAAAAAGGTTCAAGGCAAGGATGTACCCGGCGCACAGCTCACAATCCTCGAGCTGGGGGGTAGGCTGGTTGTCGTGGGGTCCGGCGGGACCAGTGGAGTCTGTGGAAGCCGCGAGTCACTCGGCGGGCTCAGGTACAAGTTCGGAGGTCTTACGATCTTCAGGGAGCCGCGAGTCACTCAGCAGGCTCAAGTACAAGTTCGGAGGTCTTACGATCTTCAGGGAGCCGCGAGTCACTCAGCAGGCTCAAGTACAAGTTCGGAGGTCTTACGATCTTCGGGGAGCCGCGAGTCACTCAGCAGGGCTCAGGTACAAGTTCGGAGGTCTTACGATCTTCAGGGAGCCGCGAGTCACTCAGCAGGGCTCAGGTACAGTTCGGAGGTCTTACGATCTTCAGGGAGCCGCGAGTCACTCAGCAGGCCTCAGGTGGTTCTAAGTTCCAGGAGCCGCGACCGCGTCAGCAGGCTCTCGTTGTTCCAGCGTCGAATCTGCCGGACAGTCCCAGAGCACCACTTGTTATAGGTCGACCCCTCTTTGATGTCCGCAGTCTGTGCAGGCAGGGGTCTTGTCACCTGGGGGTCGCTTGTCGGGGTTTCCTGCCATTGTCTTTTGATCCTTTCAGGGCCGGGTCGGGAGGAGTCCCAGACACCCAGCAGGCGTGGAGCCAGCCCTCAGGGAGGCCGGAGGGCCGATCGAAACCCATCGTCCCAGGGGAGTTCAGAGGTGCGACAGAAACTGCTCCTCCCTCTCTCATCCCCTGGAAGCGTGATGTCCTCCAGCCGGAGTGGCGCCTCTAGGCCCGGGTCGCGCTGGGGCCGGGCGGCCATCTTGGTGCATGAAGTGGGCACGCGGGCCCGGGGTGGCTGAAAGGAGAGAGGCCATGGACGAGGATGTCCGGGTTGAGTGCGTGTGTTCTGGTGGAAAGGCTTGGTGAGGCCGGGGGATTGGGGCTGCCGGTACCAGGTTAGGTGGTGTGGGAACCAGTAGAGCCATGTTATGAGGCCGGGTCCAACACGCGTCCCCCCCAGCTGAAAGCCGGAGAGAACTGCCCATCATCTTGGGGGGTTCTCTCCGCTGAGGCGGAAGAACCGGGAGAGGCCATCGGCGTTGGCGTGGTCCGTCCCAGGGCGGTGTTCCACGGTGAAATCCATCCCCTGAAGGGAGATTGACCACCGCAGTAGCTTGGGGTTTTCTCCCCGCATCTGCATGAGCCATCGCAAGGGCCGATGGTCGGTTTGGACTTTGAAATGTGTGCCGAACAGGTAAGGGCGTAGTTTCTTGAGTGCCCAGACCACGGCAAAGGCTTCGCGCTCAATGGTACTCCATCGCTGTTCTCTGGGCAACAGCCGCCGACTGAGGAAGGCGACGGGCTGGTCCAGGCCTTGTTCATTCATCTGGGACAGGACGGCCCCAATGCCATGCTCGGAGGCATCGGTCTGGACTACAAACTCCTTGGAGTAGTCGGGAGCCTGGAGGACGGGGGCCGTGCACATGGCCTTCTTTAGGGCATCGAACGCCTCCTGGCAGGCGGTTGTCCACTGAACCTTTTTTGGCTGTTTTTTGGATGTGAGTTCTGTGAGGGGGCCGACAAGACTGCCATACCCCTTGATGAATCTGCGGTAGTAGCCAGTGAGGCCCAGAAAGGCTCGGACCTCCGTTTGGGTGGTGGGGGGTTCCCAGGCCATGATGGCGTCGATCTTTGGTTGTAGAGGGGCGACCTGGCCACTCCCGACCTGGTGCCCCAGGTAGACTACTGATTGTTAGAAAAGGTAGACGGACCGGGAGGGTCGGCCGGGGTCAGGAGGAGAGGTCTCCGGGGAGAGCCGTCTCCAGCGATCGTACAGACAAGTAACTTCCCCCCCCACAGACAGAAGCCACACAAGGATAAGGTTCAGTGTTCTTTATAAGCACTTATTTAAGGTACGGTGGAATGATACAAGGAGGTCTGGACTCAGGGGTCCCCTCGATTATAGTCTCGCAAGGTGGGGAAGGGGGTAGCGGGACAGTCTATTTACCCATCAGGTAGTTCGGATGAGATGATGATGAGCTCACAATCCTCGAGCTTGGTGGTACGGGCCGCGGCAGCGCCAGCAGGTCCCGGTGTGGATGGTCGATACAACGGGCCGCGGCAGCGCCAGCAGGTCCCCGGAAGATATACGGTCCGCGGCAGCGCCAGCAGGTCCCGGTGAGGATGGTCGTTACAACGGGCCGCGGCAGCGCCAGCAGGTCCCAGGAAGATGAATGTTGCAGAAGGCCGCGGCAGCGCCAGCAGGCAGGACGATGGTTCACAAGAGCGGGCTATGGCAGCGCCAGTAGACCGTCAAGGTTGAGTTCACTCGGTGTCTCTCGACTCCAGGATACAACTCCCTTCCTGCTCCGGAGCTGCCTCAGTTATAGGGCTGGTGCCCTTTGATGTCCGGACCCTCGCACTTGGAGGTCGGAGGGCCCGGGATGAAGGTGTCCAGACACCCAGCAGGGGGTGGAGCCAGCGCCTGGGGGAGCTGGAGATGATCGGCACCTGGCGGGGGAAGAGCTCTTGACACTTCGTTCTCCCATTGACCTGCCAAGTGGTCCGCTCACCTCCTGGGTGGATGGTGGTGCCGGGATGTCGGGGCCGGCCAGGCCCGGGGTTAGGGTCGAGGGGAGGCCAGGCGGCCGCGTGGTGCAGGGCCCAAGATGGCGGCTTGACCCGGCCGGGGAAGCCGGTGGGGCTGGACCCCGTGATGAGTAAGGGTCCGAGGGCAAAGGGTCCGTCAGGAGACGGAGTACAGGTGCTTGTCGCGGGGTTATGCCAGGTGGGCCGGAGTCCGGGCCCTGTCGAGCGGGGAGGGAGCAAGTCGTCTGTGAGGCCTGTCCAACATGCGTCCCCCCCAGCTGAAGGCGGGGAGAGTCACCCATCTCCTTGGGGACTCTCTTCGTCGAGGCGGAAAAAACGGGACAGGCCATCCGCGTTGGCGTGGTCTTGGCCTGGTCGGTGCTCCACGGTGAAGTCCATTCCCTGCAGGGAAATGGACCAGCGCAAGAGTTTTGGGTTCTCCCCCCGCATCTGCATCAGCCATTGCAGGGGTCGATGGTCGGTTTGTACCCGGAAGTGGCCACCGAAGAGATATGGTCGGAGCTTTTTGAGGGCCCACACTACTGCAAATGCCTCCCTCTCGATGGTGCTCCAACGCTGTTCTCGGGCCAGGAGACGTCGACTGATGAAGGCCACCGGCTGGTCATGCCCTTCGGGGTTCAACTGAGAGAGGACGGCTCCGATGCCGTGGGCGGAGGCGTCGGTCTGCACCACAAATTCCCGACTGTAATCGGGGGCCTGGAGCACCGGGGCGGTGCACAGGGCGGCCTTCAGCTCCTCGAAGGCCGCTTGACAATCAGGAGTCCAGCTGACCCGCTTCGGTTGATTCTTGAATGTGAGACCCGTGAGGGGCCCCGCGATGCTGCCGTAGTCCTTCACGAACCGCCGGTAGTAGCCGGTGAGCCCCAAGAAGGCTCAGACCTCGGTCTGGGTGACGGGGGGCTGCCAGGACTGGATGGCAGCAATCTTAAGTTGTAGTGGGGCCACCAGCCCACTCCCCACTTGGTGCCCAAGGTAGGTCACAGACCCTTGGCCAATCTGGCACTTGCCGGCCTTAATGGTGAGGCCAGCCCGCTGGAGGGCTCGTAGGACCTCTTGGAGGTGACGGAGGTGGTCGGACCAGTGGCGGCTGTATACAGCGATATCGTCCAGGTAGGCAGCGCTGAATTCTTCAAGCCCCGCCAAGACCTGGTTCACAAGGCGTTGGAATGTGGCGGGGGCATTCTTCATGCCAAAGGGCATGACCTTAAATTGATAGTGGCCATCGGGGGTAGAGAAGGCTGACCGTTCCTGAGCCCTGGGTGTGAGGCCGATCTGCCAGTAGCCCGCCGTTAGGTCGAAGATACTAAGGTAGCGGGCGGCCCCCAGCCGGTCGATCAGCTCGTCTGCCCGGGGGATGGGATGAGCGTCGGCCCGGGTGACAGCGTTCAAGCCCCGGTAGTCGACGCAGAATCTCAGTTCAGGTGCGGTGCCGGGGGCAGCGGCTTTGGGAACCAGTACAACCGGACTGGCCCAGGGACTGTCCGAGGGCTCGATGACCCCGATCGTGAGCATCTTGGCCACTTCCTCTTGTATGCAGGCCCGTACCCGATCTGGTACGCGGTAGGCCCGGTGCCGGACAGGGGGACTGTCCCCGGTGTCTACGTCGTGCAAACACCAGGGGGTGACCCCGGGGGTGAGGGAGAACAGGGCAGCGAACTGCAGCAGGAGGTCCCGGCAGTCCTGGCGTTGCTCCGAAGTGAGGGCGTCAGAGAGCCGGACCCCGTCCACGGAGCCGTCCTTCTCCTGAGTCTTCAGGAGATCCGGGAGGGGCTCGGAGTCTTCTTCTGTGCCACTGTCTGTAGCCATCAAGAGGCTCAGTTCGGAGCGCACAAAGTGTGGTTTGAGCCGGTTGGTGTGGAGGACCCGAAGGGGGTTCCGGGAGGACCCCATGTCGATGAGGTAAGTGACGGGGCTTTTGCGCTCGACCACTTTGAAGGGCCCCGTCCACTTATCTTGCAGGGCACATGGTTCGGTGGGGGACATCACCCATACTTGCTGCCCCGGCTCGAATTCAACGGAGGAGGTATTGTGATCATACCACCTCTTCATGTCCTCCTGGCTGGCCTCGAGGTTCGCCTTGGCCATCTCCCTGAAGCGCCGGGTCTGGTTTCGTAAGGCCAGGATGTATTTGAAGACGTCTGGAGGGGTCGTTAGGGGGGCCATCTCCCAACCTTCCTTGACTAGGCTGAGGGGCCCCCGCACAGGGTGCCCGTATAGGAGTTCGAAGGGGCTAAAACCGAGGGACTTCTGGGGAACTTCCCGGTAGGCGAAGAGGAGGCACGGGAGCAGTACATCCCACTGGCGACGGAGAGGCTCTTCCAATCCCCCAATCATCCCTTTGAGAGTGCGGTTAAAACGCTCCACTAGCCCGTTCCCTTGGGGGTGATAGGGGGTCGTGAATCTGTAGGTGACCCCGCATTGTTGCCAGAGGGACTTCATGTATTTGGATATGAAATTCGTACCCCGGTCGCTGACGACTTCTCGGGGGAAGCCTACCCGGGAGAAGATCCCCATCAGGGCCCGGCCAACCACCGGAGCGGTCACTGTCCGTAGGGGCACCGCCTCGGGGTAGCGGGTGGCATGGTCCACTAGTACCAAGATGAACCTGTGTCCCTGTGCCGTGCGGGGGTCCAGAGGTCCCACAATGTCTATCCCCACCCTCTCGAACGGGGTAGTGACCACCGGGAAGGGTTGTAGAGGGGCCTTCAGCTTCCGGCCACTCTTCCCGCTGGCTTGGCATGTGGGGCAAGATCGGCAGTGGTTCAGGACGTCATTCCTCATTTTCGGCCAAAAAAAATGGGTCACCAGGCGACTGTACGTTTTGTCCTGGCCCAGGTGTCCAGCCAGGGGGACATCGTGGGCCAGGTTGAGCAGAAAGTCTCGGAAGCGGAGCGGTACCACCAGAACTCGACCGGCCCCCAGCTCGGCGATTCTTTGCTCGCTGTAGAGCAGGTCGTTATCCCAGTAGACCCAGTGGGTTCCGGTGGTGTCCCCGGCGTTTTGGGTGCTGGCTTGTTGGCGGAGTCCCTCGAGCGAGGGACAGGTCTTTTGTTCCTGGCGGAACTGTTCTTGGGTGGGCCCCCCTTCTTGCCGCCACTGAGCCAGATCCGGGAGGTCCTGGTGTGGCGCGTCTTCTTCGGTAGTCGGGTCCGGTAGGTCGGACTCGCCGTTGTCCCCTACAGGGGCCACCGGGGGCGGAGGTGCTGGCCATTCGGTTTCTTCTGATCGGGGGGCGGCACGGGCGGCCATGGATCGGGTGGTTATGCAGGCCCAGTCCGGGAGGCCCAGCATCCCCAAGTGCTCTCTTCTCTCGACGGTGGCCCACGGGGAACTCTCGAGATCATTCCCCAGGAGGCAGTCCACGGGGGCATCGTCCCGGACCGTCACCTTCAGTAGGCCGGAGACCCCTCCCCATTCAAACGGGACGCAGGCCATCTTACACATGCTCTCAGAGTTGTCCGCCGAGCGGACGGGGCAGAGAATGTTCGGTAGGATCTGCTCGGGCTTCACCAGGTGACAGCGGACGGCCGTCACGCTGGCGCCGGTGTCACGCAAGGCCTCGGCTCTCTGTCCATTAATGGTCACCCACTGACCGTATTTTCTGGTGTTGGCGGGTAGGGGGGCCCGCGGAACCATGTCTCTTCCCCCTAAGCATGCCAGGACCATGGCGGCCGGTTCCCACCCTTGCTGGGCCGGCTCATACTCTTCGGGTCCCTCCGATGATTGCTCTTCCCCTAGGGCAGCGGCAGCTACCTGGCGGGGCTTGGGTGTTTGGTTTAGCGGGCAGTTCGGATCATTGGCGTAGTGGCCTAGTCGCTGGCACCGGTGGCACGTGACGTTGGCTCGGTACCCAGGCCGCAACGGGGGGTTGCCCCGGCCGGCCGGAGGCGGGGTGCTGGCTACGGGTGTTGCGGGCAAGGCGTCTCTCCCTCGCCCCTGGCCCCCTCCTCCTCCCCGAGGACGGTGCTGGCCTTGGTTGTTTCTGTTCTGTTCGTGTGGCCCCCTCCGGCCCACTCGGGTGCTTTCCCATCGGTCAGCTTCTGCGGCGAGCTGCCGGGGGTCAGTCAGCTTACTGTCGAGTAGGTGCTGCCTGAGCTCGACGAAACAGTTGTTTGACAGGTGCTCCCATACCATAAGGTTGAAGAGTTGTTCGTAGGTGGTGACCTGACTTCCCTTGATCCAACCCTCGAAGGCCCGGCTGAAATAGTTCACCTACTCTACCCAAGTTGTACCTGGGATCCGGGTGCAATCTCTGAACCTCTGGCGGTACATCTCGGGCGTGAGGCCGTAGCGGGTGAGGAGGGCAGCCTTCATGTGGTCGTAGGACGACATTTGGTGATCGGGGAGCTGTAGCAGGGCATCGCGACCCTCATTGATAAATCTCCCCCAAAGTCCGGCTCCCCAATCACTCCGGTCGATCCGGTGGGAGGTCATTGCGATCTCATAGGCTTTAAACCACTGTTGTATGTCGTCTTCTCGGACATACTCGCGGACCACATCCTTGGGGATGTGAACTTTTTTCTCAATTGGCCCCGGGGTGTGTGGTCGCTCAGGCACCCCCAGTTCCTTATTCTGTTTGCGCAGTTCTATTTCCGCCAGTTGGCGCTCGTGCTCGAGCGTTATTTTTTTCTCTTCCAGCTCTCTCTGTCTCTGCTTTTCCTCTCGTTCCTCTCGAAGCCGCATATGCTCGAGGTTGAGTTTCTGTTCAGCTAACTTGAGTTCCCCATCCATCTTGAGTCGTGCCATCTCTAATTCGTGTAATCTGACTCTGTCTCTTTCTCGTATCTCCTCCTGCGAGAGGCCCGTTCCCCGCTCCTCGGGAGCCGTGGCGTTCCCCTCTGGTGTGATGCTGTTTTGGTCTGGTGTGACGCTGTTTTGGTCGGAGGGTCCTGCGACCCCAGTTTCTGTCCATGACTCAAGAGCGCGCTTTAGATCATCCTTGGTACTCAGGCCGGTGGTAGCAATGCCAAGTTCTATGCAAAATTGTCTCAGTTCGCGGTGGTTGTATTCTTCTAATTTCTCCATTCGGAACTTCTCGGTGGAGCTGCTATCTTTGCTCGACATCGTGCTTTGTCGTGGGGTGAGCTACTCTCTGTACGATTACGCGTTGATTCGGATCGCGCCGCTGGCCACCAATGTTAGAAAAGGTAGACGGACCGGGAGGGTCGGCCGGGGTCAGGAGGAGAGGTCTCCGGGGAGAGCCGTCTCCAGCGATCGTACAGACAAGTAACTTCCCCCCCACAGACAGATGCCACACAAGGATAAGGTTCAGTGTTCTTTATAAGCACTTATTTAAGGTACGGTGGAATGATACAAGGAGGTCTGGACTCAGGGGTCCCCTCGATTATAGTCTCGCAAGGTGGGGAAGGGGGTAGCGGGACAGTCTATTTACCCATCAGGTAGTTCGGATGAGATGATGATGAGCTCACAATCCTCGAGCTTGGTGGTACGGGCCGCGGCAGCGCCAGCAGGTCCCGGTGTGGATGGTCGATACAACGGGCCGCGGCAGCGCCAGCAGGTCCCCGGAAGATATACGGTCCGCGGCAGCGCCAGCAGGTCCCGGTGAGGATGGTCGTTACAACGGGCCGCGGCAGCGCCAGCAGGTCCCAGGAAGATGAATGTTGCAGAAGGCCGCGGCAGCGCCAGCAGGCAGGACGATGGTTCACAAGAGCGGGCTATGGCAGCGCCAGTAGACCGTCAAGGTTGAGTTCACTCGGTGTCTCTCGACTCCAGGATACAACTCCCTTCCTGCTCCGGAGCTGCCTCAGTTATAGGGCTGGTGCCCTTTGATGTCCGGACCCTCGCACTTGGAGGTCGGAGGGCCCGGGATGAAGGTGTCCAGACACCCAGCAGGGGGTGGAGCCAGTGCCTGGGGGAGCTGGAGATGATCGGCACCTGGCGGGGGAAGAGCTCTTGACACTTCGTTCTCCCATTGACCTGCCAAGTGGTCCGCTCACCTCCTGGGTGGATGGTGGTGCCGGGATGTCGGGGCCGGCCAGGCCCGGGGTTAGGGTCGAGGGGAGGCCAGGCGGCCGCGTGGTGCAGGGCCCAAGATGGCGGCTTGACCCGGCCGGGGAAGCCGGTGGGGCTGGACCCCGTGATGAGTAAGGGTCCGAGGGCAAAGGGTCCGTCAGGAGACGGAGTACAGGTGCTTGTCGCGGGGTTATGCCAGGTGGGCCGGAGTCCGGGCCCTGTCGAGCGGGGAGGGAGCAAGTCGTCTGTGAGGCCTGTCCAACACTGATCCTTGCCCAATTTGGCACTTGCTGGCTTTTACTGTCAGGCCTGCCTGGCGCAGGGCGGTTAGCACCCTCCGGAGGTGCTGGAGGTGCTCACTCCATCCGGAACTGAAAACGGCGATGTCGTCCAGATAGGCCGCGCTGAACTGTTCTAGCCCGGCCAGGACTCTATTCACCAGTCGCTGGAAGGTGGCCGGGGCATTTTTCATTCCGAAGGGCATTACGCGGAAGCGGTAATGCCCATCTGGGGTGGAGAAGGCAGACCGCTCCTTGGCCCCCTCGGTGAGCGCAATCTGCCAGTATCCGCAGGTGAGGTCGAAGGTGCTGAGGAACCGTGCTGCCCCGAGTCGGTCAATGAGCTCGTCGGCTCGTGGAATGGGGTGGGCATCGGCTCGGGTGACGTCATTGAGCCCCCGGTAGTCCACACAGAACCGGAGCTCGGGGGCGACACCGGGGGCCGCTGCCTTCGGGACCAGGACCACTGGGCTGGCCCAGGGACTGTCAGATGGCTCGATCACCCCCATGGTCAACATCTTTGAGACTTCAGCTTGAATGCAGGACTGGACCCGGTCGGGGACCCGGTAGGCTCGGTGTCTCACCGGCGGGCTGTCCCCGGTGTCCACGTCATGGACACACCAGTCGGTGACTCGGGGGATCAGGGAGAAGAGGTCGGCAAATTGTCCTAGTAGCTGGCGGCAGTCCTCTTGCTGCTGGGCAGTGAGAGCTGGGGAGAGGTTCACTCCCTCCACGGAGCCATCCTGCTCCTTGACACACAGGAGGTCCGGGAGGGGATCGGACTCATCTTCGGCCCCGTCATCGGTGGCCAGCAGGAGGCTCAGTTCTGTCCGCACGAAGTGAGGCTTGAGGCGGTTCACGTGAAGGACCCGGAGGGGATCCCGAGGCGACTGGACGTCCACCAAGTATGTGACTGGACTCTTCCGCTCAATCACTTTGTAGGGCCCGGTCCACCTGTCCTGGAGGGCGCCTGGCTTCACGGGAGCCATGACCCATACTTGTTGGCCCGGCTGGAACTCGACCAGAGTGGCATTCTGGTCGTACCAGCGCTTCATCTCTTCTTGGCTTGTCTCTAGGTTGGCCTCGGCCAGTGCTCGGAACTTCCTGGTCTGGTTCCGGAGGGTCAGAACATAGTGGAACACATCTCGTGGGGTGGTCTGGGGTGCCGCCTCCCACCCTTCCTTAACCAAGCTGAGGGGACCTCGGACGGGGTGTCCATAGAGCAACTCAAACGGGCTGAACCCTAGGGACTTCTGGGGGACCTCTCGGTAAGCGAACAAGAGGCAGGGGAGCAGGACGTCCCACTTACGCCGGAGGGGCTCTTCTAGGCCGGTGATCATCCCTTTCAGAGTCCGGTTAAACCTCTCTACTAGGCCGTTCCCTTGGGGATGGTACGGGGTAGTGAATTTGTAGGACACTCCACATTGTTGCCACAGGGACGTCATGTATCTCGAGATAAAATTAGTTCCGCGATCGCTCACGACCTCGCGGGGGAACCCTACCCGGGAAAAGATCCCCATCAGGGCCCGGCCCACTACGGGGGCCGTGACGGTGCGTAGGGGTATCGCCTCAGGGTATCGGGTGGCGTGATCCACCAGGACCAGGATGAAACGGTGACCTTGGGAGGTGGGGGGGTCCAGGGGCCCCACGATGTCGATCCCGACTCGTTCAAAGGGGGTACTGACAACCGGGAAGGGTTGGAGGGGAGCCTTGCGCTTCCCCCCACTCTTCCCGCTAGCTTGGCACGTGGGACAGGACTTGCAGTGGGCTTCTACGGCTGCTCTCATCTTAGGCCAGTAAAAATGGGTCACGAGACGGCTGTAGGTCTTGTCTTGACCCAGGTGGCCGGCAAGGGGGACGTCGTGGGCTAAGCCCAGGAGGAAGTCTCGGAAGCGGAGGGGTACCACCAGCACCCGTCCGGATCCCAGCTCCACCGACTTCTGCTCACTATATAAAATGCTATTCTCCCAATAAATTCGGTGCGTGCCAGTTTGGTTGCCTGCGGCTTGGCCCTCGGCCTGGCGCCGCAGTACGACCAGGGAAGGACAGGTGGCTTGCTCCCGGCAAAACTCCTCCCGGGTGGGCCCACCCTCGTGGTGCCATTGGGCCAACTCGGGTAGATCGCCTAACTCAGGGACCGGGGTGGTGTCGGACAGGGAGGGCTCGTCGCTGGCGACGGGCCCCTCCGATGGGGGGACGGGAGGACCCTCGGGGGTTACTGCTCTGACTTCTTCGGTCGGGGCGTCTTCGACTTCTCTCAGGGGGGGAAGTCGAGCTGACATGGATCGGGTGGTGGCGCACACCCACTCGGGGAGCCCCATCATCTCTAGGTGGGCCTTGCGTTCGACGTGCTTCCAGGGAGAACTCTCCAGGTCGTTCCCTAGGAGGCAGTCGACCGGCTGGGAGGTTCTTACGGCAACCCTCAGTTTACCTATCACTCCACCCCACTCAAACGGCACCAGAGCTACCTGACACATACTCTCTCTATTATTGGCGGAAATGACTGGGCAAAAGACGTTGGGGAGGATCTGCTCCTCGGGGATTAAGTGCCTGAGGACACCGGGGATGCTGGCCCCGGTGTCCCGCAGGGCCTCTATTTGGTGGCCATTGATCTTGACGAGCTGCCCGTATTTCTTCGTGTTGGAGGGCAGGAGGCTACCAGGGACCATCTCCCTATCTCCCAGGGAAACTAGGGCCATGGCTGCGGGTTCCCACTCCCCGGTTTCCTCAACCTCCTCCCCCAGAGCTATGTTGGCTATCTGTCTTGCAGGGGTGTTTTGGGTGGCCATGGGGCATTCTGGGTCATTGGCCTAGTGCCCGGGCTTCTGGCAACGGAAACAAGTGACGGTTACCCGGTGTCCCCGTCTCCCGGGGGGTCCGGTTACTGGTGGGGGGGCGCTGGGAAAGGTGGAGATTGGGTCTTCGGGGGACTAGGCTGGGACTCTCTCTGGCCTCCCTGGTTCCCCCCTCCTCTCTGGCGGGGTGGTCCCTGACTGGCTCGGGGGTATTCTCCTACCATGCCCCGGGTGACCCGGGTGTTGGTCCAGCGGTCTGCTTCCACCGCCAGCTTCCTGGGATCGGTGAGTTTGCTGTCAAGCAGATGCTGGCATAGTTCCACAAAGCAGTTCGCAGCCAGGTGTTCCCACAATAGGAGGTCGGTGAGTTCCTCAAGGGTGGTGACTTTGCTGCCCTTGACCCACCCATCGAAGGCCCGACTAAAAAAGTTTACATATTCCACCCAGGTGGTGCCCGGGATTTTCCTGCAGTCCCGGAATCGCTGACGGTACATCTCGGGGGTGAGACCGTACCTTGTGAGTAGAGCCTCTTTCATGTGGCTGTAGGAGGTCTGCAGAGAGAGGGGTAGGTCGAGCAGGGTGTCTCTTCCTTCGCTCAGAAACCGTCCCCACAACCCTGCCCCCCAGTCCTTCTGCGGGACCCGATGGGAGGTCATGGCGACCTCGTAGGCCTTGAACCATTGCTGAATGTCATCGTTTTTATAATATTCCTTGACCACATCCTTGGGGATGTGGACCTTCTGCTCCGCTGGGGAGGTCGCCTCTCGGTTTCCCGGGGGCCTCCCTTCCTCGCTCCTGGCCTTGAGCTCGATTTCTTTCAAGCTGCGTTCGTGCTCCAGTTGGAGCTTCCTTCCTTCGTGTTCCCGTTGGAGCTTCTTCTCTTCTAGCTCGCCTTGCACGCGCATTTGCTCTACTGCTAGCTTTTTCTCTGCTAACTTTAATTCGCCTTCGATTTTGAGTTTAGCTAACTCGAGTTCGTGATTGCGGCTTCTCTCTCTGTCCGCGAGTTTCTCCGGGGATAGGCCCCCGTCTGGTACGATGCTTCGCACCTGATTGCTGCTGCTTTCGCCTTGGGGGGGTTCGGCCTCGTCGGGGCGTTCCCCCGTGTCTTCCGGGCGGGAGGCCCCGGTATCCACCCAGGCTTTCAGTGCTTTCTGCAAATCTTCCTTGGTGTTGAGACTGGTGGTAGTGATTCTAAGTTCTTTGCAGAATTGTTTTAGTTCTTTGTGTGTGTATTCTTCTAGTTGTTCCACCTGGAACACCCTGTTGGCGTTGATTTCTGCGGGGATCATGGTGTTTCCTTCTGCCATCTTTGTTGGTAGTGCGTCCGTCGTTCACGGTACGATCTCTCGGTGATGGGCCCGAATCCCGTCGCTTGCCACCAATGTTAGACGGCGACCTCAGAGGAGCCCGGAAAGGGGGTCCTGACTACCCTGAGACCCACCCTCAAGTATCGTAGCCGGGCACTGGCGGGAGACTCCTCAGGAGGAGAAGTCTCGTATCGAGGATCGTACTTCTGGCACCACACGACAAAGAAACACCACACCGTGCGTTCTTAGGAACCAATCTTTATCAAACAGGTTAGCACTGCAAATATTTACAAGGAGAGCGCGGGCTCAATGAGTTTTGGAAGGGATAGGGGGTAGCGGGACAGTCTCTGGAAAAAAGGTTCAAGGCAAGGATGTACCCGGCGCACAGCTCACAATCCTCGAGCTGGGGGGTAGGCTGGTTGTCGTGGGGTCCGGCGGGACCAGTGGAGTCTGTGGAAGCCGCGAGTCACTCAGCGTGCTCAGGTACAAGTTCGGAGGTCTTACGATCTTCAGGGAGCCGCGAGTCACTCAGCAGGGCTCAGGTACAGTTCGGAGGTCTTACGATCTTCAGGGAGCCGCGAGTCACTCAGCAGGGCTCAGGTGGTTCTAAGTTCCAGGAGCCGCGACCGCGTCAGCAGGCTCTCGTTGTTCCAGCGTCGAATCTGCCGGACAGTCCCAGAGCACCCCTTGTTATAGGTCGACCCCTCTTTGATGTCCGGAGTCTGTGCAGGCAGGGGTCTTGTCACCTGGGGGTCGCTTGTCGGGGTTTCCTGCCATTGTCTTTTGATCCTTTCAGGGCCGGGTCGGGAGGAGTCCCAGACACCCAGCAGGCGTGGAGCCAGCCCTCAGGGAGGCCGGAGGGCCGATCGAAACCCATCGTCCCAGGGGAGTTCAGAGGTGCGATAGAAACTGCTCCCCCCTCTCTCTTCCCCTGGAAGCGTGATGTCCTCCAGCCGGAGTGGCGCCTCTAGGCCCGGGTTGCGCTGGGGCCGGGCGGCCATCTTTGTGCATGAAGTGGGCACGCGGGCCCGGGGTGGCCGAAAGGATAGAGGCCATGGACGAGGATGTCCGGGTCGAGTGCGTGTGTTCTGGTGGAAAGGCTTGGTGAGGCCGGGGGATTGGGGCTGCCGGTACCAGGTTAGGTGGTGTGGGGACCAGTAGAGCAATGTTATGAGGCTGGGTCCAACATCTGGGCACTGCTGGGGGGACTCTGCACCCACCCCTCCTATGTCTGGGCATTGCTAGGTGGACTCTGCACCCACCCCACATATGTCTGGGCACTGCTGGGAGTGATAGGCACCCACCCCTCATATGTCTGGGCACTGCTGGGAGGACTCTGCACCCACCCCTCCTATGTCTGGGCACTGCTGGGGGGACTCTGCACCCACCCCTCATATGTCTGGGCACTGCTGGGAGTGATAGGCACCCACCCCACATATGTCTGGGCACTGCTGGGGGGACTCTGCACCCACCCCTCCTATGTCTGGGCACTGCTGGGCGGACTCTGCACCCACCCCACATATGTCTGGGCACTGCTGGGAGGACTCTGCACCCACCCCTCCTATGTCTGGGCACTGCTGGGGGGACTCTGCACCCACCCCACATATGTCTGGGCACTGCTGGGAGTGATAGGCACCCACCCCTCATATGTCTGGGCACTGCTGGGAGGACTCTGCACCCACCCCTCCTATGTCTGGGCACTGCTGGGAGTGATAGGCACCCACCCCTCCTATGTCTGGGCACTGCTGGGAGTGATATGCACCCACCCCTCCTGTTGGACCCGGCCTCATAACATGGCTTTACCTGTCCCCACACCACCTAACCTGGTACCGGCAGCCCCAATCCCCCGGCCTCACCAAGCCTTTCCACCAGAACACACGCACTCGACCCGGACATCCTCGTCCCTGGCCTCTCTCCTTTCGGCCACCCCGGGCCCGCGTGCCCACTTCATGCACCAAGATGGCCGCCCGGCCCCAGCGCGACCCGGGCCTAGAGGCGCCACTCCGGCTGGAGGACATCACGCTTCCAGGGGATGAGAGAGGGAGGAGCAGTTTCTATCGCACCACTGAACTCCCCTGGGACGATGGGTTTCGATCGGCCCTCCGGCGTCCCTGAGGGCTGGCTCCACGCCTGCTGGGTGTCTGGGACTCCCCCCGACCCGGCCCTGAAAGGATCAAAAGACAATGGCAGGAAAACCCGACAAGCGACCCCCAGGTGACAAGACCCCTGCCTGCACAGACTCCGGACATCAAAGAGGGGTCGACCTATAACAAGGGGTGCTCTGGGACTGTCCGGCAGATTCGACGCTGGAACAACGAGAGCCTGCTGACGCGGTCGCGGCTCCTGGAACTTAGAACTGTACCTGAGCCCTGCTGAGGGACTCGCGGCTCCCTGAAGATCGTAAGACCTCCGAACTGTACCTGAGCCCTGCTGAGTGACTCGCGGCTCCCTGAAGATCGTAAGACCTCCGAACTTGTACCTGAGCCCTGCTGAGTGACTCGCGGCTCCCTGAAGATCGTAAGACCTCCGAACTTGTACCTGAGCCCTGCTGAGTGACTCGCGGCTCCCTGAAGATCGTAAGACCTCCGAACTTGTACCTGAGCCCGCTGAGTGACTCGCGGCTTCCACAGACTCCACTGGTCCCGCCGGACCCCACGACAACCAGCCTACCCCCCAGCTCGAGGATTGTGAGCTGTGCGCCGGGTACATCCTTGCCTTGAACCTTTTTGCCAGAGACTGTCCCGCTACCCCCTATCCCTTCCGAGACTCATTGAGCCCGCGCTCTCCTTGTACATATTTGCAGTGCTAACCTGTTTGATAAAGATTGGTTCCTAAGAACGCACGGTGTGGTGTTTCTGTGTCGTGTGGTGCCAGAAGTACGATCCTCGATACGAGACTTCTCCTCCTGAGGAGTCTCCCGCCAGTGCCCGGCTACGATACTTGAGGGTGGGTCTCAGGGTAGTCAGGACCCCCTTTCCGGGCTCCTCTGAGGTCGCCGTCTAACATTGGTGGCAAGCGACGGGATTCGGGCCCATCACCGAGAGATCGTACCGTGAACGACGGACGCACTACCAACAAAGATGGCAGAAGGAAACACCATGATCCCCGCAGAAATCAACGCCAACAGGGTGTTCCAGGTGGAACAACTTGAAGAATACACACACAAAGAACTAAAGCAATTCTGCAAAGAACTTAGAATCGCTACCACCGGTCTCAACACCAAGGAAGATTTGCAGAAAGCACTGAAAGCCTGGGTGGATACCGGGGCCTCCCGCCCGGAAGACACGGGGGTACGCCCCGACGAGGCCGAACCCCCCCAAGGCGAAAGCAGCAGCAATCAGGTGCGAAGCATCGTACCAGATGGGGGCCTATCCCCGGAGGAACTCGCGGACAGAGAGAGAAGCCGCAATCACGAACTCGAGTTAGCTAAACTCAAAATCGAAGGCGAATTAAAGTTAGCAGAGAAAAAGCTAGCAGTAGAGCAAATGCGCGTGCAAGGCGAGCTAGAAGAGAAGAAGCTCCAACGGTAACACGAAGGAAGGAAGCTCCAACTGGAGCACGAACGCAGCTTGAAAGAAATCGAGCTCAAGGCCAGGAGCGAGGAAGGGAGGCCCCCGGGAAACCGAGAGGCGACCTCCCCAGCGGAGCAGAAGGTCCACATCCCCAAGGATGTGGTCAAGGAATATTATAAAAATGATGACATTCAGCAATGGTTCAAGGCCTACGAGGTCGCCATGACCTCCCATCGGGTCCCGCAGAAGGACTGGGGGGCAGGGTTGTGGGGACGGTTTCTGAGCGAAGGAAGAGACACCCTGCTCGACCTACCCCTCTCTCTGCAGACCTCCTACAGCCACATGAAAGAGGCTCTACTCACAAGGTACGGTCTCACCCCCGAGATGTACCGTCAGCGATTCCGGGACTGCAGGAAAATCCCGGGCACCACCTGGGTGGAATATGTAAACCTTTTTAGTCGGGCCTTCGATGGGTGGGTCAAGGGCAGCAAAGTCACCACCATTGAGGAACTCACCGACCTCCTATTGTGGGAACACCTGGCTGCGAACTGCTTTGTGGAACTATGCCAGCATCTGCTTGACAGCAAACTCACCGATCCCAGGAAGCTGGCGGTGGAAGCAGACCGCTGGACCAACACCCGGGTCACCCGGGGCATGGTAGGAGAATACCCCCGAGCCAGTCAGGGACCACCCCGCCAGAGAGGAGGGGGGAACCAGGGAGGCCAGAGAGAGTCCCAGCCTAGTCCCCCGAAGACCCAATCTCCACCTTTCCCAGCGCCCCCCCACCAGTAACCGGACCCCCCGGGAGACGGGGACACAGGGTAACCGTCACTTGTTTCCGTTGCCAGAAGCCCGGGCACTACGCCAATGACCCAGAATGCCCCATGGCCACCCAAAACACCCCTGCAAGACAGATAGCCAACATAGCTCTGGGGGAGGAGGTTGAGGAAACCGGGGAGTGGGAACCCGCAGCCATGGCCCAAGTATCCCTGGGAGATAGGGAGATGGTCCCTGGTAGCCTCCTGCCCTCCAACACGAAGAAATATGGGCAGCTCGTCAAGATCAATGGCCACCAAATAGAGGCCCTGCGGGACACCGGGGCCAGCATCACCGGTGTCCTCAGGCACTTAATACCCGAGGAGCAGATCCTCCCCAACGTCTTTTGCCCAGTCATTTCCGCCGATAATAGAGAGAGTATGTGTCAGGTAGCTCTGGTGCCGTTTGAGTGGGGTGGAGTGATAGGTAAACTGAGGGTTGCCGTAAGAACCTCCCAGGCGGTCGACTGCCTCCTAGGGAACGACCTGGAGAGTTCTCCCTGGAAGCACGTCGAACGCAAGGCCCACCTAGAGATGATGGGGCTCCCCGAGTGGGTGTGCGCCACCACCCGATCCATGTCAGCTCGACTTCCCCCCCTGGGAGAAGTCGAAGACGCCCCGACCGAAGAAGTCAGAGCAGTAACCCCCGAGGGTCCTCCCGTCCCCCCATCGGAGGGGCCCGTCGCCAGCGACGAGCCCTCCCTGTCCGACACCGCCCCGGTCCCTGAGTTAGGCGATCTACCCGAGTTGGCCCAATGGCGCCACGAGGGTGGGCCCACCCGGGAGGAGTTTTGCCGGGAGCAAGCCACCTGTCCTTCCCTGGTCGGACTGCGGCGCCAGGCCGAGGGCCAAGTCGCAGGCGACCAAACTGGCACGCACCGAATTTATTGGGAGAATAGCATTTTGTATAGTGAGCAGAAGTCGGTGGAGCTGGGATCCGGATGGGTGCTGGTGGTACCCCTCCGCTTCCGAGACTTCCTCCTGGGCTTAGCCCATGACGTCCCCCTTGCCGGCCACCTGGGTCAAGACAAGACCTACAGCCGTCTCGTGACCCATTTTTACTGGCCTAAGATGAGAGCAGCCGTAGAAGCCCACTGCAAGTCCTGTCCCACGTGCCAAGCTAGCGGGAAGAGTGGGGGGAAGCGCAAGGCTCCCCTCCAACCCTTCCCGGTCGTCAGTACCCCCTTTGAACGAGTCGGGATCGACATCGTGGGGCCCCTGGACCCCCCCACCTCCCAAGGTCACCGTTTCATCCTGGTCCTGGTGGATCACGCCACCCGATACCCTGAGGCGATCCCCCTACGCACCGTCACGGCCCCCGTAGTGGGCCGGGCCCTGATGGGGATCTTTTCCCGGGTAGGGTTCCCCCGCGAGGTCGTGAGTGATCGCGGCACTAATTTTATCTCGAGATACATGACGTCCCTGTGGCAACAATGTGGAGTGTCCTACAAATTCACTACCCCGTACCATCCCCAAGGGAACGGCCTAGTAGAGAGGTTTAACCGGTATCTGAAAGGGATGATCACCGGCCTAGAAGAGCCCCTCCGGCGTAAGTGGGACGTCCTGCTCCCCTGCCTCTTGTTCGCTTACCGAGAGGTCCCCCAGAAGTCCCTAGGGTTCAGCCCGTTTGAGTTGCTCTATGGACACCCCGTCCGAGGTCCCCTCAGCGTGGTTAAGGAAGGGTGGGAGGCGGCACCCCAGACCACCCCACGAGATGTGTTCCACTATGTTCTGACCCTCCGGAACCAGACCAGGAAGTTCCGAGCACTGGCCGAGGCCAACCTAGAGACAAGCCAAGAAGAGATGAAGCGCTGGTACGACCATAATGCCACTCTGGTCGAGTTCCAGCCGGGCCAACAAGTATGGGTCATGGCTCCCGTGAAGCCAGGCGCCCTCCAGGACAGGTGGACTGGGCCCTACAAAGTGATTGAGCGGAAGAGTCAAGTCACATACTTGGTGGACGTCCAGTCGCCTCGGGATCCCCTCCGGGTCCTTCACGTGAACCGCCTCAAGCCTCACTTCGTGCGGACAGAACTGAGCCTCCTGCTGGCCACCGATGACGGGGCCAAAGATGAGTCCGATCCCCTCCCGGACCTCCTGTGTGTCAAGGAGCAGGATGGCTCCATGGAGGGAGTGAACCTCTCCCCAGCTCTCACTGCCCAGCAGCAAGAGGACTGCCGCCAGCTACTAGGACAATTTGCCGACCTCTTCTCCCTGATCCCCCGAGTCACCGACTGGTGTGTCCATGACGTGGACACCGGGGACAGCCCGCCGGTGAGACACCGAGCCTACCGAGTCCCCAACCGTGTCCGGTCCTGCATTCAAGCTGAAGTCTCAAAGATGTTGACCATGGGGGTGATCGAGCCATCTGACAGTCCCTGGGCCAGCCCAGTGGTCCTGGTCCCGAAGGCAGCGGCCCCCGGTGTCGCCCCCGAGCTCCGGTTCTGTGTGGACTACCGGGGGCTCAATGACGTCACCCGAGCCGATGCCCACCCCATTCCACGAGCCGACAAGCTCATTGACCGACTCGGGGCAGCACGGTTCCTCAGCACCTTCGACCTCACCTGCGGATACTTGCAGATTGCGCTCACCGAGGGGGCCAAGGAGCGGTCTGCCTTCTCCACCCCAGATGGGCATTACCGCTTCCGCGTAATGCCCTTCGGAATGAAAAATGCCCCGGCCACCTTCCAGCGACTGGTGAATAGAGTCCTGGCCGGGCTAGAACAGTTCAGCGCGGCCTATCTGGACGACATCGCCGTTTTCAGTTCCGGATGGAGTGAGCACCTCCAGCACCTCCGGAGGGTGCTAACCGCCCTGCGCCAGGCAGGCCTGACAGTAAAAGCCAGCAAGTGCCAAATTGGGCAAGGATCAGTAGTCTACCTGGGGCACCAGGTCGGGAGTGGCCAGGTCGCCCCTCTACAACCAAAGATCGACGCCATCGTGGCCTGGGAACCCCCCACCACCCAAACGGAGGTCCGAGCCTTTCTGGGCCTCACTGGCTACTACCGCAGATTTATCAAGGGGTATGGCAGCCTTGTCGGCCCCCTCACAGAACTCACATCCAAAAAACAGCCAAAAAAGGTTCAGTGGACAACCGCCTGCCAGGAGGCGTTCGATGCCCTAAAGAAGGCCATGTGCACGGCCCCCGTCCTCCAGGCTCCCGACTATTCCAAGGAGTTTGTAGTCCAGACCGATGCCTCCGAGCATGGCATTGGGGCTGTCCTGGTCCAGATGAATGACCAAGGCCTGGACCAGCCCGTCGCCTTCCTCAGTCGGCGGCTGTTGCCCAGAGAACAGCGATGGAGTACCATTGAGCGCGAAGCCTTTGCCGTGGTCTGGGCACTCAAGAAACTACGCCCTTACCTGTTCGGCACACATTTCAAAGTCCAAACCGACCATCGGCCCTTGCGATGGCTCATGCAGATGCGGGGAGAAAACCCCAAGCTACTGCGGTGGTCAATCTCCCTTCAGGGGATGGATTTCACCGTGGAACACCGCCCTGGGACGGACCACGCCAACGTCGACGGCCTCTCCCGGTTCTTCCGCCTCAGCGAAGAGAACCCCCCAAGATGATGGGCAGTTCTCTCCGGCTTTCAGCTGGGGGGGACGCGTGTTGGACCCGGCCTCATAACATGGCTCTACCTGTCCCCACACCACCTAACCTGGTACCGGCAGCCCCAATCCCCCGGCCTTACCAAGCCTTTCCACCAGAACACACGCACTCGACCCGGACATCCTCGTCCCTGGCCTCTCTCCTTTCGGCCACCCCGGGCCCGCGTGCCCACTTCATGCACCAAGATGGCCGCCCGGCCCCAGCGCGACCCGGACCTAGAGGCGCCACTCCGGCTGGAGGACATCACGCTTCCAGGGGATGAGAGAGGGAGGAGCAGTTTCTATCGCACCTCTGAACTCCCCTGGGACGATGGGTTTCGATCGGCCCTCCGGCCTCCCTGAGGGCTGGCTCCACGCCTGCTGGGTGTCTGGGACTCCTCCCGACCCGGCCCTGAAAGGATCAAAAGACAATGGCAGGAAACCCCGACAAGCGACCCCCAGGTGACAAGACCCCTGCCTGCACAGACTCCGGACATCAAAGAGGGGTCGACCTATAACAAGGGGTGCTCTGGGACTGTCCGGCAGATTCGACGCTGGAACAACGAGAGCCTGCTGACGCGGTCGCGGCTCCTGGAACTTAGAACTGTACCTGAGCCCTGCTGAGTGACTCGCGGCTCCCTGAAGATCGTAAGACCTCCGAACTGTACCTGAGCCCTGCTGAGTGACTCGCGGCTCCCTGAAGATCGTAAGACCTCCGAACTTGTACCTGAGCCCTGCTGAGTGACTCGCGGCTCCCTGAAGATCGTAAGACCTCCGAACTTGTACCTGAGCCCTGCTGAGTGACTCGCGGCTCCCTGAAGATCGTAAGACCTCCGAACTTGTACCTGAGCCCGCTGAGTGACTCGCGGCTTCCACAGACTCCACTGGTCCCGCCGGACCCCACGACAACCAGCCTACCCCCCAGCTCGAGGATTGTGAGCTGTGCGCCGGGTACATCCTTGCCTTGAACCTTTTTGCCAGAGACTGTCCCGCTACCCCCTATCCCTTCCGAGACTCATTGAGCCCGCGCTCTCCTTGTACATATTTGCAGTGCTAACCTGTTTGATAAAGATTGGTTCCTAAGAACGCACGGTGTGGTGTTTCTGTGTCGTGTGGTGCCAGAAGTACGATCCTCGATACGAGACTTCTCCTCCTGAGGAGTCTCCCGCCAGTGCCCGGCTACGATACTTGAGGGTGGGTCTCAGGGTAGTCAGGACCCCCTTTCCGGGCTCCTCTGAGGTCGCCGTCTAACACCTCCTATGTCTGGGCACTGCTGGGAGTGATAGGCACCCACCCCTCATATGTCTGGGCACTGCTGGGGGGACTCTGCACCCACCCCTCCTATGTCTGGGCATTGCTGGGTGGACTCTGCACCCACCCCACATATGTCTGGGCACTGCTGGGAGTGATAGGCACCCACCCCTCATATGTCTGGGCACTGCTGGGAGGACTCTGCACCCACCCCTCCTATGTCTGGGCACTGCTGGGGGGACTCTGCACCCACCCCACATATGTCTGGGCACTGCTGGGAGTGATAGGCACCCACCCCTCATATGTCTGGGCACTGCTGGGAGGACTCTGCACCCACCCCTCCTATGTCTGGGCACTGCTGGGGGGACTCTGCACCCACCCCTCCTATGTCTGAACACTGCTGGGCGGACTCTGCATCCACCCCACATATGTCTGGGCACTGCTGGGAGTGATAGGCACCCACCCCTCATATGTCTGGGCACTGCTGGGAGGACTCTGCACCCACCCCTCCTATGTCTGGGCACTGCTGGGGTGACTCTGCACCCACCCCTCCTATGTCTGGGCACTGCTGGGAGTGATAGGCACCCACCCCTCCTATGTCTAGGCACTGCTGGGAGTGATAGGCACCCACCCCTCATATGTCTGGGCACTGCTGGGAGTGATAGGCACCCACCCCTCCTATGTCTTGGCACTGCTGGGAGTGATAGGCACCCACCCCTCATATGTCTGGGCACTGCTGGGGGGACTCTGCACCCACCCCTCATATGTCTGGGCACTGCTGGGAGTGATAGGCACCCACCCCTCATATGTCTGGGCACTGCTGGGAGTGATAGGCACCCACCCCTCATATGTCTGGGCACTGCTGGGGGGACTCTGCACCCACCCCTCTTATGTCTGTGCACTGCTGGGCGGACTCTGCACCCACCCCACATATGTCTGGGCACTGCTGTGAGTGATATGCACCCACCCCTCATATGTCTGGGCACTGCTGGGAGGACTCTGCACCCACCCCTCCTATGTCTGGGCACTGCTGGGAGTGATAGGGACCCACCCCACAAATGTCTGGGCACTGCTGGGGGGACTCTGCACCCACCCCTCCTATGTCTGGGCACTGCTGGGTGGACTCTGCACCCATCCCACATATGTCTGGGCACTGCTGGGAGTGATAGGCACCCACCCCTCATATGTCTGGGCACTGCTGGGGGGACTCTGCACCCACCCCTCCTATGTCTGGGCACTGCTGGGCGGACTCTGCACCCACCCCACATATGTCTGGGCACTGCTGGGAGTGATAGGCACCCACCTCTCATATGTCTGGGCACTGCTGGGAGGACTCTGCACCCACCCCTCCTATGTCTGGGCACTGCTGGGGGGACTCTGCACCCACCCCTCCTATGTCTGGGCACTGCTGGGCGGACTCTGCACCCACCCCACATATGTCTGGGCACTGCTGGGAGTGATAGGCACCCACCCCTCCTATGTCTGGGCACTGCTGGGAGTGATAGGCACCCACCCCTCATATGTCTGGGCACTGCTGGGAGGACTCTGCACCCACCGCACATATGTCTGGGCACTGCTGGGAGTGATAGGCACCCACCCCTCCTATGTCTGGGCACTGCTGGGAGTGATAGGCACCCACCCCTCATATGTCTGGGCACTGCTGGGAGGACTCTGCACCCACCCCTCCTATGTCTGGGCACTGCTGGGAGTGATAGGGACCCACCCCACAAATGTCTGGGCACTGCTGGGGGGACTCTGCACCCACCCCTCCTATGTCTGGGCACTGCTGGGTGGACTCTGCACCCATCCCACATATGTCTGGGCACTGCTGGGAGTGATAGGCACCCACCCCTCATATGTCTGGGCACTGCTGGGGGGACTCTGCACCCACCCCTCCTATGTCTGGGCACTGCTGGGCGGACTCTGCACCCACCCCACATATGTCTGGGCACTGCTGGGAGTGATAGGCACCCACCTCTCATATGTCTGGGCACTGCTGGGAGGACTCTGCACCCACCCCTCCTATGTCTGGGCACTGCTGGGGGGACTCTGCACCCACCCCTCCTATGTCTGGGCACTGCTGGGAGGACTCTGCACCCACCCCACATATGTCTGGGCACTGCTGGGAGTGATAGGCACCCACCCCTCCTATGTCTGGGCACTGCTGGGAGTGATAGGCACCCACCCCTCATATGTCTGGGCACTGCTGGGAGGACTCTGCACCCACCCCTCCTATGTCTGGGCACTGCTGGGATTGATAGGCACCCACCCCACATATGTCTGGGCACTGCTGGGGGGACTCTGCACCCACCCCTCCTATGTCTGGGCACTGCTGGGTGGACTCTGCACCCACCCCACATATGTCTGGGCACTGCTGGGAGTGATAGGCACCCACCCCTCATATGTCTGGGCACTGCTGGGAGGACTCTGCACCCACCCCTCCTATGTCTGGGCACTGCTGGGCGGACTCTGCACCCACCCCACATATGTCTGGGCACTGCTGGGAGTGATAGGCACCCACCCCTCATATGTCTGGGTACTGCTGGGAGGACTCTGCATCTACCCCTCCTATGTCTAGGCACTGCTGGGGGGACTCTGCACCCACCCCTCCTATGTCTGGGCACTGCTGGGCGGACTCTGCATCCACCCCACATATGTCTGGGCACTGCTGGGAGTGATAGGCACCCACCCCTCATATGTCTGGGCACTGTTGGGAGGACTCTGCACCCACCCCTCCTATGTCTGGGCACTGCTGGGGGGACTCTGCACCCATCCCTCCTATGTCTGGGCACTGCGTGGAGTGGTGTGGCTCACTGGTTAAAGGCGGCAGACCTGGAAGCAGAGGTCGGTCAGGGACCAGGGTTCGATTCCCGACGCGGCAGGGTCTTGGGCCAAGGTCAGCGGACTCGATTATTCTCGCCTCGGTGCCTACTCTAATCATGGATCACACTCAGCAACTCGGGCAATAGCTTGCTTAATCTCCACTTACGGCCCCACCGGCGCCGGGGATGCTTGGTCTTCACCTTGGAGATGCCCAGTAAGGGACCATCTCACAGGGAAAGCCAGGATGGGTTCCCCAGCAGTACACAGCGCCGGGACACTCTGCTTGAGTAGCTGAGCGCTCAATAAAACACCAGATAACATAACATAACATAAGAAAGGCACCCACCCCTCCTATGTCTGGGCACTGCTAGGAGTGATAGGCACCCACCCCTCCTATGTCTGGGCACTGCTGGGGCTGATGGCCACACACCCCTATGTGTCTGTCCACTGGCGTGGTACGACCCGTACCCACGTCCTACGGCCTGGGTATGGGCCCTACCCCTACGGCACCCCAACAATGGCGGGACGGCCCGTACCCATGCCTTTTGGACATGGGTACGGGTCGTACCCCCATTGTTGGGGCGCCATAGGGGTACGTACCGTACACATGCCTTTAGGACGTGGGTACGGCTCGTACCAAGCGTACCCCTACATCACCACTGCAATGGTGGTGTGGGCGGTACCCATGCCTGTGGGACGTGGGTACGGGCCGTACCACCATTGTGGTGGTGACGTAGAGGTACAGCCCATACCCAGGCCTTTAGGATGTGGGTACGAGTCGTACCCCCATTGTTGGGGTGCCGTAGGGGTACGTACCGTACCCATGCCTTTAGGACGTGGGTACGGCCTGTACCACGCGTACCCCTACATCACCACTGCAATGGTGGTACGGGCCGTACCCACGCTCTGGGGGCCTGGGTACGGGCCGTACCACCATTGTGGCGGTGACGTAGGGGTACGCGTGGTACGGGCCGTACCCATGCTCTGGTGGCGTGGGTACGGCCCGTACCACCATTGTTGGGGTGACGTAGGGGTGGGCGTGTTACGACCCGTACCCACGCTCTTCAGGCGGGGGTACGGTTCGTACCCTTACGTCACCCCAACAATGGCGGTACGGCCCGTACCCATGCCTTTGGGACGTGGGTACGGGCCGTACCGCCATTGTTGGGGTGCCGTAGGGGTACGGCCCGTACCCACGCCTTAAGAGCGTGGGTACGGGTCGTACCACGCCCACCCCTACGTCACCCCAACAATGATGGTACGGCCCGTACCCATGCCTTTGGGACGTGGGTACGGGCCGTACCGCCATTGTTGGGGTGACGTAGGGGTGGGCGTGGTACGACCCGTACCCACGCTCTTAAGGCGTGGGTACGGTGCGTACCACAATTGTTGTGTTGCCGGTTCGCGTCCATGTTGACTTCCGTTGTGGCGGACGCAGGTCTTGGTGGAGACGCCCCCACCCCCGAAGTGACCAGGCCCTAGGGGTCAGGTATGTACAGGGCATGTATGATTTTGGACTTGGGTGGGGGATATGTTTCCTGCCCCTGCCCCCCCTTTGCCCCTGGGTGTTGTTCTGACCTCTGCGGCGTCTGCGTCAGTTCCTGTACACCAGGTGGACTGCTATGAGGGCCGGGATGACACGTAGATTGGGGTCCATGGCTGTCCGTCGCGTACAGGTGCTCCTTCTGCGCGTCGTCCTGATTTCCCGGCAGTTTTTGGCTCCCGTAAAATATTGTCCGCACGAATCGTACTTGCTGGTTCGTGAAACGCTGCCTGACTCCGTCCGGACGTCACGTCCGCGATGTCCCAGATCAGAATTGTGGGTATTTTTGGGTCGGTCGGTGGTTTTTACGATTCGTACGCAAATGATGTTTGCGTACGAATCGTACTTGCATGTTTGTAAGGTATTTTTCCCGGGTACGAGTCGGACGGAGAAAACGCTCCGTCCGACGATTCGTACCCGGTTTTTCCACGATCGGAATCGGCACCTAAATGTCCTTGCACCTGCAACAGAAACATGGGAATGAGAAAACCATTTCATGTCTTTAAGATTTTACATTTCCCTGCAACCCAAAGCCTTTACCAAGGGGATCATTTTCGGCCTACAATATTAGCTAACATAAGAAAATGAACAGGCCCTTTTCTTCTAACGTATATGCGATCAGGCCTTTACACGGTTAAACACACTATTAAATCACACTCTAAGCATTAGTTCATTATTCTCATATTCGTGAATAAGCAATCTACACGTGTAACTTTAACATGGCACGCGTTTAATCTAATACATTGCATTGCACGAAAATTAATAATTATGCATTTGCTAAATACGTTCATGATGACTTGCAACGCGGATCTTCACAAAAGCATTATTACATTTCTAATCACCCCTATGTTAAATGAGTTCTAATAATACATTTCTAAAGCTTTTCAACATACATCGATTAATATGCGGTGCTAACTAACGGTGAATATAATGCACACCTACAAATTTCAGAATCACATGACGCTCTATCAGTTCCCCCCTTTGATGACAAATGTCATCACACCATCACAAAACTTTTCCCTTGGAGAAAGAACCGGCCAGTGCTTGTTGCCATTCTTCCCTGTCGGAACCTCTCCATTCTCTTAAGATTCTGATATTGACTGTCCTGCAGTCTAGCCATTCGTCTCTCACTCGCTCTGAGAGCTCTTTCAATCCTGTTCCCTCTGTACCACTTATAGGCTCTGATGAGACCCCACAAGCAGATCACACAAACCACAACAATAATGAGAGGCTTCAACACAAATCCAAAGAACTCCTTTCCCAGATTCGCAAACCAATTTCCCACACGACCAAATCCTTTTCCAATCTTTTCCCACACACCCTCTTCAGTCAGATCCGCAATCTCTTGATGGATCGTTGTAATGATGTCGATATATTTCTCCAGATCCTTGCTATTGTCTGGAATATATGTGCAACATTCCTGAACTTTCAACAATTTACAGACTCCGCCCTCTTTTGCCAATAATACGTCTAAAGCAAGACGATTTTGCAAAACCATCGTCTTTATCGACAATATCTCTCCATCCACCAACAACAAAGACCTTGCAGTATTCATTGACAACTCATCAACGACAGTCGCCAACTTTCTTATCTTCCTATCATTCAAGATCACGCCCAAACTCGGTACCATCGCTCCAAAAATATCACCAATCGGTGCTCCTGCACTTGCAGCTCTCCGTACTTTAGAATGATGTTCCGTCTCCAAAAGATTCAAATCTTCTGCATGATAGATCTTCGGAAAGATAATAGCCAAGTAACACGTACCATACCAATTCGCAGGCAACCTCACATAGGCATTCCTTCCGCACACATAATACACAGTTGGAATCACTTGCACCGGACCTTGCAAAACGTTCTAAGCAGAATCCTCCATAGTAAAGGTATGGTCACACGTACTCTGTCCTACCGAAACCTTTTCATAATAGGTCTGAGGACGTCTCACACACAACTTCCCCTTCTGCGTCTGATCTAACGCTATGGGTCCATAACTCCCCTTAGATCTGTGCAATCTCTCCTCATCAGTCCAGTCTACTGGACTCTCCCCTGTATTCCGTGTCTGGGTAAGTTTTCTATATCTATCTTCTACTTGCCCTATAAATTTCTTCTCTGTCTCCGACAATAAACATGTCAAATTATGCCGGTGAGTGTAAGCCGTATCCAATTCCAAAGTCGGTATGAAATACTTCCGAAGTCTGTCCTCTGACTTGTAGTAGTCATACTTATTCAAATGCTTATAGGTTGGAACTTCAGGAAGTACTGCATCGTAATTGGAAAAGAAATACTCAAATTGTCTTCTCTCATAAAAGATAGTAAGCAACAACCTACAAGAAATTCCGTATGTTAGTGGAAGGTGATGGTATCTAATACCCTATCTACTGAAGAAGGTAGCTGCATGCACACATAGCAATCCTTCGCATCCATTGCATCAACATACTCATACAACAGCTTTGCGTAAGCATTAAGCTTAAAGTCACTTCTAGACAGATCTATGTGAAATCTACGACTCTCTTCAAGTATCAAAGCTCTTTGAGCTCCTATAGTAACCTCTTTCTAGCTAGAGGTGGTAGGTGTAGGTGTCCCCTGTACCTCCCCCTCTGCTCAAGTGAGACAATATATGAGGCTACAACTAGCGCAACTATAGCGACTATCACTACCCCTAAAAGTGTACCTATCACTAATTTAGCCCTACGGTGAGTATTTCCAGCATCTGCCATTTTCGCAAAGTTCTCAAAGTTCCTAGCTCAACAGCAACATGTAAGAGTCTCTTTCTCCTCCCGGTATTGCTTGTCACCCCAGTTTAATCACCACCTCGAAGCTGGAAATCCCCTAGCAATTTTCAGTTCCTTATTTAGACAGTCCACAAAAGACTTCCCTAGCCCTCTTTCGTTGCCTTGACGGAAAGTCCCTAACTTTATTCTTCTTCCACTAGGACCTAGGTCATCTTCTTCTTCGGACCTTTATGTACAACAAAGTGTTTACCTTCAGTCCAGAACAATATTCACTCCCAAAAGCTCTAAGACCCCTTGCAAAATTTCAAGACGAAGTATCACCAACTCCTGGTGTGGTGGCACGATACCAAAAGTCAGAAAAACCAGCGTCTCCAAAATCAACTCACGAACTTTCCTCAGAAGAGGTGGATTCGGAATATTGAGGGTCAGTATTCCTTCGATTTCCAATCCTGGAACTCGCAACAACACTTCTATTTTCAGGTTCGGAGAATTGCTGATCAATGTCTAGGATCTCAGCCTCCCCTTGCTCGGTACGCCTGGCATCAGTCACAAAGTATGTCCACTCTGGTGATGCGTACCTTTGACACAGCACTCTTGCTCTCCTTGACCTTCTCAGATTGACTCGAGCTTGCTCTTCGTCACTTTGCTCAGATTCAGACGTTTCAGAAACTGGGGCAAGGTCTCTCCCAGGTGACAATCTCAAGTTTAGCCATCTCTGACTCTCAGGCCAAACTCTTCCTGCTTCTGTGACACCTCTGCTCTCCCTTTGACTACCCTGTGTACTACTTCCTTCCTCAGCAAAATTTGACTCCACTCCACCCACAGCAATGCTTTCTCTGTCTGAGTCAAATTCGGGGCTTCGATTTGCAAAACACCTTTCAGCTCGAGCTAGTGCACAACCAACTGCATCAGCAACCCTCACAGCTTAGCTTGCCCTCTCAGATGGCCCTGCCACCTCAGCTGGATTTTCATCTACGAGTGGGGCTGTATCTTCCAAGGGTGCTGGAACTCTGCGGGTATGGGAGGCATGCACCCAGTTCGGCAGTCCCCCACACTTCACTGCCGTGCTCGTGACCAGTATTACTTGATACGGACCACGGCAATGAACATCCAGGCAACTCTTCCTCATGTGTTTACGCACAAGCACCCAGTCTCCTGGGCACAAGTCGTGGCACAGGTCACTTGCGGCTGGAACAGTTGCTGCTTGCACCTGCTGAGACACAGAACAGACTACATCAGCCAGTCCCTTACAGTAGTCGAGAATCAAGTCATCAGTGATGTTAATCAAAGCAGTGGCAGGTATCGCTGGTAATCGCATTGCCCTCCCCATTAGTATCTCATGAGGTGACAACCCAGTCCTCCTATCAGGAACACTACGGAGACTCATGAGAACTAAGGGCAATGCGTCAGGCCATTTCAGAGATGTTGAAGAACACACTTTTGCCATCCATGCTTTCAAAGTCCCATTAATTTGTTCCACAATCCCAGAAGCCTCAGGTCGATAACTGCAATGCAAACTCTGATCCACATTCAAGGCAGCACAGAGCAATTTCATAATTTCACTATTTAAGTGTGTCCCTCTATCTGACTCCAAAGAGGTCGGAAAACCTCTCTCTTCCGACATACTCATAGGAGCAGAACGATTCACTATCATGCCTCGTTCACTTTCTGCGGTTCTCTCACTCTGATTCTGATTTCTCACTGGCGGTGCCCACATCCGCAAGCCTGATCTTGACTTTGGAGTTTGCTCCATTCCACTCACTGATCCATTTCCCTCGACCACACTCCTCGCTCCTACAACTGACTGCACTAAACTCCAAACCTTCTCTTGATCTGGGATGTAAACAGTAACAATGGGTCCAATGGTAACCGGTACCTTTAGAGCATCCGGTAACCTCACACCTCTCCCAACATCTGTGCTAACTACAGGCTGATTTCTAGTACCCTCAGCTCCTGTCGAGATCTTCCCTTCTACTCTCACTTCTGACTGAGTTGGTACTCCACTAGTCCCTTCTGCCTGAGCCGACCTTCCTTCATAGGATCTGGATTGTATGGAGGTGGTCTCTCGGACAACAACCTCTCTAATAGGCTATCATCTGTATCGCTGTCATCATCATCATCCGCACTCTTTACCTTTGAGCCATCAGTCTTTACCAATAATGGATACAACCTGTCTCCCTCTATTGTTTGTACTCTCCATCTTTTTTCTTCTGCATCCCATCTCACATCCTGAAATGCCTTAATCGACTTTTCACCCTTTCCTGATTTCGATCTCTTTTCCTGTCATGCGCTGCTCTAATCCATGCATGCAACGCCTCAAACTGTGTTGGTCTCGGCAAAGGTCGTAAAGCCGCCATCACAGATTTCAACTGGTACAACACTTCCAACCTGAATGAGCCATATTGTGGGAAAGCTAGTTCTCCTTTACTCTGAGTCATCTTATGCCAATTTTTAAGCCAAATTATGGTATGTGTTAGACCTGGCGATTTCTGGTTGGCTAAGGCTTGCGCCAAAGTCAGGCAGAAACCACCACTCTAGTCAGGGCAAGGAAGTTACACGCCAAAGATAACCCCTGCTCACCCCCTTGGTTGCTTGGCACGAGCAGTCAGGCTTATCTCTGAGGCGATGTGTAAAGCGTTTGCGCGCGCACCCAGCAACAACACCCAAGGCCCACCACAAAGGAAACTCCACACAAGGTATTCTATAAAAATAATCTTTGTATTATACACAACACATTAGATAAAAACACACACTTTACAATGTGCCAACAGGCACGGGCAGAATTTGCAAGGGATTATGTGCAAGACAGGGCCACCTGGACCACTGTCAGGAATTAGCACTTTTAGATATTTAGCACATAAAATATATAAAATCACTGTAGCACAAAAATAATATGTATAGCACACAACCAGTACTTACTGGTATCGGGGAAGTACCACCTACGTAACCCTAACTACTTTAGGAGACTGTCACGCAGGGAACTAGAACCTCACTAGCACCACCTGTACTAGGAGAAAGCAAACAACCACCTACGTATCACAATACCTGTAGGGGTAATAGAACGTTACACATGATGCATCACATTCAGAGGTGTAGGGAAGGAAAACACATGATGCCTAAAACATTCAGGGTGTAAAGCAATGGAACACACATGATGCATGAAACATTCAGAGGTGTAAAACAAGGCACATGATGCATCAACACACATTCAGAGGTGCAAGTAGGGACAACAGCGCAAAACTCCACATGAGCCACCACCTGTGGCAGTCCCTGGGCCAACTGGCCTGGAAGGGGCTAGGACGCCCTGCGTTCAGTCAAGCCGCGCCAGCTGCGCAGACTAAAACGAAAATGGTCCCCCACCTAAACGTGGCAGCTGCCCACTAAGTGCTGTATAAAGGAAAGTGGTCCCAGCATACAGTTCATTCAAAAACAAAACATTAGCATTATTGAAACATAATTTAGACGGATAACTCAAAAAAGTTCGAATGTTATTTAATCACATCGAACACGTAACATTCTTTCAAAATTGAATCAGAAGAATTTTTAAGCAACAATTTGAAAAAGTAAAACACGTGCCCAAGGGAAGGGAGGGGGGTGAGTGAAATAGTGCAGAATTTGGAAGGAAGTGAATACAGTGTTAAAGGTTACTGAATTACACTTAAATTGGACGGCATTCAAGAATCACTGCCGTATTTTGAACATAGATTCAATCATAGTCACAGTATTAACAATTCGGAAAAGTGCCATATAGAAACAATCACAGTACATCATGTACTGTTGACGGTGTTGGCAAAAGATGTTGAGTCGACGTTTCGACCCCTTGAGTGTTGTAGGTATTAAGTGGAACCTTACGGGGTGGGGTCTTCATCAGGACTGGGAAAGACACAAAGGAAGGGTGGGCACCTGAAGGAACAAAAGTTTAAATGAGTGGGGACTCATCAATCTTTCATTTGGCGGAAGCTACAACATATTAAATTAATTTGAGAACAAAATAAAAGTTACCATGTCCGAGGGTGGACAAGCCTCTAAGACGTCCGCAGGTCGTCAAAGAGAGAGGGAAAAATCCTCGGCGGTAACGGACTGGCGTGGAGAGTGGTTGAAACCTGAAATTAAGTAAGGTGAGTCAGACTGGTGAACCAGACTAGTCAGTTCAATAAATGGTCGCTCCCAACGTTGGCGGGAAATAATTACCATCGACCACAACTCGTGGGGGTTAAGTCTTAGGATTCATGGAAAAGCATAGCCTGGAGATTAATCCGGGTTTAGGGGATGGTTGAACTGCTGGAGAAAAATCACTGCTAGTTCACACAAAGGAACGAATCTACACAGGGAAAAAAAGACAATTCAGAAATTGTGACAGGGAGAGCGCCTGCTAATACAAAAGTGCTGGAGAAATCACTATGGAGGTGGGATAAACATGATTTCAAAGAAATGGATAGATCAGTAATAAAGAGAAGTAGAACTTCTCATTGTTATTCACGAGTCCCGTAGGATCACGTAGAATGGGTATAAGAGCATCGCTAGTACTCGAAAACACATAAATTACCGTGGGAGAGGGCAAAGTGTCGAGAGCCGACACGGCATGTCACATACTACATGCAGACACAAAATAAATCATTTTGGGCAGAGCAGGATGTCTCGGACAAAATCAAAAGGTCAAGGAGCCAGCATGAAAGGGGGGTAGGAGCTTACCCTGAGTCTCAGCGTCCGCTGCATCAATGAATGGGAAGTGCTTGCCCCGGGCGCATCATTTAAATAAGGAGACGCGCGGTGAACGCGTGGTCTCCGTTAACGTGCTGGCGCTAGATGCCGGTTGGCAACCGTCAAGGAGAAAAGACTATAATCGGTAGCGTCACGGAGTTGACAGCGTATTAGGAAGTTGTGGACATGGTAGAAAACGTAACGCATGAGTCAAACAGAACAACTAGAAAGGTATTGATCGCCCATTTTAAAACAATGTTAATAGTGTAAACAATGTGCAGTACGGTTTAAACAATTTACATCAATACAAAATCAGAGAAACCCAAACAGTACATGGTGATAATCCTGTTGGGAAGAAAGCATATATCCACATACAAAATGTCCAAACAATCACAGTGTATAGTAGCAATTAGGCATGGCAAAAGGTAAGCATGATAGCGTATGATACTGTGTCTGCTGGGTGATAGCCAGCTGCTCCCGGTACAACCAGCCCTATTCATAGAACAAAATATGTTATCAAATGTGTGCTGGTAGATGGAAGGAGAGGTAACAAAGTGGACTTCTCATATAAGTGGCAGACATAATGGCTTCTTAAGAGGGGAGAGACGGAACACATCAAAAACAGAGCCAGAACTAGCTCAGATTAATCAAACCCGGAGGACTGCTAATTGGGCGTTACTGCCATCAAGTTCATTAAGCCCATTGGCCACCGTGTCCATCATAGACATCCATTTAGATTCTCTCACATTGAGAATGGCTGTTAGGTTGCCGCCTCTGGGGCCCAGCTTGACTTTCTCGAGAACTAGCCATTTGAGATCATCTGGTTTATGATTTTTTGAGGTACAGTGTTCAACGAGGGGGGCTCCCGCCACGTTGCACCGGATTCTGCTATGGTGCTGTAGAATCCTAGCTTTCACCTTTTGTTGTGTCTGCCCAATGTAGAGTAAATTGCAAGGGCAACTGATACAATAAATCACATCAGAGGAGTTACAATTCGTAAAAGAACTGAGAGTTATCGTGTGTCCTCTATAGGTGAAGATCTTTGTCGGGTCAGTGGAATCACAGGCCTTGCAGTGGCCACACTTAAAGTGTCCGATCACTGGTGGTAGATTCCAAAGTCCTTGGATGGTTGGTGTTGTCGCTGTTTCAAGAAACGAGTGGACTACATAGTCCTTTACATTTCTCGCTTTCTTGAAGGAGTGCATCGGCGGGTTTGGTTGGTCGATGTCATCAGCTACTAACTCCCAATGTTTATTAATCACTTTCTTAATTTCATTACTCCGTGTTGAAAAAGTAGTGACACAAATCAGTCTCTGCAATGCTGTATCTTGTTTAGCTTTAGGTGTTAGCAGGGTTTCACGGGGATTGAACCATGCCCTCTTGCGAGCTTTCTTAACCAGTCTCCTGGGGTATCCCCTTGATAGTAGACGATTGCTCAGGTCCTCAGATTCCACAAAGTAATCCTCCTTTTTGGTACAATTTCTTCGTATCCTCAAAAACTGTCCAAAGGGTAGGTTATCCCTAAGGCCACGTGGGTGGTGGCTAATGTATCTAAGTAGGGAATTACGTTCTGTGGGTTTTCGATACAACGTTGTGTGCAATTTGTTGTCTTCACAAAAGATTTTGATGTCCAGGAAGGCAAGTTCTTTGGCATGCGAATGTATCGTGAACTGGATATTGTCGTTGCATAAATTTAGCCATTCATGGAAAACCGCCAATTCCGTGAGGTCACCATTCCAAATTAGGAGAATATCGTCGATGTAGCGTCTCCATAAATTGATCTTGCCAGAGAAAGGATTGTTAGCGAAGATAAATTGACGCTCAAAGTGATCCATGAAGATTATTGCTAGATCAGGAGCAAAGGCAGCTCCCATGGCAACACCTTTAGTTTGAAAGTAGAAGTCTCCTTGAAAGATAAAAAATTTTTTTTGCATAGCAATAGTCAAGAGTTGAATTATAAATTCAGTTGGAACTCTCATTGGTGCTGGTCTGGTGTTGAGGGCTTCGGTCATCACCTCCAGTGCCGGTATCTGGGGAATGCTAGTATACAAGGAAACGATGTCGCAGGTCACCAGTAGCTGGGTATTTGGATCGAAGGGTAGTTGGTCGACCAAGTTGATCGTCTGCATCGTATCCCTAAGGTAGGCCTCAGTTTCCTCTGCCAGTGGTTTCAGGAAGAAATCAACATTACAACTGATTTGTGTCACTACTTTTTCAACACGGAGTAATGAAATTAAGAAAGTGATTAATAAACATTGGGAGTTAGTAGCTGATGACATCGACCAACCAAACCCGCCGATGCACTCCTTCAAGAAAGCGAGAAATGTAAAGGACTATGTAGTCCACTCGTTTCTTGAAACAGCGACAACACCAACCATCCAAGGACTTTGGAATCTACCACCAGTGATCGGACACTTTAAGTGTGGCCACTGCAAGGCCTGTGATTCCACTGACCCGACAAAGATCTTCACCTATAGAGGACACACGATAACTCTCAGTTCTTTTACGAATTGTAACTCCTCTGATGTGATTTATTGTATCAGTTGCCCTTGCAATTTACTCTACATTGGGCAGACACAACAAAAGGTGAAAGCTAGAATTCTACAGCACCATAGCAGAATCCGGTGCAACGTGGCGGGAGCCCCCCTCGTTGAACACTGTACCTCAAAAAATCATAAACCAGATGATCTCAAATGGCTAGTTCTCGAGAAAGTCAAGCTGGGCCCCAGAGGCGGCAACCTAACAGCCATTCTCAATGTGAGAGAATCTAAATGGATGTCTATGATGGACACGGTGGCCAATGGGCTTAATGAACTTGATGGCAGTAACGCCCAATTAGCAGTCCTCCGGGTTTGATTAATCTGAGCTAGTTCTGGCTCTGTTTTTGATGTGTTCCGTCTCTCCCCTCTTAAGGAGCCATTATGTCTGCCACTTATATGAGAAGTCCACTTTGTTACCTCTCCTTCCATCTACCAGCACACATTTGATAACATATTTTGTTCTATGAATAGGGCTGGTTGTACCGGGAGCAGCTGGCTATCACCCAGCAGACACAGTATCATACGCTATCATGCTTACCTTTTGCCATGCCTAATTGCTACTATACACTGTGATTGTTTGGACATTTTGTATGTGGATATATGCTTTCTTCCCAACAGGATTATCACCATGTACTGTTTGGGTTTCTCTGATTTTGTATTGATGTAAATTGTTTAAACCGTACTGCACATTGTTTACACTATTAACATTGTTTTAAAATGGGCGATCAATACCTTTCTAGTTGTTCTGTTTGACTCATGCGTTACGTTTTCTACCATGTCCACAACTTCCTAATACGCTGTCAACTCCGTGACGCTACCGATTATAGTCTTTTCTCCTTGACGGTTGCCAACCGGCATCTAGCGCCAGCACGTTAACGGAGACCACGCGTTCACCGCGCGTCTCCTTATTTAAATGATGCGCCCGGGGCAAGCACTTCCCATTCATTGATGCAGCGGACGCTGAGACTCAGGGTAAGCTCCTACCCCCCTTTCATGCTGGCTCCTTGACCTTTTGATTTTGTCCGAGACATCCTGCTCTGCCCAAAATGATTTATTTTGTGTCTGCATGTAGTATGTGACATGCCGTGTCGGCTCTCGACACTTTGCCCTCTCCCACGGTAATTTATGTGTTTTCGAGTACTAGCGATGCTCTTATACCCATTCTACGTGATCCTACGGGACTCGTGAATAACAATGAGAAGTTCTACTTCTCTTTATTACTGATCTATCCATTTCTTTGAAATCATGTTTATCCCACCTCCATAGTGATTTCTCCAGCACTTTTGTATTAGCAGGCGCTCTCCCTGTCACAATTTCTGAATTGTCTTTTTTTCCCTGTGTAGATTCGTTCCTTTGTGTGAACTAGCAGTGATTTTTCTCCAGCAGTTCAACCATCCCCTAAACCCGGATTAATCTCCAGGCTATGCTTTTCCATGAATCCTAAGACTTAACCCCCACGAGTTGTGGTCGATGGTAATTATTTCCCGCCAACGTTGGGAGCGACCATTTATTGAACTGACTAGTCTGGTTCACCAGTCTGACTCACCTTACTTAATTTCAGGTTTCAACCACTCTCCACGCCAGTCCGTTACCGCCGAGGATTTTTCCCTCTCTCTTTGACGACCTGCGGACGTCTTAGAGGCTTGTCCACCCTCGGACATGGTAACTTTTATTTTGTTCTCAAATTAATTTAATATGTTGTAGCTTCCGCCAAATGAAAGATTGATGAGTCCCCACTCATTTAAACTTTTGTTCCTTCAGGTGCCCACCCTTCCTTTGTGTCTTTCCCAGTCCTGATGAAGACCCCACCCCGTAAGGTTCCACTTAATACCTACAACACTCAAGGGGTCGAAACGTCGACTCAACATCTTTTGCCAACACCGTCAACAGTACATGATGTACTGTGATTGTTTCTATATGGCACTTTTCCGAATTGTTAATACTGTGACTATGATTGAATCTATGTTCAAAATACGGCAGTGATTCTTGAATGCCGTCCAATTTAAGTGTAATTCAGTAACCTTTAACACTGTATTCACTTCCTTCCAAATTCTGCACTATTTCACTCACCCCCCTCCCTTCCCTTGGGCACGTGTTTTACTTTTTCAAATTGTTGCTTAAAAATTCTTCTGATTCAATTTTGAAAGAATGTTACGTGTTCGATGTGATTAAATAACATTCGAACTTTTTTGAGTTATCCGTCTAAATTATGTTTCAATAATGCTAATGTTTTGTTTTTGAATGAACTGTATGCTGGGACCACTTTCCTTTATACTGTTCCATACCCAGGTCCCAGTGACTTCATATGGGTTGACCCTTTATGTTCTCTACTTCAGAGCAGGTGCACACCTGCGAGGTCTTTCAAGTGATTAATCACTCCATAGAAGATGGCAGAGAGTGAGACTCTTTCTTACACAGAGGATTATATAAATCGATTGTTACAGGACCCTGCTAATCAATTTTTATCATCTGATACCCCCAATATTGACTTTACACTGAACGATAAGGTTGCACGTCTAGAACGCCTTGAGAAGAAGTTAATACGCACTCGCCTTCATGGCCACTTACTCACGAAATATTTACAGGCAAATGTGATACCAGTCGGGCTACAAATTAAGAACGAACCAGCGATTTTTGTTGATATCCCAAAATTCAAGGAAGGCTTTAGCTTTGTGGCCAACAACGCTTCAAGACACTGGATGGTGTTGGGAGTCGAGACGGCAGCGGAGCAAGTACAATCATTGACCAGAGAAATTTCCTCCCTTAAACAGGAAATTGCCGGTGACTCTACCTTAGCCAACGCCAAGGAAGCCTTGGCTAACTTGGCTAAATCTTTGAAAGACTTCGAGCTCACCACTCAGAACAAGAAATTGGACAAACTTGCGAAAGACATTCGCTTTTATGAGAAAAAGAACACATATCCTTACCTATCAGAGGATTATTACAAGCAGGACAATCAAGGCAGATTCACAGGCAGAGGTAGAGGTTCCTACAGAGGCAGAAGGAATTTTACCAACTTTTCTGAATCTTCAGGTAGCTCTGGAAGTGACAACGAGCAACCATCCACCAGCTCTGACCAAAGCTATCGTGAAAATTGGTATCCCCCACAAGGCTATTACCCTCCCTCTTTTTTAGACGAGGGCCAATGGAGACCACCCAGAGGACGGGGTCCTTGGCAACGGGGCCCTCAGAGAGGTCGACAATCCAACACAACCAACTGGGACAGAGGCAGGGCGACGGCAGGCAAGCAGGTGCGTTTCCAGACGGAGAACCATGGAGAGATATCAACCAGACGCAAGGTCTACAGATGGTAGAGAAGGATAACCCATTGGTGAATATTTCATCATATACGTTGACGGAAGATGAAGAACGCGTACTCTCAAAGGGGCTCTCCTTCATACCAACGTCTCACCCTAATAGCTTTGATACTAAGGTTGAATTACACGCCTTTTTCAGAAAGATACGTTTAAGGTATTTCTTCAAACACTCTACTTCTGATGCGCTACAGTCGGCCACTGGACTGAGGCCCCCCTCCACTTTTGTCCCACCTACGAGTGCGATGTCCAACAAGATCTTGGCTTATGAAAACATGGTACTTTCCGACGTAAATAAGCTATTGGGTAACTACAAACATACCATCCCCAACACCA
This sequence comes from Triturus cristatus, assembly GCF_964204655.1. Classification (NCBI taxonomy): domain Eukaryota; kingdom Metazoa; phylum Chordata; class Amphibia; order Caudata; family Salamandridae; genus Triturus; species Triturus cristatus. The sequence goes on along the minus strand of NC_140586.1, from coordinate 852,507,905 downwards.
GAAAATTGGAACGAACTGCATTAACCAAATTGAAGAACAATAGAGATATTGTAATAAAGGCTGCGGACAAGGGTGGTGCGATCGTCATTAAAGACACCACGGCATATAAGGATGAGATTCTGAGGCAACTTCAAGATGGCGTGAGCTATTCTAAATTACGATCTGATCCAACTAAAGAACTGGCAGAAGAAATTTTACAAATCACCTCCGAGGCTTATGGTCTAGGTATACTCAGCAAACTTGAGTTTGAGTATCTCAACCAGAAATACCCTAGTTTACCGACCATATACACCCTACCCAAGATCCATAAAGATCTCCAGCAACCACCTGGACGCCCGATTGTTTCGGGATGCGGCTCCTTACTGGAACCATTACGTAAATATGTTGATTTCTTCCTGAAACCACTGGCAGAGGAAACTGAGGCCTACCTTAGGGATACGATGCAGACGATCAACTTGGTCGACCAACTACCCTTCGATCCAAATACCCAGCTACTGGTGACCTGCGACATCGTTTCCTTGTATACTAGCATTCCCCAGATACCGGCACTGGAGGTGATGACCGAAGCCCTCAACACCAGACCAGCACCAATGAGAGTTCCAACTGAATTTATAATTCAACTCTTGACTATTGCTATGCAAAAAAATTTTTTTATCTTTCAAGGAGACTTCTACTTTCAAACTAAAGGTGTTGCCATGGGAGCTGCCTTTGCTCCTGATCTAGCAATAATCTTCATGGATCACTTTTAGCGTCAATTTATCTTCGCTAACAATCCTTTCTCTGGCAAGATCAATTTATGGAGACGCTACATCGACGATATTCTCCTAATTTGGAATGGTGACCTCACGGAATTGGCGGTTTTCCATGAATGGCTAAATTTATGCAACGACAATATCCAGTTCACGATACATTCGCATGCCAAAGAACTTGCCTTCCTGGACATCAAAATCTTTTGTGAAGACAACAAATTGCACACAACGTTGTATCGAAAACCCACAGAACGTAATTCCCTACTTAGATACAGTAGCCACCACCCACGTGGCCTTAGGGATAACCTACCCTTTGGACAGTTTTTGAGGATACGAAGAAATTGTACCAAAAAGGAGGATTACTTTGTGGAATCTGAGGACCTGAGCAATCGTCTACTATCAAGGGGATACCCCAGGAGACTGGTTAAGAAAGCTCGCAAGAGGGCATGGTTCAATCCCCGTGAAACCCTGCTAACACCTAAAGCTAAACAAGATACAGCATTGCAGAGACTGATTTGTGTCACTACTTTTTCAACACGGAGTAATGAAATTAAGAAAGTGATTAATAAACATTGGGAGTTAGTAGCTGATGACATCGACCAACCAAACCCGCCGATGCACTCCTTCAAGAAAGCGAGAAATGTAAAGGACTATGTAGTCCACTCGTTTCTTGAAACAGCGACAACACCAACCATCCAAGGACTTTGGAATCTACCACCAGTAATCGGACACTTTAAGTGTGGCCACTGCAAGGCCTGTGATTCCACTGACCCGACAAAGATCTTCACCTATAGAGGACACACGATAACTCTCAGTTCTTTTACGAATTGTAACTCCTCTGATGTGATTTATTGTATCAGTTGCCCTTGCAATTTACTCTACATTGGGCAGACACAACAAAAGGTGAAAGCTAGAATTCTACAGCACCATAGCAGAATCCGGTGCAACGTGGCGGGAGCCCCCCTCGTTGAACACTGTACCTCAAAAAATCATAAACCAGATGATCTCAAATGGCTAGTTCTCGAGAAAGTCAAGCTGGGCCCCAGAGGCGGCAACCTAACAGCCATTCTCAATGTGAGAGAATCTAAATGGATGTCTATGATGGACACGGTGGCCAATGGGCTTAATGAACTTGATGGCAGTAACGCCCAATTAGCAGTCCTCCGGGTTTGATTAATCTGAGCTAGTTCTGGCTCTGTTTTTGATGTGTTCCGTCTCTCCCCTCTTAAGGAGCCATTATGTCTGCCACTTATATGAGAAGTCCACTTTGTTACCTCTCCTTCCATCTACCAGCACACATTTGATAACATATTTTGTTCTATGAATAGGGCTGGTTGTACCGGGAGCAGCTGGCTATCACCCAGCAGACACAGTATCACACGCTATCATGCTTACCTTTTGCCATGCCTAATTGCTACTATACACTGTGATTGTTTGGACATTTTGTATGTGGATATATGCTTTCTTCCCAACAGGATTATCACCATGTACTGTTTGGGTTTCTCTGATTTTGTATTGATGTAAATTGTTTAAACCGTACTGCACATTGTTTACACTATTAACATTGTTTTAAAATGGGCGATCAATACCTTTCTAGTTGTTCTGTTTGACTCATGCGTTACGTTTTCTACCATGTCCACAACTTCCTAATACGCTGTCAACTCCGTGACGCTACCGATTATAGTCTTTTCTCCTTGACGGTTGCCAACCGGCATCTAGCGCCAGCACGTTAACGGAGACCACGCGTTCACCGCGCGTCTCCTTATTTAAATGATGCGCCCGGGGCAAGCACTTCCCATTCATTGATGCAGCGGACGCTGAGACTCAGGGTAAGCTCCTACCCCCCTTTCATGCTGGCTCCTTGACCTTTTGATTTTGTCCGAGACATCCTGCTCTGCCCAAAATGATTTATTTTGTGTCTGCATGTAGTATGTGACATGCCGTGTCGGCTCTCGACACTTTGCCCTCTCCCACGGTAATTTATGTGTTTTCGAGTACTAGCGATGCTCTTATACCCATTCTACGTGATCCTACGGGACTCGTGAATAACAATGAGAAGTTCTACTTCTCTTTATTACTGATCTATCCATTTCTTTGAAATCATGTTTATCCCACCTCCATAGTGATTTCTCCAGCACTTTTGTATTAGCAGGCGCTCTCCCTGTCACAATTTCTGAATTGTCTTTTTTTCCCTGTGTAGATTCGTTCCTTTGTGTGAACTAGCAGTGATTTTTCTCCAGCAGTTCAACCATCCCCTAAACCCGGATTAATCTCCAGGCTATGCTTTTCCATGAATCCTAAGACTTAACCCCCACGAGTTGTGGTCGATGGTAATTATTTCCCGCCAACGTTGGGAGCGACCATTTATTGAACTGACTAGTCTGGTTCACCAGTCTGACTCACCTTACTTAATTTCAGGTTTCAACCACTCTCCACGCCAGTCCGTTACCGCCGAGGATTTTTCCCTCTCTCTTTGACGACCTGCGGACGTCTTAGAGGCTTGTCCACCCTCGGACATGGTAACTTTTATTTTGTTCTCAAATTAATTTAATATGTTGTAGCTTCCGCCAAATGAAAGATTGATGAGTCCCCACTCATTTAAACTTTTGTTCCTTCAGGTGCCCACCCTTCCTTTGTGTCTTTCCCAGTCCTGATGAAGACCCCACCCCGTAAGGTTCCACTTAATACCTACAACACTCAAGGGGTCGAAACGTCGACTCAACATCTTTTGCCAACACCGTCAACAGTACATGATGTACTGTGATTGTTTCTATATGGCACTTTTCCGAATTGTTAATACTGTGACTATGATTGAATCTATGTTCAAAATACGGCAGTGATTCTTGAATGCCGTCCAATTTAAGTGTAATTCAGTAACCTTTAACACTGTATTCACTTCCTTCCAAATTCTGCACTATTTCACTCACCCCCCTCCCTTCCCTTGGGCACGTGTTTTACTTTTTCAAATTGTTGCTTAAAAATTCTTCTGATTCAATTTTGAAAGAATGTTACGTGTTCGATGTGATTAAATAACATTCGAACTTTTTTGAGTTATCCGTCTAAATTATGTTTCAATAATGCTAATGTTTTGTTTTTGAATGAACTGTATGCTGGGACCACTTTCCTTTATACTGTTCCATACCCAGGTCCCAGTGACTTCATATGGGTTGACCCTTTATGTTCTCTACTTCAGAGCAGGTGCACACCTGCGAGGTCTTTCAAGTGATTAATCACTCCATAGAAGATGGCAGAGAGTGAGACTCTTTCTTACACAGAGGATTATATAAATCGATTGTTACAGGACCCTGCTAATCAATTTTTATCATCTGATACCCCCAATATTGACTTTACACTGAAGGATAAGGTTGCACGTCTAGAACGCCTTGAGAAGAAGTTAATACGCACTCGCCTTCATGGCCACTTACTCACGAAATATTTACAGGCAAATGTGATACCAGTCGGGCTACAAATTAAGAACGAACCAGCGATTTTTGTTGATATCCCAAAATTCAAGGAAGGCTTTAGCTTTGTGGCCAACAACGCTTCAAGACACTGGATGGTGTTGGGAGTCGAGACGGCAGCGGAGCAAGTACAATCATTGACCAGAGAAATTTCCTCCCTTAAACAGGAAATTGCCGGTGACTCTACCTTAGCCAACGCCAAGGAAGCCTTGGCTAACTTGGCTAAATCTTTGAAAGACTTCGAGCTCACCACTCAGAACAAGAAATTGGACAAACTTGCGAAAGACATTCGCTTTTATGAGAAAAAGAACACATATCCTTACCTATCAGAGGATTATTACAAGCAGGACAATCAAGGCAGATTCACAGGCAGAGGTAGAGGTTCCTACAGAGGCAGAAGGAATTTTACCAACTTTTCTGAATCTTCAGGTAGCTCTGGAAGTGACAACGAGCAACCATCCACCAGCTCTGACCAAAGCTATCGTGAAAATTGGTATCCCCCACAAGGCTATTACCCTCCCTCTTTTTTAGACGAGGGCCAATGGAGACCACCCAGAGGACGGGGTCCTTGGCAACGGGGCCCTCAGAGAGGTCGACAATCCAACACAACCAACTGGGACAGAGGCAGGGCGACGGCAGGCAAGCAGGTGCGTTTCCAGACGGAGAACCATGGAGAGATATCAACCAGACGCAAGGTCTACAGATGGTAGAGAAGGATAACCCATTGGTGAATATTTCATCATATACGTTGACGGAAGATGAAGAACGCGTACTCTCAAAGGGGCTCTCCTTCATACCAACGTCTCACCCTAATAGCTTTGATACTAAGGTTGAATTACACGCCTTTTTCAGAAAGATACGTTTAAGGTATTTCTTCAAACACTCTACTTCTGATGCGCTACAGTCGGCCACTGGACTGAGGCCCCCCTCCACTTTTGTCCCACCTACGAGTGCGATGTCCAACAAGATCTTGGCTTATGAAAACATGGTACTTTCCGACGTAAATAAGCTATTGGGTAACTACAAACATACCATCCCCAACACCAGAAAATTGGAACGAACTGCATTAACCAAATTGAAGAACAATAGAGATATTGTAATAAAGGCTGCGGACAAGGGTGGTGCGATCGTCATTCAAGACACCACGGCATATAAGGATGAGATTCTGAGGCAACTTCAAGATGGCGTGAGCTATTCTAAATTACGATCTGATCCAACTAAAGAACTGGCAGAAGAAATTTTACAAATCACCTCCGAGGCTTATGGTCTAGGTATACTCAGCAAACTTGAGTTTGAGTATCTCAACCAGAAATACCCTCGTTTACCGACCATATACACCCTACCCAAGATCCATAAAGATCTCCAGCAACCACCTGGACGCCCGATTGTTTCGGGATGCGGCTCCTTACTGGAACCATTATGTAAATATGTTGATTTCTTCCTGAAACCACTGGCAGAGGAAACTGAGGCCTACCTTAGGGATACGATGCAGACGATCAACTTGGTCGACCAACTACCCTTCGATCCAAATACCCAGCTACTGGTGACCTGCGACATCGTTTCCTTGTATACTAGCATTCCCCAGATACCGGCACTGGAGGTGATGACCGAAGCCCTCAACACCAGACCAGCACCAATGAGAGTTCCAACTGAATTTATAATTCAACTCTTGACTATTGCTATGCAAAAAAATTTTTTTATCTTTCAAGGAGACTTCTACTTTCAAACTAAAGGTGTTGCCATGGGAGCTGCCTTTGCTCCTGATCTAGCAATAATCTTCATGGATCACTTTGAGCGTCAATTTATCTTCGCTAACAATCCTTTCTCTGGCAAGATCAATTTATGGAGACGCTACATCGACGATATTCTCCTAATTTGGAATGGTGACCTCACGGAATTGGCGGTTTTCCATGAATGGCTAAATTTATGCAACGACAATATCCAGTTCACGATACATTCGCATGCCAAAGAACTTGCCTTCCTGGACATCAAAATCTTTTGTGAAGACAACAAATTGCACACAACGTTGTATCGAAAACCCACAGAACGTAATTCCCTACTTAGATACAGTAGCCACCACCCACGTGGCCTTAGGGATAACCTACCCTTTGGACAGTTTTTGAGGATACGAAGAAATTGTACCAAAAAGGAGGATTACTTTGTGGAATCTGAGGACCTGAGCAATCGTCTACTATCAAGGGGATACCCCAGGAGACTGGTTAAGAAAGCTCGCAAGAGGGCATGGTTCAATCCCCGTGAAACCCTGCTAACACCTAAAGCTAAACAAGATACAGCATTGCAGAGACTGATTTGTGTCACTACTTTTTCAACACGGAGTAATGAAATTAAGAAAGTGATTAATAAACATTGGGAGTTAGTAGCTGATGACATCGACCAACCAAACCCGCCGATGCACTCCTTCAAGAAAGCGAGAAATGTAAAGGACTATGTAGTCCACTCGTTTCTTGAAACAGCGACAACACCAACCATCCAAGGACTTTGGAATCTACCACCAGTGATCGGACACTTTAAGTGTGGCCACTGCAAGGCCTGTGATTCCACTGACCCGACAAAGATCTTCACCTATAGAGGACACACGATAACTCTCAGTTCTTTTACGAATTGTAACTCCTCTGATGTGATTTATTGTATCAGTTGCCCTTGCAATTTACTCTACATTGGGCAGACACAACAAAAGGTGAAAGCTAGAATTCTACAGCACCATAGCAGAATCCGGTGCAACGTGGCGGGAGCCCCCCTCGTTGAACACTGTACCTCAAAAAATCATAAACCAGATGATCTCAAATGGCTAGTTCTCGAGAAAGTCAAGCTGGGCCCCAGAGGCGGCAACCTAACAGCCATTCTCAATGTGAGAGAATCTAAATGGATGTCTATGATGGACACGGTGGCCAATGGGCTTAATGAACTTGATGGCAGTAACGCCCAATTAGCAGTCCTCCGGGTTTGATTAATCTGAGCTAGTTCTGGCTCTGTTTTTGATGTGTTCCGTCTCTCCCCTCTTAAGGAGCCATTATGTCTGCCACTTATATGAGAAGTCCACTTTGTTACCTCTCCTTCCATCTACCAGCACACATTTGATAACATATTTTGTTCTATGAATAGGGCTGGTTGTACCGGGAGCAGCTGGCTATCACCCAGCAGACACAGTATCATACGCTATCATGCTTACCTTTTGCCATGCCTAATTGCTACTATACACTGTGATTGTTTGGACATTTTGTATGTGGATATATGCTTTCTTCCCAACAGGATTATCACCATGTACTGTTTGGGTTTCTCTGATTTTGTATTGATGTAAATTGTTTAAACCGTACTGCACATTGTTTACACTATTAACATTGTTTTAAAATGGGCGATCAATACCTTTCTAGTTGTTCTGTTTGACTCATGCGTTACGTTTTCTACCATGTCCACAACTTCCTAATACGCTGTCAACTCCGTGACGCTACCGATTATAGTCTTTTCTCCTTGACGGTTGCCAACCGGCATCTAGCGCCAGCACGTTAACGGAGACCACGCGTTCACCGCGCGTCTCCTTATTTAAATGATGCGCCCGGGGCAAGCACTTCCCATTCATTGATGCAGCGGACGCTGAGACTCAGGGTAAGCTCCTACCCCCCTTTCATGCTGGCTCCTTGACCTTTTGATTTTGTCCGAGACATCCTGCTCTGCCCAAAATGATTTATTTTGTGTCTGCATGTAGTATGTGACATGCCGTGTCGGCTCTCGACACTTTGCCCTCTCCCACGGTAATTTATGTGTTTTCGAGTACTAGCGATGCTCTTATACCCATTCTACGTGATCCTACGGGACTCGTGAATAACAATGAGAAGTTCTACTTCTCTTTATTACTGATCTATCCATTTCTTTGAAATCATGTTTATCCCACCTCCATAGTGATTTCTCCAGCACTTTTGTATTAGCAGGCGCTCTCCCTGTCACAATTTCTGAATTGTCTTTTTTTCCCTGTGTAGATTCGTTCCTTTGTGTGAACTAGCAGTGATTTTTCTCCAGCAGTTCAACCATCCCCTAAACCCGGATTAATCTCCAGGCTATGCTTTTCCATGAATCCTAAGACTTAACCCCCACGAGTTGTGGTCGATGGTAATTATTTCCCGCCAACGTTGGGAGCGACCATTTATTGAACTGACTAGTCTGGTTCACCAGTCTGACTCACCTTACTTAATTTCAGGTTTCAACCACTCTCCACGCCAGTCCGTTACCGCCGAGGATTTTTCCCTCTCTCTTTGACGACCTGCGGACGTCTTAGAGGCTTGTCCACCCTCGGACATGGTAACTTTTATTTTGTTCTCAAATTAATTTAATATGTTGTAGCTTCCGCCAAATGAAAGATTGATGAGTCCCCACTCATTTAAACTTTTGTTCCTTCAGGTGCCCACCCTTCCTTTGTGTCTTTCCCAGTCCTGATGAAGACCCCACCCCGTAAGGTTCCACTTAATACCTACAACACTCAAGGGGTCGAAACGTCGACTCAACATCTTTTGCCAACACCGTCAACAGTACATGATGTACTGTGATTGTTTCTATATGGCACTTTTCCGAATTGTTAATACTGTGACTATGATTGAATCTATGTTCAAAATACGGCAGTGATTCTTGAATGCCGTCCAATTTAAGTGTAATTCAGTAACCTTTAACACTGTATTCACTTCCTTCCAAATTCTGCACTATTTCACTCACCCCCCTCCCTTCCCTTGGGCACGTGTTTTACTTTTTCAAATTGTTGCTTAAAAATTCTTCTGATTCAATTTTGAAAGAATGTTACGTGTTCGATGTGATTAAATAACATTCGAACTTTTTTGAGTTATCCGTCTAAATTATGTTTCAATAATGCTAATGTTTTGTTTTTGAATGAACTGTATGCTGGGACCACTTTCCTTTATACTGTTCCATACCCAGGTCCCAGTGACTTCATATGGGTTGACCCTTTATGTTCTCCACTAAGTGCTGGGCAGCTGGGAAACGAACTTCAGAGAGGGCACCACTGTGCCTGGGAAAACAAATATGGCCTTTGTGGGAGCCTCGGGGCTCTACACAAACCTTCTCCCACTGGAGCGCACTCGCGCTCGGATTGGAACCATGAGGGGCACGTTGGAGCCTCACAGGCTCAAGAATCAACCAATGCGGGCCCTCGCTGGAGCCTCTCGGGGCTCGGAACACTACGGGAATGCCCCCCTCTGGTGGAGCCTCACGGGGCTCGTAAACACTGCACCGACAGCCTCCTAGAGCCTCACAGGCTCGAGAAATACTGCCCCCAAGGTTGGAGCCTTACCGGGTCGAAGAGCACTGCGCCCGCCCTCCGAGGGGGCGTCCGGCGCTCTGAGGCCCACAATGCTGCCCACACTCACCGGGACTTGTGAAGACCTCGTCTCCTCGCTGCTTCGGCCACTGCGGCGCTGCTCTTCTCGGGGCCCCGGGGCGCAGGGTAGGCTCCTGCCTGCTCCGGGCTTACAGATCCAGCGCGAGTCTCGGGAAGGAGGCGGGGTAGGCTCCCGCCCTCCAACTTCCTGTCCTGGTTGTCCCGGCGGCCCGCCCCCGGCCCGCCTGACTTCCGGGATGTCCCGGCCCGGGTTGCAGCGGTGATTTAAGTGATTAGAGGGGTGGGATCCCTCCGTAAATGCAATCTTCGGCGGGGTAGGCACCCGCCGCAACAACAAGCAAATAAGCGGGGTGGGCACCCGCCGACAAGCACCCAAACACGGCAGAATCGCGGGGTGGGCACCCGCTATCAGAATCACAGCGCGCCTAGCGCTATAAAGCAAAACAGCGCTCCCAGCGCTATAAAGATGGCAAGGTCCAGGAAAACAGCGCGCACAGCGCTACGAAGTCCAGAAAGCGCTCCCAGGCGCTATAAGCAACGTCCAGCCATCAAAAGTTCCTTCAGAGAGCAGGGGGCAAAGGCTGGGCCCAGAGCCAGCTCACAGGGCCCTCCAGCAGGGAGGCAGTCCCCAGTGGCGGTCTCTCCTGGCGCCCAGCAGCAGCAGGCCCCCCCTCAAGTGGATCCTGCAAGAGAACACATGTAAGGGGACACAGCCCCTTTTTATACAGTACAAGGCTTTGTCTAAGGTGCAGGGAAGGGGCGAACCAGTTCCAACAGGTTCCTGAGCACTTTGTTTTGCTCAGCCCCTCTCCCTATTCACTGGCAGGGCTAGGGTCATTAGACGCACCACAGGGGCCGGCGCCAGCATTGTGTGGGGGAAGCCCTGTCCTATTCAGGACCCAGGTATACTCCTCCCCAGCCATCAACATGCTAACTCCCCATTCACCACTGGGTGACTCCTCCTGACCCAGGGGATTTCCCTAGTCCGTCACCTGACCTCACCAGCCAATCGCCAGACAAGCCACACATTTCATACTGCACACTGAAGTGCCCACTTCTAGAAGTGGCACTTCCACACTCGGTACATGCACGCCGCACACATCAACGCGCAGCATTCACTCACACGAGTCCGCACATACCAAACACGGGCCTGCACACCCCACGCATCAGGAACTACCAGGGCACATACATTCCCCCATGCACTCCTATGGGAGGGCAGGCCAACCTCACAACACGCACGCACTTTACCCTGGGACACAGCGGTAAAGTGCGCAGAAGTCAATAAAATCACTAAACCAGTCACAGTATTAAGCAAAAAGTTTCGGGATGAACCGGCCAGAAGGGCCAAGTCCAACACAACCCCCTTCCAGCCAAAACGCAGGGTAGACCAATCACCACCGTGATGGACTTCCCTGCTTGGGGCGATAGAACAAGGACGCGGGCCCGCCACTGCCGGGACACCCTCCTGTTCTACGCCACGGTGAACCCATGGGGTTTCTTCTCAAACCACTCTCCGGACCAACTGGGCTACCCCACTGGTACTCCCAAGCTGTCCGCGGCCAAGACCAGGCCCTAGGCCACCCAGGTGCCACTGGTCTTTGCCTAACCACAGAGTGGGGGGTAGTAACCCCTGGCACATAGCAGCCATTCTCCACTCTACCCCTCATCAGGGCAGTTCTAAACTGCCACTGATCCTCCAGCCTAGGGTCCGTACCCTCAGGCTGACCAAAAGTCACGGGTGAGGCTCTCCTCCCCCTACCTCTTCTCCTAGGGTTCCGCCCTCTCTTCCTCTGAGAGGCGACCCCGTAACATAACTCACCAACCAGCTCAGGACCCCTCCCTGAGAACTGGTCTACCAACCTAGGGTTTAACCCCTCAGGTTGCACCGGGGTCAGAGGTGGGCTCTCCCACCCTCTGCACCCCCTTCCAGAGTCCTGCTCCCTACCAACTGGGGCGGTCCCTCTGGAAGAAGAACCGGTCAGGACACTGGTTACAGTAGTCAGACCCTTCAGGTCAGGCTGCTCCTGAACCTGGCCTCCCAACCTCTGGTCTAAAACCTTCGGTGGACTAATTGCCTGGCACTCCAGGACTTCTGGGGACTTACACGCCATCCCCCTGAGGCTGACACATGACCCATGTGTCGTGTGACTGTCTGTATGGCGCAGATCTCCCGTCCCCTGTCCACCTGACAGTGCGCGAAGATCCCCCAGAACAGAAGTGGCGCCACCCGGGCCCCCCCAAGGAGCTCTAGCCCAACTGGCTAGTCCCTGGTCCACTGGTGCATCCACTGGGAAACTCATCCCCCAACCACTCCACACGCTGGACTCCTGTACCCTCCCTACCGGAGCGGTACTGCCAGACTCTAGAACCACAGGAGCCCTGCTTACAGGCGCTCCAGGTCCTCTACTCACTAGGTGATCCTCCTCAAATGGGCTAACAGGACAGCCTAGGTCCCCAACTTGGTGTTCCCTCATGAAACCACCCAAGTCCTGAGGCAGGGTTTCGTACGTCTGGGGACCCTCGGTCACCCACTTACTCCCGCTCCACTGAGCCAGGCCGTAAGGCCCTACACCCTCCTCGCTATCCTGGGACCTAGCTGGGCTACACGGAGCCTCTTCCACCACGCTGGGCTGGAAGATACCTGAACCACTACTTGAGTCACTCCCTAATGACTCCAGAGAACCTTTAGCGCTTTCCCAGCGCTCCGCTTCCTCTGCCAGCTCCCAAGGACAAAAGTAGTCATACCTCAACAGGTGCCGGCGCAACCCTGGAGAACAACTACTGAGCATCTGCTCTTTGACAATCATTTTGAGCACTATATCCAAATCCTCTTCCGTGTTGACCTCCAGCCAGTCCACCAGTGCATCATGACAGTCATTGTTGGACCCGGCCTCGTAGAATGGCCCTCCGTGCCCCCGCACCACCGAAACCTGGTACCTGCAGCCCAAGCACACGGCCCAGCCGACCCTTCCCACCAGGACACCCGCACCAACCCCGGATATCCCCGTCCATGGCCTCTCTCCTTTCGGCCACCCCGGGCCCGCGTGCCCACTCCATGCAACAAGATGGCCGCCCGGCCCCAGCGCGACCCGGGCCTCGAGGCGCCACTCCGGCTGGAGGACATCACGCTTCCAGGGGATGAGAGAGGGAGGAGCAGTTTCAATCGCACCTCTGAACTCCCCTGGGACGATGGGTTTCGATCGGCCCTCCGGCCTCCCTGCGGGCTGGCTCCGTGCCTGCTGGGTGTCTGGGACTCCTCCCGACCCGGCCCTGAAAGGATCAAAAGACAATAGCAGGAAACCCCGACAAGCGGCCCCCAGGTGACAAGACCCCTGCCTGCACAGACTCCGGACATCAAAGGGGGGTCGACCTATAACAAGGGGTGCTCTGAGACTGTCCGGTAGATTCGACGCTGGAACAACGAGAGCCTGCCGACGTGCGCGTGGCTCCTGGAACTGAACCAACCTAAGCCTGCTGAGTGACTCGCGGCTTCCTGAAGATCGTAAGACCTCCGAACTTGTGCCTGGGCCTGCTGAGTGACTCGCGGCTCCTTGAAGATCGTAAGACCTCCGAACTTGTGCCGAAGCCTGCTGAGTGACTCGCGGCTCCTTGAAGATCGTAAAACCTCCGAACCTGTGCCTGAGCCTGCTGAGTGACTCGCGGCTCCTTGAAGATCGTAAGACCTCCGAACCTGTGCCTGGGCCCGCTGAGTGACTCGCGGCTCCCCCAGACTCTCACGGTCCCGCCGGACCCCGGCTCCGACCACGTATCCCCCAGCTCGAGGATTGTGAGCTGTGCACCGGATACGTCCCTGCTTTGAACCGTTACCAGAGACTGTCCCGCTACCCCCTACCTTTCCGAGACTCTTTGAGCCCGTGCTCACCTTGTACATATTTGCCGTGATACCTATTTGATAAAGCTTGTTTTCTGAGAATACCCAGTGTGGTCACTCTGTGTCGTGTGGTGCCAGAAGTACGATCCTAGTTGCGAGATTCCTCCCCCTGGGGAATCTCCCGCCAGTGCCCGGCTACGATACTACACGGGTGGGACTCAGGGTAGTCAGGACCCCCTTCCGGGCTCCTCTGAGGTCGCCGTCTAACATTGGTGGCAAGCGACGGGATTCGGGCCCATCACCTAGAGATCGTACAGTGAACAACGGACGCACGACCAACAAAGATGGCAGAAGGAAGCGCCATGAGCCCCGCAGAAACCAACGCCAACAGAGTGTTCCAGGTGGAGCATCTAGAAGAATACACACACAAAGAGCTAAAGCAATTTTGCAAAGAACTTAAAATCGCTACCACTGGCCTCAACACTAAGGAAGATTTGCAGAAAGCACTGAAAACTTGGGTGGAGACCGGGGCCTCCCGCCCGGAAGGCACGGGGGAGCGCCCCGACGAAGCCGAACCCCCCCCAAGTGAAAACAGCGGCAATCAGGTGCGAGGCATCGTACCAGACGGGGGCCTATCCCCGGAAGAACTCGCGGACAGAGAGAGAAGCCGCAGTCATGAACTCGAGTTAGCCAAACTCAAAATCGAGGGCGAATTGAAGTTAGCGGAGAAAAAGCTAGCGGTAGAGCAAATGCGCGTACAAGGCGAACTGGAAGAAAAGAAGCTCCAACGGGAGCACGAAGGAAGGAAGCTCCAACTGGAGCACGAACGCAGCTTAAAGGAACTCGAGCTCAAGGCCCGAAACGAGGACGGGAGGCCCTCGGGAAACCGAGAGACGGCCCCCCCAGCGGAACAGAAGGTCCACATCCCCAAGGATGTGGTCAAGGAATATTATAAAAACGATGACATTCAGCAATGGTTTCGGGCCTACGAGGTCGCCATGACCTCCCATCGGATCCCGCAGAAGGACTGGGGGGCGGGGTTGTGGGGGCGGTTTCTGAGCGAAGGAAGGGACACCCTGCTCGACCTACCCCTCTCCCTGCAGACCTCCTACAGCCACATGAAAGAGGCTCTCCTCACAAGATACGGCCTCACCCCAGAAATGTACCGCCAACGGTTCCGGGACTGCAGGAAGATCCCGGGCACCACCTGGGTGGAGTATGTAAACTTTTTTAGTCGGGCCTTCGATGGGTGGATCAAGGGCAGCAAAGTCACCACCCTTGCCGAACTCACTGATCTCATGTTATGGGAACATCTGGCTGCGAACTGCTTCATAGAGCTACGTCAACATCTGCTGGATAGCAAGCTCACAGATCCCCGGAAGCTGGCTGTGGAGGCCGACCGCTGGACCAACACCCGGGTCTCCCGGGGCATGGTAGGAGAGTACCCCCGAACCAGTCAGGGACCACCCCGCCAGAGAGGGGGAGGGAACCAGGGAGGGCCGAGAGAGTCCCAGCCTAGCCCCCCGAAGACACCACCTCCACCTTTCCCGGCGCCCCCCCCACCAGTGACCGGGCCCCCTGGGAGACGGGGACACCGGGTGACCGTCACATGCTTCCGTTGCCAGAAACCCGGGCCCTACGCCAATGACCCAGAGTGTCCCATGGCCACCCAAGTCCCCCCTGCGAGACAGATAGCCAACGTAGCCCTGGGGGAGGAGGTTGAGGAAGCCGAGGAGTGGGAACCCGCAGCGATGGCCCTAGTATCCCTGGGAGATAGGGAGACGATCCCTGGTAGCCTCCTACCCTCCAACACACAGAAATATGGGCAGCTCGTCAAGATCAATGGCCACCAGGTAGAGGCCCTGCGGGACACCGGGGCCAGTATCACCGGTGTCCTCAGGCACCTAGTCTCCGAGGAGCAGATCCTCCCCAACGTCTTTTGCCCCGTAATATCCGCAGACAATAGGGAAAGTATGTGTCAGGTAGCCCTGGTGCCATTTGAGTGGGGCGGAGTGATAGGTAAACTCAAGGTGGCCGTAAGAACCTCCCAGCCGGTCGACTGCCTCCCAGGGAACGACCTGGAGAGTTCTCCCTGGAAGCACGTAGAGCGCAAGGCCCACCTAGGAATAATGGGACTCCCCGAGTGGGTGTGTGCCACCACCCGATCTATGACAGCCCGACTCACTCCCCGGAGAGAAGTCGAGAGCACCCCGGTCGAAGAAACCAGTACCGTCCCCGCCGAGGGTCCTCCCGTTCCCCCATCAGAAGGGTCCGTCGCCAGCGACGAACCCGCACCATCCGACCCCGCCCTGGTCCCCGAGTTGGGGGATCTACCCGAGTTGGCCCATTGGCGCCACGAGGGCGGGCCCACCCGGGAAGAATTTTGCCGGGAGCAAGCCACTTGTCCTTCCCTGGTCGGGCTGCGGCCCCAGGCCGAGGGCCAAGCCGCAGGTGACCAGACCGGAACGCACCGAATCTATTGGGAGAATAACATCCTGTATAGTGAGCAGAAGTCGGTGGAGCTGGGATCCGGACGGGTACTGGTGGTACCCCTCCGCTTCCGAGATTTCCTCCTGGGCTTAGCCCACGACGTCCCCCTCGCCGGCCACCTGGGTCAGGACAAGACCTACAGCCGTCTCGTGACCCATTTTTATTGGCCTAAGATGAAAGCAGCGGTAGAGGCACACTGCAAGTCCTGCCCCACGTGCCAGGCCAGTGGGAAGAGTGGGGGGAAGCGCAAGGCTCCCCTCCAACCCTTCCCGGTCGTCAGTACCCCCTTCGAACGAGTCGGAATCGACATCGTGGGGCCACTGGACCCCCCCACCTCCCAAGGTCACCGTTTCATCTTGGTCCTAGTAGACCACGCCACCCGCTATCCGGAGGCTATTCCCCTACGCACCATTACGGCCCCCGTGGTGGGCCGGGCCCTGATGGGGATCTTTTCCAGGGTGGGTTTCCCCCGCGAGGTCGTGAGCGATCGCGGCACTAATTTTATATCAAAGTATATGACGTCCCTGTGGCAACAATGTGGGGTGTCCTATAAGTTCACCACCCCGTACCATCCCCAAGGGAACGGCCTAGTAGAGAGGTTTAATAGGACTTTGAAAGGGATGATCGCTGGCCTAGAAGAGCCCCTCCGGCGTAAGTGGGACGTCCTGCTCCCCTGCCTCTTGTTCGCTTACCGGGAGGTCCCCCAGAAGTCCTTAGGGTTCAGCCCGTTTGAATTACTCTATGGACACCTCGTCCGAGGTCCCCTCAGTTTGGTTAAGGAAGGGTGGGAGGCAGCACCCCAGACCACCCCCCGAGATGTGTTCCAATATGTCCTGGCCCTCCGGAACCAGACCAGGAGGTTCCGAGAACTGGCCGAGGCCAACCTGGAGGCGAGTCAAGAAGAAATGAAGCGCTGGTACGACCAGAATGCTACTCTGGTCGAGTTCCAGCCGGGCCAGCAGGTGTGGGTCATGGCCCCCGTGAAGCCTGGCACCCTCCAGGACCGATGGACTGGGCCCTACAAAGTGGTTGAGAGGAAGAGTCAAGTCACATACTTGGTGGACGTCTAGTCGCCTCGGGATCCCCTCCGGGTCCTGCACGTGAACCGCCTCAAGCCTCACTTCGTGCGGACAGAACTGAGCCTCCTGCTGGCCACCGATGACTGGGCCGAAGATGAGTCGGATCCCCTCCCGGACCTCCTGTGTGTCAAGGAGCAGGATGGCTCCGTGGAGGGAGTGAACCTCTCCCCAGCCCTCACTGCCCAGCAACAAGCGGACTGCCGCCAGCTCCTAAGACAATTTTCCGACCTCTTCTCCCTGACCCCCCGGGTCACCAACTGGTGTGTTCACGATGTGGACACCGGGGACAGCCCGCCGGTGAGACACCGAGCCTACCGGGTTCCTGACCGGGTCCGGTCCTGCATTCAAGCTGAAGTCTCGAAGATGTTGACCCTGGGGGTGATCGAGCCCTCTGACAGTCCCTGGGCCAGCCCCGTGGTCCTGGTTCCGAAGGCAGCGGCCCCCGGTGTCGCCCCCGAGCTCCGGTTCTGCGTGGATTACCGGGGGCTCAATGACATTACCCGAGCCGATGCCCACCCCATTCCACGAGCCGACGAACTCATTGACCGACTAGGGGCCGCCCGGTTCCTCAGCACTTTCGACCTCACCTGCGGATACTGGCAGATTGCGCTCACCGAAGGGGCCAAGGAGCGGTCTGCTTTCTCCACCCCCGATGGGCACTACCGCTTCCGCGTGATGCCCTTCGGGATGAAAAATGCCCCGGCCACTTTCCAGAGACTGGTGAATAGGGTCCTGGCCGGGCTAGAACAGTTCAGCGCGGCCTATCTGGACGACATCGCTGTCTTCAGTTCAGAGTGGAGTGAGCACCTCCAGCACCTCCGGAGAGTGCTAACCGCTCTGCGCCAGGCAGGCCTCACAGTAAAAGCCAGCAAGTGCCAGATTGGGCAAGGATCCGTAGTCTACCTGGGGCACCAAGTCGGGAGTTGCCAGGTCGCCCCTCTACAGCCAAACATCGACGCCATCCTGGCATGGGAACCACCCATCACCCAAACGGAGGTCCGAGCCTTTCTGGGACTCACGGGCTACTACCGCCGATTCATTCCGGGGTATGGCAGCCTTGTCGGCCCTCTCACTGAACTCACGTCTAAAAAACAGCCAAAGAAGGTGCAGTGGACGGCTGCCTGCCAGGAAGCTTTCGATAATCTAAAAAAGGCCATGTGCACTGCCCCCGTCCTCCAGGCTCCCGACTACGCCAAGGAGTTCATAGTCCAGACCGATGCCTCCGAGCATGGCATTGGGGCCGTCCTGTCCCAAGTGAATGATCAAGGCCTAGACCAGCCCGTCGCCTTCCTCAGTCGGCGGCTGCTGCCCCGAGAGCAGAGGTGGAGCACCATAGAGCGCGAAGCCTTTGCCGTGGTCTGGGCACTCAAAAAACTACGACCCTACCTGTTCGGCACTCATTTCAGGGTCCAAACTGACCATCGGCCCTTGCGATGGCTCATGCAGATGCGAGGTGAAAACCCCAAGTTACTGCGGTGGTCAATCTCCCTCCAGGGAATGGACTTCACCGTAGAACACCGCCCTGGTACGGACCACGCCAACGCTGACGGCCTCTCCCGGTTCTTCCGCTTCAGCGAAGAGAACCCCCCAAGGTGATGGGCAGTTCTCTCCGGCTTTCAGCTGGGGGGGACGCGTGTTGGACCCGGCCTCGTAAAATGGCCCTCCGTGCCCCCGCACCACCGAAACCTGGTACCTGCAGCCCAAGCACACGGCCCAGCCGACCCTTCCCACCAGGACACCCGCACCAACCCCGGACATCCCCGTACATGGCCTCTCTCCTTTCGGCCACCTCGGGCCCGCGTGCCCACTCCATGCAACAAGATGGCCGCCCGGCCCCAGCGCGACCCGGGCCTCGAGGCGCCACTCCGGCTGGAGGACATCACGCTTCCAGGGGATGAGAGAGGGAGGAGCAGTTTCTATCGCACCTCTGAACTCCCCTGGGACGATGGGTTTCGATCGGCCCTCCGGCCTCCCTGCGGGCTGGCTCCGTGCCTGCTGGGTGTCTGGGACTCCTCCTGTTAGAAATGAGGGGGCTCTGGTTGACGCAGGTGTGAACCCACAACAAGCAGGGACCCTTTACTTCTTGTCAGGGCGAAGGATGACTCCCCAGAATAACCCCTGCTCACCCTCTAGGTGCGTGGCGCGAGCAGTCTAGGCTAAGTCTCAGGCGTACACGGTTAAGCAAATGCAATTACACATACAGTAAACCCCTTTCATGCACCACAAACGGACACCAATCAGGAAGTATATAAAAATAAGCTTTTATGTAGATTCAGCAGATTCAAATACAAGGCCCAGTAACGTTGAACGGATGGGGCCACAATTCTTGGAAATACGGTAAAGTTCTCTTTGTGTTACGGAAAGTTCTTTAGGCGGGCACAAGGTAACTGTAGGCCTCAGCGTACTTTGTGCTGAGGCAGCGCCCCGGAAGCACACAGCAGATGACAGGGAAATAAGAACGTTGCGGACCCTGGATCCGATGCGAGCTCGCGGTCGAGTTCGTAAGTACAGTACCTTGTTTCTTGACGCAAAGGCGGGTGCGGGATTTCAGCGGCTCTTCGACAGAAGAGCGAGGCGGCGTCCGGGGCTCCCACACTTCACGAGGGTGTCTGATCCTCAGGCTCACGACAAGAGCGGGGTGTTGTAGGTGGCGGGTGAACAAAGCGGGGCAGTCGGGCACGCAGATGCGTCCGGGCCGTCCGAGGCTTGGAGATGCTCACAAACGCCGATTCCGGCGGGAGGGTGAAGGTGCACAGCGAGCCTCCACGAGCGAGGTGACGGGGCAGCCCAGCACAGCGTAGGGGGAGCGGCTCCGATCGAGCGAGGCTCTTCCCAAGGCGGGGGCGGCTAAGCAGTCCTGGTCACGGCTCAGGGAGGGACTGGGCACGAGGGTCACAGCTCCGGCGAGGGAAAGGACACCACAGTCCAGCAGCAGGCGAGTGAAGATCAGGTAGAGCCCAATGGTCCTGGGGCTCAGTTCAGGGGGCAAGCTCAGTTCCAAGCCCTTGGAGATCGTTTTGGAAAAGCACAAGTCTTGAAAGTAAAAGTAAAGTAAAGTCTTCAGCAACAGTTTCTCTTCTCTCTTTTGGCAGCAAGGTCACCACTGCAGGCCAATCCCCCAGGATAGGGACAGTCTTCCTCCTACAGCTTTCCCGGTGCCTCCTGCTCAGGCAGAGATTCTTCTTGGTCAAAAGCGGATCTAGTTTCTTAGGAGCAGGGCTCCTCCATTTATACCACAAATCTTTTGTTCTCCCAGGCCAGGGGGGCCCTTGCCCAGTTCAGTCCGGTTTCTGAGCACTTTGTTTACGTGATGCAGGCTTCTTCTTTCAGAGTGCAGGGCAGAGTCATCAGACGCTCCACAGGGGTTGGAGCCGGCATCGAGGTAGCGGAGCACTGTCCTATTCAGAACCTAGGAGCACTCCTCCCACCCATCTACCTGTCGATCGTCCTATTCATACCAGGCTACCTAGCCCTGCCCATCTGGGTTCCCCCAGCCCTGTCACTCACACCAGCCAGACATCAGATACACATCACGCAGAGGCGGCTGAAGTGTTTTAGGCAAGCAAAGGCCGACTTTCTAAAAGCGGCATTTGCAAACCCGGAATATTAAAATAAATCTTGCGAAAAGATGTACCTTATTATTCCGAGTTCAGGCATACTAAACTCGATCTTCTACCATGTTCCCTGGGTCGGTTAGGATCATAGGGTGTAATAATCCAGGCCGCCCATACTGGCCTATGAGAACAGGGTAGCCTTGCAGTAGTGAACAACAAGATGGCGGTAATTCACTACTAGGACATGCCACGCATCCGGGCTTGTCCTACCTTAGGCTTACAACGCACCCTGCCCGGGGGCCTACCAGAGGGGTGACTAACATGCAGCTAAGGGAAGGTTTTAGGGACTGGCAAGTGTGGGCACTTGTCGGTCGGCGTGTCAGTACCAGACTGCACGCAGGTTCTGCGATGGCAGACCTTAGACGTATTTTACCGGCCGCTTCTGTGGGTGGGACAACCCGTGCTGCAAGCCCACCAGCGGTGTTCGTATTTACATGCCCTGGCGCCCCTGGCGCATTTTACTGGGGTCTGATAGTAAACCAAACAATCCAATCATGGAATCCAACCAACATATACAATTTACATAGGGAGCACTCGCACCGCGACACTGGTTGGCAGTGGCACAGCGCGCTGAGTGGCCAACACCATAAAAACACATGAGGCACAGTGACAAAAAGAGGGAGGGAGACTCACGCCAAGGTGCCAGGTCTAACACGTGTCCCCTCCAGCTGAAAAGTGGGGAGAACTACCCTACCCCAGGGAGTTCCTCATCACTAAGGCGGAAAAATCTGGACAGACCGTCAGCATTGGCGTGATCTGTACCAGGGCGATGTTCCACCGTGAAATCCATACCCTGTAGGGAAATGGACCACCTCAACAGCTTTGGATTCTCACCCCTTATATGCATCAACCATCTGAGGGGCCTGTGGTCCGTCTGAACCCGGAAGTGAGACCCAAACAAGTAGGGTCTTAGCTTCTTCAGCGCCCAGACCACAGCAAATGCCTCACGCTCAATAGCACTCCACCTTTGTTCCCGTGGAAGTAACCTCCTGCTAAGAAAGGCTACGGGTTGATCTAGGCCCTCCTCATTAATCTGTGAAAGAACAGCCCCCACACCATGCTCTGAAGCGTCCGTCTGAACGATAAACTCTTTGGAGAAGTTGGGAGCCAAGAGCACGGGCGCCGTGCACATAGCAGTTTTCAAGGCCTCAAAAGCTTTCTGACAGGTGTCAGTCCAGATCACTTTCCTGGGCTGCTTCTTCGAAGTCAGCGCTGTCAAGGGGGCAACCATGTTGCCATACCCCTTGACAAACCTCCTGTAGTACCCGGTGAGACCTAGGAAGGCTCTCACCTCCGTCTGGGTTTTGGGCGCCTCCCAATTCAGGATGGTTTCTATCTTGGGCTGAAGGGGTGCCACCTGGCCACTCCCAACTTGGTGTCCCAAGTACACCACGGAACCCTGCCCGATCTGGAACTTACTCGCCTTGATCGTGAGGCCTGCCTTGCGCAGCGCCATCAACACTTCCCAGAGGTGACGCAAGTGTTCCTCCCAAGTGGAGCTGAACACGGTGATGTCATCCAGGTAGGCTGCACTGAACGAATCCAGCCCAGCCAACACCTGGTTGACCAATCTCTGGAAGGTGGCAGGGGCATTCTTCATCCCAAATGGCATAACTCGGAACTGGTAGTGCCCATCTGGGGTGGAAAATGCTGACCTCTCTTTGGCCCCCTCGGTCAAGGCGATCTGCCAATACCCAGACGTTAAATCAAACGTGCTGAGGTAGTTGGCAGCCCCTAGCCGATCGATGAGCTCATCAGCTCTGGGGATGGGGTGTGCGTCGGTCCTAGTGACCGAATTGAGTCCTCTGTAGTCCACACAGAACCGGAGTTCGGGTGTGGCTCCCAGCGCTGCAGCCTTTGGGACCAAGACCACGGGGCTGGCCCAAGGACTGCTAGAAGACTCAATTACCCCGAGTGCAAACATCTTGGAGACCTCCTCCTTGATGCATGTCCTCACCCTGTCAGTCACCCTGTAGGCCTTGTGCCGCACAGGTGGACTATCCCCAGTGTCCACATCATGGACACACCAATCAGTGACACCAGGGACCAGGGAAAACAGGTCAGAAAACTGTCCCAGCAACTGGCGACAATCATTCTGTTGCTCAGGGGTCAGGGTGGAAGAGAGGATGACACCATCCACTGACCCATCTTGCTCCTTGGCTGACAGGAGGTCAGGAAGAGGTTCTGTCTCCTCTTCCATTCCAGCATCTGTTGCCAAGAGCATGCCCACTTGGGACCTCTCCAAGTGGGGCTTGAGGCGGTTGACATGTAGGACCCTTAAGGGGTTCCTAGGAGACTTCAGGTCCACCACGTAGGTAACAGGACTCTTTCGCTCCACCACCTCAAAGGGACCGGTCCACTTATCCTGGAGCGCACACGGCTCCACGGGGGCCAAGACCCATACTTTCTGTCCAGGCTGAAGCTCTACCAGAGTGGCATTCTGGTCGTACCACCGCTTCATCTCCTCCTGGCTGGCTTCGAGATTCGCCTCAGCAAGTTGCCTGAATCGCCTAGTCTGATTCCTGAAGGCCAGCATGTAACTATATACATTCTGGGGAGGCTTCCTGGGAGATTGCTCCCAGCCTTCTTTGACCAGACTTAGAGGTCCTCTGACTGGGTGACCATACAGAAGCTCAAAGGGACTGAACCCCAGAGACTTCTGTGGCACCTCACGGTAAGCGAAGAGAAGGCATGGTAAGAGGACGTCCCACTTACGCCTCATGGCTCCTTCTAGGCCCATTATCATGCCTTTGAGGGTTCGGTTGAATCTCTCAACCAACCCGTTTCCTTGGGGGTGGTAAGGGGTGGTGAACTTGTAGGTTACACCACACTCTTGCCAAAGAGATTTCATGTACTTGGACATGAAATTGGTACCTCGGTCAGACACCACTTCTAGAGGGAATCCCACTCGGGAGAAAATTCCCATCAGTGCCCGTCCCACCACGGGGGCCGTCACTGTCCTTAGAGGAATGGCTTCCGGGTACCGGGTGGCATGGTCCACCAGGACCAGGATGAACCTATTGCCCATCGCTGTCCTGGGGTCCAGGGGCCCTACAATGTCAATCCCCACTCGCTGGAATGGGGTACCGACCACAGGGAATGGCTGGAGTGGAGCCTTCTGCTTCCTTCCACTCTTTCCACTTGCCTGGCAAGTCTGGCATGTCCTGCAGTGAGTATCTGAACTCCTGCGCATTTGAGGCCAATAAAAGTGGGTGACAAGCCTTTCAAAGGTCTTGTCCTGCCCCAAATGCCCTGCCAACGGCACATCGTGAGCCAGCCCCAGTAGGAAGGCTCTGAAGTCCTGGGGTACCACCAGCGCACGGGCTGACCCAGGCTCAGCAACCTTAGGCTCTGTATATAGGAGGTCGTTCTCCCAGTAAACGAAATGTGATCCTGACTGATCACCTGCGGCCTGGTCTGCAGCCTGCTGCCGCATACCCACGAGAGAAGAGCACTCCTTCTGTGCCTTGCAAAAGTCCTCCCTGGTGGGACCCCCTTCCTGCTGCCAATGGGTCAGCTCCGGCAGGTCTCCCAGTTCAGCTATCTGCTCCCCTGTAGGCTCCAGGGCATCCCCCTCAAGGTCTGCTTCCTCCTGGACCGTGGGAACTTCAGGGGCCGGCTTCCCGCGCCCCTTGCTCCTTCTCTCTGAGGCCGGTTCCTGGGCCTCCCTCTCAGGCTCCAGGACCTCTTGAGTACCTCTACTGGCTGCCATGGACCGTGTGGTGACACACGCCCAATCCGGCATACCCAACATCTCCAGGTGAGCACTCCGCTCCACCTTAGCCCAAGGTGAGCTCTCCAAATCGTTCCCTAACAAACAGTCTACAGGCATGGCGGGCCTCACAGCTACCTGAAGAGTACCAGAGACCCCCCCCCCACTCAAAGGGAACCTGAGCCACCTTGCAGTGTCTCTCTGTGTTGTCAGCGGCAACAACGGGATAGAATGCATTGGGGACCACCTGCTCCTGAGACACCAGGTGACACCTGACAGCCGTCACACTGGCTCCTGTATCTCTAAGAGCTTCCACTCTATGGCCATTTATGGTCACCCACTGCCTGTACTTCTTAGTGTTCTCAGGCAGCTGGGTTGGAGGGACCACTTCACGGTCTCCTAGCGAGACCAGGGACATCTCTGCGGGACCCCACCCACCTTGGACATCCCTCTCCTCCCCCAAGGCTACACTAGTCACCTGCCGGGGTGGAGCACCAGTGGGTGCTGGTTTACCAAACAATGGACACTTTACATCAGAGGCAAAATGCCCCAAATTGTTACACCTGTAACATCTTACGGGCCCCTTTGGAACAGGAGGACCTGTCGGGGCCCCGGTCGGTTTCTGGGGTGGGGGAGGCTGAGAACCCTTCCCTTGGTTCCCTTGGGGACTATTTTGGGGCCCTTTTTGGAACGGCTTCTGTTTACCCCTGTCCCCCCCACTCTTCTGCTGGGGACCCTGCCCACCTTTGGCGGAATCTCCCACGGTACCCTTGTGGACCCTGGTACTGACCCAGCGGTCCGCCTCCTCAGCAAGCTTCCTCGGGTTAGTCAGCTTACTATCTATCAGGTGCTGGCGTAGCTCAGGAAAACAATTACTGGACAAGTGCTCCCATGCCATTAGATCAAGAAGCCCTTGATAATCGTTCACCTTACTACCCTTCACCCAACCATCCAGCGCTCTGCAAAAGAAAGTCACATATTCCACATACGTACTATTGGGAATCTTAGTGCAACCCCTGAACCTCTGTCTATATAACTCAGGGGTCAACCCATACCTAGCCATCAATGCTTCCTTCATATGGGCATAAGAATTACGAACATCAACAGGTAAATCTAACAGTGTGTCCCGCCCTTCACTCAGGAACCTTCCCCACAACCCCGCTCCCCAATCTTTCTCAGGGACCCGGTGGGAAGACATGGCTACCTCGTAGGCTCTGAACCACTGCCCGATGTCGTCATTCCTGAAGAACTCCTTCACTACATCCTTGGGAATATAAACTCTTGGTTCCGCCGCTACTGGCGGTGTGCTGCCACCAGAGGGATTAAGCTCCAAACTTTTTGCTTTCAGCTCCAGCTCCCTCAGCTTCATGTCATGCTCTAATTGTAGTTTCTTTTCTTCCATGGCTAATCTTTGTTTTTCCATATCCATCTGCCCATGAAGTTTTGCCATTTCCACCTCGTGTGCCCGGGTTGCTGCCCTGTCTGCCAATTCTTCTGGCGACAGGCCTCTGCCAAACTCATGGACACTTTCTGGTGGAACCACTTCCACCTGATTCTCTGGTGCCTTTGACTCATACCAGGCCCTCAGCGCCTTCACAAATTGTTCCTTCTTTTTCAATCCAGTTTGGGCAATCCTGAACTTGGAGCAAAGACCTTTCAAGTCTTCATTGGTACGATTCAGAAGCGCGTCTTCTTCCCAATCTACGTCTTCAAATCCAGAGATTATGGAAGCCGCCCTTCCGGCTGAAAGTGAACCAGGCATGGCTCTAACAACGGAGACTCTTGGCAAAACAAAAACAAATGCTAGCCTTGTGGCTGTGTGAAGTATCTTGAATGAGAAACAGGATACAGAGTAGATGAAAAGTAGAAGATTTATTACAGCAAGGAAGATCCCATCCAACCGCCAGCTATCAGTCTTCAACTGGAGGTTTTCCAGAACCTTGTCAGCTCAACAGTCCATGACATCAGCTAGTGATGTCATGGGAATGCTAACACTCTAATACCCCTCAACATGAGATGCCACACATCTCCCTTCCCCAAATACAGAAAACAACATTGTATAGAAAATAATGAATACAAAGAAGTAAAGAAGATTAAATGAAGTCTGCCAAATAACCTGGCTTCATAACCACCCTGTTGGATTTTCTACGACAGTCCAATTTCACACCTGAAGAATCGTTATCATTCCCCTTTGGATCGGTATCCACACCACGTTCCAACTTTCCCCTACACACAACAACCCTATTCAAGTTCCAAATGCGATGATCTTGAGTTTGGATTGCATTATTAAATATTTTAGTCACCTTGATAGGCTTCATGTACTTGGACATAGAGCTGCCTAGAACACCAGGACGTTTAATCATGACCCAATCTCCCACATGTACTACAGTCTTCCTTACAGCATGTTTCCTATCAAAGTATTCCTTCCTTATTCTCCCTTTTTCTTCCTCAACTCTCACCATCTTTTCTCCATCACATTCCTTTTCTTTTCCTTTTAGCAACTCATATTTATTAACCCAAAATGGTTCAACACACGTGTTCGGAAGTCTACCCCGAAACAGTAAGAAAGGAGTTTTCCCTGTAGTTGTGTGTGGAGCTAGTCTATATTCCTCAATTTTCGCAATGACCTCTTTTTTCCAATCAATACCAACACTTTTTGCTAAGGCAATAGTCTCCTTGATCACTTTGTTAAACCTTTCTACCATCCCATTAGTTTCTGGGTGATAGAGAGCAGAGGTTTTGTGTACAATTCCCTTGGAAGACAAGAACTGTTCCATTTCTCTTGAAACTAACTGAACCCCATTATCCGATAAAATAGAAATGGGCAAACCTTCCCTGGCAAATAAAGACTTCAAACACTCAATAACATTTCCAGTGTTGACAGATGTCAAGAAGAATATCTCAGGCCACCTAGAAAACATGTCTATGACCACTAGTAGATATGTTAGAGATTCTTTCCCATGAATGGGACCCACTATATCCAAAGCAATTTCCTGCCAAGGTCCACTTGGACGTTTCCTTAAGACCATGGGTTGTTCATGCGTACACTTGGATTTGTCGCTGATGGCACACGACACACAATCTCTAATAACACGCTCAACCATTCTGTCCATACCTGGCCACCAATAAGACATGCGTAGCCTTTCTTTGCACTTATTTAAACCTGAATGTGCCACATGTACTGAGTCTACCAATTCCTTTCTTAGAGTAGTAGGAGGAATCAGTCTTGTTCCCCTAAACAAGAAATCATTGTCAACCGACAATTCATTTCGTACACCCCAAAAACACTTCACATTCTCTGATACATCTTTGTTGGAGCACCACCCTGCCTTTAACAAGGACATAACTTCACACAATGTTGAGTCCTTCCGGATTTCATCTAACCACCTATCTTCCGATATAATAACCTGATCTACAACACAAACAATTTCATCATCCTCTTCGTAGTCAGGACTATACTCATGCAAACTGACAGAGGGCACCAAACGCGATAGAACATCCGCTACACCGTTTTCAATACCCGGAATATACTTGATCATGAAATTATACTCCTGCAGGCCAATCACCCACTTGGTAATCCTACCAGATATTAAATCCAAACCTTTTTTACTGAAAATCTCCACTAAAGGCTTATGATCCGTATGGACCTCAAAGTCTACACCCCACAGAAACTTTTTGAGTTTTTTTACCGCCCAAAACACAGCTAACGCTTCCCTCTCAACAACAGAATACCTAGTCTCTGGATCTCTAAGACTTCTGGACAGAAACATAATGGTTTTCATGCCATTACCACCACTCTGCTTCAAAACTGCTCCCAACCCCTTCTCACTCGCATCTGTCACCAAAATGGATTTACCAGAAGGATCAAAACTCTTCAAAGAAGGAGCTAGTCCTAGTTTTCCTTTCATAGCCACAAATTCATCCTCACATTTCTCAGTCCACACATACTCCTCACCCTTTCGTAATAACCTTCTCATATTCACAGTTGCTAAAGCAAACCCCTTGATAAATTTGGCATAATATTCAATCATTCCTAAAAATTTCATAAGGTCGGACTTATTGGTAGGAGAACACATTTTCGTGATGGTTTCAACCAACTCGGACTTGGGCTTTACACCATCTCCTGAGATGCTATGACCCAGATAATTGATGGTGTTAGATCTAAATGAGCATTTTTCCACTTTGATAGTGAGGTTGTGCTTACTCAAAGCCTTTAACACAGATCTCAATCTAATGTCATGTTCCCTATCGTCTTTTGCAAAAACCAATATATCGTCTTGGTAGACACACACTCCAGGAAGATCCTTTAACACTCTTTCCATTACTCTTTGGAATACAGAGGAGGCAGATACCAAGCCAAAAGGCATTCTTCTAAATCTAAATGTACCAAATGGAGTAATGAACGAGGTACAATCTCGAGACGACTCATCAAGTTCAATTTGATGATACGCCGAGGTCAAATCTAACGTGCTGAAAATTTTTGCTCCATCAAGTAATGTTAACAACTCTGTAATGTTAGGCAATGGGTATCTGTCCACCACAACACTCTTGTTCAGTTGTCTTAAATCAATGCACAAACGCAAATTACCATTTGGTTTGCGAGCTGCGACAACCGGAGCAAGCCATTCCGATCCTTCTACCTCCTCAATAATCCCACCACTGCTTAGTTTTTCTATTTCCTTTTTCATGTCATCTTTAACTGAAAGTGGAACACTCCTCACCTTACACTGTATAGGAATTGCATCAGCTTTTAATTGTATCTTGTGTTTATACCCCTCGAGACATCCCAAGGTATGAAATGAAATGAAATGAAAATTGGTTTTTATATAGCGCATGTTTGCCGTGGCGTCTTAGCGCTTACTGCCATTACATCTAGATCAGATAAACTTACGATTTTGTAGGGATACCTGTGAAAAGCCATGTTTTTAGTCCCTTTCTAAATTGTAGTAAATCGTTTTGCATTCTAAGATGCAGCGGCATCGTATTCCAAACTTTAGGAGCCAGGTGCCGAAAACTTCTGCCCCCCCACTTCAGAGTCCTTACTTTTGGCACCACAAGCAGGTGGGCTGACGCAGAACGTAAACATCTCAAAGGGGTATACCGTTTACAGTATTGACCTATCTGTGACGGTCCTAGCCTGTGCAGGCTCTTATGTATCATGCACATTGATTTAAACTGAATCCTCGCGGTTATGGGCAGCCAATGTAGCTGTTCACGCGTAATTTGACTAATAGGGCTGAATTTAGGTAGATCCAGTAACAGTCTGGCAGCAACATTCTGCAGGGTCTGGAGCTTTTGGATTACATTCTTCTTGGCTCCAATGTAGAGTGAGTTACAATAGTCAATTTTTGACAGGATCAGTGCTGTTACAACCATTTTCCGCAATGGCATGGGAATAAACGGAAGGACTTTTCTAAGGATTTTAATTGTGTAAAAGCAGGAGGAGGTTATGCTATTTACCTGGTCAATAAGGGAGAGTTGGTCGTCAATGAGAATTCCAAGGTTTTTTACCTTCTTTACTGGCTGGGGGCAGAGTCCTGCTGCTTCCGGCCACCAATTTGAATTCCAAAGAGACATGTCACCTCCAAACGTAACTACCTCCGTCTTCCCGGTATTCAATTTCAGGCAGTTATTTTGCATCCAGCAAATGATCTGGCTCATACAGAACTTAAAACGCTCAGCCACAGTCTCAGGATTTGTGGCTAAAGAGATAATAATCTGTGTGTCATCAGCATAGCAAACGGCCTTAAAGCCATGTGAGCGAATTAGTTTAGCCAGAGGAGAAACGTATATGTTGAACAGGGTGGGTGAAAGTGCCGATCCCTGAGGTACTCCACATGGCATTACAAAGTGAGAGGATGTGTGCTCGTCCAATACCACAGCTTGCTTTCTATTTTTCAGATAGGAATGAAGAACATCTGCTGCTTTGTCCTTTATCCCTATCTCCGCCAAACGCTGAAGGAGAATATGGTGATCCACCGTATCAAACGCGGCGGATAAATCAAGCATTACCAATATAGCCTTTCCACCTTGATCTAGGTGTAGTCGTAAGCTTTCAGTCGCAGCAATTAATGCAGACTCAGTGCTGTGGTGTGGCCTGAAACCGTGTTGAGCTATATCTAGTTTATTATTGTCTTCTACAAAGGACCGAAGTTCCTCATTTAGCACTTTTTCAAATACTTTTGAAGGAAATTGTAAGCTGGCAATGGGACGATAGTTGGCCACTTCAAGAGGATCAAGGGTGGGTTTTTTGATAATGGGTCTAATCAGAGAGTTTTTCCACTCTACTGGAAAATACCCAGATATGAGAATATTATTCAAAAGAGGTGTTAAAATTTGTGCTACTATGTTTGGGGCCATGTGAAGAATCTTTACAGGACATGGATCCAGAGAAGAGCCTGATTTAATCTCAAGAATAGCTTTCTCAACTCTATCCTGTGTAAAGGAGGAAAAGTTTCTTAAAGAAACTTTATTGTCAGATTCCTCCATCATGAACATGGCTTGCCTGACATTCTCTCCACCTATAGAGAATTCATCATAGACTTTGGTCACTTTTTCGTGAAAGAAATTAGCAAGTTTGTCGCAAAATTGCTTTGTTGTCTTTACTACCTTTGCATTTCCAAATGTGGCCAGTTTAGTGACTGTCTTAAACAGCTCACCGGAGATATTTTTAGCAGCCATAATTTTCTCAGCAAAATATTTGGATTTAGCCTCGACAACGGCCTCCTTGTATGTTGTCAGTGCTTCTCTATAATATGTTTTATCTGTTTCTGAGTATTCCTTTCTCCAGAGTCGTTCTTTGGCTCGGCATATTCTCTTTAGATTTTTTAGATCGGGATTATACCAGGGGGCTGAGATCTGTTTAATATTAGTCCGCGTCCGGGTTTCCAGGCCTAGGTTATGAATCGCTTGTTTGATCCATGTATGATAGAGAGTTACTTCTCTATCTATATCAGTGTCAGTTCCAAAGAGCATTTTGGGTTTCTGTAAGAGCAAACTAGCTTCAAGAACTGGGCCATTTATTTGATTCCAGGCATACTCAAACCCTGTTTTCTTTGACCCTACAGTTCTGTCTTGGAGTCCTTTAATGGGGACCTCAAAAAAGACAGCACTGTGATCGGTCCAGGGTAGAGCAAGAGTTTTAGTCAATTTTATCTGGCTATGGTTTGTAAAAAAGCCATCTAGGGTGTGATTTGCCATGTGCGTGTGGCAGGTGACGATTTGCTTCAGGCCTAGACTAGAGAAACAATCCAATAGCTCTTTGGTATCTATGTTTTCTGATGCCTCTAGGTGGAAGTTAAAATCGCCCAGCACCGAAAAGTTAGATTGTCCCATACATGATTCCATTATCCTCATGATGGCCCCAATGAAAGTGTTTCTTGGCCCAGGTGGCCTGTAAATTAAGAGTCCATTGAAGACATCCGTATTAGAGGCCTTAAAACAGAAAAGAATAGCCTCCTCTTCAAATTGAGGTATAGCTGAGAAGGTAGCTTTAAGATGAGAACGATATACAATAGCCACCCCTCCCCCTCTTTTACCTATCCTGTCGATTCTAAAAATGTTGTATCCCTGGGGTATTGCTACATTTAAATCCGGTTCCGACGCGCTATGGGTCCAGGTCTCAGTAAGAAACATTATATCTGGCCTGTGAACATCTAGGAAATCTGCTAATTCGTGACTATGTTTAGGCAGGGATCTAACATTCAGAAGGACAGCCATTACCTAGATGTCTGCCGGACCGAGAGTGACCCACCTCTTTCTGCAGATGGGTGATGTGATGTTCCTTATTCAGGGTAAAAAGACATGCTGGACAGCTACCGATTTGGAGTTCATTAAAAGGATAGATAGGACAGCATTTCTCATTTATGGCGTTATGCCGCATTTCTAGTAGCGTTGCAGAGTCATATGTAATGCAAGCGTTTTGGCCAGGGGGGGTGGCGCACGGCACAGTCCGGCCGCGGACGGGCGCAGACGGGCTTGCCTTTGGCGCGCCTTCGGCGCGCCACCGGCGCGGTCGCGAGAGCATGCCTTTTATGGTGGCGTCAAACAGGCAGCCCAGCAAACTAGAGTGCTAACCCCAATCCAAGATGGCGGCCCGCTAGCAAAACGCGGGACCGTTTCTGAGGTAAATTATTCAGGTTTCCAAAAGTCCTAGCTTAAGGTGCAGTAGTGCGTTTTTTTAAGAAGCAATACGAAATTCAATAATAAAAGGTTTTCATTTCATTTCTAAAATGCTATGCTATATTTTAAAATTAGGCAGATTGAATACACAACATTCAATAAAACGTTCCGTTTTAAAAATCGTTTCCAAAACATTAAAAAACGGTGATTCAAGATACAAGAGCCCCCAGGCTGTTCATTCATCAGAGATCTGATGCAATTTTGGCAGCGCTGCGCGGCCGCGAGAGCATGCCTTTTATGGTGGCGTCAAACAGGCAGCCCAGCAAACTAGAGTGCTAACCCCAATCCAAGATGGCGGCCCGCTAGCAAAACGCGGGACCGTTTCTGAGGTAAATTATTCAGGTTTCCAAAAGTCCTAGCTTAAGGTGCAGTAGTGCGTTTTTTTAAGAAGCAATACGAAATTCAATAATAAAAGGTTTTCATTTCATTTCTAAAATGCTATGCTATATTTTAAAATTAGGCAGATTGAATACACAACATTCAATAAAACGTTCCGTTTTAAAAATCGTTTCCAAAACATTAAAAAACGGTGATTCAAGATACAAGAGCCCCCAAGCTGTTCATTCATCAGAGATCTGATGCAATTTTGGCAGCGCTGCGCGGTCGCGAGAGCATGCCTTTTATGGTGGCGTCAAACAGGCAGCCCAGCAAACTAGAGTGCTAACCCCAATCCAAGATGGCGGCCCGCTAGCAAAACGCGGGACCGTTTCTGAGGTAAATTATTCAGGTTTCCAAAAGTCCTAGCTTAAGGTGCAGTAGTGCGTTTTTTTAAGAAGCAATACGAAATTCAATAATAAAAGGTTTTCATTTCATTTCTAAAATGCTATGCTATATTTTAAAATTAGGCAGATTGAATACACAACATTCAATAAAACGTTCCGTTTTAAAAATCGTTTCCAAAACATTAAAAAACGGTGATTCAAGATACAAGAGCCCCCAAGCTGTTCATTCATCAGAGATCTGATGCAATTTTGGCAGCGCTGCGCGGTCGCGAGAGCATGCCTTTTATGGTGGCGTCAAACAGGCAGCCCAGCAAACTAGAGTGCTAACCCCAATCCAAGATGGCGGCCCGCTAGCAAAACGCGGGACCGTTTCTGAGGTAAATTATTCAGGTTTCCAAAGTCCTAGCTTAAGGTGCAGTAGTGCGTTTTTTTAAGAAGCAATACGAAATTCAATAATAAAAGGTTTTCATTTCATTTCTAAAATGCTATGCTATATTTTAAAATTAGGCAGATTGAATACACAACATTCAATAAAACGTTCCGTTTTAAAAATCGTTTCCAAAACATTAAAAAACGGTGATTCAAGATACAAGAGCCCCCAAGCTGTTCATTCATCAGAGATCTGATGCAATTTTGGCAGCCCTAAATACCTTTGGAAATTCAGATTTAAGCATAAGAGCATACGTTTCATTGGCATTCTTATCAACAGAATGAATCCTCTCCCTCAATTGTATCGGAAAATCTGCATTTGGATCAAGAAACACTCCTAAATCCCCTTGATGTAGCCAACTAATGATGCTTTCTCCACGCTTTGAAACATAGATTTTCCCATTAATCAACCGATCTTTATATTCTATTAGACCATTGAAATACCCATGTAACTTTATTGGTTCTCCCCCATAAGCTAACGGTATAATGTCTGGTTTGATGAGAGTAATCTTTCCCTTAAGTTTGGTTATATAAAAATCATTAGATACTATGGTGATCTTGGCACCGGAATCAAATAGTACCTTGGTACTTTCTCCCTCCACCATAATTTCATCATATGGTCCTGTTTTTTTACTAGTTTTTTCCTCGACTTGTACTACAATTTGTCCACAAATTGAGTTCTCAGAATCATCCTCTTGATAAATTTCCACCTCTTTGACCTTTGTCTTGAGTTTAGTTTTACAAAAAGCAGTGAAATGCCCCTTTAATTTACACTTAGAACATGTTTGATTGAGAGCTGGACATTTCCTATCATTAGCCAAATGATCCATTTTACCGCATCTATAGCACTTCCTTTCCATCCCCACTTTGTCTGATTGTGTTTTAGTATTTTGGTCACCTTTTTCTGTTTTAATCTTTACCACCTCAACCTTTGACCCTTTTTCAGCATCTTTCTTTATCACCGCAACACATTTTAAAGAGTGTTCAATGCGTTTTGCAACATTTAACACCTCATCTAGGGACGGTTCATCCCTTAACCATAACTCTTCTCTAACTTTTTCCATGTTGCACCCAAACATGAATTGATCTCTGATGCGTTCATCAGTTAAATTATCAAACTTGCAAGAAGAAGCCAGCTTCCTTAACTGAGTTATATAATCTTCAATTGACTCGTCGGTGGATTGCATTCTCTTTGCAAATTGATACCTTTCCAGGATAGTGCTAACTTTTGGCAAATAATGCTTATCCAGCTTCTTAATACAAATGTCATAATCATTTAGGCCTCTAGCTTCTTCAGCCGATAGATCTGGCAAGTTGTCAAACACATCTTGGCCTTCCGAACCTAAACAATGAAGTAATAAGGCCGACCGTCTTTCAGCACTTAATGACGGACCACATACCCTAGCATACCTTTCAAATACCACCTTCCATTTTTTCCATTTGATTGGAGGGGCACAAGGACATGATAAGAAGAAAGGTGCTGCAGTAACATTCTGCATGTCTGGATAGCTAATGTGTTAAATATCAAGTAATTAATTAAATTAATAATTAATGTACCCAGTGTAATGGCCAGCGTTATAGTGATAGAGACCCTGATCTATGTTAACTCAGCATGTTAACTTTTTTTTTTTTTTTT
The DNA here is from genome assembly GCF_964204655.1 of Triturus cristatus. Taxonomy (NCBI): domain Eukaryota; kingdom Metazoa; phylum Chordata; class Amphibia; order Caudata; family Salamandridae; genus Triturus; species Triturus cristatus. The sequence continues at coordinate 852,472,638 of NC_140586.1, read as the reverse complement.
TTTTTTAAACAAGTACTAACAAATTCGTTCCCTTGCTTTTTTTTTTTTAAATTAACTCTCGACCTTTTTTTTTTTTTTTTAAAACTATACATGCACACCAACAGTATTACTTACTACGGACTTATTGATGCAAATCACAAGTATTATATGGCAAAACCACAGTCTCGGACACTAACAGATGAATATGTAAAAAAACTTAGTTGCTAAGCAACCAGCAACAAAATGGCCACCACGCACGTCCGAAGTAACGTGATGCGCGATGACGCACTACAGGATGCCAGAGAAGTCAAACTCCGACTCAGCGCGATGAAGAATACATGTTCCAAAGTTCTTCGCAGAATCCTGTAACGTCAATCACCGAATGAGCGCGATGAAGGTTAACCATGGAATGCCAGGAGCAGCTCACAGAAAGAAGAACTCCAACTTCAGGATGAAAGTTCTAGTTCCAGGTATGCCGCACCGTGTCCGTTGCAACGTAAATGTTTGTCTTTGAATGTTAGAGATTGAAGTCGATTACTCTGTTGTAGAAATTACAAATTTCTGATCTGAAACTCGATACCGGTTACAATGCCGATGAAAATGTTGCACCATATGAGTCCATTTGCACAAAACCATACACGGCACACCACCAGTTCAGAAATTACGGAGCCGATGTGTATGGCGCTGAGAAAAACCAAAAGTCTCGCCGCAAGTGCACCAGGCTTCACGTTATAACTGCAGACAGATAGAGATGCGGGTGCACCAGGCTTCACGTTGTAACTGTAGGTAGATAGAGATGCGAGTGTACCAGGCTTCACGTTGTGATCACAGGCAGTTAGAGATTCAATACAGCCAGACGATCTCTGTGCCACACCACTTCTCAAACGGAAGACAATCCGGGTGCACGCATCCAGTATAATCCAATATTCAAATTTAATGGACACTGATGTGGCTTCCTTTTTTTAAAATTCAGAGGAAAAGAGACAATTTAATAGCTTGACTCCCGTGTTGAGATCTTCCTGTTCCAATGCCGACTACGCCAATGAAGTATCTTGAATGAGAAACAGGATACAGAGTAGATGAAAAGTAGAAGATTTATTACAGCAAGGAAGATCCCATCCAACCGCCAGCTATCAGTCTTCAACTGGAGGTTTTCCAGAACCTTGTCAGCTCAACAGTCCATGACATCAGCTAGTGATGTCATGGGAATGCTAACACTCTAATACCCCTCAACATGAGATGCCACACTGTGTTACTGGTCTGCTATCACTACGTGGTGATCAGTGATTCACTATACGCAAACCACAAATGCAAATCCGTAAATCCTCACCGCTGCCACCAATGTTAGAAATGAGGGGGCTCTGGTTGACGCAGGTGTGAACCCACAACAAGCAGGGACCCTTTACTTCTTGTCAGGGCGAAGGATGACTCCCCAGAATAACCCCTGCTCACCCTCTAGGTGCGTGGCGCGAGCAGTCTAGGCTAAGTCTCAGGCGTACACGGTTAAGCAAATGCAATTACACATACAGTAAACCCCTTTCATGCACCACAAACGGACACCAATCAGGAAGTATATAAAAATAAGCTTTTATGTAGATTCAGCAGATTCAAATACAAGGCCCAGTAACGTTGAACGGATGGGGCCACAATTCTTGGAAATACGGTAAAGTTCTCTTTGTGTTACGGAAAGTTCTTTAGGCGGGCACAAGGTAACTGTAGGCCTCAGCGTACTTTGTGCTGAGGCAGCGCCCCGGAAGCACACAGCAGATGACAGGGAAATAAGAACGTTGCGGACCCTGGATCCGATGCGAGCTCGCGGTCGAGTTCGTAAGTACAGTACCTTGTTTCTTGACGCAAAGGCGGGTGCGGGATTTCAGCGGCTCTTCGACAGAAGAGCGAGGCGGCGTCCGGGGCTCCCACACTTCACGAGGGTGTCTGATCCTCAGGCTCACGACAAGAGCGGGGTGTTGTAGGTGGCGGGTGAACAAAGCGGGGCAGTCGGGCACGCAGATGCGTCCGGGCCGTCCGAGGCTTGGAGATGCTCACAAACGCCGATTCCGGCGGGAGGGTGAAGGTGCACAGCGAGCCTCCACGAGCGAGGTGACGGGGCAGCCCAGCACAGCGTAGGGGGAGCGGCTCCGATCGAGCGAGGCTCTTCCCAAGGCGGGGGCGGCTAAGCAGTCCTGGTCACGGCTCAGGGAGGGACTGGGCACGAGGGTCACAGCTCCGGCGAGGGAAAGGACACCACAGTCCAGCAGCAGGCGAGTGAAGATCAGGTAGAGCCCAATGGTCCTGGGGCTCAGTTCAGGGGGCAAGCTCAGTTCCAAGCCCTTGGAGATCGTTTTGGAAAAGCACAAGTCTTGAAAGTAAAAGTAAAGTAAAGTCTTCAGCAACAGTTTCTCTTCTCTCCTTTGGCAGCAAGGTCACCACTGCAGGCCAATCCCCCAGGATAGGGACAGTCTTCCTCCTACAGCTTTCCCGGTGCCTCCTCCTCAGGCAGAGATTCTTCTTGGTCAAAAGCGGATCTAGTTTCTTAGGAGCAGGGCTCCTCCATTTATACCACAAATCTTTTGTTCTCCCAGGCCAGGGGGGCCCTTGCCCAGTTCAGTCCGGTTTCTGAGCACTTTGTTTACGTGATGCAGGCTTCTTCTTTCAGAGTGCAGGGCAGAGTCATCAGACGCTCCACAGGGGTTGGAGCCGGCATCGAGGTAGCGGAGCACTGTCCTATTCAGATCCTAGGAGCACTCCTCCCACCCATCTACCTGTCGATCGTCCTATTCATACCAGGCTACCTAGCCCTGCCCATCTGGGTTCCCCCAGCCCTGTCACTCACACCAGCCAGACATCAGATACACATCACGCAGAGGCGGCTGAAGTGTTTTAGGCAAGCAAAGGCCGACTTTCTAAAAGCGGCATTTGCAAACCCGGAATATTAAAATAAACCTTGCGAAAAGATGTACCTTATTATTCCGAGTTCAGGCATACTAAACTCGATCTTCTACCATGTTCCCTGGGTCGGTTAGGATCATAGGGTGTAATAATCCAGGCCGCCCATACTGGCCTATGAGAATAGGGTAGCCTTGCAGTAGTGAACAACAAGATGGCGGTAATTCACTACTAGGACATGCCACGCATCCGGGCTTGTCCTACCTTAGGCTTACAACGCACCCTGCCCGGGGGCCTACCAGAGGGGTGACTAACATGCAGCTAAGGGAAGGTTTTAGGGACTGGCAAGTGTGGGCACTTGTCGGTCGGCGTGTCAGTACCAGACTGCACGCAGGTTCTGCGATGGCAGACCTTAGACGTATTTTACCGGCCGCTTCTGTGGGTGGCACAACCCGTGCTGCAAGCCCACCAGCGGTGTTCGTATTTACATGCCCTGGCGCCCCTGGCGCATTTTACTGGGGTCTGATAGTAAACCAAACAATCCAATCATGGAATCCAACCAACATATACAATTTACATAGGGAGCACTCGCACCGCGACACTGGTTGGCAGTGGCACAGCGCGCTGAGCGGCCAACACCATAAAAACACATGAGGCACAGTGACAAAAAGAGGGAGGGAGACTCACGCCAAGGTGCCAGGTCTAACACCTCCCGACCCGGCCCTGAAAGGATCAAAAGACAATAGCAGGAAACCCCGACAAGCGGCCCCCAGGTGACAAGACCCCTGCCTGCACAGACTCCGGACATCAAAGGGGGGTCGACCTATAACAAGGGGTGCTCTGAGACTGTCCGGTAGATTCGACGCAGGAACAACGAGAGCCTGCCGACGTGCGCGTGGCTCCTGGAACTGAACCAACCTAAGCCTGCTGAGTGACTCGCGGCTTCCTGAAGATCGTAAGACCTCCGAACTTGTGCCTGGGCCTGCTGAGTGACTCGCGGCTCCTTGAAGATCGTAAGACCTCCGAACTTGTGCCGAAGCCTGCTGAGTGACTCGCGGCTCCTTGAAGATCGTAAAACCTCCGAACCTGTGCCTGAGCCTGCTGAGTGACTCGCGGCTCCTTGAAGATCGCAAGACCTCCGAACCTGTGCCTGGGCCCGCTGAGTGACTCGCGGCTCCCCCAGACTCTCACGGTCCCGCCGGACCCCGGCTCCGACCACGTATCCCCCAGCTCGAGGATTGTGAGCTGTGCGCCGGATACGTCCCTGCTTTGAACCGTTACCAGAGACTGTCCCGCTACCCCCTACCTTTCCGAGACTCTTTGAGCCCGTGCTCACCTTGTACATATTTGCAGTGATACCTATTTGATAAAGCTTGTTTTCTGAGAATACCCAGTGTGGTCACTCTGTGTCGTGTGGTGCCAGAAGTACGATCCTAGTTGCGAGATTCCTCCCCCTGGGGAATCTCCCGCCAGTGCCCGGCTACGATACTACACGGGTGGGACTCAGGGTAGTCAGGACCCCCTTCCGGGCTCCTCTGAGGTCGCCGTCTAACAGTCATCCACAAACAACCCCCACGACTGGTGAGACGGTTTTCTACTGCCCCTGAACTTCAACCTATACTCCTCCTCTTGGGAAACAGGTACCAGACTCGGGGAACTGGGAGTGGGACTTGTCGCACGGGACTCTATTTCGCTGCCACCACTGGACTCAACCCTCCCTGGGGAGCCCAGAAAACTACCACTGCGCTCTGGGGACAACTTACCCTCCAGAGCTAATCTCTCCCTGGCGAAGGCCCTCTCCGCCTCCGCCATCCTCTCCTGCGCTAAGACCCTCTCGGTCTCCAGCTTTTTCTCTTCTATAGTCAGCTGCGCCATCCCCCAGGCATGCTCTAACCTGAGCTTCTCCATGGCCAGCTGATGCTCCCTCTCTTCCCTCCTATCTACCCACTCCTCTGGGGACAGGGAAAGGGATGGGGTGCTGCTCCTGACACTGGACCCAGCAAGGGACTCCCTATCTATGGGGTCTCCACTCTCTACCGGCGTCCCTGTCAGGTAATCCTCCTCCTCTTCAGATTCCTCAGGGCTCCCCTCAGACCCACCACCCTCTCGGCGTGCGGCCCGGGCCCTATCTTCCTCACTGCGCTCTCGCTCCCACTCCTCCTTTTGCCAAAGGATCAGGTTGTCCCTCAGTTTGGACTGGGTATCTGACTCACCCACCTCTATGTCCCTCTCCTCACAGAACCTTACCAGCTCCAACCTACTGTACCTAAACAGACTACAGAAGTTAAAAGCAGGCTCCATTTTGGCGGACGTTCCTGAGAAGAGTTTAACACAAGGAACCTGGGGGTCGGAGCTACACAGGAGTACACAATTCACAAAAGGTTTCAGTGAGCTCTCTATCCTGGAGAACTCACACTCACTGTCTAGTGCCACACACACCATCCACACACAACCCTCCCCTCGGACTGGTAAGGCAGTTTCTACCACCCCTGATCCCTCAACCTGACCACCACGTGACACAGGTACCAACTCTGGGCGCAGGGCGGGGGAAAAATGTACTGGACACAATTACACAATGATACCTTCAGGAGAACAAATAAAGGAACTTCAAAACAATAATCCCTAAAATGTGATTTATCCAATGCAGAGTTTTGTGGTGTAGCCAGTCGCCGCTGCGGTACAGCGCAAATGCAAGTCCAAATCCCACCGCTGATCACCAATGTTAGACCTGGCGATTTCTGGTTGGCTAAGGCTTGTGCCAAAGTCAGGCAGAAACCACCACTCTAGTCAGGGCAAGGAAGTTACACGCCAAAGATAACCCCTGCTCACCCCCTTGGTAACTTGGCACGAGCAGTCAGGCTTATCTCTGAGGCGATGTGTAAAGCGTTTGCGCGCGCACCCAGCAACAACACCCAAGGCCCACCACAAAGGAAACTCCACACAAGGTATTCTATAAAAATAACCTTTGTATTATACACAACACATTAGATAAAAACACACACTTTACAATGTGCCAACAGGCACGGGCAGAATTTACAAGGGATTATGTACAGGACAGGGCCACCTGGACCACTGTCAGTAATTAGCACTTTTAGATATTTAGCACATAAAATATATAAAATCACTGTAGCACAAAAATAATATGTATAGCACACAACCAGTACTTACTGGTATCGGGGAAGTACCACCTACGTAACCCTAACTACTTTAGGAGACTGTCACGCAGGGAACTAGAACCTCACTAGCACCACCTGTACTAGGAGAAAGCAAACAACCACCTACGTATCACAATACCTGTAGGGGTAATAGAACGTTACACATGATGCATCACATTCAGAGGTGTAGGGAAGGAAAACACATGATGCCTAAAACATTCAGGGTGTAAAGCAATGGAACACACATGATGCATGAAACATTCAGAGGTGTAAAACAAGGCACATGATGCATCAACACACATTCAGAGGTGCAAGTAGGGACAACAGCGCAAAACTCCACATGAGCCACCACCTGTGGCAGTCCCTGGGCCAACTGGCCTGGAAGGGGCTAGGACGCCCTGCGTTCAGTCAAGCCGCGCCAGCTGCGCAGACTAAAACGAAAATGGTCCCCCACCTAAACGTGGCAGCTGCCCACTAAGTGCTGGGCAGCTGGGAAACGAACTTCAGAGAGGGCACCACTGTGCCTGGGAAAACAAATATGGCCTTTGTGGGAGCCTCGGGGCTCTACACAAACCTTCTCCCACTGGAGCGCACTCGCGCTCGGATTGGAACCATGAGGGGCACGTTGGAGCCTCACAGGCTCAAGAATCAACCAATGCGGGCCCTCGCTGGAGCCTCTCGGGGCTCGGAACACTACGGGAATGCCCCCCTCTGGTGGAGCCTCATGGGGCTCGTAAACACTGCACCGACAGCCTCCTAGAGCCTCACAGGCTCGAGAAATACTGCCCCCAAGGTTGGAGCCTTACCGGGTCGAAGAGCACTGCGCCCGCCCTCCGAGGGGGCGTCCGGCGCTCTGAGGCCCACAATGCTGCCCACACTCACCGGGACTTGTGAAGACCTCGTCTCCTCGGTGCTTCGGCCACTGCGGCGCTGCTCTTCTCGGGGCCCCGGGGCGCAGGGTAGGCTCCTGCCTGCTCCGGGCTTACAGATCCAGCGCGAGTCTCGGGAAGGAGGCGGGGTAGGCTCCCGCCCTCCAACTTCCTGTCCTGGTTGTCCCGGCGGCCCGCCCCCAGCCCGCCTGACTTCCGGGATGTCCCGGCCCGGGTTGCAGCGGTGATTTAAGTGATTAGAGGGGTGGGATCCCTCCGTAAATGCAATCTTCGGCGGGGTAGGCACCCGCCGCAACAACAAGCAAATAAGCGGGGTGGGCACCCGCCGACAAGCACCCAAACACGGCAGAATCGCGGGGTGGGCACCTGCTATCAGAATCACAGCGCGCCTAGCGCTATAAAGCAAAACAGCGCTCCCAGCGCTATAAAGATGGCAAGGTCCAGGAAAACAGCGCGCACAGCGCTACGAAGTCCAGAAAGCGCTCCCAGGCGCTATAAGCAACGTCCAGCCATCAAAAGTTCCTTCAGAGAGCAGGGGGGCAAAGGCTGGGCCCAGAGCCAGCTCACAGGGCCCTCCAGCAGGGAGGCAGTCCCCAGTGGCGGTCTCTCCTGGCGCCCAGCAGCAGCAGGCCCCCCTCAAGTGGATCCTGCAAGAGAACACATGTAAGGGGACACAGCCCCTTTTTATACAGTACAAGGCTTTGTCTAAGGTGCAGGGAAGGGGCGAACCAGTTCCAACAGGTTCCTGAGCACTTTGTTTTGCTCAGCCCCTCTCCCTATTCACTGGCAGGGCTAGGGTCATTAGACGCACCACAGGGGCCGGCGCCAGCATTGTGTGGGGGAAGCCCTGTCCTATTCAGGACCCAGGTATACTCCTCCCCAGCCATCAACATGCTAACTCCCCATTCACCACTGGGTGACTCCTCCTGACCCGGGGGATTTCCCTAGTCCGTCACCTGACCTCACCAGCCAATCGCCAGACAAGCCACACATTTCATACTGCACACTGAAGTGCCCACTTCTAGAAGTGGCACTTCCACACTAGGTACATGCACGCCGCACACATCAACGCGCAGCATTCACTCACACGAGTTCGCACATACCAAACACGGGCCTGCACACCCCACGCATCAGGAACTACCAGGGCACATACATTCCCCCATGCACTCCTATGGGAGGGCAGGCCAACCTCACAACACGCACGCACTTTACCCTGGGACACAGCGGTAAAGTGCGCAGAAGTCAATAAAATCACTAAACCAGTCACAGTATTAAGCAAAAAGTTTCAGGGTGAACCGGCCAGAAGGGCCAAGTCCAACAGTATGCAACCCCACATTTCTTGCCATGTAATGCGCCGGAGTATCCTCAGGAGGGGCCTCTTCTCCCCACGGGTAACCACATGTTTATCACCTCTACACAATTCTCGAAAAACCTTAAAGCATTTCATGATGAACAAATTTCGATCGTACACAATGTTTTCGGCTACCTCCTGATGTCAAACCCACCAATGGCAGTGCGACTCACACCGACCGACCTATCGCAGCGTGGCTCCTTCTGACATCACTCTTCCTCTGCTCGCAGCAGTTCCCCTCCTTCACAACTTACATCTCACCCTTACATTCGTCCCATTCGTACGCTGAAATAACCGTTTGTCCCAAACAAGTTACTTCTCTGACTGTCCGTCCACAGTCTCTCTAAATTGTCGACCTCGGCTGGCAATTGTCTGTCCACGACCGACCAGACAATCACCTCTGATAGGTTACAAATACTCAAATTCCACGTACTACAACCCTCGACCAGCGTCGGTTACTCACGTACTGATTTACACCCCCTATCTCGGCCCAGGTGATCGATGACGTCTTACGATCCCCTTTCGGTGGCCAACAAAATCTACCTCGGGTGTCTTCTACACCACAATCGCTTAAGCTACTCGTCGAGCCTAAGACTTTCCCGGGCTGCGCGCGTTCACAGCCTGATCTCACAATCACTCAACACTCACTCCAACTCCGCAAGACATCACACGACAGATCAACACCGCAATCTACAAACATCTCACCCTATTCATACTCACTCCTCCACAAACTGCTGCTTTCCGCCGCACCGCTACTCTCCATCAATTTCCATCAGCCACCATCGTCCGCTGCTCGCCATCCGATGAGTCACCATCACTTGACTTCTATGGGCCTCAAGAATCTCTTATCCTAATCTAGATCATCCCTTGCTATCGGAGATAACCATCCTACTCTGCTACCAACTGATAGGACCGGATTTTTGACTACTTGATTATCTCCAAGAATCTTCTCAGGTCGCCAGGATCTTTTTATCTGCTAAATAGCGTAGAGGGAAGGAAATACAATTATCAAAATATATTTACCAAAATTAGATTTCATTTGGGAAAAACCACTGACTCCGAATCTAAAATTGATAAGATTTTATTACAACCAAAAATAGCTGGACATACAAACACCTCAATACAAGGTGTAGAAGATAAATGGGCACTAAAACAAAAGCAAGCCTCATCCGACTCAAAACAAAAAGAATCACTGATTCCAAAATCATCAAGAAAGCAATAGGTAATCCAATATCTAAATTAGGAATCATTAGTCAAGGAAGGAAAAACATTAATCTATCCCTACACTAACTCTAAGGTGACATCCCTACTTAACATTCCCCATCCCAGGCCAGAGAATAAAAGGTGTCAGAAGTGAAGACTTCCTAAGAAGTACATTCACTTAGTCAGAGCTCGATCTAAGATGCTCCTTCTAGCTTCCCGTCTAAACCTCAACTGCTCAAACCCCGGGGCATTATCCCTAATATAAAATCCCCAAATCATAGAACACGCCCTTCGGCACACCTTTTCAGCCAGGTCTTCTCCCAGCACTTTTCCTGCAGTTTCGTCTGGCATCCAACGACGGTTAGCTTGACCTTGGGTCCCAGGCACCTTCTCCGCTGAAAGTATCATCTCCACATTCCAATGCACTCCCCTGTTGTCTTCTCACAGCATCCTAACTCCTAAAACAAAGACCTAGTCTCACTAACGAGCTAAATGTCCTTGCACCTGCAACAGAAACATGGGAACGAGAAAACCATTTCATGTCTTTAAGATTTTAAATTTCCCTGCAACCCAAAGCCTTTACCAAGGGGATCATTTTCGGCCTACACTATTAGCTAACATAAGAAAATGAACAGGCCCTTCTCTTCTAACGTATATGCGATCAGGCCTTTACACGGTTAACCACACCATTAAATCACACTCTAAGCATTAGTTCATTATTCTCATATTCGTGAATAAGCAATCTACACGTGTAACTTTAACATGGCACGCGTTTAACCTAATACATTGTATTGCACGAAAACTAATCATTATGCATTTGCTAAATACATTCACGATGACTTGCAACGTGGATCTTCACAAAAGCATTATTACATTTCTAATCACTCCTATGTTAAATGAGTTCTAATAATACATTTCTAAAGCTTTTCAACATACATCGATTAATATGCGGGTGCTGACTAACGGTGAATATAATGCACCCCTACAAATTTTAGAATCACATGACGCTCTATCAATATTTACAAGAATATGGTGCAGCCCTGTTTTTCCCACTGAACTGGCGCTAAATTTAGCAGCCTAGTGCCAACTCAGGCACCCTTGCACCAGCGTGCAACGGTGTACGAGTTGCAGGGGAAGATTGTTTATGTGCAGGAAAGTGTCCCTTCCAGCACATAAACATTAATTTAAAAAAAATTATGTTTTGTAACTTCTATGTGTGCTGCTCAATGCAGCACACATAGAAGTTGCAAAACGTAATTTTTTTTTAATGATTGTTTATGTGCAGGAAGGGACACCTTCCTGCACATAAACAATCATTGGCATTTTGCTATTTCCATGCGTGCTGCACAATGCAGCAAACACGGAAAAGGCAAAAACGAGGAGAAATTAAAAATTTCTCTTCGTTTCGCCAGGGTCAGACCAGGTTTTTCTTGGTCTTAATTTTTGCGCTGACCCATATTTTCGCTGCCCTTATAAATATGGGGCAGTGTCAAAATCAATGGGTATTTACAAGGCAGTGTTAAGCCACTTAACGTTTCCTAACGTTGCCTTGTAAATAAGGCAAAGCCCCTATTGCTACCTCAACGTCCTGAAAATGTACATTGGTGGTGGTGATAGTGGCTTGTAAATATACCCTGTGTACTTTATTAACCCCTTTGATGCTCAGGACGGCCAGGAGGGCGACCCCCAAGCAGGGATCCACCCGCTAGACACCAGGAAGGGGGGAGCGGCCCCTTGGACAAGGGCCTTTGCTCTCGCCAAATATTTTTGGACAATACAGTCTTCCTTCCCCCCCAGGGGGGGGGCCGATGGGGCAGAAGCATTGATGTAGGGGTGGAGGCTGGCTGCCTTGGGTGGCAGACTGGGTCAGTAGACCCCAATCTGACCCTTGGAGGGACAGAAAGCCCACTAGAAGCCAGTGATTTAAAAAAAAAAAGGGGATGGGGGCTGCTCAAGAAGGGCATGCCAATGCCCCCAACCCCCCTCAGCAAAATTCCAGTCTTCCATCCCCTCCTGGGGGGGCAGATGGGACAGTATCCCCCAATCTGCCCCCCACTGGGTGGCAGAAAGCCCACTAGAAGCTAGGGATTTTCTTCTTAACTTTGCTTTAGTGGTGCGGGCTGCCTAAGATGGTCAGGCCAATGCCCTCACCCCCCCCAAAAAAATGCAACAGTCTTTCTGTCCCCCCAAGGGCAGATGGGGCAATAGCCCCTTATCTGCCCCCTGGGGGAGCAGAAAGCCCAGTAGGCATCAGGCAATATTTTGTTTTCAAAATTCAGGGGTGGGGCTGCCCAGAATGGGCATGCCAAATCCCCCACCCCTCAAAAAATGCCACAGTATTTCTGCCCCCCAGGAGGCAGATAGGGGCAGTAGCTCCTGATCTGCCCCCGGGGGTGGCAGAGAGCCCATTAGGAGTCAGCAATTATGTTGGCTTTTTTATACATGGGGCGGTGCCCAGAATGGGCCTACTAATCCCCCACCCCCTCAACATCATTTTACTGGGGAGATCAAGGGGAAAGCTAGGTGGTAGGACATTTGTGCTGTGTTGGACCCGGCCTCGTAGAATGGCCCTCCGTGCCCCCGCACCACCGAAACCTGGGCCTGCAGCCCAAGCACACGGCCCAGCCGACCCTTTCCACCAGGACACCCGCACCAACCCCGGACATCCCCGTCCATGGCCTCTCTCCTTTCGGCCACCCCGGGCCCGCGTGCCCACTCCATGCAACAAGATGGCCACCCGGCCCCAGCGAGACCCGGGCCTCGAGGCGCCACTCCGGCTGGAGGACATCACGCTTCCAGGGGATGAGAGAGGGAGGAGCAGTTTCTATCGCACCTCTAACTCCCCTGGGACGATGGGTTTCGATCGGCCCTCCGGCCTCCCTGCGGGCTGGCTCCGTGCCTGCTGGGTGTCTGGGACTCCTCCCGACCCGGCCCTGAAAGGATCAAAAGACAATAGCAGGAAACCCCGACAAGCGGCCCCCAGGTGACAAGACCCCTGCCTGCACAGACTCCGGACATCAAAGAGGGGTCGACCTATAACAAGGGGTGCTCTGAGGCTGTCCGGCAGATTCGACGCTGGAACAACGAGAGCCTGCCGACGCGGTCGCGGCTCCTGGAACTTGAACCTAGCTGAGCCCTGCTGAGTGACTCGCGGCTCCCTGAAGATCGTAAGACCTCCGAACTCGTACTTGAGCCCTGCTGAGTGACTCGCGGCTCCCTGAAGATCGTAAGACCTCCGAACTTGTACCTGAGCCCTGCTGAGTGACTCGCGGCTCCCTGAAGATCGTAAGACCTCCGAACTTGTACCTGAGCCCGCTGAGTGACTCGCGGCTCCCCCAGACTCTCACGGTCCCGCCGGACCCCGACTCCGACCACGTATCCCCCAGCTCGAGGATTGTGAGCTGTGCGCCGGATACGTCCCTGCTTTGAACCGTTACCAGAGACAGTCCCGCTACCCCCTACCTTTCCGAGACTCTTGAGCCCGCGCTCACCTTGTACATATTTGCAGTGATACCTATTTGATAAAGCTTGTTTTCTGAGAATACCCAGTGTGGTCTCTCTGTGTCGTGTGGTGCCAGAAGTACGATCCTAGTTGCGAGATTCCTCCCCCTGGGGAATCTCTCGCCAGTGCCCGGCTACAATACTACACGGGTGGGACTCAGGGTAGTCAGGACCCCCTTCCGGGCTCCTCTGAGGTCGCCGTCTAACATTGGTGGCAAGCGACGGGATTCGGGCCCATCACCTAGAGATCGTACAGTGAACAACGGACGCACGACCAACAAAGATGGCAGAAGGAAGCGCCATGAGCTCCGCAGAAACCAACGCCAACAGAGTGTTCCAGGTGGAGCATCTGGAAGAATACACACACAAAGAGCTAAAGCAATTTTGCAAAGAACTTAAAATCGCTACCACTGGCCTCAACACTAAAGAAGACTTGCAGAAAGCACTGAAAACTTGGGTGGAGACCGGGGCCTCCCGCCCGGAAGGCACGGGGGAGCGCCCCGACGAAGCCGAACCCCCTCCAAGTGAAAGCAGCGACAATCAGGTGCGAGGCATTGTACCAGACGGGGGCCTATCCCCGGAAGAACTCGCGGACAGAGAGAGAAGCCGCAGTCATGAACTCGAGTTAGCCAAACTCAAAATCGAGGGCGAATTGAAGTTAGCGGAGAAAAAGCTAGCGGTAGAGCAAATGCGCGTACAAGGCGAACTGGAGGAAAAGAAGCTCCAACGGGAGCACGAAGGAAGGAAGCTCCAACTGGAGCACGAACGCAGCGTAAAAGAACTCGAGCTCAAGGCCCGAAATGAGGACGGGAGGCCCTCGGGAAACCGAGAGACGGCCCCCCCAGCGGAACAGAAGGTCCACATCCCCAAGGATGTGGTCAAGGAATATTATAAAAACGATGACATTCAGCAATGGTTTCGGGCCTACGAGGTCGCCATGACCTCCCATCGGATTCCACAGAAGGACTGGGGGGCGGGGTTGTGGGGGCGGTTTCTGAGCGAAGGAAGGGACACCCTGCTCGACCTACCCCTCTCCCTGCAGACCTCCTACAGCCACATGAAAGAGGCTCTCCTCACAAGATACGGCCTCACCCCAGAAATGTACCGCCAACGGTTCCGGGACTGCAGGAAGATCCCGGGCACCACCTGGGTGGAGTATGTAAACTTTTTTAGTCGGGCCTTCGATGGGTGGGTCAAGGGCAGCAAGGTCACCACCCTTGCCGAACTCACTGACCTCATGATGTGGGAACATCTGGCTGCGAACTGCTTCATAGAGCTACGTCAACATCTGATGGATAGCAAGCTCACAGATCCCCGGAAGCTGGCTGTGGAGGCCGACCGCTGGACCAACACCCGGGTCTCCCGGGGCATGGTAGGAGAATACCCCCGAACCAGTCAGGGACCACCCCGCCAGAGAGGGGGAGGGAACCAGGGAGGGCCGAGAGAGTCCCAGCCTAGCCCCCCGAAGACACCACCTCCACCTTTCCCGGCGCCCCCCCCACCAGTAACAGGGCCCCCTGGGAGACGAGGACACCGGGTGACCGTCACATGTTTCCGTTGACAGAAACCCGGGCACTACGCCAATGACCCAGAGTGCCCCATGGCCACACAAGTCACCCCTACCACCCCTGCGAGACAGATAGCCAACGTAGGCCTGGGGGAGGAGGTTGAGGAAGCTGAGGAGTGGTAACCCGCCGCTATGGCCCTAGTATCCCTGGGAGATAGGGAGATGATCCCTGGTAGCCTCCTACCCTCCAACACACAGAAATACGGGCAGCTCGTCAAGATCAATGGCCACCAGGTAGAGGCCCTGCGGGACACCGGGGCCAGTATCACCGGTGTCCTCCGGCACCTAGTTCCCGAGGAGCAGATCCTCCCCAATGTCTTTTGCCCCGTAGTATCCGCAGACAATAGGGAAAGTGTTGGACCCGGCCTCGTAGAATGGCCCTCCGTGCCCCCGCACCACCGAAACCTGGGCCTGCAGCCCAAGCACACGGCCCAGCCGACCCTTTCCACCAGGACACCCGCACCAACCCCGGACATCCCCGTCCATGGCCTCTCTCCTTTCGGCCACCCCGGGCCCGCGTGCCCACTCCATGCAACAAGATGGCCGCCCGGCCCCAGCGAGACCCGGGCCTCGAGGCGCCACTCCGGCTGGAGGACATCACGCTTCCAGGGGATGAGAGAGGGAGGAGCAGTTTCTATCGCACCTCTAACTCCCCTGGGACGATGGGTTTCGATCGGCCCTCCGGCCTCCCTGCGGGCTGGCCCCGTGCCTGCTGGGTGTCTGGGACTCCTCCCGACCCGGCCCTGAAAGGATCAAAAGACAATAGCAGGAAACCCCGACAAGCGGCCCCCAGGTGACAAGACCCCTGCCTGCACAGACTCCGGACATCAAAGAGGGGTAGACCTATAACAAGGGGTGCTCTGAGGCTGTCCGGCAGATTCGACGCTGGAACAACGAGAGCCTGCAGACGCGGTCGCGGCTCCTGGAACTTGAACCTACCTGAGCCCTGCTGAGTGACTCGCGGCTCCCTGAAGATCGTAAGACCTCCGAACTCGTACTTGAGCCCTGCTGAGTGACTCACGGCTCCCTGAAGATCGTAAGACCTCCGAACTCGTACCTGAGCCCTGCTGAGTGACTCGCGGCTCCTTGAAGATCGTAAGACCTCCGAACCTGTACCTGAGCCCGCTGAGTGACTCGCGGCTCCCCCAGACTCTCACGGTCCCGCCGGACCCCGACCCCGACCACGTATCCCCCAGCTCGAGGATTGTGAGCTGTGCGCCGGATACGTCCCTGCTTTGAACCGTTACCAGAGACAGTCCCGCTACCCCCTACCTTTCCGAGACTCTTGAGCCCGTGCTCACCTTGTACATATTTGCAGTGTTACCTATTTGATAAAGCTTGTTTTCTGAGAATACCCAGTGTGGTCTCTCTGTGTCGTGTGGGGCCAGAAGTACGATCCTAGTTGCGAAATTCCTCCCCCTGGGGAATCTCTCGCCAGTGCCCGGCTACAATACTACACGGGTGGGACTCAGGGTAGTCAGGACCCCCTTCCGGGCTCCTCTGAGGTCGCCGTCTAACATTGGTGGCAAGCGACGGGATTCGGGCCCATCACCTAGAGATCGTACAGTGAACAACGGACGCACGACCAACAAAGATGGCAGAAGGAAGCGCCATGAGCTCCGCAGAAACCAACGCCAACAGAGTGTTCCAGGTGGAGCATCTGGAAGAATACACACACAAAGAGCTAAAGCAATTTTGCAAAGAACTTAAAATCGCTACCACTGGCCTCAACACTAAGGAAGACTTGCAGAAAGCACTGAAAACTTGGGTGGAGACCGGGGCCTCCCGCCCGGAAGGCACGGGGGAGCGCCCCGACGAAGCCGAACCCCCTCCAAGTGAAAGCAGCGACAATCAGGTGCGAGGCATTGTACCAGACGGGGGCCTATCCCCGGAAGAACTCGCGGACAGAGAGAGAAGCCGCAGTCATGAACTCGAGTTAGCCAAACTCAAAATCGAGGGCGAATTGAAGTTAGCGGAGAAAAAGCTAGCGGTAGAGCAAATGCGCGTACAAGGCGAACTGGAAGAAAAGAAGCTCCAACGGGAGCACGAAGGAAGGAAGCTCCAACTGGAGCACGAACGCAGCTTAAAAGAACTCGAGCTCAAGGCCCGAAATGAGGACGGGAGGCCCTCGGGAAACCGAGAGACGGCCCCCCCAGCGGAACAGAAGGTCCACATCCCCAAGGATATGGTCAAGGAATATTATAAAAACGATGACATTCAGCAATGGTTTCGGGCCTACGAGGTCGCCCTCACCTCCCATCGGATTCTACAGCAGGACTGGGGGGCGGGGTTGTGGGGGCGGTTTCTGAGCGAAGGAAGGGACACCCTGCTCGACCTACCCCTCTCCCTGCAGACCTCCTACAGCCACATGAAAGAGGCTCTCCTCACAAGATACGGCCTCACCCCAGAAATGTACCGCCAACGGTTCCGGGACTGCAGGAAGATCCCGGGCACCACCTGGGTGGAGTATGTAAACTTTTTTAGTCGGGCCTTCGATGGGTGGGTCAAGGGCAGCAAGGTCACCACCCTTGCCGAACTCACTGATCTTATGTTATGGGAACATCTGGCTGCGAACTGCTTCATAGAGCTACGTCAACATCTGCTGGATAGCAAGCTCACAGATCCCCGGAAGCTGGCTGTGGAGGCCGACCGCTGGACCAACACCCGGGTCTCCCGGGGCATGGTAGGAGAATACCCCCGAACCAGTCAGGGACCACCCCGCCAGAGAGGGGGAGGGAACCAGGGAGGGCCGAGAGAGTCCCAGCCTAGCCCCCCGAAGACACCACCTCCACCTTTCCCGGCGCCCCCCCCCACCAGTAACAGGGCCTCCTGGGAGACGAGGACACCGGGTGACCGTCACATGTTTCCGTTGCCAGAAACCCGGGCACTACGCCAATGACCCAGAGTGCCCCATGGCCACACAAGTCACCCCTGCGAGACAGATAGCCAACGTAGCCCTGGGGGAGGAGGTTGAGGAAGCCGAGGAGTGGGAACCCGCCGCTATGGCCCTAGTATCCCTGGGAGATAGGGAAATGATCCCTGGTAGCCTCCTACCGTCCAACACACAGAAATATGGGCAGCTCGTCAAGATCAATGGCCACCAGGTAGAGGCCCTGCGGGACACCGGGGCCAGTATCACCGGTGTCCTCAGGCACCTAGTTCCCGAGGAGCAGATCCTCCCCAATGTCTTTTGCCCCGTAGTATCCGCAGACAATAGGGAAAGTATGTGTCAGGTAGCCCTGGTGCCATTTGAGTGGGGAGGGGTGACAGGTAAACTCAAGGTGGCCGTAAGAACCTCCCAGCCGGTCGACTGCCTCCTAGGGAACGACCTGGAGAGTTCTCCCTGGAAGCACGTAGAGCGCAAGGCCCACCTAGGAATGATGGGACTCCCCGAGTGGGTGTGTGCCACCACCCGATCTATGACCGCCCGACTCACTCCCCGGAGAGAAGTCGAGGGCCCCCCGGTCGAAGAAACCCGTACCATCCCCGCCGAGGGTCCTCCCGTTCCCCCATCGGAAGGGTCCGTCGCCAGCGACGAACCCGCCCCATCCGACCCCGCCCCGGTCCCCAAGTTGGGGGATCTACCCGAGTTGGCCCATTGGCGCCACGAGGGCGGGCCCACCCGGGAAGAATTTTGCCGGGAGCAAGCCACCTGTCCTTCCCTGATCGGGCTGCGGCGCCAGGCCGAGGGCCAAGCCGCAGGTGACCAGACCGGAACGCACCGAATCTATTGGGAGAATAACATCCTGTATAGTGAGCAGAAATCGGTGGAGCTGGGATCCGGACGGGTACTGGTAGTACCCCTCCGCTTCCGAGATTTCCTCCTGGGCTTAGCCCACGATGTCCCCCTCGCCGGTCACCTGGGTCAGGACAAGACCTACAGCCGTCTCGTGACCCATTTTTATTGGCCTAAGATGAAAGCAGCGGTAGAGGCCCACTGCAAGTCCTGCCCCACGTGCCAAGCCAGTGGGAAGAGTGGGGGGAAGCGCAAGGCTCCCCTCCAACCCTTCCCGGTCGTCAGTACCCCCTTCGAACGAGTCGGAATCGACATCGTGGGCCCCCTGGACCCCCCCACCTCCCAAGGTCACCGTTTCATCTTGGTCCTAGTAGACCACGCCACCCGCTATCCGGAGGCTATTCCCCTACGCACCATTACGGCCCCCGTGGTGGGCCGGGCCCTGATGGGGATCTTTTCCAGGGTGGGTTTCCCCCGCGAGGTCGTGAGCGATCGCGGCACTAATTTTATATCAAGGTATATGACGTCCCTGTGGCAACAATGTGGGGTGTCCTATAAGTTCACCACCCCGTACCATCCCCAAGGGAACGGCCTAGTAGAGAGGTTTAATAGGACTTTGAAAGGGATGATCGCTGGCCTAGAAGAGCCCCTCCGGCGTAAGTGGGACGTCCTGCTCCCCTGCCTCTTGTTCGCTTACCGGGAGGTCCCCCAGAATTCCTTAGGGTTCAGCCCGTTTGAATTACTCTATGGGCACCCCGTCCGAGGTCCCCTCAGTTTGGTTAAGGAAGGGTGGGAGGCAGCACCCCAGACCACCCCCCGAGATGTGTTCCAATTAGGCCTGGGCGAAGCACTACGCTACGCTCGCGTAGTTTGCGAAGTTCGCGCTACTTCGCACTACGCGAACTGCACGTAGCACAGTGCGAACACGCGTAGCGTAGTGTTGCGTAGTGCTGCGGTTATTTTTTGCTTGCTCGCGGTCCTCAACGTCAAGTTGGCGACCGCGAGCAAGCAAAATGACATCCTGGCGAGACTTTTTCCTTGTTCGCGATCGCGAGCATGGAAAATAAACCTCCCGGCGAGATTCACAACGCGAGAAGGTCAGGTTTCTCATTGCGAGGGGTCGCGTATGCTCGCGACCGCTCGCGATGAGAAACTACCAGTTCGCGTTGAGAAAGCTGCAGCTCGAGGAAAAATCTACTCGAGCAGCAGAAAACTACAGCTCGCACTGTGCAAGATGCCATTTTCAATGATTGCACAGTGCCGGTTGCTTGTCCGCACTGTGCAATCATTGAAAACAACATCTTGCACAGTGCGAACATGTTACTTCGCAGTTCGCGAAGTGCTACGCGTAGCTCGCGTAGTGCGAACTTCACTTTGCGTAGCTTCGCGAAGTGCTACTTCGCGAACTACGCCCACCCTTAGTTCCAATATGTCCTGGCCCTCCGGAACCAGACCAGGAGGTTCCGAGAACTGGCCGAGGCCAACCTGGAGGCGAGTCAAGAAGAAATGAAGCGCTGGTACGACCAGAATGCTACTCTGGTCGAGTTCCAGCCGGGCCAGCAGGTGTGGGTCATGGCCCCCGTGAAGCCTGGCGCCCTCCAGGACCGATGGACTGGGCCCTACAAAGTGGTTGAGAGGAAGAGCCAAGTCACCTACTTGGTGGACGTCCAGTCGCCTCGGGATCCCCTCCGGGTCCTGCACGTGAACCGCCTCAAGCCTCACTTCGTGCGGACAGAACTGAGCCTCCTGCTGGCCACCGATGACGGGGCCGAAGATGAGTCGGATCCCCTCCCGGACCTCCTGTGTGTCAAGGAACAGGATGGCTCCGTGGAGGGAGTGAACCTCTCCCCAGCCCTCACTGCCCAGCAACAAGCGGACTGCCGCCAGCTCCTCAGACAATTTTCCGACCTCTTCTCCCTGACCCCCCGGGTCACCAACTGGTGTGTTCACGATGTGGACACCGGGGACAGCCCGCCGGTGAGACACCGAGCCTACCGGGTTCCTGACCGGGTCCGGTCCTGCATTCAAGCTGAAGTCTCGAAGATGTTGACCCTGGGGGTGATCGAGCCCTCTGACAGTCCCTGGGCCAGCCCCGTAGTCCTGGTTCCGAAGGCCGCAGCCCCCGGTGTCGCCCCCGAGCTCCGGTTCTGCGTGGATTACCGGGGGCTCAATGACATTACCCGAGCCGATGCCCACCCCATTCCACGAGCCGACGAGCTCATTGACCGACTAGGGGCCGCCCGGTTCCTCAGCACTTTCGACCTCACCTGCGGCTACTGGCAGATTGCGCTCACCGAAGGGGCCAAGGAGCGGTCTGCTTTCTCCACCCCCGATGGGCACTACCGCTTCCGCGTGATGCCCTTCGGGATGAAAAATGCCCCGGCCACTTTCCAGAGACTGGTAAATAGGGTCCTGGCCGGGCTAGAACAGTTCAGCGCGGCCTATCTGGACGACATCGCTGTCTTCAGTTCAGAGTGGAGTGAGCACCTCCAGCACCTCCGGAGAGTGGTAACCGCCCTGCGCCAGGCAGGCCTCACCGTAAAAGCCAGCAAGTGCCAGATCGGGCAAGGATCCGTAGTCTACCTGGGGCACCAAGTCGGGAGTGGCCAGGTCGCCCCTCTACAGCCAAAGATCGACGCCATCCTGGCCTGGGAACCACCTATCACCCAAACGGAAGTCCGAGCCTTTCTGGGACTCACGGGCTACTACCGCCGATTCATTCGGGGATATGGCAGCCTGGTCGGCCCTCTCACTGAACTCACGTCTAAAAAACAGCCAAAGAAGGTGCAGTGGACGGCTGCCTGCCAGGAAGCTTTCGATGCTCTAAAAAAGGCCATGTGCACTGCCCCCGTCCTCCAGGCTCCCGACTACACCAAGGAGTTCATAGTCCAGACCGATGCCTCCGAGCATGGCATTGGGGCCGTCCTGTCCCAAGTGAATGATCAAGGCCTAGACCAGCCCGTCGCCTTCCTCAGTCGGCGGCTGCTGCCCCGAGAACAGAGGTGGAGCACCATAGAGCGCGAAGCCTTTGCCGTGGTCTGGGCACTCAAAAAACTACGACCCTACCTGTTCGGCACTCATTTCAGAGTCCAAACTGACCATCGGCCCTTGCGATGGCTCATGCAGATGCGAGGAGAAAACCCCAAGCTACTGCGGTGGTCAATCTCCCTCCAGGGGATGGATTTCACCGTAGAACACCGCCCTGGTACGGACCACGCCAACGCTGACGGCCTCTCCCGGTTCTTCCGCCTCAGCGAAGAGAACCCCCCAAGGTGATGGGCAGTTCTCTCCGGCTTTCAGCTGGGGGGGACGCATGTTGGACCCGGCCTCGTAGAATGGCCCTCCGTGCCCCCGCACCACCGAAACCTGGGCCTGCAGCCCAAGCACACGGCCCAGCCGACCCTTTCCACCAGGACACCCGCACCAACCCCGGACATCCCCGTCCATGGCCTCTCTCCTTTCGGCCACCCCGGGCCCGCGTGCCCACTCCATGCAACAAGATGGCCTCCCGGCCCCAGCGAGACCCGGGCCTCGAGGCGCCACTCCGGCTGGAGGACATCACGCTTCCAGGGGATGAGAGAGGGAGGAGCAGTTTCTATCGCACCTCTAACTCCCCTGGGACGATGGGTTTCGATCGGCCCTCCGGCCTCCCTGCGGGCTGGCCCCGTGCCTGCTGGGTGTCTGGGACTCCTCCCGACCCGGCCCTGAAAGGATCAAAAGACAATAGCAGGAAACCCCGACAAGCGGCCCCCAGGTGACAAGACCCCTGCCTGCACAGACTCCGGACATCAAAGAGGGGTCGACCTATAACAAGGGGTGCTCTGAGGCTGTCCGGCAGATTCGACGCTGGAACAACGAGAGCCTGCCGACGCGGTCGCGGCTCCTGGAACTTGAACCTACCTGAGCCCTGCTGAGTGACTCGCGGCTCCCTGAAGATCGTAAGACCTCCGAACTCGTACTTGAGCCCTGCTGAGTGACTCGCGGCTCCCTGAAGATCGTAAGACCTCCGAACTCGTACCTGAGCCCTGCTGAGTGACTCGCGGCTCCTTGAAGATCGTAAGACCTCCGAACCTGTACCTGAGCCCGCTGAGTGACTCGCGGCTCCCCCAGACTCTCACGGTCCCGCCGGACCCCGACCCCGACCACGTATCCCCCAGCTCGAGGATTGTGAGCTGTGCGCCGGATACGTCCCTGCTTTGAACCGTTACCAGAGACAGTCCCGCTACCCCCTACCTTTCCGAGACTCTTGAGCCCGTGCTCACCTTGTACATATTTGCAGTGATACCTATTTGATAAAGCTTGTTTTCTGAGAATACCCAGTGTGGTCTCTCTGTGTCGTGTGGGGCCAGAAGTACGATCCTAGTTGCGAAATTCCTCCCCCTGGGGAATCTCTCGCCAGTGCCCGGCTACTATACTACACGGGTGGGACTCAGGGTAGTCAGGGCCCCCTTCCGGGCTCCTCTGAGGTCGCCGTCTAACAGAAAGTATGTGTCAGGTAGCCCTGGTGCCATTTGAGTGGGGAGGGGTGATAGGTAAACTCAAGGTGGCCGTAAGAACCTCCCAGCCGGTCGACTGCCTCCTAGGGAACGACCTGGAGAGTTCTCCCTGGAAGCACGTAGAGCGCAAGGCCCACCTAGGAATGATGGGACTCCCCGAGTGGGTGTGTGCCACCACCCGATCTATGACAGCCCGACTCACTCCCCGGAGAGAAGTCGAGGGCCCCCCGGTCGAAGAAACCCGTACCGTCCCCGCCGAGGGTCCTCCCGTTCCCCCATCGGAAGGGTCCGTCGCCAGCGACGAACCCGCCCCATCCGACCCCGCCCCGGTCCCCGAGTTGGGGGATCTACCCGAGTTGGCCCATTGGCGCCACGAGGGCGGGCCCACCCGGGAAGAATTTTGCCGGGAGCAAGCCACCTGTCCTTCCCTGATCGGGCTGCGGCGCCAGGCCGAGGGCCAAGCCGCAGGTGACCAGACCGGAACGCACCAAATCTATTGGGAGAATAACATCCTGTATAGTGAGCAGAAATCGGTGGAGCTGGGATCCGGACGGGTACTGGTAGTACCCCTCCGCTTCCGAGATTTCCTCCTGGGCTTAGCCCACGATGTCCCCCTCGCCGGTCACCTGGGTCAGGACAAGACCTACAGCCGTCTCGTGACCCATTTTTATTGGCCTAAGATGAAAGCAGCGGTAGAGGCACACTGCAAGTCCTGCCCCACGTGCCAAGCCAGTGGGAAGAGTGGGGGGAAGCGCAAGGCTCCCCTCCAACCCTTCCCGGTCGTCAGTACCCCCTTCGAACGAGTCGGAATCGACATCGTGGGGCCACTGGACCCCCCCACCTCCCAAGGTCACCGTTTCATCTTGGTCCTAGTAGACCACGCCACCCGCTATCCGGAGGCTATTCCCCTACGCACCATTACGGCCCCCGTGGTGGGCCGGGCCCTGATGGGGATCTTTTCCAGGGTGGGTTTCCCCCGCGAGGTCGTGAGCGATCGCGGCACTAATTTTATATCAAGGTATATGACGTCCCTGTGGCAACAATGTGGGGTGTCCTATAAGTTCACCACCCCGTACCATCCCCAAGGGAACGGCCTAGTAGAGAGGTTTAATAGGACTTTGAAAGGGATGATCGCTGGCCTAGAAGAGCCCCTCCGGCGTAAGTGGGACGTCCTGCTCCCCTGCCTCTTGTTCGCTTACCGGGAGGTCCCCCAGAAGTCCTTAGGGTTCAGCCCGTTTGAATTACTCTATGGGCACCCCGTCCGAGGTCCCCTCAGTTTGGTTAAGGAAGGGTGGGAGGCAGCACCCCAGACCACCCCCCGAGATGTGTTCCAATATGTCCTGGCCCTCCGGAACCAGACCAGGAGGTTCCGAGAACTGGCCGAGGCCAACCTGGAGGCGAGTCAAGAAGAAATGAAGCGCTGGTACGACCAGAATGCTACTCTGGTCGAGTTCCAGCCGGGCCAGCAGGTGTGGGTCATGGCCCCCGTGAAGCCTGGCGCCCTCCAGGACCGATGGACTGGGCCCTACAAAGTGGTTGAGAGGAAGAGCCAAGTCACCTACTTGGTGGACGTCCAGTCGCCTCGGGATCCCCTCCGGGTCCTGCACGTGAACCGCCTCAAGCCTCACTTCGTGCGGACAGAACTGAGCCTCCTGCTGGCCACCGATGACGGGGCCGAAGATGAGTCGGATCCCCTCCCGGACCTCCTGTGTGTCAAGGAACAGGATGGCTCCGTGGAGGGAGTGAACCTCTCCCCAGCCCTCACTGCCCAGCAACAAGCGGACTGCCGCCAGCTCCTCAGACAATTTTCCGACCTCTTCTCCCTGACCCCCCGGGTCACCAACTGGTGTGTTCACGATGTGGACACCGGGGACAGCCCGCCGGTGAGACACCGAGCCTACCGGGTTCCTGACCGGGTCCGGTCTTGCATTCAAGCTGAAGTCTCGAAGATGTTGACCCTGGGGGTGATCGAGCCCTCTGACAGTCCCTGGGCCAGCCCCGTGGTCCTGGTTCCGTAGGCCGCAGCCCCCGGTGTCGCCCCCGAGCTCCGGTTCTGCGTGGATTACCGGGGGCTCAATGACATTACCCGAGCCGATGCCCACCCCATTCCACGAGCCGACGAGCTCATTGACCGACTAGGGGCCGCCCGGTTCCTCAGCACTTTCGACCTCACCTGCGGCTACTGGCAGATTGCGCTCACCGAAGGGGCCAAGGAGCGGTCTGCTTTCTCCACCCCCGATGGGCACTACCGCTTCCGCGTGATGCCCTTCGGGATGAAAAATGCCCCGGCCACTTTCCAGAGACTGGTAAATAGGGTCCTGGCCGGGCTAGAACAATTCAGCGCGGCCTATCTGGACGACATCGCTGTCTTCAGTTCAGAGTGGAGTGAGCACCTCCAGCACCTCCGGAGAGTGCTAACCGCCCTGCGCCAGGCAGGCCTCACCGTAAAAGCCAGCAAGTGCCAGATCGGGCAAGGATCCGTAGTCTACCTGGGGCACCAAGTCGGGAGTGGCCAGGTCGCCCCTCTACAGCCAAAGATCGACGCCATCCTGGCCTGGGAACCACCCATCACCCAAACGGAAGTCCGAGCCTTTCTGGGACTCACGGGCTACTACCGCCGATTCATTCGGGGATATGGCAGCCTGGTCGGCCCTCTCACTGAACTCACGTCTAAAAAACAGCCAAAGAAGGTGCAGTGGACGGCTGCCTGCCAGGAAGCTTTCGATGCGCTAAAAAAGGCCATGTGCACTGCCCCCGTCCTCCAGGCTCCCGACTACACCAAGGAGTTCATAGTCCAGACCGATGCCTCCGAGCATGGCATTGGGGCCGTCCTGTCCCAAGTGAATGATCAAGGCCTAGACCAGCCCGTCGCCTTCCTCAGTCGGCGGCTGCTGCCCCGAGAACAGAGGTGGAGCACCATAGAGCGCGAAGCCTTTGCCGTGGTCTGGGCACTCAAAAAACTACGACCCTACCTGTTCGGCACTCATTTCAGAGTCCAAACTGACCATCGGCCCTTGCGATGGCTCATGCAGATGCGAGGAGAAAACCCCAAGCTACTGCGGTGGTCAATCTCCCTCCAGGGGATGGATTTCACCGTAGAACACCGCCCTGGTACGGACCACGCCAACGCTGACGGCCTCTCCCGGTTCTTCCGCCTCAGCGAAGAGAACCCCCCAAGGTGATGGGCAGTTCTCTCCGGCTTTCAGCTGGGGGGGACGCATGTTGGACCCGGCCTCGTAGAATGGCCCTCCGTGCCCCCGCACCACCGAAACCTGGGCCTGCAGCCCAAGCACACGGCCCAGCCGACCCTTTCCACCAGGACACCCGCACCAACCCCGGACATCCCCGTCCATGGCCTCTCTCCTTTCGGCCACCCCGGGCCCGCATGCCCACTCCATGCAACAAGTTGGCCGCCCGGCCCCAGCGAGACCCGGGCCTCGAGGCGCCACTCCGGCTGGAGGACATCACGCTTCCAGGGGATGAGAGAGGGAGGAGCAGTTTCTATCGCACCTCTAACTCCCCTGGGACGATGGGTTTCGATCGGCCCTCCGGCCTCCCTGCGGGCTGGCTCCGTGCCTGCTGGGTGTCTGGGACTCCTCCCGACCCGGCCCTGAAAGGATCAAAAGACAATAGCAGGAAACCCCGACAAGCGGCCCCCAGGTGACAAGACCCCTGCCTGCACAGACTCCGGACATCAAAGAGGGGTCGACCTATAACAAGGGGTGCTCTGAGGCTGTCCGGCAGATTCGACGCTGGAACAACGAGAGCCTGCCGACGCGGTCGCGGCTCCTGGAACTTGAACCTACCTGAGCCCTGCTGAGTGACTCGCGGCTCCCTGAAGATCGTTAGACCTCCGAACTCGTACTTGAGCCCTGCTGAGTGACTCGCGGCTCCCTGAAGATCGTAAGACCTCCGAACTTGTACCTGAGCCCTGCTGAGTGACTCGCGGCTCCCTGAAGATCGTAAGACCTCCGAACTTGTACCTGAGCCCGCTGAGTGACTCGCGGCTCCCCCAGACTCTCACGGTCCCGCCGGACCCCGACTCCGACCACATATCCCCCAGCTCGAGGATTGTGAGCTGTGCGCCGGATACGTCCCTGCTTTGAACCGTTACCAGAGACAGTCCCGCTACCCCCTACCTTTCCGAGACTCTTGAGCCCGCGCTCACCTTGTACATATTTGCAGTGATACCTATTTGATAAAGCTTGTTTTCTGAGAATACCCAGTGTGGTCTCTCTGTGTCGTGTGGTGCCAGAAGTACGATCCTAGTTGCGAGATTCCTCCCCCTGGGGAATCTCTCGCCAGTGCCCGGCTACAATACTACACGGGTGGGACTCAGGGTAGTCAGGACCCCCTTCCGGGCTCCTCTGAGGTCGCCGTCTAACATGCTGGCACGGTGATCCCACACAAAAAGAGAGACCCGGGGGTCCAGGGAGGTATGGCTTACATGGACCCCCCATCGTTTTCCTACCCATAATCCGCAGCAAACCTCAAATTTAGCTGAAAAAAATCAAATTCTCCTCACTTTTCTGTGTGGGAAAGTTGTGATATCACCGGGCTGACACGAATTTCCTACCACGCCAGCGTTCGCCCAGGTCTCCCGATAAAAATGGCGCCTCACTTATGTGGGTAGGCATAGTGGCTGCAACAGGAAATAGCCAAATCGTACTGTGGAGAATTCAAAATTATTTATCATAAAATGACCTTGTTTTGCAGGGCGGGGCACCTGGGATTTTGGCCCTGGGCTCGCGGCCATCTAGGGAAACCTACCAAACCCACACATTTCTGAAAACTAGACACCCTGGGGAGTCCAGTGAGGTATGGCTTGTGTGGATCCAATAACGTTATCTTACCCAGAATGACCTGCAAATCTCAAATTTAGCTGAATAAAATCACTTTTCCCACACAATGTTATGAGTGATCACCGTGCCGGCACAAATGTCCTACCACCTAGCGTTCCCCTTGGTCTCCTGAGTACAATGATACCTCACTTGTGTGGTTGTCCAATGCAGAATTGGCAAAAAAGGTATTTTTTTAAAATGTAGCGCATATAACTCACTGTGCTATACCCTCAATCCCTATGTGTTTGGCTCTTCCCAGTCACAAGCCCTTGCCCCACCCACACAAGTGAGGTATCATTTAACTCAGGAGACTGAGGGGAATGCTATGTGGTAGGACATTTGTGCAGGCACGGTGATCCCACGCAAGAATAAGTGGAAAATGTGGTTTTTGCAGCTAAATGTGAGGTTTGCAGGGGATTATGGGTAGGAAAACATTGGGGGATCCACACAAGCTATACCTCGCTGGACTCCCCTGGGTGTCTAGTTTTCAGAAATGTGTGGGTTTGGTAGGTTTGTAGGTTTCCCTAGATGGCCACCGAGCCCGGGGCCAAAAACCCAGGTGCCGCCCTTGCAAAACCAGGTTGTTTTCTGATAGGTAATTGTGATGTCTCCACAATGTGTTTTGGCCCCTTTGCTGCCGTGGGCACTTGGCCCACCCACACGAGTGAGGTACCCTTTTTATTGGAAGACTTTGGGGAATGCGGGGTGGTGGAATGTTGTGGATCCATGCAGACTCCAGAACTTTCCATCACAGACATATGAGTAAATGTTTTTTTATTTTTACAAAGTTTGAGGTTTGCAAGGGATTCTGGGTAACAGAACCTGGTAAGAGCCATACTGGATTCTCCTGGGTGTCTAGTTTCAAAAAATGTATAGGTTTGCTTGGTTTCCCTAGGTGCCGGCAGAGCTAGGGCTCAAAATCTACAGCTAGACATTTTGCAAAAAAAGGGTCAGTTTTCACTGTAATAATGTGGTGGTCGATGTTGTGTTTTGGGACGTTTTCTGTTGCGGGCACTAGGCCTACCCACACAAGTGAGGTACAATTTTTATCGGAAGACTTTGGAGAATGCGGGGTGGGTGGAATTTTGTGGATCCACTCAGATTCCAGAACTTTCCATCACAGAAATGTGAGGAAAATGTGTTTTTTTTAATTACGTTTGAGGTTTGCAAGGGATTCTGGGTAACAGAACCTGGTGAGAGCCAGACAAGTCACTCCAACCTGGATTCCCCTGGGTGTCTAGTTTTAAAAAAAAAAGGTTTGCTAGGTTTCCCTAGGTGCCGGCAGACCTAGGGTTCAAAATCTACAGCTAGGCACTTTGTAAAAAAAGGGTCAGTTTTCACTGTAAAAATGTGGTGTGTCCACGTTGTGTTTTGTGCCGTTCTCTGTTGCGGGCTCTAGGCCTACCCACACAAGTGAGGTACCATTTTTATCGGAAGACTTTGGTAAATGCGGGGTGGGTGGAATTTTGTAGATCCCCAAACATTCCAGAACTTTCCATCACAGAAATGTGAGGAAAATGTTTTTTTTTTTAATAAAGTTTGAGGTTTGCAATGGATTCTGGGAAAGAGAACCTGGTGAGAGGCAGACGAGTCCCCCGATTCTGGATCCCCCTGGGTGTCCAGTTTTTAAAAATGTATAGGTTTACTAGATTTCCCTTGATGCCGATAGAGCTAAGGTTCAAAATCTACGGCTAGGCACATTGCAAAAAAAGGGTCTGTTTCCACTATGAAAATGTGGTGTGTCCATGTTGTGTTTTGGGCCGTTTCCTGTCGCAGGCAGTAGACCTACACCCACAAGTGAGGTACCATTTTTATCGGAAGACTTTGGGGAGTGTGGGGTGCATGACATTTTGTGGATCCACGCTGATTCTAGAACTTTTCATCACAGAAATGTGAGGAAAATATATATTTTTTAAAATAAAGTTTGAGGTTTGCAAAGGATTCTGGGTAACAGAACCTGGTGAGAGCCAGACAGTCACCCTATCCTGGATTCCCCTGGGTGTCTAGTTTAAAAAAATGTGTAGATTGGCTAGGTTTCCCTCGGTGCCGGCAGAGCTAGGGTTCAAAATCCACAGTTAGGCACTTTGAAAACAAGCATTTGCAATGCAATAGGTCTTGCATTCACGCAAGTTTGAGCTATTGGCATTGTAAATGACAATGCCTTTTTTATGTTTTGGTTCTTAAAACATAATTAAAAGGCATTGTAATTTATAATGCCAATAGCTTAAACTTGCGTAAATGTGAGACCTATTGCATTGCAAATGCTTGTTATGTATGGTGGGCCAGACAGTGCTGCTTGGGAGTTGTCTGGGGATTTCAAGAGAGCATGACGTGGTCACTAGACTGTAAATAGTGATCGCATGTTGTGTGACACTCTCTTCTGCAGAAGGGTATCAGATCTCCCAGGATTACCCAAGGGCATGGAGACATCCTTCACTGTGTAATGTTCCTGTGTATTCTGCCCAAGCGAGGTTTTTCATACATGTTAAGCAGTGGTCTGTCAGACGTGGTGCAATAGCCTGCAGGCTGCAGAGCTGTTCCTTGGGGCTAGACTCGGTACGATCATCTCATGTTCTATAAATTGACCAAAAGGTTAATAAGATTGTGCGGTTCTGATACCATGCGCCTCTTCACAAGAATGCTCGGCTCACACATGATGTCGCCGCTGGGGCACGCAGGGCTCCCCGAACATGCATCCCAGAGGAGAAGCATTTATGAGTTGGTCCCAGGGCGCTGACCTCCAGAGGGGCGCTGGAGCTCTCTGGAGCTGCCACCCTACGACTGAGATCCAAAGAAAAGGGTGCACCAAATTTGGTTTCGCCCAGGGCGCTCTCTGACCAAAGGCCAGCTGCGGGATGAGAACAAATCGGAGCTTCTAATTTCATGCCCTAGAAGCATTCCTATTTTACTGGTAAGAGCTACGCTCCGTTCACGTAGACGACCCTCCTGGTGTCTGCACTGCACTCACCGCCCTCTCCATAACCACTGGTAACATCACATTGTTGGCGACGTATAACTTACAAACAAGCTTTGCAGGTACAAAATGCCAACAGTTACTTTGACTGACTGACTTAGGGGCATATTAACAAGGGCTTTATCTCCGCTTTTTTGGCTTAAAAAGCGGAGATAAAACTATCGCCCTATTTACAAGAGGGTGCTAACATGCATAATCGAATGTTAGCACCCTTTTTCCAGACGCCTCTCTTTGCATCTCCAATGAGATGCAAAGTGGGCATCACTGGGCGTACTCCAATGAACTACCTTGTAAAATATCGCAGCCCACAGGATTTCAGCAGACGTTAGATCTAACGTCTGCTAAAAATCCTGACTTAGCTATCCCTAACATAGGGGGTGGATTATGCTGATATGACCACAGGGTCGTATCAGCAAGGTTTTCGCCGTTTTGCAGGGAACATTGCTGGAAAACCAGCGATGTTCCCTGCAAAACAGCGATTTCCCCGCTATCACAGGATTTTTTATCGCCTTGGAGATACGCGTTGCTAATAACACGATATCTCCACGATAAAAAACCTGCGATAGCCGGTGTTAAAAAAATGAGCGCTAAGCACGCTTTGCGATAGTTATTGCAAAGCGTTGCTAATATGCCCCTCAATTACTATGAAAAACAGTGAGGCAGCCAGGATACAACGTAAC
The DNA here is from genome assembly GCF_964204655.1 of Triturus cristatus. Classification (NCBI taxonomy): domain Eukaryota; kingdom Metazoa; phylum Chordata; class Amphibia; order Caudata; family Salamandridae; genus Triturus; species Triturus cristatus. The sequence continues at coordinate 852,441,379 of NC_140586.1, read as the reverse complement.
CGGTTAGCGGGATCGCCACAACAAAGCTCAAATTCCTGCCCCTCACGCAACACCAATACCTCTGAATGCCTGTCCAGGGGAGGGGTGCTGTGGAGTAAAGAGAAGAAGTCTCGGTTGCACCCCAATAATCTGCTTAAGAGTGCAGGCAGACTGCCAGACCCAACAATGTCAAATTGTGTTTATTGAGATTTTTTTCTGTTTAGAACTAAAACAGATGAGACCTGTAGTGCCATAAGATAAAAAGAGGGATGTCAGCTTTCTCTTTTTTTTAATACATATATTTTTGTCTGGATGCTCAAGGCATTTTTTGTTTTTCATAAAGCATCTGGGATCATCAAGGCCAAGACAGATGGCATATTTTTTAACATACCAACATTTTACTCTCCCAAACAGAGGGGTGTGTGTGAGTATTAAAACAGTGCCCATCTCTCGGTGGAAAGGGAGGAAGCCACCTTTTCCCCAAAAAGTTACCTGAGCAGGTTTTCTTCTTCACAGTTCGGTTTTAAAGCAAATAAAATATGATCTGCTTCTATACTTTATCTGCATGGACCACTTCTACAAGGTAGGAGTGCTAGGAATGTGCCACCACACTGACTGCATGGACATGTGGTCATGTGTGTAAGAGGGAACAAAGCCTGTGAGTGAAGGGGGGGGGGCTAAGGTGAGCCTTGGAAGCAGGCACATTTTAGGAACCAAGGCTGTGAGAAAGAAAAGCTCCTAGTTGGCAATTCAACCGAAGACCAGATAGTCGCACGGTTGTTGAAAAGCACAGTTTATCACCTGTCTCTTCTGAGAGAGCAGAGGTAGAGAGCTCCAGAGAGACGCACACTAAAGCTCTTGGGAGAAAGGGACCTCAGAAACACAAGAGGAGGAGTATTTCGGAGGTGGGGGGAGCAAGTGACTAGACTCACAATACACCAACACTGCACTCCCATCTTAGCCCAGCGCCATGATGTACTTATGTTCACCAGTATCACGATGTCCGGTACGCAAGTGCCTCGAAGTGAAGCTCTTCGCACCAGGAGACTAGGCACAGGACGGTGCCGCCCCCGATAGTGAAATCACTACTCACTGGCATCCCGAGACCCACCAGACTCCCGTAGTGTCCTGCATGTTGCAGCTCATCTGTTTAGAGGTCTGTGGTGCCCACATGCTAACCTTCCAAGGACAGCGGTGCCTGCTTCTCATCCAGCTGCATCATCTACAAAGCCACCTGACACCCCAGCAGAACTGCCAAACAGCACCAAGGCCTCCTGTGGGCACGCAAAATGTACAGAACATCTTAGCTGGATTCCCAGATGTGCAAGTTCACCACGACCACAGGTCAAGCAGTCTCCTCCTGTGCCCTGAGAGGTTGGAAATACAACACAGCCCACGTGCATCAAGGCACACCCCTTCTCCCCAACAGAAGGGAGCCAAACACACTCCACTTCGAACCACATCGTCGCTGTGTGACTCCGAGGCTACCTGTGTGATCTTGGAGAGCTCTCTACTCTCTTTATAGCGTTGTCCCAGCAAGTGACAGCTCCAAGCGCTACATTAGTACCCTCACTACCCAATCAGCTTCCTGTAAATCTGTCTTCCCTCATTTCAACTGTAACTACCTGCCTGCCACTCACCCAAAGCCCAGTGCAATCACACCCTTGAACAGCTATGCCTTAGACCCGATGCCCCTCTTAGTTCTGGCACTCTTCTGTAACACCTCTCTCTTGCACCAAACACTGCAGCTTCACACACACTCACATACAGAGGGGTCCATGGCTCACTTGACACGCTTAGCACATGCATCCTTCCACAGAACGTTACATCAATCATTATGGAATGCACTACCCACCTCCATCAAAAGCCCTCTCCAAGAAATGCTTAAACATACCCCCTTTGCGTACCTGAACACCACAGATCTATTATTTCACAGCCATATGAACAAACTTTATTGAATCATTTCCTGCATCACTGTTTTCCATTTCCAGGTTTAATGTCACGATTTATGTTTTGTTATTTGACGTTTTACTTTCTCGGTTATGTTTTTAGGTCTTGGCTGGCGATAGCATGCGCTGCTCTCGGCATTCGAGAGCTTCTTGGAATCAATACAGATTCCGAAGCTCTCGGAGGCAGAGTTGAAGCCCCACCCATCTTTTTAATTGGGTAGCGTCATCTTCCATGCAAAACGCTGGCTTCTGATTGTAAAGGAGGCTTCTTAGTCCCTTCATGTTGCCGCCTTGTCTCCTTTTTGCTCCGCCCACTGGGAATGGATCTTTTACTGGCGGCAGTATTCAGGCTGTTTTTTATTGCTTTTAAAAAGTGCGCTCTCGCCGTCCGTCCGTGTTGGGCCTCCCGCTGTGCGCATTAGTTCGCCTCCTGTGGCTGCGAAGACACACAGTTTCTTAGGGCGGTGCCTGCTCCAGAGCGCATGTATGCACGCCGCAGGAAACTAGTAAAAATGTAGGTAGGAATAGCATTTTCAGAGCTAGCACGTATTTCGTGATAGGATGCACACTTTACCCATTTCCGTCTGCAGGTGGTCAGTGCCGGTAGGTTGACAGCAGTAGCAGGGCTGGGACCTCTGATTCATGCGTGCGCTGCCCCGCTCTCACACTTTGTGCCCCGTGCATCGTCCAGCCCAACGTTACCCAGTCATTCATTCACTGGAAACGGGAACTTTATGGCCGCCGAAAAACTTCCTGCAATGTGCCCACAGCCCGACCTCAAGCCGCAGCGCTTTAGCTGCCACAGAGTGTGCTGCCCCCACACAGCATGCTTCAAAAGAAGTTTCTATTGTCCCCTCCCCTCTCACCCCCACACAATAACCCTATTCATCCCTTCCAATTCAATTGCGAGCAGAACACCCTTGCACCAGCACCAGCCCGCAAATAAAAGGAAGAGGAGGGAAGAGGAAAAGTATCGCAGCCACGAAAGAATGCAAAGTTACAACAGCTTACCCCATAGATACGCCTCTCTTACAGGTCTGTGGAAAGGTGGCAGCTGCCGACCCTAAGCGCACATGCCATTAACATCGGAGGGTCTGTAAAGTGGACTCCACACAGATGTTGGTTCTGCTGATGAGGTTTGTGCCCTTTTTAATGAGTTCGATTTTAGTGCTGGACAAGTTCACATACGTTCCTTTATTCGTTTCCTGACAGGGACGGGAAAGTCATTGAGGGGCAGTGAGTAGCTCTAAGCAGCACTGGACATACATCCGAAGCAAACCGGGAGCGCACAGCGGCTCATTCAGAGCACTCACCCTACATGACTCGCTGGAATGCAGTCTACTCCCGGGCCGAACCACGTGCACAGGAAATCCTGGGAGCGGCGGACTGTACCACTCCCAGTCCCCACGGCACCTTGGACTGTATCCTGGCTGCAGACGGCTCCTGTGTGCAGGGAGCGCCTGGATGGTCCCCTGAGTGTCTGCTGGCAATTAGAGCTCTGATTTCTGAAGTGAAAAGAAACGACTCGTTGCGCACATATCCAGACTAATTAGATTTCTGGAAGCAATTACACCTTTTTCTTTTTTTAGGTCTCCCTGAGCCCAGCACATGCGCTGGCTCGCAGACACATTTTGGTGGTGAGTTTTCAAAGTGCTGCTGGCTGGCCTAGTGCTTGTGTTCACGAGAGCGTGCTCGCGCGAACCGCTAGCCTTCAGCAGCACTTTGAAAACTCGCGAACACTTTCGCTTTCAGAGTGATCGCGATGACTTTCGCTTTTATGGGCGCGCGGCGTTACTTTTACGGCCGCGCGGCGTTACTTTTATTGCCGCGTGGCCAATGCTTGTTTCTTTGCCTCTCACGTCACTGCCCAATCTCTCTACAGTCATTTACCATCTTTCTTTGATCTTTGTCCCCCCACCCCTTTGCGGGCCCCTTTGCTGCAGTGGTTGCTTCTCTCTGGTCACAATTACTTTCTCTCCTATCACTGTTCTCCTGTCTTATTGCACTGCCTCTCTTCACCCTGATAGCTCTACTTTCCTTTTATAGCACCTTTCCTTTCACGGCCCCTCTCTTTTTTCATAGCCATCTCTACTATTGTTTCCTCCTTACATTTAATTGTCCCAGTTGTGGTTTTTCGCTCTACCTCGCTTGCATCACATCCCACCACCAGCATTGTAGCAGCCCATGCTCTCTACATATAGCACTGAAGTATCCCGTGAACTCTACCTTCAGCGCTGCAGTACCCTACGGACTCTGCAAGTAGCGCACCAATTGCATGCAGCAATGTAGAATCCTACACGCTCTAGATGCCAAGCTGCAGAATTATACGGTCTGACTGCAGAGCACTACTTGAAGTGCTGCACTTTAGTAACCCGTGAGCTCCAGTTGCAGTGCTGCTGCACCTTATGAACTTGAGTCTGAAACTTTCCATCTGCCTCGCTGCAGCACTGGCACATATTCTGAATTCTATTTTGGCCGCACTCTGGGCCTCATTTATGAAAAGTGACGCATCACTGCGTGAAAACAGTGATGCGTCACTTTTCACTGCGCCCTCCCTGCGACTCCAATGATGCGTCATATTTACAGTATGACGCATCATGTCGCAAGGAGTCACAGATACGTCAGTATTTCTGACGTATCTGTAGGCGCAAAAGTGACGCATTGCTGGAGTGTGTCACGAAAGTGACGCAACTCCAGCAATGTGTCCTTTCACATGGGGCAAGACCCATGTGAAAGGGCCTGCGTCAGTCTTACGCCTGCTGTGAGGCAGGCGCAAGATATTGACGCATTTGCACCCTAGAAGTGGCGCAGTGAAATCTCGTAGATTTCACTGCGTTACTTCTACGATGCTTACTTACGTGGGAACGTCCACCCTGCATACATTATACCTGACGCAGGTATAATGTAGCGCATGGGTTTACAAAGTGGTGCATCTACCTAGATGCGTCACTTTGTAAATATGGTGCAACAAGCTCCAGTTTTTACGCCGCTGATGCGTCACAAAAAGTGACGCACCGGCGGCGCAAAAGTGACGCAAGGACTCATAAATGAGCCCCTCTGTTTTAAAAAAAAAGTTTTTTTTAAATTTAATATCAATCAGGAGAAGGCAAAATTGGGTGTGGATTTTTGCTCACCACTTCTGAACTCTAATGCCCCCCACTCTCTTTTTGTCTCTCTCCTTCTCTTTTTGTCTCTCTCCTTCTCTCGCTCTCCCCTCTCTAATTCTTTCTCTACTTCGTTCTCTCTCCTCTCGCTCTCTTCCCCCCCCCTTCGTTCTCTCTCTATCTCACCCATTTCTCTCTTTCTCTTTTTTAATATTATAATTTAATCGCAAACAGCACAAGGCAAAATTGGGTGTGAATTTTTCCTCGTCACTTCTTAACTCTATTGACCCCCAATCTATTTTTGACTCGCTCCTTCTCTCGCTCCCCCTCTCTAATTTTCTCTCCTTCATTCTCTCTCTCCTCTCACTCTCTTCTCCTCCCTTCGTTCTCTCTCTCTCTCACTTTAGTAACCCGTGAAGTCCAGTTGCAGTGCTGCTGTACCTTATGAACTTTAGCCAGAAGCTTCCCATCTGCCTCGCTGCAGCAATGATACATATTCTTAATTCTATTTTGGTCGCACTCTTTTTTTTAAAATGTATTTTTAAAATGCATTCTCAAACACGACAAGGCAAAATTGTGTGTGACTTTTTCCTTGTCACTTCTTAACTCTATTGCCTCCCACTCTCTTTTTGTCTCTCTCCTTCTCTCTCTCTCTCCTCTCTCTAATTCTTTCTCTCCTTCGTTCTCTCTCCTCTCACTCTCTTTTCCAACCTTCGTTCTCTCTCTCTCGCCCATTTCTCTCTTTCTCTTTCTAACTCCTTCATTCACTCTCTATCCCCTAACAAGGGGATACGCAGAGATTATCTTTAGCCTATCGCTACATTGCACTCACTAAAATAATGGTTAAAAAACATACATACAGGTAGACAGTAATGTAGGCTGAACGGTAAGAATGCAGTGAGAAGAAGCAATTACAAACGGGTAGAGCCAGTGTTTTAAATGGGCTGGTGCTGTTTCAGGGTTAATTTGCTCAGCTATTTTTAGTTTGCTTTATTTTAATTTGCTCAACTAATGAAAGACATTGCAAAATATGTAAAACAACATAATTAGATATAGTTCCAATAATATTGAACTAATTGCTATGAATCCATATCACATTAAACAAACATTGGCATAGCCAATAGGTCTCACCTTAGTAACCATATAAGTGTTTACCCATGCAACAGTTGATGTTGTGGCACCAAGGATATTGTGCTGAATAACATAGGGGCCTATCAGCAACAACCGGCGATAATTATCGCTAAGCGCACTTAGCGCTAGGATAATTATCGCCGGCTAACGTGGATTTTTATCGCTGAGATAGCTTGCTATTAGCAACGCTTATCTCAAAAGCGATAAAAATCCTAGCGCTAACTGCCTAACGTGAGATTTTCGCTGGAAACCCAGCGATAATCTCATGAAATATGGCGTTAGCTTGTTGATAGGGCCCCAAAAACTTAGCCATGATATCCACCTTCCATAGGATATCATGGCTAATTCAGTCCTGAAGCAGGCGTAAGGAAAGTAGCGATAACAGGGGTTATCGCTACTTTTCTTGCCGCTATGCTTCATAGCGTGGGGCTTGATGATAGGAGAAATGTCGCTTAGCGACATTTCTCCTGTCATGTCAGGTCAGGAACGCCCACTTTGCATCTCATTAGAGATGCAAAGCTAGGCGTTAAGAATTTGTGCGCTAATGCAAGGTTTGTGCGCTAATGCAAGGTTTCACGCGGCAATAATTTTCTATCGCCGCCTTGTAAATATGCGTCTAAATACTTATAAGGTCCCAAAGGCGAGACCTATTGGCTATGCCAATGATTGTTTTTTATACCCACTGCAACTTTTTTAGGATTCGGCATCAGGTTACTTTTCAGCATTTGGCACTGGTCATGTCCCCTAAGTTAAACATGTCTTCCTCCTTTCATGCTGCATTTGTTTAATTTGAGACAGATTTCAGACCCACCGCCTCTTGCATCTGATAAAGAGGACGTCCTGCAGCTGGTCTGGGAGCCATGCGTTATGTGTGGAAAACCATAGCAGCCTGATCTGCTGCTAGCAGCACGTGGAAGTGTTTTAAATTTCTGATGTGCAAGGGACAGTTTACTTGCCGTTGTGTAGCGCGTGCGCTCTGGCTCCCCATGTATGTACCCTGTTTGTGCACTCGAAGTCTGCCTTGTCTCTGCGATCACCCCAGTGTTCCCCTACCCCCGGTTGTGTACTCTCTGGGCTCCAATGTGCAGTGAGTGCACGCGCCGATCAGGGCCTACGCCTCTGTTGATCAGCTCTCCCCTATGAGCGAACTGAGGGTCTCTCGTGACCCCGTGTGTACTGAGTCCCTCCCTGTCTCACTGCCGATGATCCCCTGTGTAGTTTGTGTGTAGCAGAGTTACCCTGTGTGTCAGCTGCACGGCGCCCTACATCTCTGTGTGCATCTGCGCTCCCCTGTGTTCATTGGGCCCTCTCAGTTCCTCGGACTCTGTGCTCTCTGTGGTCTCCGGGTGCCCCCAGTGGAGTGGGGGAGCGCGCACCTCTGGGCTCCCCATGGTGTGCCAGGTTTGAACGGGGCCATTCAGACCCAAAGCTTCAGTGTGCCTGTGACTCAGTGTGCTTGCGTGTGTGATCAGGTGCTTCCGTGCACCCGTGCACCCGTTTGCCTCTATGTATTAGTGTGACTGGATCACAGGGTGCGTGTGTTTCTCAGTGTGTGCATGCATGTGTGCCCGTTTGTAGTGCGGTTTCTATGTATGTCTGTATGTGGTGGTCAACAGGGGGTAAAATACATTGTCATTTACAACGTTATTACTTGATTAATGCTTCACAAACGGAAAAAAAAACCAATAACATTTTCAATGCCAATAGCTCAAAACAATGTCATTGCGAGACCTATTGCATTGTAAATGCTTTTTAGGTCTCGCCTACGCAGTGTGCATGCTTTGCGTAGGAGACCTTTAGCCGTCGTGCAGCTCTCTTTCCAAGCACATACTCGTGCTTGTAGAGGCATACAGCTTGCGGGAGAGTGCAGCGGCGCGCCACAAGCACGACTATGTGCTTTGAAAAAGAGCTGAATGCGCGCGCACGCTCACACGCTTTTACTTTTGCGGCTTTTCCAGTCTCCCCTTTGAATTTAATGACCCATAAAATGCCCCCTTTCTGCCTTTCCCGTTCTCCCCCACTCCTCGCCGTCCAATCTAACTCTGCCCCCTCTGTTTCTCCCTTCCTGGCCCTCTTCACTGTTTCTCTTCCTGCCTCTCCCGCCCCCTACCTCTCTGTCCAGGCTCTCTCCCTTGCACCGTCTTCTTCTTTCCCTCCCCTCCTCTCGCTCCCTCGCTGCGTTTTAATGACGCGTAAAATGGCCTCTTTCATATGAGACATCTGTGTTAAGCTTGCCTCCCTCTGTCCTCAGTCGACGCCGACCTGCTCTGAACAGGGAGGTGTGCTTAAACTTATTGAAATTTGCTATTACCTGATGACTCCATGTCCTCTGTCACGTCACCGTTTTCAGGTGTATTATTAGCCCATTTGATGCAGCAGACGCAAACCAAGACCACAACTCCCAAAATGCAATAGGTTTTTTAACAGAAAGCCATGGAAAGAGTGTCCCTCGTGACGTGGTAACTTCTTACAAGGGCCTCACTGCCTCATTAGCATAGTTTAGCATTTGACCATTTTCACGCTGCTTGTTCAGGTAATGCTCAGTCGCAGCACGTCTCCTCGCTAGAGTTGACTGATGTCTCGATTTTCCCAGCACTGATTTCGCCGCCTTTAAAATTCCTGCCTTTAATCATATAATTAGGGCCATCTGCAGCCCACCCTGGCGCCCCGCACTCGGTTCCCTCACACCTTTGGGGGCATATTAACAAGGAACAGGATAATATCGCCTGGTTATCGCGTTATTAACAACGCTAACCGCCTAGGTGATAAAAAATCCAGCGATAGCGGCATTTTGGGAGGTTATCGCTGGTAATGCAGCGATAAAACTAGGGATATCCTTGTTGATAGCCCATGGTGGATTTAGCCATGTAATCCACCCCCCATTGGATTGCATGGCTAAGTCTGAAAATTAGCAGACGTAAAAAAGCATCGTTAACCGTGGTTAGCGCTGCTTTTTTTGTCTCTAACAGGGTTGGCGTGAAGCTTGATAATAGGAGAAATGTCGCTTAGCGACGTTTCTCCTATTATTTTGCTCTGGAACGCCCACTTTGCATCTCATTAGAGATGCAAAGGGAAGCGTAGTGAAAAAGGGTGCTAACATGCGATTTTGCATGTTAGCACCCTGTTGTTGATAGGGCGATATTTTTTATCTCCGCTTCTTTTGCTTTTAAAGCAGAGATAAAGCCCTTGTTAATATGCCCCCCAGTGTTTTTGGCCTCAGTTAGGGGCAGAGCTAAGCCACAGGGAGAGGGTGTTCCAATCCACAACTTGGTTTTACCATCTTGGAAAGGCCCAGGATGTTGCTTAGGGGGGTGGGCCTGCTTATGGGCTGCGCCCAGGAAATATTTGGTAGAATAGAGCAGTAGCATCACTGAATTGGGCAGAGATGCCCATATTCTAGAAGCCTTCACCTTCATTTTTGAAATCCTTGCCCAAGGAAGAATCTACTGAATAGGAAAGTTGATGGAGCCACTGTGTGTACACACCCCTGTCAAGAGTGGAGGGATACTCTAGAATTGTATCCTTGGATTCTAAACATCATTGTGTCCAGGGCCTGTGGTACTGTCCCTCCCCGCAAAAGAATGAAGCAAGCAGACCAGATCAAAGACAACAGCCTCGTGGCAGTGGAGTGCCCCAGAAAGCCACGTGGGCCCGAATATGTATCAAGTGGCGCCCCGCACTCGGGGGGATCTTATCAACGCTTCGCGTTAAACATCGCTGTTAGACCTGGCACCATTGGCGTGGGTCACCCTTCCATTTTTGTCTGTGCCTCAATGTGTTTTTGTGTTGGTGTTAGCTGCTCAGGGCACTGTGCCACTGCCATCCAGTGCCACAGTGCAAGTGCTCCCTATGGTAAAATGTATTATGTGAATTGACTTCCACGTTTGGTTTATTTGGTTTACTATCAGCCCCTAGTAGAGTGCACCAGGGGTGCCAAGGGCTTGTATATCCAAATGCTGCGAGTGGGCTTGCAGCACGGGTTGTGCCACCCACCGAAGCAGCGGGGTAAAATGTGTCTAGGGTCTGCCACTGCAGAACCTGCGCGCGGTCTGGTACCGTCGCGCTGACTGAGCAAGTGTCCCCACTTACCAGTCCCTAAACCTTCCCTTAACTACATGTTAGTCACCCCTCTGGTAGGCCTGAGCGCAGGGTGCATTGTAGGTATAAGGTAGGACATGCCCTGATGTGTGTGGCATGTCTTAATAGTGAATTACAGCCATTTTCGTTTTTCACTATTGAAGGCTACCTGCTCTCCAAAGGCCAGAATGGGCTGCTGGGATCGCTACACGCTGTGACCCCAGTGGACTCAGAGAGCATGGTAGAAGGTCATGTTTAGTATGCCTGAACTCGGGATAATAAAGTACATCTTTCAGTAAAGGTTATTTTAATATCCTGGGTTTGCAAATGCTACTTTTAGAAAGTTAGCCTTTGCGTGCCTAACCATCTCAGTCCGCCTCTGCTGTGTGTGTGTGTTCTGCCTAGCCACAGTACAGGAGCAGGGCTGGGGGATTCCAGGAGACAGGTTGGCTGCCAGGTGGTGGGTAGAGAGATTACACCAGGATGGGTGGGAGGAGTGCACCCTGACTCTTGAATAGACCTGTGCTCTGCCACCACAAAGCCGGCGCCGCCCCCTGTGGAGCGGCTGATGTCTCTGCCCTGCTGCTGAAAGGAACAAGCCGAGTCACCACCACAGAGTGCTCCAAAACTGGACTGAGCCAGGCCCAGGCCCCCTGGCGCTAAAGAACAAAAGAATCCCTGTATAAAAGTAGGAGCCTGGCTCCTAAGAAATCAGATCCAGATTGAACCACGAAGGAACTCTGCCTGACTAGAAGGACCTGGAAGAAGCTGAAGGAGGAGTAACTTTCCCTGACCTAAGGGACTGGCCTGCAGTAGGTGCCTTGCTAAGGAAGGAGAGGAAAAAGACTGAAAGAGACTTTTGCACTTTGTTCTTCAACTATCTCCAAGGGCTTGGAAGAAGAGCTTGCCCCCTGAACTGAACCCCAGGACCAGTGGGTTCACCGTGTCTCCGCTCGTCTGAGAATTCGAGCCGTGTGCTTTCTCCCGCCGGAGTGCCCTGCGCACCTTCGCATCCCTCCTAGGGCCGTGACACCCAGAAGCCTGGCCGCCTCCACTCGCCGAGAGCCCCGCTCTACCTGAGTCGCTCTGGACCCACGAGTCTGGCCGTCCCGCTTCCCTGTCACCTGCCTGCTACTGGAGCGCGCTTGGTGCCCTTTCGCCCTCCCGCCGGATTTCTAGTGGGGAAGTGAAATCCAGCCTCGGACGGCCGCCCGTACGTCGTAACGTATCCGGCCGCCCCGCTTCACCTCCCAGCCTGAGTCTGACCGTGCCGCCCTCCGCAGTGACCTCCCGCACAGTCCGTGTCGGAGGCCCTGGGCCGCACCTGTCTACCGAAAGCCGCCCGCTGAATTCTTGATCCGGAAGACCCACGAGGTGCAGAACCTGCATCTCTCCTGAAGACTCGTCCAAGCACACCGCACGTTCCCAGGTACAGTGAACTCTCTATCGGACTCGGGGTCCGCAACATTCTGATTTCCCCGTATCACTGTACCCTGGGTGCACTGCGCATCATCGTGACTGGACCGACTCAACCGAGCCCTGTGAAGCGCTCGTGATCGAATAAGTTACCAAAGACAATAACAGTGCCTAATTATCATCTTGTGGCTTCCATTTCGCAACCGTTATTGATGGTCTTGTACATGCCTGCGTAACAAAGAATCTTTTATATAAAGCATCCGTATTTTTGATACAACTTACGCCTGGTGTCCGTTTGTGGGGGATCATTGTGGTTTACTGTGTGTGATCATAAATGCTTAACTGACTAGCGCCCTGAAGTTTAGCCCTGACTGCTCGCGCCACACTACCTATAGGGTGAGCAGGGGTTGTTCTGAGGGGGTAACTCTCTCGCCCTGAATAGAAGAAGGGACCACTGCTTGTCACAAGTACCTACCTGTGCCAACTAGGGGTTCCCCATTCTAACATTGGTGGCAGCGGTGGGATGTCGAATTTGCATTTATGATTTACATACAGTGAATTATTGATCACCACGTAGAGCAGACCTATAACGCAGCCACAGATTGATTGACAGTTGTTGCTAAAGAAAAATCTCCACCTTAAGAAACCATGCCTAGCTCAGTCAACGGAGGCGGAGCGCCCTCTGTATTCTCTGGAGTGGATGACATCGATTGGGAGCCCGAGGCACTGAGGAAGTGCACAAATGATGTCCTGAAGGGATATCTCTCCAAGTACAGAATCAAGCAAAGTGGACTAAGCAACAAGGATCAGTACGTGACAGCACTGAGAGCCTGGCACGAATCAAAGTTCCCAGAGAATGCCCGGGAGGTGATACCCCCCAAAGGTGTGTTTGAGCCTAGCAGAGGCCTGTCGCCAGAGGAGTTGGCCGACAGGAGTGCCGCCCGAGCACACGAGGTGGAGATGGCAAAACTGCAAATGGAGAGAGAAAGGCAGAAACTGGCCATGGAGCATGAGGTAAAAATGAGGGAGTTGGATCTCAAGGCCAGGAGTTTAGACAACTCACCCTCTGGTGGCAGCAATTCAACAGAGTCAAGGGTGCACATTCCTAAAGATGTAGTCAAAGAATATTATAAGCAGGATGATATTGGGCAGTGGTTTAGGGCCTATGAAGTAGCCATGTCCTCCCACCGGGTCCCTGAGAAGGATTGGGGAGCGGGGTTGTGGGGAAGGTTCCTAAGTGAGGGGCGGGACACTCTGCTAGACCTCCCCTCTGATGTCCACACATCCTACCCACACATGAAGGAGGCTCTTATGACAAGGTATGGGTTAACTCCTGAACTGTACAGACAGAGATTTAGGGATTGCACCAAGAAACCTGGTACCACTTATGTAGAATATGTGACCTTTTTTTGCAGAGCGCTGGATGGTTGGGTGAAGGGTAGCAAAGTGAATGATTACCAAGGGCTGTTTGATTTAATTGCATGGGAGCACTTGTCGGATAATTGTTTTCCTGAGCTACGCCAACACCTGATCGATAGCCAGCTGTCCAACCCGAGGAAGCTTGCTGAGGAGGCGGACCGCTGGATCAGCACCAGGGTCCACAAGGGTCCCGTAGGAGGCCCCGCCAAGGGTGTTCAGGGTCCCCAGCAGAAGAGTGGGGGGGACAAGGGTAAACAGAGGGAGTTCTACAGAGGGCCCCAAAGTAATTCCCAAGGGAACCAAGGGAAAGGTTCTCAGCCACCCCCACCCCGAAGCAGACCGGGGCCCCGACAGGTAACCCTGTTCAAAGAGGGCCCCTCCGATGTTACAAGTGTAACAACCTGGGGCACATTTCCGTGGATCCCAAGTGCCCCCTGTATGGCAAACCAGCACCCTCTGGTGCTCCAACCCCCAAGCAGGTGAATAGTGTAGCCTTGGGGAGGGAGATAGATGTCCAAGGGGCGGGGGATCCCGTACAGATGACCCTAGTCTCATTAGGAGACAGTGAGATGGTCGCTGAGGCCCAGCTGCCCCCCAATACTCAAAAGTATGGGCAGTGGGTGACCATAAATGGCAAGAGGGTGGGAGCTCTTAGAGATACAGGAGCCAGTGTGACTGCTGTCAAGCAACACCTGGTGTCTCAAGAGCAGGTTGTCCCGCACGCATTCTGCCGTGTTGTCAACGCTGACAACACAGAGAGTCAGTGTCCAATGGCTCAGGTTCCCTTTGAGTGGGGGGGGGGTCTCTGGTACTCTGCAAGTGGCTGTGAGAGAGGCCATGCCTGTTGATTGTCTCCTAGGTAACGATTTGGAGAGCTCCCCTTGGGAAAAGGTGGAGAAGACGACTCACCTGCGGATGGTGGGCTTGCCTGATTGGGCGTGTGTGACCACCCGGTCGATGGCAGCCGGTAGGGGTGTTGAAGGAACCCTGGAGCCTGAGGGAGAGGCCCAGGAACCGGCCTTAGAGAGAGGGCAAGGGAGGCACGGGAATCCGGCTCCTGACGTTCCCACGGCCCAGGAGGAAGCAGACCTTGAGGGGGACGCCCTGGAGCCTACCGGGGAACAGATAGCCGAACTGGGGGACCTGCCTGAGCTGACCCATTGGCAGCAAGAAGGAGGCCCCACCAGGGAGGAATTCTGCAGGGAGCAGAAAGAGTGCCCCTCTCTAGAGGGTATGCGGCAGCAGGCTGCAGCCCAGGCCAATGGTGATCAGTCCGGAACTCACTTGATCTACTGGGAGAACGACCTCCTATACTCCGAGCCTAAGGTTGCTGAACCTGGGTCAGCCCGTGCGCTGGTGGTACCCCAGAAGTTCAGAGCCTTCCTACTGGGGCTGGCTCACGACGTACCGTTAGCCGGACATTTGGGGCAGGACAAGACCTTTGAAAGGCTTGTCACCCACTTTTATTGGCCCCAAATGCGCAGGAGTTCTGACACTCACTGCAGGACATGCCAGACTTGCCAGGCCAGTGGCAAGAGTGGAAGGAAGCTGAGAGCTCCACTCCAACCTTTCCCTGTGGTCAGTACCCCATTCCAGCGAGTGGGGATTGACATTGTGGGGCCACTGGACCCCAAGACAGCCATGGGCAACAGGTTTATCCTGGTCTTGGTGGACCGTGCCACCCGGTACCCTGAAGCCATCCCTCTGAGGACAGTGACGGCCCCCGTGGTGGGACGGGCACTGATGGGAATTTTCTCACGAGTAGGATTCCCTCTAGAGGTGGTGTCTGACAGGGGGACCAACTTCATATCGAAATATATGAAGTCCCTTTGGCAAGAGTGTGGTGTAACCTACAAGTTCACCACACCTTACCATCCCCAAGGAAACGGGTTGGTTGAGCGCTTCAACCGAACCCTGAAGGGCATGATTATGGGTCTCGAGGAACCCATGAGGCGTAAGTGGGACGTCCTCTTACCATGCCTTCTCTTTGCGTACCGCGAGGTGCCACAAAAGTCTCTAGGGTTCAGTCCCTTTGAGCTTTTGTATGGCCACCCAGTACGAGGACCTCTTAGTCTGGTCAAGGAAGGCTGGGAGCAATCTCCCAGGAAACCTCCCCAGAATGTATACAGTTACATGCTGGCTTTCCGGAACCAGACTAGGCGTTTCAGGCAACTTGCTGAGGCAAACCTGGAAGCCAGCCAGGAGGAAATGAAGCGGTGGTACGACCAGAATGCCACTCTGGTTGAGCTTCAACCTGGCCAAAAAGTGTGGGTCCTGGCCCCTGTGGAGCCTTGTGCACTCCAGGACAAGTGGACAGGAACCTTTGAGATTGTGGAGCGCAAGAGTTCTGTCACCTACTTGGTGGACTTGCGGTCTCCTAGGAACCCCTTAAGGGTCCTACATGTCAATCGACTGAAGCCCCACTTGGAGAGGTCCGAAGTGGGCATGCTCTTGGCCACCGATGATGGGATGGAAGAGGAGTCCGAGCCTCTTCCTGACCTCTTGGTAGCCTCGGAGCGAGACGGGTCAGTGGATGGAGTTAACCTCTCACCCACCCTGACCCCTGAGCAACAGGGGGACTGCCGCCAGCTGCTGGGGCAGTTTCCCGACCTGTTCTCCCTGGTTCCCGGTATCACAAATTGGTGCGTCCATGATGTGGATACGGGAGACAGCTTACCTGTGAAGCACAAGGCCTACCGGGTAACTGACAGGGTCAGGGCCTGCATCAAAGAGGAGGTCTCGAAGATGCTTGCTCTAGGGGTGGTTGAGTCCTCCAGCAGTCCTTGGGCCAGCCCAGTGGTCTTGGTCCCAAAGGCTGCAGCGCCGGGTGCCACGCCCGAACTCCGGTTCTGTGTGGACTACCGAGGACTCAACTCAGTCACGAAGACTGACGCGCACCCCATCCCCAGAGCTGATGAGCTCATCGATCGGTTAGGGGCTGCACGGTACCTCAGCACGTTTGACTTAACGTCTGGGTACTGGCAGATCGCCTTGACTGATGGGGCCAAAGAGAGGTCCGCATTCTCTACGCCAGATGGGCATTACCAGTTCCGGGTGATGCCCTTTGGGATGAAGAATGCCCCTGCCACCTTCCAGAGGTTGGTCAACCAGGTGTTGGCTGGGCTGGCCGAGTTCAGCGCCGCCTACCTGGATGACATCGCAGTGTTCAGCGGCACATGGGAAGGACACCTGCAACATCTCTGGGAAGTGTTGATGGCGCTGCGCAAGGCAGGCCTCACGATCAAGGCAAGCAAGTGTCAGATCGGGCAGGGTTCCGTGGTGTACTTGGGACACCAAGTGGGGGGCGGCCAGGTGGCGCCCCTCCAACCCAAAGTTGAAACCATCCTGGCTTGGGAGCCCCCAAAGACCCAGACGGAGGTGAGGGCCTTCTTAGGACTCACCGGGTACTACAGGAGGTTTGTCAAGGGGTATGGCAGCATCGTTGCCCCCTTGACAGAGCTGACTTCGAAGAAGCAGCCCAGAAAAGTGATATGGACTGACACCTGTCAGAAAGCCTTCGACACCCTGAAAACTGCCATGTGCACGGCGCCCGTGCTCTTGGCTCCTGACTTCTCCAAAGAGTTCCTGGTGCAGACGGATGCATCAGAGCATGGTGTAGGGGCTGTTCTCTCACAGATCACTGAGGAGGGCTTTGACCAACCCGTAGCCTTTATTAGCAGGAGGCTACTTCCCCGGGAACAAAGGTGGAGTGCGATAGAACGAGAAGCATTTGCTGTGGTCTGGGCGCTGAAGAAGCTAAGACCCTACTTGTTTGGGTCTCACTTCCGGGTTCAGACCGACCACAGGCCCCTCAGATGGTTGATGCAAATGAGGGGTGAGAACCCAAAACTGTTGAGGTGGTCCATCTCCCTACAGGGTATGGACTTTACGGTGGAGCATCGCCCTGGCACAGATCACGCCAATGCTGACGGTCTGTCCAGGTTTTTCCGCCTTAGTGATGCAGAACTCCCTGGGGTAGGGTAGTTCTCCCCACTTTTCAGCTGGAGGGGACACGTGTTAGACCTGGCACCATTGGCGTGGGTCACCCTTCCATTTTTGTCTGTGCCTCAATGTGTTTTTGTGTTGGTGTTAGCTGCTCAGGGCACTGTGCCACTGCCATCCAGTGCCACAGTGCAAGTGCTCCCTATGGTAAAATGTATTATGTGAATTGACTTCCACGTTTGGTTTATTTGGTTTACTATCAGCCCCTAGTAGAGTGCACCAGGGGTGCCAAGGGCTTGTATATCCAAATGCTGCGAGTGGGCTTGCAGCACGGGTTGTGCCACCCACCGAAGCAGCGGGGTAAAATGTGTCTAGGGTCTGCCACTGCAGAACCTGCGCGCGGTCTGGTACCGTCGCGCTGACTGAGCAAGTGTCCCCACTTACCAGTCCCTAAACCTTCCCTTAACTACATGTTAGTCACCCCTCTGGTAGGCCTGAGCGCAGGGTGCATTGTAGGTATAAGGTAGGACATGCCCTGATGTGTGTGGCATGTCTTAATAGTGAATTACAGCCATTTTCGTTTTTCACTATTGAAGGCTACCTGCTCTCCAAAGGCCAGAATGGGCTGCTGGGATCGCTACACGCTGTGACCCCAGTGGACTCAGAGAGCATGGTAGAAGGTCATGTTTAGTATGCCTGAACTCGGGATAATAAAGTACATCTTTCAGTAAAGGTTATTTTAATATCCTGGGTTTGCAAATGCTACTTTTAGAAAGTTAGCCTTTGCGTGCCTAACCATCTCAGTCCGCCTCTGCTGTGTGTGTGTGTTCTGCCTAGCCACAGTACAGGAGCAGGGCTGGGGGATTCCAGGAGACAGGTTGGCTGCCAGGTGGTGGGTAGAGAGATTACACCAGGATGGGTGGGAGGAGTGCACCCTGACTCTTGAATAGACCTGTGCTCTGCCACCACAAAGCCGGCGCCGCCCCCTGTGGAGCGGCTGATGTCTCTGCCCTGCTGCTGAAAGGAACAAGCCGAGTCACCACCACAGAGTGCTCCAAAACTGGACTGAGCCAGGCCCAGGCCCCCTGGCGCTAAAGAACAAAAGAATCCCTGTATAAAAGTAGGAGCCTGGCTCCTAAGAAATCAGATCCAGATTGAACCACGAAGGAACTCTGCCTGACTAGAAGGACCTGGAAGAAGCTGAAGGAGGAGTAACTTTCCCTGACCTAAGGGACTGGCCTGCAGTAGGTGCCTTGCTAAGGAAGGAGAGGAAAAAGACTGAAAGAGACTTTTGCACTTTGTTCTTCAACTATCTCCAAGGGCTTGGAAGAAGAGCTTGCCCCCTGAACTGAACCCCAGGACCAGTGGGTTCACCGTGTCTCCGCTCGTCTGAGAATTCGAGCCGTGTGCTTTCTCCCGCCGGAGTGCCCTGCGCACCTTCGCATCCCTCCTAGGGCCGTGACACCCAGAAGCCTGGCCGCCTCCACTCGCCGAGAGCCCCGCTCTACCTGAGTCGCTCTGGACCCACGAGTCTGGCCGTCCCGCTTCCCTGTCACCTGCCTGCTACTGGAGCGCGCTTGGTGCCCTTTCGCCCTCCCGCCGGATTTCTAGTGGGGAAGTGAAATCCAGCCTCGGACGGCCGCCCGTACGTCGTAACGTATCCGGCCGCCCCGCTTCACCTCCCAGCCTGAGTCTGACCGTGCCGCCCTCCGCAGTGACCTCCCGCACAGTCCGTGTCGGAGGCCCTGGGCCGCACCTGTCTACCGAAAGCCGCCCGCTGAATTCTTGATCCGGAAGACCCACGAGGTGCAGAACCTGCATCTCTCCTGAAGACTCGTCCAAGCACACCGCACGTTCCCAGGTACAGTGAACTCTCTATCGGACTCGGGGTCCGCAACGTTCTGATTTCCCCGTATCACTGTACCCTGGGTGCACTGCGCATCATCGTGACTGGACCGACTCAACCGAGCCCTGTGAAGCGCTCGTGATCGAATAAGTTACCAAAGACAATAACAGTGCCTAATTATCATCTTGTGGCTTCCATTTCGCAACCGTTATTGATGGTCTTGTACATGCCTGCGTAACAAAGAATCTTTTATATAAAGCATCCGTATTTTTGATACAACTTACGCCTGGTGTCCGTTTGTGGGGGATCATTGTGGTTTACTGTGTGTGATCATAAATGCTTAACTGACTAGCGCCCTGAAGTTTAGCCCTGACTGCTCGCGCCACACTACCTATAGGGTGAGCAGGGGTTGTTCTGAGGGGGTAACTCTCTCGCCCTGAATAGAAGAAGGGACCACTGCTTGTCACAAGTACCTACCTGTGCCAACTAGGGGTTCCCCATTCTAACAATCGCAAATCACGCTTCGCGCGATTTGGAATATCGCCGTCTATTGCTGGTTTACATCACTGTGTTAGCAGCATATTTACAATGTGTTGCTCACAGGCGATGTACAAACCTGCGATAGACGGCGATATTCATCATTAGCGTGTGAAATCAAGCAATGACTTCACACGCTAATGAAAAGCTTGATAATAGGGGAGTGTGGACGTAACCAAAGAATCCACCTCCCATTCAAAACATGCTTAAGTCAAGTTTTGACCAGGCGTAAGGATCCGGCATAAACTGCGGTTAGCGCGGCTTTCATCATCGCTTCGTGGTTCCGGGGCCGCGTTGTAAATAACGTGATGTCCTGTTCGCGACCTTTTGTCATGGTGTTACGGGAAGGTACGCCTACTGTGCATCTCATTAGCGATGTATATCGCTAAGATGTGTGGCATTACAAAAACGGTAGCTAACATGCGCTAATGCATGTTAGCGCCGCCTTGTTAATAGGGCGATGAAATTATGGCCGCTTTAGCGGCAAAAAGTGCCGCTAAAGCGGCGATAATGCCCTTGTAAATATGCCCCTTGGTTACCTCATGCCTTTGGTCTCTGAGGACCAGAGCTCTACTGAGAAAAGGGGAGCTTGACGCGGTGCGCGTTCACGTCAGCCAGCGCTTTGAGGCCGATTCCCCAGAGCGCTGTAGTGAAGCAATCATTCATTCATTCATAGCAGGTTCCAATTACAGTCACTGTAGAAGCTGTCTGGATACAGAGGACTTAGAAGATTTAATGACGTCGCCAGCGACTCGCTGTTCTGGGCTTTCCCTTTACTAATAATTGTTTTCAACGCCATACATTACTGGCCTGGTGCATCAAGGGATTCTGGTGACGTGATGAACTAAGAGGTCCAAAGATCAGTCCTTCGTCAAACATCAACAGAGCCCCAGTTATGAAACATTTGCCTGAAGGTTGTTCACAAACACACACTAACTCTGCATCTTGCTAGCGTCATGACCTTGTGCTCAGCATTAGGAGTGCAGACTAGGCGCTGTCAGTTCACTCGTACCACAGTCCTACCCCCACCCGCACTTCCCTAGTGGTCTCTGATATGCAGCCCACAGCTCTATCAAACCCCTTTTTCTACTGAAACTCATGTTCAACCTACCTGGATTCAACGTCTCTCGTGACAGCACTCGCCCCACAAAACATGCTGCACAGAGCAAAGCATATTATTTTATCATTAAATACAGCCAAACAGCTCAAATAGCCTTGTCCTGCCCGGGACAAAGCTATTTTTGACTTTTTTTTATAGCGCAAACGCATTTACAATGCAATAGGTCTCGCCTTTGCGAGCGTTTAAGGTGTTGTCATTGTAAATGACGATGCCTTTCATTTATCTGTTTTAAACACAAAACATAAATAAAAGGCATTGTCATTTACAATGCCAATAGCTCAGAGTTTGGTAAACGCGAGACCTGTTGCATTGTAAATGCTTGTTTGGATTGGAAAGACTGCCTTTCTAATGAAGACGAGCCCGAGTGTAGCCATGCGTTTGTCCTGCTAGCATCTTTCTGTGCATCTTTTGTGCCTAGTGAGGAAGCTGCAGGACTTTACCGTGTGATTTTCACCAGAGTGATGTCTATCCTCTGATTATGGGATATGTTGAGTGTGCCGTTGGAGGGTGTCACATTGACATATATATGCTTGGATTACATGATGGTGTTTGATGGGGTATCGAGGGGCATATTATCAAGCCAGGTGATAAAATTATCGCCGCTTTTGCGTCAGAAAACTGCCGCTAAAACGGCGATAATGGGATTGATAATATGCTCTATGGAATTCCAATTGAAGCCCATGTTAGATGTGAAGGACAAAACAACTCAAGGAAACCCATCTTGGGTGGACAACTTGTTTTCCAGCACGCACAGAAGGTGGGTCCTGCATATCTCCTATGATCTTCTGTTGTGGCAAAGGCCCAGTCCGGACTAACCCCTAAAAACACTCTGTGACAAGCATAAACAAGCACTGAAAATGCAATAGGTTTCGACTTTGATTACATTAAAGCCATTTGCTTTGCTATACAATACCATTAGCAAAGCAAATGGCTTTAACTTAATCAAAGGCGAGACCTATTGCATTTTCAATGCTTGTTACTAGGATGTTGAAGTATATCCGATTATCACTAGCTTGCTGTAAACATCTCGGCCTTATGACAAGGCGCTCTGCTGCTCTAGCTGGGGTGTAGTCTGAGATAAGGGACCTTAAAGATGACACTGCCAGACTGGAGTAGTGATGTAAAAGACGATGCCGAGCTCTTGGTGTGCTGATGCTGCTGGATTTAAAGGGACAAACACAACTATCGGTTTGGTTTCTATTGTGAGCACAGAGTAAACTTCTCTAAGGAACAAACGCTAGGAGGATACTGATTGTGAAGTGCCTTAGGGGCATATCATCAAGGGCCGACGTTAAAATTATTGTGTTAGAAAGCGACCTCAGAGGAGCCGGGAGGGGGCCCTGATTATCCTGAGACCAACCATCGAGGTATCGTAGCCGGGCACTGGCGGGAGACTCCTCAGGGGAGGAATCTCGTATCTAGGATCGTACACTCGGCACCACACGACAAAGAGACGCCACACCGTGAGTTCTTAAGAACAAATCTTTATCAACTCGGAGTCGTAGGATCTTTATGATCAGCAAGGCAAATATATACAAGTAGAGCACGGGTTCACAGAGTCTCGGGGGGTAGGAGGTAGCGGGACAGTCTTTGGGGATATGGATCAAATGCAGGGGCGTACCCGACGCCCAGCTCACAATCCTCGAGCTGGGGGATACGCCTGTCGTCGTCGGGGTCCGGCGGGACCAGGAGAGTCTGTGGGAGCCGCGAGTCACTCAGCAGGGCTCAAGCACAAGCTCGGAGGTCTTACGATCTTTCGGGGAGCCGCGAAACACTCAGCAGGGCTCGAACACAAGTTCGGAGGTCTTACGATCTTCAGGGAGCCGCGAGTCACTCAGCAGGGCTCAAGCACAAGTTCGGAGGTCTTACGATCTTCAGGGAGCCGCGAGTCACTCAGCAGGGCTCAAGCACAAGTTCGGAGGTCTTACGATCTTCAGGGAGCCGCGAGTCACTCAGCAGGGCTCAGGTGTTTCCAAAGGCGAATCTGCCGGATAGTCCCAGAGCACCCCTTGTTATAGGTCGACTCCTCTTTGATGTCCGGAGTCTGTGCAGGCAGGGGTCTTGTCACCTGGGGGTCGCTTGTCGGGGTTTCCTGCCATTGTCTTTTGATCCTTTCAGGGCCGGGTCGGGAGGAGTCCCAGACACCCAGCAGGCGTGGAGCCAGCCCTCGGGGAGGCCGGAGGGCCGATCGAAACCCACCTTCCCAGGGGAGCTCAGAGGTGCGATGGAAACTGCTCCTCCCTCTCTCATCCCAATGGGAGCGCGATGTCCTCCAGCCGGAGTGGCGCCTCTAGGCCAGGGTCGCGCTGGGGCCGGACGGCCATCATGGTGCATGAAGTGGGCACGCGGGCCCGGTGTGGCCGAAAGGAGGAAGGCCACGGACGGGGAAGTCCGGGTCGGGTGTGTGTGTGTTCTGGTGGGAAGGATCGGCTAGGCCGTGTGCTCGGGGGCTGCATGAGGTGCATGGGTCAGGATATGTGGTGCGGGGACAGGGATGCCCATGCCACGAGGCCAGGTCTAACACGCGTCCCCCGAGCTGAAAGCCGGAGAGAACTACCCATCTTCTTGGGGGTTCTCTTCGCTGAGGCGGAAGAACCGGGAGAGGCCATCGGCGTTGGCGTGGTCAGTACTAGGGCGATGTTCCACGGTGAAATCCATCCCCTGGAGGGAGAGTGACCACCGCAGTAGTTTGGGCTTTTCTCCTCGCATCTGCATGAGCCATCGCAAGGGGCGATGGTCGGTTTGGACTTTGAAATGGGTGCCGAACAGATAGGGGCGTAACTTCTTGAGGGCCCAGACTACGGCGAACGCCTCGCGCTCGATGGTGCTCCATCTCTGTTCTCTGGGCAACAGCCTACGGCTGAGGAAGGCTACGGGCTGGTCTAGGCCTTGGTCATTCACCTGGGACAGGACGGCCCCAATTCCATGCTCGGAGGCGTCCGTTTGTACCACAAACTCCTTGGAGTAGTCGGGGGCCTGGAGGACGGGGGCAGTGCACATGGCCGCTTTCAGGGCATCGAACGCCTCTTGGCAGGCAGAGGTCCACTGCACTTTCTTGGGTTGTTTCTTGGACGTGAGTTCCGTGAGGGGACCGACCAGGCTGCCGTACCCCCGGATGAATCTCCAGTAGTAGCCCGTGAGGCCCAGAAAGGCTCGGACCTCCGTTTGGGTAGTGGGTGGTTCCCAGGCTAGGATGGCGTCGATCTTGGGCTGTAGAGGGGCGACCTGGCCGCTTCCGACCTGGTGCCCCAGGTAGACTACCGAACCTTGCCCAATCTGGCACTTGCTGGCGTTCACAGTGAGGCCTGCCTGGCGCAGGGCGGTTAGCACCCTCCGGAGGTGCTGGAGGTGCTCACTCCATTCGGAACTGAAAACTGCGATATCGTCTAGATAGGCAGCGCTGAACTTTTCCAGCCCGGCCAGGACTCTATTTACCAGTCGCTGAATGGTGGCCGGGGCATTTTTCATCCCGAAGGGCATTACGCGAAAGCGCTAGTGCCCATCCGGGGTGGAGAAGGGGGACCGCTCCTTGGCTCCTTCTGTGAGCGCAATTTGCCAATAGCCGCAGGTGAGATCGAATGTGCTGAGGAACCGAGCAGCCCCGAGTCGGTCAATGAGCTCGTCGGCTCGGGGAATGGGGTGAGCATCGGCTCGGGTGACTTCATTGAGTCCCCGGTAGTCCACGCAGAAGCGGAGTTCTGGGGCGACACCGGGGGCAGCTGCTTTCGGGACCAGGACCACGGGGCTGGCCCAGGGACTGTCTGAGGGTTCGATCACTCCCAAGGTCAACATCTTCGAGACCTCGGCTTGAATGCAGGACCGGACCCGATCAGGGACTCGGTAGGCTCGGTGTTTCACCGGTGGGCTGTCTCCGGTGTCCACGTCATGGACACACCAGTCGGTGACTTGGGGGACCAGAGAGAATAGGTCGGAAAACTGCCCTAGGAGCTGGCGGCAATCCTCACGTTGCTGGGAAGTGAGGGATGGGGAGAGGTTCACTCCCTCTACGGAGCCATCTTTCTCTTTGGTACATAGGAGATCAGGGAGGGGATCCGACTCCTCTTCGGCTCTGTCATCGGTGGCCAGCAGGAGGCTCAGTTCTGTCCGCACGAAGTGAGGCTTGAGGCGGTTCACGTGAAGGACCCGGAGGGGATCCCGAGGCGACTGGACGTCCACCAAGTATGTGACTTGACTCTTCCGCTCAATCACTTTGTAGGGCCCGGTCCACCTATCCTGGAGGGCGCCTGGCTTCACGGGGGCCATGACCCATACTTGTTGGCCCGGCTGGAACTCGTCCAGAGTGGCATTCTGGTCGTACCAGCGCTTCATCTCTTCTTGGCTTGTCTCTAGGTTGGCCTCGGCCAGTGCTCGGAACTTCCTGGTCTGGTTCCGGAGGGTCAGAACATAGTGGAACACATCTCGTGGGGTGGTCTGGGGTGCCGCCTCCCACCCTTCCTTAACCAAGCTGAGGGGACCTCGGACGGGGTGTCCATAGAGCAACTCAAACGGGCTGAACCCTAGGGACTTCTGGGGGACCTCTCGGTAAGCGAACAAGAGGCAGGGGAGCAGGACGTCCCACTTACGCCGGAGGGGCTCTTCTAGGCCGGTGATCATCCCTTTCTGAGTCCTGTTAAACCTCTCTACTAGGCCGTTCCCTTGGGGATGGTACGGGGTGGTGAATTTGTAGGACACTCCACATTGTTGCCACAGGGACGTCATGTACTTCGAGATAAAATTAGTGCCGCGGTCGCTCACGACCTCGCGGGGGAAACCTACCCGGGAAAAGATCCCCATCAGGGCCCGGCCCACTACGGGGGCCGTGACGGTGCGTAGGGGGATCGCCTCCCGGTATCGGGTGGCGTGATCCACCAGGACCAGGATGAAACGGTGACCTTGGGAGGTGGGGGGGTCCAGGGGCCCCACGATGTCGATCCCGACTCGTTCAAAGGGGGTACTGACGACCGGGAAGGGTTGGAGGGGAGCCTTGCGCTTCCCCCCACTCTTCCCACTAGCTTGGCAAGTGGGACAGGACTTGCAGTGGGCTTCTACAGCTGCTCTCACTCTAGGCCAGTAAAAATGGGTCACGAGACGGCTGTAGGTCTTGTCTTGACCCAGGTGGCCGGCGAGGGGGACGTCGTGGGCTAAGCCCAGGAGGAAGTCTCGGAAGCGGAGGGGTACCACCAGCACCCGGCCGGATCCCAGCTCCACCGACTTCTGCTCACTGTACAAAATGCTATTCTCCCAATAAATTCGGTGCGTTTCAGTTTGGTCGCCTGCGGCTTGGCCCTCGGCCTGGCGCCGTAGTCCGACCAGGGAAGGACAAGTGGCTTGCTCCCGGCAAAACTCCTCCCGGGTGGGTCCGCCCTCGTGGCGCCATTGGGCCAACTCGGGTAGATCGCCTAACTCGGGGACCGGGGCGGTGTCGGACAGGGAGGGCTCGTCGCTGACGACGGGCTCTTCCGATGGGGGGACGGGAGGACCCTCGGGGCTTACTGCTCTGACTTCTTCGGTCGGGGCGTCTTCGACTCCTCCCAGGGGGGGAAGTCGGGCTGACATGGATCGGGTGGTGGCGCACACCCACTCGGGGAGCCCCATCATCTCTAGGTGGGCCTTGCGCTCGACGTGCTTCCAGGGAGAACTCTCCAGGTCGTTCCCTAAGAGGCAGTCGACTGGCTGAGAGGTTCTTACGGCAACCCTCAGCTTACCTATCACTCCATCCCACTCAAACGGCACCAGAGCTACCTGACACATACTCTCTCTATTATCAGCGGAAATTACTGGGTGTTAGACCTGGCGATTTCTGGTTGGCTAAGGCTTGCGCCAAAGCCAGGCAGAAACCACCACTCTAGTCAGGGCAAGGAAGTTACACGCCAAAGATAACCCCTGCTCACCCCCTTGGTAGCTTGGCACGAGCAGTCAGGCTTATCTCTGAGGCGATGTGTAAAGCGTTTGCGCGCGCACCCAGCAACAACACCCAAGGCCCACCACAAAGGAAACTCCACACAAGGTATTCTATAAAAATAACCTTTGTATTATACACAACACATTAGATAAAAACACACACTTTACAATGTGCCAACAGGCACGGGCAGAATTTACAAGGGATTATGTACAAGACAGGGCCACCTGGACCACCGTCAGGAATTAGCACTTTTTAGATATTTAGCACACAAAATATATAAAATCACTGTGTTAGACGGCGACCTCAGAGGAGCCCGGAAAGGGGTCCTGGCTACCCTGAGACCCACCCTCAAAGTATCGTAGCCGGGCGCTGGCGGGAGATTCCCCAGGGGGAGGAATCTCGCAACTAGGATCGTACTTCTGGCACCACACGTCACAGAGGGACCACACTGGGTATTCTCAGAACAAGCTTTATCAAACAGGTATCACTGCAAATATGTACAAGGTGAGCACGGGCTCAAGAGTCTCGGAAAGGTAGGGGGTAGCGGGACTGTCTCTGGTAACGGTTCAAAGCAGGGACGTATCCGGCGCACAGCTCACAATCCTCGAGCTGGGGGATACGTGGTCGGAGTCGGGGTCCGGCGGGACCGTGAGAGTCTGGGGGAGCCGCGAGTCACTCAGCAGGGCTCAGGTACAAGTTCGGAGGACTTACGATCTTCAGGGAGCCGCGAGTCACTCAGCAGGGCTCAGGTACAGGTTCGGAGGTCTTACGATCTTCAGGGAGCCGCGAGTCACTCAGCAGGGCTCAGGTACAGGTTCGGAGGTCTTACGATCTTCAGGGAGCCGCGAGTCACTCAGCAGGGCTCAGGTACAAGTTCGGAGGTTTTACGATCTTCAGGGAGCCGCGAGTCACTCA
This sequence comes from Triturus cristatus, assembly GCF_964204655.1. Classification (NCBI taxonomy): domain Eukaryota; kingdom Metazoa; phylum Chordata; class Amphibia; order Caudata; family Salamandridae; genus Triturus; species Triturus cristatus. The sequence goes on along the minus strand of NC_140586.1, from coordinate 852,414,042 downwards.
GCAGGGCTCAGGTGAGTTCCAGTTCCAGGAGCCGCGACCACGTCAGCAGGCTCTCGTTGTTCCAGCGTCGAATCTGCCGGATAACCCCAGAGCACCCCTTGTTATAGTTCGACCCCTCTTTGATGTCCGGAGTCTGTGCAGGCAGGGGTCTTGTCACCTGGGGATCGCTTTTCGGGTTTTCCTGCTATAGTCTTTTGATCCTTTCAGGGCCGGGTCGGGAGGAGTCCCAGACACCCAGCAGGCGTGGAGCCAGCCATCAGGGAGGCCGGAGGGCCGATCGAAACCCATCGTCCCGGGGGAGTTCAGAGGTGCGATAGAAACTGCTCCTCCCTCTCTCATCCCCTGGAAGCGTGATGTCCTCCAGCCGGAGTGGCGCCTCTAGGCCCGGGTTGTGCTGGGGCCGGGCGGCCATCTTGGTGCATGAAGTGGGCACGCGGGCCCGGGGTGGCCGAAAGGAGAGAGGCCAGGGACGGGGATTTCCGGGTCGGTGCGTGTGTCCTGGTGGGGAGGTTCGGCTGGGCCGGGTGCTTGGGCTGTAGGTACCAGGTTTCGGTGGTGCGGGGGCACGGAGGGCCATTCTACGAGGCCGGGTCCAACACACTGTAGCACAAAAATAATCTGTATAGCACACAACCAGTACTTACTGGTATCGGGGAAGTACCACCTACGTAACCCTAACTACTTTAGGAGACTGTCACGCAGGGAACTAGAACCTCACTAGCACCACCTGTACTAGGAGAAAGCAACAACCACCTACGTATCACAATAACTGTAGGGGTAATAGAACGTTACACATGATGCCTAAAACATTCAGAGGTGTAGAGCAATGGCACATGACGCATCAAAACACATTCAGAGGTGCACGGAAGGAACACACATGATGCATAAAACATTCAGAGGTGTAAAAGCAATGGCACATGATGCATCAACACACATTCAGAGGTGCAAGTAGGAACAATTGCGCAAGACTCCACATGAGCCACCACCTGTGGCAGTCCCTGGGCCAACTGGCCTGGAAGGGGCTAGGACGCCCTGCGCTTAGTCAAGCTGCGCCAGCTGCGCAGACTAAAACAAGAATGGTCCCCCACCTAAACGTGGCAGCTGCCCACTAAGTGCTGGGCAGCTGGAAAACGAACTTCAGGCACTCTGCGTGCCTCTGGAGCCCTCTCTGGGCTCTGTTCACTCAGAAAATGTCCCCTAGAGCCCTCGTGGCTCGGAACAGTCGTGCTCCCCCTCGTTGGAGCGCTCCGGGCGCTCGGAACACCAGACAATGCCCTCTAGAGCCCTCGTGGCTCTGCACAACGTTGGAGCCTCACTGGGCTCAAACAACAATGCCCCGGGAGCCTTCACGGCTCTGAAACAACATGCCCCCGAGGTCGGAGCGTTCCCTGCGCTCTTCGTTGGAGTCCCTCTCAGGGACTCGAGACACCACAATGCCTCCGTTCGTTGGAGTCCCACACGGGGGACTCTTTACACACAGTGCCCCCCTAGAGCCTCACGGGGCTCGAGAAATGCTGTGGCGACCGTTGGAGCCTCACGGGGCTCGATCACTGCCCCTGCACCCCCAGCATATGCGCGGAGTCCCCCAGCCCTTCTAAACACTCACCGGGCTGCTCGGGGACTCCCGCGTCGTCTCCGCTCTCCACGTCGGGGCTTCCAGTCACGCGGAGGGGCAGGCACCGACAATGTGCCTCGCGCCCCCTCCGCACCAGCTCCACTCGCACTCCTTTCCTCCGTCCAGCGCGGGGTAGGCTCCCGCCTGGATCTTCGCTGCACAGGAGCGCGGGGTAGGCTCCCGTCCGCTTCCTGACTTCAAGACGAGGCTTCCGTCCCGCGGCACGCCCCCAGGCCTGCCTGACTTCCGGTTACAAACCGGGCTGCAGCGGTGATCTCGGTGATTAGAGGGGTGGGCTCCCTCCGTAAATGCAATCCTCGGCGGGGTAGGCACCCGCCGCAACCATAAGCAAATAAGCGGGGTGGGCACCCGCAAGCTGAATCAAAGCGCTTCACAGCGCTACAAAGTGAGCCAGCGCTCGCAGCGCTACAAGGCTCGTAAAAGCGCTCCCAGCGCTATAAAGATAGCAAGCCCAGGGAAACAGCGTGCACAGCGCTCCAAAGTCCAGGAAGCGCTCCCAGGCGCTATAAGCAATGTCCAGCAACCAAAAAGGTCCTTCAGAGAGCAGGGGGCAAAGGCTGGGCCCAGAGCCAGCTCACAGGGCCCTCCAGCAGGGAGGCAGTCCCCAGTGGCGGTCTCTCCTGGCGCCCAGCAGCAGCAGGCCCCCCCTCAAGTGGATCCTGGAAGAGAACACATGTAAGGGGACACAGCCCCTTTTTATACAGTATAAGGCTTTGTCTAAGGTGCAGGGAAGGGGCGAACCAGTTCCAACAGGTTCCTGAGCACTTTGTTTTGCTCAGCCCCTCTCCCTATTCACTGGCAGGGCTAGGGTCATTAGACGCACCACAGGGGCCGGCGCCAGCATTGTGTGGGGGAAGCCCTGTCCTATTCAGGACCCAGGTACACTCCTCCCCAGCCATCAACATGCTAACTCCCCATTCACCACTGGGTGACTCCTCCTGACTCTGGGGAATTCCCTAGTCCGTCACCTGACCTCACCAGCCAATCGCCAGACAAGCCACACATTTCAGACTGCACACTGAAGTGCCCACTTCTAGAAGTGGCACTTCCACACCAGGTACATGCACGCCGCACACATCAACGCGCAGCATTCACTCACACGAGTCCGCACATACCAAACACGGGTGTTAGACCTGGCACCTTGGCGTGAGTTTCCCGCCCACTTTTTGATGGTGTGCCTCGACTGTTTTGCTGGTGTTGTCCGCTCAGGGCACTGCGCCACGGCTAATCCGTGCCGCAGTGCAAGTGCTCCCTAGGTAAAGTGTACCTGTAATTGATGTCCATGATTGGGTTATTGGATTCACTGTCAGTCCCCAGTAAAGTGCACCAGGGGTGCCAGGGCTTGTGAATGCCAATGCTGCTGGTGGGCTTGCAGCGCTGGTTACGCCACCCACGGAAGCGGCCTTGTAAAGTGTGTCTAGGGCCCGCCACCGCAGACCCTGTGCGCGGTCCGGGACCGTCGCGCTGACTGCGCAAGTGCCCCCACTTGCCAGTCCCTAAACCTTCCCTTACCTACATATTAGCCACCCCTCTGGTAGGCCCAAGGGCAGGGTGCATTGTAGGCATAAGGTAGGACATGCCCTGATGTGTGTGGCATGTCTTAATAGTGAATTACAGCCATTTTCGTTCTTCACTATTGAAGGCTACCTGCTCTCCATAGGCCAGAATGGGCTGCTGGGATCACGCCAACGCTGTGACCCCAGTGGACTCAGAGAGCATGGTAGAAGTGTCAAGTTTAGTATGCCTGAACTCAGGATGATAAAATACTTCTTGTAGTCAAGTTTATTTTAATATCCTGGGTTTGTAAATACTACTTTTAGAAAGTTAGTATTTACTGACCTGACCATCTCAGTCCGCCTCTGCTGTATGTGTGTGTGTTCTGCCCAGCAACAGTAAGGAGCAGGGTTGGGGAATCCCCAGAGACAGGTTGGCTGCCAGGTGGGGGGTAGAGAGATTACACCTGGATGGGTGGGAGGAGTACACCTTGACTCTTGAATAGACCTGTGCTCTGCCACCACAAAGCCGGCGCCACCCCCTGTGGGGCGGCTGATGTCTCTGCCCTGCTGCTGAAAGGAAAGAGCAGAGTCACCATAACAAAGTGCTCCAGAACTGGACTGAGCCAGGCCTAGGCCCCCTGGCGCTACAGAACAAAAGAATCATGGTATAAAAGTAGGAGCCTGGCTCCTAAGAAATCAGAATCCTGTTTACCACAAAGGACCTCTGCCCGACTAGAAGGAGAAGAAGACGCCGGAGGAGCTGGCCTGCTGCTTGCCTTGCTGAGAGAGGAGAGGAAGAGACTTACTGAAAAGACTTTGCTACTTTGTGCTTGAACATTCTCCAAGGGCTTGATCTGAGCTTGCCCCCTGAACTGAACCCCAGGAACAGTGGGTTCTCTGTGCTTCTTGCTCGTCCTCCAATTCGAGCCGTGTGTGCATCCCGCTGGAAAAGAGACTGCGCCCCTCATCGCCCCTCCTAGGGCCGTGACACTCAGAAGCTCGCCTGCCTCAATCCCGTGAGAGCCCCGCTCCGTCCCGAGCCGCTCTCTGTCCCCGGGCCAGGCCGCCTGCATCCCTGTCACCGCCTGCTACTGGAGCGCGCTGAACGCGCTATCACCCCTCCTGCCGGAAGCCGTCCGACGACTGTGATCCCCGCCGGGTCATCCAGCTGCACTGACTGTGCCCTGTGACCCCGCTTCGCTATCCTCGGACATCTCAGGCCGCGCCGCCCCCGCTGTGGAGACCCTCCTGCACCGCCGTGCTAAAGGGTCGCGGGCCGCGCCTGCCTACTTGCCCACACCTGCTGATTGAGGACCCAAGAACACTTCCCAAGCCGAGAGTCGCACCGACCTGTGCCGACTCTCCTCATCACAAAAGAAGTTCCAGTATCGGGCTCGGGGCCCGCAACGCCTTATTTCCCCGTTCGCAGGAACCGATCTCTGTGAGTACTGGAACTACAAGTAAAGAGACTACGAACTATCCATTTGGAACCTACAAACCCAGAACATTTGCCTACTGTATAACCTGGTGGCCTAGCGAAAACGTTATTGGTCTTGTGATAAGTCTGTTGAGATATATATACCTTATTTTTACATAAAGAATCGTATTTTTATATATATCCAAGTCTGGTGTCCGTTTCTGGGGGGATTAATGTATTTACTGTGTGTACAATTGTAAGTGCTTAACCAACAACGCCTGAGGAATCGCCTTGGCTGCTCACGCCACGCACCTAGAGGGTGAGCAAGGGTCATTCGCGAGGGGTTATCCTGCGCCCTGACGTGGAGGAGAGGGTTCCTGCTTGACACAAGGGCAACCTTGCGCCAACCAGAGATCCCCGACTCTAACATTGTTGGCAGCGGTTGGGATTTCGGATTTGCACTTGTGATTTGCATACAGTGAATTATTAATCACCAGATAGTGAGAGCAGACCAAATAACGCAGCCACAGGTTTTCATTTTTGGAACTTTGTTGAGACATCTGCCATTACTGCAACCATGCCTGGCTCACACTCCGCTGGAAGAGCACTCTCTGTGATTTCTGGAATAGAGGAGGTGGATTGGGAGAGACTGGAAGGCTACACGACGGAGCAATTGAAAGGCTACAGTGTAAAATTCAGAGTTCCCCATGCTGGATTCAGGAAGAAGAACCAGTACCTCAAGGCGTTGAGAGCCTGGAAGGAGTCACGAGACCCACGGAATGCGGGGGACATCGTTCCACCCGACAACCTTGAGGAGCCCAGCAGAGTCCGGTCGCCAGAGGAGCTGGCAGACAGGGCAGCCGACAGGGCACATGCAATGGAGATGGCAAAGTTGGCAGGACAAATGGAAATGGAAAAGCAGAAGTTGGCCCTGGAGGCACAACAACGCCAAATGGATCATGATATCAGATTGAAGGAGTTGGAGCTGAAGGCGAAAAGTTTGGACACCACTCCTTCTGGTGGCAGCACTCCACCAGCGCAGGTAGAGTCCAAGGTGTACATCCCCAAAGATGTAGTAAAGGAGTATTTCAGAAAGGATGACATAGGGCAGTGGTTTAGGGCCTACGAGGTGGCCATGTCCTCACACCGGGTCCCTGAGAAAGACTGGGGAGCGGGGTTGTGGGGAAGGTTCCTTGCTGAAGGGCGTGACACACTGTTAGATTTACCCTTAGATCTCCAAACCTCATACCCCCATATGAAGGAAGCGCTAATGACCAGGTATGGGTTAACTCCGGAGCTATATCGACAGAGGTTCAGGGAGACCAAGAAGATCCCTGAGAGTACGTATGTGGAATATGTGACCTTTTTCTGCAGAGCGCTGGATGGTTGGGTGAAGGGTAGCAAAGTGAACGATTATCAAGGGCTGCTTGATTTAATTGCATGGGAGCACTTGTCCAGTCAATGTTTTCCTGAGCTACGCCAGCACCTGATTGATAGCAAGCTGTCCAACCCGAGGAAGCTTGCTGAGGAGGCGGACCGCTGGCTCAGCACCAGGGTCCACAAGGGTCAAGTGGGAGATTCCGCCAAAGGTGGGCAGGGTCCCCAGCAGAAGAGTGGGGGGGACAAGGGTAAACAGACGGGGTTCCAAAAAGGCCCCCAAAGTAATTCCCAAGGGAACCAGCAGAAGGGTTCTCAGCCTCCCCCAACCCCGCAGCAGAACGGGGCCCCGACAGGTAGACCTGTTCCAAAGGGGCCCTTCAATTGTTATAAGTGTGGTGATCCGGGTCACATTGCCTCTGATCCTAAGTGTCGCCTGTTTGGTAAGACCGCACCCACTGGTGCTCCCCCCCGGCAAGTAGCTAGTGTTAACTTTGGGGAGGAAGTAGCAGTCCAGGAGGGTGGGGGTCCCGGGCAGATGACCCTAGTCTCGCTAGGAGACAGTGAGATGGTCCCTGTAACCTACCTACCCTCTAACACTAAGAAATATGGGCAGGTGGTGACCATCAATGGAAAGAAGGTTGAGGCTCTTAGAGATACAGGAGCCAGCGTGACCTCGGTGAGGCAACACCTGGTGTCTCAAGAGCAGATTGTACCCAATGCCTACTGTAGGGTTGTCAATGCTGACAACGTAGAGAGTCGTTGTCCAATGGCTCAAGTTCCCTTTGAGTGGGGGGAGGTCTCTGGTACTCTACAAGTCGCTGTGAGAACTGACATGCCTGTAGACTGTCTGCTAGGGAACGACCTGGAGAGTTCCCCTTGGGAAAAGGTGGAGAAGACCACGCATCTGAGGATGGTGGGTCTACCCGACTGGGCGTGCGTGACCACCCGGTCCATGGCAGCCGGTAGGGGTGTTGAGAGGGTCCTGGAGCCTGAGGGAGAGGTCCAGGAACCGGCCTTAGGGAGAAGGCGCAGGAGGCGCGGGAAACCGGCCCCCGAAGTTCCCACGGCCCAGGAGGAAGTAGACCCTGAGGGGGATGCTCTGGAGCCTACCGGGGAACAGATTGCCGAACTGGGAGACTTGCCTGAGCTGACCCATTGGCAGCAAGAAGGAGGTCCCTCCAGGGAGGAATTCTGCAGGGAGCAGAAAGAATGCCCTTCTCTCGTGGGTATGCGGCAACAGGCTGCAGACCAGGCCAATGGTGTTCAGGCCAAAACACACTACGTGTACTGGGAGAGTGACCTCCTGTATTCCGAGCCTAAGGCTGCTGAACCTGGGTCAGCCCGTGTGCTGGTGGTACCCCAGAAGTTCAGAACCTTCCTACTGGGGCTGGCTCACGATGTGCCTTTAGCAGGACATTTGGGGATGGACAAGACCTATGACAGGCTTGTCACCCACTTTTACTGGCCCCAAATGCATAAGAATTCAGATTCCTACTGCCGAACCTGTCAGACTTGCCAGGCAAGTGGTAAGAGCGGAGGGAAGCACAAGGCTCCTCTGCAACCTTTCCCTGTGGTCGGTACGCCATTCCAACGAGTGGGTATTGATATTGTGGGGCCTCTGGACCCCAAGACAGCCCTGGGCAACAGGTTCATCCTGGTCTTGGTGGACCATGCCACCCGGTACCCTGAAGCCATCCCTCTGAGGACAGTGACGGCCCCCGTGGTGGGACGGGCACTGATGGGAATTTTCTCCCGAGTGGGATTCCCTCTAGAGGTGGTGAGCGACAGGGGGACCAATTTCATATCCACATATATGAAATCCCTGTGGAAGGAGTGTGGGGTAACTTACAAGTTCACCACTCCTTACCACCCCCAAGGAAATGGGTTGGTTGAGAGATTCAACCGAACCCTCAAAGGCATGATCATGGGCCTGGACGGTCCAATGAGGCGTAAGTGGGACGTCCTCTTGCCATGCCTGCTCTTCGCTTACCGAGAGGTGCCGCAGAAGTCTCTAGGGTTCAGCCCCTTTGAGCTTCTGTATGGTCACCCGGTAAGAGGACCTCTGAGTTTGGTAAAGGAAGGCTGGGAGCAATCTCCCAGGAAACCTCCCCAGAATGTATATCGTTACATGCTGGCCTTCCGAAACCAGACTCGGCGTTTCAGGCAACTTGCTGAGGCAAATCTGGAAGCCAGCCAGGAGGAGATGAAGCGGTGGTACGACCGGAATGCCACTCTGGTAGAGCTTCAACCTGGACAAAAGGTGTGGGTCTTGGCCCCAGTGGAGCCGTGTGCACTTCAGGATAAGTGGACCGGTCCATTTGAGGTTGTGGAGCGCAAAAGTCCTATCACCTACTTGGTGGACATGCAGACTCCCAGGAACCCTTTGAGGGTCCTACATGTTAACCGCCTTAAGCCCCACTTAGAGAGGACCGAAGTGGGCATGCTGCTGGCCACTGATGATGGAATGGAAGAGGAGACCGAGCCTCTTCCTGACCTCTTAGTGGCCTCTGAGAAAGATGGGTCAGTGGATGGAGTTAACCTCTCACCCACCCTGACGCCCGAACAACAGGAAGATTGCCGCCACTTGCTGGGACAGTTTTCCGACCGCTTCTCCCTGGTTCCTGGTGTCACAGATTGGTGCGTCCATGATGTGGACACAGGAGACAGCTTACCTGTAAAGCACAAGGCTTACAGGGTAACTGACAGGGTCAGAGCTTGCATTAAGGAGGAGGTCTCCAAAATGCTTGCGCTAGGGGTGGTTGAGTCCTCCAGCAGTCCTTGGTCCAGCCCCGTGGTCTTGGTCCCAAAGGCTGCTGCGCCGGGAGCCACACCTGAACTCCGGTTCTGTGTGGACTACAGAGGACTCAATTCAGTCACGAAGACTGACGCGCACCCCATCCCCAGAGCTGATGAGCTCATTGATCGGCTGGGGGCTGCCCGGTTCCTCAGTACGTTTGATTTAACGTCTGGGTACTGGCAGATCGCCTTGACCGATGGGGCCAAAGAGAGGTCAGCATTCTCTACACCAGATGGGCACTTCCAGTTCCGAGTCATGCCATTTGGGATGAAGAATGCCCCTGCCACCTTTCAGAGGTTGGTCAACCAGGTACTGGTTGGGCTGGATGCGTTCAGTGCCGCCTACCTGGATGACATCGCGGTGTTCAGTGCCACCTGGCCTGAACACCTGCGCCACCTCTGGGAAGTGTTGATGGCGCTGCGCCGAGCAGGCCTCACGATCAAGGCAAGCAAGTGCCAGATCGGGCAGGGTTCCGTGGTGTACTTGGGACACCAAGTGGGGAGTGGCAAGGTGGCACCCTTGCAACCCAAAATTGAGACCATCCTGGCTTGGGAACCCCCCAAGACGCAGACCGCAGTGAGGGCCTTCCTGGGGCTCACTGGGTACTACAGGAGGTTTGTCAAGGGCTATGGAACGATCGTTGCCCCCTTGACAGAGCTGACTTCGAAGAAGCAGCCCAGGAACGTGATTTGGACTGACACCTGTCAGAAAGCTTTCGACACCCTGAAGACGGCCATGTGCACGGCGCCCGTGCTCTTGGCCCCTGACTTCTCCAAGGAATTCCTAGTCCAGACAGACGCTTCAGAGCATGGTGTAGGGGCTGTTCTTTCACAGATGACTGAGGAGGGCTGGGACCAACCCGTAGCCTTCATCAGTAGGAGGTTACTTCCCCGGGAAAGTAGGTGGAGTGCAATTGAGCGAGAAGCATTTGCTGTGGTCTGGGCGCTGAAGAAGCTAAGACCCTACTTGTTTGGGTCTCACTTCCGGGTTCAGACGGACCACAGGCCCCTCAGATGGTTGATGCAAATGAGGGGTGAAAACCCGAAGCTGTTGAGGTGGTCCATCTCCCTACAGGGTATGGACTTTACGGTGGAACACCGTCCTGGTACAGATCACGCCAACGCTGACGGTCTGTCCAGGTATTTCCGCCTTAGTGACGAGGAACCCCCTGGGCAAGGGTAGTTCTCCCCACATTTCAGCTGGAGGGGACACGTGTTAGACCTGGCACCTTGGCGTGAGTTTCCCGCCCACTTTTTGATGGTGTGCCTCGACTGTTTTGCTGGTGTTGTCCGCTCAGGGCACTGCGCCACGGCTAATCCGTGCCGCAGTGCAAGTGCTCCCTAGGTAAAGTGTACCTGTAATTGATGTCCATGATTGGGTTATTGGATTCACTGTCAGTCCCCAGTAAAGTGCACCAGGGGTGCCAGGGCTTGTGAATGCCAATGCTGCTGGTGGGCTTGCAGCGCTGGTTACGCCACCCACGGAAGCGGCCTTGTAAAGTGTGTCTAGGGCCCGCCACCGCAGACCCTGTGCGCGGTCCGGGACCGTCGCGCTGACTGCGCAAGTGCCCCCACTTGCCAGTCCCTAAACCTTCCCTTACCTACATATTAGCCACCCCTCTGGTAGGCCCAAGGGCAGGGTGCATTGTAGGCATAAGGTAGGACATGCCCTGATGTGTGTGGCATGTCTTAATAGTGAATTACAGCCATTTTCGTTCTTCACTATTGAAGGCTACCTGCTCTCCATAGGCCAGAATGGGCTGCTGGGATCACGCCAACGCTGTGACCCCAGTGGACTCAGAGAGCATGGTAGAAGTGTCAAGTTTAGTATGCCTGAACTCAGGATGATAAAATACTTCTTGTAGTCAAGTTTATTTTAATATCCTGGGTTTGTAAATACTACTTTTAGAAAGTTAGTATTTACTGACCTGACCATCTCAGTCCGCCTCTGCTGTATGTGTGTGTGTTCTGCCCAGCAACAGTAAGGAGCAGGGTTGGGGAATCCCCAGAGACAGGTTGGCTGCCAGGTGGGGGGTAGAGAGATTACACCTGGATGGGTGGGAGGAGTACACCTTGACTCTTGAATAGACCTGTGCTCTGCCACCACAAAGCCGGCGCCACCCCCTGTGGGGCGGCTGATGTCTCTGCCCTGCTGCTGAAAGGAAAGAGCAGAGTCACCATAACAAAGTGCTCCAGAACTGGACTGAGCCAGGCCTAGGCCCCCTGGCGCTACAGAACAAAAGAATCATGGTATAAAAGTAGGAGCCTGGCTCCTAAGAAATCAGAATCCTGTTTACCACAAAGGACCTCTGCCCGACTAGAAGGAGAAGAAGACGCCGGAGGAGCTGGCCTGCTGCTTGCCTTGCTGAGAGAGGAGAGGAAGAGACTTACTGAAAAGACTTTGCTACTTTGTGCTTGAACATTCTCCAAGGGCTTGATCTGAGCTTGCCCCCTGAACTGAACCCCAGGAAAAGTGGGTTCTCTGTGCTTCTTGCTCGTCCTCCAATTCGAGCCGTGTGTGCATCCCGCTGGAAAAGAGACTGCGCCCCTCATCGCCCCTCCTAGGGCCGTGACACTCAGAAGCTCGCCTGCCTCAATCCCGTGAGAGCCCCGCTCCGTCCCGAGCCGCTCTCTGTCCCCGGGCCAGGCCGCCTGCATCCCTGTCACCGCCTGCTACTGGAGCGCGCTGAACGCGCTATCACCCCTCCTGCCGGAAGCCGTCCGACGACTGTGATCCCCGCCGGGTCATCCAGCTGCACTGACTGTGCCCTGTGACCCCGCTTCGCTATCCTCGGACATCTCAGGCCGCGCCGCCCCCGCTGTGGAGACCCTCCTGCACCGCCGTGCTAAAGGGTCGCGGGCCGCGCCTGCCTACTTGCCCACACCTGCTGATTGAGGACCCAAGAACACTTCCCAAGCCGAGAGTCGCACCGACCTGTGCCGACTCTCCTCATCACAAAAGAAGTTCCAGTATCGGGCTCGGGGCCCGCAACGCCTTATTTCCCCGTTCGCAGGAACCGATCTCTGTGAGTACTGGAACTACAAGTAAAGAGACTACGAACTATCCATTTGGAACCTACAAACCCAGAACATTTGCCTACTGTATAACCTGGTGGCCTAGCGAAAACGTTATTGGTCTTGTGATAAGTCTGTTGAGATATATATACCTTATTTTTACATAAAGAATCGTATTTTTATATATATCCAAGTCTGGTGTCCGTTTCTGGGGGGATTAATGTATTTACTGTGTGTACAATTGTAAGTGCTTAACCAACAACGCCTGAGGAATCGCCTTGGCTGCTCACGCCACGCACCTAGAGGGTGAGCAAGGGTCATTCGCGAGGGGTTATCCTGCGCCCTGACGTGGAGGAGAGGGTTCCTGCTTGACACAAGGGCAACCTTGCGCCAACCAGAGATCCCCGACTCTAACAACGGGCCTGCACACCCCACGCATCAGGAACTACCGGGACACATACATTCCCCCATGCATTCCTATGGGAGGGCAGGCCAACCTCACAACACGCACGCACTTTACCCTGGGACACAGCGGTAAAGTGCGCCGAAGTCAATAAAATCACTAAACCAAGTCACAATATTAAGCAAAAAGTTTCGGGGTGAACCGGCCAGAAGGGCCAAGTCCAACACAACCCCCTTCCAGCCAAAACGCAGGGTAGACCAATCACCACCGTGATGGACTTCCCTGCTTGGGGCGATAGAACACGGACGCGGGCCCGCCACTGCCGGGACACCCTCCTGTTCTACGCCACGGTGAACCCATGGGGTTTCTTCTCAAACCACTCTCCGGACCAACTGGGCTACCCCACTGGTACTCCCAAGCTGTCCGCGGCCAAGACCAGGCCCTAGGCCACCCAGGTGCCACTGGTCCTTGCCTAACCACAGAGTGGGGGGTAGTAACCCCTGGCACATAGCAGCCATTCTCCACTCTACCCCTCATCAGGGCAGTTCTAAACTGCCACTGATCCTCCAGCCTAGGGCCCGTACCCTCAGGCTGACCAAAAGTCGCGGGTGAGGCTCTCCTCCCCCTACCTCTTCTCCTAGGGTTCCGCCCTCTCTTCCTCTGAGAGGCGACCCCGTAACATAACTCACCAACCAGCTCAGGACCCTTCCCTGAGAACTGGTCTCCAAACCTAGGGTTTAACCCCTCAGGTTGCACCGGGGTCAGAGGTGGGCTCTCCCACCCTCTGCACCCCCTTCCAGAGTCCTGCTCCCTACCAACTGGGGCGGTACCTCTGGAAGAAGAACCGGTCAGGACACTTGTTACAGTAGTCCTACCCTTCAGGTCAGGCTGCTCCTGAACCTGGCCTCCCAACCTCTGGTCTAGAACCTTCGGTGGAATAATTGCCTGGCACTCCAGGACTTCTGGGGATTTACACACCATCCCCCCGAGAGTAACATATGCCTCATATGTTGCATGACCGTCTGCCTGGCGCAGATCTCCCGTCCCCTGTCCACCTGACAGTGCGCGAAGATCCCCCAGGCCAGACGTGTAGTCGCCATGGTCACTTCTAGGGGACTCAGCCCTCCCGGCTGGTCTCTGACCCACTGGCTCCTCCACCGGGGAACACAGCCCCATGCCACTCCTCTCGCTGGACTTCTGTACCCTCCCTACTGGAGCGGTACTGCCAGACTCTAGAACCACAGGAGCCCTGCTTACAGGCGCTCCAGGTCCTCTACTCACTAGGTGATCCTCCTCAAATGTGCTAACAGGACAGCCTAGGTCCCCAACTTGGTGTTCCCTCATGAAACCACCCAAGTCCCGAGGCAGGGTTTCGTACGTCTGGGGACCCTCGGTCACCCACTTACTCCCGCTCCACTGAGCCAGGCCGTAAGCCCCTACACCCTCCTCGCTATCCTGGGACCTAGCTGGGCTACATGGAGCCTCTTCCACCACGCTGGGCTGGAAGGTACCTGAACCACAACTTGAGTCACTAGTGTGGGAAGAACTATCCCATTCCTCATCATAACTGGGGGCCTGTTCCCATCGGTCTGCTTCCGTTGCCAGCTCCCACGGATCAGTGTGCCCCCATGCTAACAGGTGTTGGCGCAACTCGGGATAAAAACTACGGGATAGCTGCTCTCTGATGAGCAGATCATACAGTTTTTCAAAATCCTCCTTCGTGCTAACCCATACCCACTCAAACAGTGCATCCTCGCATTCCTCCACAAACTTCTCCCAAGACTGGTGAGGCAGCTTCTTCCTGCCCCTGAGCTTCAACCTACATTCCTCCTCCCGGGAACTAGGTACCATACTGGGGGAACTGGGAATGGGACTCTCTGCACTGGTCTCTCTATTGCTGCCACCACTGGACTCAACCCTCCCTGGGGAGCCCAGAAAACTACCACTGCGCTCTGGGGACAACTTACCCTCTAGAGCTAATCTCTCCCTGGCGAAGGCCCTCTCAGCCTCCGCCATCCTCTCCTGCGCTAAGACCCTCTCGGTCTCCAGCTTTTTCTCGGCCATAGTCAGCTGCGCCATCCCCCGGGCATGCTCCAACCTGAGCTTCTCCATGGCCAGCTGATGCTCCCTCTCTTCCCTCCTATCTACCCACTCCTCTGGGGACAGGGAAAGGGATGGGGTGCTGCTCCTGACACTGGACCCAGCAAGGGACTCCCTATCTACGGGGTCTCCACTCTCTACTGGCGTCCCTGTCAGGTAATCCTCCTCCTCTTCAGATTCCTCAGGGCTCCCCTCAGACCCACCACCCTCTCGGCGTGCGGCCCGGGCCCTATCTTCCTCGCTGCGCTCTCGCTCCCACTCCTCCTTTTGCCAAAGGATCAGGTTGTCCCTCAGTTTGGACTGGGTATCTGACTCACCCACCTCTATGTCCCTCTCCTCACAGAACCCTACCAGCTCCAACCTACTGTACCTAAACAGACTACAGAAGTTAAAAGCAGGCTCCATTTTGGCAGACGTTCCTGAGAAGAGTTCAACACAAGGAACCTGGGGGTCGGAGCTACACAGGAGTACACAATTCACACAAGGTTTCAGTGAGCTCTCTATCCTGGAGAACTCACACTCACTGTCTAGTGCCCCACACACCATCCACACACAACCCTCCCCTCGGACTGGTAAGGCAGTTTCTACCACCCCTGATCCCTCAACCTGACCACCACGTGACACAGGTACCAAACTCTGGGCGCAGGGCGGGGGACAAATGTACTGGACACAATTACACAATGATACCTACAGGAGAAGAAATAAAGGAACTTCAAAACAATAATCCCTAAAATGTGATTATCTAATGCAGAGTTTTGTGGTGTAGCCAGTCGCTGCTGCGGTACAGCGCAAACGCAAGTCCAAATCCCGCCGCTGATCACCATGGTTAGACCTGGCGATTTCTGGTTGGCTAAGGCTTGCGCCAAAGCCAGGCAGAAACCACCACTCTAGTCAGGGCAAGGAAGTTACACGCCAAAGATAACCCCTGCTCACCCCCTTGGTAGCTTGGCACGAGCAGTCAGGCTTATCTCTGAGGCGATGTGTAAAGCGTTTGCGCGCGCACCCAGCAACAACACCCAAGGCCCACCACAAAGGAAACTCCACACAAGGTATTCTATAAAAATAACCTTTGTATTATACACAACACATTAGATAAAAACACACACTTTACAATGTGCCAACAGGCACGGGCAGAATTTACAAGGGATTATGTACAAGACAGGGCCACCTGGACCACCGTCAGGAATTAGCACTTTTTAGATATTTAGCACACAAAATATATAAAATCACTGTAGCACAAAAATAATCTGTATAGCACACAACCAGTACTTACTGGTATCGGGGAAGTACCACCTACGTAACCCTAACTACTTTAGGAGACTGTCACGCAGGGAACTAGAACCTCACTAGCACCACCTGTACTAGGAGAAAGCAACAACCACCTACGTATCACAATACCTGTAGGGGTAATAGAACGTTACACATGATGCCTAAAACATTCAGAGGTGTAGAGCAATGGCACATGACGCATCAAAACACATTCAGAGGTGCACGGAAGGAACACACATGATGCATAAAACATTCAGAGGTGTAAAAGCAATGGCACATGATGCATCAACACACATTCAGAGGTGCAAGTAGGAACAATTGCGCAAGACTCCACATGAGCCACCACCTGTGGCAGTCCCTGGGCCAACTGGCCTGGAAGGGGCTAGGACGCCCTGCGCTTAGTCAAGCTGCGCCAGCTGCGCAGACTAAAACAAGAATGGTCCCCCACCTAAACGTGGCAGCTGCCCACTAAGTGCTGGGCAGCTGGAAAACGAACTTCAGGCACTCTGCGTGCCTCTGGAGCCCTCTCTGGGCTCTGTTCACTCAGAAAATGTCCCCTAGAGCCCTCGTGGCTCGGAACAGTCGTGCTCCCCCTCGTTGGAGCGCTCCGGGCGCTCGGAACACCAGACAATGCCCTCTAGAGCCCTCGTGGCTCTGCACAACGTTGGAGCCTCACTGGGCTCAAACAACAATGCCCCGGGAGCCTTCACGGCTCTGAAACAACATGCCCCCGAGGTCGGAGCGTTCCCTGCGCTCTTCGTTGGAGTCCCTCTCAGGGACTCGAGACACCACAATGCCTCCGTTCGTTGGAGTCCCACACGGGGGACTCTTTACACACAGTGCCCCCCTAGAGCCTCACGGGGCTCGAGAAATGCTGTGGCGACCGTTGGAGCCTCACGGGGCTCGATCACTGCCCCCGCACCCCCAGCATATGCGCGGAGTCCCCCAGCCCTTCTAAACACTCACCGGGCTGCTCGGGGACTCCCGCGTCGTCTCCGCTCTCCACGTCGGGGCTTCCAGTCACGCGGAGGGGCAGGCACCGACAATGTGCCTCGCGCCCCTCCGCACCAGCTCCACTCGCACTCCTTTCCTCCGTCCAGCGCGGGGTAGGCTCCCGCCTGGATCTTCGCTGCACAGGAGCGCGGGGTAGGCTCCCGTCCGCTTCCTGACTTCAAGACGAGGCTTCCGTCCCGCGGCACGCCCCCAGGCCTCCCTGACTTCCGGTTACGAACCGGGCTGCAGCGGTGATCTCGGTGATTAGAGGGGTGGGCTCCCTCCGTAAATGCAATCCTCGGCGGGGTAGGCACCCGCCGCAACCATAAGCAAATAAGCGGGGTGGGCACCCGCAAGCTGAATCAAAGCGCTTCACAGCGCTACAAAGTGAGCCAGCGCTCGCAGCGCTACAAGGCTCGTAAAAGCGCTCCCAGCGCTATAAAGATAGCAAGCCCAGGGAAACAGCGTGCACAGCGCTCCAAAGTCCAGGAAGCGCTCCCAGGTGCTATAAGCAATGTCCAGCAACCAAAAAGGTCCTTCAGAGAGCAGGGGGCAAAGGCTGGGCCCAGAGCCAGCTCACAGGGCCCTCCAGCAGGGAGGCAGTCCCCAGTGGCGGTCTCTCCTGGCGCCCAGCAGCAGCAGGCCCCCCCTCAAGTGGATCCTGGAAGAGAACACATGTAAGGGGACACAGCCCCTTTTTATACAGTATAAGGCTTTGTCTAAGGTGCAGGGAAGGGGCGAACCAGTTCCAACAGGTTCCTGAGCACTTTGTTTTGCTCAGCCCCTCTCCCTATTCACTGGCAGGGCTAGGGTCATTAGACGCACCACAGGGGCCGGCGCCAGCATTGTGTGGGGGAAGCCCTGTCCTATTCAGGACCCAGGTACACTCCTCCCCAGCCATCAACATGCTAACTCCCCATTCACCACTGGGTGACTCCTCCTGACTCTGGGGAATTCCCTAGTCCGTCACCTGACCTCACCAGCCAATCGCCAGACAAGCCACACATTTCAGACTGCACACTGAAGCGCCCACTTCTAGAAGTGGCACTTCCACACCAGGTACATGCACGCCGCACACATCAACGCGCAGCATTCACTCACACGAGTCCGCACATACCAAACACGGGCCTGCACACCCCACGCATCAGGAACTACCGGGACACATACATTCCCCCATGCATTCCTATGGGAGGGCAGGCCAACCTCACAACACGCACGCACTTTACCCTGGGACACAGCGGTAAAGTGCGCCGAAGTCAATAAAATCACTAAACCAAGTCACAATATTAAGCAAAAAGTTTCGGGGTGAACCGGCCAGAAGGGCCAAGTCCAACACTGGGCAAAAGACGTTGGGGAGGATCTGCTCCTCGGGGATTAAGTGCCTGAGGACACCGGTGATGCTGGCCCCGGTGTCCCGCAGGGCCTCTATTTGGTGGCCATTGATCTTGACGAGCTGCCCGTATTTCTTCGTGTTGGAGGGCAGGAGGCTACCAGGGACCATCTCCCTATCTCCCAGGGATACTAGGGCCATGGCTGCGGGTTCCCACTCCCCGGTTTCCTCAACCTCCTCCCCCAGAGCTATGTTGGCTATCTGTCTTGCAGGGGTGTTTTGGGTGGCCATGGGGCATTCTGGGTCATTGGCGTAGTGCCCGGGCTTCTGGCAACGGAAACAAGTGACGGTTACCCTGTGTCCCCGTCTCCCGGGGGGTCCGGTTACTGGTGGGGGGGGCGCTGGGAAAGGTGGAGATTGGGTCTTTGGGGGACTAGGCTGGGACTCTCTCTGGCCTCCCTGGTTCCCCCCTCCTCTCTGGCGGGGTGGTCCCTGACTGGCTCGGGGGTATTCTCCTACCATGCCCCGGGTGACCCGGGAGTTGGTCCAGCGGTCTGCTTCCACCGCCAGCTTCCTGGGATCGGTGAGTTTGCTGTCAAGCAGATGCTGGCGTAGTTCCACAAAGCAGTTCACAGCCAGGTGTTCCCACAACAGGAGGTCGGTGAGTTCCTCAAGGGTGGTGACTTTGCTGCCCTTGACCCACCCATCGAAGGCCCGACTAAAAAAGATTACATATTCCACCCAGGTGGTGCCCGGGATTTTCCTGCAGTCCCGGAATCGCTGACGGTACATCTCGGGGGTGAGACCGTACCTTGTGAGTAGAGCCTCTTTCATGTGGCTGTAGGAGGTCTGCAGAGAGAGGGGTAGGTCGAGCAGGGTGTCTCTTCCTTCGCTCAGAAACCGTCCCCACAACCCTGCCCCCCAGTCCTTCTGCGGGACCCGATGGGAGGTCATGGCGACCTCGTAGGCCCTGAACCATTGCTGAATGTCATCGTTTTTATAATATTCCTTGACCACGTCCTTGGGGATGTGGACCTTCTGCTCCGCTGGGGAGGTCGCCTCTCGGCTTCCCGGGGGCCTCCCTTTCTCACTTCTGGCTTTGAGCTCGATTTCTTTCAAGCTGCGTTTGTGCTCTAGTTGGAGCTTCCTTCCTTCGTGTTCCCGTTGGAGCTTCTTCTCTTCTAGCTCGCCTTGCACGCGCATTTGCTCTACTGCTAGCTTTTTCTCCGCTAACTTTAATTCGCCTTCGATTTTGAGTTTAGCTAACTCGAGTTCGTGATTGCGGCTTCTCTCTCTGTCCGCGAGTTCTTCCGGGGATAGACCCCCGTCTGGTACGATGCCTCGCACCTGATTGCTGCTGCTTTCGCCTTGGGGGGGTTCGGCCTCGTCGGGGCGCTCCCCCGTGTCTTCCGGGCGGGAGGCCCCGGCCTCCACCCAGGCTTTCAGTGCTTTTTGCAAATCCTCCTTGGTGTTGAGACCGGTGGTAGCGATTCTAAGTTCTTTGCAGAATTGCTTTAGTTCTTTGTGTGTGTATTCTTCTAGTTGTTCCACCTGGAACACCCTGTTGGCGTTGATTTCTGCGGGGATCATGGCGTTTCCTTCTGCCATCTTTGTTGGTAGTGCGTCCGTCGTTCACGGTACGATCTCTCGGTGATGGGCCCGAATCCCGTCGCTTGCCACCAATGTTAGACGGTGACCTCAGAGGAGCCCGGAAAGGGGGTCCTGACTACCCTGAGACCCACCCTCAAAGTATCGTAGCCGGGCACTGGCGGGAGACGCCTCAGGAGGAGGGATCTCGTATCGAGGATCGTACTTCTGGCACCACGCGACACAGAAACACCACACCGTGCGTTCTTAGGAACCAATCTTTATCAAATAGGTTAGCACTGCAAATATGTACAAGGAGAGCACGGGCTCAATGAGTCTCGGAAGGGGATAGGGGGTAGCGGGACAGTCTCTGTCAAAAAGGTTCAAGGCAAGGATGTACCCGGCGCACAGCTCACAATCCTCGAGCTGGGGGGTAGGCTGGTTGTCGTAGGGTCCGGCGGGACCGGTGGAGTCTGTGGAAGCCGCGAGTCACTCAGCGGGCTCAGGTACAAGTTCGGAGGTCTTACGATCTTCAGGGAGCCGCGAGTCACTCAGCAGGGCTCAGGTACAAGTTCAGAGGTCTTACGATCTTCAGGGAGCCGCGAGTCACTCAGCAGGGCTCAGGTACAAGTTCGGAGGTCTTACGATCTTCAGGGAGCCGCGAGTCACTCAGCAGGGCTCAGGTACAAGTTCGGAGGTCTTACGATCTTCAGGGAGCCGCGAGTCACTCAGCAGGGCTCAGGTGGTTCCAAGTTCCAGGAGCCGCGACCGCGTCAGCAGGCTCTCGTTGTTCCAGCGTCGAATCTGCCGGACAGCCCCAGAGCACCCCTTGTTATAGGTCGACCCCTCTTTGATGTCCGGAGTCTGTGCAGGCAGGGGTCTTGTCACCTGGGGGTCGCTTGTCGGGGTTTCCTGCCATTGTCTTGTGATCTTTTCAGGGCCGGGTCGGGGAGGAGGCCCAGACACCCAGCAGGCGTGGAGCCAGCCCTCAGGGAGGCCGGAGGGCCGATCGAAACCCATCGTCCCAGGGGAGTTCAGAGGTGCAATAGAAACTGCTCCTCCCTCTCTCATCCCCTGGAAGCGTGATGTCCTCCAGCCGGAGTGGCGCCTCTAGGCCCGGGTCGCGCTGGGGCCGGGCGCCATCTTGGTGCATGAAGTGGGCACGTGGACCCGGGGTGGCCGAAGGGAGAGAGGCCATGGACGAGGATGTCCGGGTCGGGTGCGTGTGTTCTGGTGGAAAGGATCGGTTAGGCCGGGGGGATTGGGGCTGCCGGCACCAGGTTAGGTGGTGTGGGGACCAGTAGAGCCATGTTACGAGGCCGGGTCCAACACATAGTGTCCGGTTTGTTGGCAGCCGTAGCATGTTACTGGGGGCCGTGGTCCGGTTCTGGCCGGGGTCGCCCCCCTTCGGGCTAGGCTCGGGGAGAGGGGTTGCTGCGGTGGCCCTCGAGGTGGGCTCCTGGGGGCCCCGGCGGGGGGGTCCCAGTTCCTGTTCGGCCCTCCCCCTCCACCGCGTTGGCGGGGGGGTCCGGTGGGGTTCCTCTGGTACTCCCCCATCGAGTTCCGGGGGACTCGGGTGTTGACCCATCCATCGGCCTCGACGGCGAGTTTTCGTGTGTCGGTCATCTTGCTGTCGAGGAGGTGTTGCCTTAGCTCCACGAAGCAATTGTTGGAGAGATGTTCCCAAACAATGAGGTCGACCAGCTGCCCGTAGGGGGTGACTTTGCTACCCTTGATCCATCCTTCTAGGGCCCGGCTGAAAAAGTCCACATATTCCACCCAGGTAGTACTCGGGATCTTTTTGCAGTCTCTGAACCGCTGGCGGTACATTTCCGCGGTTAACCCGTAGCGGGTGAGCAGGGCCTCCTTCATGTGGTCGTAGGAGGTCATCACCTCCTCCGGCAGCTGGAGCAGTGTGTCTCGACCTTCACTCAGGAACCGACCCCACACGCATCAAAACACATTCAGAGGTGCACGGAAGGAACACACATGATGCATAAAACATTCAGAGGTGTAAAAGCAATGGCACATGATGCATCAACACACATTCAGAGGTGCAAGTAGGAACAATTGCGCAAGACTCCACATGAGCCACCACCTGTGGCAGTCCCTGGGCCAACTGGCCTGGAAGGGGCTAGGACGCATTGCGCTTAGTCAAGCTGCGCCAGCTGCGCAGACTAAAACAAGAATGGTCCCCCACCTAAACGTGGCAGCTGCCCACTAAGTGCTGGGCAGCTGGAAAACGAACTTCAGGCACTCTGCATGCCTCTGGAGCCCTCTCTGGGCTCTGTTCACTCAGAAAATGTCCCCTAGAGCCCTCGTGGCTCGGAACAGTCGTGCTCCCCCTCGTTGGAGCGCTCCGGGCGCTCGGAACACCAGACAATGCCCTCTAGAGCCCTCGTGGCTCTGCACAACGTTGGAGCCTCACTGGGCTCAAACAACAATGCCCCGGGAGCCTTCACGGCTCTGAAACAACATGCCCCCGAGGTCGGAGCGTTCCCTGCGCTCTTCGTTGGAGTCCCTCTCAGGGACTCGAGACACCACAATGCCTCCGTTCGTTGGAGTCCCACACGGGGGACTCTTTACACACAGTGCCCCCCTAGAGCCTCACGGGGCTCGAGAAATGCTGTGGCGACCGTTGGAGCCTCACGGGGCTCGATCACTGCCCCCGCACCCCCAGCATATGCGCGGAGTCCCCCAGCCCTTCTAAACACTCACCGGGCTGCTCGGGGACTCCCGCGTCGTCTCCGCTCTCCACGTCGGGGCTTCCAGTCACGCGGAGGGGCAGGCACCGACAATGTGCCTCGCGCCCCCTCCGCACCAGCTCCACTCGCACTCCTTTCCTCCGTCCAGCGCGGGGTAGGCTCCCGCCTGGATCTTCGCTGCACAGGAGCGCGGGGTAGGCTCCCGTCCGCTTCCTGACTTCAAGACGAGGCTTCCGTCCCGCGGCACGCCCCCAGGCCTGCCTGACTTCCGGTTACGAACCGGGCTGCAGCGGTGATCTCGGTGATTAGAGGGGTGGGCTCCCTCCGTAAATGCAATCCTCGGCGGGGTAGGCACCCGCCGCAACCATAAGCAAATAAGCGGGGTGGGCACCCGCAAGCTGAATCAAAGCGCTTCACAGCGCTACAAAGTGAGCCAGCGCTCGCAGCGCTACAAGGCTCGTAAAAGCGCTCCCAGCGCTATAAAGATAGCAAGCCCAGGGAAACAGCGTGCACAGCGCTCCAAAGTCCAGGAAGCGCTCCCAGGCGCTATAAGCAATGTCCAGCAACCAAAAAGGTCCTTCAGAGAGCAGGGGGCAAAGGCTGGGCCCAGAGCCAGCTCACAGGGCCCTCCAGCAGGGAGGCCGTCCCCAGTGGCGGTCTCTCCTGGCGCCCAGCAGCAGCAGGCCCCCCCTCAAGTGGATCCTGGAAGAGAACACATGTAAGGGGACTCAGCCCCTTTTTATACAGTATAAGGCTTTGTCTAAGGTGCAGGGAAGGGGCGAACCAGTTCCAACAGGTTCCTGAGCACT
Source organism: Triturus cristatus (assembly GCF_964204655.1). Taxonomy (NCBI): domain Eukaryota; kingdom Metazoa; phylum Chordata; class Amphibia; order Caudata; family Salamandridae; genus Triturus; species Triturus cristatus. Next base: position 852,391,106 of record NC_140586.1, on the reverse strand, counting down.
TTGTTTTGCTCTGCCCCTCTCCCTATTCACTGGCAGGGCTAGGGTCATTAGACGCACCACAGGGGCCGGCGCCAGCATTGTGTGGGGGAAGCCCTGTCCTATTCAGGACCCAGGTACACTCCTCCCCAGCCATCAACATGCTAACTCCCCATTCACCACTGGGTGACTCCTCCTGACTCTGGGGAATTCCCTAGTCCGTCACCTGACCTCACCAGCCAATCGCCAGACAAGCCACACATTTCAGACTGCACACTGAAGCGCCCACTTCTAGAAGTGGCACTTCCACACCAGGTACATGCACGCCGCACACATCAACGCGCAGCATTCACTCACACGAGTCTGCACATACCAAACACGGGCCTGCACACCCCACGCATCAGGAACTACCGGGACACATACATTCCCCCATGCATTCCTATGGGAGGGCAGGCCAACCTCACAACACGCACGCACTTTACCCTGGGACACAGCGGTAAAGTGCGCCGAAGTCAATAAAATCACTAAACCAAGTCACAATATTAAGCAAAAAGTTTCGGGGTGAACCGGCCAGAAGGGCCAAGTCCAACACTGGGCAAAAGACGTTGGGGAGGATCTGCTCCTCGGGGATTAAGTGCCTGAGAACACCGGTGATGCTGGCCCCGGTGTCCCGCAGGGCCTCTATTTGGTGGCCATTGATCTTGACGAGCTGCCCGTATTTCTTCGTGTTGGAGGGCAGGAGGCTACCAGGGACCATCTCCCTATCTCCCAGGGATACTAGGGCCATGGCTGCGGGTTCCCACTCCCCGGTTTCCTCAACCTCCTCCCCCAGAGCTATGTTGGCTATCTGTCTTGCAGGGGTGTTTTGGGTGGCCATGGGGCATTCTGGGTCATTGGCGTAGTGCCCGGGCTTCTGGCAACGGAAACAAGTGACGGTTACCCTGTGTCCCCGTCTCCCGGGGGGTCCGGTTACTGGTGGGGGGGGCGCTGGGAAAGGTGGAGATTGGGTCTTTGGGGGACTAGGCTGGGACTCTCTCTGGCCTCCCTGGTTCCCCCCTCCTCTCTGGCGGGGTGGTCCCTGACTGGCTCGGGGGTATTGTCCTACCATGCCCCGGGTGACCCGGGTGTTGGTCCAGCGGTCTGCTTCCACCGCCAGCTTCCTGGGATCAGTGAGTTTGCTGTCAAGCAGATGCTGGCGTAGTTCCACAAAGCAGTTCGCAGCCAGGTGTTCCCACAACAGGAGGTCGGTGAGTTCCTCAAGGGTGGTGACTTTGCTGCCCTTGACCCACCCATCGAAGGCCCGACTAAAAAAGATTACATATTCCACCCAGGTGGTGCCCGGGATTTTCCTGCAGTCCCGGAATCGCAGACGGTACATCTCGGGGGTGAGACCGTACCTTGTGAGTAGAGCCTCTTTCATGTGGCTGTAGGAGGTCTGCAGAGAGAGGGGTAGGTCGAGCAGGGTGTCTCTTCCTTCGCTCAGAAACCGTCCCCACAACCCTGCCCCCCAGTCCTTCTGCGGGACCCGATGGGAGGTCATGGCGACCTCGTAGGCCCTGAACCATTGCTGAATGTCATCGTTTTTATAATATTCCTTGACCACGTCCTTGGGGATGTGGACCTTCTGCTCCGCTGGGGAGGTCGCCTCTCAGCTTCCCGGGGGCCTCCCTTTCTCACTTCTGGCTTTGAGCTCGATTTCTTTCAAGCTGCGTTTGTGCTCTAGTTGGAGCTTCCTTCCTTCGTGTTCCCGTTGAAGCTTCTTCTCTTCTAGCTCGCCTTGCACGCGCATTTGCTCTACTGCTAGCTTTTTCTCCGCTAACTTTAATTCGCCTTCGATTTTGAGTTTAGCTAACTCGAGTTCGTGATTGCGGCTTCTCTCTCTGTCCGCGAGTTCTTCCGGGGATAGACCCCCGTCTGGTACGATGCCTCGCACCTGATTGTTGCTGCTTTCGCCTTGGGGGGGGTTCGGCCTCGTCGGGGCGCTCCCCCGTGTCTTCCGGGCGGGAGGCCCCGGCCTCCACCCAGGCTTTCAGTGCTTTTTGCAAATCCTCCTTGGTGTTGAGACCGGTGGTAGCGATTCTAAGTTCTTTGTAGAATTGCTTTATGTTAGACGGCGACCTCAGAGGAGCCCGGAAGGGGGGTCCTGACTACCCTGAGTCCCACCCGTGTAGTATCGTAGCCGGGCACTGGCGGGAGATTCCCCAGGGGGAGGAATCTCGCAGCTAGGATCGTACTTCTGGCACCACACGACACAGAGAGACCACACTGGGTATTCTCAGAAAACAAGCTTTATCAAATAGGTATCACTGCAAATATGTACAAGGTGAGCACGGGCTCAAGAGTCTCGGAAAGGTAGGGGGTAGCGGGACTGTCTCTGGTAACGGTTCAAAGCAGGGACGTATCCGGCGCACAGCTCACAATCCTCGAGCTGGGGGATACGTGGTCGGAGTCGGGGTCCGGCGGGACCGTGAGAGTCTGGGGGAGCCGCGAGTCACTCAGCGGGCTCAGGTATAGGTTCGGAGGTCTTACGATCTTCAAGGAGCCGCGAGTCACTCAGCAGGGCTCAGGTACAAGTTCGGAGGTCTTACGATCTTCAGGGAGCCGCGAGTCACTCAGCAGGGCTCAGGTACAGGTTCGGAGGTCTTACGATCTTCAGGGAGCCGCGAGTCACTCAGCAGGGCTCAGGTACAAGTTCGGAGGTCTTACGATCTTCAGGGAGCCGCGAGTCACTCAGCAGGGCTCAGGTACAAGTTCGGAGGTCTTACGATCTTCAGGGAGCCGTGAGTCACTCAGCAGGGCTCAGGTAGGTTCAAGTTCCAGGAGCCGCGACCGCGTCGGCAGGCTCTCGTTGTTCCAGCGTCGAATCTGCCGGACAGTCTCAGAGTACCCCTTGTTATAGGTCGACCCCTCTTTGATGTCCGGAGTCTGTGCAGGCAGGGGTCTTGTCACCTGGGGGCCGCTTGTCGGGGTTTCCTGCTATTGTCTTTTGATCCTTTCAGGGCCGGGTCGGGAGGAGTCCCAGACACCCAGCAGGCACGGAGCCAGCCCGCAGGGAGGCCGGAGGGCCGATCGAAACCCATCGTCCCAGGGGAGTTAGAGGTGCGATAGAAACTGCTCCTCCCTCTCTCATCCCCTGGAAGCGTGATGTCCTCCAGCCGGGGTGGCGCCTCGAGGCCCGGGTCGCGCTGGGGCCGGGCGGCCATCTTGTTGCATGGAGTGGGCACGTGGGCCCGGGGTGGCTGAAAGGAGAGAGGCCATGGACGGGGATGTCCGGGGTTGGTGCGGGTGTCCTGGTGGGAAGGGTCGGCTGGGCCGTGTGCTTGGGGTGCAGGTACCAGGTTTCGGTGGTGCGGGGGCACGGAGGGCCATTCTACGAGGCCGGGTCCAACACGCGTCCCCCCCAGCTGAAAGCCGGAGAGAACTGCCCATCACCTTGGGGGGTTCTCTTTGCTGAGGCGGAAGAACCGGGAGAGGCCGTCAGCGTTGGCGTGGTCCGTACCAGGGCGGTGTTCTACGGTGAAGTCCATTCCCTGGAGGGAGATTGACCACCGCAGTAGCTTGGGGTTTTCTCCTCGCATCTGCATGAGCCATCGCAAGGGCCGATGGTCAGTTTGGACTCTGAAATGAGTGCCGAACAGGTAAGGTCGTAGTTTTTTGAGTGCCCAGACCACGGCAAAGGCTTCGCGCTCTATGGTGCTTGTTAGAAATGAGGGGGCTCTGGTTGACGCAGGTGTGAACCCACAACAAGCAGGGACCCTTTACTTCTTGTCAGGGCGAAGGATGACTCCCCAGAATAACCCCTGCTCACCCTCTAGGTGCGTGGCGCGAGCAGTCTAGGCTAAGTCTCAGGCGTACACGGTTAAGCAAATGCAATTACACATACAGTAAACCCCTTGCATGCACCACAAACGGACACCAATCCGGGAGTATATAAAAATAAGCTTTTATGTAGTTTCAGCAGAGTTAAATACAAGGCCCAGTAACGTTGAACTGATGGGGCCACAATTCTTGGAAATACGGTCAAGTTCTCTTGGTTTTACGGAAAGTTCTTTAGGCGGGCACAAGGTAACTGTAGGCCTCAGCGCACTTCGTGCTGAAGCAGCGCCCGGGGAGCACACAGCAGATGACAGGGAAATAAGAACGTTGCGGACCCTGGATCCGATGCGAGCTCGCGGTCGAGTTCGTAAGTACAGTACCTTGTTTCTTGACGCAAAGGCGGGTGCGGGATTTCAGCGGCTCTTCGACAGAAGAGCGAGGCGGCGTCCGGGGCTCCCACACTTCACGATGGGGGTCTGATCTTCAGGCTCACGACAGGAGCGGGGTGTTGCAGGTGGCGGGTGAACAAAGCGGGGCAGCCGGGCACGCCGATGCGTCCGGGCCGTCCGAGGCTTGGAGATGCTCACAAACGCCGATTCCGGCGGGAGGGTGAAGGGGCACAGCGAGCCTCCACGAGCGAGGTGACGGGGCAGCCCAGCACAGCGTAGGGGGAGCGGCTCCGATCGAGCGAGGCTCTTCCCAAGGCGGGGGCGGCTAAGCAGTCCTGGTCACGGCTCAGGGAGGGACTGGGCACGAGGGTCACAGCTCCGGCGAGGGAAAGGACACCACAGTCCAGCAGCAGGCGAGTGAAGATCAGGTAGAGCCCAATGTTCCTGGGGCTCAGTTCAGGGGGCAAGCTCAGTTCCAAGCCCTTGGAGATCGTTTTGGAAAAGCACAAGTTTTGAAAGTAAAAGTAAAGTAAAAGTATTCAGCAACAGTTTCTCTTCTCTCCTTTGGCAGCAAGGTCACCACTGCAGGCCAATCCCCCAGGATAGGGACAGTCTTCCTCCTACAGCTTTCCCGGTGCCTCCTCCTCAGGCAGAGATTCTTCTTGGTCAAAAGCGGATCTAGTTTCTTAGGAGCAGGGCTCCTCCATTTATACCACAAATCTTTTGTTCTCCCAGGCCAGGGGGGCCCTTGCCTAGTTCAGTCCGGTTTCTGAGCACTTTGTTTACGTGATGCAGGCTTCTTCTTTCAGAGTGCAGGGCAGAGTCATCAGACGCTCCACAGGGGGTGGAGCCGGCATCGAGGTAGCGGAGCACTGTCCTATTCAGAGCCTAGGAGCACTCCTCCCACCCATCTACCTGTCGATCGTCCTATTCATACCAGGCTACCTAGCCCTGCCCATCTGGGTTCCCCCAGCCCTGTCACTCACACCAGCCAGACATCAGATACACATCACGCAGAGGCGGCTGAAATAGTTAGGCAAGCAAAGGCCAACTTTCTAAAAGTGACATTTGCAAACCCGGAATATTAAAATAAACCTTGCGAAAAGATGTACCTTATCATTCCGAGTTCAGGCATACTAAACTCGATCTCCTACCATGTTCCCTGGGTCGGTTAGGATCATAGGGTGTAATAATCCAGGCCGCCCATACTGGCCTATGAGAACAGGGTAGCCTTACAGTAGTGAACAACAAAATGGCGGTCATTCACTACCAGGACATGCCACGCATCTAGGCTTGTCCTACCTCAGGCTCACAATGCACCCTGCCCGTGGGCCTACCAGAGGGGTGACTAACATGCAGCTAAGGGAAGGTTTCGGGGACCGGCAAGTGTGGGCACTTGTCGGTCGGCGCGTCAGTACCAGACTGCACGCAGGCTCTGCGACGGCAGACCTTAGACGTATTTTACCGGCCGCTTCCGTGGGTGGCACAACCCGTGCTGCAAGCCCACCAGCGGCGTTTGCCTTTACATGCCCTGGCGCTCCTGGCGCACTCTACTGGGGTCTGATAGTAAATCAAACAATCCAATCATGGAATCCAACCAACACATACAATTTATAAAGGGAGCACTCGCACCGTGACACTGGTTGGCAGTGGCACAGCGCGCTGAGCGGCCAACACCATAAAATCACCTGAGGCACAGCGACAAAAAGAGGAAGGGAGACTCACGCCAAGGTGCCAGGTCTAACACGTGTCCCCTCCAGCTGAAAGGTGGGGAGAACTACCCTACCCCAGGGAGTTCCTCACCACTAAGGCGGAAAAATCTGGACAGACCGTCAGCATTGGCGTGATCTGTACCAGGGCGATGTTCCACCGTGAAATCCATCCCCTGTAGGGAAATGGACCACCTCAACAGCTTTGGATTCTCACCCCTCATATGCATCAACCATCTGAGGGGCCTGTGGTCCGTCTGAACCCGGAAGTGAGACCCAAACAAGTAGGGTCTTAGCTTCTTCAGCGCCCAGACCACAGCAAATGCCTCACGCTCAATAGCACTCCATCTCTGTTCCCGTGGAAGTAACCTCCTGCTAATAAAGGCTACGGGTTGATCTAGGCCCTCCTCATTAATCTGTGAAAGAACAGCCCCCACACCATGCTCTGAAGCGTCTGTCTGAACGATAAACTCTTTGGAGAAGTTGGGAGCCAAGAGCACGGGCGCCGTGCACATAGCAGTTTTCAAGGCCTCAAAAGCTCTCTGACAGGTGTCAGTCCAGATCACCTTCCTGGGCTGCTTCTTCGAAGTCAGCGCTGTCAAGGGGGCAACCAGGTTGCCATACCCCTTGACAAACCTCCTGTAGTACCCGGTGAGACCTAGGAAGGCTCTCACCTCCGTCTGGGTTTTGGGCGCCTCCCAATTCAGGATGGTTTCTATCTTGGGCTGAAGGGGTGCCACCTGGCCACTCCCAACTTGGTGTCCCAAGTACACCACGGAACCCTGCCCGATCTGGCACTTACTCGCCTTGATCGTGAGGCCTGCCTTCCGCAGCGCCATCAACACTTCCCAGAGGTGTCGCAAGTGTTCCTCCCACGTGGAGCTGAACACGGCGATGTCATCCAGGTAGGCTGCACTGAACGAATCCAGCCCAGCCAACACCTGGTTGACCAATCTCTGGAAGGTGGCAGGGGCATTCTTCATCCCAAATGGCATAACCCGGAACTGGTAGTGCCCATCTGGGGTGGAAAATGCTGACCTCTCTTTGGCCCCCTCGGTCAAGGCGATCTGCCAATACCCAGACGTTAGATCAAACGTGCTGAGGTAGTTGGCAGCCCCTAGCCGATCGATGAGCTCATCAGCTCTGGGGATGGGGTGTGCGTCAGTCCTAGTGACTGAATTGAGTCCTCTGTAGTCCACACAGAACCGGAGTTCGGGTGTGGCTCCCGGCGCTGCAGCCTTTGGGACCAAGACCACGGGGCTGGCCCAAGGACTGCTAGAAGACTCAATGACCCCGAGTGCAAACATCTTGGAGACCTCCTCCTTGATGCATGTCCTCACCCTGTCAGTCACCCTGTAGGCCTTGTGCCGTACAGGAGGGCTATCCCCAGTGTCCACATCATGGACGCACCAATCAGTGACACCAGGGACCAGGGAAAACAGATCAGAAAATTGTCCCAGCAACTGGCGACAATCATCCTGTTGCTCAGGGGTCAGGGTGGAAGAGAGGATGACACCATCCACTGACCCATCTTGCTCCTTGGCTGACAGGAGGTCCGGAAGAGGTTCGGTCTCCTCTTCCATCCCCGCATCTGTTGCCAAGAGCATGCCCACTTGGGACCTCTCCAAGTGGGGCTTGAGGCGGTTGACATGTAGGACCCGTAAGGGGTTCCTGGGAGTCTTCAGGTCCACCACGTAGGTAACAGGACTCTTTCGCTCCACCACCTCAAAGGGACCGGTCCACTTATCCTGGAGCGCACACGGCTCCACGGGGGCCAAGACCCATACTTTCTGCCCAGGCTGAAGCTCTACCAGAGTGGCATTCTGGTCGTACCACCGCTTCATCTCCTCCTGGCTGGCTTCCAGATTTGCCTCAGCAAGTTGCCTGAAACGCCTAGTCTGATTCCTGAAGGCCAGCATGTAGCTATATACATTCTGGGGAGGTTTCCTGGGAGATTGCTCCCAGCCTTCCTTGACCAGACTTAGAGGTCCTCTGACGGGGTGACCATACAGAAGCTCAAAGGGACTGAACCCCAGAGACTTCTGTGGCACCTCACGGTAAGCGAAGAGAAGGCATGGTAAGAGGACGTCCCACTTGCGCCTCATGGGTCCTTCTAGGCCCATTATCATGCCTTTGAGGGTTCGGTTGAATCTCTCAACCAACCCGTTTCCTTGGGGGTGGTAAGGTGTGGTGAACTTGTAGGTTACACCACACTCTTGCCAAAGAGATTTCATGTACTTGGACATGAAATTGGTACCTCGGTCAGACACCACCTCTAGAGGGAATCCCACTCGGGAGAAAATTCCCATCAGTGCACGTCCCACCACGGGGGCCGTCACTGTCCTCAGAGGAATGGCTTCCGGGTACCGGGTGGCATGGTCCACCAGGACCAGGATGAACCTATTGCCCATCGCTGTCTTGGGGTCCAGTGGCCCTACAATGTCGATCCCCACTCGCTGGAATGGAGTACCGACCACAGGGAATGGCTGGAGTGGAGCCTTCTGCTTCCTTCCACTCTTTCCACTTGCCTGGCAAGTCTGGCATGTCCTGCAGTGAGTATCCGAACTCCTGCGCATTTGGGGCCAATAAAAGTGGGTGACAAGCCTTTCAAAGGTCTTGTCCTGCCCCAAATGCCCTGCCAATGGCACATCGTGAGCCAGCCCCAGTAGGAAGGCTCTGAAGTCCTGGGGTACCACCAGCGCACGGGCTGACCCAGGCTCAGCAACCTTAGGCTCTGTATATAGGAGGTCGTTCTCCCAGTAAATGAAATGTGATCCTGACTGATCACCTGCGGCCTGGTCTGCAGCCTGCTGCCGCATACCCACGAGAGAAGGGCACTCCTTCTGTGCCTTGCAAAAGTCCTCCCTGGTGGGACCCCCTTCCTGCTGCCAGTGGGTCAGCTCCGGCAGGTCTCCCAGTTCAGCTATCTGCTCCCCTGTAGGCTCCAGGGCATCCCCCTCAAGGTCTGCTTCCTCCTGGACCGTGGGAACTTCAGGGGCCGGCTTCCCACGCCCCTTGCCCCTTCTCTCTGAGGCCGGTTCCTGGGCCTCCCTCTCAGGCTCCAGGACCTCTCGAGTACCTTTACTGGCTGCCATGGACCGTGTGGTCACACACGCCCAATCCGGCATACCCAACATCTCCAGGTGAGCACTCCGCTCCACCTGAGCCCAAGGTGAGCTCTCCAAATCGTTCCCTAGCAAACAGTCTACAGGCATGGCGGGCCTCACAGCTACCTGAAGAGTACCAGAGACCCCCCCCCACTCGAAGGGAACCTGAGCCACCTTGCAGTGCCTCTCTGTGTTGTCAGCGGCAACAACGGGATAGAATGCATTGGGGACCACCTGCTCCTGAGACACCAGGTGACACCTGACAGCGGTCACACTGGCTCCTGTATCTCTAAGAGCTTCCACCCTATGGCCATTTATGGTCACCCACTGCCTGTACTTCTTAGTGTTCTCAGGCAGCTGGGTTGGAGGGACCACTTCACGGTCTCCTAGCGAGACCAGGGACATCTCTGCGGGACCCCACCCACCTTGGACATCCCTCTCCTCCCCCAAGGCTACACTAGTCACCTGCCGGGGTGGGGCACCAGTGGGTGCTGGTTTACCAAACATCGGACACTTCACATCAGAGGCAAAATGCCCCAAATTGTTACACCTGTAACATCTTACGGGCCCCTTCTGAACAGGAGGACCTGTCGGGGCCCCGGTCGGTTTCTGGGGTGGGGGAGGCTGAGAACCCTTCCCTTGGTTCCCGTGGGGATTATTTTGTGGCCCTTTTTGGAACTGCTTCTGTTTACCCCTGTCCCCCCCACTCTTCTGCTGGGGACCCTGCCCACCTTTGGCGGAATCTCCCACGGTACCCTTGTGGACCCTGGTACTGACCCAGCGGTCCGCCTCCTCAGCAAGCTTCCTCGGGTTAGTCAGCTTACTATCGATCAGGTGCTGGCGCAGCTCAGGAAAACAATTACTGGACAAGTGCTCCCATGCCATTAGATCAAGAAGCCCTTGATAATCAGTCACCTTACTACCCTTCACCCAACCATCCAGCGCTCTGCAAAAGAAAGTCACATACTCCACATACGTACTATTGGGAATCTTAGTGCAACCCCTGAACCTCTGTCTATATAACTCAGGGGTCAACCCATACCTAGTCATCAATGCTTCCTTCATATGGGGGTAAGAATTACGAACATCAACAGGTAAATCTAACAGTGTGTCCCGCCCTTCACTCAGGAACCTTCCCCACAACCCCGCTCCCCAATCTTTCTCAGGGACCCGGTGGGAAGACATGGCTACCTCGTAGGCTCTGAACCACTGCCCGATGTCGTCATTCCTGAAGAACTCCTTCACTACATCCTTAGGAATATAAACTCTTGGTTCCGCCGATCCTGGCGGTGTGCTGCCACCAGAGGGATTAAGCTCCAAACTTTTGGCTTTCAGCTCCAGCTCCCTCAGCTTCATGTCATGCTCTAATTGTAGTTTCTTTTCTTCCATGGCTAATCTTTGTTTTTCCATATCCATCTGCCCATGAAGTTTCGCCATTTCCACCTCGTGTGCCCGGGTTGCTGCCCTGTCCGCCAACTCCTCTGGCGACAGGCATCTGCCGAACTCATGGACACTTTCTGGTGGAACCACTTCCACCTGATTCTCTGGTGCCTTTGACTCATACCAGGCCCTCAGCGCCTTTACGAGTTGCTCCTTCTTTTTCAATCCAGTTTGGGCAATCCTGAACTTGGAGCAAAGACCTTTCAAGTCTTCATTGGTACGATCATGAAGTGCGCCTTCCTCCCAATCTATGTCTTCAAATCCAGAGATTACGGAAGCCGCCCTTCCGGCGGAAAGTGAACCAGGCATGGCTCTAACAACGGAGATTCTTGGCAAAACAAAAACAATGCTAGCCTTGTGGCTGTGTTACTGGTCTGCTCTCCCTACGTGGTGATCAGTGATTCACTACACGCAAACCACAAATGCAAATCCGTAAATCCTCACCGCTGCCACCAATGTTAGAAATGAGGGGGCTCTGGTTGACGCAGGTGTGAACCCACAACAAGCAGGGACCCTTTACTTCTTGTCAGGGCGAAGGATGACTCCCCAGAATAACCCCTGCTCACCCTCTAGGTGCGTGGCGCGAGCAGTCTAGGCTAAGTCTCAGGCGTACACGGTTAAGCAAATGCAATTACACATACAGTAAACCCCTTGCATGCACCACAAACGGACACCAATCCGGGAGTATATAAAAATAAGCTTTTATGTAGTTTCAGCAGAGTTAAATACAAGGCCCAGTAACGTTGAACTGATGGGGCCACAATTCTTGGAAATACGGTCAAGTTCTCTTGGTTTTACGGAAAGTTCTTTAGGCGGGCACAAGGTAACTGTAGGCCTCAGCGCACTTCGTGCTGAAGCAGCGCCCGGGGAGCACACAGCAGATGACAGGGAAATAAGAACGTTGCGGACCCTGGATCCGATGCGAGCTCGCGGTCGAGTTCGTAAGTACAGTACCTTGTTTCTTGACGCAAAGGCGGGTGCGGGATTTCAGCGGCTCTTCGACAGAAGAGCGAGGCGGCGTCCGGGGCTCCCACACTTCACGATGGGGGTCTGATCTTCAGGCTCACGACAGGAGCGGGGTGTTGCAGGTGGCGGGTGAACAAAGCGGGGCAGCCGGGCACGCCGATGCGTCCGGGCCGTCCGAGGCTTGGAGATGCTCACAAACGCCGATTCCGGCGGGAGGGTGAAGGGGCACAGCGAGCCTCCACGAGCGAGGTGACGGGGCAGCCCAGCACAGCGTAGGGGGAGCGGCTCCGATCGAGCGAGGCTCTTCCCAAGGCGGGGGCGGCTAAGCAGTCCTGGTCACGGCTCAGGGAGGGACTGGGCACGAGGGTCACAGCTCCGGCGAGGGAAAGGACACCACAGTCCAGCAGCAGGCGAGTGAAGATCAGGTAGAGCCCAATGTTCCTGGGGCTCAGTTCAGGGGGCAAGCTCAGTTCCAAGCCCTTGGAGATCGTTTTGGAAAAGCACAAGTTTTGAAAGTAAAAGTAAAGTAAAAGTATTCAGCAACAGTTTCTCTTCTCTCCTTTGGCAGCAAGGTCACCACTGCAGGCCAATCCCCCAGGATAGGGACAGTCTTCCTCCTACAGCTTTCCCGGTGCCTCCTCCTCAGGCAGAGATTCTTCTTGGTCAAAAGCGGATCTAGTTTCTTAGGAGCAGGGCTCCTCCATTTATACCACAAATCTTTTGTTCTCCCAGGCCAGGGGGGCCCTTGCCTAGTTCAGTCCGGTTTCTGAGCACTTTGTTTACGTGATGCAGGCTTCTTCTTTCAGAGTGCAGGGCAGAGTCATCAGACGCTCCACAGGGGGTGGAGCCGGCATCGAGGTAGCGGAGCACTGTCCTATTCAGAGCCTAGGAGCACTCCTCCCACCCATCTACCTGTCGATCGTCCTATTCATACCAGGCTACCTAGCCCTGCCCATCTGGGTTCCCCCAGCCCTGTCACTCACACCAGCCAGACATCAGATACACATCACGCAGAGGCGGCTGAAATAGTTAGGCAAGCAAAGGCCAACTTTCTAAAAGTGACATTTGCAAACCCGGAATATTAAAATAAACCTTGCGAAAAGATGTACCTTATCATTCCGAGTTCAGGCATACTAAACTCGATCTCCTACCATGTTCCCTGGGTCGGTTAGGATCATAGGGTGTAATAATCCAGGCCGCCCATACTGGCCTATGAGAACAGGGTAGCCTTACAGTAGTGAACAACAAAATGGCGGTCATTCACTACCAGGACATGCCACGCATCTAGGCTTGTCCTACCTCAGGCTCACAATGCACCCTGCCCGTGGGCCTACCAGAGGGGTGACTAACATGCAGCTAAGGGAAGGTTTCGGGGACCGGCAAGTGTGGGCACTTGTCGGTCGGCGCGTCAGTACCAGACTGCACGCAGGCTCTGCGACGGCAGACCTTAGACGTATTTTACCGGCCGCTTCCGTGGGTGGCACAACCCGTGCTGCAAGCCCACCAGCGGCGTTTGCCTTTACATGCCCTGGCGCTCCTGGCGCACTCTACTGGGGTCTGATAGTAAATCAAACAATCCAATCATGGAATCCAACCAACACATACAATTTATAAAGGGAGCACTCGCACCGTGACACTGGTTGGCAGTGGCACAGCGCGCTGAGCGGCCAACACCATAAAATCACCTGAGGCACAGCGACAAAAAGAGGAAGGGAGACTCACGCCAAGGTGCCAGGTCTAACAGTGCTCCACCTCTGTTCTCGGGGCAGCAGCCGCCGACTGAGGAAGGCGACGGGCTGGTCTAGGCCTTGATCATTCACTTGGGACAGGACGGCCCCAATGCCATGCTCGGAGGCATCGGTCTGGACTATGAACTCCTTGGTGTAGTCGGGAGCCTGGAGGACGGGGGCAGTGCACATGGCCTTTTTTAGAGCATCGAAAGCTTCCTGGCAGGCAGCCGTCCACTGCACCTTCTTTGGCTGTTTTTTAGACGTGAGCTCAGTGAGAGGGCCGACCAGGCTGCCATACCCCCGAATGAATCAGCGGTAGTAGCCCGTGAGTCCCAGAAAGGCTCGGACCTCCGTTTGGGTGATGGGTGGTTCCCATGCCAGGATGGCGTCGATCTTTGGCTGTAGAGGGGCGACCTGGCCACTCCCGACTTGGTGCCCCAGGTAGACTACGGATCCTTGCCCGATCTGGCACTTGCTGGCTTTTACGGTGAGGCCTGCCTGGCGCAGGGCGGTTAGCACTCTCCGGAGGTGCTGGAGGTGCTCACTCCACTCTGAACTGAAGACAGCGATGTCGTCCAGATAGGCCGCGCTGAACTGTTCTAGCCCGGCCAGGACCCTATTCACCAGTCTCTGGAAAGTGGCTGGGGCATTTTTCATCCCGAAGGGCATCACGCGGAAGCGGTAGTGCCCATCGGGGGTGGAGAAAGCAGACCGCTCCTTGGCCCCTTCGGTGAGCGCAATCTGCCAGTATCCGCAGGTGAGGTCGAAAGTGCTGAGGAACCGGGCGGCCCCTAGTCGGTCAATGAGCTCGTCGGCTCGTGGAATGGGGTGGGCATCGGCTCGGGTAATGTCATTGAGCCCCCGGTAATCCACGCAGAACCGGAGCTCGGGGGCAACACCGGGGGCTGCTGCCTTCGGAAACAGGACCACGGGGCTGGCCCAGGGACTGTCAGAGGGCTCGATCACCCCCAGGGTCAACATCTTCGAGACTTCAGCTTGAATGCAGGACCAGACCCGGTCAGGAACCCGGTAGGCTCGGTGTCTCACCGGCGGGCTGTCCCCGGTGTCCACATCGTGAACACACCAGTTGGTGACCCGGGGGGTCAGGGAGAAGAGGTCGGAAAATTGTCTGAGGAGCTGGCGGCAGTCCGCTTGTTGCTGGGCAGTGAGGGCTGGGGAGAGGTTCACTCCCTCCACGGAGCCATCCTGCTCCTTGACACACAGGAGGTCCGGGAGGGGATCCGACTCATCTTCGGCCCCGTCATCGGTGGCCAGCAGGAGGCTCAGTTCTGTCCGCACGAAGTGAGGCTTGAGGCGGTTCACGTGCAGGACCCGGAGGGGATCCCGAGGCGACTGGACGTCCACCAAGTAGGTGACTTGACTCTTCCTCTCAACCACTTTGTAGGGCCCAGTCCATCGGTCCTGGAGGGCGCCAGGCTTCACGGGGGCCATGACCCACACCTGCTGGCCCAGCTGGAACTCGACCAGAGTAGCATTCTGGTCGTACCAGCGCTTCATTTCTTCTTGACTCGCCTCCAGGTTGGCCTCGGCCAGTTCTCGGAACCTCCTGGTCTGGTTCCGGAGGGCCAGGACATATTGGAACACATCTCGGGGGGTGGTCTGGGGTGCTGCCTCCCACCCTTCCTTAACCAAACTGAGGGGACCTCGGACGGGGTGCCCATAGAGTAATTCAAACGGGCTGAACCCTAAGGACTTCTGGGGGACCTCCCGGTAAGCGAACAAGAGGCAGGGGAGCAGGACGTCCCACTTACGCCGGAGGGGCTCTTCTAGGCCAGCGATCATCCCTTTCAAAGTCCTATTAAACCTCTCTACTAGGCCGTTCCCTTGGGGATGGTACGGGGTGGTGAACTTATAGGACACCCCACATTGTTGCCACAGGGACGTCATATACCTTGATATAAAATTAGTGCCGCGATCGCTCACGACCTCGCGGGGGAAACCCACCCTGGAAAAGATCCCCATCAGGGCCCGGCCCACCACGGGGGCCGTAATGGTGCGTAGGGGAATAGCCTCCGGATAGCGGGTGGCGTGGTCTACTAGGACCAAGATGAAACGGTGACCTTGGGAGGTGGGGGGGGTCCAGTGGCCCCACGATGTCGATTCCGACTCGTTCGAAGGGGGTACTGACGACCGGGAAGGGTTGGAGGGGAGCCTTGCGCTTCCCCCCACTCTTCCCCCTGGCTTGGCACGTGGGGCAGGACTTGCAGTGTGCCTCTACCGCTGCTTTCATCTTAGGCCAATAAAAATGGGTCACGAGACGGCTGTAGGTCTTGTCCTGACCCAGGTGGCCGGCGAGGGGGACGTCGTGGGCTAAGCCCAGGAGGAAATCTCGGAAGCGGAGGGGTACCACCAGTACCCGTCCGGATGCCAGCTCCACCGACTTCTGCTCACTATACAGGATGTTATTCTCCCAATAGATTCGGTGCGTTCCGGTCTGGTCACCTGCGGCTTGGCCCTCGGCCTGGCGCCGCAGCCCGATCAGGGAAGGACAGGTGGCTTGCTCCCGGCAAAATTCTTCCCGGGTGGGCCCGCCCTCGTGGCGCCAATGGGCCAACTCGGGTAGATCCCCCAACTCGGGGACCGGGGCGGGGTCGGATGGTGCGGGTTCGTCGCTGGCGACGGACCCTTCCGATGGGGGAACGGGAGGACCCTCGGCGGGGACGGTACGGGTTTCTTCGACCGGGGTGCTCTCGACTTCTCTCCGGGGAGTGAGTCGGGCTGTCATAGATCGGGTGGTGGCACACACCCACTCGGGGAGTCCCATCATTCCTAGGTGGGCCTTGCGCTCTACGTGCTTCCAGGGAGAACTCTCCAGGACGTTCCCTAGGAGGCAGTCGACCGGCTGAGAGGTTCTTACGGCCACCTTGAGTTTACCTATCACCCCTCCCCACTCAAATGGCACCAGGGCTACCTGACACATACTTTCCCTATTGTCTGCGGATATTACGGGGCAAAAGACATTGGGGAGGATCTGCTCCTCAGGGACTAGGTGCCTGAGGACACCGGTGATACTGGCCCCGGTGTCCCGCAGGGCCTCTACCTGGTGGCCATTGATCTTGACGAGCTGCCCATATTTCTGTGTGTTGGACGGTAGGAGGCTACCAGGGATCATTTCCCTATCTCCCAGGGATACTAGGGCCATAGCGGCGGGTTCCCACTCCTCGGCTTCCTCAACCTCCTCCCCCAGGGCTACGTTGGCTATCTGTCTCGCAGGGGTGACTTGGGTGGCCATGGGGCACTCTGGGTCATTGGCGTAGTGCCCGGGTTTCTGGCAACGGAAACATGTGACGGTC
This sequence comes from Triturus cristatus, assembly GCF_964204655.1. Lineage (NCBI taxonomy): Eukaryota > Metazoa > Chordata > Amphibia > Caudata > Salamandridae > Triturus > Triturus cristatus. Next base: position 852,374,659 of record NC_140586.1, on the reverse strand, counting down.
ACCCGGTGTCCTCGTCTCCCAGGGGGCCCTGTCAGTGGTGGGGGGGGCGCCGGGAAAGGTGGAGGTGGTGTCTTCGGGGGGCTAGGCTGGGACTCTCTCGGCCCTCCCTGGTTCCCTCCCCCTCTCTGGCGGGGTGGTCCATGACTGGTTCGGGGGTACCCTCCTACCATGCCCCGGGAGACCCGGGTGTTGGTCCAGCGGTCGGCCTCCACAGCCAGCTTCCGGGGATCTGTGAGCTTGCTATCCAGCAGATGTTGACGTAGCTCTATGAAGCAGTTCGCAGCCAGATGTTCCCACAACATGAGATCAGTGAGTTCGGCAAGGGTGGTGACTTTGCTGCCCTTGACCCACCCATCGAAGGCCCGACTAAAAAAGTTTACATACTCCACCCAGGTGGTGCCCGGGATCTTCCTGCAGTCCCGGAACCGTTGGCGGTACATTTCTGGGGTGAGGCCGTATCTTGTGAGGAGAGCCTCTTTCATGTGGCTGTAGGAGGTCTGCAGGGAGAGGGGTAGGTCGAGCAGGGTGTCCCTTCCTTCGCTCAGAAACCGCCCCCACAACCCCGCCCCCCAGTCCTTCTGTGGGATCCGATGGGAGGTCATGGCGACCTCGTAGGCCCGAAACCATTGCTGAATGTCATCGTTTTTATAATATTCCTTGACCACATCCTTGGGGATGTGGACCTTTTGTTCCGATGGGGGGGCCGTCTCTCGGTTTCCCGAGGGCCTCCCGTCCTCATTTCGGGCCTTGAGCTCGAGTTCCTTTAAGCTGCGTTCGTGCTCCAGTTGGAGCTTCCTTCCTTCGTGCTCCCGTTGGAGCTTCTTTTCTTCCAGTTCGCCTTGTACGCGCATTTGCTCTACCGCTAGCTTTTTCTCCGCTAACTTCAATTCGCCCTCGATTTTGAGTTTGGCTAACTCGAGTTCATGACTGCGGCTTCTCTCTCTGTCCGCGAGTTCTTCCGGGGATAGGCCCCCGTCTGGTACAATGCCTCGCACCTGATTGTCGCTGCTTTCACTTGGAGGGGGTTCGGCTTCGTCGGGGCGCTCCCCCGTGCCTTCCGGTCGGGAGGCCCCGGTCTCCACCCAAGTTTTCAGTGCTTTCTGCAAGTCTTCCTTAGTGTTGAGGCCAGTGGTAGCGATTTTAAGTTCTTTGCAAAATTGCTTTAGCTCTTTGTGTGTGTATTCTTCTAGATGCTCCACCTGGAACACTCTGTTGGCGTTGGTTTCTGCGGAGCTCATGGCGCTTCCTTCTGCCATCTTTGTTGGTCGTGCGTCCGTTGTTCACTGTACGATCTCTAGGTGATGGGCCCGAATCCCACCGCTGCCACCAATGTTAGACGGCGACCTCAGAGGAGCCCGGAAGGGGGGTCCTGACTACCCTGAGTCCCACCCGTGTAGTATCGTAGCCGGGCACTGGCGGGAGATTCCCCAGGGGGAGGAATCTTGCAGCTAGGATCGTACTTCTGGCACCACATGACACAGAGAGACCACACTGGGTATTCTCAGAAAACAAGCTTTATCAAATAGGTATCACTGCAAATATGTACAAGGTGAGCACGGGCTCAAGAGTCTCGGAAAGGTAGGGGGTAGCGGGACTGTCTCTGGTAACGGTTCAAAGCAGGGACGTATCCGGCGCACAGCTCACAATCCTCGAGCTGGGGGATACGTGGTCGGAGTCGGGGTCCGGCGGGACCGTGAGAGTCTGGGGGAGCCGCGAGTCACTCAGCGAGCTCAGGTATAGGTTCGGAGGTCTTACGATCTTCAAGGAGCCGCGAGTCACTCAGCAGGGCTCAGGTACAAGTTCGGAGGTCTTACGATCTTCAGGGAGCCGCGAGTCACTCAGCAGGGCTCAGGTACAAGTTCGGAGGTCTTACGATCTTCAGGGAGCCGCGAGTCACTCAGCAGGGCTCAGGTACAAGTTTGGAGGTCTTACGATCTTCAGGGAGCCGCGAGTCACTCAGCAGGGCTCAGGTAGGTTCAAGTTCCAGGAGCCGCGACCGCGTCGGCAGGCTCTCGTTGTTCCAGCGTCGAATCTGCCGGACAGTCTCAGAGCACCCCTTGTTATAGGTCGACCCCTCTTTGATGTCCGGAGTCTGTGCAGGCAGGGCTCTTGTCACCTGGGGGTCGCTTGTCGGGGTTTCCTGCTATTGTCTTTTGATCCTTTCAGGGCCGGGTCGGGAGGAGTCCCAGACACCCAGCAGGCACGGAGCCAGCCCGCAGGGAGGCCGGAGGGCCGATCGAAACCCATCGTCCCAGGGGAGTTAGAGGTGCGATAAAAACTGCTCCTCCCTCTCTCATCCCCTGGAAGCGTGATGTCCTCCAGCCGGGGTGGCGCCTCGAGGCCCGGGTCGCGCTGGGGCCGGGTGGCCATCTTGTTGCATGGAGTGGGCACGTGGGCCCGGGGTGGCCGAAAGGAGAGAGGCCATGGACGGGGATGTCCGGGGTTGGTGCGGGTGTCCTGGTGGGAAGGGTCGGCTGGGCCGTGTGCTTGGGCTGCAGGTACCAGGTTTCGGTGGTGCGGGGGCACGGAGGGCCATTCTACGAGGCCGGGTCCAACACTTTAGTTCTTTGTGTGTGTATTCTTCTAGTTGTTCCACCTGGAACACCCTGTTGGCGTTGATTTCTGCGGGGATCATGGCGTTTCCTTCTGCCATCTTTGTTGGTAGTGCGTCCGTCGTTCACGGTACGATCTCTCGGTGATGGGCCCGAATCCCGTTGCTTGCCACCAATGTTAGACGGTGACCTCAGAGGAGCCCGGAAAGGGGGTCCTGACTACCCTGAGACCCACCCTCAAAGTATCGTAGCCGGGCACTGGCGGGAGACGCTCAGGAGGAGGGATCTCGTATCGAGGATCGTACTTCTGGCACCACGCGACACAGAAACACCACACCGTGCGTTCTTAGGAACCAATCTTTATCAAATAGGTTAGCACTGCAAATATGTACAAGGAGAGCACGGGCTCAATGAGTCTCGGAAGGGGATAGGGGGTAGCGGGACAGTCTCTGTCAAAAAGGTTCAAGGCAAGGAAGTACCCGGCGCACAGCTCACAATCCTCGAGCTGGGGGGTAGGCTGGTTGTCGTAGGGTCTGGCGGGACCGGTGGAGTCTGTGGAAGCCGCGAGTCACTCAGCGGGCTCAGGTACAAGTTCGGAGGTCTTACGATCTTCAGGGAGCCGCGAGTCACTCAGCAGGGCTCAGGTACAAGTTCGGAGGTCTTACGATCTTCAGGGAGCCGCGAGTCACTCAGCAGGGCTCAGGTACAAGTTCGGAGGTCTTACGATCTTCAGGGAGCCGCGAGTCACTCAGCAGGGCTCAGGTACAAGTTCGGAGGTCTTACGATCTTCAGGGAGCCGCGAGTCACTCAGCAGGGCTCAGGTGGTTCCAAGTTCCAGGAGCCGCGACCGCGTCAGCAGGCTCTCGTTGTTCCAGCGTCGAATCTGCCGGACAGCCCCAGAGCACCCCTTGTTATAGGTCGACCCCTCTTTGATGTCCGGAGTCTGTGCAGGCAGGGGTCTTGTCACCTGGGGGTCGCTTGTCGGGGTTTCCTGCCATTGTCTTGTGATCTTTTCAGGGCCGGGTCGGGGAGGAGGCCCAGACACCCAGCAGGCGGGGAGCCAGCCCTCAGGGAGGCCGGAGGGCCGATCGAAACCCATCGTCCCAGGGGAGTTCAGAGGTGCGATAGAAACTGCTCCTCCCTCTCTCATCCCCTGGAAGCGTGATGTCCTCCAGCCGGAGTGGCGCCTCTAGGCCCGGGTCGCGCTGGGGCCGGGCGGCCATCTTGGTGCATGAAGTGGGCACGTGGACCCGGGGTGGCCGAAGGGAGAGAGGCCATGGACGAGGATGTACGGGTCGGGTGCGTGTGTTCTGGTGGAAAGGATCGGTTAGGCCGGGGGGATTGGGGCTGCCGGCACCAGGTTAGGTGGTGTGGGGACCAGTAGAGCCATGTTACGAGGCCGGGTCCAACACATAGTGTCCGGTTTGTTGGCAGCCGTAGCATGTTACTGGGGGCCGTGGTCCGGTTCTGGCCGGGGTCGCCCCCCTTCGGGCTAGGCTCGGGGAGAGGGGTTGCTGCGGTGGCCCTCGAGGTGGGCTCCTGGGGGCCCCGGCGGGGGGGTCCCGGTTCCTGTTCGGCCCTCCCCCTCCACCGCGTTGGCGGGGGGGTCCGGTGGGGTTCCTCTGGTACTCCCCCATCGAGTTCCGGGGGACTCGGGTGTTGACCCATCCATCGGCCTCGACGGCGAGTTTTCGTGGGTCGGTCATCTTGCTGTCGAGGAGGTGTTGCCTTAGCTCCACGAAGCAATTGTTGGAGAGATGTTCCCAAACAATGAGGTCGACCAGCTGCCCGTAGGGGGTGACTTTGCTACCCTTGATCCATCCTTCTAGGGCCCGGCTGAAAAAGTCCACATATTCCACCCAGGTAGTACTCGGGATCTTTTTGCAGTCTCTGAACCGCTGGCGGTACATTTCCGCGGTTAACCCGTAGCGGGTGAGCAGGGCCTCCTTCATGTGGTCGTAGGAGGTCATCACCTCCTCCGGCAGCTGGAGCAGTGTGTCTCGACCTTCACTCAGGAACCAACCCCACAGGCCGGCGCCCCAGTCCTTTCGGGGCACCCGTTGAGAGGTCATGGCCACCTCGTATGCCTTGAACCATTGTTGGATGTCGTCATTCTTATAGTACTCCTTGACGACCTCTTTCGGGATATGTACCTTGGCCTCGGCAGGCGGTAGGGTGTCTCTATTACTGGGGGTGTCGGTCCCCCCGTTCTTTGCCTTGATTTCGATCTCTTTGAGACTTCGCTCGTGCTCAAGGGTCAGTCTTTTTTCCTCCAACTCTCGGTGCCGTCTTTTCTCTTCTATCTCCTCTTGTAGCCGTAGCTGCTCTAGGGCCAGTTTTTTTTCCGCCAGCTGGAGTTCGCCGTCCAGCCGCAGTCGTGCAAGCTCTAGTTCGTGGTTCCGGACCTTCTCCCGCTCTCGTATCTCTTCTTCGGAGAGGCCGGTTTCTAGGCTCTTTCTTCCTCCGGTTGCCGGAGTCAGTGCGGTTGATGTGGCCTCAGTCAGGGGCAGGGGACCTTCTTCCTGGGAGTGGCCTGCCTCGGCCTCCAGCCAGGTCCTCAGGGCTTTCTGCATCTCCTCTTTGGTACCTAGGCCGGTGGTTGCAATGCCTTTGTCCTTGCAGAACTGTTTCAATTCCTTGTGCGTATATTCCTCCAACCGTTCGGGCTGGAACTCCGTGGTCGCGTTATTTTCTTGGTTGCTCATGACTTCTGTTTGTCTGGATGGGTAGCTAGTGGGTTACTGGCTGGTACGTACTGCGTTCGGCTCGGATCCCGTCGCTGGCCACCAAATGTTGGAAGGCGGACCCCGAGGAGTCGGCGAGACCACTCAGGGGGGGGGGCCCCCACACTGTACGAAGTAGCCGAGCGCTGTAGAGAAGCCTCCTGGGAGATCCTTCTCCTATTATGTACTAGCACAGTAACACCACCAACACCGGACTCAAGGAGGTTGTCTCAAGATGAGCAATTCTTTATCAGCACGATAAAAGGTTACGGGTTCAATATTACACAAAAAGGGGATCGAGGGATCCGCAAAAGTCTCAGTGTCTCTTTCAGGAGGGAAGGGGTAGCGGGACAGTCTCAGGCAGGAGCTTGGTACGAGGGTACCTGGGGCCCAGTTCTTATCCTCAAGCTGGAGGACCTCCGGGTCTCGGAGGGGTCGAGCCGCGACGGCGTCAGCAGGGCTCTGGCGTTCAGTTCGTGGAGAGCCGCGACCAGGTCAGCGGGGCTCTCAAGATGGTTTCTGTTCAGCTCGAGCCGCGAAGTCGTCAGCAGGGCTCCGAGGGAGGTTCCAGCGAGGTTGGGCCGCGACAGCGTCAGCAGGGCCCCGATGTTCCGGGGGGTGGCTTCAAGGTTTCAGCACGAAGGAGCTGCGACGCAGTCTGCAGGGCTCGTGGTGGTTTCAAGCAAGAGTTCTTCTCCGTAGGGTCGGCCGCGATTCAATCAGCAGGGCTCTCGACTCTGGGATACAACTGCCGGTCTGTGGCGGGGTCGCCCCAGATATAGGTCTGGGGCCCTTTGATGTCCGGACCCTTGCGCCCGGGGGGGCGGAGAGGCCGGGTTGAGAGCTGCCAGACGCCCAGCAGGAGAGGCGCCCGGCCCAGGAGAGCTGGAGGCCGATCGCACCTCGGTGTGTGGGGACGGTTGGGGGTCCCATTGATACCGCCCTCCGCCAGGGCGATGAGGTGTTCACGTGACACCCCCTGGCCAGTTCTTGGTGCCTCAATGTCTGGGCCTTGCTGGGGCCGAGGCCGGGTTGAGCGGAGTCATGAGGGCTGGTGTGCAGGGTCACGTGGCAGGTGACAAAATGGCGGAGCCTCAAGGCGTAGGTGACCTCGTGCGGCCCGCACGGGTAGCTCGTGGAGGCTAGGGCGGGGAACGGGCCCAATCCCCGGGAAGTCAGGACCACGCCACGAGGCCGGGTCCAACAGATGTCATCGTTTTTGTAATATTCTTCGACCACATCCTTGGGAATGTGGACCTTCTGCTCCGCCGGGGAGGCCGCCTCTCGGTTTCCCGGGGGCCGCGCTTCTCCGCTTTTTGCTTTTAGCTCGATTTCCTTCAAGCTGCGTTCGTGCTCCAGTTGAAGTCTCCTTCCTTCGTGTTCCCGTTGGAGTTTCTTCTCTTCTAGTTCTCCTTGTACTCGCATCTGTTCCACTGCTAGCTTTTTCTCGGCTAATTTCAACTCGCCCTCGATTTTAAGTTTGGGCAATTCGAGTTCGTGATGGCGACTTTTCTCTCTGTCTGCGAGTTCCCCCGGGGATAGGCCCCCGTCTGGTACGAAGCTTCGCACCTGGTTGCTGCTGCGTTCTCCTTGGGAGGGTTCAGCTTCGTCGTGGAGCTCCACCGCTCCTTCTGGGCGGGGGGCTCCAGAATCCACCCAAGCTTTCAGTGCCTTCTGCATACCTTCTTTGGTGTTGAGACCAGTGGTAGCGATTTTTAGTTCTTTGCAGAATTGCTTCAGTTCTCTGTGCGTGTACTCTTCCAGTTGTTCCGCCTGGAACACGGTACTGGTGTCGTTTTCTGTGAGAATCATGGCGTTTCCTTCTGCCATCTTTGTCGGTGGTGCGTCAGCCGTTCACGGTACGATCTCTAGATTATGGGCCCGAATCCCGTCGCTTTCCACCAATGTCAGAAGGCGACCTCAGAGGAGCCCGGAGGGAGCCCTGACTATCCTGAGACCAACCCTCGAGGTATCGTAGCCGGGCACTGGCGGGAGACTCCTCAGGGGAGGAATCTCGTATCTAGGATCGTACACTCGGCACCACACGACAAAGAGACGCCACACCGTGAGTTCTTAAGAACAAATCTTTATCAACTCGGAGTCGTAGGATCTTTATGATCAGCAAGGCAAATATATACAAGTAGAGCACGGGCTCACAGAGTCTCGGGGGGTAGGAGGTAGCGGGACAGTCTTTGGGGATATGGATCAAATGCAGGGGCGTACCCGGCGCCCAGCTCACAATCCTCATGCTGGGGGATACGTGTTGGACTTGGCCCTTCTGGCAGGTTCACCCCCGAGACTTTTTGCTTAATATTGTGACTTGGTGTAATGGATTTTGGTTTCTGCGCACTTTACCGCTGTGTCTCAGGGTAAAGTGCGTGCGTGTTGTGAGGTTGGCCTGCCCTCCCATAGGAATGCATGGGGGAATGTATGTGTCCCGGTAGTTCCTGATGCGTGGGGTGTGCAGGCCCGTGTTTGGTATGTGCGGACTCGTGTGAGTGAATGCTGCGCGTTGATGTGTGCGGCGTGCATGTACCTGGTGTGGAAGTGCCACTTCTAGAAGTGGGCACTTCAGTGTGCAGTCTGAAATGTGTGGCTTGTCTGGCGATTGGCTGGTGAGGTCAGGTGACGGACTAGGGAATTCCCCAGAGTCAGGAGGAGTCACCCAGTGGTGAATGGGGAGTTAGCATGTTGATGGCTGGGGAGGAGTGTACCTGGGTCCTGAATAGGACAGGGCTTCCCCCACACAATGCTGGCGCCGGCCCCTGTGGTGCGTCTAATGACCCTAGCCCTGCCAGTGAATAGGGAGAGGGGCTGAGCAAAACAAAGTGCTCAGGAACCTGTTGGAACTGGTTCGCCCCTTCCCTGCACCTTAGACAAAGCCTTGTACTGTATAAAAAGGGGCTGTGTCCCCTTACATGTTGTTCTCTTGCAGGATCCACTTGAGGGGGGGCCTGCTGCTGCTGGGAGCCAGGAGAGACCGCCACTGGGGACTGCCTCCCTGCTGGAGGGCCCTGTGAGCTGGCTCTGGGCCCAGCCTTTGCCCCCCTGCTCTCTGAAGGACCTTTTTGGTTGCTGGACATTGCTTATAGCGCCTGGGAGCGCTTCCTGGACTTCGTAGCGCTGTACGCGCTGTTTTCCTAGGACTTTGCGATCTTTATAGCGCTGGGAGCGCTGTTTTTCTTTATAGCGCTAGGCGCGCTGTGATCCTGATAGCGGGTGCCCACCCCGCGATTCTGCCGTGTTTTGAGTCAGCCTGCGGGTGCCCACCCCGCTTATGTGCGTTTATTTCGAGGGAGCCTACCCCTCTTACGGCCGGAATAATCACCGCTGCAGCCCGGGCTGAAACCGGAAGTCAGGCGGCTGAGGGCGGGCCTCCGGGACAACCGGAACTTAGGAAAGGAGGGCGGGAGCCTACCCCGCCTCCTACTGCAGCGTCGCGGCTGCTCCGGGCCCCGGAGCAGGCAGGAGCCTACCCTGCGCCCCGGTGTGGTCTGACCAAAAGTACGATCCAGGCGGGAGCCCACCCCGCGCTGGACTGAGAAGAGGAGTACGGCGGCCGGAGTCGGTGCGGAGGGGGCGCGAGGCACATTGTCGGTGCCTGCCCCTCCGCGTGGAGAAGAGTCCTCCCGTCCGCCGGAGCAGAGAGAGAGAGCAGCCAACGCGGGAGTCCCCTGCAGACAGCCTGGTGAGTGATTGCGAGGGCTGGGGGACTCCGCGCACGTGCTGGGGAGGGCGGAGGCAGCGCTCACGAGCCCAGTGAGGCTCCAACGGGTGGCAGTGCTCACGAGCCCAGTGAGGCTCCAACCCGGGGAGACAGTATTTCCCGAGCCTGTGAGGCTCTCAAAGGCAGTCGGTGCGGTATCTACGAGCCCCGTGAGGCTCCACCGGAGGGGCAAAGTATCGCTTCTCGAGCCCAGTGAGGCTCCAACGTTGTGCAGAGCCACGAAGGCTCTAGGGGGCATTTTAATTGTTTCAGAGCCCAGAGAGGGGCTCCAGAGGCACGCAGAGTGCCTGAAGTTCGTTTTCCAGCTGCCCAGCACTTAGTGGGCAGCTGCCACGTTTAGGTGGGGGACCATTCTTGTTCTAGTCTGCGCAGCTGGCGCAGCTTGACTTTGTTGAACGCAGGGCGTCCTAGCCCCTTCCAGGCCAGTTGGCCCAGGGACTGCCACCGGTGGTGGCATAGGAGTTTTGCGCAATTGTGTTCCTTCCTTGCACCTCTGAATGTGTGTTGATGCATCATGTGCCATTGCTTTTTACACCTCTGAATGTTTTAGGCATCATGTGTTTTCCTTCCATACACCTCTGAATGTGAAGCATCATGTGTAACGTTCTATTACCCCTACAGGTGTTGTGATACGTAGGTGGTTGTTGCTTCCTCCTAGTACAGGTGGTGCTAGTGAGGTTCTAGTTCCCTGCGTGACAGTCTCCTAAAGTAGTTAGGGTTACGTAGGTGGTACTTCCCCGATACCAGTAAGTACTGGTTGTGTGCTATACAGATTATTTTTGTGCTACAGTGATTGTATATATTTTGTGTGCTAAATATCTAAAAAGTGCTAATTGCTGACAGTGGTCCAGGTGGCCCTGTCTTGTACATAATCCCTTGTAAATTCTGCCCGTGCCGGTTGGCACAGTGTAAAGTGTGTATTTTTATCTAATGTGTTGTGTATAATACAAAGGTTATTTTTATAGAATACCTTGTGTGGAGTTTCCTTTGTGGTGGGCCTTGGGTGTTGTTGCTGGGTGCGCGCGCAAACGCTTTACACATCGCCTCAGAGATAAGCCTGACTGCTCGTGCCAAGCTACCAAGGGGGTGAGCAGGGGTTATCTTTGGCGTGTAACTTCCTTGCCCTGACTAGAGTGGTGGTTTCTGCCTGGCTTTGGCGCAAGCCTTAGCCAACCAGAAATCGCCAGGTCTAACAATACGCTTGTCATCGTCGGGGTCCGGCGGGACCAGGAGAGTCTGTGGGAGCCGCGAGTCACTCAGCAGGGCTCAAGCACAAGCTCGGAGGTCTTACAATCTTTCGGGGAGCCGCGAGTCACTCAGCAGGGCTCAAGCACAAGTTCGGAGGTCTTACGATCTTCAGGGAGCTGCCAGTCACTCAGCAGGGCTCAAGCACAAGTTCAAAGGTCTTACGATCTTCAGGGAGCCGCGAGTCACTCAGCAGGGCTCAGGTGTTTCCAAAGGCGAATCTGCCGGATAGTCCCAGAGCACCCCTTGTTATAGGTCGACTCCTCTTTGATGTCCGGAGTATGTGCAGGCAGGGGTCTTGTCACCTGGGGGTCGCTTGTCGGGGTTTCCTGCCATTGTCTTTTGATCCTTTCAGGGCCGGGTCGGGAGGAGTCCCAGACACCCAGCAGGCGTGGAGCCAGCCCTCGGGGAGGCCGGAGTGCCGATCGAAACCCACCTTCCCAGGGGAGCTCAGAGGTGCGATGGAAACTGCTCCTCCCTCTCTCATCCCAATGGGAGCGCGATGTCCTCCAGCCGGAGTGGCGCCTCTAGGCCAGGGTCGCGCTGGGGCCGGGCGGCCATCATGGTGCATGAAGTGGGCACGCGGGCCCGGTGTGGCCGAAAGGAGGAAGGCCACGGACGGGGAAGTCCGTGTCGGGTGTGTGTGTGTTCTGGTGGGAAGGATCGGCTAGGCCGTGTGCTCGGGGGCTGCATGAGGTGCATGGGTCAGGATATGTGGTGCGGGGACAGGGATGGCCATGCCACGAGGCCGGGTCTAACATATTGCCGTGAAGATCAGGGGGATTAAAGATAAAGAACCTTAGACAGGCCCCGGTTTCCCTTGTAGGCGTTGGGGTGATCCGATGATGAAGCATGACACCACTAGGGTGTGTGAGGGCAACTAAATACAAGGGAATTATTTCCTTTCTCACCTCATGGTGAACCTAGGGATATATCCTCACACAGATACTTCCCCCCTCGCAGTTAGGTATCTTAGATCTCTGACCACAGGTTGGTCCTTTGGAGTATTTTTTGTGGTTCAATGTCTTGACATGGGAGGTTATACTCCAACGTAGGATACTCCCAACCCTCCAGGCGCTGGGGATCTTCTCCCCGCAGTCCTGTGTTTACACGTCAACTGCTGTGCTGCCAGCTCCTCTGGATCTCTAACGCACGAAGTTGAAATGGCTTGTGGAGAAGATTTCTGGTTTCTGGTTGACGGAGGTGGTGACACCAGAGCTAAGCGGTGCACCCTGCGACAATGCCGTGTCCTGCCTGGTACGCATTGTATTGTATTGGTGTGAGGCCTGCTGGACTGCAATGTAGGCCGCAGACAGAACACAGCAAGGGCCCACAGAAACGTGTGGTCGGAATGCTATGCACAGAGTTGATGGCACCACATCGAAGGGAGTATAGTGACATAAACACAGCCATTGAATATGTACTCTGTCATTGTGTACTCAAGACTCAGTTCTAAATGTGTGACCTACTTGTCCGGTGGAGTACGTCAACGAGAAAGGAATACTGCGGGCCTTGCTCGCGGAGGCAGTAATGGTCAGAGGAGGCTACCAAGGTCACGGGCCTCTGGCTTGGAGCTTGCACGGGCACGTGGTGGGCCCTCTTGGAGACACGCCGGTGTCGGCAGGTGAGCAGTGAGGCCTGGATGCCCAGGGGCGGGCAAGACGAGGTCTGGAGACCAGCTGCCTGGGGTGTAAGAGGCGCACAGGATCGCAGGCACCACCGCTCACGGCATCTGCCTTGTGGCGGGGTGAGAGGCGCCGCCCTGGCAGACACATTGGCCAGAAGAGAATCACGCCCAGGGCTTCGTGCTTTTTATTCACACCCCTACGCTAGCCTGGCGTACGCCGGGCCAGCCCACTCCACACACTCTTACAGGGGGGACGTAACAAGCTACATTTCCGAGATCTTCCCCACTGGTGACTTGGTTGCGTCCACTGTCCACAACACTACCATCACCAGCAGTATATGTCGACATGGATATGTCTGTGGTCTGCATACTGCAGTCTGTCCAGCACATCCACACCACACTTGGCATTTTGTGCATTATCATTCATAGGTCACTTGCCTCCTCCGCACATGCCTGGTTCCCACCTCTCCCCACATTCTGCTATTGTGTGGCTGAGGTGTCATGCCGTTGATGGCTCAGGCACATGGCTTGCCCAGGTTACCGCAGTACATTGTGCAGCCGTGTTTGGTGGTGGGCATGTTGTTTGGCATGTTGTATGTGAGTATGTAACATGTGCATTCCCAGAGTTGTGAGTTGCATGATTGTGGAGTTGCGGTGGGAGGTGTGTTCATTTGGTACTTACTACTACTGTAGGTTCAGAAAGCTTGTAAAGACCTGGCTGTATGAACAATAACCACTTAACAGTCATCCCTTCCTCTGTCCTCAAGCTAGCTGTGTCTAGGCGCCGGGAAACCCTTCTTGGGTAGCTGTTGCGCCTTATAAGTTGATAAAATAATAATAATAATTACCAACGAGCACTGCATTTCTGTAGGTGCCATCCTGGATGTCCCGGTTGATGATGAACTGTCGGAAGATGTATGAATCATGCACACTGCCTGGGTAGTTGGCGATGAAATTGGTGAAGAGTCCCCGGTGGTCCACTATTTCCTGCACATTGATGGAATGTGTGTGCTTTCTGTTGCAGTAATTGTGTGCAGTGTCAGCAGGGGTCACAAGTAGGACATGTGAGCTGTTAATTGCCCCCAACACATGCGGGAATCGAGCTATTGCGTAGAAGCCTTGCTTGGTCTCCAGCTGTTCCTGCGCAGTGTGTGGGAAGTATAGGTACTGGGGTACCAAGCTGATGATGGCATCAAGGACAGCTGTGAGGAACTTGGATAGGGCTGGCTGTGAGACTCCTCAGACTCTGGCGGTTGTTGGTTGAAATGTCCCAGAGGCCAACAGGTGCAGCACAGCCAGCAGCTTTGTCTGAGGTGGGATGTTGGTTGTCCGCTGTGTTGGTACCGTCAGCCTGTGGGCTATGATGTTCAGGATGCGGAGGATGGTTGTCCTTTTGAGTCTGGGGGTGGTCCGGGGGGGAGAGGGCCTGGGGGTGGTTGCGGTAGGTATTGTGGTGGGTGTTGTGGCCCTGTTGGGGCTCCGAGCTGCATGATGAGTAGCTCCATGGCATCTGTTGTTCTTCAGGTGTGGATGTGGGCTGGGCTCCCTTTTCTGGTGCAGGTTATTGTCCGACTTTGCACCAGGTCAGAGCAGGTGTTAATTTCCTGCTGCTAACAGGCCTTATCGCCTGTTCGGTGTTCTTATCGCCAATCTGGCTGGTCGTTGAGAATGTTGAGGTGTGGTGTTGTCACGGTTTTTTGCTCGGGAACGCCTACTCTGCATCTCATTAGCGATAGTTGCCGGGCTCATCTGTGGTGATGTTTTTTGTGGCTGCTATCACAGGGAAACTGGTGATATCGGCTGTTTGCACTAGATTGTGAATGGGGAAATAAATTTATCACGACTTTGACTGCGATAAAGTGCTGATAACTCTGCCATAGATTCTTGAGAATATGCCCCTATATTTTGTTCCCATTTAAGAAATACAAAGGTGTCTTCCATACGGATTTTTCACTGTTTATATTTTCCCAAATGAATTGCTATATACAATAAAAAAAAACATTGCAAGACTGTAAGACCTGGGGTCACCGGGCCCTAAGGGGGTTACGTGACTCGAGCGGTTGGGCACCCGAAGGCTTAAGTGTAAAGCGACCATACAACACACACATCCCCTGAAGCAGGAACCGCACACAATAATGGACGCCACACAGTAGATTCAATAAAAACCAATCAAGTTTATCTAAGCAGTTAGATGCAAATGCAGTTCATTAGATGGCAATGGGCATTACTTGAATACATTAGCAATAGATTCACCAGCATTTCACTATGGTGCGATAGGCAGTACCTGAATACATTAGTGTCAGATTCACCAGCAATTCATTATGATGCAATAGGCACACCTGTATACCTTAGCGTCAGATTCAAGAGCGCTTCATCACAGTTCCATTGGTAATACCTGGCGAACCTGGGGGAGCGGTAAACACAGCGGTTAACCAGAGCGCTGCGCCCCTCCCACCACTAGCGTTTCAATCTGCCGTGGGCACCTCGCACGGTATCTAGCAATTATCAGCGCTTTGAAATAGGACTGGAAATCGTAGCGCCACCTCTGCAAACTAATACCGCTTTATATTCAGGCATTAAGCAATTCAGAGCAGAACTTGAGAACACAGCACTACTCGTAATAATCAGGCATTAAGCACTTCAGAGCAGAACTTGAGAACACAGCGCTACTCGTAATAATCAGGCATTAAGCACTTCAGAGCAGAACTTGAGAACACAGCGCTACTCGTAATAATCAGGCCTTAAGCAACCAGTCCCCTTGTACGCGGCAGTCTAGAAGCAAGGGGGCAATCCCACGGAGGGGAACCAGAGTCTCAGATGGGCACCGGGAAGCGGTCGCCCGTCGGTGCGATGCCTCTCCCGATCGGTAGGGGGCGCACCGGGTCCTCCACAAGCCTCCCGGGGAGCAGGGGGGTGAGTCCCAGGCCTCAGCACGGCCACGCTACCTCCCAGCCCCCGGGGGTTGCCTTGATCTCGGCGTCCGCCACAGGCAGACACTCTGGGGATCTTCACGGTTGCGGCCCCGCAGTCAGAGCGCTCAGCGGCAGGGGCGGCTACGCGCAGTCCGCCCTTGTCACGTGGGTGCAGGAGCTGGCTTCACGGCCTTCCACGACTACTCAGGCAGAAGCTGCGACGGCAGCGGCGGGACCCTTTTTTCCTCCGCGGGCCCCGGTTCGATGAGGGGCAGACTTCTGGGCCCTGGGCCGCGGCGGTGAGTGCGCCTCCGGTCCCCGCTCCGGGGGGGGGGGGGGGGTACAAATTAAGCAGGGACGATGGCGAGCTCAGCGCTCAGCGCCCGATGTGGGACTGACTCAGGGGGATTCCAGGCAAGGTCGGGGACCGCAGGGGCCACAGCGCTAGTACCCGGTTGATCCCCCAGCAGTCCAGCAGTCACTTTCAGCTTAGGTTTCAATGGGGAGCTTCAGCCTTAGGTTTCAGCATTCAGTTTCAGCATGAAGTTCCAGCGTTTAGTTTCAGCATTAGGTTTCAGCATGAAGTTTCAGCGTTTAGTTTCAGCATTCGGTTTCAGCATGAAGTTTCAGCAGTCTTAATGGCGCAGATGTCTCTGGCACCCTTAGGGGTTCTGTTTCTTGGGGATAGGGATTGAGTTGGTGACTAGTTCCCTCCTAGTCAGGCTTGGCAGACGGCCCCTGGGTTCCCCTACCGCTGGGCAAGATCAGTGGGCTAGTTACAGGATCCCTCACTCACTTGAAAGGCAGCACCTAAGCCCTGTCACTTCCAGAGGCATAAGTCCCTGACTAGGCCCTACCGCCTAAAACTCCTGTGTGGGTTCTCCAGGTCTGCTTTACCCCAACTGGCCAACTGACTAGAAAATGTTCCCTCCCTCTGTTAAGTAGCCCTAGGTCAGGTGACCACTATCCAAGGCGGCAAAAGTAAAAACCCCACCTCCCTTCTAGAAGGTTCCAGCAGATTCCAGGAGCTTCCCCATTCTACCTATGGGACAAAAAAGGCCGGGTTCCAGCCAGCTCCTGGTAGCTAGGGTGCTACTAGAAAGACCACTCTGTAGTAGCAGGGGCCTGTGGCAGCCATCTTGGGAGAAGGGAGCACCTGCACCTTAACACTGATTGGCAATGAAAAGGCGCCCGGAGACCTAAGTCCAACACAAAAATGAGGGTGGAAAAAATGAGGCACGGTCAAAAATAGAGGGGGAGAACACCCTAGGGATGACAGGTCTAACAAAGACGCTGCTCAGTTATTGGCTCTGGGTTCCTCGTATTCTTGGTGAACCTACAAGTCCTATATATCCCCACAACCAGAAGGGTCCAGCAGATGTAACGGTATATTGCTTTAAAAAATCTGTCACATTTACAAGAAGTTACAGGTGAAAAAGTCGGCAAAAATGGCTGTTTTTTTAAGTCATTTTCAATTTTTCCTATATTCAACTGTTAGTTTCTATAAAAAAAAAAACTTGAAGTATCTACACAAATGCCCCCTGGCTGAATTCAAAATTTTGTCTACTTTTATGAATTGTATAGCTTTCCAGGATCCATTATTGCTTTTATACCTATTTCTACCACTAACTGGAAGGAGGTTGAAAGCACAATAAATAGCAAACAGTTAAATGCCAAAACTGTAAAGAATTTTGTTTTTTGACAAATGTCTGTCAGTCCAGGAAAGCTGGGAAGATGGTGATTTCAGCAGCACAACCCCTTTGTTGATACCAGTTGCAGGGAAAAAAGTAGATGCCTTCATGTGCAGTACATTTTCCATTTAAAAAAAGAAAAGAAAAATGTAGCTGTATTTTGGGTACTTTCTAGGTCCCCTAAAGGGGAATCAGGAAACCCTGGGTACCATTAAAATCCCCATGATGTTGGAAGAAAAGGACGCTGTTAGAAGGCGACCTCAGAGGGGCCCGGAGGGGGCCCTGACTGCCCTGAGACCCACCCTCGAGGTATCGTAGCCGGGCACTGGCGGGAGACTCCTCAGGGGAGGAACCTCGTATCTAGGATCGCACACTCGGCACCACACGACAGAGAGACACCACACGAGGAGTTCTTAAGAGCAAATCTTTATCAGATCGAAGTGGTAGGATCTTTATGATCAGCAAGGCAAATATATACAAGCAGAGCGTGGGCTCACAGAGTCTTGGAGGGGGTTAGGAGGTAGCGGGACAGTCTTTGGGGATATGGATCAAATGCAGGAGCGTACCCGGCGCACAGCTCACAATCCTCGAGCTGGGGGATACGCTTGTCCTCGTGGGGTCCGGCGGGACCAAGAGAGTCTGTGGGAGCCGCGAGTCACTCAGCAGGGCTCGGATACAAGTTCGGTGGTCTTACGATCTTCGAGGAGCCGCGAGTCACTCAGCAGGGCTCAAGCACAAGTTCGGAGGTCTTACGATCTTCAGGGAGCCGCGAGTCACTCAGCAGGGCTCAAGCACAAGTTCGGAGGTCTTACGATCTTCAGGGAGCCGCGAGTCACTCAGCAGGGCTCAGGTACAAGTTCGGAGGTCTTACGATCTTCAGGGAGCCGCGAGTCACTCAGCAAGGCTCAGGTGTTCCAAGGCGAATCTGCCGGACAGTCCCAGAGCACCCCTTGTTATAGGGCGACTCCTCTTTGATGTCCGGAGTCTGTGCAGGCAGGGGTCTTGTCACCTGGGGGTCGCTTGTTGGGGTTTCCTGCCATTGTCTTTTGATCCTTTCAGGGCCGGGTCGGGAAGAGTCCCAGACACCCAGCAGGCGTGGAGCCAGCCCTCGGGGAGGCCGGCAGGTCGATCGAAACCCACCGTCCCAGGGAAGCGCAGAGGTGTGATAGAAACTGCTCCTCCCTCTCTCATCCCAAGGGGAGCGTGATGTCCTCCAGCCGGAGTGGCGCCTCTAGGCCAGGGTCGCGCTGGGGCCGGGCGGCCATCTTGGTGCATGAAGTGGGCATGCGGGCCCGGTGTGGCCGAAGGGAGGAAGGCCACGGACGGGGAAGTCCGGGTTGGGTGCGTGTGAGTTCTGGTGGGAAGGATCGGCTAGGCCGTGGTTTTGGGGGCTGGTGTGAGGTGCAGGGGTCAGGTCTAGCTATGTTACGAGGGCCGGGTCTAACAAACGCAAATTTGGCATGGATACCTTATGCGGTCAAAATGTTACAGGGGCCTAAGCGCAAACTAGCCCAAATAGCCCAAAAAAGGCTTAGCGCAGAAGGGGGAAGGCCTAGCAGCAAAGGGGTTAAAATGATATGTATGATTGATAAACCATCCTTACACCATTAAAATGTGTTTACTTTAGAAACAAGAGGGATTTATGTAATGTGTGCCCTACTGTTTTCATATTTGCATTTATACTGTAGTTCTTAGTCACAGTTATACAGTTATACTCAAAGTTATATTTCCTGTATGCAAAGTGTAACATGAACCTTATGTACTGACATCTTCTGTTTTGTTTGTAGCTGTATGTGCACACACATATTAAATGTGCATCATTGAGTAATATGTTTAAGTTGACATGAGACGAGGCCTTTACTTCTTTTCTGCATGAAATGCTGGTTGCCCATTTCTGCTTGTGTGTCTTTTCTTTGCAGGTACATTCACATGGTTTGTTAGTTTGTGAATAGATGTAACACTGTATTAGTGATCAATTACTCAGGATTTATAAAGCGCGGTTTATCACTCAATAGGGTGTCCAGATGCTTACAGGTCCTGTAGGCTTATTCGAACAGCCAGGTCTTGAGGGCTATTTGGAATTCCGGAAGTGAGGTGATTGGAAGGCTGTTTCAACTCTTTGCTGCGATGTGGGAGATGGATCGTCCTCAACTTCTGCTTCTGTAGATGCAGGGTGTACGGGCAAGTGAGAGGGAGGTGGAGCGTAGTATTCTCGACTGTAGGTGGAAGTTCAGGTGGTGGTTAATGTAGGTGGGTTCTGGGGTGCGAAGTGTCTTGTGCGTCTGGGTCAGCAGCTTCAATTAGCATCTCTTCTGCACAGGGAGTCAGTGGAGTTACCTGAGGTGATGTGGGTTCATCTGGGACGGCTGAGGATGAGTCTGGCTGCAGCGTTCTGCATGGTCTTAAGTCTCTGTAGGACATGTGCAGTAATTCTTAAGCAGAGGGAGTTGCAGTAGTCCAGTCGGCTGATAATGAGGGTCTTTGTCACCATGCATTTTGAGTGTGGAGGTAGCCGCTTGAAGATATTACGTAGCATGTGCAGAATGAGGAAGTAGGCGGAGGAGACAGCATTGAATTGTAATTTCATGGTGAAATTGTTGGCAATGATGATTCCAAGGTTTCTGGTGTGGTCGGAGGGAGTGGGTGCGGGTCCGAGGTCTGAGGCCACCAGGAGTCATTTCATGTGTTGCTGCTGTTGTCGAAGATCAGTACTTCTGTCTTGTCTGTGTTTAGCTTCAGGCAGTTGTTCTTCATCCATTCAGTGATGCCCGTCATGCATATGTAGAAGTTGGTTCTGGTGGTGGTGGGGTCCTCGGCAGGTGAGAGCATGAGATGTGTGTCATGTGCACAGGAAATTATGTTGAGGGTGTGGGATCTGACGATGTTGGCCAGTGGGGTCATATATGCGTTGAAGAGCGTGGGGCTGAGGGGTGAGCCCTGAGGGACACCGCAGGTGATTTCCTTGGGTTCAGAAATGACAGGTGGATCCTCTGGGTTCCTCCGGTGAGGAAGGAGGTGGTCCAACCGAGCGCGTCCCCTTGGATGCCAATGTGGCGGAGTCTTTCTATCAGCATGTGGTGGGATACAGTGTAGAAGACTGAAGGCTGCCCAGAGGTTGAGGAGGATCAGAGCTGCTGTTTCTCCTCGTTGAAGAGGATTCAGATGTCGTTGGTTACTGCGATGAGGGCAGTTTCGGTGCTGTGATTGCTGCAGGAGTTGGATTAGCAGGAGTCAAGTAGCTGGTTCTGCTCCAGGTGTGTCATGTGTTTCTTGATGATGATGTTTTCCAGTACCTTCACTATGAATGGGGGTAGGGAGATTGGCCGGTACTGATAGAGAGCCTGAGAAAAGGACCTTGACAAAGAACACGCAGAGCCAGAGCGTTAACTGACAGTCCCTATTCATTAATGTTGCAAGGAGTCTCAGGTACTCAAGCACCTTATCGTTCCCAGGTTTGGTCTAGAGAATCTGCTGATGTTGCAGATCACAACATGAGAATGGAAAGAACAATTGAGTATCAGATGACGTGAAGATGGGTGTCATTCTGAAGATCCCGGTGGTATTAAGTAGTGTAAGTGCTCTCTATCTGCACTGGTGCACCATGTGCTGCCTATTATCAATGCAGGCAACCGTGCGCC
Organism: Triturus cristatus; assembly: GCF_964204655.1. Lineage (NCBI taxonomy): Eukaryota > Metazoa > Chordata > Amphibia > Caudata > Salamandridae > Triturus > Triturus cristatus. The sequence continues at coordinate 852,354,544 of NC_140586.1, read as the reverse complement.
ATAATGCAAGGGTGCCTGCATAGCAGGCAGGATTGTTGTTGTCCAGGAAGGTACACCTTTGTGCACAAAAACAAACCTTAGGGGTGTTTTTTACCTGATTGGAGGTGTTTCCTACCTGTTTGGTTTTCTACCTACGCCCACTGACCACGCTAGGTACCTAGGTATCATTGTGGACAACAAACTAAACATGACGACACAGGTCAGCTCCTTTTCCTCCTCCTGCTTCTTCATCCTCCACATGCCTTGTAAGAGATTCAAATGGTCACCCCAAAACTCAAGACGCACCATCACCCAGACCCTCATCTCCAGGCGACTGGACAACGGCAACGCTTTCTACGCAGGGATTGTAGCTCACCTCCTCCAAAGACTACGGAACCTACAGCACGCCACAGCCAGACTGGTCCCAAATCTCCCTCGACGAACCCACATCACCCTCCACTTTAGGCAACTCCACTGACTCCCTATACAGAAAAGATGCACATTCAAGCTCCTGACCCATGCATACAAGGCCCTACACAATAGCGGACCCGCCTACTTGAACCACCGCCTGAACTTCAATCAGCCCACCAGATACCTCGGCGTTCGTTTCTCTAATCCTCACCTCGCGCCTGCAATAAAGCAGATGCAGAGCCTACCCAACAGCAAAGACATGGAACGAGCTACCCTTTCATTGACGGACCTCCCCATCCCTTTCAGAGTACCCGAAAGTCCCTGAGTTAGCTGATCAACTGGTCACTACTAGTGCCTGGATATCTTCACAGGAGACAAGAAGCGCTCTACAAATCTACTGATTGATTGATTGTACTTTCATGTCCCGCTGGTACAAGCACTAATCTGTAGATACTTCAAACAGCAAACATAAATACAAAAGCCCTTTTAAACGTGTTCCCGAGCTAGGGAATGATTCACAAAGAACAATTAAAGCCAGAATAGCCATGTTGCAAATGGCACGTGCGCCTTTGTTTAAACTTTTATTTTGTATGACGTCGAGGCCTTTTCAGTATTTTAAAACAACAACAAACAGCGGCCATTTTTGTCATACAAAGATGCACACCATAACTGACAAGTCAGTGAAACGGAGAACGATACTTCACTTCTGCATTTTAAAGCGTCTCCTTAGTAAAATGAAAATAAGCTGGGCCTTATTTATGAGGCCTTGCGATAGTTTTGCTCTTCCGTTGCATCACTTTTTGTGACGCATCGGCTGCGTCACTTTGTAAACCCCTGCGCTACATTATACCTGTGTCAGGTATAATGTATGCAGGGTGGGCGTTCCCACGTAAGTAATCCTCGTAGAAGTGACGCAGTGAAATCTACGAGATTTCACGGCACCACTTCTAGGATGTAAATGCGGCAACATCCATCATGTTGCAAGGAGGGCGCACTGAGAAGTGACACATCACTGCTTTCACGCAGCGATGCGTCACTTCTCATACATGAGGGCCACTATATATAATCCTGCTGCTACACCACGGAACTGCCACCTTCTAGTGTCATAAAAGCCAAACACTGGACTGTTTTAGATCTGAAGCTACAGCAGCAGTTTAGGTTACACAAAGTGTTAGACGGACCGGGAGGGTCGGCCGAGGACAAGGGGAGAGGTCTCCGGGGAGAGCCGTCTCCAGCGATCGTACAGACGAGTAACTTCCCCCCCACAGATGTACACCACACAAGGATAAGATTTAACGTTCTTTATAAGCAATCTCTTAGGTACGATAGAATGGTACAAGGAGGTCTGGACTCAGGGGTCCCCTCGATTCTAGTCTCTTGGTTGGGAAAGGGGGTAGCGGGACAGTCTGGTTACCAATCTGGTAGATGCGATGATATGATGGATAGCTCACAATCCTCGAGCTCGGTGTTCTAGATGAACGGGCCGCGGCAGCGCCAGCAGGTCCCGGTGAAGGTGGTCGTTACAACGGTCCGCGGCAGCGCCAGCAGGACCCGGTGAAGGTGGTCGTTACAACGGTCCGCGGCAGCGCCAGCAGGTCCCGACGAAGGTGGTAGTCACAACGGTCCGCGGCAGCGCCAGCAGGTCCCGACGAGGATGGAGGTTGCAGAAGGCCGCGGCAGCGCCATCAGGCAGGACGATAGTTCACAAGGCAGGGCTACGGCAGCGCCGGTAGTCCGTCAAGGATGAGTTCTTCTCGGTGTCTCTCGACTCCAGGATACAACTGCCTTCCTGCTCTGGAGCTGCCCTAGTTATAGGTCTGGCGCCCTTTGATGTCCGGACCCTCGCACTTGGAGGTCGGGAGGTCCGGGATGAGGGAATCCAGACACACAGCAGGGGGGTGGAGCCAGCGCCCGGGGGAGCTGGGGGCGATCGGCACCTGGCGGGGGAGAGCCATCGACACTTCTTTCTCCCATCGACCTGCCAAGTGGTCCGTTCACCTCCTGGGTGGATGGTGGTGCCGGGATGTCGGGGCCTGGCCAGGCCCAGGGTTAGGGTCGAGCTGAGGCCACGCGGCCTCGTGGTGCAGTGTCCAAGATGGCGGCCGGTCCGGGCGAGGGAGCCGGTAGTGGTTCGGCCCCATGATACAGAGATGTCCGGGGGCAGGAGTCCCGTCTGGAGACGGGGTGCGGGTTGTTTCTGTGGGTAACACCTGGAGGGCCGGGGCTTGGGCCCTGTCATGCGGGGAGGGAGCAAGCCCTTCATGTGGCCGGTCCAACATGCGTCCCCCCCAGCTGAAGGCGGGGAGAGTCACCCATCCTCTTGGGGACTCTCCTCATCGAGGCGGAAAAAGCGTGACAGGCCATCTGCGTTGGCGTGGTCTTGGCCCGGTCGATGTTCCACAGTGAAGTCCATCCCCTGCAGGGAGATGGACCAACGCAATAGTTTGGGGTTTTCCCCTCGCATCTGCATTAGCCACTGCAGGGGTCGATGATCTGTTTGCACCCGGAAGTGGGTACCGAAGAGATAGGGCCGGAGCTTTTTGAGGGCCCACACCACTGCAAAGGCCTCCCTCTCGATAGTGCTCCAGCGCTGTTCTCGGGCCAGGAGGCGTCTGCTGATGAAGGCCACCGGTTGGTCAAGTCCCTCGGAGTTCAGCTGGGAGAGGACCGCCCCGATGCCATGGTCGGAGGCATCTGTTTGCACGATGAATTCTCGACTGTAGTCGGAGGCCTGGAGCACAGGGGCAGTGCACATGGCGGCTTTCAGCTTCTCGAAGGCCGCTTGACAGTCTGGGGTCCAGTTGACCTTCTTCGGGTGGTTTTTGGATGTGAGTCCCGTGAGGGGCCCCACAATGCTGCCATAGTCCCTCACGAACCGCCGGTAGTAGCCGGTGAGCCCCAAGAAGGCTCGGACCTCGGTCTGCGTGACTGGAGGCTGCCAGGACTGGATGGCAGCGATCTTGAGTTGTAGAGGGGCCACCAGACCGCTTCCCACCTGGTGTCCGAGATAGGTCACGGACCCCTGACCAATTTGGCACTTGCTGGCCTTGATTGTGAGGCCGGCCCGTTGGAGGGCCTGCAGGACCTCTCGGAGGTGGTGGAGGTGGTCGGACCAGTGGCGGCTGTACACAGCGATATCGTCCAGGTAGGCGGCGCTGAACTCCTTGAGCCCCGCCAAGACCTGGTTCACCAGTCGCTGAAAAGTAGCTGGGGCATTCTTCATGCCGAAGGGCATGACTTTGAAGTGGTAGTGGCCATCGGGGGTAGAAAAGGCGGATCGTTCTTGGGCCCGGGGTGTGAGACCGATCTGCCAGTAGCCCGCTGTCAGGTCGAAGATGCTGAGGTAGCGGGCAGCCCCCATGCGGTCGATCAATTCATCCGCTCGGGGGATGGGATGAGCGTCGGTTCTGGTGACAGCGTTCAAGCCCCGATAGTCGACGCAGAATCGGAGCTCAGGAGTGGTGCCGGGGGCAGCAGCTTTGGGGACCAGCACGACCGGGCTGGCCCAGGGGCTGTCCGAGGGCTCAATGACCCCGAGCGTGAGCATCTTTGATACCTCCTCTTGGATGCAGGCCCACACCCGATCTGGTACGCGGTATGCCCGGTGTCTGATAGGGGGACTGTCCCCAGTGTCCACGTCGTGCAAGCACCAGGGGGTGACCCCTGGGGTGAGGGAAAACAAGGTAGCAAACTGCAGCAGGAGGTCCCGGCAGCCTTGGCGCTGTTCCGGGGTGAGGGCATCGGAGAGCCGGACCCCGTCCACGGAACCATCTTTCTCCCGAGTCTTCAGGAGATCAGGGAGAGGCTCGGAGTCTTCTTCCGCTCCACTGTCTGTAGCCATCAGGAGGCTGAGCTCCGAGCGCACAAAGTGGGGTTTGAGTCTGTTGGTGTGGAGGACCCGGAGGGGGTTCCGGGGAGATTTCATATCGATGAGATAGGTGACGGGGCTCTTGCGTTCGACCACTTTGAAGGGCCCCGTCCACTTGTCCTGCAAGGCACATGGTTCGGTGGGGGACATCACCCACACTTGTTGGCCAGGTTCGAATTCGATGGAGGAGGCATTTTGATCGTACCATTTTTTCATGTCCTCCTGACTGGCCTCAAGATTCGCTTTTGCCATTTCTCTGAATCGCCTGGTCTGATTGCGTAGGGTCAGGAGGTACTTGAAGACGTCTGGAGGGGTCTTTAGGGGGGCCATCTCCCAACCTTCTTTGACTAGGCTGAGGGGCCCTCGCACAGGGTGCCCGTACAAGAGTTCGAAAGGGCTAAAGCCGAGGGACTTCTGGGGAACTTCTCGATAGGCGAAGAGGAGGCACGGAAGTAGTACATCCCACTGGCGATGGAGGGGCTCTTCCAACCCCCCAATCATTCCCTTGAGCGTGCGGTTGAACCGCTCGACTAGTCCGTTTCCTTGAGGGTGATAGGGGGTCGTGAATCGGTAGGTGACCCCGCACTGTTGCCAGAGGGACTTCATATACTTCGAAATAAAGTTTGTGCCTCTGTCGCTGACAACTTCTCGGGGGAAGCCCACCCGGGAGAAGATCCCCATCAAGGCCCGGCCGACCACCGGGGCTGTCACAGTTCGCAGGGGCACAGCCTCGGGGTAGCGGGTGGCATGGTCCACCAGTACCAGGATGAACCGATGTCCTTGTGCTGTACGGGGGTCCAGGGGCCCCACAATGTCTATTCCCACCCTCTCGAACGGGGTGGTGACAACTGGGAAGGGTTGCAGAGGTACTTTGAGTTTGCGGCCGCTCTTCCCGCTGGCCTGGCACGTGGGGCAGGACCGGCAGTGGTTGAGGACGTCGTTTCTCATCTTTGGCCAGAAAAAGTGGGTCACCAGGCGACTGTAGGTTTTGTCCTGGCCCAGGTGTCCAGCCAGAGGGACATCGTGGGCCAAATTTAACAGGAAGTCTCTAAAACGGAGGGGCACCACCAGCACTCGACTGGCCCCTAACTCCGCGATTCTCTGTTCACTGTACAATAGGTCGTTGTCCCAATAGATCCAATGGGCTCCAGTGGTGTCCCCTGCGCTTTGGGCGAGGGCTTGCTGGCGGAGTCCCTCGAGGGAGGGACAGGTCTTCTGTTCTTGACGGAACTGTTCCTGGGTGGGCCCCCCTTCTTGACGCCACTGAGCCAGGTCGGGAAGGTCCTGGGGCTGAGCGACCCCTTCGGGGGTTTGCTCGGGGGTGTCGGTATGGTCGGTGTCCTCTACTGGAGCGATCGGGGGAGGAGGTGCTGGCCATTCTGGTTCTTCTGGTCGGGGGATGGCACGGGCGGCCATGGACCGGGTGGTTACGCACGCCCAGTCCGGGAGGCCCAACATCCCCAGGTGTTCTCTTCTTTCTACGGCGGCCCACGGGGAACTCTCAAGATCATTCCCCAGGAGACAGTCCACGGGGGCATCATCCCGGACCGTCACCTTCAACATGCCGGGGACGCAGGCCATCCGACATAGACTCTCTGAATTGTCGGCTGAACGGACGGGGCAGAGAATGTTCGGCAGTATCTGCTCTGGTTTTACCAGGTGACAGCGGACGGCCGTCACACTGGCCCCCGTGTCACGTAGTGCTTCGGCCCGGCGTCCATTAAAGTTCACCCACTGACTATATTTTCTGGTGTTGGCGGGTAGGGGAGCCCGCGGGACCATGTCTCTTCCCCCTAGGCACGCTAGAACCATGGCGGCCGGTTCCCACTCTTGTTGTGCCTGCTCGTATTCTTCCTGTTCTTCGGAGATTTGTTCTCCCCCCAGGCGGCGGCAGCTACCTGGCGGGGACTAGGAGTTTGGTTCTGTGGACAGTTCGGGTCATTGGCGTAGTGGCCGACTCGCTGGCATCGGTGACACGTGACGTTGGCTCGGAACCCCGGGCGCATCGGGGGGTTGCCCCGGCTGGCCGGGGCGGGGTGCTGGCCGTGGGAGCGGCCGAGACGGTGTCTCTTCCTCGTCCCTGGCCTCCTCCTCCTCCTCGGGGACGGTGCTGACCTTGGTTGTTCCGGTTCTGTTCGTGCGGCCCTCTCCGGCCCACTCGGGTGCTTTCCCACCGGTCAGCTTCGGCGGCGAGTTGCCGTGGGTCAGTCAATTTACTGTCGAGGAGGTGCTGCCTGAGCTCGACGAAGCAGTTGTTAGAGAGGTGCTCCCACACCATGAGATTAAAAAGTTGCTCGTAGGTCGTTACGTGGCTTCCCTTGATCCAACCCTCGAAGGCTCGGCTGAAATAGTTGACATATTCCACCCAAGTTGTACCCGGGATCCGGGTGCAGTCTCGGAACCTCTGGCGGTACATTTCGGGTGTGAGCCCATATCGGGTGAGGAGGGCAGCCTTCATGTGGTCATAGGATGACATCTGATGGTCTGGGAGCTGTAGCAGGGCATCGCGGCCTTCATTGACGAACCTCCCCCATAGACCTGCTCCCCAGTCACTTCGATCGATCCGGTGGGAGGTCATGGCGATCTCGTAGGCCTTGAACCACTGTTGTATGTCGTCCTCTCGGACATACTCTCGAACGACATCCTTGGGGATGTGGACTTTCTTTTCTGTCGCTCCCGGGGTGCGCGGTCGCTCGGGCACCTCCGGTTCTTTGTTCTGCTTCCGTAGGTCTATTTCTGCCAGTTTGCGCTCGTGTTCGTATGCTAATCTCTTTTCTTCGAGCTCTCTCTGCCTCTGTTTTTCTTCCCGTTCTTCTCGGAGCCGCAGATGCTCTAGGTTCAGTTTTTGCTCGGCTAATTTTAGTTCACCGTCCATTTTGAGCCGTGCCATTTCTAACTCATGTAGTCTGTTTTTTTCTCTCTCTTGGATCTCTTCCTGCGAGAGGCCCGTTCTCCGCTCCTCGGGAGCCGTGGTGTTCCTCTCTGATGCTGCAATGTTTTGGTCCGGGGATCTGGCGGCCCCGGTTTCTGCCCACGACTCAATGGCGTGCTTGAAATCGTCTTTGGTACTCAGGCCGGTGGTAGCAATGCCTAGTTCCATGCAGAATTGTTTCAATTCACGATGGCTGTACTCTTCCAATTTCTCCATCTGGAATTTCTCGGTGGATCCGCTCTCTTTGGTTGACATTGTGGTTTTGTCGTGGGGTGAGCTACTCTCTGTACGATTACGCGTTGATTCGGATCGCGCCGCTGGCCACCAATGTTAGACGGACCGGGAGGGTCGGCCGAGGACAAGGGGAGAGGTCTCCGGGGAGAGCTGTCTCCAGCGATCGTACAGACGAGTAACTTCCCCCCCACAGATGTACACCACACAAGGATAAGATTTAACGTTCTTTATAAGCAATCTCTTAGGTACGATAGAATGGTACAAGGAGGTCTGGACTCAGGGGTCCCCTCGATTCTAGTCTCTTGGTTGGGAAAGGGGGTAGCGGGACAGTCTGGTTACCAATCTGGTAGATGCGATGATATGATGGATAGCTCACAATCCTCGAGCTCGGTGTTCTAGATGAACGGACCGCGGCAGCGCCAGCAGGTCCCGGTGAAGGTGGTCGTTACAACGGTCCGCGGCAGCGCCAGCAGGACCCGGTGAAGGTGGTCGTTACAACGGTCCGCGGCAGCGCCAGCAGGTCCCGACGAAGGTGGTAGTCACAACGGTCCGCGGCAGCGCCAGCAGGTCCCGACGAGGATGGAGGTTGCAGAAGGCCACGGCAGCGCCAGCAGGCAGGACGATAGTTCACAAGGCAGGGCTGCGGCAGCGCCGGTAGTCCGTCAAGGATGAGTTCTTCTCGGTGTCTCTCGACTCCAGGATACAACTGCCTTCCTGCTCTGGAGCTGCCCTAGTTATAGGTCTGGCGCCCTTTGATGTCCGGACCCTCGCACTTGGAGGTCGGGAGGTCCGGGATGAGGGAGTCCAGACACCCAGCAGGGGGGTGGAGCCAGCGCCCGGGGGAGCTGGGGGCGATCGGCACCTGGCGGGGGAGAGCCATCGACACTTCTTTCTCCCATCGACCTGCCAAGTGGTCCGTTCACCTCCTGGGTGGATGGTGGTGCCGGGATGTCGGGGCCTGGCCAGGCCCAGGGTTAGGGTCGAGCTGAGGCCACGCGGCCTCGTGGTGCAGTGTCCAAGATGGCGGCCGGTCCGGGCGAGGGAGCCGGTAGTGGTTCGGCCCCATGATACAGAGATGTCCGGGGGCAGGAGTCCCGTCTGGAGACGGGGTGCGGGTTGTTTCTGTGGGTAACACCTGGAGGGCCGGGGCTTGGGCCCTGTCATGCGGGGAGGGAGCAAGCCCTTCATGTGGCCGGTCCAACACAAAGGATCGTGGGTATGCAGATTACCGGTGATGCGCTGTTGGTTTGCCTTGGAGGAGCCTGACGTCTAGCGACAAGAAGGGGTATTGCACCTCTCGCTCTGGCGCTCGTCATTCCTTACCCTTCGATTGCGCCAGTGATCTTCAGTCTCGTCTCACGTCATTGAGTCTTACCCGAACTGCGATGGTGCCGTCCTGAGCAGAGCGGATGGGAACCAAATGAGAGGAACCCAAACCCCTTTTGTTTCCCATAAAACCAGCGGTCGAAGTGGGTGGGAACGGAAGGGCACAGCGTGCCCCTACTTCGTTAATGTTATGCAATCCGTACCCCTACTTTTTTGTTTTTAGTAATGCGTCCCAGGACGGCAGTAATAGCGAAAGCCTTTAGATAAGGTTCGGCCCTTTGTGGCCGTTCGAGAACGGGCGGGGTGGGCAGAGAAGGAAAAGGACTCTGTCTCTCTTCCTTCTTGCCCAGGGAAGACAAGGGCAGTGTCCGCTTCCGCTTGCAGGTGCCCCCATCTCTCTCACGACTTACCCATATTGCCTCTCTTTCTGCCTTCTCAGTTGCTGAAATCCGTGACTTCAAAAATGGCTCTTACCCTCTCTTTCCTTTATTTGTTCCCCTGTGAAATGGATCCAAAAAAAAGAAGCCCTTTTGCTGCAAATGTCTGTAATGTATTAAAGACGCTTCTCATAAAGAATTTAGGGGCATATTATCAAGCCAGGCGATAAAATTATCTATGGAATTCCAATTGAAGCCCATGTTAGATGTCCTTCACATCTAACATGGGCTTCAATTGGAATTCCATAGAGCATATTATCAAGCCCATTATCGCCGTTTTAGCGGAGTCAGGCAGGCAGCGTTTTTACGGACCAGCAAGAACGAATCGTCCCTACGTCACTTCGTACAGCTATTTTTTTACGGCAGCCAAAAACTCCTGGCAATCTGAGTCCGACGTGAAAACGGAGCCCTGGTACGCGACGGACAGCCATGGACCCCATCCTACGTGTCATCCCGGCCCTCATAGCCTACGACCTGGTGCAACGAGCCCGATGCAGACGCCGCAGAAGGTCAGAACAACACCCAGGGGCCAAGGGGGGGGTGAGGGGCAGGAAACATACCCCATACCCAAATCAAAACCTACAATAATGTGGACATACATTACCTCCAGGGTCTGGTCACTTCGGGGGGCGTGTCCACCAATCTCAGCATCCGGCAACAACGGAAGTGGACTGTTAGACCCGGCCCTCGTAACATAGCTAGACCTGACCCCTGCACCTCACACCAGCCCCCAAACCCACGGCCTAGCCGATCCTTCCCACCAGAACTCGCACGCACCCGACCCGGACTTCCCCGTCCGTGGCCTTCTGCCCTTCGGCCACACCGGGCCCGCGTGCCCACTTCATGCAACAAGATGGCCGCCCGGCCCCAGCGCGACCCTGGCCTAGAGGCGCCACTCCGGCTGGAGGACATCACGCTCCCCTTGGGATGAGAAAGGGAGGAGCAGTTTCTATCACACCTCTGCGCTTCCCTGGGACGGTGGGTTTCGATCGACCTGCCGGCCTCCCCGAGGGCTGGCTCCACGCCTGCTGGGTGTCTGGGACTCCTCCCGACCCGGCCCTGAAAGGATCAAAAGACAATGGCAGGAAACCCCCAACAAGCGACCACCAGGTGACAAGACCCCTGCCTGCACAGGCTCCGGACATCAAAGAGGAGTCGCCCTATAACAAGGGGTGCTCTGGGACTGTCCGGCAGATTCGCCTTGGAACACCTGAGCCCTGCTGAGTGACTCGCGGCTCCCTGAAGATCGTAAGACCTCCGAACTTGTGCTTGAGCCCTGCTGAGTGACTCGCGGCTCCCTGAAGATCGTAAGACCTCCGAACTTGTGCTTGAGCCTTGCTGAGTGACTCGCGGCTCCCTGAAGATCGTAAGACCTCCGAACCTGTGCTTGAGCCCTGCTGAGTGACTCGCGGCTCCCTGAAGATCGTAAGACCTCCGAACTTGTGCTTGAGCCCTGCTGAGTGACTCGCGGCTCCTCGAAGATCGTAAGACCACCGAACTTGTAACCGAGCCCTGCTGAGTGACTCGCGGCTCCCACAGACTCTCTTTGTCCCGCCGGACTCCACGACGACAAGCGTATCCCCCAGCTCGAGGATTGTGAGCTGTGCGACGGGTACGCTCCTGCATTTGATCCATATCCCCATAGACTGTCCCGCTACCTCCTACTCCCCTCCAAGACTCTGAGAGCCCACGCTCTGCTTGTATATATTTGCTGTGCTGATCATAAAGATCCTACTACTCCAATATGATAGAGATTTGCTCGTAAGAACTCCTCGTGTGGTGTCTCTCTGTCGTGTGGTGCCGAGTGTGCGATCCTAGATTCGAGGTTCCTCCCCTGAGGAGTCTCCTGCCAGTGCTCGGCTACGATACCTTGAGGGTGGGTCTCAGGGCAGTCAGGGCCCCCTCCGGGTCCCTCTGAGGTCGCCTTCTAACATGGACGTGTACGCGTACCCCTACGGCCCCAATACAATCGTCATACAGCCCGTACCCACACATACATGGCGTGGGTACGGTCCGTATCGCTTATGTGGTGGGGCCGTAGGGCAACGCGTGGTATGGCCCGTACCCACACGCTGAGGGCGTGTGTATGGTCCATACAGGGGCCGTAGGGGTACGCGTGGTACGGGCCATACCCACTCTCTCAGAGCATGGGTACGGTCCTTATCACTATAGTCGTGGGTACGCGTGGTACGGACTGTACCCACGCTCTGAGGGCGTGTACCCCTACGGCCCCACTACATAATTGATATGGACCATACCCACGCCCTCAGAGCGTGGGTACGGGCCGTATCACTATAGTCATGTTGCCGTAGGGGTACGCGTGGTACGGACCGTACACGCGCTCTCAGAGCGTGGGTACGGCCTGTACCAGGCGTACTCCTGCGCCAACACTACTATAGTGATACGGGAAGTACACACCCTCTCAGAGCGTGTGTACGGCCCGTATCACTGGAATAGTGTTGGTGTCGGAGTACGCCTGGTACGGACCGTACACGTGCTCTCAGAGCGTGTCTACGGCTCATATCACTAGAGTAGTGTTGGCGTAGGAGTGGGGGTACGGGCTGTACCACGCGTACTCCTACGCCAACACTACTCCAGTGATACGGACCGTACACACGCTCTCAGAGCGTGTGTACGGGCCGTACCACACGTACTCCTATGGCACCAGTACATTTGGGATACAAGGCGTACACACGCCACAAATGTTGGCTTACGGCCTGGTGCAGCATGTTACCTTCATATTGGGGTGTGTTTATGTCCAGGACAGCAGTGTACTGCACCAAGGGGGTGGGTGGGTGGGTGTCTGCAAAGGAATACCAGCAGTGGGCAGAGACATGTGAGGGGTGGCTTGAGAGGACTCCCAGCAGTGGGAAGAGACATGTGAGGGGTGGGTGCAGAGGAATACCAGCTGTGGGCAGAGACATGTGAGGGGTGGGTGCAGAGGACTCCCAGCAGTGGGCAGAGACATGTGAGGGGTGGCTGCACAGGACTCTCAGCAGTGGGCAGAGACATGGGGGTGGGTGCAGAGGAATACCAGCAGTGGGCAGAGACATGGGGGTGGCTGCAGAGGAATACCAGCAGTGGGCAGAGACATGGGGGTGGCTATAGAGGACTCCCAGCAGTGGACAGAGACATGTGAGGGGTGGGTGCAGAGGAATACCAGCTGTGGGCAGAGACATGTGAGGGGTGGGTGCAGAGGACTCCCAGCAGTGGGCAGAGACATGTGAGGGGTGGCTGCAGAGGACTCCCAGCAGTGGGCAGAGACATGGGGGTGGGTGCAGAGGAATACCAGCAGTGGGCAGAGACATGGGGGTGGCTGCAGAGGAATACCAGCAGTGGACAGATACATGGGGGTGGCTGCAGAGGACTCCCAGCAGTGGGCAGAGACATGGGGGTGGGTGCACAGGAATACCAGCAGTGGGCAGAGACATGGGGGTGGCTGCAGAGGAATACCAGCAGTGGGCAGAGACATGGGTGTGGCTGCAGAGGGCTCCCAGCATTGGACAGACACATGGGGGTGGGTGCAGAGGAATACCATCAGTGGGCAGAGACATGGGGGTGGGTGCAGAGGAATACCAGCAGTGGGCAGATACATGTGAGCGGTGGCTATAGAGGACTCCCAGCAGTGGGCAGAGACATGTGAGGGGTGGGTGCAGAGGAATCCTGTTGGACCCGGCCACGTGGCGTGGTCCCGAACCCTCCTACCGAACCCGACGGGGGCCGCCCCCACCCTTCGGGGTCACTCTGGATTGTACTTTGCTACCCACACCAGCCTACGCGACACGGCTCACCCCGGCCTCGGCCCCAGCGAAGCCCCAACATCGAGGCACCAAGATCCGGCCAGGGGGCACCAAGTGGCCACTCCACCGATCCCGGAGGAGGGGAGTTTCGATGGGACCCCCAACCGTCCCCCAACGCCTGGTTTCGATCGCCCTCTGGCCTTCCTGGGTGCTGGCGCCTCTACCGCTGGGTGTCTGGCCTCTCCCATCCCGGCCCCTCCGCCCCCCAGCCGCAAGGGTCCGGACATCAAAGGGTTCCAGACCTATATCTGGGGCAGCCTCAAACCAGGACGGCAGTTGTATCCTGGAGTCAAGAGCCTTGCTGATCGGATCGCGGCTGACCCTACGGAGAGAGACTCATTACCTAAGACTTGGAACTCGGAGCCCTGCTGACTGCGTCGCGGCTCCCCTCTTGCTGAGAAGAAGACCCTCATGGAACATCGGAGCCCTGCTGACCTCGTCGCGGCTCGACCTCGCAGAAGTAAACCATCGGAGCCCTGCTGACCTCGTCGCGGCTCGACCTTGCAGAAGTAACCATCGGAGCCTGCTGACCTCGTCGCGGCTCGACCTCATCGAGGCAATCCCCCGAGCCCTACGGACGACGTCCCGGCTCCCGGAACCCCCCAGCTCGAGGATTGAGAGCTAGGCGCAGGGTGTTCCCGTACCAGGCTAAGACTGAGACTGTCCGCTACCCCATCCCAACAAGACTTTGAGACTCTCTTGGATCCCTCGATCCACCTGTAAATATTGCCACAGAAATCTGCCTTGATTACCGATAAAGACTTATAAGAATTGATACCCTGGCTGTGTCCCTTTGTGGTGGGGGGGTTGCTTGGCTGATACGATCATAGGAGAAGGACCTCGCCCAGGAGGCTTCTCAGCGGCGCTCGGCTACTCGCCTACGGAACGGTGATCCTCGGGGTGGTCCGTCCGATACCATCGGGCTCCCGGAGGACGCCCTTCTAACAAATACCAGCTGTGCGCAGAGACATGTGAGGGGTGGGTGCAGAGGAATACCAGCAGTGGGCAGAGACATGGGGGTGGGTTCATATCACTACCAGCAGTGGTCAGAGACATGGGGGTGGGTGCATATCACTACCAGCAGTGGGCAGAGACATGGGGGTGGCTTTAGAGGACTCTCAGCAGTGGGCAGAGACATGTGAGGGGTGGGTGCAGAGGAATACCAGCAGTGGGCAGAGATATGGAGGTAGGTGCATATCACTCCCAGCAGTGGGCATAGACATGGGGGTGGCTGCAGAAGAATACCAGCAGTGGGCAGAGACATGTGAGGGGTGGCTGCAGAGGAATACCAGCAGTGGACGGAGACATGTGAGGGGTGGCTGCAGAGGAATACCAGCAGTGGACAGAGACATGGGGGTGGGTGCAGATGAATACCAGCAGTGGGCAGAGTCATGGTGGTGGGTGCAGAGGAATACCAGCATTGGGCAGAGACATGGGGGTGGCTGCAGAGGAATACCAGCAGTGGGCATAGACATGGGGGTGGGTGTATATCACTACCAGCAGTCGATATAGACATGGGTGGGTGTACATCATTATCAGATGCCCACAACTCCATGGGTGTATGTACGCATCCCTGAGTTTGGACTATGATGATAGTGCCGTAACAACACATCACTGACAGCAGGGTCCCACTCCCAGGAAGATGGATGTCTTTCCCCCAATGCATGACACACCACATGTGGGTGTGAGGACAAATAACACATGCATACCCCCCCATGGTAGATGCAGCACAATACACACCCTGAGATCAGGCCACAAGACTGTATAGTCATGTAACTGCCCACAAAACTAAGAGATCCAAAGGGAACACACACTGTCATGCACATCCCAGGACTGATAGGAATGTACAGGTGCTGGGCCAGCCACCAAGATGTTTTCTCTCATGGAAGGAATAGGGTGGAATTCCCACAGATACAATGCCCACAATTGTCAGTCAGGTGCCCAAATACCCTGCATAACAAGTACCATTTGTGTGGTAGGCCGTGATTACACACATGCATAGTGCAGAAAATGGAGAATTTCGCAATGAATGCATTTCGACATACTCAATACACAAGTACAGTGACTACCAAGGATGGCACAGACGATGCAGCCGGAGACATCGGTGAGCAGGCATGGCCATAGTTGAAGGGATCCGTCACCAACAAAGGAAATGTAGACACAGGTCAGCACAACAATTGGGCAACTCTTTGCAGGGAAGATGTCAGGTGCCACAGAGGAAGGAACACTCCTTGGGACAATGTCTCCAATCCAAAGTAACACACACTAACAATGATTCTTAGCAGAGACATTGTAATGGCACGCAGATACCATGGTCAACCTCATGACCATCAGACTAAAACATTTCTCAGAACCATAACACATCACCACAACCCCAATTCATGGAGCCTCAGCACCAACATTAATTACCTGCAATGCAATAGTGTTCAAATGAAAATAAAAAGCTTTATTCAGCATAAACAAAAGTGGCTTTAAATAACAATATTTACAAATGCCATATGGCAAGTCCATTACAGAAGTCCATGGGTGGGGATACATGGGAGAGTTTCCCCCTAGCTTGCCTGCACACTGGAACTCTCAGGTTCGTCGACCGTGGGGGGGGGGGGCATCATGTGGGGAAGGCACAGGCACCGCAGGGACAGGAGGGGGAAGGGTAGGTGTTGTGGGTGCAGGGGTGGACATGTCCAACACAGGGGGGTGGCAGCTCCAAAGGTGGTGGTCAGCTCTGCGCTGCACACCGCAGCCAGTGCGTCCAGTGTAGCCCCTGCACCAGAGGATTGCCCAGGGTCAAGGGAGGGTGTGGTGGGTGCAGTATGGGGCGCAGCGCTCATGGGGGAGGGGGTTGAGGTGGTGGGGGACTCAACTCCCCTGCCTGGGGACTTCCTCGCCCGCTTGTGTGGTGGTGGCTCAGCGGGGGCGAGGTCCAGCCCAGACAGAAACAGCTGCTGGGGTGACCGTTTGGCAGGGAAGCCAAGGGGAGTGGTTGTGGAGGGACAATGTTGTGAGGCCTGCGGACTCCGACTGTGGCTGTGTGTTTGTCTTTTAGTCCCCGACCCTGTGGGTGTGCCTACCTCCCCCTGAGTGTGCGTGCCAGGAGGTGTGCGCTTGACCTTCATTGGTGGTGTGCTGCCTGTGTCTGGTGGGGTGCGTGTGTGGGAATGTCTGGGTGTGCTTGGGACAGGTATGGGAGAGGGAAGTGTGGATGGGGCCGGGGTAGGGAGGGACGGTGCGCTGCAGGAGAGTCACTGCTGCCGTCAGGGAAGAGTCCATGGAACGCAGAATCCTGCGTTGGTCAGACATCGTTGCTGACATGCCCTCCATGAACGAAACCATCTGTGTCAGCAGTTTAGTGTGCCCATGGAGGGCATTCAGCACAGATGCCTGACCAACCCGCAACTGCCGCAGTAAGTCCACAGACTCTTCACTGAGGGCAGCAGGGGTGACAGGGGCAGGGGGTGCGGTGCCTGGCCCGAAGGAGACATGTTGGTGCTCTGCACGGACAGAAGGGACCGGAGCAACTGGGAGGACGGTGATGGGAATGGAGGAGGCGGTGACAGATGTTGTGCTGCTGCCAGCTGTTGAAGCAGCCTCCGCCTCCTCGATGAGGTCAGCCTCGGACCCGTCTGCGTCGTAGTTGGTGTCGCCACCAGACAGGTCCTCCGATTGACTCTCCTCGCCCTCCGTGCCACTGGCTCCAGCAGACTCCTCAGCACTGGTGGCACTGGTGCTGGGTCCCTCCTCCAGGTCCGTGCAGGTGCCTCCCTCAGTTTCCGTGGATGATGCTGTGGGCAAGGAGAAGAAACAGAAACCATCAGTCGCCTGTATACATCTGACACATGAGTACAAAAACAATAGGCCACACTGCATATCAGGCAATGCATCATGAGTAACAGCTACATATCTAAGCCCTGTACTCCCCAGTTGGTAGACCCACTATGCCACTTGGACACAAGAAAAAAAAGGTCATACCAGGCCAATTCTTTAATGAGAAATACACTGAGGAGCTAGTGTCTGGGAACAGGTGAGCACAGCAATACAATTAAGTCATGCCACCTCTTGGTTACCCTAAAAGAAACAGTAGTGGTGCACCCCATCCAAAATAACACACCTCAATACTCAAGGTGTCACCACACTCTGAGACCTGTAAGTACTGTGCAACACTAAATCCAAAACACTTTGATCCCTTGGGACTCACAAGACTTTACACAATCGACATGTTTAGAATGTGCCATTTTGTCAACAGAACACACATGTGCCTGCATGAAAGATGCCTCCCAAGGAGGTGCACACAAAACCAGATTTACACAGTCATTGAAGAAGCTGGCAGCTTTTGTAAAGAAGCCACTGTTAGAGAAAAATGGGGTAACTGAGAGTACATATACATGGGCCCACCGAAGTCTGGATGACTTGACACAGGTAATTTGGTATCACCACCAACAAAGGACGTACACAAAATCCATAACACTGTGGGAACATGAATATGTATAATCTGCAACACCATTTATTTAGAACAGTGGCTTATCTAAAAATGTGCCAGCGTGTTACATGAAAGTGTCCAAGTGGATTGGTGTGCACCTCCTTTGGAGACATCTGTCATGCAGGCCCATTATTGTGCTTAACAACAAAAGATCAAAGTCAAGCATTTAAAACATGAAGAGCTGTTGACGAGTGTTGGGATTGGCAAGGAACAATCATTCTTGACTAACTACTTGAATTATGTCTGTTGGCACATGGGCATCCGCTACCTGATGACACAGTTGTCTACACATAAGACACAATGACTGTCATGTGGAGTGGCACACATGTCCAAACCCAGGACAATGCATAAGATAATGGGCCTGCAAATGTGTAGTAAAAAAGCATAGCTGTACTGTGGAGACACCCTCATGGCAAGCCAGAATGTCCACACAGATGTCAGCACACAAAGACCAAACTGCCTTGCAGCTGAAACACACACAGGTGCCAAAAATGCATGAGCAGGAATCATGTTCTTAAACAAATGACACAGGCTGCAAAACACAAACAATAACCCCTGCGCCAACATCACTGGGTCACTGCATGGTGATTCTCTGTCCAGCCAATTTGCACACACAGGTCCGACCTGGCAATGAGAAATCAGGGTAGTGCATGTAGGCCTCTACCGCACAAACCCCCCATACCTGAGACAATGTGATTGAGACAGATCAAGAAGTGACACCTCTTAACCAGGGATAACAAAAATGTGCAGCAACAATTCCCAAATGTACACAACATCACCTCCTGAGGCTGGCATTACATTTTTGTGACATACAACCATCAACAGATTGTTGTGACTAGCCACACAGGCACTGCCCAGTGTGAGTATGCACAAGACAAATGGTGTCTCCCTGTACAGGGGACACATGTAGCACACATTGGATAAGTACAAATGAGGCCAGGGAACAATGCCACAGAGGAAGAACTATGCTGAACACACAGAGAATGGGCAAAGTGTTGGGTGACACACATGATTACGAGGCCAGGGTGTCTCAGGGGACTGTGGTGGGCACACTGATCCGTGGGCATGGTATTAGCTGACTGTAACATGAGCAACCGTCATGGCACTATGCATATCTCCCACTCATGCACATCATGTCTGAGCCCACAACATTGGTCATGCATGCTGCAAGGGTGTTCCGTTGAAACCTCACACTCCTATGTTGAGACTCATCATCAGTGCAAACAAATATGGAACCCCAACATAGTGAACAGGTCAGGGCACAGGCAAGGTGTTGGACTCGGCCTCGTGGCGTGGTCCCTAACCCTATGGATTGTGCCCGTTCCCCGCCCCGGCCTTCACGGGCCACCCGTCTGAACTGCACCAAGGCCCTTCACCCGGAGCTGCACGCGGTCGCATACTCCTCGTGGCTCCGCCATCTTGTTGGCATCCACGTCACACTATGCACCAGCCAGCGCGTCCCCGCTCAACCCGGCCTCGACCCCAGCGAAGCCCCGACATCAAGGCACCACGAACTGGCCAGGGGGTGCCGCAGGGACCATCCATCGCCCCCGGCGGAGGACAGTATTGATGGGACCCCCAACTGTCCTCCCATCCCTAGGTGTGATCGGCCTGCGAATCTCTTGGGCCTGGCGCCTCTCCTGCTGGGCGTCTGGCCACCTCCACCCGGCCTCTCCGCCCCCCTCGGGTGCCTGGGTCCGGACATCAAAGGGCTCCAGTCCTATATCTGGGGTGACCCCGCCACAGATCGGCAGTTGTATCCCGGAGTCGAGAGCCCTGCTGATTGAATCGCGGCTGACCCTACGGAGAAGAACTTTTGTCGGAACCATCACGAGCCCTGCGGACTGCGTCGCGGCTCCTTCTTGTGAACACTTTGAAGCCACCCGGAACATCGGAGCCCTGCTGACGCCGTCGCGGCCCACCCTCGCTGAAACCTTCCTCGGAGCCCTGCTGACGACGTCGCGGCTCGAGCTGAGCAGAAACCACCTTGAGAGCCCTGCTGATTGAATCGCGGCTCTCCCTGAACTGTACGCCAGAGCCCTGCTGACGCCGTCGCGGCTCGACCCCTCCGAGATCGGAGGTCCTCCAGCTTGAGGAGAAGAACTGGGCCCCAGGTACCCTCGTACCGCATCCCTGCCAAAGACTGTCCCGCTACCCCTACCCTTCCAAAGAGACATTGAGACTTTTGGTGGATCCCTCGATCCCTTCGTGTAAATATTGACCTCGTAACCTTCTTATTGATGATAAAGCATTTCTTGTCTTGAGACAACCTCCTTGAGTCCTGTGTGGTGGTGTTACTGTGCTAGTACGTGATAGGAGAAGGATCTCCCAGGAGACTTCTCGGCAGCGCTCGGCTACTTCATACAGTGGGAGGGCCCCCCCTTGGTGGTCTCGCCGACTCCTCGGGGTCTGCCTTCCAACATTTGGTGGCCAGCGACGGGATCCGAGCCGAACGCAATACGTACCAGCCAGTACCCACTAGCTACCTATCCAAATGAACAGCATCATGAGCAGCCAGGAAAACAACGCGACAATGGAGTTCCAGCCCGAACGGCTGGAGGAATATACGCACAAAGAGTTAAAGCAGTTCTGCAAGGACAAAGGCATTGCAACCACCGGCCTAGGTACCAAAGAGGAGATGCAGAAGGCTCTAAGGGCATGGTGGGAGGCCGGGGCAGGCCCCTCCCAGGAAGAAGGTCCCCTGCCCCTGACTGAGACCACAGCAACCGCACTGACTCCGGCAACCGGAGGAAGAAAGAGCCTAGAAACCGGCCTCTCCGAAGACGAAATACGAGAGCGGGAGAAGGTCCGGAGCCATGAGCTAGAGCTCGCACGACTGCGGCTGGACGGCGAACTCCAGCTGGCAGAAAAGAAACTGGCCCTAGAACAGCTACGGCTTCAAGAGGAGATCGAGGAGAAGAGACGACACCGGGAGTTGGAGGAGAAGAAACTGACTCTTGAGCACGAGCGCAGTCTCAAGGAGCTCGAGATCAAGGCCAAGAACGGAGGGACAAACACCCCCAGTACTAGAGACACTCTACCGCCTTCCGAGACCAAGGTACATATCCCGAAAGAGGTCGTCAAGGAGTATTACAAGAATGACGACATCCAGCAATGGTTCAAGGCCTACGAGGTGGCCATGACCTCTCATCGGGTGCCCCGAAAAGACTGTGGCGCGGGCCTGTGGGGGCGGTTCCTGAGTGAGGGTCGAGACACGCTGCTCCAGCTGCCGGAGGAGGTGATGACCTCCTACGATCACATGAAGGAGGCCCTGCTCACCCGCTACGGGCTCACCGCGGAAATGTACCGCCAGCGGTTCAGAGACTGCAAGAAAATCCCGGGCACCACCTGGGTGGAATATGTGGACTTTTTCAGTTGGGCCCTAGAAGGGTGGATCAAAGGGAGCAAAGTCACTACCTACGGGCAGTTGCTCGACCTCATCGTGTGGGAGCACCTCTCCAACAATTGCTTTGTGGAACTGAGACAGCACCTCCTCGACAGCAAAATGACCGACCCACGAAAACTCGCCGTCGAGGCCGATCGATGGGTCAATTCCCGGGTCCCCCGGAACTCGATGGGGGAGTACCAGAGGAACCCCACCGGACCCCCCCGCCAGCGCGGTGGAGGGGGAGGGCCGAACAGGAACCGAGACCCTCCCGCCGGGGCCCCCAGGCGCCCCCCTCGAGGGCCACCGCAGCAACAACTCTCCCCGAGCCTAGCCCGAAGGGGGGCGCCCCCGGCCAGACCCGGACCACGGCCACCAGTGACCTGCTACGGCTGCCAACAGACCGGACACTATGCCAGCGATCCGGTCTGTCCCCTGAACCGAAGAAACGGGGCCGGCGGGCCCCCGCCCCGACAGCTGGCGGCCGCCGCCCTGGGAGAAGGAGAAGAGGAAGAGGAGGCCCTCGACCGAGGAAACACTGAGTGGGAGCCTGCAGCCATGTCCCTGGTCTGCCTGGGTAGCCGAGAAATGGTACCCTGCACCCCCATCCCAAGCAACACACAGAAGTACCGGCAGCAGGTCACGGTCAATGGACAACGGGCCGAAGCCCTTCGTGACACAGGCGCCAGTATCACCGCTGTCCGCTGCCACCTGGTGACCCCTGAACAGATTCTACCGAATGTCCTGTGCCCCGTACGGACGGCCGACAACAGTGAAAACCTGTGCCAGATGGCCCTGGTCCCCTTCGAGTGGGGAGAGGTGACGGGCCTGCTGAAAGTGACGGTGCGCGACGACGCCCCTGTCGACTGTCTCCTGGGGAACGACTTGGAGAGTTCCCCCTGGGCTCAAGTGGAGCGACGGGAGCACCTCCGGATGTTGGGGCTGGCTGACTGGGCCTGCGCCATCACCCGGTCCATGACCGCCCGGGCCCCCAGCTCATCCTCGACCTCCGGGGCCGCCCCAGCCGAGGGGCTCACACCCCCTCCCACCAGCAGCGAGGAGGAGGCGGACACCGACCCTGGACCCAGCGAATCCTCCCCCGAAGAGATGGCGTCCCCGAGCACCCTACCAGAACTGACACAATGGCGACAGGAAGGGGGCCCCACCCGAGAGCAGTTCCAGCAAGAACAGCAGTCCTGTCCCTCTCTCGAAGGGGTCCGACAACAGGCGACCGCGCAAGCCAACGGTGACCAGACCGGCACCCACTGGGTCTACTGGGCCGAGGGCCTGTTGTACAGCGAACAGAAAGTGGCGGAACTCGGGGCCAGCCGCGTGTTGGTGGTCCCCCTCCGCTTCCGGGAGTTCCTTCTCAACCTGGCACATGATGTGCCCCTCGCCGGACACTTGGGGCAAGACAAAACGTACAGTCGTCTGGTGACCCACTTCTACTGGCCCCGAATGCGGAAAGACGTGGACAACCACTGCCGGTCCTGCCAGACCTACCAAGCCAGCGGGAAGACGGGGGTCGGGTCAAGGCCCCCCTCCAGCCCTTTCCAGCCGTCAGCACCCCGTTCGAACGGGTCGGAATCGATATTGTGGGGCCCCTGGACCCCCAAACCGCCCTGGGCCACCGCTTCATCCTGGTCCTCGTGGACCACGCCACCAGGTACCCGGAGGCGGTCCCGCTAAGAACTATAACGGCCCCTGTGGTAGGCCGGGCCTTGATGGGGATCTTCTCCCGAGTGGGATTTCCCCGCGAAGTGGTGAGCGACCGCGGCACGAACTTTATCTCCAGGTACATGCGGTCCCTGTGGCAGCAGTGCGGGGTCACATACAAGTTCACGACCCCCTATCACCCTCAGGGGAACGGACTGGTTGAGCGGTTCAACCGAACATTAAAAGGGATGATCCAGGGCCTGGAAGAGCCCCTCAGGCGGAGATGGGATGTTCTGCTGCCGTGCCTCCTGTTTGCCTATCGGGAGGTCCCGCAGAAGTCCCTGGGGTTCAGCCCGTTCGAGCTATTGTATGGACACCCGGTCCGCGGACCGCTCAGCCTGGTCAAGGAGGGTTGGGAGATGAAGCCCCAAGGCGCCCCTCCTGACGTCTACCGATACCTCCTGGCTCTCCGGAACCAGACCCGCAAGTTCCGAGCCATGGCCGAAGCCAACCTCGAGGCCAGCCAGGAGGACATGAAGCGGTGGTACGATTGGAACTCTCTACCGTAGAATTCGAGCCCGGACAGAAAGTATGGGTCATGGCCCCGGTCGAACCCGGCGCCCTCCAGGACAAGTGGACCGGGCCCTTCAAGGTAGTGGAGAAGAAAAGTCCCGTCACCTACCTGGTCGACCTAGAGTCCCCCTGGAACCCCCTCCGGGTCTTACATGCGAACAGGCTAAAACCCCACTTTGCCCGGACCGAACTGAGCCTGCTGCTGGCGACCGACGAGGGGGGCGAGGACGACTCCGAACCCCTGCCCGACCTCTTGCAGTCCAGCATTCAGGATGGATCGATCGAAGGGGTCCAACTCGCCTCTTCCCTGACTCCAGAACAGCGCAATGACTGCCAGCGACTGCTGCGGGACTACGCAGCCCTCTTCTCCCTCACCCCGGGGGTGACCCGCTGGTGCGTCCACGACGTCGACACCGGGGAGAGCACCCCCCGTGCGACACAGAGCCTACCGGGTGCCTGACCGAGTGCGGGCCTGCATCCAGGCCGAAGTAACGAAGATGCTGACCCTGGGGGTCATCGAACCCTCCGACAGCCCATGGGCCAGCCCTGTCGTCCTGGTGCCCAAGGCCGCAGCTCCCGACCACCCCCCAGAGTTGCGATTCTGCGTGGACTACCGAGCCCTGAATGTTGTAACCAAGACCGACGCCCACCCGATTCCCCGGGCCGACGAACTCATCGACCGCCTGGGGGCCGCTCGCTACTTGAGCACGCTGGACCTCACCGCCGGGTACTGGCAAATCCAGCTCACCCCCGGCGCCCAAGAAAGATCCGCCTTTTCGACCCCGGATGGCCATTACCACTTTCGGGTGATGCCCTTCGGAATGAAGAACGCCCCGGCCACCTTCCAGAGACTGGTGAACAAGGTTTTGGCCGGGCTTGAGGCCTTCAGCGCGGCCTACCTAGATGACATTGCCGTGTACAGCAACCACTGGGCAGAGCACCTCCTTCACCTGAAAGCCGTCCTGGCCGCCCTCCATCGGGCCGGGCTCACAATCAAGGCCAGCAAATGCCAAGTCGGCCACAGATCCGTGACCTACCTGGGCCATCAAGTGGGGAGCGGGCAGGTGGCCCCCCTCCAAGCAAAGATAGATGCCATCCAGTCCTGGGAACCCCCCACTACCCAGACCGCTGTCCGGGCATTCCTGGGCCTCACCGGATACTACCGGCGGTTTATCCGGGACTATGGGAGCATTGTTGGCCCCCTCACAGAGTTAACATCCAAAAAGCAGCCCAAGAAGGTGCACTGGACCCCCCGCTGCCAAACAGCCTTTGACACCTTAAAGTCAGCCATGTGCACTGCTCCAGTGCTGCAAGCCCCAGACTACCAGAAAGAGTTCGTGGTACAGACGGACGCCTCCGAGTATGGTATCGGGGCTGTCCTATCCCAAGCCGATGAAAAGGGGCTCGACCGACCAGTGGCCTTCATCAGCCGACGACTACTGCCCCGAGAGCAACGCTGGAGCACTATTGAGCGTGAGGCCTTCGCTGTGGTGTGGGCCCTCAAGAAGCTCCGGCCCTACCTCTTTGGCACCCACTTCCGGGTCCAGACCGACCACCGGCCCTTGCGGTGGTTAATGCAAATGCGGGGCGAGAACCCCAAGCTGCTGCGGTGGTCCATCTCGCTACAAGGGATGGACTTTGACGTCGAACACCGGCCCGGCAATGACCACGCCAACGCCGACGGCCTGTCCCGCTTCTTCCGCCTTGACGAGGAGAATCCCCAAGGAGATGGGTGACTCTCCATGCCTTCGGCTGGGGGGGACGCCTGTTGGACCCGGCCTCGTGGCGTGGTCCCTAACCCTATGGATTGTGCCCGTTCCCCGCCCCGGCCTTCACGGGCCACCCGTCTGAACTGCACCAAGGCCCTTCACCCGGAGCTGCACGCGGTCGCATACTCCTCGTGGCTCCGCCATCTTGTTGGCATCCACGTCACACTATGCACCAGCCAGTGCGTCCCCGCTCAACCCGGCCTCGACCCCAGCGAAGCCCCGACATCAAGGCACCACGAACTGGCCAGGGGGTGCCGCAGGGACCATCCATCGCCCCCGGCGGAGGACAGTATCGATGGGACCCCCAACTGTCCTCCCATCCCTAGGTGTGATCGGCCTGCGAATCTCTTGGGCCTGGCGCCTCTCCTGCTGGGCGTCTGGCCACCTCCACCCGGCCTCTCCGCCCCCCTCGGGCGCCTGGGTCTGGACATCAAAGGGCTCCAGTCCTATATCTGGGGTGACCCCGCCACAGATCGGCAGTTGTATCCCGGAGTCGAGAGCCCTGCTGATTGAATCGCGGCTGACCCTACGGAGAAGAACTTTTGTCGGAGCCATCACGAGCCCTGCGGACTGCGTCGCGGCTCCTTCTTGTGAACACTTTGAAGCCACCCGGAACATCGGAGCCCTGCTGACGCCGTCGCGGCCCACCCTTGCTGAAACCTTCCTTGGAGCCCTGCTGACGACGTCGCGGCTCGAGCTGAGCAGAAACCACCTTGAGAGCCCTGCTGATTGAATCGCGGCTCTCCCTGAACTGTACGCCAGAGCCCTGCTGACGCCGTCGCGGCTCGACCCCTCCGAGATCGGAGGTCCTCCAGCTTGAGGAGAAGAACTGGGCCCCAGGTACCCTCGTACCGCATCCCTGCCAAAGACTGTCCCGCTACCCCTACCCTTCCAAAGAGACATTGAGACTTTTGGTGGATCCCTCGATCCCTTCGTGTAAATATTGACCTCGTAACCTTCTTATTGATGATAAAGCATTTCTTGTCTTGAGACAACCTCCTTGAGTCCTGTGTGGTGGTGTTACTGTGCTAGTACGTGATAGGAGAAGGATCTCCCAGGAGACTTCTCGGCAGCGCTCGGCTACTTCATACAGTGGGAGGGCCCCCCCTTGGTGGTCTCGCCGACTCCTCGGGGTCCGCCTTCCAACACAAGGTACCAACACATGTCACAGACCACCCTCCCACATGATGCAGAAAGCAATGTGCAATGGATTAACTGGCAGCCTAGATGACCATGTGCAAATCTGATTACACACAGACAGGGGACACATGTCAAGGAGGGGAAGGGATGAATAAGAGCACTGGTTGACATTGGGGAACTGAAAATGTACAGCACATATTAACTACGGCAGTGTATCCAGGCTACAGAGCACTTCCAAAAGCTGGTGACACACAACACAACAAACAGCCATGTACCTACCCCCTCCTTGCTGCAGTCTCTCCTGTAACTGCCTATCCAGGTCTGGGAAGACCACCGCCAGGACACGGGTCATGTGGGGGGTCAGGCGTCGGCGCCTGCCCTGGGGGCGAGGCGGTGAGAGCCCCAGCTGGACCCGGGCAATCCGCCGGGTCCAGCACCGGATGTCCTACCAGCGTTTTCTCACTTGGGCTAGGCGCCGACTGCGATCTTCCGCCGATCTCACGGCCCTGACGATCTCCTTCCAGATCAATCCCTTCGCGTAGGCAGTTACCTGTGAGGATGACAAAGTGAGACAACATCACTACACAAGCTCCATGTCCCATAGACACACATTTGAACATCTTTGATATGTTGAACAGGGCAGAGGATGCTGCCAAGGAATTGCTGTATTCTCAAATACACATTGTCCTCGGTGGAAGCCCCAATGCACTACATGGCATTGAAAGTACACAGGTGGCAGAAGGGGTGCGACACACTCCATGATCATGGCACACACTGTGCTTCACATGCAACAGCAGGCTGATGGACAGCACCTCCAAGCAGTCACATGCCACAGTCCACTGACGCAACCCCAGCAGAGTACACAGACACACCCAGGCACTGAGCAATCACCTGCCATTCACAACAGCGGTGTTGGACCCGGCCTCATAGTATGGCCCTACGTGCACCCGCACCACCTAAACCTGGTACCTGCAGCCCCAAGCACACGGCCCAGCCGACCCTCCCCACCAGGACACACGCACCCGACCCGGACATCCCCGTCCATGGCCTCTCTCCTTTCGGCAACCCCGGGCCCGCGTGCCCACTTCATGCATCAAGATGGCCGCCCGGCCCCAGCGCTACCCGGGCCTAGAGGCGCCACTCCGGCTGGAGGACATCACACTCGCCAGGGGATGAGAGAGGGAGGAGCAGTTTCTATCGCACCTCTGAACTCCCCTGGGACGATGGGTTTCGATCGGCCCTCCGGCCTCCCTGAGGGCTGGCTCCATGCCTGCTGGGTGTCTGGGACTCCTCCCGACCCGGCCCTGAAAGGATCAAAAGACAATGACAGGAAATCCCGACAAGCGACCCCCAGGTGACAAGACCCCTGCCTGCACAGACTCCGGACATCAAAGAGGGGTCGACCTATAACAAGGGGTGCTCTGGGTCTGTCCGGCAGATTCGACGCTGGAACAACGAGAGCCTGCCGACGTGGTCGCGGCTCCTGGAACTTGGACCCTCCTGAGCCCTGCTGAGTGACTCGCGGCTCCCTGAAGATCGTAAGACCTCCGAACTTGTACCTGAGCCTGCTGAGTGACTCGCGGCTCCTTGAAGATCGTAAGACCTCCGAACTTGTACCTGAGCCTGCTGAGTGACTCGCGGCTCCTTGAAGATCGTAAGACCTCCGAACCTGTACCTGAGCCCGCTGAGTGACTCGCGGCTCCCTGAAGATCGTAAGACCTCCGAACTTGTACCTGAGCCCGCTGAGTGACTCGCGGCTCCGACCGACTCTCACGGTCCCGCCGGACCCCGACTACAACAACGTATCCCCCAGCTCGAGGATTGTGAGCTGTGCGCCGGATACGTCCCTGCCTTGAACCTTTGCCAGAGACTGTCCCGCTACCCCCTATCCCTTCCGAGACTCATTGAGCCTGTGCTCTCCTTGTACATATTTGCAGTGATAACCTAATTGATAAAGATTGATTTCTAAGAACACACGGTGTGGTCACTCTGTGTCGTGTGGTGCCAGAAGTACGATCCTAGATACGAGATTCCTCCCCCTGGGAGTCTCCCGCCAGTGCCCGGCTACGATACTTCGAGGGTGGGTCTCAGGGTAGTCAGGACCCCTTCCGGGCTCCTCTGAGGTCGCCGTCTAACAAGCGGATACAACCCTCACTCTGCACATGTGCCACTTGCCTGTGGAGTGTCACAGGTGTCGTGCTAGCTCAGCAAGTCAGAAACACAGCACAGCTTACTTCTCACATCAGATGGGTAGAGCTGTTGCCTCCTCCATGCAGCTGTGTTGCAACACTTCACATAGACACTCACCCACATGACAAGGAACATTCACACACATCAATGTCCAGGAGGCCATACACATCACTTGGACACTCTCCCCACAGGTCCACTCAACTCAGACACATCTGTAGGTACAGTCACCTGTCACACCGGGGGGACCACCCAATCACCTCAGGACTGTATTTTAAAAATCTACAAAGGAGTTGCCATGCTGAATGTGTCATGCACTATGCAGTGAATGTCACAGTAAGCACAATGCAAGGCAGGAGTGCACACACGAACTACATCATGCTCTGCATGAGGGTTATAAGCCTCCCTCCCCCCCTGGGACCCACTCTAAACAACATTGCATGTCTGTCCCTCTTGGACACAATCCCAGAAGTCACAGTCACAAAAAAGGTGCACAGTCAAAGGTAGTTGAGTCAGCACTCACCTGAACCCCTGGTCGCCCATACAGCTGGGGGTACTGTGGGAGGAGGACATCCTCAAGGGTGAATGGCTGGGCCCTCTCCACAGACCGCGACTAGGCCTGGGCGAAAATTTCGTTCTGTTCGCGGAAATTGCGATAATTTGACATTTTCGCGTTCCGCGGAGAGCGCGAAAATGTCATAATTTCCGGTTTCTGCAGCTTGGCGATAATTTGTTTCTTGCTCGCGCTGTAAAATAATACATTCTCGCGCGCACGCGATCGCCTTACCTGAATCCTTGCGTTCGTCGACAAGTTTTCTTGATCCGGTCGCGTTCTCCATGAGATGTTGTATTGTTTTTAGCCATTTGTGCTGTCTCGCGACAGTTCGCGCCCGCAGTGACGTCATGCGTCGCGCGGTCACGTCTTTCTTCTCGTGATCATGCACCGCGAGACAACTCAAAACAAGATGGCCGCGCCCGCAAGCAACCACATGGGTAAGTTGGCGACCCGCAACCATGCAGAAAATCTCGCGAACATGCGGGAAAAAAACACCTACACCGATGACACGAATCTGCATGATTCAAATTTTGAGCATCATTGCAAGGCAACCAGCACTTTGCAACATTGTAATTTTTGGCCAACTGACTCTTCCTGCCCACCTGATGGACACATTGCAACTGAAATCTCTGTATCCATGACAACCAGCATGCTTTTTGGGCCTAATACTTGTCCAATATGAAATTTTAAACTACACACACATGTACGGTGCGTTTCAGGCGTACGGCACCTCTACAATAACGATACAGGCCGTACACGCGCTCTGAGAGCGCGTGTATGGCCCATACCAGGCGTACTCCCAATCCAATACCACTATAGTGATACGGGCCGTACACGCGCTCGGAGAGCGTGTGTACGGTCCGTACCAGGCGTACTCCTACGCAACACTACTCTAGTGATACGGGCTGTACACACGCTCTCAGAGCGGGGGTACGGCTAGGCCTGGGCGAAGCACTACGCTACGCTCGCGTAGTTTGCGAAGTTCGCGTTACTTCGCACTACGCGAACTGCACGTAGCACAGTGCGAACACGCGTAGCGTAGTGTTGCGTAGTGCTGCGGTCATTTTTTGCTTGCTCGCGGTCCTCAACGTCAAGTTGGCGACCGCGAGCAAGCAAAATGACATCCTGGCGAGACTTTTTCCTTGTTCGCGATCTGCAACTGCAAGTTGGCGATCGCGAGCATGGAAAATAAACCTCCCGGCGAGATGCTCAACGCGAGGAGGTCAGGTTTCTCATTGCGAGTGGTCGCGTATGCTCGCGACCGCTCGCGATGAGAAACTACCAGTTCGCGTTGAGAAAGCTGAAGCTCGAGTAAAAATCTACTCGAGCAGCAGAAAACTACAGCTCGCACTGTGCAAGATGTCATTTTCAATGATTGCACAGTGCCGGTTGCTTGTCTGCACTGTGCAATCATTGAAAACAACATCTTGCACAGTGCGAACATGTTACTACGCAGTTCGCGAAGTGCTACGCGTAGCTCGCGTAGTGCGAACTTCACTTTGCGTAGCTTCGCAAAGTGCTACTTCGCGAACTACGCCCACCCTTAGGTACGGCCCGTATCACTAGAGTGGTGTTGACGTAGGGGTACGCCTGGTACGGACCGTACACATGCTCTCAGAGCGTGTGTACGGTCCGTACCAGGAGTACTCCTATGCCAACACTACTCTAGTGATACGGGCCATACACACGCTCTGAGAGCGTGTGTACGCTCCGTACCAGGCGTACTCCTACGCCAACACTACTCTAGTGATACGGCCGTACACGCGCTCGGAGAGCGTGTGTACGGCCCGTACCAGGCGTACTCCAAATCCAACACCACTATAGTGATACGGGCCGTACACTCGCTCGGAGAGCGTGTGTACGGTCCGTACCAGGCATACTCCTACGCCAACACTACTCTAGTGATACGGGCCGTACACACGCTCTGAGAGCGTGTGTACGGTCCGTACCAGGCGTACTCAACACTACCCTAGTGATACGGGCCGTACACACGCTCTCAGAGCGCATGTATGGTGAGTTTCATATGCTTACACTGGTGATAGAGGTGCACATGCTAGAAATGGATGTCGCAGACTCGCACAAGGCTGAACATCAAGTCATTCTCATTGCAGAATTAGCTGTGCAGGGCCTAGGTGTGTCAGGCTGTGATGATGCACATGTCTTCTCATTTATTTGCACAATTGATGTGTGATGAGCTGTGTTCACATGTCATGTGTGATGGGGCACTTTGTGGCACACTTCCCCTTCTCACTTTGCACATGTGTGCCTGTAGTACAAACGTGTGAAGCACAGCCTCACTGGTATGGCACAGTCACCACCACTGCACCTGTCCCCTGATACCAGGGACAGGGACACTATATCAACTGACATGTCACGATCAGCGTGCCCCTATGTGACTATGTCCTTTATGTGTCCTGTGTTCCCATGAGCTTGCTGTTAGTGTTCCGTCAACTACATCTGCAGTTACTGCATCTAACATGTTTCTGTGTGGAGATGGGCCTGGCACACATCTACGCACACCATGCCCCATGTGGACTTCCACGGAGGCAGGCTCTGTGTGCATCGGACATCATATTTTCACTGGAAGACATATCGTCATCGTCGCAATGTCTGTGTATTCTGTTTACACGTGTACCCCTTCATCACAATGTGTTTGAGCTGTACATTTGACATTCCATGTGACCTGTGCGTCTCGCTTGCCGTCAGCTGTCAGTATGAGATGCCCTGCTTTAAATGCAGCTCGTTGGATGTATGTCACTCCTGTGATGTTTCTGGCTGTTCACTCCGACTGGCCCCCAGCTTGTTTCATGGCATGTCAGGTACACTTGACAATCAACAGGTGTATCTGGCTTTTCGTCAGAGTCTCACCAAGCTGGCATATGTGCCCTGGATGTATTGCACAGACCAAATTCCATATTTATATAATGTCTAGTGTCAGTTTAGCATGTGCTCTGTTCATTGACATTGATGTTTGTAGACTCTCAAACTTCGTTATTCAATACAATTTTCTGCAGGGCACCGCCTGTCCCCCGAACAATGCCAGACTTGGCTACCATGAGGGAACGTGACTGCATCCGGCGTTACAGATTCACTCAACAGTTGATTGAGGATTTGACGGACAAGCTGGCACCACACCTCCAATCGCAACACAGGTCTCCTACTGCGCTGACCCCCAAGATGAAGGTGATAGCATCCTTACATTTTTTTGCCACAGGTACGTTTCAATTTACCATAGGTGATGTTGGGGGGATGTCACAGACAATGTTCAGCCGTGTCCTGCGTGATGTTTTGGCAGCCATAATGAATTCATCAAATTTCCTACTCCTGGGGGTTGAGAGATGTCAAAGGTGAATTCTATGCCCTGGGAGGGATTTCCCATGTCATTGGGTCCATTGATGGCACACATGTGGCTTCGGTACCACCACAGGCACAGGAGGTAGCCTATCGCAACCGTAAACATTACCACTCTATAAATGCCATTGTGGTGTGTCTTGCTAACATGCCGATTTCCCATGTCTGTGCACGGTTTCCAGGGTCAGCACACGATGCCTACATCATGAGGCGTAGCAGGGTGCCAGAAATGTTGCTGCGGCTGCACAACGAACGAGCATGTCTTGTTGGTGGGTATACTCTGTTTGTCCTGTGTGTTGCGACATCTTTGCCTCTTACCGCATCTCCTGACCCACTTATTTACATGATGTTTCCATGTAGGGGACTCTAGATATCCCAACATGCCATGGCTGATGACACCTCTCCGCAACCCAAGATCAGCTGCAGATCACCGGTACAACAATGCACAAGGGCAGACCAAGCGAGTGATTGAGAGGACGTTTGGCCTCCTGAAGAGCCGATTCTGGTCCCTTCACAAGACAGGCGGGTCCCTCCCATATGCACCGGAGAAGGTCTGCAAAATCTTCCTCGTGTGTTGCATGCTGCACAACATGGCAGTGGAGAAGGCAGTGCCACTCATCCTGGATCCGGATGAGCAGGAACATCCACCCGTGGTACGGTTTGGGAATGTGTGGGGACTGCTTTTGTGCATGTTGTGTTACCATGCATACATGTGTACTCACCATGGGGCACTTTACATGTATCATCACTCCCATGAATTGCTAGTCACCCTTCGTGACAGTCATCTGTATACGATCTAGGATTCTGATTAAGGCATCAGTGTGGGTAACACTTCCCTCAGAAACATACGTGATGCTACGGGTGGACATAGTGTGGGACATCCCCATTACAGGCTCAATGGTGAATTGCAGCCGCTCTGTGTGCAGTGGGAGGTGTTTGACTCATCCCCTTAACTTGTGTGCCAGTTAATTTGGATTTAGAACATCCGTGTTGTGAAGGGGGTGTCCAGCGTATGTCGCACGTGTTAAGTCAAATGACATGTGAGTCTGTTCATATGGATGCATTTCCCTTGGGGCTGAGTTTGTGTAATAAATGTGTTCCTCAGTCTCCAAAGTGCCTCATCTCTCTCACTGCACGTCTCTTGCCACTTTGCAGGCGTCATCTATGGCATAGTTGTCACAGATTGTGCATATGAGTGTATGTGTACTTCTGCAACATGCATGCAGTTCTTAATGGCTAATAATCTCTATTTTGCATGAAGTCCATGGTTGTGTATGTATTCGTGCAGGTTGCTCCCCGCAATGGGCTGTCACCGCATGCTGAGGATGTGTCTCCTGTGCGCTGCTCGTCCTTCTGTTCACAGATCCTGTGTCAGTCATCTTTGATGATTGTTCATCCATTTTCTCTGAGTGAGCCATGAGTAACCTGACACTCCTTCATTTACGTACGCCTGTTGCAGTTGTCCTTTATGACCTCCTTGGTTTTGTGTGATAGTTTTGGCCTAGTTTTCAGAGCCTGCCGCCTGCTGCTGCGGCCCCTGCGGCAGGGGCCCACCAAATTCCATGATTCGGAAAGCCACACGCCTCCAAGATGCTCCTCCCTTCCTCCCTCCACACATTCATCATGCTGTCATCAGCTTGTCTGTGCCACTGTTGTGGCCACGCCGTGCCAAATGCATGACCGTCAGCGCCTGCAACGTGCACAGTGCACGGCCCTCATGTCCTTGCATGACTCACATCACACAACAGGCTCATGTTGCAGCCACCTTCCAAGCAATTTCCAAACAAAAATCTGCTGCATGCTCTCAGGCATCCCCTAAGCGCAGATACGAACCCTTTGCATGCAGAGTGTGCAACTCCAAATGCCTACACAACGATGCCCCGCCTTCCAGGCCCTGTCACACCAACCAGGTCATGTCCCTCCTACTTCACAGCGTCTCCGTCCAACAGCACACCATTTGAGTCTGTTACCTCCTCAACACAACAGGGCCACTCATCACCTTCATTGCAGTGACCTTGATAAATGCATCCAAAGCACACATCTTCTTCATTGCCATCTCAGACGGATACAAGATCACCCGCAGGGACGGCACCAAGAATCCCGTAGGATGAATTGCAATTTATTCACAAGTCCAGCCTCAAAGTCACAAATCCGGGTTTGCAGCAAACCCCTGGCAACCCTCAGAGTAACACTCCTCTACAGATCTCCAGGCCTACATCCCCAATACCGCAAAGCCATCAACACGTCCATCTTCACGCACACCCTCACCTCCACAGGCTACATGTGGATGGGGGCCAGTAAGTTCTGGCTGGAGGAGAGGAACACCAGCATCCATCATTGGTCCATCAACATTTGCATCCGCGTCTCGGACAGGCAACACACTAACACACACCCCACTACCGATCCACCAAAGATGCTTGATGTAAGTCACCACAGACAAGCTGTGTGGGACACTGGAACCAACACCACTGCCACACCTGTAACCTCACACACTTGATCAGCAAATTATCCACCAATGTTGACACATTAACAGACTTTCCTGTGAAGCACAACAACAGTTAATCCACCTGGGACAAGGCAGACATACTGGACTCATTCTGGTGTAGCCGGACTCGTGTGACAAGCTTGCGACACCATGAACCATCAGTGGCCTTACAAGCCTGGAAAACGGCACACACAGACATCACCATATTATCATTAAGGACAATTTGAGATCCTTCAGATAGGGCCGAGGCACCAAAACACAGGACATCAAGGAGCTCATCCGCATTGTGAGTGCACTGACATTAGCTCCCAATCCAAAAGACTGCCCACCATTGCAAGGCAGAGGCAATCCCTTGCAAGTTTCTAGCACTGCTGGCTCATGGACATACACGCCAGCCTTGGCACACAGAGGCAGACAGCACTATTATCCGCGTGAACAAACCCCCTAAGGTTCTGGACTTCCATCTGCAGGAAATACAACACCTGGCTCATGTGCAACATCCACTGGGGATCTACATCAGGCCCCTTTCCACACAACATCTGTTACACATCATTCCCCATCCTTGTAGCCCCCGTCCAACACGTCATGTATGTATCCTTTGAGTTAGGCACATTCCATGGTAGATGGAGGCATGCAGTGACCCAGGTCCTTCTTAGACAACGGACGGCAGGCCCGCAGGCTCGCAAGCAACAGCACTGCGCTTCCCTAACCAGGAAATGTCATCAAGAAGACAGGCAATGAGCAACTGACAAACTGAGGCAAACGCTAAGAGCTCCAGGCAACCTGCACAAGAACATCTTCCACAGTAATCACACCACTGCAACCGTCAGCATTGCCATCACCACCAACAAGTTTGCACCGCTCAACAATGGTGAGGCCACCCCCCTTGAACTCTGAACCGCATTCTACACTATGTGCTACCACACTGTCAGCTCACACATCTCCAACACTGGTATCCAGAGGCTGGACCATAATGAAATCAAGTATTAGCTCACAAGCAAGTCCCGGGGAGTCTGCCTGGAGCCTTAGGCATGTAGTACACTGTGGTCATCTGGAACATGCCCCAGGGGTCATCTCTCAGCGTGTCAATCTTCAATGTGTCCATGACCCCCCTCTCCTCCATCACATGCGCACACGCCCTCATCATCATCTCGTATGCCATTGACAGCCAGATGCTCATCACACTCACAAAAGACCATGCCGTTTCCAGTTCCTAACTTAAAGGAGCCATGAGGTGCGTTACCAAATGGCTGAACATCAGCCACCTGAGGATGGACTTGGCCATGAATTGGATATTCATCTGAGGATTGTCCCCTTACAGCTGTGTCAACTCCTTGTGTACCACTGACCGGGGCACTGCACCAGCACCCAGTGGCAACGCACGCAAGTTGGTGTTCATCATGGACTCGTTGCTCACAATTGCCATGCAAATGAACATCATCTGTACCTCACGCTGCAACACCCTACGCATGATGCACATGATCCACAGATAGATCCACTCCAAGGCAAGACAGCCCGTCCCCAAGGTCCACGACACCAGCCGGGTCAACTACAGCACCACCCTCTATGGAGCAAGAACAGCCAAAATCCAGGCTAACTTGTCCACATCCCAGGTGCATCTGCACAGCTCATCTTCAACGTTGCGCGCCCCAGCCACATCACCGTCCACCTGAGATAGCTGCAATGGCTCACTGTCTGCTGCAGGATGACCTTCAGAATCCTCACCCACACTCAGGAGGCAGTCCACAACCCCAGACCCCAAACCATCCTTGGACGTCTGTCATCCAAGACCCCATTGTCCAACTCCCTGCATCCAACCTTGCCCTGTCCACCATTCTTCACATCCACAGGACTACAGCATGCAGGAGATAGTTCTCCCACCTGACCAAACAGACCTGGGACTCCCTCCCCGGGCCCATCCACATGACCCATGACCTCTTCAAAATCGGTCTGTCCGCACAGTATTGCAAGCCCCCCCTCAGCAGCTTGAGGCCATCACGGTTGAGTATTGTGCTCCATGTCTGTATTGGATGAAACATTGCGACCCATGTGTGTCCTGTACCGGACTACGATCCCAGGGTATGGATGGCTGGCGTTAGTTCAACACTCAGGCATAGTTTAACATTTCCCCACACGTATGTTGTGGACTCATGCTAAATGACTGCAACATCAAATTCAAAATAATTTGGTTTATTCTAGGTCTGGGGTGTGATTTGTGCAAAAAATAGGTGCTGTACAGGGTTCCTAGAATCCAAAGTTCACAGGGGGAGATTGGATCCTTGCCATTTGAAGTCATCATAGTCCAGACCACAGTCTTCGGCATCATTGGTCAGACTGTGACCAGCAAGTCCATGTGGCAGAGAATGTCAGTCAATGAGGTGAATGCTGTTGCACATGAAGGCCAGGTGCCATGCCAGGTGACCTGGGAGATGTGGATGACCCGCTGCCTCTCACGGTCTTTTCCGTGGACGACCCACCTTCCTCGCGGGACCCTCAAATGAAGGCCTTGACGATGCTTGGGACGCTCCGTCGGACGAATCCTCCTCCTCCTCCCTCCCTGTGGCTGGTGTTGGTCTTTCGCCTGGTGGCACAGGGAGGGTTGCCCATGTTGTCGGCGATCCGACGGAGTGAATGGCTTATGTCCGTTTGCACCACCAGGAGCTCAGCCAGTCTTGCCTCCATCCGTCCTTGGTGTTCTTGTTGACTGGCGTGTTGCTCAGCCTGCTGGTTCTTGATCTCTGTGAGGGTCTCTCTCCACTACCTGGCTGAGGACCCTGGTGTCACGCCGGTATGCGTCGATGATGTTGCGTACATGTGACATACCAGTCCCTGCAGCTGGCTGGTCAGGTTCTCGCCTCCGCCTGCCTCCACTCCCACCACCCCTGCCCACACGAGCCTGTGGGCACATCGGGTCTCCGGGACCCCTGAGGATGGCAGTTGCGGGGTTGTCTGCCTCCTCCTGGGTGCCCGGCGAACCTGGTCCCTCCAGGTCAGACTGGCTCAGTTGTTCAGTGCGAGCAGGGCTCCTGGGTGTCTCCTGGGATGTGGCAGGAATGGGGGTGGTGGTTGGCACAGATGTTCCTGAAGCAGGTGCTGCAGGGGGTTGGACACCAGAGGGTCCAGGTGGATCGGGGTCATCCACGGAGTGTTGAGAGGCATCGCTGCCGGTGGGATCTGGTTCCTCCCGAGCCTGGGACTGTGATTCTTTCCCCCCATTGTTGGGGGAGATCCATCAGGGTGCCCTGTGTGTGAGAGAAAGACAATGTTAATGCTGTATCATGCGACATCCATTTTTCATACAGATTCAGGTTGCCAAAGTTCCTCCAGGTAGTTGTATGTGCCTAGCATTCTCCTGCATGTTCACTTGTGGATGGGTATGTTGCGGGGGCAAGATTGTTATGTGCTCCTGACTCTTTGACCTGTTGGTTTTTGTCTTGGATGCTTCTTGCGCTATGTATTGGTCTTGTTGTGAGACATGTCCATTGTGAGAGTGGGTAAATCCATTGGCTGTCCCGGGGGGGAGTGTGCTTGTGTGAGGGGTGTGTGTGACAGGGCCTGCTGGTGGGTGTAGTGTGATTTGGCACTGGGTCTCCCAGGTGATGTAGCTGTCCCCCCATGGAGCATGCTGCCATGACAGTGAGTGTGAGTTCCTGTCCTAGATATCTGAGCTTGTTGTGTTGTTGTTTGAGTTTGTAGTGGTCAGAGGAGGGCCTTGTGCTGCCTACAGCAGGGCCAAGTGTCAGCTATCTTGTCAGTACTTTGCCAGTCCCTGTAAATTGAGCATGGTGCATGGGTATGTACCTGGGCCATATGGGATGAGGCCAATGGTGTGTGATTGTGAGTTGAACAATGCGTTTTGTGAGGCCCCCCCTCCCAGCATGGCGGACATCCATTCTTGTGTTGGTGGTTTGTGTAGCATGGGACATGGCATGGCCTTGCTTTGTGAATGTGGCATACACATGTTAGTGGCATGAGCGTTGTTTTTGAGTGTGGTTGTGTCCAGTGAGGGCTTAGGGGTAGTTGCGTGCAGTTTGTGTAGTTGGGGTGTGGCTGCCATTCCCCTCATGTTCCATGAGTTGTTTATGTACTCACCAGGGTCTGGAAGTCCTTGTAGTCCGTGTACTCCCACCGGCTCCTCCCAGGGATGGTAATGTACCGGTCTGCGGGGCAGCCCACCTCCAGTGATGTTGCTCTGGGCGTAGGCTTCGTTCATTTTCCTCTTGACTGCCCTCCGCAGATCGTACCACCTGGCTTGGCATTCGTTCCTGGTCCTTCTGATGGGTGCAACAGCATTCACCCTATCGACGATCCTCTGCCACAGGCGTGATTTTTCTGCTATGCTGGTCTGTCTGACCAATGTTCCAAAGCGCTGTGGCTCGACTCTGATGACTTCGTTGACAAGGATGTCCAGCTCCTCCCTTGTGAACTTTGCATTCTTGTCTGTGGGCATGGTGTGGGGTGAGGGTGTGGCTGGTTGTGGGTGTGTGTGTGTGTGTGAATGTGAAGGTGTGTGTGTGAATGTGAAGAGGGGGTATGTGTGAAGGAGGAAATTGCAATAATTTGACATTTTCGCGTTCCGCGGAAAGCGCGAAAATGTCAAAATTTCCGCATTCTGCAGCTTAGCGATAATTTGTTTCTTGCTCACGCTGTAAAATAATACATTCACCTTACCTGAATCCCCACGTTCGCCGACAAATTTTCCCGATCCGGTCGCGTTGAAATGTTGGATTGTTGGTAGCCATTTGCGCTGTCTCGAGACAGTTCGCGCCCGCAGTGACGTCTTTCTTCTCGCGATCATGCACCGCGAGACAACTGAAAACAAGATGGCCGCGCCCGCGAGCAACCACATGGGTAAGTTGGCGAGCCGCGACCATGCAGAAAATACCGCGAACGGGCGGGGAAAAAACTTCCGCGTCTTCGCGATATTTTCGCGTGTTTTTCGCGATAATTTGCGAAAGTGGATTTTGAAAATTCCGCCCACCCCTAGTTGTGTGAAGGTGTATATGTTAAGGTGTATGGGTGCAGTTGTTGGGGTGTGCTCTGTTGCTGTAGTGAGTCTGTTGCAAAGGCTCATGGTGTGTGTGGGCCCTTTTTATTGGTCCATTTGTGGGTGGGCCTCAGTTTGAAATGTTGGTGGGTGTGTTATAAGGGGTGGTTGTGATTTTGGGCCTCTGTTTGCCTGTTTGGATGTGGTCATTTTCATTGATTTTGATGTTTTGTTGACTGTAGACGTGTTTTGTGGTGTTGTGCGAGTCAAATTGAGCCTCCTTGTTGTGTTTTCCAGTACCCTGGTTCAGTGCGAGTCGTTTCAACATCGCGTATGTAAGGTGCGTGCATACGCGATGTTGTTGTACCGTGTTCGGAAAGAATCATAGTAGCAGATTGCAAGCCCGGCACGGACACGCTGGAAGAACACTCCGCAAAGACTGACGAGGCAAGTTGAATTGGCAACACCTGAGCCATTCCGGGGCACGGACTTAGATTCATTAAAAGATTTTCCGTGCAGTAAACTAATCGCTTCCCCACCACCAGCTGACACCTCAAGTAGAGGTTGGACGTGTAATACCTTTGGAGTTTTTTTGACAGCATTAAGTTGCAGTGAATATTGGTCCTGGTGAGAGTCCCAGCAAGAAAAGGGATTCGAAACGCGTAGACCTTATTTTCTGAGGCCAATCTATTTGTCAAAACAAAAAACAGAGTCTATTCTTTCACCCCTTTGCCGCGGCACGAATTCCGCCGCGGCGCTGGGGGGGTTTGAAGGCAGTGCGGCGCAGCTGTGCTCGTGACGGAACCACTCCGTCATGAGTCACGGGCGAGCTGTGCTCATGACGGAGTGGTTCCGTCACGACTCCGCCCACTGCGCTAATCGCCCGCACAGGCGGGGAATTAGCGCCGCGTGGGCGGAGCGGCCGCCAACGGCCGCAGCATGACGGAAACGCTCCGTCATGAGCACATGGCGCCCGTGGCTCATGACGGAGTGGTTCCGTCATGAGCACAGAACGGGTTAAAAATTACGAATACTGTTTATGTTGATGGTCGTTTTTAGGTCTCGCCTGAGCTAGCGCTTGCGCTGCTCTGTGCAAGATATTTTGTAAGTGGGATTTTCAAAGTGCTACCCACAGTCTTTTGGCTGGTCTAAAGCTTGAGTGCACGATCACATGCACGTGCACAGCTGGCATCTAATGGCTCCTCAGCTCCCACTCCCCCTTCCCTTCTCCATAGTTTTGGCTCCAGCCGCCATCTGCCTTTCTTATCTACCAGCCGTCATGGCTCATTAAGTGCTTTAGCGGCCAATGCTTGTTCATCTTGGTTTCGATCGCGGCTCTCGCACTTTAACTATAAAGATCTTAGGCAAAAACACGGTGCCATGATTGCTCAAAAAGTAAAGAGATAGAAAAAAACGTTTTTTTTCAATTTCTTTACTTTTGAACCATTTGCGGCACCAGCTTTAGCTTAAGATCTTTACAGTTAAAGTCAGAGTGCGGCGATAAAACCAAAGTAAATAAAGAGAGAAAAAAAAGTGTGTCCGCTATTTTTTCACTTTATTTACTTTGCTTTCAATCGCGGCACTCGCGCTTTGGCTGTAAACATCCCAAGCTAAAGTGCGGGTGCCCTGATTGCTTCAAAAGTAAAGAAATAGAAAGAAACGTTGTTTTCTATTTCTTTACTTTTGAAGCAATCAGGGCACCCGTGCTTTAGCTTAAGATGTTTACAGTTAAAGCGCGAGTGCCGCGATTGCATGGCAAACGCGTGGTTAGTTTGTTTTCCTGTGGAACTGGTTATTTAGGCATTGCACACAAACAATAATGCTCCCGGGATTGAAGTTTGTCTCTGGCTTTGCTGTAGTTCTACCCAGTACTCCGGCGTGGTGCGTTTTTCCGGGGTGTGTCAACTTTTTCACTAACCAATCAGCATAAGCAAAGATCACTTCTCACGGCGGTCTTCGCTTGTTTTAACACGAGCCTCAGGTTGCCGGCTGGCAAGTACATGAATGTAATGATTTATTGCTTTTCTCAGCCTTATTGTACCTTGCTATAGGACAGAATAACGATCCATAGGCACAAACAACAATGATCCCTACGCATGTCTAACATTACAAATTGGCTAACAGGGCTTTTCACTCGATTTGGTGTCCCGCTAGACATGCCCTTTTAAAAGCAGGCTGTTCCCTTGCTCCTCTGCTTTTCCTAACACGACCTGACTGATCAGCACACACCGACTTGACCTGCAACAAGCACCCATACCTCGGAGCACAATCTTAAAAAGTGGTTAGGTACTGGCACACCCAGCAGTGCTCATTAACTCTCTCTGCCTCCAATAGTGTAGCATTTTTGTTTTCTGCAACTTTACTAGTCTTCTCTGCAAGATGCGTACACCGTACTTAACACATCGCACTCATAGGGATGTTTTCTCATCCCATCCCATATCAAGTAAGTTCAGTTTTCCTCTGCCACCCGTTTTTAGCGCTTTGCCGCAGCCATTCCTAGCAGAATACAGACCGATATAGGCCAGCAGACGCGGCTAGAACTCTCAAATATGTTTG
Source organism: Triturus cristatus (assembly GCF_964204655.1). Taxonomy (NCBI): domain Eukaryota; kingdom Metazoa; phylum Chordata; class Amphibia; order Caudata; family Salamandridae; genus Triturus; species Triturus cristatus. The sequence goes on along the minus strand of NC_140586.1, from coordinate 852,312,435 downwards.
GCAGGTACACGCCAGGTTCTCCCGCAAGATACCCTGGTGTTAGGTCCTTCTGGCTATATTTAACCAGCACAGTTAGTGAGTCAGCAGAGTTGCTCTTGAGCCAGTGTACTCGCCGATGCAACTTATGAGAAGTCGCCCCATCTGCATCCTAGCAGGTTTATAGGCACATGCATCAAGCTAAGAAATAGCGAATCCTTATTAGCGATTAATAAGGAATCGCAAATAAGGACTCGCTATCTCCTATGCATGACGCAGATACCGGAAAAGTACCGAATCGCTAAAAATCGCAAAACGCGTTAGTGAAAATGACCAAAAACTCGCAATTTTCAGAAAACACTCATATAGCAAGATCGCAATTAGCGAGATCGCTAATTGCGATCTCGCTAATTGCGATCTCACTAATTGCGAAAGTCGCATCGGGAACAGCTTGATGACATCAGAACCTGGAAGTAACTCTTCCCATGGTGCATGCTGTTCCCAGAGGAAGCCAGAGCAGGAAGCTGAGTGCCTGCAAAGAGCTGTGCAGAGGGCCACTGAATATCCAGACCACTGACAGCCCAGGAAATGGCCACTAGATCTGCTAAGGAGGGTGCAGGTGCCAGGAAGAGAAAACTGAAGTTCAGTGAGAGGGAACTGGAGTACCTTATAGAAGATGTGGTGAAGAGCCATGACAAGCTCTTCGGGAAGCTCTCCCTGAAAGTCCCAGAGGCAGAGAAACGACGCCTCTGGAACAAGATAAAGACAAGGGTAAATGCTGTGGGTGTGACACACCGCAGCATAGATGACTTAAAAAAGCGCTGATACGATTTGCGCAGCCGTGCAAAGGAGCACATCGCCCAGAGGCTGAGGGAGGCTAAGAGCACCGGAGGAGGACCATCTACAGTCCCGGACAACACAGCCCTGGAGGACCTGGTCGAGGGGACTATCCTGCCTGAAGCTGCTGCGGGGGTCACGCAGTTGGATACATCCGGCGCAGCCTGCAGTACTGAAGGCAAGAGGCACAATGATATACCGATCAATGTACATCATTATAGCGCCCATACAGGAATACGAAGGCAGGCAGCTGTAACCAACCCCAGTCCACAGTCCATATACAGTAACTGATGCTTCATGGGAGTTGTAGTCCCCTGAACCAATCATTGAGTCACATAGCACATAGTGTGACCATTGTGGCCAAGACGCATTACAGACAGGGAATACAGAGAGTGAGAACGTAATAGCAGACATAATCACAATGTAGCGAAACTTTATCCAATGAAACATTAATCCTGCACTGTTTCACACAACAGGTGCTGAGGAAGGAGACAGTGATGACAGCGAATGTGGGGAGCACGTCCAGTCCACCGCAGACACTGCCGCCGCAAGACCAGTCACACCTCCCAGCACATCCCAGGAACCCACACGACGCAGGGCTACTGTCCCTCCCATGCAGCCAATGGAGAGCTCTCCTGAACCAGAAAGGGCAACTGCAGAAGGGGCGCCTCGGGTCCAGTCCACCACCACCACCCCGCAGACACCCTTCCCGACGAGGCGTAGACGCAGGGCAAGGGGCCAGACAACTGCGCAGGAGCCATCTACACCAAATGTCTGGGGACCCGTAGAGCTGCAGATGACAAGGGTGCAGCGCCTGAAGGCACGCCACATGGGGGCCATCAGCCTACAAATGTCCAAACTGAACAAAAACCTCTCCACCATGGCAGAGCGCATGTGTACCTTCACTCAAGCTGTTGTGGAGGGCAACAGGGACACCAACGCAACTTTTCACGAGCTCGTGCGTGTGATGCAGGAGGGACAGATTAACGAGCGAAGGAGGCATCGCCAATTCATCGGGCGCCTGTCTGGATTGACACGCTCAAACCTCAAGTTGAGCAATGCCACAGCACTGCTGTCACGTCGGTCGGTGGCAATGCAAATCGACATGGGGCATTGTTGTGGGGACGTGGCCAGGGCCCTTGGACAGGTTACAACAGCAGTTGAGCAGATCCAGGCTGGTGTAGGTGGCCTCAGCACTGCCAATGGTGATGAGGGGAGTGAGGGGGCATCCAGAGTAAGCAGCATGTCTGTGCCAGTCAGCACCGGCAGAAGGTGTAGTGCACGCCGTTCTTAGCCTACAATTCCACCAATGGGTGAGGAGGGCGCAGCAGGAGATAGGCGCCTCGGTGTGCGTGGGAGGAGGCGCTGAGCAGTGACATCCTTCCGGACATTTGGCCATGGTGACGTAACCATGGTCAGGACCTACAGAGGGACTGACAATTGAGTCCTAAACCTTGTTAATCATCGTGCCTCGGTACATGACGTCAATGTATCCTCAGGCTACATGTCCGTTCTGACACCCAAGAATCCATGTGCAAGTGACAATAAACTTTGCATTTGATGGATGATCGTGTCTGTCTCATTAATACGTACCTTTGTTGTGATGTTGGGTGATGTGGGCAACTGCCCCGCCGCATAGCTTCCATGATGCTGGTGTAGTGGGTGTACAGGGGGCTGATTGTCCGCAGTGCCTTGGTTATCTATGGGTATGCGTATCGTGGTAGCTACGATGGGCTACATTGCACCTGCTGCCACCTTCCGACAGCAGGTCACCGGCTGGTCCTGCATCGCAGCCCTAGGTCTGTGCAGGATGTGGAGGCGACTCTCGACCTATCCAAATGTCCTTTCTATAACATTACCTGTGCTTGTGTGTGGTGCGTTGTACCGCAGCTCCAGTTGTGCACCTGTGTTCAACTGTGGAGTCAGGATATCGTACCTCACCGCGCATGCACTATCACGTACAGGGTAGCGTGGAATGTGTATGTGTCAGGTTTGCATTGCCATTACAATATGCTTTAGTGTGCATGAGTATATTGTCTGACCTAGCAGTTGTCCCTCGGCATGTCCCCCCCTGAGCCGGCGTGTGTGAATGCCAATGTTTCGGAAGATGTATGGATTATTGATGCTCCAAGGAGATTGCGCTGCGATATCCGACATGATGTCATCCACATTGCAAATTAGTTGGACGTGGATGGAGTGATAACAATTCCGGTCATGGAAGCTCTACTCATTGACTGATGGTGGATATATGGGTCGTGTGGGCTATCTCGCCATTCAACTCACATCAGGGAACTGTGCAGTCATATTTGAATGGAGTCTTGGTGGAATCAATTCCTTTTGGGTTCTGGGGAGGCTGATGTGGTCGTGGGTCTGAGTCATCATGGCAGGCAGGGAGGTTATCTGGACACGTGAGTGGGAACCCAGTGATACCCCTCCCGCTAATGCCACTACACCCTGGACACCTCATGATGCTGTGGGTGCAGGCAACATTACAACTGGACATGGGGACCCTTAGCATGGCTCCTCTGTGTTTAGCGCAGCATTGGTGTTGTCAATTTGGATTTGTGGGTGAGTTGTATCGCAGCGTTGATCATGTACTACTCATATCAGTCCTCTTGCGTGTGTCACATCTGAGTGATGCGCAGGCAGTATGCCCTCTCCTGGAATCTCCGTCTGACCTGCCCTGCAGCATGGGTCCTCATACCCCCATCACACATGTTGTGTGCCACCTTTGTGTGCCTCCTACATGGACTCATTGGTTAGTTGCAATAGCCCTCACCAGCTACATCATTGTTTTTGCATAGAAATGAGAAAGATACATTTTTACCACCTGCTTCTGATACTCCTTATTCTGCACTTGCTAAATAGCGATTTTGGGTAAAATCGCTATTAGCGACTTTTGATGCATCCATTTGCGGGTTCATTCTGCGATTCCTTATTTGCTCCCGCAATTCTGGTTGGTGCAGAATCCCAGTCGCTATCTCTCTGGGATCCCGGTAATTGCGAGTCGGTATTTTTGCGTTTTTCGGGGATTCGTTTGATGCATGGGAAATAGGTGGTTTGCGCTCGCAATTAGCTACTCGCAAATTTTGCGAGCTGTTTTAGGCTTGATGCATGTGCCAGTAAGTCTCTCCTGATTTTCGCTATTTAAGGCATGCATCACGCTCGAGGACGTCTTTGTGCCATCCTCATCGACTCTTCTTTTCTTGTTAAGAAACGCTTCTGGATTACCCAGCTCCTTGTACCTATGCACCCGCAGTCCGTGGGCTATGTAACTTGGGTACCTCGGTGTTCACAAGGGTAGTGACTATCCTAGGGTCTAGTTTCCGAGTCTCGACTCTATAGCTGCTTCAGAAGTGTCCTTAAACTGTTAATTGCTAACAACTACTATTTCTATCGACTTTTACGCATTAAGCGTCTGTGTTTCCACTCTGCACCTGAATCCCGTGGGCCTCCCACTTCCTAACTGTTGCTAGTGTAGTGTAGCCCCAGCGATTCCCTAGGCCTAGGCCTATCCTATTTCCGTGACAGTGGTCCTTATACCACTTACTTAGTATATGGTTTGCGTGGCCCCTAGGGCCTAACTGTATTACTTACCTGTGTGACTTAATGTATGCATAAATAAGACTGTGTTGTACTTACCTCTAATCTCATAAAGAGTGCTGAGGGTTTGACTAGAATAAATACACTTTATTTTATATATATATCTGTTGTGGTGTCCTTTCATTTGGTATTCAAGGGATTATATATGGTATCACAGCTGGCTTCACATGCCATTCAGAGTTTAGCCTAAGACTGCTCTTGTCCATGCTACCACTAGGATAGCTGGTCTATAAGGTTGACTTTACAACCAATCACCATAAGGGTTGTTTGGACGGATATAAGGTGCACACTAGAACTAGTGACATCATACATCAGGCCAACTTCTCACATTGGTGAGCAGCGGTTGGGATCTGAGCTTGCTGTTGTAATACCATTGTAATCTTGAGATACTAAATTGAAAGATCACACAGATATTGTTTAGGTACATATAACATAGATTATAATACTTAAGTCCTACTGGACTTAGTGGTTGTAGGTTGAAGGGAGTAACACACCCTGACTACAACTACCAGAGAGGTTTAGTAGAAACAACTAGTGTAGGTAGGTGCACACACCACACCCTCACTAGATCATGTCTCTGGGAGGGGATCAAGTAGATGCTCTCTCAGGAGGGGCAGGTCTGAAGAAGACCCCCTCTAGATATGATACCCTAACTTTTCAGGAGATGAGACAATTGTGTACCTCCAGAAAGTTAAAACAGGGTGCAAACCCTACCCTCCTTCAGCTAGTGCAACTCCTAGAGGAGTATGATGCTCTTAGGGCCTCACAGGCCAGTACCCTAGGCACAGATGAGTCAGATGGGACTTCAGATGAAGAGGTAGACAGCCAGGGCCATGTAGGAAGACTTAGCCAGGCTAACCTAAGCTTACATGGGAGTTTGTATGGGGTCCCCCCATACAGACCCCCAAGTGACTATGGTTACCCACAACTTTTTGCCTAGTGTCTAGCTGGTTTTTCGACTTAGTTGGCCTGAGATCCTGCCATTCAGGGTCTCAGGCTGTCTGCTCTCTCTTTAAAATGGACTCCATGTACCCTAGGTACATTCCCAATTGGTAAGGATCACCTTATTGGACCCTGTACAGTGTACCCTAGGTACCCAGGGCATAGGTGTACCCTAGGCCTCCCAGGGGCTGCAGCATGTATTATGCCACCCCTGGTCTGGCCTTCCAATCAGACACAACTGGCTGATCACTCAGCTGGGGCAAGGTCGTGTAATCACCCCTTGCTTAGGTGTAGTATTCCTATACCTACCTTATATATAGACACATGTGTACCTATCAGCCACTCCTATGGCAGGCCTTAACAATCCTGGAGGCAGAGTGCTTGGTAACATGTGAGATGGTGCTCTAGCATGAGCTGAGCCTGTCTGCAGCTTTTGGAACCATGTCTTTATAGCTGTTCTATGATATAGCCTACCATATACTCTTAAAGTGCCTTATAATCTTAAACGGTTATGCTAACTATGGTTTGGCTTTATCAAAACATGTCGTGTAAGGTGTCTAACACTTTGGAATAATACCCCCATACCATTTCTGGTGATGAGGATATTATTCCCCCCTTCTAGTGGGAGAGACATGTTAAAATCCTACTTTGCTGTTTAACTCTAACCAAAGCCTCAGCATCACAAAATGGATGCTGCTGCCACAGACACAAGTCTGACCTCCTGCTGCTGGGAGTGATCCCGGCAACGGAGGCTTGGACAATAGGTTTCCTGCTTGGGGAGGTGCTAGCACCTCCCCAGACAGACTTTAGTGTATTGGGGCAGGGAGGGCTGAAAGGAATGAGACATGCCTGGGCCACACAAGGTGTCCCATGCATAGTCCAGTTCAAACCGGTGCTGGGGCACTCCAGCCCCAGTCCTGGCGCGAAACTGGACAAAGGGAAGGGGGTGTAACCACCCCCCTCCCAGGTCCCACCCATAAGGCGTGACCTAGCAGGTAACCCAGCCCCCCAGATTAGTATAAGAGTGGTAGCTGGGCCCCAGGAGATTAGATTATCCTGAACCTGCAACTTGAACAGAAACTCTGGACCTTCGACATTCGACGAAAGAAGAAGACTGAAGAATCTCCCTTGTGGCCAAGGAGTGGCTACCCTGTGCAAACAGGCACCATCAAGAGACTACCCTTTGCTTTGCTGAAGTTCTACGAGGGACCGACTGCAGAGCCCGACCAGAGCCTTGACTTCCAGACTTCTCCGACCCTGATCCACATCCACAGACGAGCTGAGATCCGTGGAGGCGACGAGAGACGTGGAACCGGCTACCTGGGAAAAGTGGCGAGTATCTTCCAGTGCAGCTTCTGAGGTACCCTCGAAGTTGTGCACCGGGGATTGAGAAGCCCCAACCCCAAGCACCATCTGCACCGAAGATCAGCCCCCCACACTCCACGAGTCCTGCGTGTGGCCCTTCTGCATTTTCCTGCTTGCCGCGCCTGTCCGGTTGCTTGCCCGTTGGCTAGTGGCCTTTGTGACGACGCATCCAGAAATCTTCACTGCTGGTTTGGCTCCTCCAGACTGGCTCCCGCTTCCTTGCGAAAGAGAAGCACCCCAGACCTTCCTGGTCTGCACCAGAAGCAAGTCCTCCGTTCTTCGTGGGTTCCGCTTGCCAAGGCTTGGTGAGTCCTAGTCCAACTTCGACACCGCCGACAGCAAGAGCCTTCGTGGGACAGCTCGCCTCCTGGTCCTGGTCGTCCTCGACATTCCCTGGTCCTCGTGGCTGCAGCGACAAGCTTCACCTTCACCTGCAATCTTCACGACATCGCCTGGTTCCTTCCTGGTTCCACGTGGTCACTGGCTAGTGACCTTGACTCTGTCCCTTCTGCTTGCAGGTCTCCTCTCTTCTTGATCCCAGCCTTGGGATCCACCGGACACTCTTCACTGACTGCCTGTCAGCAACTTTCCTTCAGGCATCCATAGAAGTCCACGACGAAACCCGACGCAAGTTCACACCTATGCACCCGCAGTCCGTGGGCTAGGTAACTTGGGTACCTCGGTGCTCACAAAGGTAGTGACTATCCTAGGGTCTAGTTTCCGAGTCTCGACTCTCTAGCTGCTTCAGAAGTGTCCTTAAACTGTTAATTGCTAACAACTACTATTTCTATCGACTTTTACGCATTACGTGTGAGTGTTTGCACTCTGCACCTGAATCCCGTGGGCCTCCCACTTCCTAACTGTTGCTAGTGTAGTGTAGCCCCAGCGATTCCCTAGGCCTAGGCCTATCCTATTTCCGTGACAGTGGTCCTTAAACCACTTACTTAGTATATGGTTTGCGTGGCCCCTAGGGCCTAACTGTATTACTTACCTGTGTGACTTAATGTATGCATAAATAAGACTGTGTTGTACTTACCTCTAATCTCATAAAGAGTGCTGAGGGTTTGACTAGAATAAATACACTTTATTTTATATATATATCTGTTGTGGTGTCCTTTCATTTGGTATTCAAGGGATTATATATGGTATTACAGCTGGCTTCACATGCCATTCAGAGTTTAGCCTAAGACTGCTCTTGTCCATGCTACCACTAGGATAGCTGGTCTATAAGGTTGACTTTACAACCAATCACCATAAGGGTTGTTTGGACTGATATAAGGTGCACACTAGAACTAGTGACATCATACATCAGGCCAACTTCTCACAATACCCATCCCATAACACTATAAATCCCTTAGCACCCTATACCCCTACCACCCCTAAAGCTTAAAAATCTTGTACCACTCTATACCTCTACAGGACCCCGTAACCCTAAATATACCCTTACCACTCCATACCTTTCACCTCCCCTAAACCCTAAATACACCCTAACCGCCCTATACCCTACCCACCCCTGAACACAAACAAGCATTGGCATAGCCAATAGGTCTCGCCTTGGGGACCTTATAAGGGTTTAGCCATGAAACGGTTGATGTTGTTGCACCAAGGATATTGTGCTGCATAACTAAATACTTATAAGGTCCCAAAAGCGAGACCTATTGGCTATGCCAATGCTTGTTTGTAATGTTTCTAATATTATTTGGGTTTGTCTAATTTGTCAATTTGATATGGATGGGATTGTATGTGTATGAGTGACCATTGAGTAAGTGATTTGTATGTCATTATTGATTTAATACGTTAGGAGGTGTCTTAAATGTACAAAAGAAAACATATGTTTAAATAATAATACTGATATTTGTAGAGCGCGAACAGCTACCTCACGAGGAGGTGTCCCGGCGCTATAGACTGCTGGGGAACCCGTCCTAGCTATCCCTGTGAGATGGTCCCTCATGGATATCTCCAAGGTGAAACCAGGCATCCCCAGCGTCTGTGGGGGGCCGTTGTAGAGATGAGGCAAGCTTAATGCCCAGAGTTGCCGAGTGTGTTCCTGGTTAGAGTAGGTACCGAGGCGAGAATTATCAAATCCGTTTTGACCCTGGTCCACGACCCTGCCGCGTCGGGATTTGAACCCTGGTCCCTGGCCAATTCTCTGCTTACGGGTCTGCCGCCTCTAACCAGTGAGCCACACCTCTCTACCAAAATGGCAATGTGGTCATCACTGTGAGATGTGCTTTTAGGGTTTGTGGAATGTATTTTGTAAGAAAAATTTAATGTAACTTGAGAAAACTTTTTGATTAAATCTGACTAAAAAAGGAGTTGCCAGTGATATTGTTTGAGTCAATACACTTTGTAAACGGCTATGTTCCAAAAAAGTGCAGCAGTGGCACATTTTTGGTATTTGTTGTACCGTGCTGGCATACCCGAGGTTGTTGTAAGGTCCATACATACGCGATGCTGGGGGATGGTGCTGGTGTATGGGGCGTACTAGTACGGGCCTGGGGTACGGGGCATACTAGTACGGGGCTGGGGTATGGTGCGTCCAAGTACAGAGCTGGGGTACGGGGCTGGGGTATGGTGCATACAAGTATGGGGCTGGTGTACGGGGTGTACTAGTACAGGGCTGGGGTACGGGGCTGGTATACGGGGCATACTAGTACGGGGCTGGGGTACGGTGCGTCCAAGTACGGGGCTGGGGTACGGGGCTGGGGTACGGTGCGTACAAGTACGGGGCTGGTGTACGGGGCACACTAGTACGGGGCTGGGGTACGGTGCGTCCAAGTACGGGGCTGGATTACGGGTCTGGTGTACGTGGCGTACTAGTACGGGGCTGGGGTACGGGGCTAGGGTACGGTGCGTACAAGTACGGAGTTGGTGTGCGGGGCATACTAGTACGGGGCTGTGGTACGGGGCTGGTGTACGGTGTGTACAAGTACGGGGCTGGGGTACGGTGCCGACATACAGGGGGGTGTACGGTGCTGACATGCAACGCCCCGCATGGACAAAACTCCATACGACTCGTATCCCGGGCAGAAGTTTACCCGTGATTCGAGTCGTACGGACTTTGGTCCGTACGGGACGTTTTCCATACGCTTGTGAATTCGGTAGGCCGGTACGGATCGTACTTGTGCGGTCGGACTTCAGTTTTACGATTTGTGCGTAAAACTGCCCGGGGACGTCTCGGGGACTTTTTCCCGATACGATTCGTATGTATTTTTCACGTACGAATCGTAATTCACCGGTGGGACGGGACTTGTACGATTCGTACGTAAAAAAATACGGATACAAGAGAAGATCCCTTGGTTGTGTATATCGCTTTGCACCTCATTCTGCTACAGGCAAATCCCCTTTCATCTTGTTCCGTAGGAGGCAAACTGATACTTTCCTTGAACCTCCATTGTTTAATAAACTCCTTTCTGACAAAGGTGTAATTCCTGATTTGAGTTCTTGAAAGGACAGAGAAGAGCGTGTTTGTCAGAAAAGCAAAGAGAATTATGACCTGAGACATGCTGTTAAAGTTACTAACGTTAAGATTGGGGATTTTGTCAAGATTAAGTGTCCTGGATTTGGTATCTCTGGCTTCGAATTTTCAAAGCCGTATAAGGTTATTAAGGTTTTTCGCAATGCAGTCAGGACCTCTGATCATAAAGTGTGGAATCTAAACAGGGTCGCTGTGTGTGGCAAGATTAACGAGTTGATGAATCGATCCTCTGATGTTGGTGACCAGATTCATGATGGATCCCTGAGGAGATCCGACAGAGAAACGCATAGCCCTTCATATTTAAAGGTCTATGTCACTTGTATGTAATGTTCTTATATTATTTCTTTTTATTTGTCTTATTGTTATACAAGGGAGGGAGATGTGTTGTAATGTTATGTACCTTTCTCTCCTCTGATCTTTTGATGACATCTATGTGTTCTAGAATATGACTGCTGCTCTGACTGAGGTTTAGAATTGAAGGGAGTTTTAGGATGATGAACCTGAGGCAGTTGGGTGGATGAGCTGTTGGATCTAATGCTCTTAATAAATTCCAAGAAGAAACCTACTCATCTCCTGTTATCATTCAGAAGACTAACCTCTTTAACACAAGCCCATTATCGCCGCTTTAGCGGCAGTTTTCTGCCGCTAAAGCAGCAATAACTTTCATGCCGTTTCTTGATATTATGCCCCCATGTTGTTTGCCCAGAATCGCAGAATGTTGAGCCGACAGAGAGACTCGACCTAGGTTCCTTAGGGCCAAGGCCGGCAGCTCTGGCCGTTATGCCACATCCTCTCTTACTGTCACACAAGCCAGTGCAGCACCCAAAGTTGCTGCTCTGTGCTGTCGTGGTGGGGGGAGTCGCCAGACGACAGAATAGGGAAATAAAAGAAGGAAAAAGAAAACCATTTACCTTGCGCTGGCCGCATCGCTGACTCAGTGATGTGGCGAACGCAAGGTAAGTGGTTTTATTTTTTTATTTTTTTTATTTTCCCTATTCCGTCGTCTGCTGACTTTCCCCTACCCCGCCCCTGCCCCACCGCCCTTACCTACACCGGCTGCAATGGCTCCATATTGTATTCTGTGGCAGGAGATAGCAGAGAAGCTCCATGTCTACTAAGATATGGCACTATCCTACTCTCGCCCTTGCGCTGGCGCAGAACTATCCTGCCAGCGCCACATAGAGTTTGCTCCACAGTGCAAAGATGTCTGCGTCTTGTCTAACATAGATTTTGAACAGGAAAGTTAACTTTTCAGTGCAAATACTATCCTTAGACAAACTAAAATTTTTCCAGGAACGGATATGTGAGGTACTGTGCAGCACATATGCAAAGTCAGAAAAGTTTGCAGAAATAAAAGCATTTCTCCTTTTTAATGCCTACTTACTTTTAAGTGGCATTAGTTTTGGTGCATAACTCAGTCTACTATTGTTAGTAAATATGGTTTGGGATCAAAAACCATGTGACTTATTTCTTAAAAGTTCATGCAACGCAGATCAGCAATCAAAGTTGCTGAGCTGCGTTGCCTTGAATGGGAAAAAGCTGAACAGTGCCATATAAACTAAGGTATGATGCTCTTCAGCTCTCTACCTGTGCGGACACACTCAAGGCTGCCTAATGCTAACACAGGCACCCTTGCCCCATGGTGGAAGGGTGCCTGCGCTACAGGGCGCATTGTTTTTGCGCAGGAAGGCATGGTTGTAGATGGGCAGCAAGGCATGCCTTGCTGCACAAAAACAAACCTAAGAGTCAATTTCCTCTTTCTATGTGAGATACAGAAAGGATCACACATAGAAAGAGGACTTGAGAGGAGACGTAAGCATATTTATCCTCTTTATGCTGTGGTGTGGAAGTGTAACATTTTGGCACAGTCCTAGGTTTATTGATTTCAGTAAATCTTGGATCGCATCACATTTCATGGGGGGACGCATTTGAATGCCCGTGGACTACCCATGGAACACCTACCACTACAAAATGTAAACCTATGCAGCACAAGGCGCTGCATTACATTTCTTTACAACGTCATTCAAGGTGGCGCAAATTGGACGTTGTGAGAGTTTGTAAATTTTACTTACTCCTTGCACAGCGCAATGACAACGAAAAGGCTTAGTAAATCATGGGAGCTTTCAAGGGATCGCCCATTCATCACCCACGGAAAGCCCTTTTGACGCATAATGCAAAGCAGAGCTTTGCGCTCTTTTGCGTTACTTTTATTACTTCTTTACGCTGGAAAGAAAATTAAAAAAACACTTTGCGCAGGTTTGTGTTACTTTTGTGACACTACCCCAGTGCAAAATGTTTTTAAATCTGGCACAAAGTTTATTCCCATGACTCTAGAACAGGATGATCGAGTCAGAAGCATAGAACTTAGAACTGAAGGGCAGATTTAGTAAGATTACATGCAACTGTGCCTTTTTTATGAAGATTTATGAAGATATGGTGCAGGTCGGTCTGCTCCCTCATAGCACTGGGGCACTTTGAACACTGGGGGGCATATTTCAAAGGAGCTTGTGTTACCGCAGCATCCTTTTTTGATGCTGCAGCAGCTTTTTTGGCGCCAAATTTACAAAGTGATTTTAGAGGCCTTTAGCGTCACTTTTACAACTGCTGCGCCTATTTTCACAGCACCAGATCTGGATGCTGCAGTTAGCGATAATGATAGGCTAGGTAGGCAGTCCTCCTTAAAAAGCCTCGCAAAATCGATGTAGCCAAATTTACAATGATTTGGAAAAATAACAATGCTTTGGCAATCGGCGCTGTGAAATGATACCGCTACGGAAAACCAGGCGTAAAAATGGCGCATGTCCCCTTGTATAAGCGCAGAACATGACCAAATCACTCTGGCAATCTCAACGGCACCATGGACCTACTCCTACTGCGGCGTGGATCACCAAGAAGACCACCATCACCACCACCACCACCAGCTCCACCATCACCATCTTCACCACCACGAGACAGCCCAGGAGAAGGGAGAGGACATACCGCCAGAGGATTACCCTCATTGACCTCAGGGAGGAGGACGTCATTGTCCATTACAGACTCAGGAAGGAGTCCATTATCATCCTCCTGTACCAGATTGCGCCAAGGCTGTAGCCAACATCCGCATGCCAAGCTACTGGCTTTCCTACACATGCTGGCATCTGGAACTTTCCAATCAATGACAGCCATGGTGGCAGGAGTATCCCAGCCACCCTTCTCTAAATTCCTCCCCTCCACCCTGGATGCCATCATAAGCCTCACACCCCAGTACCTCTTCTTCCCCAACACAACGCAGCAACAACAGGAGAACAAGCAAGGCTTTTATTCCATTGCAGGATTTCCACATGTGTTGGGGCAATGGACTGCACAGATGTGCAACTTGTGCCTCCAGCGGCTCCATCACACCTTTACCTCAATAGGAAGCACACACATTCCATGACTCTGCAGGCAATCGTGGAGCATCTGGGCCTCTTCATCAATTTCCTCGCAAAGTACCCAGGCAGTGCTCATGATTCCTTCATCTTTCATCCTTCCACCATTAATGAGCGCTTCCAGAATGGGACATATGGAATTGGCACACTGGTTGATAAGTACTTCTCAATCACATGACAGTCAAATATGTTGGAAAGCGTTGCCATATTAGTGTTGGGCTGAATGAGACAGTGCATGCGTAGTAGGTGTGGGCCTACATACGCACCATACTTCATGACATATTTGCAACACAATCCTACAAGTCGCACATGCCGAGACGCCTACGTCACTGTGGACCACATGTACAAGTGAACTGCGCTGCTGGCGCATCACTGTTCACGAACCTCTAGTGGAGCAGGTCCCCAATTCATATCAATGAGGCAATGCAAAGTCAGCTTGTGTACCCTTGCATGGCATCATATATATGCAGTAAGACAAGCCAGAGCAAAGTGCAGCATTGATTTACCCTACGTGAATAATGCGTTCTATGGGCCTTGCACTGGCTTTTCCCAATGACGATCCCGCACATTTCCGCTTATCCAAGTATCAGGGACTGTTTGGTAATAGTGTGCCTCCTAAGAGGAGGTGAAATGAGTATACATAATTACATGTCTGTTTGTCATGTCCAATTAGTATGTGTTCTATATTCCACAGGACACATAGAATGAGGAAATTGCATATATTGTTTGCTTTTGGTGCAGGAATGTGTCCCCTAAACCATCAAGTTATTTAAGGACACAACGCTGACACACGTTCACCATGGTGCAAGGTCGGGTGTATTGGTGTATTGGTGCTAGTAACTAATATATGATGGTGCATGTGCAGATGAACCATGGATGTGCTGTATGTTGGGAGAATGTATATAACAATAGGGGTTTGCCCTAATCTTTCCACTTGGACCGGGGCATAGGGTACAGGACAGAAAATATGGTGACCTGTAAATAATCCTGCTACTACACCACAGAACTGCCACCGTTTATTGTTCTAAATGCCAAACACGGGATTTTCTTAGTTCTAAAACTGAAGCAGCAGTGTAGGTTTCCCTCTGCAGTCACAGCACCGCCACTGGCCCAGGTGCATGCTAGATAGCTGCAGGGGATCTTCTGTGGGACTGGACAGGCAGCCCAGCTGGAACCAACATAAGGGGCTGCGGACAGAGCTGCAGACAGCAGGTCTGAATCTGGAGTTAACGACTGGCGATGACCACACATTCCGCTACCTGAGTGATGCAGCGCCGCCTTATCTACCCTCTCCACTCCATCACTTTCACCCCACCATATCCTCACTACTATACAATATTGTTCACAAAGGTGGTTAAAGTTGGAGCTAACTGCAACAAGATTATCTACCCACCCAACCTCTCCAAAGCCTCTGGAAAAAATTTCCCGTGAACAATTTCTGGACATCCTTTTTGTCAATCTGTACCACCGTGGCCGATACTGGAAGCTCAAAACAGATTTCATTTTCTTCACCCACGACATCGCATCTTGGCTTGCTATCTTCCAAAACACACTTTATGTGACATCCTCTTCCAAAACCCTTTACGGCTTCCAGCTAAAAGTCTCTCCCTCAGCATACTTCAATGGCTTAATCACTATCTCCTTATACAACAATGGTAAGATCATGATTCAAGCAAAAGACTCTCCCTATTTGCCCACTTTTTTCCATCCCTGCTCACTCTCACCCATCCTATCTCACCTATGGACCCCACACTCACTACACAATTCCCGCTCCCTTCCCCTGTCACTGCCACCCCCATCTCACCACTGACTCCACCCTCACAATCCCCATTTGCATGCCTGGGTACTGCAAGCCGTCCCCCGAGAACATTTCTGACTCCCCTGGCCCATCAATTCCATCTTCCCCCATTACCGCCTCTCCTCACATTCCCTTCACCTGGGTCTTCACCCTTAACCCTCTGCCACTTGCATTGAACAATATTCCTGTCTCCCCCTTAGTGCCATCCTAGGACCCCCATACAAACATTATCTACCCTCTAACTAGTATATACCACCAACACGTAATCCTCCCCACACCATAGGCCTGAGGCTTGAGCCGGGAGATCGAGACTGCCGCGCTGTGCGAGGTGTACTGTGTACTACTATTGTGAATCTTGAGGGCTTTTAATCGTTTTAATCGTTTTTAAGCTGATTTTTAACTTGTTTGCACTTACTTCTTATGTTTTAGTCTTATGCTGAATATATATAAAATACCTAAATCTTAAGCACTCTGCACTTTGGGGCGACTCTCACCGTTTATTTTGCCTTGCACACGACTTCATGTATTGAGATTTGCATCTCCCGCCTGGCCGCCCGCCATCTTGGGAGTATTACGAGGAGCAGTCTAGAGTCTGCTCCTCGCACACTATTTAGTGGGCCATGGCGCAAGCGCGCAGCGGGCGCGCCAAAGGCGTGCCGAAGGCGCGCCAAAGGCAAGCCCGTCTGCGCCCGTCCGCGCCGGGACGACGCCCGGCGCCACGGACCCTGTCTCGGTGATAGACAACCCTAGTAAGTGCTTATTAGTGTTTAGTGGCGCCGCTCTGAGATCTATCTGTGCTAGGTCAACGGCAGCTAGTTTGTCCTGCCATAACACGATACTGCATCCTCTTGAAGGACCCTTTTCCTGTATTCACTGCAGATTTCAGAGTAGTTGGGAAGCGGAGACTCCTGGATATACTCTCCCAGGACATTCCCCTGGGCAGCATCATACTAGGCCCCCTGTGTCCCCTGCCACAAGCACGATCAGTAATTGTTGCACATCACCCCCGAACAATTTACAGCTTAACCACTGGAAGGGTTTTCTCAGTAACGTGAGATCGCTCCCTAAACATTCATCTGAGATATGGGATTTAATCACGACTGACATGCCCGATGTGGGTTTCTTGACTGAAACCTGGCTGAAACCCACCAGTGGCCCAGACATTAAGATTGCTATTCCGGATGGTTACAGGATTTTGCGCCTTGACAGGCCGCTAAAAACCGGGGGGGGGGGGGGTTGCAATTCTTTATAATGATCGTGTAAAACTTTCTATCTTAGATCAACGCTCCAATGCACAAATTGAAATCCTGATCTTTAAGATGGAAATGGTCACCCACGACTCCTGGAGGGGGGCATTGGTTTATCGCCCTCCTGGTCCCATAAAGGACTTCTCCACTCAATTAATGGAATTAATCGCCCCCCATATGATTGCGACGGAGAATTTCCTATTACTAGGCGATTTTAATATACATAGTGAGAATCTTCTTCTGCCCGAAATAGCAGCCTTCACTTCTGACATGGCTACCCTGCACCTCATTAAAAAGAATGAGGGTCCCACACATACGGCCGGACATACCATAGACATTATTTTCTCTAATTCAGACCGGCTTATTTGTAATACCCCTCGCTCTCTGTGCTGGACCGACCATGCCCTAATTAATTTTCAAGTGCAGTACTCCTCTACGTCTTCTAATACGGCAGCACATATTCAATTCCCCTATAGACAATGGTCTAAAATTAATTCGGAGTCTTTTGCATCACCAAACCGAACTCAAAAACTTCCGGCCCATCTCGCTCCTACCGTTCCCCGCCAAAGTGATTGAGAAAATCGTCAACGCTCAACTCACCACCGCCCTGGAAATCAACGACTCACTTGACCCCTCACAGTTCGGCTTCAGAGCTAACCACAGCACCGAGACCGCCCTCATCGCAGCCACGGACGACATCAGATCCCTGACCGACAAAGGAGAAACCGTGGCCCTCATACTCCTGGACCTCTCTGCAGCCTTCGACACGGTATGCCACCATACCCTGATACGTCGCCTCAGCAACGCCGGCATCAGAGGCAAGGCCCTGGAATGGATCATCTCCTTCCTCTCCGGAAGAACCCAGAGAGTCCGCCTTCCCCCCTTCAGATCCACAGCCACAGAGATCACCTGCGGCGTCCCCCAAGGATCCTCCCTCAGCCCCACCCTCTTCAACATCTACATGACCCCCCTGGCGAACATCGCACGAAAACACGGACTCGACCTCATATCCTACGCCGACGACACCCAGCTCATCTTATCCCTCACCAACAACCCCACCTCAGCTAGAACCAGACTACACGAAGGCATGAAGGAAGTAGCGAACTGGATGACAGACAGCCGGCTTAAACTGAACACAGAGAAGACGGAGGTCCTCATACTCGGCCCTACACCCTCCGCCTGGGAGGACTCCTGGTGGCCTCCCGCCCTGGGCAGCACTCCCCAACCCACCGACCACGCACGCAACCTCGGCTTCATCCTGGACTCATCCCTCTCCATGACCAGACAGGTCAACTCGGTGACCTCGGCATGCTTCAACACCCTCCGCATGCTCCGCAAGATCTTCCGCTGGATCCCCACCGACACCAGGAAGACCGTCACCCACGCCCTCGTCACCAGTCGCTTGGACTATGGGAACACTCTGTACGCCGGCATCACCATCAAGCTGCAGAGGAAACTGCAACGAATCCAGAACGCTGCCGCACGACTCATCCTGAACATACCCCGCCACCACCACATCTCCGGACACCTGAAGAAACTTCACTGGCTCCCAGTCAACAAGAGGATCACCTTCAGACTCCTCACCCACGCACACAAAGCCCTGCACAACCTCAGACCAAAACTCATCAACCACCGCGTCTCCTTCTACACTCCTCCGCGCACCCTACGCTCGACCGGACAAGCCCTGGCAGCCGTACCCCGCATCCGCAAAGCCACCGCCGGAGGAAGATCTTTCTCTTTTCTGGCAGCGAAGACCTGGAACTCCCTTCCCAGCCACCTTCGCGCCATACAGGACCACCTCTCCTTCAGAAGGCAGCTCAAGACCTGGCTCTACGAGCACTGACCCCCTCCCCCCCAGCGCCTTGAGACCCTTACGGGTGAGTAGCGCGCTTTATAAATGTAACTGATTTATTGATTGATTTGCATCAGCCTTCATACCTCCTAAGTTTCCGCCGACCAATAAT
This sequence comes from Triturus cristatus, assembly GCF_964204655.1. Taxonomy (NCBI): domain Eukaryota; kingdom Metazoa; phylum Chordata; class Amphibia; order Caudata; family Salamandridae; genus Triturus; species Triturus cristatus. The sequence goes on along the minus strand of NC_140586.1, from coordinate 852,293,818 downwards.
ATAGAAGATAATCTTACTCTTTTTAACACCACTGTTTCATTGGCCATTAACTCAATCGCCCCCGAAAAGATTTGCTCTAAAGCCCCTAGGAATAATTTGGCGGTGTGGTTTATTTATAATTTATTTATACATTTATTTATTTATTTATAAATTTATACCGCGCTAGAATCGACTCTTGCTTAAGAGTATCTCTGCGCACAGAAAAACAGAGGAAGAGAAGTTGGCAGCTACAGGTGACGGGAGAAAAGAAGGCACACCGCAAATCAGCGAGATTTCAGCTAACGTAGTGAGGGATTACTAAAATAAAAACGTTTTGAGTTTTTTTCGAAAACTCAAGAATTCGGAACATTGCCTTAACTCATAAGGAAGATTGTTCCATAGGGTCGGGCCTGCCACAGATAGAGCTTTCCCCCCTTGTCGACTTTTCTTAATGGTTGGTACTTTAAGGTGAAGTTTACTGCTAGATCTGAGGAGTCGAGTAGGAATGTAAGGGATGAATTTATCTTTCCAGCAAGGAGGACCAGTGCCATATATGGTTCTATGGATAAGACAGCATGTCTTGAACTTGATCCTTTTATGGACTGGGAGCCAATGTAGTGTGTCGAGAAGAGGTTTAGAAGGAGTTCTTGGGGGGGCATTCATCACCAATCTTGCCGCAGTGTTTTGTATCACTTGGAGTTTAGCTAGGACTCCCTGATTGGCCGATAGCAGGAGTCCGTTGCAATAGTCCAAGCGACTCAGCACTAGAGCCTGGACCAGAGTTTTTCTGATGGAATCAGGGAGTAGTGGAAACACTTTACGTAAAAGCCCAATAGCATGAAAGCATTGGCCAAAGACCCAGTTGCCATGTTGCTTGTAGGTAAGTTCACGGTCAAGACGGACCCCTAGATTTTTTGCGACCGTTTTGGGTTCAGGTACTTGTCCCAGTTCACTAGGCCACCACTCTGAGGTCCACAGATTTCTAACCTCTCCAAAGAGCATTACCTCAGTCTTGCTTACGTTGCATTGGAGATAGTTCGCTTTCATCCAATTTGCAACGGCTTTCATGCCGTTTGAGAAGGTTTCCCTCACTTCGTCGGTCAGATGCTTGAAAGGGAAAATAAGCTGCGTGTCATCAGCGTACGAGATAGGTACAAACCCGAATTCTCTCAAAATATTGGCCAGGGGTGCCACGTAGATGTTAAACAAAGTGGGGCTTAGACAAGAGCCCTGTGGCACCCCCTTGGTGATATGGGTTTCTGTCGACCTGAATGCACCCATGCTGACAGTTTGGGTGCGGTCTGACAGAAAACTCTTTAGCCAAGTTAACGCTGTGCATTCTATTCCAATTGCGGTCAGACGTTCGATTAAGATGTTGTGTGATATGGTATCGAACGCCGCCGATAGGTCCAACAGTACCAAGATCACAGAGTACCCTCGATCTTGGTACATGTGAAGGTCATCTGTCACCGACAGCAGAGCAGATTCAGTACTGTGTCGGGGTCTAAAACCGAACTGAGAACTATCAAGCTTGCCATGTAGTTCTAGGTACTGAGAAAGCTGCTTATTGACATGCTTCTCTATGACCTTCCCTAAAAAAGGGAGTAGCGAGATAGGCCTCAGATTGGATAAGTCAGTCCAAGGAATGGAGGAGTTTTTTCTAATAGGCCTTACCAGTGCTTTTTTCCATTCCTTAGGAACTTGCCCATCGGTAAGAGAGAGATTGATGAGACTTTGAATCTGAGGACTCAAGCTTTTTCCTACAATTGGAAAAATTCTTGCTGGAATAATATCAGAAGGGCTTCCGCTTTTAATCTGCCCTAGATAACTTTCTGTCTCACTCAAGGAGATAGAGGAAAACGATTGTAGGTTTGTACCTGCTATCTCTTTATCCAGTACAATAGGTGATATAGTATCATCTATAATGGGGGGCTGAGAATTTAGAATATTGTCGTGAATCTTGTTTATTTTATCGTTAAAGAACTGTGCTACTTCATTACAAAGTTGTTGTGAAGCCAATTCCAAAGATTCACAAGCTGCTGGTTTCACAAATGTTTGTAAAGTTTGGTATAGTATTCTAGAAGAGTTTCCTGCAGCTAGGAGAAGGGTCTGTAGGTGGGATTTACGGGCACTGCGAATTTCCTTGTGATATTTGGAAAGAGCTGCCCAAAAATGATTTTTATCCGTGTTATCCTGGGTTGATCTCCACACCCTTTCTAATTTTCTTACTTGCTGTTTGAGAGCTCTCAAGTGTTCTGTATACCATACCTCTTGTTTCCGAGCTCGGCAAGGTTTGTAGGTTTTTATAGGAGCAATCTTATTTACCACCTGGAGTATCGTCTGATTATAGAAACCTAATGCTATATCGACGTTCTCTCCTGGTGGGGTGGAGTATCTAGCAAAGGATTCTTGAAATGTTTCTGGAGTAATCTTGTGCCATGGTCTACGCCTAATAGGAAGGGCTAATGTCTGGGTGGAGGCTTTACCCAAGAATGAGGAAGAAAATTTCAACACAAAGTGGTCTGTCCAATTAACCTGGGTAGAGGAATCAAATATCAGGGTATTAGGTTTGGTTGAAAAAATAAGATCCAAGGTGTGCCCTGCCAAGTGGGTAGAACCAGTGTTTATTAGAACTAGACCAAGCACGGACATATCAGTTAAAAATGATTGTACCTCAACATTGTCCTTGAGGTCACAATGCATATTAAAATCTCCTAATAGTAGGAACTCATTATCAGGGTCGATATGCCTAGCCAGTACCTCCAGCAACAAGATATTGAAGTTCTGAACCCCTGAATTGCGAATAATGAAAAGTAAATGCAAAAACCTTGAAAGAAAGTGGCGACGCACTAACTTAGACAATGATAAAGCAAATTTTAGAGCAGCATTATCGCTCTATCACAAAGAAATTAAACAAGCACGTAGACTATACATAGCTGCTCAATTGAGACTAGCAGGTAATGCGCTGAAAATCCTTCATCAAATCTTGAAGGATTTCACTTGCCCTAAAGCCTGTGATCTGGATAACTTGCATTCCCAATCTCTCTGCAATAAAATTAGCTCTTTTCTCATCCAAAAAATTGACACCATCTATGATAAATTTGCTAATACCTGCCACTCCTCAATGTCTGATGACACTGCTAAACCCTACACCGTCCACCCCTCACCTTTGATGTCCTTTCCCCCTATCCTACGGGAGGAGACCACTACATTATTACGCAATGTCACATCTGGCTCTCCCGTAGATGTTATGCCTGCAAGATTAGGAGCATCTCTTGCGCACGCATTTGCGGATTCTGCCACCACGCTGTTTAACTCATCTTTAAGTACGGGCTTAGTTCCCCTTTCTTGGAAAGCTGCTCAGGTCATACCTCTACGAAAAAATAACAAGCTCCCCATGGAGGATCTTACCAACCTTCGCCCTATCTCCCTCCTCCCCCATTTGAGCAAGGTCCTCAAGAAATATGTGAATAAACACATCTCTAACCATATTGAAACAACCGGCTACCTGGATCCGTCACAATCTGGATTCCGTGCTAATTATAGCACTGAGACGGCCTTGGTTGCTGTAACCGACTGTATCAGACGGACGTTAGATCAGGGACAGTCTGCCATCTTGGTCCTTTTAGATCTCTCCGCCGCGTTTGATACGGTCGACCATCGGACCCTGCTCGAAAGATTAAAAGGGGCATGTTAGACCTGTCAGCCCTTTGGGTGGTCCCTCCTCATCATTATTTATTTTGTCCCACTTTTGCCTCAAACCCTGTTATAATTTTTCCTTTTTGGGAACCACCAGACTTTTTAGTGTTGATGCAGGGTCAGGGAGCCATTTTCCCTACCCCTGGAACTTCTGTCTGAGGGCCTGAGACTAGGGGTGGGCGGAATTTGCGCAACCGCGTTACGCAAATCTCCGCAAAACGGTAAAAAATCTCCGCGAACACGCAGAAATTCCGCGAACACGCGGAATTGCTTGTTCGCGATACTTTTTTCCTGTTCGCAATCGCTGTTTGCGTGCTCGGGGTGAAATATCTCGCGAACACGCATATTGAGAACGCGAACAAGCAAAAAATTTCGCGAAGTCGCGGAACGCAGATTTTTGGGCAATTTCGCGTTCTCCGCGGAACGCGAAATTACCCAAATTCCGCAAATTTCGCGAACGGAACGGAATTTACCGCCCAGGCCTACCTGAGACACAAAATGGTGGCTACCTGTGACATCACCAGAACCCACTGGAGATTTCTAGAACCTTCTGTAACATTCTAGAACCCTGTGACAGTGGGAGGCAGTTTAGAATGTTGGGAGGCCATCTCAGAATGGCAGTTGGCAACTGACTGGAGAAGAGAGAGGACAGAGATAGAAGGAGGTCGGAGTAAGACAGCAGAGGTGGAAAACAGTGCTTGGAGTGGGGTCCAGAAACCCACCCTTGATGCTAGTCTCTACTGACCAAGCCCAACCTAGAGCCCTGTGTGGTATCAAGACCAGAAGAACCATCTTAAAGGAATTCATATTTGGAACAGGCCTTAAAGAAGAAGAACAGCAAGTTCCTGACCTGTTCAGCAGTGTCCTCCTGGAGTCCTGTCGTCGAGAAGCCTGGAGACCTGGGGCCTGAGGTCGAGAAGCGGCGCTGTCAGGAAGCAGACGTCGTACCCGGAGCCGCTAGAGGTCGAGTGAGGGCGCCGACGGAGGTCGTAGAGAGGCACCGGAGGTCGAGTAAGGAGTCACCCGAGGTCGGGTGAGGGCGCCGACGGAGGTCGTGGAGAGGCGCCGGAGGTCGAGTGGAGAGTCACCCGCGGTCGAGGTGAGGGCGCCGACGGAGATCGTGGAGAGGCGCCGGAGGTCGAGTCGGGAGTCACCTGAGGTCGAGGTGAGGCGTCGACGGGGGAGTGAAGTCCGCCCACCGGAGTCGCCAGAAACGGAGGTGAAGCGCGCCGGAGGTCGGGAGTGGAGATCGCACTCCGGAGACACCAGGAAGTGGGGAGTCCGAGTCCCTGTGACGCCGGAAGGCGACATCGAGTCGAGACCGCCCAGCGACATCGAGTCGAGACCGCCCAGCGACATCGAGTCGAGACCGCCCAGCGACATCGAGTCAAGACCGCCCAGCGACATCGAGTCGAGACCGCCCAACGACATCGATCCGGAGCCGCCTCACGGCGTCGACACGGCGCCGAGCGGAGCCGATCATCGTGAAAAGGACAGTAAGTGGTAGAGGGGGCATCTGAGGCCCTGTGGAGCCCTACAAGACCATCCTAGAGGCTAAAGGGGTGTTAGAACCAGCCTGGGAGGGCCAGGGGTGAACTGAGACTGGTACAGTGACCTCCATAAAGGGTTGTGTAGTTTGGAGGGCCAGATCTTTAGATTGCTCTTGTTCTGCCCCAGCTTAGGCCCCAGCCTTGATCAATCTAGGTGGGACACCCCCATGCCAACCAAGTGTCCTTAAGTTGTGTATGGGCAAAGTAAGACCAAGTGACCTCATGAAAATGTTTTGAACTGTAACTGTCATTGATTGCTTTACCTTATTTATTGAGGTGCTTTATTTATTGTCATCCACTAAGTTATTCCTGCACTATATTTATTGTCTGACTGTATTTATTTGCCATCTGTATTTATTGCCCATCTATTTATTCTGTGCTTAATGAGGACCTGAACCTATTTATTGAAATTGCAAAATAGTATTATTTAATTGACCTGCTCTTTTGAAGGAAAACCTTATTGTATTGTATTTATGTAATGAAACCTGCAACTAAGAGAAAATAAGATAAAGACATATATATTTTCAACTTGACTTGCATTATTTTTACGGTGTAGTGTCGTTTTTGGAACGGATGAACGCATGGTTATTGTGAGGGTGTGACGTACGCTTAGCACGGTGCCTGACCCCAACCGCTCGAGCCAAACTACCATTGTGCTGGGAACCTGGTGACTGCTAACCCGGTTGCCCGGTTTCCAACAGGGCAGGATTAGGAGGTACGGCGTTTAGCTGGGTAGCCAGCTTTCTTACCGACCGTACACAAACCCTGAACTTTGGCCCTTTTCGTTCCCTCACCGAGTGTCTGACCAAGGGTGTGCCACAGGGCTCATGTTTGAGCCCTACACTGTTCAATATCTATGTGGCTCCCCTTGCCTCTCTTTTAAGATCTCTTGGGTTCATCCCCATATCCTACGCGGATGACACTCAACTCATCTTTCCATTTGATAAAATCTCACCTTCTGCTCAAACCTGTTTTTCTCAAGGTATGCTGGCCATCTCAGAGTGGATGTGCAGTAATTCTTTACAGCTGAATGCCAGTAAAACAGAAATCATTCTCTTTGGAGACGCCACCATCTCATGGTCACCAACCTGGTGGCCTACTGAGTTGAGGCCTGTCCCATTGCATAAGCTCACAGCAAAAAATCTGGGTATCCGCTTTGATCAGGCCCTGTCCATGAAGGATCATGTCTCTCACACCGTCAGCACATGTTTCTTCACTCTGCGCCTTCTGAAGAAAGCTTTGCCATATCTTCCAGACCCTTTTCGTAGGACTCTGGTCCAGGCTTTGGTATTAAACAAGCTGGATTATTGTAATGCATTAATGGTCGCTGCTAATGAATCTGCTTTTAACCGTCTACAAGTGGTGCAAAACACCGCTGCACGACTGGTTACTAAGGCTCCTAGCAGATCTGCTTCTATCCCGCTACTTCGGCAACTGCATTGGTTACCAGTGAGGAAGCGAGTCAAGTTCAAACTTTGTTGCTTGACCCACAAAGCACTGTGGGGTCCTGGCCCTTCCTACCTGACTGAAAGGCTTCATCTGTATATTCCAAACCGTGATTTGAGGTCTGGATCCAAAGCGCTGCTACTCGTCCCGAGGATTAAGAGAACACGTTTGAGTGGCAGATCTTTCTCCTACCAAGCCCCTTTGGTATGGAACCAACTACCCCTTCCGCTCAGACAATGTTCCGACTATCTCGGTTTCAGAAAGTCTCTTAAGACCACTCTCTTCTCGGAATGATAATACCTCAGCACATCAGCACACGGTGGCCAGCGCTGAGAGACCCCTTCGGGGGTGATTCACGCGCTTTATAAACTATAAACTATATATTACACATTCATCCACATGATCATCCTCCTTCTCCAGTCCACATCCTTCCAGTGATCCCTCGCCTATTTTCCCAAGACTATCCTTTCCCACACACTTCTCCTCCTTGTCATTCCTACACATCCACATGAACTTTTGTCCACTCATACTAATCTCTTCTCTCCCCTTTCTTTCATCAGGGATAACTCTCCACATGCTCCACCCAGCCTCCTGAAAAGCTTCTCACATCTTCTTAATCTCTAGGCCCCTCATACCCATACAAACATCTTCATGTGCCACCGCTCTATTCTCCACTCTTCACTCTCAACTACTTTGACTTCTTGCCCACCATCTCCCCACATCTCACTCCTGCAGCCCACTTGCCATTGTCATACTACAGTTACCACCTTTCCTCACCCCTACAACCACACTGTATTTATGCCTCCCACAATGAATGTCCTGAGTGTTTCATATATACCACAGCAGATACCTCACCTATCTCTAATCACCACCAACTGACCCCTCACCCTCCACCCCTAAATCCTATACCCTCCCTCATCACCTTACCTCTCTTCCCACTCGGCCTCTCAAGAGGCTCTCTCCTCTGAACCCATCACCCTGTCAGAATGTTCCCCAATTAACTACACATAGCGTTGAGAACAAACTTGCCCACCTCTACCCCACTATTTCCCAGCTTGAAGTCACCATCTCCCATTTAAACTCTAACATTTCTACTATTTCTGACACCATACTCCCCCTCGACAAGAATACAATGCCACAATCACTTAATCCCAAGGAGTACTTTTCTCCCACGCTCCAATAGAACTGTGCACAACATCTCCCAAAGTGATATCACTAAATTACTTGCTAGTTATAAAACCCCTACTTCCTATAACATTTCCTCTCCTTAAAACACTAAACGCACCATACCCATTTCCTCTTCGGACAACACAGAACAATACACAATTCCCACCATCTTCTTGACTCATTCCAAATGCCAGCCACCTACAAATAAGGCTTTGACATAGAGAAACATCATTCCTATCAAAGCCAAAAGCCCTGTCACCCCATACACCAAAGCAATCACCACAGAGCTATATTGTATGCTTCACAACTGCCAATCTACAACTTAACACAAGGAAGAAATCGCTGATACAATCACTCGCCATAACCGTGACCTACTAATCCTCACTAAGACCTGGCTTAGTGACATTTCTCACACAGATTTTTTTATCTTCAGCTCTGTGTAATTATTCCATTATCAAGAAAGACAGGCTAGATAGAGTAGGGGGAGGCTTTGGCACCATCTTCAGAAATACACTTCAGTGTGGGGAACTTCCTAGTTGGTCCTTCTCTATATTCAAATGCCTGTCTCTGGAAATTCATTCCAGCACAACTCCCTCCCAGGATTAACGTTATCTATCACCCACCTGGTGACAACTCCACCTGTATAGAGGAATTCATTGACTATGCAAGTGACCGATCTTCAAAAATTGATAAACTGATTCTTCTAGGAGACTTTAACCTTCACTGGGATTGCTTAGAAAACGCAGCTGCCAACTTGCTTGCCATATTTCTCTCAGCTAATAATCTCATATAACACAACTCTAAACCGACACACTCCAGAGGCTCCACGCTTGACCTTATTATTTCCAAAAACAAGCTGCTCACAGTAGCTGATCTTATTCCAGTACTCTGGTCTGACCATTCCCTCATCCCTTTCTAACTTCACCTCTCTCATGTGGCCTAGGCCAACCAAAAAGGGCAACTACCTGGTTTCGCATCACAAAGAACATCAACTTAAAAAATCTCAGCAACACCACAAAGGAAGTACTAACCGTCTCATCTCTGACTTCAACAACCTGACCACTCGCGTAAAACTGGCATTTCACCTGTCCAGTATAGGTTGGGTAGGGTTTTCCGGGTGGGGGGGAGTTGCACTGGGTGGTAAGGGTAAAAATAAAAATAATCCTCTAAAATCCAAGCCTAAGAAAAGCTTTAATAGTTTGGTACTTCTTGTCTCATGCCCAAACAAAGGTAGGGAAAGTTATGCCAACTTAGTTGCAGGAAACCTGAAAGAGGTAGGGGGGGGGTGGTGACTGCTGGACGAAATGACAGCTACATTTTCTATCTTGGAATGTCAATGGCCTGCGTACTGGGAGCAGGAGAGAAAAGATCTTTCAGTATTTGAAGGACTCCCCGGCGCAGGTCATTGTCATCCAGGAGTCACACCTCCTCAAGGGTGAAACAACAGAGTTCTTGAAAAAGGAAAAATGGGTAGACAGTTTTATTTGCACAGATCAATCAGCAAATATTAGGGGGGTGCTTTTTATTTTTAAAAAACAAGCTAAGGCTCAAATCATTGAGTATAGGGAAGATTGGAGTGGTAGGTGGCTCATTGTAAGAGTAATGTTGGATGGTTTTCTCCTCACATTGGCCGGGTATTACTGCCCCAATCAGGATGGCTCCTCCCATCTAAATACTATTCGAGACAATCTATTGGCCTTCCAGGACCCAGTTATTTGGATGGGTGACTTTAACATCGTCTTAGACCCAAAGCTAGATAAGTCTCCCAAATCCAGAGCCTGTGTTTTATCAAGATCTAGACAAGACCTCCTAATAGCAATGTCACAATTGGGGCTCGCAGATGTTTGGAGGGAAAAGGCTGGGGACACACTGGGGGTCTCCTTTCGGAATCTTAAATACAATCACGTGTCTAGGATAGACTATGCTTTTTTTAGTTTTAGCTTGAAAGATCTATTGATAGACATTTCCTACCTTCCCTCACATCTTTCTGACCACTCGGCCATCTTTTTTGTATTGAAGCTTGAGCACAAACAGTGCTATACTTCCTGGTCATTTGACCGTACTATTCTTTTAGAAAATGAGGAAGTCAACTTTTTACGATCAGAGACACTTCATTTTATGGAGGCAAACATAGACTCAACAGATCTGCATATTATGTGGGATGCCTTAAAAGCTTGTTGGAGGGGGAGTATCACGCATAGAGCCTCCTATAGAAGGAAGAAATATAGGGAAGGTATTGATAACCTGGAGAGGGAAATGAAGAGCATTGAAAACACCCTGGACCCCCAAATTAGATCAGGGGCACTATATGAAAGACATAGAGAGTTAAAGTTGGACCTAGAAAATTTATTACAAACTAGGGTCTCGAGAAGGTGGGAGGCGAGTAAAATCTCTCATTTTGAGTTTGGTGAGGCTGCTGGAAAAATTCTAGCTTGGAAAACCAAATCCGACCAAGCTCTAAACTACATCAGAGAGATTAAGGTGGAGGGGGAAGTTGTCACCTGTATTACCAAGGATGAAATAGGTGGGGCTTTCCGGGACTTCTTTCAGAAAATCTATAAGGAAGATATCCGGGAAGACAAGGCAGAGAGGGAGGCCTGGTTAGATCAAATTTCCCTGCCAGAGTTATCCCCAGAGCATAGCAAGATGTTGGAGAATGAGATCTCCGTTGAAGAAATCAGGAAGGCTTTGGGGCAGGTAAAGCGGGGGAAGGCAGCAGGCCCTGATGGGTTACCAGGGGAATTCTATTGGGCCCTCATAGACGAGATCACTCCGGTTTTGGCCTCTGTCTTTAATAACATCCTTTTGAAGGGCCGGGACCTTCCAAAGTCCTGGAAGGATGCCACGGTGGTCTTAATACCTAAACCAGGGAAAGATTTGAAGGATTGTGGGTCATATCGCCCGATTTCGCTTCTCAACAACGACTATAAAATCTTTGCTGCTATAATGACAACTAGGTTGGGGAAGGCGATAAGCTCTTTAGTCCATGAAGACCAAAAGGGCTTTATAAAGGGCAGACACTTAGCTGACCTCACACACGATCTGGTAGGGGCGATTGATATCGCTACCACTTTTTCTCTGCCTCTGGCCGCCTTTACGCTGGATGCGACTAAGGCCTTTGATATAGTAAACTGGTCCTATCTGGCTGCAGTTTTGAAGAAATTCAATTTGCCCGAAAATTTCTGCCGCATGATCTCACTTATATATAAGGCCCCGACGGCAAGACTCAATGTAAACAATTCTCTAACAGAGTCTTTTGGAATTTCGAGAGGTACAAGGCAGGGCTGCCCACTTTCCCCTCTCCTTTTTAACCTCTATATTGAACCTTTTGCACAGATTCTTAGAGAGGAGGCTACTATTCCATCATTTAGCTTTGGAGGGTGGGAAAGGCGGGTTGCCCTATATGCCGATGACATTCTCATTATGACATCAAACCTCGACTCGGCTCTGCCCTCTGTGATTAGAAAAGCTGAGGAGTTTGGTAAAATCTCTGGGTACCACATAAATTCTGAGAAAACAGAAATTATGGCCTGGAATTCCCCCAACACACAGGTGGAGGTAGTGTCCTCTATGCGGTATCTTGGAATTAGAAGTACCCAAGATATAAGTAAAATCACCACCTTTAATCTTGACAGAGTATATAAGGAATGTCAGAAACAACTAAAGGCATGGAATCACCTCCCTTTATCCATCTTTGGGAGGACAAACCTTATAAAAATGTCTATCCTACACAAATATACCTTTTTGTTTAACTCTATCCCTATGGCTTTTGACATTAAACAAATATCTAAATGTCAACAAGGAATTAACTCTTTTATTTGGAAGAATCGAGCTTCGAGATTGGCCTGGAAAAAGCTGAGGAGAAGGAGAGAGAAAGGAGGCCTTACGTCACCATACATCCAATACTATGCTTGGGCGTTCCAACTATCCTACTCGAGAATGCTCCTAAAAACATCAGCGGACAACCCTAGAGGGAGGATGTTCCGAGCTATGTTGGAGGGGTCTGATCTTCCATCTGACTGCTTTCTTTTTAAGTTTGGAGACCAGAAATTCTTTAAAAAAATAAAATTAAAAACTCTACAATCTTTGGCTAGGAGTTGGTCCACAATCAGAAATAGAACAGGGTTGTGTTATTTTTCCAACTTAGCACCTATATGGGATTCACCAGGTACTCCCTTATGTCTTAAAGACAGACTGACAGGTCCAATAAAGGAAGCCGGACTTTTGAACTGGGGAGAGCTGATAGCTGGTGGTTCAATGCTACCTTGGGAGGCTTTGCGGGAGAAAGTCGGGCCAGGTCTATCTTACTTCAAGTATGTACAGCTGACTAGTTGGGCTCAGGCCTTGATAAGAAAGGGAGTCCCCTTGGGAAAGTACAGCAACTTAGAAAATCTATTGTTGACAAGGTCAGGGGGGTGAAAGGAGGTTGCATGTTGGTATTGGGCGATCTTGGAGGAGATAGATGACGACACAACCCTCCCTGAGGTGTTATGGGGCAGTAACATCGGCGAACAGTGCCAGCAGCTGTGGTCGAACTCATTTAGTTTACTATATAAAATCGTGAAGCCAGCCTGGCTGAGGCGAAACCATCTTTTCACTTTACACCGTGCTTATCTGTCCCCCCAAAAGTTAGCCAAATTTCAACATGGAAAAAAATGCAACAAATGTGACCTAGTTGAGGACTCGGATGTTCATATGTTTAAAGAGTGCCCAGCCATTAGTCGTTTTTGGGAAGAGGTGATAGAAGCATTATCTTCTATGTTAAATATCACTCTTAGTAATACTCTCCCTTTGATTTTCTTTGGGCTTGACGAAAATATCCTAGGGCCTGCTAGATCCTTCCTGTTTTTTTCAATCCTGTTGGCCAGGAGACAGATTTGCAGATTTTGGGTAGACACAGCTCCTCCAACATATATGGGATGGTTATCGTCCCTATATGAAGTTTCTAAAGTAGACCTGGCTAGACCCTGTAGTATAAAAAAGAAGAAAATTGCCTTTTGGGACTATTTGATACAGTGGAAGTAGGTCTCCCGGGGTTTTCTTTTTTTTTTTCCCGGGTCCTATGATTATGCCAGCTTCCCTGCTCCATGGATCTATAACAAGGGTCTTTGTTCGTTTTTCTGGTCCAAACAGGTTGAAATATGCCTAGATGGAGTTTCTGAAGGTCGTCCTTTTTTGTGTGTTGTTTGCTCCTTCTCCCGCCAATTTGTTTCTTTAGTTTTTTGTGCAATTGTCCATAGCACACTAAAGGGTTTGGTGGGCAGGACAAGATAGCACAAAATGGTGGTTGGTGGATTTCCTTCTTCACACATAAGGGTTTGGCAAATGAGGACATAAAAAAAAAAAAACCTGACCACTCGCTGCTTTACTAGTCTATCTATCTTGTTAGACAATGTTGCTCCAATACAAAGCAAGAAGAAAAGACCCACACCTTCTGCCACATGGTTCAACAAATCTCTCTATGAAGAAAGGAAAGATCTAAGAATGCTAAAGAAAAAAGGGCGACAGTAACCATCTATTATTAATCTTTCCCATCTCCAAATTGCAAGATCGCGCTACCACAAACATATCTTAAGTGGAAAATCTAATCACTTTAGAGCTCTCCTTGACTCCTCTAAGAACAGACTAAAGAAACTCTTTGAGCTAATCAAAAACACCAGCAACCCCCTAACCTCCCCAATGATCAAATTTAATGACCCACTCAAGAAAGCAGGATAATTTGTACAATTCTTTGATGCTAATGTCAAATCGCTCCTTGACCACAGTACACATACAACCCCACTTGAGGTAAATAAATCCGAAGGCTCTTGGCATAGCTTTGATATCATCACTGAAGTTGCACTTTTCAAAAACATCCTGAAAACCAAACCTTCTAACCACTCTTTTGACCCTATCCCAAGCAACATTGTAGTAGAACTATTTACACACACGCTCACCTATTGGACACATCTAATTAACCTCTTTCTCGGCCAAGGGTCCTTTCCAGATGTTCTCACATCTGGTCAGGTGACCCCCACTACTAAAGAAACCCTTAGCTGACATTGGTGACCTCAACAACATCTGCCCTTTCACCAACCTCCCTTTCATCGCCAAAATCACTGAAAGATGTGTAGCGGAACAACTCACACAACACATAAAGGACAATAGTTTTCTTGACGAATTTCTATCCGGCTGCAGTCAAGGCTGCAGCACTGAAACCGCATTGTTACAGGTTATTGACAATGCCCTTTGAGTACTAGACTCAGGCAGCCCCTGCCTCCTGATCCTGCTCGACCTCACTTCAGCCTTCGACACTGTTAACTAACACATACTTCTGAACACATTAAAACACAGAATGGGAATTGAAGGAGTAGTTCTCCAATGATTTGAATCTTAACTCACAGGGAGAGCTCAGATGATTAAAATTGAGAACTGTCTCTCAATACCTAGGGCTGTAGACAAAGGTGTCCCTCAAGGCTCAATCCTATCTACGACCCTATTCAATCTCTACATTGAGCTGCTTGGTGCCCTATAAGCTGGGATCCTGTAACTCCTATATGCTGATGACACCCAACTCTACGTCAAGTAGTCCTCCGCACATGACATCTCATTTCTTGCTACCACCCTCAACTCCATCTAAGAATGGATGTCATCTCATCACCTAAAACGTAATCCTTCTAAAACTGAATTCATTCTCATCTCTACCTCAAACTTTCCTCTGATTCAATCTTGGATGAATAATCTAAACATTTTTCTAGGCGATTCTGATGCCTTTCTCTATGACCACAAGGGATTTCATTTATTAAACTTAGTCAAATTTTAAATAAATTTATTATTTATGTGTTAAGCTCCAATTGGTAACTCAACCTTGAATACATCTAGACATCAATGAAATCGTTCATATCATGAATATTCAACTGAACACTTAAAACACAGGTGCATCTTTTTTCAAAAATACACAATTTTAAGTCCTTTACCGCGGCGCAAATTCCGCCACGGTACAGGAGTTCTGAAGGGTGGGAGGGGCTGCGTCGGCCAACGGACATGCTCAGCACTAGCCAGGTAGTGCTCATGATGGCCGTTGGCCGACGTGCTCACGGAAGGGGTTAATCAACACCAAAATGTAAAGGGTACATTCAGAAACAATAAAACACCATGATGGAGGGTACATGAAAGAACCTTCAAATCATACGTGTAGACATCTATTCCAAATGACTACATGGAGAGAAAGTGAATCTAACACAATAGAAAACTGTTCCTCAAAGGCAACAAATGCTAGGGAATTGGACGTAACAGTCGACGTTTCAGTCTGTTATGGCAAAACCGGCTGTTTTTTAGATGCGGGAGATGTCCTAAGACTACGATTTATTCACAGCTTGCTCTCGCAAAGTGCTGATCCTATGCACTTCTCTTTAAATTCGGTAAGAAACTACTGCCGCCCTATCTGAGACGACTAATTATTTAGAAATTCGCGTCCTCGGAGTACAGATTTTTTATACGTCCAATTTTATAAAAACTTGGAAAGAGATTACTTCCTTTTCATCGGAGGAGTCTATTTGTAAGGCCCGTGTGGTGTTTTCAAGAACTGACTTATCAGGTTCCGATTGATCACCGAACTTGATCATATGGACTCTTTAAATATTCGACTGTATGTCCTGAAGATGGTCTGACGGATGATTTTTCCATAACAGACCGAAACGTCGACTGTTACGTCTAATTCCCTAGCATGTGTCGCCTTTGAGGAACTTTTTTCTATTGTATTAGATTCACTTTCTCTCCACGTATTCATTTGGAATAGATGTCTACACGTATGATTTGTAAGTTCTTTCATGTACAGTGTTCAGTTGAATGTTCATGATATGAACGATTTCCTTGATGTCTAGATTTATTCAAGGTTGAGTTACCAATTGGAGCTTAACACCTAAATAACAACTTTATTTAAAACTTGATGAAGTTTAATAAATGAAATCCCTTGTAGGCATCTTTACTTATTACTAGTCTTTCTGCCCAATCCTCCAAGGGTGTATTGGGTTTCCCACTGGTCTGTTAATATATTTCTCTATGACCAGCACTAAACCCTGTCCTACAAAAGGTATTCTACCTTTACTACGCAGTCATTACTTCGTATTACCATTACTACTCAAATTTTAGTTCACAGATGCCATTACTTAACATGCATTTACTTAGCATGCATTTACTTAGCATAATGGAGTTACTGTGCAAATTAAAGTTTTGGGGTACAGGGCTATTTTTAGTGGTCAGGGTGGATTTAAGATTTTGGTGTGCTGGGGTATTTTTGGGGTTCAGGGTGCGTTTAGGTTTTGGTGTTCATGGGGTAATTTTAGGGGTCGGGGTTGGTTAGGGATTTGGGGTGTAGGGGGTATTTTTAGGGTTCAGGCTGCATTTAAGGTTTTGGGGTGCTGGGGTATTTTTGGGGTTCAGGGTGCATTTAGGTTTTGGGGTGCTGGGGTAATTTTAGGGGTCAGGGTTAGTTAGCGTTTTGGGGTGTATGGGTATTGTTAGGGTTCAGGGTGCATTTAAGGTTTTGGTGTGCTGGGGTATTTTTGGGGTTCAGAGTGGATTTAGGTTTTGGGGTGCTGGGGCAATTTTAGGTGTCAGTGTAGGTTAGGGTTTTGGGGTGTAGGGGGTAATTTTAGGGTTCAGGGTGCGTTTAAGTGTTTGGGGTGCTGGCGTATTTTTGGTGTTCAGGGTGCGTTTAGGTTTTGGGGTGCTGGGGTAATTTTAGTTGTCAGGGTGGGTCAGGTTTTGGGGAGCATGGGGTATTTTAAGGGCTCAGGGAGCATTGAAGGTTTTGGGGTGCTGGGGTATTTTTGGGGTTCAGGGTGCATTTAGGTTTAGGGGTGCTGGGGTAATTTTAGGGTTCAGGGTTGGTTAGGGTTTTGGGGTGTAGGGGGTATTTTTAGGGTTCAGGGTGAATTTAAGGCTTTGAGGTGCTGGGTATTTTTTTGGTTCAGGGTGCGTTTAAGGTTTTGGGGTTCTGGGATATTTTTTGGGTTTAGGGTGCGTTTAGGTTTCGGGGTGCTGGGGTAATTTTAGGTGTCAGGGTGGGTTAGGGTTTTGGGGTGTACGGGGTAATTTTAGGGTTCAGGGTGCGTTTAGGTTTTGGGGTACTGGGATATTTTTAGGGGTCAGTGTGAGATAGGGTTTTGGGGTGTAGGGGGTATTTTTAGGGTTCAGGGTGCGTGCCAGGGGATACGTTACTATTACGATTATTTTTTTTGTTTTAAAGTACGAATAACGCGTTGTAACGGTATGCGTAATAATTAACTGCGACGTAAAAGCATTTTTAATGTATTTGTATATATTTGTGAAGTAAAAGCATGCACACTAAAATCATGCGTAGTAAAGGTATTTGCGAAGTAAAAACTTCGAAGTAAATACCTGCGTTGTAATGGTATGCTAAGTAACATCATATATTCCCTACAAATTGGCCGAAGACTAAACTAAAGGAGGTAGAAAGATAACTACTGACCAAAAGAGCTCACACTAAAGGGGGGCTGCCATCTTGGAGTGGTGATATTAGCTTTGCTCCCTGCAACAACTGAAAGAGTACTAGACTCTCTTATACTAACAAGACAATGTTTCCCACCAGAGGCGGCCATATTGCAATAGGTCATTTTGTTTAGCACCACAATTAACAAAATATATGTATGTGTATGAATATATATGAATGTGTATCAAAGGTGGGATAATCCACTACCCTCTGGTGACATCTCAACAACGTGCAAGTGTATCATTACACAGTGCTCTGATTTCTTGGAATCTAAAGGTGGAATATTACACTAATCGCTGGTAACACATCAACATCATCCATGGTCTTCTCACACCACTTTTAAACTGGTCGATATCCTCACCTTGGCACAACCTACTACTAGCTCCTCTGAGATCATAAGTAACAACAGAATTACCAATACTGAGAAAGACTTTGTTGTCCACCTTTCTTTAGCGGAGGAATATATTGAATGAAACAACATAAACCTTTAGACTATTTTTATCACCTGTATATTTATTTCTTCTATTATTTCATATGAAATTTTATTTTTCAGTTTTTTTAATGGTTTTTTAAAGAGAATGAATTGAAAACATATAACACAAGACAAACGTTAGCTGTGAACATATAAAATTTTTCACTTCAGAAACACAACATTTTTTCAGATCTATTGTAACATCCATTCATTCACATTCATTCATTCACATCCATTCATTCACATTCACATCACATACCATTATTTTAAACTCTTTTGGCCCGGGCCAAAAGAGTTTAAAATAATCCTTTTACAATTCGCATTATTTTGTTTAATGTTGAAAATATCTCTATGGCCCTTATGAAAATATTTCTAAGAAGAATCTAAAACAATTGTCGATTGGTGTATGGTAATGTGTATGTGTGAAACTGCGCAGTATGGTATGTGAATGAATGGATGTTACAATAGATCTGAAAAAATGGTGTGTGTCTGAAGTGAAAAATTCAAGAGTTTTCACTTTGCCTCAATTGTGATTGTGGTTATATACTATGGCACTCCTGTAATAACATTCTGTTACTGGTGACCTGAAGTATCACAAGTTTATGAATCTGCTTGGATCATCAAGAAAACGGTGCACTTTTGTTGGCACAAATAAATTCAAGACTCTGCCTGTGCCAGGAATAGTACGATTGTCATTTTGGGAAGTTTGTTTCAGGTAAGTAACTAGAAGATGGTAAATAGAATAGAAGCTGCCTCCCTGCTGCTCAGCCTGCATGCTTCAGTACGTCTTAATACGTTTAAGATTGCCTACCCCCTAACCTTTCTAAGAAAGCGGCAAAGAACTTTAAACACAATCTGCTCAAACGATTCCCTGAAACGATCATCTCGGATACCAATTTCTGTCAAAAGATGTCGTGGTTACTGACCTAATTTTTTTACACTATCAGAAGAGCTCAGTGGCAAAGAGTCATTACATCAACGCTTCGCTCCAAACCAATGAGCAAAACCCCTCATGGTTTCCGAATAACCATATTATCGCCACCTGACTTTAATGCTGATGTTGCCAAATCCTTCTGCAATAATTGAAACATCCTTATGCAAGCTTCAGACCTGAAACTTGAACGCTTTGACAGAATCTTTTTGAGGATTAAAAATACACTTAATAATAAAGTCCCTGCTAGTCTACATAATCAAAATCTCCCCTCAGGTGCGGGACCTTTTGTTCCCTCCTACTCCGTATTTACCTACTCCGCTTCCCCCTCACTCCCCCCGAGCTGGTCTGACATATCCTCCGACACAGATGGTGAGTGCAATAACAACAAACCTAACCCTGATATGTAAACGCAAGTCTCCCGGAATATCAAAACTAGTGCTTTTCCTATCCCTTACCCAGCCTCACTCCAGTACTTCACCCACGAACCCTCAACTTCCTGTCTCCTCTCTCAGTACCTACCCCTGCTCACAGGATAAAACCACTTGGTCCCTCACCAAACTTCCCAAAAGGTTGTCTCTTCTACTAGATACCCCTAGACCTGCCGTCCACAATGCAAACCCTCCCCCCATTGAGGATAATATGACTGACCTCGACCTTGATCCTGTCCCCTCCCTCAATGTGTTCCTTTTCACCTGTGAGGAAAATATTTTGCCATCCTGATCCAACACACCTCTCCCTAAGGGGTCCCATCCACTATCTACTTCTAGACTGGCTGTTAGTAGTGATAGCTTGTCCTACATTGAGGATAAGCTAGCCGACCTCAAACAGGATCTTCAAACTGTTAAGGATAACCTGCAGACCCCCTTTCATTACTCTTTGATGGTGGAGAAGTTTTGGAAACTCTCCTACCCTTGAGACCAATCAACCTAGCCTTCCAGCAAGGGATAAACACCGCAGGAGGGAAATTTCTTCTTGCAATAGCTCACTCAGCCTACTCTGGAGAACACGACCTCTTCCAAATCACCACTCCAAGCCCCATAGGCCTATGCACCATATGTCTGATGATGACACTCTCTCCCTTCTTCTATCTTACAACGGCTCTTGTAATGTCTCCTCACATTCTCCACTCAACATCCAAACTATGGGGCATGTTATCAAGAAACGGCTTTAAAATTATCGCCGGTTTAGCGGCAGAAAACTGCCGCTAAAGTGGCGATAATGGGCTTGATAATATGCCCTTGAGAATTCCCATAGAAGCCCATGTTCTGGTGTCAACATGGGCTTCTATGGGAATTCTCTGCGGCATATTATCAAGCCAATTATCGCCGCTTTAGCTGCAGTTTTCTGCCGCTAAAGCGGCGATAATTTTAACGCCGTGCTTGATAATATGCCCCTATTTCCTCTGACTCGTTTAGAGAACCAAGTGATAACCTGAGATCTGTGACCCAGAATAACCTACTACTGGTTGTGACTTCTTACCTAGAAGAGGTGGCAACCAACTCACACATCAAATCAATGCATCTCAACTGAAGGGCAGCAGTGAAGCATGCCACGATTATCTCTGACCTTATCATCACGCAAGAATAAGACCTCCTGATCTTAACGGAAACCTGGCTTAATGAGACCTTCTCCCCAATTCTTGACTTATTAGTCCCTCCTGAATATGACATTACTAGACTCGATAGACCTGTTAAAGTTGAGGGTGGCTTTGCTTGCATCTATCACTCCATCTTCATGCTGAAACAGACTCAAACTGCTATAATATCCTCCTGCGAACACCTAGACATTGAAATCTGGAACAATGGCGAGATTGCCTGTTTGCTTCACAAGATATATCATCCACCAGGTGATAACCTGCTCTTCATCGAGCAAATTATGGAGTCCATTACCTCATGCTCTGACCAACAACCCAACCATATCTTCCTCAGGGATTTTACCCTACACTGGAACGACACAAATGATCCTTCGACTCTGGTCCCTGGTTATTCATGAATCTCTTGTGCAGGGTGGGATCGTTGATTGCTTCAAGATGGGTCAAGTCACTCCCTTCCCAATAAAGCCAAATGCAGACTTAGCTGATCCTAACAGTTTCCGTCCAATTACTAAGATCATGACTTTAGCCAAATTGCTCAAGAAATGCGTTCACACACATCTCTGCAAACCCACATTGAGAAGTTTCAGCTCCTTGACCTTTATCATTCAGGTTTCAGAGCGGGTCACAGTACTGAAACAGCTCTAACTCACATCACTGATGACGCCTTGAGATCTCTTGTCTTCTGATCCGTCTTGATCTGTCCTCAGCATTTGACACGGTCAAACATGAAAATCTGATTGCTCTTCTTCAAAAAAGGATGGGGCTATCAGGTCCTGTCTTAAATTGGTTTGCCTCGTTCCTACGAAACAGAACGCAAAGAATCAAAGTTAACCATTTGCAACTAGTACCCCGGTCGCGCTTGGAGTGCCTCCAGCCTTTTCATGGAACCACTCTCCGAAATTCTGAACCGCTCTAACATTCAATACTATATGTATGCTGATGACAATTGTATTTGAAAATCTCTTCGCCAGATGGCATAAAAACTCTTAACTGTGCTTTGTTAAAAACACAACAATGGTGAACTCATAATCATTTTTTGCTACATGTTCTCAAAACAGAATTCCTCCTGATTGCCCCCCACAATCACTCCGCACCCACTCAAGCCTGGCTCAAACACCTTACAGCGCTCAACCGCACCCTTCATGTTGTTGCCTCTGCGAGATCTTTAGGTACAACTCTGGACAAATACCTGAATATGCAAGATCACATCAGTGCAACTATAAGGGGAGCCAATCATCAGCTCAACACATTAAGGAAAATCAAGCCATTATTGCCTTCTGAGGACATTCAGTCTACAGTCCAATCCCTAGTTATCTCACACTTGGAATATGGATTGGTGACCCTAGCTGGGTTATTGGCACCTCTTAGAGCCACTCTGAATTCTTCAGCTAGACTCATCACTGGTTCCAGAAAACATGACCACATCACACTAGACCTAATGCAACTAAAATGGCTGTCTATCGATGCAAGGATCCGTTTCAAGATAGCTTGCCTGATGCACAAAGCTATTCACTACAACACCCCTGTTTACCTGGCAAAAAATGTGAACTATTGGGCTCGAATCAGAACCTAAGAAGCTCTAACACCCTACTGTTGACACCTCCCAAATTCAAAAAGAAAAGAACATATAATTGTGCTTTCTCCACCAAGAATATGAAAAGCTCTTCCTACCGAGATCAGATTAACCCCTTCAGTGCCCATGACGAGATAGTCTCGTCATGGAGCGCGGTTGCGCTGTGCCCATGACGAGACTATCTCGTCATGAACCCCGCCCGCTAATGAAACGCCCGGCACAGGGCGTGGAAAGGGCGGGGCACTGAAGAGGTTAAAGCCTCTGCCGCCTCATTCAAAAAAAATGTCAAATGCTTACTCCTGAATGACCATCTATAGCAATAGTTACGTAGCCATTTTAACTTACTTCTATTTCCTGTTGACACACTGATACTTTTGTTCAAAAGTTCTAATTTTTGTCTCTTCATGTGCCCTATGAGATTTATTGTTCTTCCTGAACTTTACATGTCCCACAAGATGGGTTGTTACCTCGGTTGAACATTGTAATTCTGTTTTTCCACGTGCTCCTTATGACTTTGTTGCTTTTCCGGTACCTCACATGTCCCTTTATGCTTTTTCTTCCTTCCAGTTTCGGCTCCTTTGTACATCGCTCTGATACCTGTACAGGTCTTGTTTGTGCTTTATAAAACATTTGAAATAAATAAATCATCACCAGCAAACCCACCATCGGTGACAGTGCCAAATCCCTAGGTGTCAACTTGGACCAAAAACTCAACCTCAATTCCCATATCAACACCATGGTGAAGAATGCACGTTTCAGCTACGACTTTTCTGGGGTATTCGATGTTACATTCCTGAGCACAATCTGAAAACTCTTGTCCAATCTAAGGTACTCTCCGGACTGGATTACTGCAGTTCTCTTCTAACAGGCCTCCCCATGACCCACTTATCCCCTTAAAAAGCCATCCTCTACTCAGCTGCGCACTTTGTCTATGGGGCAAAAGAATTGACCCTATCACCCCTTTTTTGACAACTCTTTGCTGGCTTCCCATTGAATCCAGGACCATCTATAACTGCTTGCATCATCTATAAAGCCATTCACACCTCTACCCCTCGCTTCCTAGCAAACAAACTCAAGTTATCTGGTGGCTCTAGACCCTCAAGTAATGCTGAGAACCTGCTGCTTTAACCTCCAGCCTTCAAAAGAGAAAGACTTATGGCACAATCATAAACCTGCGCACCACCACCTCTTTCTGGATCTTCAAATCAGACCTCAAAACTCTTTTTTTCCAAAGACATTTTTCACAATAACACTCCTCTCCACAAAACTCTTTTTTTCCAAAGACATTTTTAACAATAATACTCCTCTCCAAGCTCCCCACCAGGCATATGACACTATGGGGGAGATTCACTAACATTTTACGCCTTGTTTGTGTCACAAAAGTGACAAAAATCAGCGCAAAATCTTTTACCCCTATTTACTTTCCAGCGCTAAACTTTTTTTATAACGGAATAACGGAGTAGTAATGCAAAGCAGCACATAGCGCTGCTTCTCATGACTTTGCACCATGGGGGGTACCAAGGTTGGAGCATGGGAGTTCCCATGCAACCATCAAGGTTTCTCACCCTAAACCCAATTTACGAAATGAAGTAGATTAGGTTTAGCGTGGGAAAACTGCGCCCTTTTTAAGTAGACGCATGGAAGGAGAAATCCTTAAATTTTTCCTTCCTTTTACGGCTTTGCATGCGTGCTGCACTGTGCAGCACACATACAAAGTGGGAAAACGTTGTATTGTGACTGGGCATCGTATTTGTACAGGAAGGTTATCCTTCCTGTACAAAACCTATGCTAGACTACTGCACACACCCTAGGGATATGGGTCTAAGGTGTGTGCATGGCGCACGGCAGCTGAAATCAACACTGGCGCAAGGGAAAGGGGAGGAGAGAGCCATATGTCTGAAGATATGGCACTCTCCTGCTCCCTCCCTGCCACACAACGCAGCACAGCCTCGCGGGGGGCTGCGCTGTCTCCATCTGATGTGTCCAGTGCTGCATAGTCGCCAGGAGGCTGTGGATCATCACCACACAAAGTACAAGTGAAATACCGAAGTAAAGAAACACTTTTGCAGACTATATATTAAGTTAGGCCTGTCTATTGGTGTTCAGACAACTATCTTACAAATATTAGCCAAGCTGTAAACTGTTAACTATTAATTCAATAATGTGAATGTACGTGTATACATAATCACAGTTACTCCTTCTAGTATTAAATATGTATTTGTTTTACTCGTGACAATGAAATAGAGGTGTTTATTGCAATGGCTTCTGGGTATATGCAGATCTTTGTTTGCAGGGGGCACACTGCCCTCTGGTACCCAGAAAGTGTACTGCGCTGTAGTAGAGGTCCAGAGAGAGCCCAAAAATCAACATTTAAGCCCAGATGTAGAAAACTGTCACACATTACATGCAACACAGCAAGGGAAGTTACTGCACTGCGTTGCGTATTGAGGGAGAGAACACAACTGTGACATATTTAAAAAACATATAGGGGCAGATTTACAAGCCCCTTGCAACACTTTTGCACTGCAGTTGCGTCACTTTTGCAATGCAATACATCTCACATTACTGAAAGTTTGAGCTATTGGCGTTGCATTATTATTTGCAACACCAATAGCTCAACCTTTCAGTAATGCGAGGCCTATTGCATTGCAAATGTTTTTTTTTTATTGTCATCGACAAATAGATGTAAAGAAAAATACAGGCTATACATCATCAAGTTAAGCAAGAATAACTTACGAATACAAAAAGCACTCACATTTGCATAGAAACTCTTGGGCTTATTTACAAGCCTCTTGCGACACTTTTGCGTCATTTTTAACATGGTAAAAGTGACGTACGGGTGGCGCCGGGGGCTTGTAAATAAGCCTCTCTGTACTCTTCCGGTACATGTCTTCAAGCCTTTATATATATATCCTAACTGGTAGATTTCATATACGTTACTCAATTGGTGATTTAGCAGTGCCCCAATAGTTTGTGTCTATGATACTCCTGGGAGGACTTGGATTCACCTAGTGGACCCTGTGATTTACATCTACAGCATTTGATGTATATGTATGATACTTTCCTGCATGTAAGAAGGGCAAATGGAATTTTGCAGTCACTGCATTTTTTCAAATATATAGGTTTACCATGTTTTTCACATAATCTGCCATCTATAATGTGCAGATTAAATGGTTCAAAAATTACTAAAAGTGCATAAATTATGAAGTCGAACAGCCATAGAGCCTTTGTTAAAGTTAAATGGGTCACATTTCAGTTTTTAAGATAAGACCTGTTCCCAGACAGTATCAATATGCATTAAAATTACAAAATATTGAAATGATACTGCTTCAGAATGTACTACATTATACCACATAATTTTCCTTTTTGAAACGTTTTATGAACCCACAAAAATAACCCCCACCTTAACGCATAATTCTACTGGCCCTACATATAGGCCAAACCACAGAGTACACCCTTCCAACCACTAAAAATACAATACATACAGATCTACTTATTATCTGTTAATGTAAAGCAGTAAATATTTTTGGGCAGTAAGCAAAGCTGTGTTTGAAAAGAAGTGCACTGATTTAAAAACATAGGGATTATTTTCAAGCCCCTTGTGCGTCACTTTTAATATGGGAGAAAGTGACACACCGGCTGTGCAAGGGGCTTGTAAGTAAGCCCCATACTACCATATTACCATTTACAAGTTAAGAAGGGCAGATATTGCGTAAGAATCTCTGCACTATTAGGGGGCATAGCCGGGAACAAGGCCGGCTAGCTACGTTCACTGAAGCACCGGCAGCCCAACAGTCATCCTGTTCCAAATCCTAGCATTTTCGATGCTCTTCACCCCCTACATTGTAGCTACAAGCCCGGAGCAGTCTTGTTGGTGCTGACTGCAGTAGGAATGTGAAAAGAAGAAACGGCCTGGCGCGAAGAGATGCGGCTACGTGGGCCTGCAACTGAGACGTGCCGCACCGCAAAGGCCTCGCTGGGGGACGCGCTGGCCATACACCCCTACGGAACATCCGCAGAGAGGAAAACAGGGGGGGAGGCAACACACGCGACCGGAGCCCCGTCCCTGTGAAGTTACGGGCTGGGCCCAGGGAGGAATCGAGTGGCGGCCTTCCCCCGCCAAACTGACAACGCGGCCCAGGGGTGAGTGACGGCCTAGACACCCCCATCCTGAGAGGGCGGACCAGGCCCCGGTCGCGCTGGATCCTGGGTGGCAGTTGTGCCTTGAGAGAACTGGGCGACAACTGAAATTAAGAGTAGCCTCACTGAGAGGGCCCCAGAGGTCCATTTCCGGCCTATGCGCCCAGCAGAGATCCGGAGACAGCGCCCTGTTCGGCGACAAATGTGGTCTCCATGAGGGTCACAACGGTGTGACCACTCCGATGACATAAACATGCATGCCCGGATTGGAGGTAGCAAGGGTTCCAGCCTCCCTGGAGAACCAGAGATCAACACAGGCACAGTGAGAGGATCTGCGCTCGGGAAGGGGGCTGGTAGGAAGCATGAGACTAACCCTGAAGTATTTCTGGCCCGAGGGCAGAGATTGACCAGATCACCGGCTGGTCCCTGTGACGAGAGACTCTAGCACTGCAGGACCAACTCATGATTGATAGAAGCAGCAACGCATTGAATGGTCAGGGGTGAACAGTCTTGTGTCCCCCTGCTGAGTAGTGGACAAAACTCCACAACAGGTGGAGACCCAGTAACCACAGCGGAGTGGGGCCCGGCTGGGAGAAGGGAGTTACCACACTGCCTATTGGGTCCATAAGATGGACGGACCTATCGCCTCCAGCTCAGTGAAGTGCTAATAAGGGAAATTCTGCGCAGACACCAAATAAAGGACTGAATTTTACCCACGCAGCAGCGTAAGAGATGAGCAGATGGTAGACACCCTGGTGCAGAGGCCTGAAACGTGATGAATCAAGGAAAAGAAGGGAACGGTGACAATATCACCTGACATACCCCCCCAATAGTCTGAAGACGCTAGGGCGACATCGTTACTGAACTATTAAAAGGCACAGATGATGCACCAAGACACTCCATTGTAGACCCTCCGGCGTAAACAGCGGAAACAACAATTAACTCATAGAAAGATCTAACCCTGCTATTAATGCAATGACGAAAGGCAAAGAACCAAAAACCCAGAAGCAAGGCAAAATGGATAAATACACAAAATTACTCCCGCCACCTCTAGAAGTGCAGGGAGAGTCCTGCAGATAACTCAGTCAACCTTCAGGTGATCCACGCCTCTAGAGATGCCATTGAGGGCAAAATGGCAGAAATTAGTTCGTAGTTCTCCCTTCTGTTCCAAGACGTGCAATATCACGGAAAGGGTGAGCCATGCTGAAACTCGCATCTCAGAGGTGGAAGACACGACACACGAATTACACTCAGATGTCAAAGACCTGACGGCAACCATGAGAGAGGTTGCATGAGAGTAGACGACGTGGAAAACAGAGCACGCAGGAATAACCTGCGTTTCATTGGATTTCCGGAAGGAGCAGAGGGCCCCGACCCAGTGGCATTCTTGATGTCGTGGCTGCACGATTCTCTCCCCGTGGTCAAGTTCTCGCCATGCTTTATCATCGAACGGGCTCACAGGATGCCGAATGTACGGCCGCCGCCGTGTGCCCCCCGTGGCCCTTAATTCCACGATTCCTAAATTATCTGGACCTTTGATACAATCCTCAGGGAGTCGCGACATCTGGGGAAGCTCAAGCTTGCTAATGCCAAAATCATGATTTTCCCTGACTATTGAAGGGTCCTACAGAAAATGAGGAGTGAAGGTCAAACTGAGAGCTATGCAGATCCAATGAATACTCCTCTTCCCTGCCAAGCTCAGAGTGATTTTTCATGCTACTTCACAATTCTTTCAGTCCCCAGAAGAGGCATGGGCCTGGATAGAGGAACGCCCTATGATACGCCAACCAGAAACAAAAACTAGTGAGATACAATCCACAGGCACAACACCACAGTGGGAAATCAGGCCACAAAGAGTAAAAAAGCGACGGCTACTAAGGGGATGGCACACCAAACGAACAAAGACTCCACTGAGGGGATCTCAACACAGAGCAGGCACACCGATGCCCTCGAAATCGGATGAAGACTCGCCTCAAGACCAAGCCCGGAAAAAACACTCCAGTCAGAGAGAAAGTAGGGAATCCCACGTGGACACTGACAGTGATCACCCACTACTTA
The DNA here is from genome assembly GCF_964204655.1 of Triturus cristatus. Taxonomy (NCBI): domain Eukaryota; kingdom Metazoa; phylum Chordata; class Amphibia; order Caudata; family Salamandridae; genus Triturus; species Triturus cristatus. The sequence goes on along the minus strand of NC_140586.1, from coordinate 852,265,713 downwards.
GGAACATTAATCGTCTCGAAGAGCAGAGTACCGAAGAACGAAACAGAGAAGACACAAGCCAACATCAGGAAAAAAGTGGTGAGAAAAGGCTGAGCTAAGGGCCACACTTCTGGCAGGCAGAGAGTAGAACTGCCACAACCCCTCGCCAGAAACTATTCACTCCGTGTTTTTGAGCGGAACTTTTTCCCTGAACTTCATATCCTTTACTGTGTTGATTAAAACGAAGGGGGTTTTGGGACAGGGTGAGACGACAGACCTCTCAAATGAATTCTACATCAAAGTTGTTATGTTGATGGTTCTGGGATTGGGCGTAGGGCGGGGGAGAGAGTTGGGTGGAGGGGGCTGGGTTAAGATGCAAAGGTTTCATAGTTTGGTTACTGAATATGATCCTAGTACAGCCAGAAGCAAAACTCCACCTGACAGACAGAAACAGAGGTCAAGGGACTGAAGGGTAAACCCTCCTGAGATAATAACAACAAGCATTTACAATGCAATGGTCTCGGCATTGGTAAAGTTAGAGCTATTGGCATTGCTCATGACATTATTTTTGTTTATGTGTTTGTTTTTAAAACATTTAAAGAAACGGCATTGTCATGAGCAATGCCAATAGCTCTAACTTTAACAATGCCGAGACCGTTGCATTGTAAATGCTTGTTCTTGTTTCTGTTTTTAAAACATTTAAAGAAACGGCATTATTTACAATGTCAATAGCTTAATCACTCTCAAAAGCGAGATTTATTATGCGAGCATTATTTGGGAAGTTTGGCAAATCCATAATTATGAGGAAAACGCTGCAGCATCGCAAAATGCCAGTGGCCAGACTAATATGCATGATTAGTATTCGGATCCCATGCCCATTCCTTCTTTGTCCTCTCTGCTGAAACTGCTGTCTGAAGTGTCAAATTTTATTAATACTAAACAAAAATCGCACTACCGTGCCAGGGCCAGACTTGGCGTTGATAATAATAGTTTGAAAAGGGAACTTTGAAAGGATACGAACTTGACCAATTCTGGTTTCAAAATATAAGAGAACACTGTAGAGGCATGCGTCTACCGACTGTTATATATAATTTGGGATATATTTCATAATCTGTCGAGTTCAGCCACTGCATGATTATATTGTTGTCTCTTTTTGAAACTCAGGAGCAGTAACATTGTCGTGGTGTCACTAGGGCTTCAAGTGGATGCTTTTTCAATATTATATACAAGCCACAGTTACTGCTAATTTATCTTATGCAACTAACAACGATTGACAAAGCCAATAGTCCTAACTTGTTGTAGGTATCATGTTACTTGTTGTATCATTATGCCTGGATGCAATGACAAAAGAGACAGCAAAATACAAGTCGTATAGACCCCGCGCAACACCGCCCCCCACCCCCACCCTTTTTTTTTATCCCACTTAAAGCCCTGGGTAGGATACTCAACAACAGGGCCGAACTGGAACCCCAAAGTAGGCCTGCCAATTATGTCGGACCAGCTGGAGGGTCATGGGGGAGGTTAACTGTGAAGCACTTTTGCTACAGGAAACGCCCGATGCCTGGGCAAGCCAGCCCGGCCCTGCTCCACAACCCCGTTCTCTCCCGCATTTACCTGTGATCAGGCGCTCAACACCCATTGAACTCAAAGGGCTTCAGCCCCCCTTGTCGTGTGTGGCAGCCCGGGATGAGACCGCTCCCCGGCCAGACACAAAGCCGCGCCTGAGCACTTCACAGGTCTTAAAAAGACCATTTGCATGTTAATGAGGCCTCGCTGTTGCTTCACCCCTTGTAAGAACCCCCGCAGCTCCACTCTGCCTAGATTCAGCCCCCCCACCCCCGAAATCAGCGCCACTCTGCCTACTGTTTAAAGATTCCACCCCCCCCACCCCCCGAACATTAACTAGCAAGTGATTTCGCTGTTCGCTTTTTCACAAGCTCTGAACTTTGGCAGTGATGTTTCCCCTTGATAGAGCAGTTTCAGTTTGTGTATTTGGATTCCATGCCCATTCCTTCTTTGTCCTCTCTGCTGAAACTGCTCTCTGAAGTGTCAAATTTTCTTAATACTAAACAAAAATCGCACTACCGTGCCAGGGCCAGACTTTGCGTTGATAATGATTGTTTGAAAAGGGAACTTTGATATAGATTATAGCTGCTGTACTCGATTGTTATGCTGTCTGTGAGCGGGTGTTAAACACTTTTGCCCGAGGACGCTGGCTCTTTAATTGAGCGACATCTTCTCAGGTAGCGGGGCCAAATGCGACAGCTTAAAGATCGGTGCAGCGAGAAGAGACTCGAAATTTGCCTTTATTAGCTTGGATTCCATCTGCGGTTTGTATTCTTTTTTTGCCGAAAGCCATCCGGCCCACTTCTTTTGTCATGCGCTTGTCTTGAGGCGCCACCCTCCCCTCCCCTAGCACCAGTGGTTTACTGCTCTGTGATAGACATCTTTACTGCGGCTATCTGAAGTTCACTTTGAATAAGCAAGGGTGAGGCCGCCGTCCAGCCCTCACCTGGACGGTTCATCTTCCCCTTCAAATAACACCCTCTTCGTGAGCTTACGGGGCTGTGCCAGTGAGGTGGGTGCAACTTTAGTTTTTCGAGGGGACTGCTCGGGGATTGGTTTGATCGTATCATCTGCTTCCCGGGTGTGCCTATCGGCTCCCCTCCTCAGTGGGGGTAGATCTCGCTTGGCCCGCCACAGGTCTCACGGTTCAGTAGCAGTGATCGTCTGACTTTTTCCACATTGCTCCCCTTTGAGTAAAAATAATGCACAGGACATTTCGCTCCCCTCACCAAACCGATGTAACTCACTGAAATACTTTTTTTTTTAAAAACTTTATCAGTTGTCACATCACAGACATGAGCAAACATCAAAAGAAAAATCATTTAAGTAGTAATATAGAGTACACGCCTGAAGACTATTACCACAGGATCCCGAACGTTACAATAGTGAAGTAACTTTACATGTCAGACTTTCAGGCTGTACACATTGTGCGAAGCGGCGCCTCCCGCTGATGGGCCATTAACACTGATTCATGGCAGCAGCTGGGGGAACGGAGACACCAACGGCATTCAAACTTTTTAGGACAGGGGGAGGAGACCAGAGCAGCAGCCGGACACGGGAGCACGAGGCAGCCGAGAGCAGGGGAGAGGAAGCAGCTGGGGGAACTGGACACGGGAGCACGAGGCAGCCGAGAGCAGGGGAGAGGAAGCAGCTGGGGGAACTGGACACGGGAGCACGAGGCAGCCGAGAGCAGGGGAGAGGAAGCAGCTGGGGGAACTGGACACGGGAGCACGAGGCAGCCGAGAGCAGGGGAGAGGAAGCAGCTGGGGGAACTGGACATGGGAGCACGAGGCAGCCGAGAGCAGGGGAGAGGAAGCAGCTGGGGGAACGGAGACACCAACGGCATTCAAACTTTTTAGGACAGGGGGAGGAGACCAGAGCAGCAGCCGGACGCAGGGGGAGCGGACGAGCACACCACCGCCTTCAGCACACCACCGCCTTTCTCCGAGGCAGAGCAGAGCAGAAATGCCTCGGAGAAAGGCAGCGTCGTTTTCGGATTCGGGGGCGTGTTTTGCTGTTGTCTCCTCCTGAGACTTTTCGCAAAAACCACGCCCCCCGATCCGAAAAGGACGGGGCCTGATCGGAGTGACTGACCTCTTCTCCAGTGGCTGGCCAGCATTTACGAGGCCAGCCAATGGAGAACAGGGGAGAAGAGGGGCTGGATCAAGCCCCTCTTCTCCAAGTCATTAAATCTCCGACTTCCGGTTCTGCCTTTCGGCAGACCGGTAGTCCTCGACCTAAAAAGGCACCATGAATGCAAATAATGGAATCTGCATGGCCCTGGCATGGAATGTCAATGGGTTAGGCAGTAAAATCAAAAGAGGTCTAGTCACCAGATATCTTAAGAGACTTAAACCAGATATTGTTCTATTACAGGAAACTCACCTGTGGTGCACAAAGTGTGCCTTCTTTGGAAGAGGGACCTACATAACCCTCGCCAATGCGGGATTCTCCCCAGGAGCAAGTGGAGTAGCCATATTAATGAAAACAAAAACTCCCTTCCGCACAAACAAAACCTGGATAGACCCCAACGGGACTTTCATTGCTGTCCAGGGGTGCTGACGCAAAATCACACTAATCAGCACTTACGCCCCACCACGGCTGCAAACTCAAACCCTTGAGGCAATTGCCAAGATATTATTAGAATCAGACGCACCCAAGCACCTTATTGGAGGCAATTTCAATGATGTGATTGACCCAAATATAGATAGAACACACTTAGCCACAGGAACGCGGGTTCCTACACTGCTGGCGGAGTTCGTGGACTTGCTAGGACTCGCCGACCTTTGGCGACAACACCACGCATTAGAGCGCACCTATTCCTATTTCTCTGGGGCACATAAAGCCTTCTCTAGACTAGATTATTTTTTTGCCCCGGCGGGTGAAATACGCATAGTAGACAAGGTAGCATACCTGGCGAGGGGTATATTAGATCATTCACCCCTTTGGCGACAGTGGGAGGCACGGGTAGAGGCAGAGACCAGACTAGAGATTAAACACATGGAGCTTCGGGACAAGTCCATCAGGGGAATAATAAGAATGGAAACTAAGTTATACTTCCAAGAGAACGAGGGTTCGGTTACGTCACATACTACTTTTTGGGAAGCCTACAAGGCAAAACTCCGGGGTAAAATCCAAGCTGCGATAGCACGAAAACGCAAAGAAGAAACTCTACAAATAGAAAGGTAGACTCCTGAAACTAGAGAGTAACATAACTTCAGAAACTGAAGCCGCCTGCATAAGGCAGCTGATAATTACACGCAGGGAACTTCGTGAACTGACCAAATGAGAGGTACGGAATCGAATCCAGGCCACACATCATAGACTCTATGAAGCAGGTGACAGGGCAGGTGACAGGGCATGGAGGCTTCTGACCTGGCTAGGCAAAGAGAAAGGGAGGCGAGCTGGGTGTCCCAAATACAAGAGCAGGGAGTGCAACACACCACCGCACAGGCTATAGCAGACGCCTTTGCACATTTTTATACGGAGCTAGACCCCTAGCAGATCCTACACAGATAATGTCCTACCTTGATAACATAGCTCCCATCCTAGACCAAGATGAGAAGGAAGCTCTGGAGGCAGAAATCAATATAACTGAAGTTCAGGACGCCTTAAATAAACTGAAGTCGGGAAAGACCCCAGGGCCAAATGGACTTCCAGCAGAGTTTTTCAAACCCAACTCTGGACTATTGGCTCTGCATCTCCTGAAGATGTTCCAAGCGGCAAGGAAAGAGGGGACATTGCCATCAGATCTCAGTCTGGGGTCAGGCCACAGTGGTAGTTATACCAAAGCCGGGCAAGCCCCCAGAGAGTTGAGGATCCTATCGCCCAATCTCACTTCTAACATTGAAAAGAAGATCCTAGCCTCTATTCTGGTGATGCGGCTCATACGTGTAATACGTGTAATTACGTCCTTGTTTCATCGAGACCAATTGGGCTTTATGCCTGGCCGAGCCACGTGCTTTAATCTCCGCCGACTGGCCAACTGGCTAGATACAGTTTAAGGTAAGGCAACCCCAAAATTGCTGCTGTCCTTGGATATAGAAAAGGCCTTCAACACTGTCCATTGGAGTTTCCTGAGGTGCATCCTTGCGAGCTTCAGGTTTGGACAAGCATTAATGACCTGGGTAGAACTACTGTATACCCAACCCAGAGCAAGAGTCAAAGTAGTAAAATCCGTAGACTTTCCCATCCAAAGAGGAACCAGTCAGGGCTGCTTCCTCTCCCCCCTGGGCTTCCCCTTCTCCCCCCTGCTTTTTGCGCTGGTCCTGGAACCACTGGCTTGTCAAATTAGGACACATCCAGGACTCAGTGGGTTAGAAGACATCGTCAGACTGTTGATAGACAAAGGGAATTCGCTGTACGCAGATGATATTTTGTTCAATGTCACCAACCCTGACACAACGCTTCCCTTGAATGGTAAAAACTCTGGGTTCAATATTAATTGGGGGAAGTCAAGCCCATATCCCGTAGGCGGACCCACAGACACATATTCAATACCAGGATACCTTCATATTACTGAAGAGGATTTTAAGACCTGGGACTGTTCGTCTCGACAAATGTGGCTGACTGCCTTACCCGCAACATTAAACGGACCCTGGCTGAATTCGGAGCGGATGTGGCTAGATGGAGGCGACTCCCCCTGACATTACTAAGAAGAGCAGCCATGTACAAAATGATAACACTTCCCAAACTACTATATATACTCCAAAATACATATCACAAGATCCCAGACAGTATTTTTTCAAGATGATTAACAGTGAATTGTGTACACATCTGTGGGATGGGGGTCATCCTAGAGTGGCATTGAAAACACTGCAACCTAGCCAATATAATGGGGGAATCGCCTTGCCAGACATTCAAGCATACTATCGAGCGGCACATCTAATAGTTATCAACGAATGGTGTCGTGCTCCAGGTGACCATTCCACATACGCTCTCGAGAGACTCCAGTTTCGGAAGTCCTATTATCTTCATTAACTATATGGGGGCACTGGGGCACGAAGCCTCCTACCCGCCACGCAAAGGGCGATCGAAGCTTGGAAGGGAGCAGAAGAAGAGATGAATTGGGGCAAGAAACTAGCCAAAGCAAAACCATTATGGTATGGAAGGAGATTACCAGAACTGGCAAAGCTACAGGGCTTCAAGGGCTGGAATATGGTTGGGATCATCTCGCTAGGAGACATAATTAAAAAGGGGGACTTAATTACTTTTGCAGAGCTCCAAATGGCATACCAACTGTCAAATAAACAACAATACAAATATTTACAACTAGAACACGCTTGGAGAGTGTAAAAGCGAATACGCACCACTAAAAGGGAGACTACTACAAGAAGAGCGATCCTCTAAGGCAGTCTCCTGGACGTGTAGAACCTTGATAAATAATACCCCCAATAGACTATTAGCTCTTAGAGAGAAATGGGAGGAAGCCACAGGAACACTCGAGGACATAGATTGGGAAGCGGCGCTGATGCACCCAAGAGAAGTGAAAATTAAGCTTCGTCTAAATACAGTACAAAATATTGCATAGGATGTACTACGATAGGACACGACTCCACACAATGGGAAGGGCAGAAACACCCATCTGCCTGCGCTGCAGAATAGATCAAGTCACTTACATACATACTCTGTGGGATTGCCCCAAATACAAAGATACTAGTCACGAATAATTAAGGAACTAAGTGCTATATTGGTAGGAAAGATACCTATGGATCCGAAATACACTTTCCTGGGCATTCCCACAGATGGTGATATTCCCAGGTACAAACTCCCATTGAGCAATTTGGGGCTGATAGTGACCAAGCGTGACATTGCCAGATATTAGGGTAAAACAGAGTTGCCTGCTATGGCAGAATGGCGGGCCAACATGGGCTTATATATGGGGGCAGAGAAAACAATATATGCTGCCAGGGGGAACCTGAAAACGTTTAGGAAGATTTGGGAACCATGGTTAAACTACTACAACCTAGAGATGGCTGGGGATGAAACAGACAATACAAGCCCCTATACATTGGATTCATAACTTTTCGGTCGACATTTTCTTTTCTAGGAAGATGCATTGCGTGCGGACTAGGCTTAACCCAAGGTGGGAGCGGGGGGAGCTGTGCCAGTCAAGAAACTATCGTAATGTAACCTCTGTATTGAAAGTAGAAACTATTGGTAATAATGTTGTCCCTGATGTATATATGCTCAATTGCTCCTGTGCTGGCTACCATTCAAAAATAAAATAAAAACAGTTATAAAAAAAAAAATAATAATAATAATCTTTGCACTATTAATGTTATCATTTTAAACTCATGAAATGTACATCATGGATGAAATGAAAGGTGATTAGTAGATTAAAAATGTGAAATTCCAAGTTGTGATGATGTTGTGTTTTAACTTCTCTCTGAAGTGATGTCCTCACTGCACAGTTGCCTTAACCTCTTCAGTGCCCATGACGAGAGAGTCTCGTCATGGAGCACGGTTGCGCTGTGCCCATGACGAGACTATCTCGTCATGAACCCCACCCACTAGTGCAACGCCCGGCACAGGAGGGGGAAAGGGCGTGGCACTGAAGGGGTTAAAAAACAGCAACTAAACATGGTCTCTGAGATGATAATCTAATGCAGCCCCAAAGTTGCAATTAGCAGCCAAGTTCCTTAAAGCTGAAATAAAATCCTCACTTGATTCATCAGAGTTCTGCTTTCTTTTCATAAAATTAAATCTTTCTAACATCACACTTGGTTGCCATAGAAATGTTTTGTTCAATCTCTGTACAGCGTCAGAATGAACATTCCATCCATCCCCTTCACCAGGTGGAGGTAGAGAAACAGGAAGACTGTCAAAAACTTTACGTCCTGAGCTGCCAAGATGGTTGAAAAGATTTGCCAATTTGGATTTAGGTGAATAATTCTCAGCATCAATTGCTACTAAATAATTTTCAAACGAGCGAAACCAAAGTTTCCAACTTTCTCTTGGTTTGCCTGTTCTAGGAAGAAAATGTTCTAACTGAAATCGTTGTTGATTGTTAGCCATTACCCAAATAAATACATTTCCTCTTTCAAATACATGAAACAGTACCTTGAATGAAGTAAATGGAAGCTGGAAATGCCCCGATTACTTACCGGTAATCTTCATTACTCTGAGTCCTAGTCTTCCTCGCCACAGTATTCACACATGAGCCTCCGGCTCCACACAGAACTCCAAGTAAAATTAAAAGAGCAGCGCTCTAGTCTCCCCTCCCTCCTCCAATATGGCCCCCAGTGGCTTCAGCCAATCCCATAAACGGATACATACCAACCATCTCGACCTGAGAAACAAAGCCGCAGACATGAAGCCACCACCAGGGCCGGGAGGGAAGGGAAACTATACTGTGGCGAGGAAGACTAGGACTCGGAGTAATGAAGATTACGGTAAGTAATCGGGGCATTACCTCCTCGTCCAGTCTTCCTCGCCACAGTATTCACACATGAGCCGATACCAAAGCAATCAGCTTCATGCAAGGAAAAGATCACACCAAAAGTGCAGTGAAAAACAAAATTTAATATACAGAGGTACAGCTATCAAAGACAACCGCTCAAGGCATCCCCGCAGTCAGGACAGAAGATGCAAATGAAACAGAACCCCCACCCCCAACCTGGAGGCGGTAATGGGACATGAATGTATGAGGTGAAGACCCAGTAGCAGCCCGGCAAACATCCTCCATGGACACCCCATTGAAGGAGGCCCAAGACACAGCAACAGGGCGGGTGGAACGTCCCTGAACAGGAAGTGAGGGAACCTCAGAAACCGAAGCACACGCCAACAAAATGGCCTCCTAAATCTAGCGACTGATCGTCGAGAGGGAGGGTTTCAGTCCCTGTTGCGACAAACCATAATTGACAAACAAGTTGTCCACTTTGCCAAAGGAAGACGTGCCCGATAAATATATCAATAAAGCACAACGAACATCCAAGAGGTGCAACAGGGATTCCTCATCCGAGGAAGGATCAGGACAAAGACATGGAAGCACCACCTCAGAAGACCTGTGAAAATAAGAATCTACTTTCGGAATGAACGTAGGATGAGGGCGCAACACCACACGGTCCGACAAAACCAACAAAAAAGGAGCAGAACGAAGGAAGGCACCCAACTCACCCATACGTCTGGCAGAAGCAATCGCCACAAGAAACACCACCTTGAGTGTTTAAAAACTTCAACCCCACCGACTCCAAAGGCTCGAAGGGAGCCAACTGCAAGGAGCGCAAAACCAAAGGCAGGTCCCAAGGCGGAGGACACATGATAGGACGGGGGCGTCGGAAAGAGAGAGACTGAAAAATCCTAGCAACCAATGGCGAAACAGAAATCAAAGGGAGGACATGGAATGCCTGAATCGCAGCCCACTGAGCCCGAAGAGTCGAAATGGCCAAGCCCAGCACAAATCCATCATTCAAAAAATCCAAAATGCGAGCCGGGTCCAAAGAAGCCACCGACAGATTGCGACACAGACACCAAGAAACAAAAATTATCCCATTGCTTCGCATAGGATTTAAGAGTAGAAGGTCTCCTGGAATGCTGAATGACCACAGCCAATGAACAGCCAGTGCGCATCAACGAATCCCTCTCAAGAGCCAGGCCCGCAGACCCAAGGAACGGAACACAGGCAGAGGAAGAAGAGGACCCATCAGAGGATAAGGAATGAACGGCAAGGCCCACCCCGGAGACACAGCCAATTCCAATATCAGGGGATACCAAGGTCGACGCATCCAACCCGGAGCAAGTATCAGCACAAACGACCCCTCCCACTCGATCTTCTGCAAGACCGCCGGAATCAGGGGAACAGGGGGAAAGGCGTACAAGAGACCCGTCGGCCAAGGGAACGACAGGGCATCCACTCTCCAGGCATCCCGGCAAGGCATAACCGTGCATGTAACACGAACTTTACCATTTGCGAAATCACATTATTCATGTGACTATTTAAGCGTCTGCCAGTGAGCAGCCATTTGAGACCGGGAAATATTTCCCAACCTTACTGAAGGAAATACCATTGCCTAAACTGTAGGCTGAGCAAACCGAGAATGACCAGGGAATGAACACATAATCTTCAGATTAAGAGTCGAAGACCTTAACCATCAGGCCATAGTGACTCTGTTCACCACAGGGCCCTGGAAGCCAAGCATGGGTAGCAGGAGAATACACCCAAATACCAAGGCGCAGCGCCCCAAAACCGTGGCAGCAAGCCACCCCTCCGTGCAACAAAACACCGGAGACGGTGCCACAGAGAGGAAGGAAGGGAACACCCAACCACCTCACTAGATCAACCGAATGAAATCAAGTCAACAACGGGCGAAGAACTCACCACACAAACAGAATCCCCAACAACCTCGCGAAGGGGACACTAGAAAAAGAGGTTAACACAAAACCTCGAGGAGCAAGAAGCACCAACCACTAGGCCACAGCGAAACACGCACAAGGGAAGGCCCAACCAGGGCCCCACAAAACGCCCAAAAAACCCCACACATGGCCATACCGCGAGACGGAAGCCCCCCCCGGGATTAAGGGGATCTTGTGCCATGGGGCCATCAGGTAACACAGCACTCGGAGAAGTGCAGAAAAAAAGAACAGGTCGAGATGGTTGGGATGTATCCGTTTATGGGATTGGCTGAAGCCACTGGGGCCATATTGGAGGAGGGAGGGGAGACTAGAGCGCTGCTCTTTTAATTTTACTTGGAGTTCTGTGTGGAGCCGGAGGCTCATGTGTGAATACTGTGGCGAGGAAGACTGGACGAGGAGGTAATGCTTCAAATAACAGTAAATGGAAGCTGGGGTGCTTCAAAAAACTGACATGTAAGTAACACAGTACCTTGTATGAAGTATGAAGAAAGTAGATGCTGGAAGCGCTTCAAACCACACAGCCATAAAACCTTGTGAATTTGAATAAATAACGTTGTTGCACATTTGAAGAGCGTGTTTAATTTGAATGTAGTAAAACATTTACCAAAATGGTTACCGCACGTCAATCTCCGTGATGACGTAATTCTTAGCGGTGCTCCGATGTTTTGGTTGTGATTCCGGGACTCCGGCAGGAGAAACAGGAAGGAAATGAAGGAGGCAGGACCTGTTGTCAATGAATCAGGTGCCGGGTAAGGCTGTACGAGGTCTGTTGTCATCAGAGGAAAGTCGAAGTACAGTACTGGGGCTAAAGAGCTGAAGAGTTTATTCGTCGGAAGATTCAGGCAGCAAATGAGGCACAAATATGGTGGTGAAAGCCAGAAAACTCGTCTCCAGATGAAAAGCGATGATGGACGTCAGTAAATGAGGATGAGGCGTCTTGAGGTAAACTTAAAGATGCTTTATTGGGAATTACAGCTGACACCACTGGAGTGCATCCTTCCTCATCGAAGCACAAACAACTAATGACAATCAAAAGAATACATGTATATAAATGTAACCGTATACCATGCGCATGCAGTAGAACAATAAGAATCAAAAACAGAAGCAGATAGAACATGCACGGGAACATGCGCATGCAGTGTTTAGCATGTGCGTGAATGAAATTCAACCTATTACACTGGTCTCCCCTTAAAAGTAGTGACTTTGTTGCTGTGTTTACAGGCTTTGCAACGAAGGCATGGATAAAATCCCACAATATTCATTTTATTTTTAACCCTTGTAGATGCATTGTAATGGCTATGGATTAAATGATCACTGAGATGTTGGAGTCTAAATATATCATTGACCTCCAAACTAAGGCTCCAATAGGGCTCAATAATGATGAAGAGATGTGGGTCCATTTGGAGTAAAAGGGGCACATACTGACCCAAATTAAATTCTGCAATACAGCTTTATCACTGGGGTAACAACAGGTATAATCCAGTAGACTGCATATCCTCTAAAAATGACATCAAATTGCCCATTCAGGGTTCAACAATTATCAAAGGAGCAATAAAGCACCTCACAAAAGAGATTCCTTTTTGTATATATAACTTGGAGTATTTTGCCAAACAACAATTTTTCATATAGAATGAAGGCTTTTATAATCTGAGGTTTTTCAATCTAATTGCAAATGCTCAAGGAATGATTTTTGCTTCCTTTGTATATGTGGCTTTAATATTTAATTTATTATAGCACTTTTTTTGGTGGTATAACAACTGTGTAACTAAAAACATGCTCTAAGATGGCCGCCAGGAATTATGTCAACAATGCAATGTAAGTCCATCATTGATGTTAATGCAAGATCATGTGACACATTGTGACATGAAATACTGCCGGTTTTGCACAGGTGAACTGACATCGAAAAAGCCGCAAGGCGAAACGCGTCTGTCAGTGCACGGGGGGGGGGGGGGTCTGCGCAATAAAGCATTTTTGCTAAAAACTACTTCCATGAGTGGGTATGAGAAAGGCATACCTTGTTGGCGAATTGTACGCGGCTCACCACCGCAGGAGTGAGCACCCAGGCACATAAATTCTGCATTCACAGTATACTATACCCCAGTAGGTATATTGCTGAGTGGGTTGTGGAAGAATAAAAACAGAGTTAAAACAACATAACACATCCAACCTGCACCATATGTGGTGTTGACCTGTAAAGAAAAGTGATCTATTTCTGTGATATATTTTTCTTTATCCGTTATAATTGGTAATCACTGCTGTGTTATGCCGGCGAGATGGGACAATACAAAAACATACACACACAAAACATAAAATACACACTCTATATCTAAGGACTGCGTGGTATGCGTATCCATATGGTAAGTATAACTGAGAGTATCAATTACTTATATCTCTTCTTCAAAAAACAGTTTAGTGACAGATGATGAAGAAGCCTCCAAAGTTTAGGCTGTTCACGTACTCGTATATCGCCCAGATAATGCCCCATGAGCCTTCAAAACGGGAGGGAAGGGGTACCTATAGTCACACACTGTTAAAAGAAATTGAAAAAGAAAAACTGTTGGTTTTGAGATCCTTCCTAATTCAGCAGCGTTTCACTGTTGCAAATTGGCTGTGCCGTACTTACAATATCAAGGTTACCTCTTCACCAGGACACTGCCTCGCCGTGGCTCAGTGGAACATTGAGCCAGTGTCATTAAATACTGAGCATATTTGGTAGTTTGCCGCCAAAAAACTGCACTAATTGCTACAAACACTGGTCCGTCAAAAATCCAAGATGGTGGCCTAGAAAGGCACCTTTGGCTGAATGTGTTTGTTCCTCACTTCCTGTTGCTTGAGGGTGCCTGTTGAATAGCCCTAGGAGTGAGAAAAAAAAACTTGTGCGCTAACTAAAAGGACACTACCTCTTCCTAACTCCTTGAACTATCCGAGCATAAAATGTGGACCATCCGGATAGCGTATATAGAGCGTAATAGACTGGAGTGCTCACTGAAAAAACACTTCCTGTTGTCCAAACGTATAATGAAAAATAATATTAATAATAAAGTAAACCAGGTCTGTGCAAGTATTTCTAAAGGTACATATGATCGCGTTCAAACAAAGCTGTGTGCTTTCCACCATTGTAGGAGACACACGTAGTCTAGAGGAACACTTCTATACTTTCCCATAAGGGTGGATCCCTTTGTTTTTTGACAATATAACTTGAGGAGGACGTATCCACCCCTTATGCTCTTTGAGCATTATCTCTTCACTCCCTTCTTGTGTTACTTTGATATAACAACAGCATGCAGCTGTGGGAGCGATCCAGTATTTCTGGCTGTTATGTATCGAAATATTATCCATACTATAGTCATTGAGCCCTTGAGAATCTCAGACACAATCATAACACACACTTTTATTACCTTCATTTTGCAAGTACCAGAGTCCCAATAATTTGACCAGGGCTGAAGCAACCGGCCTCAACTTTTCAGAGGAAGAAGTGGATAGAATCCTGGCTTCCATCAATCCCTTTGAGGGGTTAAATACCTCTGAACCCGGTCCAAATAATGGGGATTGGGATGAGTTGGCAACTTTGAGGAGAACTCGGATCAAGACAGTACTTCATGGTTTGCTGATGACAGAGTATCTCAGGGCGAACGCAGCACCACAGGGCCTAATCACAGGCAATTAACCCTTCATATTCCAGCACGATAAGATGTTCAAGAAGGATTGGTCATTGATATCATGGCATTGTACCCATGACTGGCTCATCCTAATCATCAAAACGGCCGCACGGTTGGCCCAGGAACTCAAGATTCAGATCCAGGCTTTGGAAGTACAACTGAAGAGTTCCAGTCCCCAAGTTTTCTCAAAAAACACCTGGAAGAATTAAACCAGCAAATGAACGAATTTGAAATAACACTAAAACAAAGCAAATACAACAAGCTGAAGAAGGACACACTGCGTTTCAGTCACAAAAAGGTATACCCATACATTTGTGACGACTACGTATCTAGGGACTCATACCCAGATCAGAGCTCAGAAGGAGACGCATCAGACTCAGGGTCGAATAGTTCTAGTTCCAGAGGAGGGAGCGGCCCAATATACCAACGAGGGGGCGGTCAACACCAAAAAACCCTCAACAGAGGACGAAAAGGATGGGGGCACTATCAAGGGCCACCAGCATATCCACCATATCCCTATGGCCCACCACCAATGGGAGGGGCCTACCCACACTGGTTACCTCCACCACAGGAGTATGACTATAATTATTATAGACCACCACCTTTTTTACGGGCACGCCCTGGACCATGGAGGGGTCGGAACCGGAGTGGCAGCAATATCCACTGGTCGACCATAGAAGACGATAGAAATGTGAAAAGAACATTTTTATTTCAATATTACCCTTTTAAAATGATTCAGCATTTCGAATTAAGATGCCAAGCAGAAACTTAAATCAAAGCATACCATAAAAAAGCACGGAAGCTAACATCCTCAGGGAGCGACACTAATGGTATGACTATGGCCCGCGCTTCCTGACAGAAATCTCCCAGGCCCGCTGAAGGGAAAAAGATTGAAGCTCACAAGACTGTGCTTTTTGGAAAGGGCTTGGACATGCTGCAGCGAAGAACAAAGGCTCCCGCTCTCAGGGCGGCTGAGAATTACGACCGGAAAAGGGGAGAGAGCAGAGAAAGACTCAGGGCTATTTTGAGGGACCCATTAAAGTGGAAATGCCAGTTGTGGGAAACACAGTACAAACAAGGCAGTATTTCATTAAAACAAATTTGCAGCTCCCTTGTCACATCCTTAAGGACGGGAGGTGTAGGGAGGAGGAGGCAGATGGAGCTCATAAGAGGGAACAAGAGCAGCTGTTTAGGATACAAAGAAGCTGCAAGGGGTGGGAGGTAGTGTTTTGGGAAGGTAGCGTGATTTAATGAACTGGGAGCAGCAGCGAGGAGAGAGCAAAAGACAAAGTAGTGCACTCAAGGGAAACATATGGCCCGTAGTGAAAGAATTTGTGTAGCAGGCCTAGTCTCCAGGGTGAAACAAAATAAGGGACTACTAAGTGTATTTACCAATAATAGGCCAGCATTTCTAAAGGATAGCGCGAGGAACCACTGAAAAAGTGGGTGTTTTTTATAAGCCCATACTTAGACACCACATGTTTAATCGAGGCAGCGCGTGTAGCGGATGCGCTGCCTAGGCGAGACCTAAAAAGACAGAAAACAAATACAATTCACTAGCGTACAGCAGGCCGGGGGGGGGCATCCTACAGCAATAGGTGGGTGCGCACCAAAAAAAGGAGGGAAGGGAGCCAATTGATGTGCAGAGATTTGAACCTGGGGTTCTTCTTCACATGATTAGTTAACTCCATGTGCTGGAAGAAAGAGGCGTGGCCAAGCATAAGAAATGGCCCTTTCCAAGATGGTGGCCTGTCCAGTGATTACTGCCTGAAGACCACGCGTTTTGCCAATACAAGCCTTCTTCAAGGCTGCAAACATATCAAGGACATCACAACAAGTACAAAAACGTGTTATTGGTGTATTAAAACCAACACCTTTCCAAAACACTTTGGGCCATATTAGCAAGGGCAGTATCGCCGCTTTAGCGGCACTTTTTGCCGCTAAAGCGGCGATATTTTGATCGCCCTATCAGCAAGCTGTCGCTAACAGCTGTTAGCGACAGCTTTAGGGCGAAAGCGACCGTTTTGGGTGCCGCTTTGCATGTCAGCGATATTTATCGCTAATGACATGCAAAGGAGGCGTTCCCAACTTGAAAGCGACTGAAAGCAGTCGCAAACACACCTTCCGCCTATTACCAAGGCCCACGAAGCGATAAAAAACACACGCTAACCGCGTTTATCGCTTAGATTTTGCACCTGGTAGAAACCTGACTTACCCATTATAGTCAATGGGAGGTGGATTCTACGGCTGAATCCTCACTTGCCTATTAGCGACCTTTTCCTTAGCGATGGGAATTTATCGCTGGAATTCCCACGTTATTGCTGGAGAATCGCCGCTATCGCTGGTTTATTATCGCCTTGGAGATAAACGTTGATAATAACACGTTATCTCCACGATGTAAACCATCGATAGCTGGCGATAAAAAATACAGCGCTAAGCGCGCTTTGCTATAATTATCGCAAGTCCGTGCTAATATGGCCCTTTATACGTTCATTTTTTTAAAGCAGAGAATTTAAAACCATTGGGACAACCGAAAATACATTTTGGAACATGTAATATGTAACAGAAAACACAATCATAAACAGTAATCAAGTTATATGACGAACCAGAGACCTATGTACAGAATAATGAAAGATTAAATCACCAAACCCACAAACAAGGGGTATAGATCAGTCAAAATGTTTCTGCAAACAATAAAAAACAGACAGATTTAAACCCAAAAACAGACAGGGAGAGTGCATGTATTTGAGATAATAAAACAAAAATTAAAAAACATGCAAGCCCCAAGAGGGTGGCCTGTCCAGTGATTACTGCCTGAAGATCCCAATTTAAGTTGGAGTTAACGTTTTTCCTCTTTGAACCAGATATAAGGAGGCATTAACAAGTGCTGAACGCCTCACAATGGGTTTCTAATATTTTCCTTATTTTTCTTTGTGTTCGTTACCGAATTTGTGACCCTAACTTTTGCTCATTTTCATCTGGACTTTTTTTGGAGTTCTTCTGCAAGATTTTGCTCTGCTCTTCTCATTACCCTAATGTCATGGAGGGTTTGGTGCCTTGTTTATCTGTCTGCGTAAAATCTCTTCTTCATTTAAGAGCCACACGATTGCCAAGAAGACTTTTTCTGTCTTGCATCTTTTTACTCCTGCACATAGACGACAGGCAACCAGACAGAAGCATTGAGTATAATTACAATATAGGCCAGTATTATAAACAACACAATTCAATCCTCTGCATTTATATGTTCTTTTTATTTGTGTTTTTTTTCACCAGTGAGCGGAAAAAACACGCAGACAACGTGTTTTGCCAATACAAGGCTTCTTCAAGGCCGCAAACATATCAAGAACACCACAACAAGTACAAAAACTTGCTATTGGTGTATTAAAACCAACAATTTTCCAAACACTTTATACAGCTTATTTTTTAAAAGCAGAGAATGTAAAACCATAGGGACAACCAAAAATAAATTTTGGAACATGTAATATGTAACAGAAAACATAATCATAAACAATAATCAAGTTATATGACAAACCAGAGACCTATGTACAGAATAATGAAAGATTCAATCACCGAACCCACAAACAAAGGGGATAGATCAGTCAAAAAGTATCTGTAAACAATAAAAAACAGACGGATTTATACCCAAAAACAGACAGGGAGAGTGCATGTATTTGAGATAATAAAACAAAAAGTGAAAAACATGCAAGCCACAAGTGTATAGTGCAAACTGGGAACCCAAGGAAAAATGCTACCCAATCACTGTGTAACAGATGCAAGTGGCCATGATCCAGAGTATCCGATACTGTGTAACTGTGTAACAGATGTGCAAGATACCATAACCCAGCGAATCTGATACTTTGCAATGTCAGATTCATACCCTAGAAGAGTATATTGGCAGTAATCACCTATTTTGATCCACAACTTCACAGAAAGTAATCCAACTATTCACAAATATCTATAATACAAGTCGAAAACACTACAAGGGTAATACATTACATAAATTATTACCAAGCCTAAATCGAAAACCCGCGAAGAAGGAAAGGTTATTAGATTAATACTCTTAAGTATTTCCCAATCTTTATGTTGAAAACCAGAAAAAAGGGAAAGACCAGTAAGGTAAAGAGATTTAATGCACCCTCTGTGCTTAACAAACACAACAGTACTTCATGACTCAAAAGTACTCCCATAGATGGGCTGCCAAGGAAATCCCATAATGCACATGCATAGTACCTGACGAAAATGGCATGTAGTTCATATGGTCAATCTCATTTCAAATCACCAAAGCACAAGTCCAACAGGAACGTCTCTCAAATAGACGAAATTGAAACCAAGAACATGGCACGTTTTATCTGTGACCAGCATACCACAAACTGTTCATCACAAGATAAAGGAAGTGGCTGAGCGCGGCTTTAGCCTCTTTGGCTTAACTACATGCTCTCCCACTTCTGAAACGCAAGGCTGCACCATATTTACAAGAATGTGGTGCAGCATTGCGTTCCCCCTGCGATGGCGCTAAGTTAAACAACTTAGCGCCAAGGCAGGAACCCTTGCACCAGAGTGCAAGGGTGTCTGTGTGCAGGGGAGGTTTGGTTATGTGTAGGAAGGTGTCCCTTCCTGCACATAAACAATCCTAAAATGACATTTTGTAACTTTCATGTGTGCTGCTTCATGCAGCACACACGAAAGGTACAAAATGACATGTTTTTAAAAGGTTTGTTTATGTACAGGAAGGGACACCTTCCTGTACATAAACAAACCGTGGAATTTAGCTTTTTCCATCTATGCTGCACAAGGCAGAAAAACATGGAAAAAGCAAAAACGAGGAGAAATAATGCATTGCTCCTTGTTTGGCCACCTTAAGACCAGGATTTTCCTGATCTTAATTTTGGCACTGCCTCCTATGTACACCACCCTTGTACATGGGGGCAGCGTCAAATACAATGGGTGTTGCGGTGGAACGCCCACCGCAACACCCACTGCACGCCCCTTTCACGCTAATCATAGCATGAAAGGGGGCCTTATGTACAAGGCAGCGTAAAGCCTAACATGGCTTAATGCTGCCTTGTACATAAGGCAGACCCCTATCGCCACGGGAACATCACAAAAAGTGACGTTCTTTTTTTTTTTTTTTTTTTTTGAAACCTTTATTACAGAATGCAATAGATATACAAATATGGGCCTACAACCTTCAGGCCGGCCGCTAGCGAGCAGTGGGAGCATAAAACACAGTTATAAAACACAAGCGGCAAGTGATAAAGGTCCCAGAAGTCGAAGGAAGCGTTTGCGGCCACACCGTCCAGACCCCCCGAATGGCGGTTCCATTTTTAATGAAAAACTACAAACAAACCCACAAGGCAGCAAAAGTCCAAGCAGCATTATGTGCTCCCCTAGGGAGGACCCTACCGATCCACAGAAATAGGGGGGGGACGGGCCGGGACAGAAACAAAGTGAGCACGATACACAGAATCAAGGTAACAAGCAGACTAGGGAGACTGGGCCGCTGCCAAGTCAGGCGTCAGTGGCGGGGTACAAATCCCGCCACGATAGGAGTTCCAGGGGCCCCACACTTTCACCCATTTGCCAGGCTTACCTCTCGCCACATACACTACCTTCTCCCGAAACATACACCAATCCATGTTGTCCTTCCATACCGAAACCGTTGGTGACCTCTGGGAGCCCCACAATTGTGCTATGTCACGCTTGGCCACCATATATCCCAGTGTCACCCACCACGTTTGCGGCACCGTGTAATCAGTCGGCTCCCACACATTCAGCAGACATCTCCTAGCCTCGGGAAACAGCGTCACATGCGTAACCGCTTGCAACACCGCATGTACACCACGCCAGAATCGCGCCACCTCCGGGCATTCCCACAAAGTATGGAAGAAGGTCCCTAACAAACCACACCCACGCTTACACATCCCATCCACGGCATATCCCATACGCATCAGACCCGGCCCCGTAACGTAGACCCTGTGGAGTATTTTGAGCTGGACGAAACGAAGGCGGGCCGGTATGGCCACCTCTTTCGGGGAGGCCACCGCAGATACCCAGTCCTCGTCATCCAGCTCCAATCCATCGGCAACCCATGCCTCATGAAGGCCAGTCAGCACTCCCGAGCGATCGTTGATGAGCTTTTTATAAATCAATGAGATAGTGCCATCCGGTACATGCCCATCTAGCACTCTATCTTCCAGAGGGAAGCACTCCGGGATGGACGCCACATCCGGGAATACAGAACACAGCGCGTGACGAACCTGTATATACCGGAAGTTCTCCCTGTCCTGCAACTGGAATTCCGTCTGCAGCACATCAAACGTTTTAAATCCCCCCCTCGTCCAGAGATCGCCCACCCTGCTGATGCCAATCGTGTCCCACTTCTCAAAGCCTTTCGTGGTCCACAAGCAGCCCAATCGCTCAGATGCATACAATGGCGTCGCCCGGGTCAACCGATCCTTCCACCCCATCGCCAAGTTTGCCGCGTGCCACACCCGTACCACGACCCGCGTAGGACCCGTCAGACGTGCGTCGAGCGATCTAGAGTAGAGCGCACGATTATAGTCGCCACCCGGCAGCAACAATTTGTCCATTTCAAAAGCCGGGTTAAGGGTGGGCCCATAAAGCCCGTGGTTTATCGCAGCCAGCTGGGAGGCCCAGTAATACCGTTTGATGTCTGGGAGGGCGACCCCCCCGTCATACCACGGGAGCGTCAGCTTCGCGAGGGCGATACGCGGCCTCCCATCCCAAAACAGGTGGCGCTGCAGACCCTCCACCTCCCGAAAGTAGCGCGCCGGGACGACGTCCATCGTGTTTTGTAGAGCGTATAAGAAACGTGGCAACGACATCATCTTAAACAGCGCCGCACGGCCGAGCGGCGAGAGCGGCAAGCGCCTCCAACGCGCCACATCCTCCTTCAGGCGCTGGAGGGGGGGGGAGTAGGTTCTGTTTATATCGGGCCGCAGCGTCCAGGGTAATAAAGATACCCAGATACTTAAATCCCTGCGGAGCAACCTGGATAGGACAACCCCGCGGAAGGATAGGAGCCTCCCCTGAGAGGACATACACACAGGATTTAGCCCAGTTGATGACTAAGCCGGAGTTGCGGCCAAATGAACACAATACATCCACTAACACAATCAACGATTCACGCGGGGAAGCAAGGTACAAAAGAATATCGTCCGCGTAAAGGGAGACGCGATCCTCATAATCAGGAGTCCATCGGAGACCACGAATCGAAGGGTGCCACCGCAGCCACTCCGCCAGGGGCTCCAAAGCAAGCGCAAAGAGGAGCGGCGACAGCGGGCAGCCCTGCCGCGTGCCCCTGCCCAATTCAAAAGGAGCCGTCAAAAAGTGACGTTCTTGTGGTGATACGGACTTGTACATATGACCCAAAGAGCCATATGGCCGAAAACATTAGCCCACGATCATGCGTAATACATTCCCACCATAGAAGAAATGTGCAGTGAGGCACTGCACTTTGGTATGGACGCCACATAATAGATCTAATAAGCAAGCATACGGAAGTATGAAAAGGCATGTCATATTTTTGCCTTATATGCCCTTGTGTGGTCGGGATATTGGATCTAATCGGTATGTTCATTGTTAGACTTAGCATCTTTTGGCGTGTTTCCCCTGAGTTTTTGCTTTCTGACCTCCCGGTTTTGCTGGCATATCAATCAATCAATCAATCAGGGGTTGGTGAAGCGCGCTACTCACCCGCGAGGGTCTCAAGGCGCTGGGGGAGGGGTAGGTCTAGCAGCTCCGATCAGTTGAAAAGCCAGGACTTGAGTGCCCGTCTGAAGGTGACTAGGGTAGTCGAGCGTCTTATTTCAACTGGGAGAGCGTTCCATGCTGTGGCAGCGGTGTAGGAGAAGGCTCTCCCTCCGGCTCTGCTTCGGTGGATGTGGGGGACTTCTGCCAGGGCGAGGTCGGAAGAGCGAAGGATCCTCTTGAGTTTGTGGAAACTCAGTCATTGAGGTATTTGGGTCCGATGTTCAGGGATTTGTATGCGTGCGTGAGTAGTTTGTAGATGACCCTCTTCTCAATGGGGAGCCAGTGCAACTCTCGTAGGTGCGGCGTCATGTTTTCCCGGCATGGTAGTCCTAGGACGAGCATGGCGGCGGCGTTTTGGATGGTTTGAAGTTTGCAAAGTAGTGATTTGTTGATTCCAGCATAGAGGGAGTTGCAATAGTCGAGCCTGCTGGTGATGAGTGTGACGGTCTTTCAGCAGTCTGAGGGGATCCATTTGAAAGTCTTTCGTAGGGGTTCGGAGGCAGTTGAAACTGGTGGAGGCAATAGCGTTGATTTGGCGGTTCATGGAGAGTGAGAAGTCGAGGATTATGCCGAGGTTCCAACTGTGGTCTGTTGGGGTCGGAGGGGGGCCGAGGGCGAGAGGCCACCAGGAGTCATCCCAGGCTGAGGGGCTGGGTCCGAATATGAGAACCTCGGTCTTTTCGGAGTTGAGTTTGAGGCAACTGTCCTTAATCCAGGTGGCTACTCCACTCGTTCCCTCCTGGAAGCTCATTCTGGTGTCTTTGGGGTTGCTGGTGAGGGAGAGGATGAGCTGGGTGTCGTTGGTGTAGGATATGATGCTGAGTCCGTGCTGTCTGACGATGGAGGCGATGCGGGCCATGTAGATGTTGAAGAGGGTTGGGCTCAGAGAGGATCCCTGGGGGACCCCGCAGATGATGTCGGTGGGTTTGGAGAGGAAAGGGGGGAGCATGACCCTCTGTGTTCTGCTGGAGAGGAAGGATCGGATCCAGTTGAGGGCATCTCCGCAAATTCCCGTGTTGTGGAGTCTGGTGGTCAGTGTGCGATGTGAGACGGTGTCGAAGGCTGCAGAGAGGTCGAGGAGGATGAGGGCTGCGGTGTGTCCCTGATCGAGCAGCATGCAGATATCATCAGTGGCCGCGATTAGGGCTGTCTCGGTGCTGTGGTTGCTGCGGAAACCAGATTGGGAGGGGTCCAGTATGTTGTTTTCTTCGATGAAGGTTGTCAGCTGGGTGTTCACGATTCGTTCTGAGACTTTGGCCGCAAAAGGAATGAGGGAGATGGGTCAGTAGTTCCTGAGGTCGGTTGGGTCCGCTGATGCTTTTTTGAGGAGGGGCCTCACTTTGGCACTCTTCCAGTCCATGGGGCAGGTGCCCGAGGCCGGGGAGGAGTTGATGGTGCGGGTTAGCTCGGGAGCAATGGCCGCGATGGCTCTGTGGAAGATGTGCGGGGGCAGGGACCCGTGGGGGCGCCCGAGTGGGTCTTCTTCATGGTGGTGGTGATTAGTTCGACTGAAGCGGGGCTCCATGTGGAGAGTGTTGGATTGGCACTGGTCATGATTGTAGGGGGGAAGGCCGTAGTTGGTTCATTGAAATTGTCGTAAAGGGTCATAATCTTCTGGTGGGAGAAGGTGCTGAGCTTGTTGCAGAGATCTTGGGTGGGTGTGATGTTTGATTACGTTGAAAAGTTCACTAGAGTTCTCTGCGTTGGCGTTGAGTTTTTCCCTGATGAAGGTTCTTTTGGTGTCCCTTATTAGATGGTGGTAGTTCTTCATGGCGGTCTTGTGGTTGATGAGGGCTTTGTTTGTCTTCTGGTTCCTCCATGTTTTCTCGAGTTGCCTGCAGGCACGTCTAGTCTCTAGGAGTTGGGTGATGAACCAGGCGGCTTTTGCGGGGCGTATCTTTGAAGTCTGCCACAGGGGGGCTAATGTGTTAGCGCAGCTGGTAATCCACCGGTGGAGTTCCTTGGCAGCGGCATCTGGGTCGCTGGTGGCTGCGGAAGGGTCGTGGAGGAGGGTAGTGTTGAGGAGGTCTGGAGTGATCTTGCTCCAGTTCCGTGTAGGCGGGCGCTGGGCTGGTTTGGGCGTGGTGCTGGAATTGAAGGTGAAGTGGATGCAGTGATGGTCTGTCCAGGGATGCCGGGTGCTGTGTGTGAACTGGATGTTTGGCCCTTCGGTGAACATGGGGTCCAGAGTGTGTCCCGCGTTGTGGGTGGATGTGTTGACTAGTTGCTTGAGTCCTAGGTTGGCGAGATTCTCCAGTAGCGCTTTGGAGTCGGGTCCTAAAGGTTATCGAGGTGAAAGTTTAGATTTCCGAGCAGAATGTAGTCTGTGGAGGTGATGGTGTGGGCTGCGGCGAGTTCTGCGATGGTGGCAATGGGCGCGAGGTCCTGGTGGTCTATAGATGAGAGTGCTCCGCAGCGTTGTCCTGGGGTTGGTGTGTACCTGGAAGTGGAGGTGTTCCAGGCTGGGAAGCGCGCTGCTTGGGTCGGGTACGGTGAGTTTGAGTTTGAGGGAGATTTTGTGTGCGATGGCGATCCCCCCCACCGGTCGGTTCGGGCGGTCTAGCCTCTTGAGCTTGTAGCCGTCTGGTATGGCTGTGGCGATGTCAGGTCCGGAGCTTGCGTTCGTCCAGGTCTCAGTGAAGAAGGTGACGTCGGAGGCGAGAGTGTCTAGTAGGTCCCAGATTTCTATGGCGTGCCGGTGTAGGGATCGTATGTTGAGAAGGATGCAGTTTATGGTGCTGGCGGGTCTGGCAGCCGGTGTGTCTTTGTTAGTTGTGTGCGGGGGGTCCACGGAGAAAGTGTTGTGGCAGTGGGCGCCCAAGAAGGCTCCTTGAGTGTTGAGGGGTGAGGCCCGCACGCAGAGTTTGAGGAGGCTGGGTTTGAGTGTGAGGAGGCTGGCGAAGGTGTAGCGGGGGCCCGGCGGACCAGGGGTCCTGGCGCTGGGCGCAGTCCAGGTGTAGACGGGCGCAGACGGGCTTACCTTAGGAGCGCAGCGGTCGCCGCTTTAAAGGGGAGGGGGGGCGGGATGAATGAGGAGGCGGGTGGGAGTGTCGAGGGGTGGGGCAAGAGCGAACGATCACCGGGGCTCGAAGGGCAGGAGGCGGCAAGGCGCTATGGTGCTGGATTAACGTGGGGAAACAACCTGTAAAAAAAGAAATACCAAAACAGAGATACATCAAGACACGCGCTGATGTCAGGAGCGCGGAAACACAATCACACCAAAAACCTGGTGCAGATTCGGGCACGAGGCTCAAACTCTGCTGCTGGGCATCAAATGCGGCGTCTATCAGCTGGTGGAACTTCGGGGAGAGTGCTGCCTGGACCGAGGTCTGGTCAGCACAAGCGCTCCCCCGCAGCTGTCGCTCTCTTAAAGGGGAGGGGGGCGGGATTGATGAGGAAGCGGGCGGGAGTGTGGAGGCGGCAGGGCAAGAGCGAGCGATCATCGAGGCTCGGGGGCGGGAGGTGGCAAGGCGCTACGGCGCTGGATTGACGTGGGGAAACAACCTGTAAAAGAAGAAATACCAAAATACCAAAACAGAGATACACCAAGACACGCGCTGATGTCAGGAGCGCGGAAACACAATCACACCAAAAACCTGGTGCAGAGTCGGGCGCGAGGCTCGAACTCTGCTGCTGGGTGTCAAATGCGGCGTGTATCAGCTGGTGGAGCTGCGGGGAGAGTGCTGCCTGGAACGAGAGCAGCTCAGGTCCAGTAAGAAGTCTGATGCCAACACTTGGTTGGAATGTGTGGATGTGTTTTGCCGGTCACTGGATGGCTGGGTGAAGGGCAGTAATGTGACAGATTTTCAGGGGCTCTACAATTTGATTGCGTGGGAGCACTTATCTAGTCTATGTTTTGCAGATCTGCGCCAGCACCTAGTTGATAGTAAGCTGACTGATCCCAGGAAGCTTGCTATGGAGGCGGACCGCTGGGTGAGTACCCGGTTCCACAAGAAAGCATTTGGGGGAGATCCAGCCAAAGGTGGGCAGGGTCCCCAGCAGAAAAGTGGGGGAGATAAGGGTAAAGCACAGGAGTTCTCTAAAGGGCCCCAAACTAACACCCAGGGTAAAGGTTCCCATCCTCAGAGACAAGAAGCCAGGGGTCTCATCAGGAAAACTTGGAGAGACCGGCCTCCGCAGGTGTTTTGCGTGTGACCAGGTGGGCCACATGAAGGGGGACTGCAAGTGTACCAAGGGGGCGCAGCAACCATCTGGTGGGCAGTCCAAGGAGTTGGCTAGTGTAGCACTTGGGGAGGAGGAGGAGTACCCACATGAGGGTGGGGACCCTGCAGAAATTACCCTCGTCTCACTAGGGGACAGTGAGATGGTCCCAGGAAGCCAGGTTCCCCCTTAACACAAAGAAATACAGCACCTGGGTGACAATCATTGGAAAAGGGTAGAGGCTCTCAGAGATACTGGAGCAAGTGTGACCTCAGTCCAGTGTGATCTGGTCTCTGAGAGGCAGGTAGTCCCAGGGGCATTCCACCAAGTAATTGTGGTCGACAATTCAGAGCGCCAGTGTCTGGTGGCACAGGTTCCCTTGGAGTGGGGGGTCTCCGGTCCTTTGAGGGTGGTTGTGAGCCCTTCCATGCCTGGAGATTGTCTGCTAGGTAATGACCTGGAGCAGCCCTTGTGGAAGGATGTTGAGCTCAGGTCACACTTGGAGATGCTTGGCTTGCCAGAGTGGGCATGCGTGTCCGCTCGGTCAATGGCAGCCAGAGAGAGTGGTCAAGAGAACTTGGATCCTGAAACAGTGGCCCAAGTCCCTGCCAAGAGAAAGGGCAAGGAGTGCGGGAAACCGGCCCCTGAAGTTCCCACGGACTGGGAGGAGGCGGGCCTTGAGGGGGACGCCCCGGTGCCTACAGGGGAGCAGGTAGCTGAACTGGAGGACATCTCTGAGGTAACCCATTGGCAGCAAGAAGGGGGTCCCACCAGGGAGGAATTCTGCAAGGAGCAGAAAGAGTGCCCTTTTCTAGAGGGTCTACGGTGGCAGGCTGCAGACCAGGCAGCTGGTGATCAGTCCGGATCACATTTGATCTACTGGGAGAATATCTCCTGTATAGTGAGCCTAAGGTCACTGAGCCTGGGTCAGCCTGGGCGCTGGTGGTACCAGAGTGTTTCAGGACCTTCCTACCGGGTCTGGCTCATGACTTGCCTTTGGCAGGACATTTGGGGCAGGACAAGACCTTTGACAGGCTTGTCACCCACTTCTTCTGGCTCCAAATGCGAAGGCAGTCAGATGGACATTGCAGGTCTTGCCAAACTTGCCAGGCAAGTGGTAAGAGTGGGAGGAAGGTCAAAGCTCCTCTCCAACCATTTCTAGTTGTTGAAACACCCTTTGAAAGGGTAGGGATGGACATTGTGGGGCCACTGGATCCCAAGACAGCCATGGGCAACAGGTACATCCTGGTCTTGGTGGACCATGCCACCCGGTGCCCGGAGGCAATCCCTCTCAGGACAACGACGGCACCTGCGGTGGTCCGGGTGTTAATAGGGATCTTTTCCCGAGTGGGGTTCTCCAGAGAGGTGGTTTCTGACAGTATATGACATCCCTGTGGAAGGATAGTGGTATAACTTACAAGTTCACCACTACTTACTACCCACAAGGTAACGGCCTGGTAGAAAGATTCAACCAGACCTTGAAGGGCATGATTAAGGGTTTAACAGAACCCATGAGGCGTAAGTGGGACGTCCTTTTGCCGTGCCTTCTGTTTGCATACAGGGAGGTACCACAGAAGTCTCTTGGGTGTAGTCCCTTTGAGCTCCTGTATGGTCACTCAGTGAGAGGACCTCTGAGTTTGGTGAAGGAAGGCTGGGAGGCAGCTCCCAGGAAAACTCCCCAGGATGTGTTTAGTTACATGCTGGCCTTCCGAAACCAAACTGCCCGCTTCAGGAAACTCGCTCAGGCGAACCTAAAAGCAAGCCGGGAAGAAATGAAGAAGTGGTATGACCAGAATGCCGCTCCGGTCGAATTTCAACCTGGACAAAAAGTATGGGTCATGGCCCCAGTGGAACCTTGTGCCTTGCAGGACAAGTGGACTGGACCGTTTGAGGTGGTGGAGCGCAAAAGTGATGTCACCTACCTGGATGATTTGCAGGCTCCTAGGACCCTTTAGGGGTCCTCCACTTGAACCGCCTCAAACCCCACTTCGAGAGGTCTGAAGTGAGCATGCTCTTGGCGACAGAGGTAGAAGAGGAGAGTGAGCCTCTACCTGACCTCCTGTCTGCCAAGGAAGGTGATGAGTCAGTGGAATATTTGATCCTCTCCCCTACACTGACCACAGAGCAGCACAGCGACTGTCACCGGTTGTTGGGACAGTTTGCCGCACTGTTCTCCCTGACTCCAGGTGTCACTGGTGTACCCATGACGTGGACACCGGTGACAGCCCGCCTGTAAAGCACAAGATTTACAGGTTGACTGACCGGGTCAAGGCCAGTGTAGGAGAGTAGGGTCTGCAATCCTATGATCACCCAGATTTTTTGCTTTTGCTTCATTGGTTTACGACTTTCTCCGGCTGTGGGCATGCCAATCAGACCCACAGCCTAGCTGTTCTCTCTCGAAATTAACACACATGTACGTTAGGTGCATCCACTAATTGGAACTGGGCCGCCTTGTCAGTCCCTGTCTCAGCATGCCACAGGTATCCAGGGCATCGGTGTACCCAGGGCCTACCAGGGGCTAAAGCATGTATTATGCCACCCCTGGAATGGCCGCCCAAATCTGACACAACTGGCTGCACGACAGCTGGGGCCACGTGGTGTAATCACCCGTTGCTGTAGGTGTAGTATTCCTACACCTAAACCCTAAAATGGACACATGGATTCCTATCAGTCACTCCTATGGCAGGCCTTATCAATCCTGAAGGCAGAGTGCAGGGAGTCATGTGGGATGGTGCTCTGGCGCGAGCTGAGCCCGTCGGCGGCTTGCGGAACCAAGTCCTAAATAGCCGTTCCATGGTGACGCGGGCCAACTACTTTTAATGCATTTGCTAACTTTGGCCTCACATCACCTATACATGTCGAGTAAGGTGTCATACGAATGGGAATCCGAACCCCTCGCCAGTCCTGGTGACGGGGTTAGCATTCCCCCCTTTTAGAGGGACACGACATGGAAGTAACCTTGAACCCCGGTTAAAGTTGACTCAAGCCTCAGCATCACAAAATGGATGCTGCCACCAGACACAAGTCTGACCTCCTGCTGCTGGGGGACCTTCCAGCAAGGGGAGCTTGGACAAAGGGTTTCCTGTCGAGGGCGGTGTTAGCACCGTCCCAGACAGGGTTTGTGTATCCCAGGTAGGCAGGGCTGAAAGGAAGGTGACTGCAAGTGGCACCCCGGTGCTCACTGTGCATAGCCCGGCTCAAACCAGTTTCGGGGGCACACCAGCCCCTGAGCTGGCGCGAAGCCGGACAAAGGTTAGGGGTGTAACCACCCCCCTCCTGGCTCCACCCATAGGTAGAACCTAGTCACGGGCCAGCCCCTTTTCTTAGAATAAAGGTAGGAGCGAGTCCCCTTCCCAAATTGGATAATCAGATAATCGGATAACTCCGAATCACGAACCACTTTCCACGAAAGGAACTCTTGACTATTTCTGAAGACTCTCCCTTGTGGCTAAGGAGTAGCCACCCTGCACCAGCAGGCACCACCTAAGCGCTTGCGGTTTGCTGTAAGTCTCTCCTACGGATCAAGACTGCCCAGCTCGACGAGACCCGAGTCCCTGCCATCTCTGACCTTTTACCTACCTCATCAGCCCAGCTGAGAGACGTAGGTGTGACGAGACCTGCGGGACCGGCCATCTTCAGAACCTGCACGACGCTTATCTAGCACGCCCACCGAGGGACCCTCGAGTGAGTGCACCTAGGGTTTGAGAAGCCCTAACCCTGAGCAGCTCCAGCATCGAAGTCTGCCTCCCCAGCATCCCCGAGATCTGCGTGGGGGCCCTTCCGCTCCTTGTTGCTCACCGCGTTGTTCGACCACTTGCCGACCGGCTTGTGGCCCTCTTCACGACGCACCACGATTGTTTCATCACTAGTCTGGTTGCTCCAGACTGGCTCTTGCTCCCCTTCAACAGAGGAGTACCACGGACCCACCTGGTCCACTCCCGACGCCATCTTGACTCCCCCGCTTGGGTTGCCTCTGCCAAGATCCGCTGCCCCTTCCTGGGCCCAGCACCATCGACCGCAGACACCTTCGTGGGACAGCTCGCCCTCCATCCTGGTCGCCGCCGCGCCTCCTGGTCCGAGGAACAGCCGAGTCCGACGTCACCCACTCACCCGGTCGAGGTGACTTCAGCCGGTACCCTCCTGGTACCCACACGATCGCTGGCTAGCGGTTGAGAACTGAGTCCCCTCTGCTTTCAGGTTTCCTTCATCACCGATCCAGGCTTGGATCGCTCTGAACATCGTCACTGGTCGCCTGCCAGCAACTTCTTCTTTCAGGCTCCTGAGACTACACGAGGACTCCCGACATCTTGCCGAACTTCACGCAGCCGCAGCCTCCGGGCTAGGTAACTCGAGCATCTCGGTGCTCCATCGCAGGTTCGCTCTACAAGTGTCCAGTTCCTTTTTTTCGTTTAGTCCCACTGATCGGATCACTCCGGAATCAGTACCTCCAGACTCTAACCATTCGCATTTCACTGTTAGTGTAGATGGTTTCTCGTGCCCCTCGGGCATTTGTGTAAATTGTGCAACTGAAGTATTTTCCTAAGAGTTTTGTAGTGTGCTTAGCTCCCTGACTCATAAAGAGCCAGGGTAGTCTTGTTATAAATAAATATCCTTTTATTTTCATAACAACTTGTGTGGTGTCCTTTCACTTGGTGTTCAAGGGGTATATGTGATGGTAAACAGCTGGCTTAACACGCCCTCTAGAGTTTAGCCTAAGACTGCTCGTATCCACGCTACTAGGATAGCTGGTCTAAAAGGTTGACTTACAACCAATCATCAATAAGGGTCGTTTGGAATGATACACAGTGATCACTAGAATAGTGAGCACTACATATCAGGCCAACTTCTCACGTTGGTGAGCAGCGGTTGGGATTTGAGCTTGCTGTTGTTTTACCACACACGTATCCTAAGAATATCGCAGTGAAAGATCACATAAGTACCCAGGTACATATAACTTAACTTAGAATACTCCGAGTTCTACTGAACCGGCTGTTGTAGTGTAACAGGGCATAGCACACCCTGACTACAACTCTTAGCAAGGGATCAGTAGGTTAACCCATAGTGTAGGTAGGTGCAACACTTACACCTCACTAGAAAAGCATGTCGATCCACGGAGAGTCTTCGCAGACTCCCTTAGTGGTCAGTGACCCTCCACAGGTCGTGTCACGATATGCAACTCTTAGCTTCAAGGAGATGCGACAACTGTGTGCCTCCAGGAAGCTAAACCAGGGTTCTAACCCTACCATCGCAATTCTGATAGGTCTCTTAGAGGCGTACGATGCTAGGAGGTCCTCTAACACAGGTCCCCCCAGTGCAGATGGGAACATGCCACCCTTAGAGGGAACCCTCGGTGACCCAGACCTCGACCTCCACACAGAGGACGAGGACGAGTTGTCGGGAGACGAGGCAGACAAAGGTCCAGTGGTAGTCGGCAGGCTTACGAGGACCAACTTAAGCAGGCATGAGAATGGAGCTGGGGGAGCCCCGGGCCCACGCTCAAGCAGGCTTAACCTTGGGAACGGACGAGCTAGGTCTCTCTCCAGAGGCTCTGGCAGATCGGTTCATACACATGTCTCTCAGGCATCTTCTCAGAGAGGAATGACTTCCCCTCAGAGGAGGGAGCATGAAGCGAAGATGCGGGAGGTCAATCTGAGGATCGAGCGGGAAGAACTTGCCCTCGCCAAAGAAAGACTTGCCTTGGCCCGAGAGCAGAAATTAAGTGGGTTAGATCCCGCTGGTGGCAGCATTCTCAATAGAGAGAAAGACAGGGGTATAGACACTAGACACCTGAGTAAAATAGTGCCCCCCTTTAAACAAGGGGACGACATCCACAAGTGGATAACTGCCTTGGAGAGGGCCTGCACTGTCCAGTGCGTCCCCCCAAGTCAGTGGGCAGCTATACTGTGGCTTTCCTTTGAAGGTAAAGGAAGGGACAAGCTCCTCACTACAAGAGCTGAGGATGCTAACAACTACCAAGTCCT
The DNA here is from genome assembly GCF_964204655.1 of Triturus cristatus. NCBI lineage: Eukaryota > Metazoa > Chordata > Amphibia > Caudata > Salamandridae > Triturus > Triturus cristatus. The sequence continues at coordinate 852,233,240 of NC_140586.1, read as the reverse complement.
GAAGAACACACTGATTGATGGGTTCGGCTTAACCACGGAACAGTACCGGGTGCTGTTCCGGGACACCCAGAAAATTCAGTCTCAGGATTGGGCTGACTTTGTCGATTGTGCCACTAAGGCTTTGGAAGGCTGGTTGCTGGGTAGCAAGGTTACTGATTACACAGGATTGTACAATCTTATCATGCGAGAACAGATTTTAAATAACTGTCAGAACCAATTGTTGCATCAGCACCTTGTCGACTCGGATCTGACCTCTCCCCAAGAATTGGGAAAGAAGGCGGACAGATGGGTCAGAACAAGGGTCAAGCAGAACCAGAATCAGAACCAGGGTGGTCAGAAGAAAGCAGACCAAAAGGGTAACAAGAACAAACAAAATGACCAGAAGTCTTCGACAGGCCCCCAACAAACCAAAGAGGGTGGGGGTCAGGCTTCACAGAAGAAGAAGACTCAAGAAGGCCAGTCAAAAAGGTGGTGCCAATACTGTAAAAGTAAGACTCACTGGTTTAGTGAGTGCACCAAGAAAGGAGGGCAAACTCCTACCACTGCAGCCCCTAAGGCACCTGCGCCCCCTAGTACAGTCAGCAGTGGTAGTGCGCCTCCCAAGGCATTAGTTGGGTTAACCTTGGGAACCGAGGGGAGTGACGACTTAGTCGGCACGCTCACTCAGGCCGTCCTTGTCTGTACAGGGGATATGGATATTGTTGGACTTGGCCCTTTTTGCAGGGTCATCCCTAAACTTTTTGCCTTCCTCCTGTATTTTTTCTGACCTGTTGTTGGCTGTTTTATGACTCTGGGCACCGTACCACTGCTGACCAGTGCTAAGGTGCATATGCTCTCCCTATGGTAAAATGTATACATTGATTGGTGTCCATGTTTGGCTTATTGGATTTACTGTCAGTCCCCAGTAAAGTGCACCAGGAGTGCCAGGGCTTGTGAATGCCAATGCTGCTAGTGGGCCTGCAGCGCTGGTTGCGCCACCCACAGAAAGCAGCCTTGTAAAATGTGTCTAGGGTCTGCCACCGCAGACCCTGTGCGCGGTCTGGGACCGTCGCGCTGACTGCGCAAGTGCCCCCACTTGCCAGTCCCTAAACCTTCCCTTACCTACATATTAGCCACCCCTCTGGTCGGCCCAAGGGCAGGGTGCATTGTAGGCATAAGGTAGGACATGCCCTGATGTGTGTGTCATGTCTTAGTAGTGAATTACAGCCATTTTAGTTTTTCACTATTGAAGGCTACCTGCTCTCCATAGGCCAGAATGGGCTGCTGGGATCACGCCAACGCTGTGACCCCAGTGGACTCAGAGAGCATGGTAGAGTGCCAAGTTTAGTATGCCTGAACTCAGAATAATAAAATACTTCTTGTAGTCAAGTTTATTTTAGTATCCTGGGTTTGTAAATACTACTTTTAGAAAGTTAGTATTTACTGACCTGACCATCTCAGTCCGCCTCTGCTGTGTGTATGTGTTCTGCCTGGCAACAGTAAGGAGCAGGGTTGGGGAATCCCCAGAGACAGGTTGGCTGCCAGGTGGTGGGTAGAGAGGTGACACCTGGATGGGTGGGAGGAGTACACCTTGACTCTTGAATAGACCTGTGCTCTGCCACCACAAAGCCGGCGCCACCCCCTGTGGGGCGGCTGATGTCTCTGCCCTGCTGCTGAAAGGAAAGAGCAGAGTCACCATAACAAAGTGCTCCAGAACTGGACTGAGCCAGGCCTAGGCCCCCTGGCGCTAAAGAACAAAAGAATCATGGTATAAAAGTAGGAGCCTGGCTCCTAAGAAATCAGAATCCTGTTTACCACAAAGAACCTCTGCCCGACTAGAAGGAGAAGGAGACGCTGGAGGAGCTGGCCTGCTGCCTGCCTTGCTGAGAAAGGAGAGGAAGAGACTTACTGAAAAGACTTTGCTACTTTGTGCTTGAACATTCTCCAAGGGCTTGATCTGAGCTTGCCCCCTGAACTGAACCCCAGGAACAGTGGGTTCTCTGTGCTTTTGCTCGTCCTCCAATTCGAGCCGTGTGTGCATCCCGCTGGAAAGAGACTGCGCCCCTCATCGCCCCTCCTAGGGCCGTGACACTCAGAAGCTCGCCTGCCTCAAACCCGTGAGAGCCCCGCTCCGTCCCGAGCCGCTCTCTGTCCCCGGGCCAGGCCGCCTGCATCCCTGTCACCGCCTGCTACTGGAGCGCGCTGACCGCGCTATCACCCCTCCCGCCGGAATCCGTCCGACGACTGTGATCTACGCCGGGTCATCCAGCTGCACTGACCGTGCCCTGCGACCCCGCTTCGCTATCCCCGGACATCTCAGGCCGCGCCGCCCCCGCCGTGGAGACCCTCCTGCACCGCCGTGCTAAAGGGTCGCTGGCCGCGCCTGCCTACGTGCCCACACCTGCTGATTGAGGACCCAAGAACACTTCCCAAGCTGAGAGTCGCACCGACCTGTGCCGACTCTCCTAATCACGAAAGAAGTCCAGTATCGGGCTCGGGGCCCGCAACGCCTTATTTCCCCGTTCGCAGGAACCGATCTCTGTGAGTACTGGAGCTACAAGTAAAGAGACTACAAACTATCCATTTGAAACTACGAACCAAGAACATTTGCCTGCTGTATAACCTGGTGGCCTAGCGAAAACGTTATTGGTCTTGTGATAAGTCTGCTGAGATATATATACCTTATTTTTACATAAAGAATCGTATTTTTATATATATCCAAGTCTGGTGTCCGTTTCTGGGGGGATTGATGTATTTACTGTGTGTGCGATTGTAAGTGCTTAACCAACAACGCCTGAGGAATCGCCTTGGCTGCTCACGCCACGCACCTAGAGGGTGAGCAAGGGTCATTCAAAAGGGGTTATCCTGCGCCCTGACGTGGAGGAGAGGGTTCCTGCTTGACACAAGGGCAACCTTGCGCCAACCAGAGATCCCCGACTCTAACATTGTTGGCAGCGGTTGGGATTTCGGATTTGCACTTGTAATTTGCATACAGTGAATTATTAATCACCAGATAGTGAGAGCAGACCAAATAACGCAGCCACAGGTTTTTAATTGTTAAACTTTGTTGAGACATCGGCCATTACTGCAACCATGCCTGGCTCGCTCTCTGCTGGAAGAGCGCTCTCCGTGATTTCTGGAATAGATGAGGTGGATTGGGAAAGACTGGAAGGCTACACGATGGAGCAATTGAAAGGCTACAGTGTAAAATTCAGAGTCCCCCATGCTGGATGCAAGAGGAAGCCCCAGTACACCAAGGCGTTGAGAGCCTGGAAGGAGTCACGAGACCTACGGAATGCGGGGGACATCGTTCCACCCGACAACCTTGAGGAGCCCAGCAGAGTCCGGTCGCCAGAGGAGCTGGCAGACAGGGCAGCCGACAGGGCGCATGCAATGGAGATGGCAAAGTTGGCCGGACAAATGGAAATGGAAAAGCAGAAGTTGGCCCTGGAGGCACAACAACGCCAAATGGATCATGATATAAAAATGAGGGAGTTGGATATCAAGATCAAGAGTTTAGACCGCTCTCCCTCTGGTGGCAGCAATATTGAGTTTTACAGTGCTGAGAGAGTAGTACGCACACCCAGAGATGTGGCGCCTGACTTGAAGGAGGGGGTTAACATACACCAGGAGGTTCAAGGGCATGAGGTAGCTCCAGTAGTGTGCAGTATCCCTGAAGGGAATAGGGTAACTGGCGCAGGGGTTCATAGTCCTAGTGGAGGGAGGGACACTCTACTGACTCTAGCTGAGAGGTACAGGGAGAGGGGTTCCCCCAACATTGAAGTCCTGGTGGGTGAGTGTGAAGACCGCCCAGAAGAGTGTGGGTTGTGGGACAGAGACAGTCAGATACTGTCTTGCCAGTCTCAGGAGAGTGGTGTGGAGTACGTGTGTGAGGCACTGGATGGTAAGGTGAAGGATAGTTTGGTTAACCCTGCTAGGGGGCTGTGTGATCCAATTGTGGGAGAGCATATTGTAAGTCCCTGTTTTCCAGAGCTATGCCAACACCTGTGTGAGGGTGAGTTCTCTGACCGCAGAGAGCCCACATTGGAGGCAGACCTTTTGGTGGATTCCAGAGGGTCTGGGGAGGCATTGGGGAGTGACCCTGTGGGTAGTGGCTCAGGTATCTTCCAACCCAGAGTGGTGGAAGTGGTGCAGAGTAGCCCAGATAGGTACCATGGTAGTGGGAGGGGTGTAGGGGCTCACGTCCTGTCTCAGTGGAGAAGGAGTGAGTGTGGGGCTGTGTGCCCCCAGGTGCCCGAAACCCAGTCTCAGAGCCTGGATGGTTCTTTAAGGGAACACCAGGCGGGGAGCCTAGGCTGTCCTGATGGGCCGCCCGTTGAGGGGGATCCCCTAGTGTCTGGTGAGCTGGGAGTGTCTGTAAGCAGGCCTCCATCGGTTCTGGTGTCTGGCAGTACCGCTCCAGTTGGGAGGGTGCAGAGGTCCAGATTGAGGGGTGAGAGGGGGAAAGAGTCCCCAGTGGAAGAACCAGTGGGTCAGGGGCCAGCCAGAAGGGCTGCGTCACCGGTGAATGACCATGGTGACACCACTTCTGTCCTGGGGGATCTTCAGGCACTGTCAGATGGACAGGGGTCGGGAGATCAGCGCCAGGCAGACTGTCGCACGACACAGGAGTTATGTGTCACCCTCAGGGGGGGCATGCGTGCTCCCCGGGAAGTCCTGGTGCGCCAGGCGAGCGTTCAACCGCATGGGTTGGTCCCAGGGTTGGGAAGCCAGGTTCAGGTGTTGTCTGACCTGGAGGGTGGGACTACTGTAATCAGTGTCCCGACCCATGTTGCTTCTGGGGGTACCACGCCAGTTGGGAGTGGGCAGTACTCTGGAAGGGGGTGCAGAGGGAGGGAGTCCTCGCCTCTGACCCCGGCTCAACTGACGGGTTTAGACCCTAGGTTGGAGGGCCAGGTTCAGGGTGTCCCCCCGGACCTGGACGCCCAGTTGCAGGATAGAACACCTGAACTGGTGGGCGAATTGCGCAGGACACCTGCCCCAGGTGCCCTGGCAATTCGGGAAGGGGGTACCACTCCAGGTGGGAGGGTACAGAGCCCCAAGGAGAAGGACCGGGTGTGGGAGAGGCCACCCCAGTCTTGGGTCCAGCCGCCGGGTACAGCCCTGGGGCTGGTGGGTCAGTGCCAGGATGTCATACCTGACCTAACAAGGGGGAGAATGGACAAAGGGTGCCAAGCACCTGGGGCTACTGCCCCCCGCTCCCTGGCGCCACAGCGGATTGAGAGCCCTGAGAGGCATACGGCCTGGGTCTCATCCCTGACTACTGTCAGTGGCCACTGTAGCATTTTGCTGTCTGTCTGTTGGGACACACCTGTGGGCCAGTTAAGGTTAGGTGCTGCACAGGTGGTGTCCACAGGTGAGGAGAAGGGTTCCCCATGGATTGGCTTGGTGGGCCCTGAGAGTATGGACAGAGGGAGTCCAATAGGTTCAGATTGGCGTAGAAATGGAGTCTGCCCCTGCAGTTGCGGGCCAGGTCCTTGTTCTATCGCCCCAAGCAGGGAAGACCATCACGGTGGTGATTGTTCTACCCTGCGTTTTGGCTGGAAGGGGGTTGTGTTGGACTTGGCCCTTTTTGCAGGGTCATCCCTAAACTTTTTGCCTTCCTCCTGTATTTTTTCTGACCTGTTGTTGGCTGTTTTATGACTCTGGGCACCGTACCACTGCTGACCAGTGCTAAGGTGCATATGCTCTCCCTATGGTAAAATGTATACATTGATTGGTGTCCATGTTTGGCTTATTGGATTTACTGTCAGTCCCCAGTAAAGTGCACCAGGAGTGCCAGGGCTTGTGAATGCCAATGCTGCTAGTGGGCCTGCAGCGCTGGTTGCGCCACCCACAGAAAGCAGCCTTGTAAAATGTGTCTAGGGTCTGCAAACCGCAGACCCTGTGCGCGGTCTGGGACCGTTGCGCTGACTGCGCAAGTGCCCCCACTTGCCAGTCCCTAAACCTTCCCTTACCTACATATTAGCCACCCCTCTGGTCGGCCCAAGGGCAGGGTGCATTGTAGGCATAAGGTAGGACATGCCCTGATGTGTGTGGCATGTCTTAGTAGTGAATTACAGCCATTTTAGTTTTTCACTATTGAAGGCTACCTGCTCTCCATAGGCCAGAATGGGCTGCTGGGATCACGCCAACGCTGTGACCCCAGTGGACTCAGAGAGCATGGTAGAGTGCCAAGTTTAGTATGCCTGAACTCAGAATAATAAAATACTTCTTGTAGTCAAGTTTATTTTAGTATCCTGGGTTTGTAAATACTACTTTTAGAAAGTTAGTATTTACTGACCTGACCATCTCAGTCCGCCTCTGCTGTGTGTATGTGTTCTGCCTGGCAACAGAAAGGAGCAGGGTTGGGGAATCCCCAGAGACAGGTTGGCTGCCAGGTGGTGGGTAGAGAGGTGACACCTGGATGGGTGGGAGGAGTACACCTTGACTCTTGAATAGACCTGTGCTCTGCCACCACAAAGCCGGCGCCACCCCCTGTGGGGCGGCTGATGTCTCTGCCCTGCTGCTGAAAGGAAAGAGCAGAGTCACCATAACAAAGTGCTCAAGAACTGGACTGAGCCAGGCCTAGGCCCCCTGGCGCTAAAGAACAAAAGAATCATGGTATAAAAGTAGGAGCCTGGCTCCTAAGAAATCAGAATCCTGTTTACCACAAAGAACCTCTGCCCGACTAGAAGGAGAAGGAGACGCTGGAGGAGCTGGCCTGCTGCCTGCCTTGCTGAGAAAGGAGAGGAAGAGACTTACTGAAAAGACTTTGCTACTTTGTGCTTGAACATTCTCCAAGGGCTTGATCTGAGCTTGCCCCCTGAACTGAACCCCAGGAACAGTGGGTTCTCTGTGCTTTTGCTCGTCCTCCAATTCGAGCCGTGTGTGCATCCCGCTGGAAAGAGACTGCGCCCCTCATCGCCCCTCCTAGGGCCGTGACACTCAGAAGCTCGCCTGCCTCAAACCCGTGAGAGCCCCGCTCCGTCCCGAGCCGCTCTCTGTCCCCGGGCCAGGCCGCCTGCATCCCTGTCACCGCCTGCTACTGGGGCGCGCTGACCGCGCTATCACCCCTCCCGCCGGAATCCGTCCGACGACTGTGATCTACGCCGGGTCATCCAGCTGCACTGACCGTGCCCTGCGACCCCGCTTCGCTATCCCCGGACATCTCAGGCCGCGCCGCCCCCGCCGTGGAGACCCTCCTGCACCGCCGTGCTAAAGGGTCGCTGGCCGCGCCTGCCTACGTGCCCACACCTGCTGATTGAGGACCCAAGAACACTTCCCAAGCTGAGAGTCGCACCGACCTGTGCCGACTCTCCTAATCACGAAAGAAGTCCAGTATCGGGCTCGGGGCCCGCAACGCCTTATTTCCCCGTTCGCAGGAACCGATCTCTGTGAGTACTGGAGCTACAAGTAAAGAGACTACAAACTATCCATTTGAAACTACGAACCAAGAACATTTGCCTGCTGTATAACCTGGTGGCCTAGCGAAAACGTTATTGGTCTTGTGATAAGTCTGCTGAGATATATATACCTTATTTTTACATTACGTATTTTTATATATATCCAAGTCTGGTGTCCGTTTCTGGGGGGATTGATGTATTTACTGTGTGTACGATTGTAAGTGCTTAACCAACAACGCCTGAGGAATCGCCTTGGCTGCTCACGCCACGCACCTAGAGGGTGAGCAAGGGTCATTCAAAAGGGGTTATCCTGCGCCCTGACGTGGAGGAGAGGGTTCCTGCTTGACACAAGGGCAACCTTGCGCCAACCAGAGATCCCCGACTCTAACAGATATGTCCCCTGATGCCAGTCCCAATACTTTGGGCAAATACAGGCAGACACCTTTGATAAATGGAAAAGTGGCTCAGGCCTACAGGGACACGTGTGCCAGTGTCACCATGGTGACGCCTAACTTCGTGGACCCTGGACAGATCATGCTAGGTACCAGTTACCTAGTGACCAATGCCAGCAACGTCACTACCAATCACAGTATGGCAGTTGTTGATTTCTCCTGGGGAGGGGTAAGTGGCCCAAAAAAGTTTGTGGTTAGTTCAGACCTCCCCGTAGAATGTCTGTTGGGCAATGATTTGGAAACGTCACAATGGTCAGAAGTGGAGCAGAGGACTCACATGGAAATGTTAGGTTTGCCAGCACATGTCCTTGCTGTGACCAGGTCACAGGCCAAAAGATGCCCCACTGAACAGGTGCTGGATCCTGGAAGAACGGACCAGACACCTTCCAAGAAAAGGAGCAGTAAGGGTAAGGCTTCGCCTTCCCCCTTGCCCCAGGTCGTGGATCAAGTCTCCGAGGAGGCTGACCTTAAAGAACTGAGGGAAACTGAGCCGCAAGAGCTTGAACCTGGTCAGGTTGAGTTTCTGGGCTCAGGGGGACCCTCCAGGGAAGACCTGGGGAAGGCACAGTTAGACTGCCCCTCACTTGAACCCCTCAGACAGCAGGCCGCTGCTGAGGCTGCAGGGAACGCCACAGGTACCCACAGAGTGTACTGGAACGATGGACTCCTGTACTCTGAGGCAAGAGACCCCAAACCTGGTGCGACCAGGAGGCTGGTCATCCCCTTGTCTCTGAGAGGTTTCCTTCTCACCTTGGCCCACGAGATTCCCCTTGCAGGTCACTTAGGCCAGAATAAGACTTGGGACAGAATTGTTCCACACTTTCACTGGCCCCACCTGTCCGAAGATACGAAGGAGTTTTGCCGCTCCTGTGTCACTTGCCAAGCCAGTGGTAAGTCAGGTGGCACGACAAAGGCCCCCCTCATACCACTACCAGTGGTGGGGGTACCCTTTGAACGAGTGGGGATCGATATTGTCGGACCAATGGATCCCCAGACAGCATCAGGGCACAAGTTTATACTGGTGGTGGTGGACCACGCCACCAGGTATCTTGAAGCTATTCCCCTTAGGACCACTACGGCACCTGTGGTGGCACGGGCCCTACTTGGAGTGTTCTCCAGAGTGGGCTTCCCTAAGGAGGTCATCTCAGACAGAGGTGCAAACTTCATGTCGGGGTATCTGACTGCTATGTGGAAGGAATGTGGTGTCAACTACAAGTTCACCACACCCTATCACCCACAATGCAATGGGCTTGTTGAGAGATTCAACAGGACCCTAAAAGGGATGATTCACGGACTACCTGAAAAGCTTCGGCGGAGATGGGATGTCCTGATACCCTGCCTCTTGTTCGCCTACAGAGAGGTCCCGCAGAAGGGGGTTGGCTACAGCCCTTTTGAGCTTCTGTTCGGACATCCTGTAAGGGGACCCCTTTGTTTGGTAAAGGAAGGATGGGAGAGACCTCTCAGAAAGCCGGCATCAAACATTGTGGACTATGTACTCGGTCTCCGCTCGCGGATGGCGGAGTACATGGAAAAGGCGTCTAAAAACCTGGAGGCGAGCCAAGAATTACAGAAAGCTTGGCACGACCAAAAGGCTGTTCTGACTGTGTACCAGCCTGGACAGAAGGTGTGGGTGCTGGAGCCAGTGGCCCCAGCAGCACTCAAAGACAAATGGTCTGGGCCCCACACGATCATTGAGCAAAAGGGAGAGGTCACCTACTTGGTAGACCTGGGAACTCCCCGGAGCCCCCACAGGGTGCTCCATGTAAACAGGCTCAAGGCATATGTCGACAGGGAGGGCATGGGCTTGCTCATGGCCACAGATGAGGGACAGGAGGAGGAGAGTGACCCTCTCCCAGACCTGCTCTCTCAGAACCCTGACGATGGATCAGTAGATGGTGTTGTCTTTTGTGGCAGCCTCTCTGGACATCAACAAGAGGATTGTAAACAGGTTCTTCAATCCTTTCGACATATGTTCTCTCTGACACCCAGTCAGACCAAGTGGTGTACCCACGAGGTCGACACTGGGGACAGTCTGCCCGTAAAGAGTAAAATCTATCGGCAACCTGATCATGTCAGAGACTGCATCAAGACAGAGGTGCAGAAAATGTTGGAGCTGGGAGTCATTGAACCCTCGGACAGCCCCTGGGCTAGTCCCGTAGTGCTCGTGCCGAAACCTCACACCCAGGGCGGTAAGAAAGAGATGAGGTTTTGCGTGGACTACAGAGGTCTCAATGCGGTCACTAAGACCGACGCCCACCCGATACCAAGAGCAGACGAACTTATCGACCGGTTGGCCTCGGCCAACTACTTAAGTACGTTTGACCTGACAGCTGGGTATTGGCAAATCAGGTTAGCTGAGGAGGCCAAGCCCAAAACAGCATTTTCTACCCCGGGTGGGCATTATCAGTTCGTGGTAATGCCCTTTGGTTTGAAAAATGCACCTGCCACCTTCCAAAGGCTGGTGAATGGAGTTCTCACTGGGTTGGACGACTTCTGTGCGGCGTATCTGGACGATATCGCTGTCTTTAGCTCCACCTGGGAGGATCACCTGGTCCACCTGAGGAAAGTGTTAGAGGCCCTGCAGAAGGCAGGCCTCACTATCAAGGCCACCAAGTGCCAGATAGGGCAGACACAGGTTGTATACCTGGGCCACCTTGTAGGTGGAGGCTAGGTTCAACCATTGGAGAGCAAAATACAGGCCATCCAGGACTGGGCTCCTCCAACCACCCAGACTCAGGTTCGAGCTTTCTTGGGCCTGACTGGTTATTACCGGAAATTTGTCAGAAATTATGGATCCATTGTGACCCCGCTAAACGACCTGACAAGTAAAAAGATGCCAAAAAAAGTTCAGTGGACAGCAAGCTGTCAGAAGGCATTCGATGACCTAAAGCAGGCCATGTGCACAGCACCTATCCTAAAGAGTCCAGACTACTCCAAACCATTCATTGTCCAAACAGACGCTTCGGAGCTGGGTGTGGGAGCTGTTCTATCGCAACTGAATTTTGATGGTCATGACCAGCCCATAGCTTTTATTAGCAGGAGGCTGACCCCCAGAGAGAAGAATTGGTCAGCTATTGAGAGGGAGGCCTTTGCTGTGGTTTGGGCCCTGAAGAAGTTGAGGCCATACTTGTTTGGCACTCACTTCAAGATTCAGACCGACCATAAGCCCCTCTTGTGGCTAAATCAAATGAAGGGTGAAAACCCCAAACTACTTAGGTGGTCCATTTCCCTACAGGGGATGGACTTCACAGTGGAGCATAGACCTGGCACTGATCATGGCAATGCAGATGGGCTCTCCAGGTATTTCCACTTAGAGCAAGAAGACTCACCTGGTCAAGGTTAGCTTATTGTCCCAAAGTTTGGGGGGGGGTCATGTAGGAGAGTAGGGTCTGCAATCCTATGATCACCCAGATTTTTTGCTTTTGCTTCATTGGTTTACGACTTTCTCCGGCTGTGGGCCTGCCAATCAGACCCACAGCCTAGCTGTTCTCTCTCGAAATTAACACACATGTACGTTAGGTGCATCCACTAATTGGAACTGGGCCGCCTTGTCAGTCCCTGTCTCAGCATGCCACAGGTATCCAGGGCATCGGTGTACCCAGGGCCTACCAGGGGCTGAAGCATGTATTATGCCACCCCTGGAATGGCCGCCCAAATCTGACACAACTGGCTGCACGACAGCTGGGGCCACGTGGTGTAATCACCCGTTGCTGTAGGTGTAGTATTCCTACACCTAAACCCTAAAATGGACACATGGATTCCTATCAGTCACTCCTATGGCAGGCCTTATCAATCCTGAAGGCAGAGTGCAGGGAGTCATGTGGGATGGTGCTCTGGCGCGAGCTGAGCCCGTCGGCGGCTTGCGGAACCAAGTCCTAAATAGCCGTTCCATGGTGACGCGGGCCAACTACTTTTAATGCATTTGCTAACTTTGGCCTCACATCACCTATACATGTCGAGTAAGGTGTCATACGAATGGGAATCCGAACCCCTCGCCAGTCCTGGTGACGGGGTTAGCATTCCCCCCTTTTAGAGGGACACGACATGGAAGTAACCTTGAACCCCGGTTAAAGTTGACTCAAGCCTCAGCATCACAAAATGGATGCTGCCACCAGACACAAGTCTGACCTCCTGCTGCTGGGGGACCTTCCAGCAAGGGGAGCTTGGACAAAGGGTTTCCTGTCGAGGGCGGTGTTAGCACCGTCCCAGACAGGGTTTGTGTATCCCAGGTAGGCAGGGCTGAAAGGAAGGTGACTGCAAGTGGCACCCCGGTGCTCACTGTGCATAGCCCGGCTCAAACCAGTTTCGGGGGCACACCAGCCCCTGAGCTGGCGCGAAGCCGGACAAAGGTTAGGGGTGTAACCACCCCCCTCCTGGCTCCACCCATAGGTAGAACCTAGTCACGGGCCAGCCCCTTTTCTTAGAATAAAGGTAGGAGCGAGTCCCCTTCCCAAATTGGATAATCAGATAATCGGATAACTCCGAATCACGAACCACTTTCCACGAAAGGAACTCTTGACTATTTCTGAAGACTCTCCCTTGTGGCTAAGGAGTAGCCACCCTGCACCAGCAGGCACCACCTAAGCGCTTGCGGTTTGCTGTAAGTCTCTCCTACGGATCAAGACTGCCCAGCTCGACGAGACCCGAGTCCCTGCCATCTCTGACCTTTTACCTACCTCATCAGCCCAGCTGAGAGACGTAGGTGTGACGAGACCTGCGGGACCGGCCATCTTCAGAACCTGCACGACGCTTATCTAGCACGCCCACCGAGGGACCCTCGAGTGAGTGCACCTAGGGTTTGAGAAGCCCTAACCCTGAGCAGCTCCAGCATCGAAGTCTGCCTCCCCAGCATCCCCGAGATCTGCGTGGGGGCCCTTCCGCTCCTTGTTGCTCACCGCGTTGTTCGACCACTTGCCGACCGGCTTGTGGCCCTCTTCACGACGCACCACGATTGTTTCATCACTAGTCTGGTTGCTCCAGACTGGCTCTTGCTCCCCTTCAACAGAGGAGTACCACGGACCCACCTGGTCCACTCCCGACGCCATCTTGACTCCCCCGCTTGGGTTGCCTCTGCCAAGATCCGCTGCCCCTTCCTGGGCCCAGCACCATCGACCGCAGACACCTTCGTGGGACAGCTCGCCCTCCATCCTGGTCGCCGCCGCGCCTCCTGGTCCGAGGAACAGCCGAGTCCGACGTCACCCACTCACCCGGTCGAGGTGACTTCAGCCGGTACCCTCCTGGTACCCACACGATCGCTGGCTAGCGGTTGAGAACTGAGTCCCCTCTGCTTTCAGGTTTCCTTCATCACCGATCCAGGCTTGGATCGCTCTGAACATCGTCACTGGTCGCCTGCCAGCAACTTCTTCTTTCAGGCTCCTGAGACTACACGAGGACTCCCGACATCTTGCCGAACTTCACGCAGCCGCAGCCTCCGGGCTAGGTAACTCGAGCATCTCGGTGCTCCATCGCAGGTTCGCTCTACAAGTGTCCAGTTCCTTTTTTTCGTTTAGTCCCACTGATCGGATCACTCCGGAATCAGTACCTCCAGACTCTAACCATTCGCATTTCACTGTTAGTGTAGATGGTTTCTCGTGCCCCTCGGGCATTTGTGTAAATTGTGCAACTGAAGTATTTTCCTAAGAGTTTTGTAGTGTGCTTAGCTCCCTGACTCATAAAGAGCCAGGGTAGTCTTGTTATAAATAAATATCCTTTTATTTTCATAACAACTTGTGTGGTGTCCTTTCACTTGGTGTTCAAGGGGTATATGTGATGGTAAACAGCTGGCTTAACACGCCCTCTAGAGTTTAGCCTAAGACTGCTCGTATCCACGCTACTAGGATAGCTGGTCTAAAAGGTTGACTTACAACCAATCATCAATAAGGGTCGTTTGGAATGATACACAGTGATCACTAGAATAGTGAGCACTACATATCAGGCCAACTTCTCACAGCCAGCATCAAAGAGGAGGTCTCTAAGATGTTGGCGTTAGGGGTGGTCGAGCCTTCCAGCAGTCCTTGGGCCAGCCCAGTGGACTTGGTCCCAAAGGCTGCTGCACCAGGTGCCACTCCAGAACTGCGGTTTTGAGTGGACTACCGTGGGCTCAATGCCATCACTCGGACTGAGGCACACCCCATACCCAGAGCTGATGAGCTCATTGATCAGTTGGGAGCTGCCAAGTTCCTCAGCACGTTTGATTTAACGTCGGGGTACTGGCAGATTGCCTTAACCAATGGGGACAAGGAGAGGTCAGCATTTTCCACCACAAAAGGACATTACCGTGTGATGCCCTTTGGGCTGAAGAATGCCCCTGCCACCTTCCAGAGGTTGGTCAACCATGTGTTGGCTTTGCTGGAGGATTTCAGCGGCACCTACCTGGATGACATTGCAGTGTTCCGTTCCAGCTGGGAAGAACACCTGCAGCACCTCGGTGAAGTGTTGAAGGCGCTGCAGAGGGCAGGCCTCGTGATCAAGGCCAGTAAGTGCCAGATCGGGCAGGGTTCGGTGGTGTACTTGGGACACCAGGTAGGAAGCAGACAGGTGGCGCCCCTACAACCCAAGATTGACACCATCCTGGCTTGGGAGCCCCCCAAGATCCAGACGGAGGTGAGGGCCTTCTTATGACTCACCGGGTACTACAGGAGATTTGATAAGGGTTATGGCACCATTGTTGCCCCCTTAACAGAGCTGACTTCTAGGAAGCAGCCCAAAAAGGTGATCTGGACTGAGTCCTGCCAGAAGGCTTTTGATGCTCTGAAGGCCACCATGTGCACGGCCCCCGTGCTCAAGGCACCCGACTTCTCCAAGGAATTTGTCGTGCAGACTGACGCTTCAGGACATGGAGTGGGAGCAGTGCTCTCACAACTGAACGAAGAGGGCCTAGACCAGCCTGTAGTCTTCCTTAGCCGGAGACTACTCCCCAGGGAACAGAGGTGGAGAGCCATAGAAAGGGAAGCTTTCGCTGTGGTCTGGGCACTGAAGAAGCTGAGACCACACCTGTTTGGGACTCACTTCCGGGTTCAGACAGACCACAGGCCCCTCGGATGGTTGATGCAAATGTGGGGTGAGAACCCAAAACTGCTGAGGTGGTCCATCTCCCTACAGGGAATGGACTTTATGATGGAGCACCGTCCTGGCACAGAACACACCAATGCAGATGGTGTGTCCAGGTTCTTCCGCCTTAATGAAGAACACTCCCAGGGGGTTGGATAGTTCTCCCTACTTTCAGCTGGAGGGGACATGTGTTAGACTTGGCTTCTTTTGGCGTGTTTCCCCTGAGTTTTTGCTTTCTGACCTCCCAGTTTTGACTCTGTTTTTGCTGGCGTAGCATTTCTGCGCACTTTTAGCACTGCTGATCAGTGGTAAAGTGCCAGTGTTCCTATAGTAAATGGTGTTATGGATTGGTATTTCCATGTTTGGATGTTTGACCTACCTGTTAGCCCCTTGTAAAGTGTTCCAGGGCTGTTAAGTCAAATGCTACTAGTGGGCCTGCAGCACTGGTTGTGCCACCCACGGGAGCAGCGCTAAAAAGGTAACTCAGACCTGCCAGTGCAGAGTCTGCGCGCAGTTTGTAACTGCCATGTCGACTTGGCCAGTGCACACAGTGATCAGTCCCTAACCTTCCCTTTTCTTACATGTCAGGCACCCCTCAGGTAGGCCCAAGGTACACCTGTGGGCAGGGTGCAGTGTATGTGAAAGGTGGGACATGCGTGTGTGTGGCATGTCCTGATAGTGAATTACAGCCAATTTTGTTTTTCACTATTGCAAGGCTTCCGGTTCCCCATAGGACAGAATGAGTGGTTTGTTTATAGCATCTTATAAACATAACTGGCCCAGGGAATTAGGTAAGAAAATAAAATGTTGTGTGCCTGAACTCAGAATCTAAAGAGGCATCTTTTAATGAAGATGGTGTTTACATTCTGTGTTTAAAAATACCACTTTTAGAAAGTAGGTATTTTGTTGCTCAGTCATCCTGTGTGCCTCTGCTGGATTGTGGATTGCCTGTATGGGTTTTGGATGACAGAAGGCTGGGGAGCAAGAGTGGCTCCAGATGGTCTTGGTAGGTCAGGAAAGGGCTGAATAGACCTGGGCTGTGATGGGGGAAGGTGGTGGAGATTTCCTTGCACCTCAAAGGGCCTGGTCTGCTTCTGACAATGCCGTCTCCACCTCCTGCCAGGAAATCACACCCGAGAAGACAGAACTGGTTCTAGCTGGGCACAGACACTCTTTGCCTAAAAGATCAAAGGATTTTGGGACATGAATATTGGGCCCCAGATCCCTGAACTTTAGAACTCTTTTAGATCAAGAAGACTGCCAATAAGAAGAGCCGGCGAAGCTGTGAGGAGGAACTACCACTTTGCTGTGTGCTTTGCTGTGTGGACCTGCAGTGGCTGCTTCTGTCTTGGGCAGTGAAAGGACTGGACTGAACTTTCTGCAATCTGCTTTTGAGAGTTTCTCCAATGGCTTGAGGTAGAGCTTGCCTCCTGTTCAAGAAGTCTCAGGAACTACAAAGACGTCAAGCTCTTCTGCCCTCAGCAACAGAAGGAAAGCAACTCGGCGACATCTACGATGCTGCTGCCGACTCCGTGTCTTGAAGGCACTGCAGAGGGCACTGCTGCAACGCCGCACCGCGACCCTGGTCTCACCGACGACGCCTGCTGATGCCTCCACCGAGCCGCTGCTCGCACCTCGACCTGTGGGCATCGCACTCCCCACCACCTTGTTTCATGACGACGCCTTGGTATCCCCGATGCCGCCGCTCCATGCCGAAATCGACACCACTGCTTGTACCGTGGTTCGAGGGCACCGCTCGTAAAGCTACATGACGCACTGCCCTCATCCCGCACCCCAGTCTTGGCCTACCGGCGTCAGCGCGATCTACTCCAGTTCATCAGCCAATGACAGCACTTCAGCAACGACGGCGCCACTGCTTGCACCGTGACCTGTCAGCACCGTGACGAGCACTGCCTTCATATTGCACCGCGACCCTGGTCTCACCGACAATGCCATCTGACACCACCACCGAGCCACCACAACCTGAGGGCACCGCATGCCGCATCGCTGCACTTCGCACCACAGCACCCGACGCCTGCCGACGCCAGTGCTCCTGACTCCATCAGAGAGGAGATCGACCTGCAACGCTTGTGATTTCGAGGGCCCCGACGACTACTGCACCGACCTCCGGAACCGACGCCTACGGACGCCATGTTTTCAGGAGCTCAACGAGAGGTCATCAACACCCTGCATTCCTGAAGGTACTGTTTGTGGGTCTTCCCGACACCGTAGATGGCCCGCAACGCCGTGGTCAGCAAGAACTGTTTGGATTTGTTTGCTCACGACGCCATGATAGCCCCGGACGGAGCTATCAACATCAAGGAACTGTTTTTAAAGCTTACTTTGACAACTGTAGATTTTTAAGTACTGTATTGTGGATTTTTATCGTTTTTGGTCTTGTCTTAAAGTATATAAAAATATTGGCTATTTTTCTAAACTGGTGTGGTGTTCTTTTGTAGTGCTTACACTGTATCACTGAGGGTTATGTGCAAATGCTTTACACACTGCCTCTAAGATAAGCCTGACTGCTCGTGCCAAACCCTTTTGTACCGCTTTATTCGCCACAAGTTGGCAGGGTATGCTCAGACGTGAGTCCCTTGCTCACTTTGCCACTGGATTCAAGCAAGCCTGGCTGAAGACGGCTGAAATGCCAGAAACCGGTCCTAGGTAGCTTGTTTCCGGTCCAGGGAAGGCATGGCTTGGCAGTACGGGCTGGACTGTTCCCATGAGGCACAGGGTTAGACTGATTTGCATATGGCCATGTCTGAACTGGGGTGGTAGAGTGGGCTAAAGAACGGTGATGGATCAAACCCAGATCTGTTGACTGGGTGTGAGTGTTTGATTGGTTCTGATGCTCCGTCCATCACCACCCCCTTTTGTACCGCTTTGTTCGCCACAAGTTGGCAGGGTATGCTCAGACGTGAGTCCCTTGCTCACTTTGCCACTGGATTGCAAGCCTGGCTGAAGACGGCTGAAATGCCAGAAACCGGTCCTAGGTAGCTTGTTTGCAGTCCAGGGAAGGCATGGCTTGGCAGTTCGGGCTGGACTGTTCCCATGAGGCACAGGGTCAGACTGATTTGCAAATGGCCATGTCTGAACTGGGGTGGCAAAGTGGGCTAAAGAACGGTGATGGATCAAACCCAGATCTGTTGACTGGGTGTGAGTGTTTGATTGGTTCTGATGCTCCGTCCATCACCACCCCCTTTTGTACCGCTTTGTTTGCCACAAGTTGGCAGGGTATGCTCAGACGTGAGTCCCTTGCTCACTTTGCCACTGGATTGCAAGCCTGGCTGAAGATGGCTGAAATGCCAGAAACCGGTTCCTAGGTAGCTTGTTTCTGGTCCAGGGAAGGCATGGCTTGGCAGTTCGGGCTGGACTGTTCCCATGAGGCACAGGGTCAGACTGATTTGCAAATGGCCATGTCTGAACTGGGGTGGCAGAGTGGGCTAAAGAACGGTGATGGATCAAACCCAGATCTGTTGACTGGGTGTGAGTGTTTGATTGGTTCTGATGCTCCGTCCATCACCACCCACTTTTGTACTGCTCGTGCCAAGCCACCAAGGGTGTGAGCAGGGTTATTTTAGGAGTATAACTCCCTTACCCTGACTAGGAAGAAGGGTCCCTATTTGGACAAAGGTGCAAGCCCTTGCCAACTAGAGACCCCCATTTCTAACATTCATGCAGACGCCAAAAGCGTTGCAGCTGCACCATATGTGCCCTTAAAGGGGCATGCACTTTGTGACACAACAAACACCCTCAGAAAGGTCTAAAAACATAGGGCCTCATTTATGAGACTCCTTGCGCCTGCAGAATGTCATTTTTTGTGACGTTCCGTGGCGCAGAAGCCTGTGTGATATTTATCAGGCAGCACTAAGCCACTATTTTTGGCTTAATGCTGCCTGATAAATATCAGTCGCTTTAACGCAGTTTTCTGCGTTAAAGGGGCGTGCAATGGGTGTTACTGGGGGCTTTCCCAGCAACATCCATGGCCTTTTGGCACTGCCCCAGATTTACGAGAAATCGTAAATCTGAGGCAGCGCCAAAAGCTTACGCCTCCCCAGCGGAGGCAAAAGGGAGGCACAACGAGGAGAAATATCTTTATTTCTTCTTGTTTTTCCTTTGTCTACGTGTGCGGCATTCTGAAGCACACATAGAAAGAGGAAAAAGCCTCTGTGATTATTTTTGTACAGAAAGGTTTCCCTTTCTGTACAAAAATAATTATCCCCTCAACGCAGGCACCCTTGCACCATGGTGCAAAGTTGTCTGCGTTGGCACAAGGCATCCCAATGTGCGCCGGCGCAGGGGAAAAAGACAGGAATGCACCGTATCTTATAGATATGGTGCATTCCTGCCCTTTTCTTTAGCCATATGAAGGGAAGGCCTGCGGTGCTGTCCTACGGCAAACCCTCAAAAATGAGGCCCATATTTTCTATAGTTGTCCTCACTCACCCGTATCTGTGAATACGGTTGTATCAATCAAAACCCAGGAATTGTTCCAGGCACTCAGTAGTAAAGTAATTAGGCTGGATAAATCACAAAAAACAGGAAATAGCCAAAAGCATGAAACTGCATGGGTGCTAAATTCCAGCCCATTATCAGGTTAATTGAAGCGGCTGAAAAACAACATAAAATCTCAATCCAATTTTAAAAGTCCGTAAATGGCTTAATGCAGAACACTTGCATGAAGAGAAACACAGTGGACAGGGAAACAGTATCACACTTGGAACAAAAAATGTTTTTATCCCCCTAAGCGCATCTGAGAAAAACGTCCAAAAGAAACCATTGCCGCCACTCAGCCGTGTTCGGCATTGCCTGCCACATAACCGACAGCCAAGTTCTGTGTGTGGGTAAATGAAAGGGCTTACTTGCAGATCCGCTACGCCATTAATACTCGTTAGCCACACCAAAAAGAAAGGAAGACTAGAATGTGTTCCGTCATTCCGAATAAAATGCGCATGTGCAAACTTCAGACATAGTAGCAAACGATAGATAAGAAGACTCGAATGATAAACGCTCAAGCATGAGCCACCATGTGTTATTATACCTCCCTCTAATAGATTTATCGCCTCTTAATACCAAGATTTCCGCAGTGCGTTAACACAAAAACTAACGGAAAGGAGAAACAAGCGACGGGCTGCTTGGAAACGAGCCACGGCATCGGCTCAACATTGGTAATTCTCAGAAAATAACAATCTCCCAGTGCATATCCAAAAATGAATGTTTCCGTCTGTAACGTAACTGGTGCTCTTTTAAAGTGCTGCTGTACCTTTGGGTCGAGTTTGCGCTTTTTAAAATTGTAAAAAAAAAACGTCTGACCTGCAATAACCAGATGGGAGGACGGAAGAGAGGCCATCACACTCTGTACTGTGTGATGGCCAATTAAAATGTCCTCAGAGTGAAATTGCCAGAAAGAGAACTAAACAAACAAAGGAGGGACTTTGTCAGAAACGGACCAATAAGAAGCCAGCATTTCTGAATGCTGCAGCTAACAGCCAATGGCAATGGGTGGGTTTGCCAAAGCCTCACAGAGAGATACAACAGGTCATCGCTAATGCTCGACCTAAAAAGCACAGGCAATGCCTCACGTAAGCAACCACCAAAGAACAATTGGCAGGTTCTCACCAACCTGCTCACTTTTTCATCATCTGCTGCTTTCATATGTTTAGGGAGAAGCCAACACCCAAACAAGTTTAGAAGAATGTGTGTGTGTGTATTTTTCTATCTACCCATGTTATGCGTGGCACACATCTCAACAACCCACCTGGGTCCCCTTTGAGGAGAGGTCTTCAAACATTTGGATGCCGAGACCCCCCAGTCAAAATTTTCAGATGTAAGGACCCCAACCTGACAAACATCTCTAGAACTTGGTACTCCTCATCATAGACACCCATAAACGCCCCCAGTTTGCACGGCATGGTGGGGAAATATTAAACAGTGTTTAGCAAATCAAAGGTTTGTGGGTGACTATTCACATGCTAACTACACAGAAATCAACAGGACAGCAAGCAGACAATAAAAAGCCCACACACTGACTAAAGGCCGAGCTGTATAGGTATTTTGCAAGGTATGGGAGACTGCATGCACATGTGCTTGCCGCAGACACTATTTTTGGTCATGGCACAGAAATCAACAGTAAAAACAGTCCACCAGACCATAAAATGGGCAAGCAAGCCACAACACATTAAAGCCCACACACTGACCTGACTGACCGTCCCTTCGGGCACTGCTAGCCTGCCCTAAAGGCAGGGCTACTGGAATTATGAGGCAGGGGAGGACCACATTATGCGGCAGGGTTGATTAAGTTGTGTGGTAAAAAAATGTATATAATGATATGTGATATGCCATTGAAATTTTTTACACATGTTAACACTGGCCAAAAGATTTCACCTCATCAGTACCAGTTAATAACCAAAATACAGCAATAAACAACAGAAAAATGTCTAGTCATCCTTTGTGAAGGGCCTTTCACTCCACAGTGTCGCCACATTAGAAGCTCACCTGGCCCTGGCAGAGAGCCGCGGGGGTCCCTTAAAACCCAAGCTGTCTTCTGCAGGGTTAAGTAATTCACCCACACCTCTTTCCTCCCACAACTACTCTTCTATCCCTCACCCCCTCTCAACCCCGGATCCCTCTCTTCCCTTTGTAGGCAATTTTCTTTCACCCCTTTTTACAACTTCTGAACTCTCCCCATTAAACTTCTCACTTCACCTTTAATCACCTCTCGCTGTTCTGTCTTTTCAATCCCCTCATCTCTATCAGTCTATCTCATTTATCTCATGGCCTCCCTGGCCCAGTCTCCTCTCTCAACCCTCAGCACTTCTCATTCATCTCAAGTCTCTGCCTTCAAATCTTATCTTATCAAGTCTTATCTATTTGTATCTTAGACTTCTCCAGTACACCCCATTCATCGTTCCCATCTCCCCTTTGTTCTTGCAAACCTTCTTGAAACAAAGTACCTCTTTTCTGTCACCTCAGCACCCAGTCAAGTACTCCCTCTATTCCCCTATTGCTGCTCTCCATCAACCATGTCACACCAAATTCTCTTTTTTACCTCACAGATCACCTCTCGGCTATCTTAATTCACCCATTAATAGTAGCCCTCTTCTCTGCCTTCACCTTTCTCTCACTCACCTTTCCCCTTGCGTTTCCGAACTTCCTTTGCCAATTCCCATTTCTCCTCATCCCTGACCTCTTAAATCGAATATTCTGACTCCCTTGCCACCCTCCTCACCTCTCTCGGCTGTCTCCTCTTATCCCGTCTCCTCTCACCCTCATCTCATCTCAACTCTCACATCCTCCCCTCTCACCCCTCCCACTCTTCCTCGTCTCTCAGCTTGCCTCTCCTCACTTCCCTCACATCATCCATCCCTTCTCTCCAGTCCCCTCTCACACCAGCATCCCGCCTCTCACCACTGGCTCCGCACCTCTCTCCTTGCCTTCCAATCGGCCTCGCATACCCCCATCTCCCATCCCACATCTCTGTCAGTTAAAGTATGTTTGCACTGTCTCTCAATACCTAATACTCACACTAATACTCACGCACAGACAGTGCCTTGGGTGTCCAGGCTCTTCCTCTGTTATGCCCCCTCCAAGCCCCCCACTTCCTCCAGCCCCCACCAAGCACTCTACCCTTTTGTCAGCTGCATGATGGCAGTGCCATTTCTAAAGGGGAAAGAGCGCCTGCAGCCTGCACCACAGCCGCACTGTCCCAGCCCCCTGAGAGCTTGGGTCCGAGTGCACACGACATGTGACGCCTCTGGTTGGATGCTCCTTATTTCATGTGTTGAATAATCATTCAAAATAACAACACATGATTGAGGTTTGATAAGAATGGCTAGTTTTGTCTTAAAAAAACCTTTGTGTTTGAAAAGATTGTTCCTTCCGGTGGTGCAGGTGGGAATGGGACTGCCTCCCTGGGGAACTTTAAAGCACAGAGGGAAGTTTCAAATGTAAAAGAATGTAGGACAACTTTGCAATAAAAGTAGAATAGCAGATATCAGTAAGTGAAACTCATGCTATTTACGAAATGTAACTGGCTTGATAGATTCCACAAGGACAGTGCATAGTGGGGTTTTAAGGTGGGTATGCAGTAGTCGGGAAGAACTGAGCTGATTGGGGTAATTGATAACGGGGGAAGCAAGCACACAGAGAAGTGTGAGCTACACGGGGATTTCCATTTGCACATATTCCGTGCATTTACCTCTTGGATCTGATCCTTGGGTTTTGTCAAGAATTGCTAGTTTTGTCTTTAAAGAAACCCATTTTAGTTTAAAAAGACTGTTCCTTACATTGGCGCAGGTGGGAGTGTGACTGCCTCCCCCCCTCTCCGTACAAATAAAGGAGTGTTTTAGATTCCAGTTCCCGGTAGAAGTTCCCAACCCACTTTTTATGACTCTACGCGCCCTCCCCCTCCTCCCCTCCGGGTCGTGCCCACAGATTGAAGCAGGGGCGGCTCTAGGCTCATGGTGGCCCTGTGCAGGGAGCGCAGGTAGGGGGCCCCGGAAGAGGGTGTCCGGGCGGGGCGGAGCTCAGGAAGGTGTTTTAATAAAACGTCCAGAAAAGGCGTTAGATGACCAGTAACATGGTAACAGAAAAACGACGTTTACTTTTTGAGTGCTCATCACTTGGATACTTTGTTTTAGAATCTGGGTCTCTGGAGGGACCACTTTCAACAAGAAAAATACGTTGCGCGTCCGTAAGAGAGTTCGGCCACAAAGTAGGATCCCTCCAATCACATAAATCATATTCAGAACACGGGTCTGTAACATGGTCTTGCTCTTTGGCTTCCTTTTCAATACCAGCATCATCCATCTGTAAACTCTGAACCTCCTTCAGAATGCCAGATGTTGATGGACCGATGAATGATGTTTGAGTTTCTCTGTCTGAGGGTCTTTTGTAATAATCCTCATCCTGAGTTGGTAATTGCTGCATGTTTGTATCAATTTCAGAGTCACCTTGTTCATTTTCATTGGTCTGCTCATGAGTATCATTCTGCTCATGGATATCATCATTTTTTTGTTCTTCTTTATGGTCGTCAGCGCCTGTTTTACCTAGTGCATCAGCAGTACTCTGGCCAGAGGATTCTCCATCTTTAGGTTTCCCTTGGGTGATAAAGTTCAGGATTGCTCCTTCCTGTGACACTACGAAAGCCTGCTGAGCCCCCTTTCTCTTTCGTTTCGAATAACCAGATTTGTGTACTCGAATTCTCTTCATTTTGCTTGCAATGCAGCGGGCGAGGCTAGCAGTGGGTAGGGAAAAAAAGAAGACAATCAGCAGTGGCGGCTGCTGAAAGATTTTGATGTGTCATTTTTATTTTCTTGCAAAAACAACAGTTGATGGACAGAATGCAGAACAATGTCATACATTCACCCCAGTACAGAGATCTGGGCCTAAATCCATCGTTTTTTTGCTCACCACACCACCCCAGTTCAGACATGGCCATATGCAAATCAGCCTTGACTCTGTGCCTCATGGGAACAGTCCAGCCCGAACTGCCAAGCCATGTCTTCCCTGGACTACACAATGAAGGACCAGCATACCTTAATGAACGAGTGAATTTCCACCAACCTACCATGAAAATATGTTCCAGAACCATCTCCCTAGCAGCCACCCAATGCAGCCGCTGATAAAACAGTGGAGGCCGCTACTTCTCCCACCTGGCAGTGAAGACCTGAAAACCCTCCCCCTGCACCTCAGAGCCTCACCATCGCTCCAGCAGTTCAGGAAGGACCACAAGACCTCGCTGTTCAACCAACAAGCAGCATGATCCAGCAGCATGAATCCCACACCGCCTCGAGACCCTTATGTGTGAAGCAGCTGAGCTTTACAAACCCTGACTGATTGATAGTAATTACCCTTCCCACTACATGTATGACACATTATGAGGACTAGCCACATATGGAAGGTTTATTTGAAGAGTGTTATAAAACTATAGGGTAGATCATGTGACTTGGCATACAAGGTCTGTTTTCTCAGTCCACTGAGAACAGTAGAGCCTGGAGAATAGTTCATGATCTATTTGGGAAGTGACCTTAGCAGGAAGAGAGTAAGCTACCTTGAAATCATGGCACACAGAGACCTGTCTCAGTATGTCACTAACTGAACCTGAAGACAGCCTACAGGTAACCAAAGACTCGTCCACTTTACCACATTGTCAAAAGACAAAATACAATATATTTAATTAAGGTTTCTTGTATAGTGCCATATTCCAGCAACCAGTTCTGCTCGCTTTCAGAGCACCTATTAAACAAAGATTAATTACAGTGAGTCCTAAGGCTATGAAAAGGCACTAGAGGTTCACTGAAGCAAAATTAATGTGCAAGGAACATCCAGTCAGGAGACAACTTTCAAGCAGACGTACGAATCACTAGCACAGCGTACCAACGACCCCATGGGCCGTGGCATAAGCAAGGAAAATGGCCCCTTTGGCTGCTGCTCAGGAAGTAAAATATAGCAATTATCAGGGTTCAATGGGCCCCTGAGGGTTTTGGGTCTCAGTACCACTGTACTTGCTGAACCAATGGTAACTATGCCCCTAGTATGGACAGAGAAGGCTGCTTCACCAATTGCAAACTGAGGACTAGTTAAACTAGTTTTCTCTGCTAGTCACATGACAAGCACTGGAATGTAATTAAAGAAATGATCAAGAAGCCAGTCTCCTACCAAGGTCTCTGCAAAAGGGCATTAGATTGAGTTAACATGGGTAGGCACTGCCATCCTATTCCAGGCGTCCATCCATAGGTGCTTGCATTTCATGTCTGCCTCAACACCATATAAACAGACATAACCAAATGCCAAGTACATTCGAACACTCGATGTTTTAAAAGATTTGTGCAGGCAGATCCACTCATTAGATCACAAGTATCAGCTTCATACTCTGTTTTCATGATTGTTGATAAGTAATTGTAATCATTTTAATGAATCCTTAACATTACGTCTAACACCTCGTACCCTGCTCTCCTCTTCCCCCCAATACGACCGTGCCTCCCAAGTTACACCTCCAAAAGTCACCATGCCTCCCCTCAGCCACAAGTAAACACCGCCCCTGCACTCCTGACTCACTCTTCCCTCAACATATAGCGCCGATCTGTACCACTCCCTACCCCTGGCGTACAGAGACCACCTCTCCGACCCGCGCCCTCTCAGAGATGAATCGTGCGAGAGAGGCTCTCTCTCACGATTCATCATGCCCTCCCTTCCCATGACCACCAGAATACCTCCAGCTCGCCACCTCACATGGCTTACCTCCACCCAGACCCAAAGCACACACCATCTACAATAACATCCTCACCCAACCTTCCCCACGCCCCCGGCTCCTCACCCCCACGGGCTGGGATACATTCCTACGCCTGATCTGCCCTCCTCCCCAGGGCTCCCCACACCCTCGTCCAATGGCTCACCTTCCCTCAGGTTCACTCTGCAGTGGCACACGCTGACCTCCTCACTCCCACTCCCCATGCCCTGACCCTCGGGCTGCTCACCTCGCAGCTGGCACCAAAGGTTGCACACTGGCATGCTATCCTCTGCAAGGCGGCCTTTCTTGCCCAGGGTCTCTAGGCGCGCCGGTGCATGGCCTTGACCGGTCTCGGTGCTGCTCGCTGCACGCCGGGCACGGGTGCTGCCACCCCTCCTGCCGCCAGTGATGCGTGGTGCTTCTGTAACCCCTTCGCTGCGGGACTCGCGGGCACTGCACATGCGCGCGCATGCGAGCCTCCGGAGGTGCCAGATCTGGACTATTAAAACAAGCTCGATTCTCCTGGAAAAAAAGTTCTAAACAAGCACAAGACCTACCAGAAGAGCCCGAAACAAGGCCGACCCCACACAAAGACGAGACTGGGTTAGAAAGGAAAAGAGTATAAAAACAACCATTCAGCGTGCATCACATTGGATTTACACGCCTCAGTCGTTCATGCGCCAAATCCCTGCCAGGGGCCGCCACGAATATGTATTGTATCCGATACCTCGTGGTGGCCCCTGGGGGGTTTGGTGGCCCTGTGCAGGTGCACAGCTTGCACATGCCTAAGGCCGCCCCTGATTGAAGACCCCTGCCATAGAGGGAGGAGAAAATTATTTCTCACAAGAAAAAAAGTTACAAAGTATTTGCGTATGAAATGAGCGAACATCTTTAATTATTGATACCCGCTCTCATGATTAAAACAACATACAATGTTTAGAGAATTTTACAGAGGACGGGCAGCATGTTTTATTGCCATTTTGTACTTACTGGCAATTTCTTCAGGGGAAGAGGACCACATTTCACCCATAAGTGCACCGGACCTATGTATTTAAAAGAAGTAATAGGAGAACAAGCAGCATAAAGGCAAGTGTAAGTCAAACCTGGAATACAGTTACCCACAACCCAGCGCACGCAAACTGTCAATTTGGGCCCACTCCGCTCGCGTACTGTGAAGCTTAGTATGGGAGTGCCCCAGGGCTCTTGTTTGAGCCCGACTTTATTCAATATCTATGTGGCCCCCCTTGCTAAAGTCATACGAAAGTTTGACTTCATGCCATTTTCTTATGCAGACGATACTCAATTACTCCTATCCTTTGATAAAGATCGGGAGTCAGTTGATCAGCATTTTGCTGAAGGCATGTCTGCCATAGCTGAATGGATGACGGATCATTTCCTGCAGTTGAATGCGGCCAAAACCGAAATCCTGTTGTTTGGTCCTGCACTTACCTCCTGGTTGTCTGCATGGTGGCCGAAGGTGTTAGGCCCCGCCCCCTCCTACTCTGGTGGCAAAAAATCTAGGAGTCCAGTTGGATACAAGACTATCAATGAAAGATCAAATAATGACCACCGTTGGGACCTGTTATCGCACCCTGAGCCTTTTGCGCAGAGTATACATCTGGCTGCCTCTAACAGTACGTAGAACTCTAGTTCAGTCTCTGATAATAGGTCGCCTTGACTATTGTAATGCCCTACTGGCATCTGCAAATGAGGCCCTTCTTGACAGATTACAGGTTGTTCAAAATGTGGCTGCACGCTTAGTCCTTAATAAACCACCTCGCACCACCTCCGGGCCACTTCTGAAGTCGCTTCATTGGCTTCCCATTCGCCAGAGAATAAAGTTTAAGCTCTGCTGCTTTGCTCATAGAGCTGTTTTTGGCAAATGTTCGAGATATATGGCAGATAAGTTTAAATTGTATCGCCCGAACCGGTGTCTTAGATCAGAAAGCAAAGGGTTGCTGGCGGTTCCACGCTTTAAGAAAATTCGAACTGGAGGTAAAACAGTTGCCTTCCTGGCCTCTAAACATTGGAACTCCTTGCCAGAGGAGCTTCGAAAATGCTCTAGCTTCACGCGCTTCAGAAAACTCCTGAAGACAGAATTATTCAAGATCTGAGTTACGGAAAGCTATGTCAGTCTGCTCTGTTTTCTATGTTAGCGCGGAGATACCCCTGTGGGGGTGATTCCTGCGCTTTATAAATTCCCTACATACATACATAGTTACTATATGGCTACCAGATGAGTGCCGACCAGAAGGCCACAGGAATCGAACAGGATATAGCTCTCAGAGAATATGTTCGGTCGCCTCAAACGGAAATGGTATATATCCATTTTTAAAGTCTCTGAGGCATGTTTCTGGAGCGTGTTAATGGGCAGGGCAAGCCTTCCTGAAAGTTACAGAGTGCATGGAAGAACCGGTGCCATCTTAGAGTGGTGTCTTCATCAATTAATGATCCTGATAATATTCTGGAGATTGAATCTGATATCCAGGTCCATCCCCAAATGTAAAATTATTTATAGAGACCTGTAGGAAGGTGGATATCTGACTATGGTTACCCCCAACTTTTTGCCTAGTGTCTAGCTGGTTTTTCGACTTAGTTGGCCTGAGATCCTGCCATTCAGGGTCTCAGGCTGTCTGCTCTCTCTGTAAAATGGAATCCATGTACCCTAGGTACATAACCAATTGGTAAGGATCACCTTATTGGACCCTGTACAGTGTACCCTAGGTACCCAGGGCATAGGTGTACCCTAGGCCTCCCAGGGGCTGCAGCATGTATTATGCCACCCCTGGTCTGGCCTTCCAATCAGACACAACTGGCTGATCACTCAGGTGGGGCAAGGTCGTGTAATCACCCCTTGCTTAGATATAGTATATCTATATCTACCTTATATATAGACACATGTGTACCTATCAGTCACTCCTATGGCAGGCCTTAACAATCCTGGAGGCAGAGTGCTTGGTAACATGTGAGATGGTACTCTAGCATGAGCTGAGCCTGTCTGCAGCTTTCGGAACCATGTCCTTATAGCTGTTCTATGATATAGCCTACCATATACTCTTAAAGTGCCTTATAATCTTAAACGGTTATGGTAACTATGGTTGGGCTGTATCAAAACATGTCGTGTAAGGTGTCTAACACTTTGGAATAATACCCCCATACCATTTCTGGTGATGAGGATATTATTCCTCCCTTCTAGAGGGAGAGACATGTTAAAATCCTACTTTGCTGTGTAACCTCTGACCAAAGCCTCAGCATCACAAAATGGATGCTGCTGCCACGACACAAGTCTGACCTCCTGCAGCTGGGAGTGATCCCAGCCAGGGAGGCCTGGACAATAGGTTTCCTGCTTGGGGAGGTGCTAGCACCTCCCCAGACAGCCTTTAGTGTATTGGGGCAGGGTGGGCTGAAAGGAATGAGACATGCCTGGGGCACACAAGGTGTTCCTTGCATAGTCCAGTTCAAACCGGTGCTGGGGCACTCCAGCCCCAGCTCTGGCACGAAACTGGACAAAGGGAAGTGGGTGTAACCACCCCCTCCCAGGTCCCACCCATAAGGCGTGACCTAGCAGGTATCCCAGCACCCCAGATTAGTATAAGAGTGGGAGTTGGGCCTCAAGACTTTAGATTATCCTGAACCTGCAATCTTGAACAGAAACTCTGGACCTTCGACATTCGACGAAAGAAGAAGACTGAAGAATCTCCCTTGTGGCCAAGGAGTGGCTACCCTGTGCAAACAGGCACCATCAAGAGACTACCCTTTGCTTTGTGAACGTTCTACGAGGAACCGACTACAGAGCCCGACCAGAGCCTTGACTCTCAGACTTCTCCGACCCTCATCCACATCTGCAGCAGAGCTGAGATCCGTGGAGGCGACGAGCGACGTGGGACCGGCTACCTGGAAAAAGTGGCTAGTAACTTACAGCGCAGCTTCTGAGGTACCCTCGAAGTTGTGCACCGGGGATTGAGAAGCCCCACCCCCAAGCACCATCTGCACCGAAGAGCAGCCCCCCCACTCAACGAGTCCTGCGTGGGGCCCTTCAGCATTTTCCTGCTTGCCGCGTCTGTCCGGTTGCTAGCCCGCTGGCTAGTGGCCTTTGTGACGACGCCTTCCGAAATCTTCTGCGCTGGTTTGGCTCCTCCAGACTGGCTCCTGCTTCCCTGCAAAGAAGAAGCACCCCAGACCTTCCTGGTCTGATCCTGAAGCAAGTCCTCCGTTCTTCGTGGGTTCCGCTTGCCAAAGCCTGGTGAGTCCTAGCCCAGCTTCGACGCCACCGACAGCAAGAGCCTTCGTGGGACAGCTCGCCTCCTGGTCCTGGTCGTCCTCGACGCTTCCTGGTCCTCCTGGCTGCAGCGACAAGCTCCACCTTCACCTGCAACTCTTCACGACATCGTCTGGTTCCTTCCTGGTTCCACGTGGTCACTGGCTAGTGATCTTGACTCTGTCCCCTCTGCTTGCAGGTCTCTTCTCTTCTTGATCCCAGCCTTGGGATCCACCGGACACTCTTCACTGACTGCCTGTCAGCATCTTTCTTCAGGCATCCATAGGAGTCGACGACGAAACCCGACGCAACTTCAACCCTATGCACCCGCAGCCTGTGGGCTAGGTAACTTGGGTACTCCGGTGCTCATCAGGATAGTGACTATCCTAGTGACTAAGTTTCAAGTGTCGACTTCCTAGCTACTCCGGAAGTGTCCTAAATCTATCTATTTCCAAACTGTACTATTGCTAGTGACTTTTACGCATTACGCGTGAGTGTTTCCACTCTGCATACGAATCCCGTGGGCCTCCCATTTCCTAACTGTTGTTAGTGCAGTGTAGCCCCAGCGATTCCCTAGGCCTAGGCCTACTCTATTTCCGTGACAGTGGTCCTTATACCACTTACTTAGTATATGGTTTGCGTGGCCCCTAGGGCCTAACTGTATTACTTACCTGTGTGACTTACTGTATGCATTAATAAGACTGTGTTGTACTGACCTCTAATCTCATAAAGAGTGCTGAGGGTTTGCTTAGAATAAATACACTTTATTTTATATATATATCTGTTGTGGTGTCCTTTCATTTGGTATTCAAGGGATTATATATGGTATCACAGCTAGCTTCACATGCCATTCAGAGTTTAGCCTAAGACTGCTCTTGTCCATGCTACCACTAGGATAGCTGGTCTATAAGGTTGACTTTACAACCAATCACCATAAGGGTATTTGGACTGATATAAGGTGTACACTATAACTAGTGACATCATACATCAGGCCAACTTCTCACATTGGTGGCAGCGGTGGGATCTGAGCTTGCTGTTGTAATACCATTGTAATCTTGAGATACTAAATTGAAAGATCACACAGATATTGTCTAGGTACATATAACATAGTTTATAATACTTAAGTCCTACTGGACTTAGTAGTTGTAGGTTGAAGGGAGTAACACACCCTGACTACAACTACTAGAGAGGTTTAGTAGAAACAACTAGTGTAGGTAGGTGCACACACCACACCCTCACTAGATCATGCCTCTGGGAGGAGATCAAGTAGATGCTCTCTCAGGAGGGGCAGGTCTGCAGAAGACCCCCCTCTAGGTATGATACCTTAACATTCCAAGAGATGAGACATTTGTGTACCTCCAGAGGAATAAAACAGGGTTCCAACCCTACCCTTAGACAGCTAGTGGAGCTTCTGGAGGCCTATGATGCTGAAAGAGCTGCCAGGGATGGTGCCACAGCTGTAGATAAGGGCCTACCCACCACAGATGAGTCAGATGGGACTTCAGAGGAAGAGGTAGACAGCCAGGGCCAAGTAGGAAGACTTAGCCAGGCTAACCTAAGTTTACATGGGAGTTTGCATGGGGTCCCCCCATACAGACCCCCAAGTAGGCTTTCACAGAGAAGCAGGAGGGACAGATCCCCTTCAAGGGAATCCATCCACTCCCATGTCTCTAGCATCTCTAATGCTTCCTCTCACAGGGGAATGACTTCACCTGAGAGAAAGGAGCATGAAGCCAGAATGAGGGAAGCTAATCTGAGGATTCAGAGGGAAGAACTTGCCCTTGCCAAGGAGAAGCTTGCTCTGGCTAGAGAGCAAAAATTATGTGGGTCAGAACCCACTGGTGGCAGCAACATTCCTAGAGATAGTGATAGGTCTTATGACCATAGAAACCTAAGCAAGATAGTCCCCCTATATCAGAATGGGTATGACATCCACAAGTGGATGACTGCTTTGGAGAGGGCCTGCAAAGTACAGCAGGTACCCCAAAGTCAGTGGGCAGCTATCTTGTGGCTCTCCTTTTCTGACAAAGGTAGAGACAAGCGCCTCACAGTCAGTGATGAGGATGCAAACAATTACAAAGTCCTGAAGAGTGCTCTGATAGATGGGTTTGGCTTAACCACTGAGCAATATAGGTTGTTGTTCAGAGACACCCAGAAGACACAGACACAGGACTGGTTTGATTTTGTGGATTGTGCCACTAAGGCTTTGGAAGGTTGGTTAAATGGCAGCAAGGTGCAGGACTATACAGGATTGTACAACTTGATTATGAGGGAGCAGATCCTTAATAATTGTCAGAACCAGCTTCTCCATCAACACCTGGTAGACTCAGATTTGACCTCTCCCCAAGAATTGGGAAAGAGGGCAGATAAATGGGTCAGGACCAGGATTAGGCCTAAAAATCAGGGTGGTGACCAAAAGAAAGATACCACCAAGCCTCAAGAGAAGGGTGGGGATAAAGCCAAAGAGAAATCTTCCTCAGGGCCCCAAAACTCCACACAGGGTGGTGGGTCCCAAGCTCCCTCCTCTACCACAGTTAAAAAGCCTTACTGCCATGTGTGTAAAACTCCTGGGCATTGGAAAACTGACAGCAGTTGTCCACAGGCTAAAAACAAAACTGTTCCTCCAACTACTCCTGTCACACCACCTATTACTGTCAGCAGTAATCCCCCAGGTGGTGGGAGTGCCCCCAAAAATTTGGTTGGGTTTTCTTGGGGAACACCGGGGGATCCTGGCTTAGCCAATTCCCCTACAGCAGCTACTCTTGTCTGTGATGGTGGCATGGGGTTTGCCAACTTCACTGCCTGTCCCAACACTTTGGGTAGGTACAGACAGGAACCCTACATCAATGGTAGAAAAGCTGAGGCCTACAGAGACACTGGAGCTAGCATCACTATGGTGGCCCATAGGCTAGTTCCCTCTGAGCAGCTTTTGCCTGGTTTCTCATACCAGGTGACTAACATTGATGGCAAGCAGAACAGTCATCCCATGGCAGAGGTATGTCTCAGCTGGGGAGGTGTCACTGGCCCTAAAAGGGTAGCAGTGTCTCCAACCTTGCCTGTGGACTGCTTACTGGGGAATGACTTAGAACTCTCAGCTTGGGCTGGAGTTGAACAAGACACCCATTCCAAAATGGTAGGCCTTTCCAAAAAGGGTAGTGGGGTTGTGCCAGTCACAACCCCTGTCCAAGTAGCTTTCCTCCCTGAAAAGGTTGGAAGGGCAGTGGTAGCCACAGCCAAGGCACAGACAGACTTCCCTGTAGAGACTGGCCGAGCTGTGACAGTCACAGCTCAAACACAAACTGAGTGCCTCCCTGAAAAGGTTGGCAAGGCTGTAATGGTCTCAGCCCACACTCAGACTGATATAGGTGTAGTGAAGCCTGAAACTATGGATCACTCCACACAAACAGAGAGTAGTGGGGAGGAAGAAAAGTCTCCCTCTCCCCAGACATTAGGAAAAGGTCAGCCTCCTCAGGGATCTGACCTCACCCCTTGTGCAGGAACTGCCCCAGAGGTAGCCAGGCCTGGCCTGGCAGAGCCTCTGATGTCAGTGGCCCCTTCCAAGGTGGGACCCAGTCTGGTGCAGGTAGCCTGCCTCTCTCTACCCTGCCTCAGTCAGCCCAGGGCTGCAGAGGTCAAGGAGGCCAGTGGACCCCAAGAGGGCCCCTGTCCACAAGAACCCCCCCATCAAAAGAATGAGGATTGCCTGGGTAGTTGCCCTAGCCAGGTGATGGGTAAACACATTCCTGAGGGATCCCCTTTACAGGTCGTTAGGGACCTCCCCCAGAGGGATTCTGTTGGGCACAGGCAAACCTGGGACCTTAGGGCCCCAAACCTGACCTGTCCCTCCAGTAAGCCCACAAAAGGGACCCAGCCTCCAGCTTTAGGTAGCCAGAGGCTGACCCTGAGAGCACAGTGCAACTCAGTTAGAGAAAGAAAGGCATCCATGGTGGAGGATGATTGGAGGAAGCTGAGGCCTCACTTTGAGGACACTCACTTCAGTACTCCATCTCAACACCATCCTTTTACTTTGCAAAGACACACCCAAGGTAGAGATTCCCTATGGTGGAGACCCTATGATACCTTTAGGATGAGGGATTGCTTAGTGGACCATGAGACAGGGGGTAACCATGCCAGTGCTGGTTCTTCCTTATATGGCCACTCAGGCAATAGAGGCTTACCTTGTCAAGGCCAGCCTTATCTCCTTTCGTTTGGGGGGGGTTGTGTAGGAAGGTGGATATCTGACTATGGTTACCCCCAACTTTTTGCCTAGTGTCTAGCTGGTTTTTTGACTTAGTTGGCCTGAGATCCTGCCATTCAGGGTCTCAGGCTGTCTGCTCTCTCTGTAAAATGGACTCCATGTACCCTAGGTACATAACCAATTGGTAAGGATCACCTTATTGGACCCTGTACAGTGTACCCTAGGTACCCAGGGCATAGGTGTACCCTAGGCCTCCCAGGGGCTGCAGCATGTATTATGCCACCCCTGGTCTGGCCTTCCAATCAGACACAACTGGCTGATCACTCAGCTGGGGCAAGGTCGTGTAATCACCCCTTGCTTAGATATAGTATATCTATATCTACCTTATATATAGACACATGTGTACCTATCAGTCACTCCTATGGCAGGCCTTAACAATCCTGGAGGCAGAGTGCTTGGTAACATGTGAGATGGTACTCTAGCATGAGCTGAGCCTGTCTGCAGCTTTCGGAACCATGTCCTTATAGCTGTTCTATGATATAGCCTACCATATACTCTTAAAGTGCCTTATAATCTTAAACGGTTATGGTAACTATGGTTGGGCTGTATCAAAACATGTCGTGTAAGGTGTCTAACACTTTGGAATAATACCCCCATACCATTTCTGGTGATGAGGATATTATTCCTCCCTTCTAGAGGGAGAGACATGTTAAAATCCTACTTTGCTGTGTAACCTCTGACCAAAGCCTCAGCATCACAAAATGGATGCTGCTGCCACGACACAAGTCTGACCTCCTGCAGCTGGGAGTGATCCCAGCCAGGGAGGCCTGGACAATAGGTTTCCTGCTTGGGGAGGTGCTAGCACCTCCCCAGACAGCCTTTAGTGTATTGGGGCAGGGTGGGCTGAAAGGAATGAGACATGCCTGGGGCACACAAGGTGTTCCTTGCATAGTCCAGTTCAAACCGGTGCTGGGGCACTCCAGCCCCAGCTCTGGCGCGAAACTGGACAAAGGGAAGTGGGTGTAACCACCCCCTCCCAGGTCCCACCCATAAGGCGTGACCTAGCAGGTATCCCAGCCCCCCAGATTAGTATAAGAGTGGGAGTTGGGCCTCAAGACTTTAGATTATCCTGAACCTGCAATCTTGAACAGAAACTCTGGACCTTCGACATTCGACGAAAGAAGAAGACTGAAGAATCTCCCTTGTGGCCAAGGAGTGGCTACCCTGTGCAAACAGGCACCATCAAGAGATTACCCTTTGCTTTGTGAACGTTCTACGAGGAACCGACTACAGAGCCCGACCAGAGCCTTGACTCTCAGACTTCTCCGACCCTCATCCACATCTGCAGCAGAGCTGAGATCCGTGATGGCGACGAGCGACGTGCGACCGGCTACCTGGAAAAAGTGGCTAGTAACTTACAGCGCAGCTTCTGAGGTACCCTCGAAGTTGTGCACCGGGGATTGAGAAGCCCCACCCCCAAGCACCATCTGCACCGAAGAGCAGCCCCCCACACTCAACGAGTCCTGCGTGGGGCCCTTCAGCATTTTCCTGCTTGCCGCGTCTGTCCGGTTGCTTGCCCGCTGGCTAGTGGCCTTTGTGACGACGCCTCCCGAAATCTTCTGCGCTGGTTTGGCTCCTCCAGACTGGCTCCTGCTTCCCTGCAAAGAAGAAGCACCCCAGACCTTCCTGGTCTGATCCTGAAGCAAGTCCTCCGTTCTTCGTGGGTTCCGCTTGCCAAGGCCTGGTGAGTCCTAGCCCAGCTTCGACACCGCCGACAGCAAGAGCCTTCGTGGGACAGCTCGCCTCCTGGTCCTGGTCGTCCTCGACGCTTCCTGGTCCTCCTGGCTGCAGCGACAAGCTCCACCTTCACCTGCAACTCTTCACGACATCGTCTGGTTCCTTCCTGGTTCCACGTGGTCACTGGCCAGTGATCTTGACTCTGTCCCCTCTGCTTGCAGGTCTCTTCTCTTCTTGATCCCAGCCTTGGGATCCACCGGACACTCTTCACTGACTGCCTGTCAGCATCTTTCTTCAGGCATCCATAGGAGTCGACGACGAAACCCGACGCAACTTCAACCCTATGCACCCGCAGCCTGTGGGCTAGGTAACTTGGGTACTCCGGTGCTCATCAGGATAGTGACTATCCTAGTGTCTAAGTTTCAAGTGTCGACTTCCTAGCTACTCCGGAAGTGTCCTAAATCTATCTATTTCCAAACTGTACTATTGCTAGTGACTTTTACGCATTACGCGTGAGTGTTTCCACTCTGCATACGAATCCCATGGGCCTCCCACTTCCTAACTGTTGCTAGTGCAGTGTAGCCCCAGCGATTCACTAGGCCTAGGCCTACTCTATTTCCGTGACAGTGGTCCTTATACCACTTACTTGGTATATGGTTTGCGTGGCCCCTAGGGCCTAACTGTATTACTTACCTGTGTGACTTACTGTATGCATTAATAAGACTGTGTTGTACTTACCTCTAATCTCATAAAGAGTGCTGAGGGTTTGCTTAGAATAAATACACTTTATTTTATATATATATCTGTTGTGGTGTCCTTTCATTTGGTATTCAAGGGATTATATATGGTATCACAGCTGGCTTCACATGCCATTCAGAGTTTAGCCTAAGACTGCTCTTGTCCATGCTACCACTAGGATAGCTGGTCTATAAGGTTGACTTTACAACCAATCACCATAAGGGTATTTAGACTGATATAAGGTGTACACTATAACTAGTGACATCATACATCAGGCCAACTTCTCACAAGACCCACTTCAGCTATGCAATCACTTATTAGCAGTGTTTTCAAAGAGTTTGTTTTTACAAAAAGGAAGCAGTATGCAACTTGACTTTGTGCTTCTTGGGATCACCACATGGGACCTCAATATTTACTCTAGGGATTAGAAAGTTGGGTCCGGATGGAAGTAACTATTGATGGTGTCCGAGATCCAGTAAAAAATATTTTTCATTTGTTACAAATACACAGAGACATATGTCAAACAAGGATGGTGGTCGTCTGCTTGGGCCTAAAGAGGAGGGAGGAGTCGAGGGACATTGCCATCCGTCGCTGGTAGTGATACTTCGCAAGGTGAAGACAAAGGATCATATGGAGAAAGGTTATTCAGTTCCAGACTGGTCTCATGACAGCAATTGAAAACTGTATATTTCATTAAAGTGAACACCAGTCATGTACGTATATAAAGGCAGGTTTCATTAAGAGAGAACCTATCTTATCAGGTTAACAGGGACACAAGGGCCCACCCACAGCTAGCCTCTGAGTTTATGCCATTCCACCATATTGTTTTTTTTTATAGACAAGCTATCGGGCTTCTTTTCTATAGAGTGCCTTGTCTACCCCAATCACTCTTGTTCCATTTTTTTTAAATACTGTCCATTTGAAATTCAAGGGCCCATGTCCAATTTCTTGCATATTGTTAACCAGGCGTGTTGTGAGCTTGTCTTTCCAGGAATGTATTAATTTGTCCTGGATTCTGATTTACACCTTCCGAGTGGTAAGGCTAATGTGGTGTAGACCACAAGCACAGGTCAGCCTATAAACAATGTAGCTCAAATTACAATTACTGAATTTGTTCTGAAACCAAGGGGCATATCAACAAGCGGCAGCTATAATTATCGCTGGCCGCCCTTAGCGTGAGGAATTTTATCGCCGGCTATCGCAGATAATTATCGCCATGCTAGCGCTGTATTAACAATGCATAGCACATTGGCGATAATTATTCCAGTGATAGCGATGTTTTCCATGGAACATCGCTGGTTTTCCAGCGATGTTCCATGGAAAACGGCGATATCCTTGGTGATAGGGCCTGTGGTCTTTGCCACGCAATCCACCCCCCATGTTAGGTATGCCTTAGTCAGGAATTTAACCGACGTTACATTCCTGCGTTAAGGCATACTTAACGTGATTTTAAATATCGCTAACCCTCGTTGTTAATATGAGGAAGCTGGGATAGCGATATTTACCCAAGGGAGTCTGGTCAGGCACTCCTCCTTTGCATCTCATTAGCGATGCGGTGGGAGGCGTGCTGACAAGGGGCACTAATGCAAGGATACACCCGCTTGGGTGTCCTTGTTGATAATGCGATAATATTATCGCCGCTTTTCGCCCGAAAACGGGCTCTAAAGCAGAGGTAATATTATCGCCGCACCTTGTTTATATGCCCCTGAATACGGCCATCATTAAGAACTACGGACCATATTATCAAGAAGGGCGATAACATTATCGCCGCTTTAGCGGCAGGAAACTGCTGCTAAAGCGGCGATAATGGGCTTGATAATATGCCCTTGTGAATTTCAATAGAAGCCTAGGTTCTGGTGTGAACCTGGGCTTCTATGGGATTTCACAAGGGCATATTATCAAGCCCCTGATCGCCGCTTTAGCGGCAGTTTCCTGCCGTTAAAGCGGCGATAATGTTATCACCCTTCTTGATAATATGGCCCAACGCTTTTTGAGGCTTTGGTTAATTTACATACTGTACAGCCACCTGATCTTTAGCTGTGATGTCCAAATCAAGGAACACTGCTGAATCTTTGCTTATGGACCATGTAAAATGAAAGCAAGGATCCACGCCATCGATCTAAAGCAGAAACTGTATTAATGCCTCCTCAGTGCCAGACCAAATGCAGAGAATGTTGTCAATATAGAGGCTCTACAAGCACAAATTTGTGTGAAAATTATTGGAGTCTTGAAAGATGCAGGTCTCCTCAAACATCCCTATTTAGATGCAGGCCAAACTCGGAGCGAAGGTTGCCCCCATCGAAATCCCTGATATCTGTAGGAACAACTGGTCTTTATAACTGAAAAATGTCCTTGTGAGTGCCAATTCAATGGATTTCAATAGAAACGATTGCGGGTTGTCATCAAACCACTCTTGTGCCACAGCGCTCGTGAGGCTGCCACCAATGTAGCATCTTGGTGGATACTGGTGTACAGAGACTCGATGTCAAGAGTAATAAGAAACAGGGTGGAGGGACCACCATATTCAATGTTGTGCAGTACATTGAGCACATCCAGTGTGTCTCATACATAGGAGGGTTGCTTGATCACTACTTACCTTAAAAAGAAATCTGCAAACTGGAAAAATGGTTCTAATGGTGATTGGATGGCCAAAACTATCGGGCACCCAGGAGGCAGGCATTGGGGTTTATGTATTTTCGTCAGGATGTAAAATGCTGGTATTTTAGGTGATGAATTCACCAGAAAATAGACTTCTCTCACAGTAATCCACTTGTTATCTTTATTGTCTTACACCATAGCTTGGATTATTCTCTGTAGTTCCACTGTGGGGTCCCTCATGTGTGGCATTTAGTTGGTACGTACCTCCAAAAGTCTTTGGACTATTGCCTCATAGTCACAGGTATTAAGGACCCCTATTGCCCCAACCTTGTCCGCCAGCTTAATTATTATATTTTCATTTTTTTGCAGCGATCTTATGTCTGCCCATGTGGTGTTGTGTAGTTCCTACTAATCTGTAGGATCAGTGCATTGTTTGGACAACATAAACTAAGGGCTTGGTGCCTAGACTGATTCTGGACACCTCCTCAGGATATGCTGGCCTATAGACCAGCTAGCTCACGATGGGGGCGTGGCCGGCGAGCCAGCATGGCGGACGCAACCAACTAGTGCTCTGCGTTCCATCCCCCCGTTATCCTGCTTATGATCCTATCCCTGGCCCATCCGCTTCTGGGGTCGCGGGCAACACGCCGGGGCAGATCCGCGGCACTCGCCGATCCCCTCAGATCTCATCGCCTGGGAGCTGCAACCGTGAAATAGACGCGGGGCCCTCCGCGACGTGTCCAACGTAGTGACCGAGCTGGAACAGCTGCAGCTGCTGCGCGTCTCGCTGAACGGGGAGCAGACCCTACACTTCCTGCCTGCTGACGACCTCGGCAGTGCCCCGCGGAGCGAACCTTAAATTCCACGGTGCACTCACGGTCCATCACCCGGTCGCGTCAACCCACACCTCACCCCTCCACTTCGGTGCAGCGTTAGTGTGGAGCCGGCAACGTGGGGGAGCCCATACATGAGCTGCAGCAACCGAACGCCTGGCCTGGTACCTGCATCAGTGTAGACAGCGGAGAAGGGGGATCCACTCAAGCTATTGGCAGGAGATACGGTGGTAAGTTCCTGTGTGACAGGGGCGAATGTGGGCAAAATGGCGGGACCTTCGTTTGCGCTGGCGTGAAGCCCATGACCACAGTGGCTCTGCACCGGCGCCGCGGCAGCGTGTGCCACAGTACCTGCCAGCTACCATACGCCCGATTTATTTATTATAAGGGTGGAGACAGTGGGAAGGAAGGCTCCAGCACCAGAGTGTCGGGGGTGCGGCGGTGTGTCCCTGGGAACGTGGTGAACAACGTGGCAAGATGGCGCGGAGTTAGCGCTGCCGGACTGACCCCGCCTGTCAATAATGGCGGGAGGCGACACCGGAAGGCGCCCGCGAGCTGAGACGGCGCTGAGGGGGCCTGTCACAGCTCTGAAAAGCCGACAGACTGAGGTGCACTGTCCCTACCACAACTGGCAGCAATGCTCCCAAAGCAAGTGAGCCAATTGATGTCCTTCCTCCCCCCCTGCCAGCACAGCCTGACCTTCCATGGGCCGTGCCCCTGGTGCTGGGGTTCTTTGGAGAGGCCTCTCCCCGGCGCGGCCTTCACGCAGGATGCCCCCCTCGCCCGCCAGTTTCTATAGATGATATCTCTGCTGAGCTTCCAACACACGAGTAGACGCCATACCAAACGGCAGGTTGACACTAGTATACATACGGGCCTTACTCGTCTACCTCTATACTGTGATTCTGCCTTCCACTGCAGACAAGGGCCCCCATAGGGCACCACACAGCTGCCACTCAACCCTTGAGGTGGCGTCGTGCCGTGGCCCTGAGGAACGGGACATGGGGGCATTGCTGAGGTGCCGCAGCCACTGTCAGTCCCACGTGTAGTGGCAGCACATCAGTGAACACAGATACACGTCTGCCAATCCTCCCAAAGTCAATGCAATCCACTCAGAAATTAGCAATGGGGCGACTCCGGACAAACGCACAGCAACAGGCTGCAAAGACCAGCCTACCGCACCCGTCGCCACCAGGAGAGGAGGCGAGCTCTAACATATCAGGCGCCACACTCACGCTAAACTGAACTCGGTGCTAGCAGCGGTTGAGAAAATCAGGTAGGTCTTAGACCTGCCCAGGACGTCTCTGGAGGCATGCATTGACAAAGTCACCACGGACTTCACTCTATTGCATGCTGATCACCATGAGCTGGCGGAGAGAGTCCAGAAGCACAAGCATTCTCTCACGGAACTCAAGCCTGCTACCCACAGCCACGCTGCAGGACATACTGGATCATGTATACGCAATGGAAGACCTCATTGAAGACTCTGAAGGGCGCTCCTGCCGCAACAACGTCCGTGTAGTAGGCCTACCGGAAGGTGATGAGGGCCGGACCCCGGAGCTTTATGTAGAAAAGTGGTTGAGAGACCTCCTGCCTGCAGGGTCACTATCCCCACAATTTGTAGTGGAGCGTGCGCAGCACATACTGGCACACAGACCAGCCCCTGGAGCCCGGCCGAGACCGCTCCTTTTTAAGCTCCTGAATTACAGGGACCGAGACACAGTTCTGCGTGAAACCTGCAAGATCCCTAATCTGCAAGTGGGCGGCAGTCATGTAATGTTGTTCCTGGATTATACGGCACTGGTACAGCGGCGGAGGAGCAATTACATGGAAGTGAAGCGTCAACCACGTGCCTTGGAACTCCCGTACTCCCTATTGTTTCCAGCTAAACTTCGAGTAGTGGCAGATGGCACAACCCTCTTTTTTGAAACGCCAGAAGACTCCTGGGACTGGCTGGAGAACTCGGGATTGTGGTCGGGGACACGCCCCACCGCCACAGACACTTCCAGACCCAACCGCAGAGTACCCCGCCGTCTTGGGCGTAGGAGGAAGATGGGGATCACTAACACAGCGGTAGCTGCACCGGATCCAGAACAAAGCCGAATGGAATGCCGCGAAGCCCTAGAGGTGGCAGCAGCACTGGGAGTGCATGCATGCCGCTAGAGCCATGAAGTGGGCTCTTCGGACTCTGCCACACCCAGCGGATCTTCCAGCCCCAGGCCTGATGATCTTGATGAGAGGCGGCCACCAGACGTCACGCCGCAAACTGCAGATGACCTCATATGATCACAGTGGTAGCAGTGAGACCGATATGAGCAGCAGGGCATGCAAGTAGAGACTCTCCTATTGCCAAGAACTGAAATGTTGTAATATTATATTTTCTTTACACCTTGAGTCATTTGCTAATGAGTAGATTTGAAACATACTTGTCCATAACAGAGAACTGCACGCCTCAGGGCACATGAATAGCGTAGCCATGGAACAGCGCACGGGCTGGGACCTAGGAGACAGAGCCGCGTCCCGGGGGATGGGCAAAGCCACTCTGGCACGCATTCCACTCCCACATCAGTCTGTACACTGACACGGTTATGGCCACTGTTGGGCCAGGTATGGTTTGGACAAGCCCTGCTTGGGCACTCGCCCTCAATGTTACCCAGGTTCGATTAGTTGTTTTCTGTTCTGCTTGTTCACAACTAACCCGTAGCCCCCCTACGCGATCTGAACTCTTAGCTCAGTGGCGCATTTCTCCCTACCTCCCTCACCACCCTAAGATACCATGACACAGGTACAAATAACCACATGGAACATACATGGCATGCACACCCCTAAACGCCGCTACTCTATTTATTCATACCTGCAGCGACACAGGGTAGGCGTAGCAATGCTCCAGGAAACACACATGTCCCAATCCGAGCTGGAGCGTTTGCGCAAAAGATGGAGGGGACAAGTATTTGACACCACTTACTCCGCACATGCACGTGGCACGCTCATATGTATCCATGTGGGTATTCCATTTATCAGTGAAGATAACATTAGTGACGCAGAGGGGCGCTACACTTTTGTAAAGGGACGCTTGAAAGGTCAAGAGATACTCCTGGGATCCCTTTATGCCCCCAACTCGGATCAGGCCTCCTACCTTGACCGCATATCTGCAGTAACAGCCCGCTGGAGTGGGATTCCCTGGCTGCTTGGGGGAGATTGTAACTCAGTCTTGAATGTGGAATTAGACAGGTCGTTCCCACCTCTGAACAGAACTCTATCAGCGTCCAATGCCCAGACACTCTCCGGCTGGCACAAGCACTGGGCTCTACATGATGTGTGGCGGCTCATGAACCCCACCGCCCGCATATACTCTACTCACCCTACTCAGCGGTATATGACCTCCACATATGTATCTAGGGTGAACTCACTCCGACCATAACCCCTTGCTACTGCAATTACGTTGGGAACCACATCGCCCTCCGATCCCCACGCGGTGCCTGCAACCGCAGGCACTGGGAGACTCTGCTTTCAGGTCTTTCCTAGGGACAGCGACTCTGCAATATTTCGAGGCAAATGAAGACACAGCCAGTGACGTGCTTATCGAGTGGGAGGCATTCATGGTGACAATTAGAGGTCACTGTATAGGGGCAACCTGGAACATACATAAACTACTGTCTTCCTCTTTCAAGCGGATCGAAACCCAACTGCTACGATACAAAAACACAGGGGAGGGGACGGGCGTGACTCGAGGCATCTGGCAGCGCTGAGCTCTGAGCATGCAGACTACATGGAATGGCTCCGCTGTCACAACTACACCGCGCACACAGCCCGCACCCACTCGGCAGCGGACAGGGTAGGACCGTTATTAGCTTGGTTGATCCGACAG
Organism: Triturus cristatus; assembly: GCF_964204655.1. Classification (NCBI taxonomy): domain Eukaryota; kingdom Metazoa; phylum Chordata; class Amphibia; order Caudata; family Salamandridae; genus Triturus; species Triturus cristatus. The sequence continues at coordinate 852,188,890 of NC_140586.1, read as the reverse complement.
GAGAGCGTGCACGGCCCAATTTTATCGATCCGCTCTCCCACAGGTCAGTTACTCACCACACAGCGTGACATTCACGAGGCCCTGAAACAATACTACGCCCACCTCTATCAATCGTACTGTCACAGCACTGCCGAAGAACTGGCACGTTTCCTCGACCCCCTACAGCTCCACGCAGTGTCGGAGGAGCATCATGAAGTGCTTAATGAGCAAATCACGCGTGAGGAGATTGGTGCAGCCATTCGCTCTCTAGCAACAGGGAAAACCCTGGGGCCCGATGGCTTACCATCGGAATACTACAAAGCGTACCAGGTCTCCTTGGTACAACGCCTCGTTACAGTATTTGCTGAAGCTCTAGACAAGCAACGCCTTCCTCCCTCGATGCGCGAAGCACATCTGGTTTCCCTGTCGAAGCCGGGCAGAGATCCGGAAGAGCTAGGTTCCTATCAACCCCTGGCTCTACTCAATACCGATTATAAAGTTTTTGCAAAGGTTCTGGCCGACAGACTTGCGCAGGCAGTGCCGGGACTGATGCACACAGATCAAAATGGCTTTGTGCCAGCGCGCAACACCTCCCTAAATCTGCGTTGTTTCTTCCGTGTAGCAACCTATGCAGTGGCAGAGTGGCCGAGGGCAGGGTGCCTTGTGCTAGACCTCAAAAAGGCTTTCGACTCCCTGGAGTGGCCTTTCCTGTTTGCGGTATTCGCAAAATTTGACCTAGGCCTGGAATTCATCCACATGGTGTGTCTTCTTTACACTGACCCCACCGTGTGAGTCAAGGTAGGCCTGTACATCTCGGACTCCCTCCCAGTGCGGAGAGGCATGCGTCAGGGGTGTCCCCTGTCCCCACTCCTATTCGTGCTTGCAATGGAGCCGTTATCGGAGGCACTGCGCGCCCAGCTGGCAGATGGGGTGCCCCTGGGAGACGCTACCCATCAGGTATCACTCTATGCGGGTGACCTCCTCATTTACCTCTGAGATATCACCTGTGTTCCTGCTCGGCTAGCTCGACTACTCAAGGAGTTTGCTGCACTTTCAGGGCTAAAAGTGAATATGCGTAAATTAAGCCTCTACCCCTTTAAAGGGGGACTTTGCGACCCGGGACTGGCCATGGGCGGCACGCCGGTGTGGTGGGCACCTGATATAATCCGCTATCCGGGTATTCACATTTCAAGATTTACACGACGGCAATCTTGGCAGAGCAGTCACATCCATCAGATCCCAGATGCGCTTCTGGAGCACACTGCCGTTGGCCGTGACAGGCAGGGTGGTGCTCACCAAAATGGTGGTCCTTTCCCGGCTCCTATACTATTTTACAAACTTGCCCGCGCATGTCCCTGCCTCCTTCTTCACTGACTTGGAAAGACAACTCAGAGACTTCATCTGGGGTAACACCAGACACAGACTGGCATTGAATAAGTTATATCTGCCCACAGACCAGGGCGGGCTGGCGGCCCCCTGTCTAGAGCACTACTACCTAGCTTCTCAATTGCAATGGATAGCATGCAGGCTTTCCAATCGCAACCGCGTGGACACAGCAACCACACAGCAGCCCTACTCCCTGGAACACATAATCCGGTTGTTCTACCCTGGGGCGCGCCCACGATCACCGGAGTCTCTGCACCTCGCGGTAGCTTACAAATGTTTCCATAGAAGTTTGCATCTAACACGCAGTGTTACCCCCTATTCACCGGCGGTGCCCTTAGTGGGTGCCCCCAGCGGACAATCAGTACTGACAGCGCGCACACTCAGGAACTGGCATGATAAAGGTATCCACACCCTAGGGGATTTGTATCGGATAGGGTACTCACATCCTACGAGGTTCTAGTGGAGGAGGAGGAGCTTCCACCTCGGCAATTTCTTACACACCGCACACTGGTGGCCTCCCTCACAGCGCAATGGGGAGACATCACGTCGGAACTGCACACGCACCTCACAATACAGTACCTACATATCATGGGGCGAGGCAGGCACCTGACACGCTGGTTCGCGGCCCCACTCCGCACACATGCAGCAATCAACCTAAACGCACTACTTCACAAGTGGGAGGAAGACCTAGGTAGCCAACTCACTGACAAAGAATGGGCTGGAGTGCTTCAGAGCCCCACACGTATCCCCAGAAATATGCGCTTCCGGCAGATACAGCTTTACATTATTCGCAGGGCGTACCTCACACCTGCGAAAATCAATCAGTACTTTAACCGCAGCGATGCAACGTGCCTGCGGTGTGAGGAAAATGGGGCTGACCTGCTGCACATGTTCTGGACCTGCCCCCGGATGGGAGAATACTGGAAAGCTGTGGCAGCTAAGCTACGGAAGTGCACAGACAGGGAGCTGCCATTCACCTGGCCCACATACTTACTACATAAATTCTGCAGAACCGCCCGCACAAAGGTCACGTCCAGGTTCATAGATCTGGGGATGATAGTGGCTAAACGCCTGATTAGCAGAAGATGGAAAGCGCCAGATCCCCCACATGTACAGGCCTGGTGTCACTCCATGCTCGCCTGGGCCAAAGCGGAGAGCCTTGCTATTGATTGGGAGGAAACATTAGGATTGCCTAGGGTCCCCATTGCCACATATTGGAACACAATCTACCTTACTATGCAGCATAGCCCAGATGCGCGGACACACCTGCCACGCCAGCCCACAACAACACTTAGCCTCGCTAAGGCAACAACAAAGACACATACACTACGCTGACCCTTAACTGGTGCGCACAATACGCCTGTGAAACTTAGTCGCCACACGCCTTAGGCAAGGCGTAGCAGTCAGACACTGTTCAATACACGTGCTACGAGTCACGATATACATAGAAGGGAAAGTTCATGGGGGGGGAGTCTACGGGTCATTTCGTTGGTTTACTTAAACTGTGCATCCCTCCCCTTTGTTTTTCTATCCTCCACCTTTTCTTTGAAGTGCACAGTATTTAGTTTTATTGTTAGAAGTGAATCTCTAATTGGAACTTCTTCACAGCTGAGCGCCAAAGCCCCTGCTCACATCATGGGACAATACCCGCACTTGAGTGCAACAACAGATATTAGTCGATATGCATGGCAAAGCAAGAGCCAAACCAGATGACAGAGATGTGATCGAACCGTCATCCCACCGCCCCTCCTTCCCTACCTCACCTACACCGCATGCCGTGCAAATACCAGTCCGATGTATGTCCGATTGTAACTGTACATCATTCTGCGCGTACGCTGTACATACATTATATGACATTGTCAGTTATTTGTCATGCCTTACGCTGTACCAATATCAAAATTCAAATAAAAACAGATTCACAAGTATAGACCAGCTAGCTCACAGTGCCATCAGAAGACCCGGCCGTAACCTGACCAGGGAGCGAATGGACTCTGGCATCCACTGAAACTGACAACCCTGATCCTTTAGGTTTCGTGGAAACAGTACAGAACCTTTCGCTCAGTCACTCGTGCTTACTTACTCTCAGAGAAGTATACGGAGAATACACAGTGGGGCGTTTTCAATATATTTATTGAACCAGCGTTATTCTTGTATAGAGTACATGTGCTGCAATGATCAAGAGACAAAAGCAAATGAAAGTGATTACAAGCACCAAAAGAGTGAAGAGTAGATACATTTCTACCATGATGCTGAAGCAGTGAATATATGCCGACATATGTGCAAAATGGTAACTAGCATACTCCTACTATGCGGATCCTACTCTAAGTGCACCTAAAGTGTGTGTAGTTGTAAAGCCAAGTATCCCCCCAAGGGATGATCGAACCCCATTACTTGATGGGAGAGAGTAAAGGACCCCATCCTGATCACGAGTTGCACACTACTCACGGAAAATCAGACCGCTGCATGGTGAATTCTCAGCATGGAAGGAGCTTCGGTGTCAGCAGAAGTACGTCCTCCACCAATCTATCGGGATGCTCATTATTTAAACTATGAAGCAGCCTTGCGATGTGCGCATTAGATTCGTGGTGTTATGGATACGTAGATGCGTAGTCGCCCCGTGGATGAAGATAGGACGACTTTTGTACCTAGTGCGTAGAGAGGCCTAGTACATGCAGTTCGAGGCATCATGATTATGTTGTGCAAAGCTGAATGGGTAAACAAAGTAGTTTCAGAGAAACTAATCCAACATTGTCGTGAATGAAAATGTGTGCAAAAGTTCACAGCTGAAATTGTATTTTTTAGGGTACTGTATGAAATAAGCTGCTTTGCTACATGGGCCTAACTCGTGTATATAACACCCACTCCTCACACTAAGAGTCGTTGTATGAAAGCTATCGAAAAAGCCAGCAGACCATAATGGGATTTTGTTTTTTAAAAAGTTAAGAAATATTTGTAAAATAATCTAAAACCAAGCTTCCCTTTAAAATATTAATTTAAAAAGTCATAAAGTGATTATACTATTTAAAGTCCCAAGCACTCTGAAAGCCATGGTGCCTAGAAAAAGAAAAATTGTTTTGAATCATTTTGTTTTTAAAAACCAAGCCGAATTGTTCCCACACGGAAAAAGGCCAATTATTTTATGTGTTCTGAATTGTAGACGCAGCATTGCTGTTGTGCACAACCGCAGACGACAATCCCAGAGGCACACCTCGAAGCAGGTTTATGGGGCAGAGGTGATTTTATCCAGTTCCCACAGCAGAAGTTGAGGGAGGGACGGCATCCTGTAGGCATATTATAAAGCTGATGTCCAAGTCCATAGAAGCCAAACCATCCCAGGGTGGCTCAAGAAATGCATTCATCAACAATGGAATACGCTGGTGACAACAATACCCATGGGCCGTTAAGGGGTCCATCAGTACTTCAATGTTCAATGAAGCAACCAATTGTGATCCTAGGCATAAATACAATACGCATTCATGGCTGCATAGCAGGTAGCGGAATACAGGTTGTATGCAGTGAAGCCAGACAGGCCTGAAGGACAAGAAGCAGTGCTCGTCCAGTTCTCGAAGCCATGGTGCCAAAGCAGTGTACCATGCGCTCACAGCATTGCAGCACAAGCAGTGCTGTCTCCATTCCGAGTTGAACTGGGCTTTCCATTGCAGAGCAGAAAAATTATAAAGACAGCGTTGATGGTAAGTCACACTCCCGTCCAAACCCCCGGTTAAAAGGACGAGAGGAGGAGGGAAAAATCTGTGCAGATACCTAAGAAGGTTGCTGGTCCAGTCACCCCTGATCAGTTAGACTTGAGCCAGTCTGTGGTTACTATGTTGCTTAGAATTGAAGATGTGTTAAAGGCCCTCTTGGCACTTATTATTTCACAGTTGGTAAAGATTGAAGCCGTGTTTATTCAGTCCACTGAGCTGCAATCCCGATACCTATCTAACAACTCGAAAGCAGAAAAGGTGGAGGTGACCCATAGCCCCCTCAACAAATGGCTGAAAGCACTTGGACCATGGAGGTAATTTGCAGCCAAGGCAAGGGATCAAGAACCCATCACAGAAGGGTGCACAATCGTATAGGAGTCTGGGAGTATGGATTAATGAGGTGGAAGAGGGGGGTGGTGCGTTCGCAGCTCCCCAGAGGCCCTTAGATGCCCACAAGACTGATCCCCAAAATGTCTCTCGGCTCATCCTCAGGGTTCCAACTCAACCCATTTCCCTCAAATGACAGAGGGGAGAAGTGATCTTTTGGATCTGCCCCCCAAGTTAGCCACCCTAGTGGACGTTCTGACAGGTGTCCCCCCCAGTTAAGCAGGTACTAGGGAGTCTACGATAGATCTGCTACATATAGTGATCCACTGGTGTGACAACACGTTAGTAAACAGTTATTACTTATCACCACATGTCATCATGGCCAGAAGAGTGAAATGGGTTGGATCCACCATAAAAAAAGACCGAGGGGTGGACTGCATTGTGGTTAATCTAACGCATCCGACACCGACACACACACAAAAGCCATGGTTCACAGCCTTTGTAGACAAGGGTCTAAAACAGGAATTAAAGTTGTCCCTAAAACAGGAGTTAAGGTTGTCCCGCTCCATTTTTTCTATCCTACAGGGGAAACATGTCAAAGGACTCTGAATGCAAAGTCGGATCTTTTACCAGCAAGGTTATTAAAATGCCAAAATGTAAATACAACTGTTCCCCTTGCAAACAGATTTGCCTCACTGAGAGACCTAAACAGTAATGATTGACAATCAACTCTAACTGAGAATGGGGAAACTATTGGGTGCCTTCCTTCACTAGTAGAGATCATTAATAAACCATGGGCAACACATTCCACTCAGAGTTAACTACTGTACCCACATCTCTTTGATAAAACAATTTCTCCTTTACATGTTAAAAAGCATGTACCCAATTCACAAAAGTGAACTTTGAAAATCATTAGGCAATGAGAGAGGTGATGATTATGGGGTCACCCCTAACCTAGGGGGAGGACCAAGCAGATGCCTTGAACACAAAGAGCATTTCATGCTGAGCGATTCGGTGGTGGTCCCAATCTCACATACCTTTAGTTAAACAACAATTAACTATCTTTACATGCTAAACTGCATATAGTCATCTCGCAAAAGTGAAAATGCAAATATAGCAAGCAGTACCTTTACATGTTAAAGCACATAATCATTTCGCATAACGCGTTGCAGGGCATTTGGTTGGGATTGTATTTTTGCCCATAACTGTGCTTTTATGCAGGATATATTTCTTTCTCTATAGGAAAGCATTACCACGTAAAAAAGCATTTGTGTGACATTTTTGCTTGACAGTAAAAATTGATAACTCAAAAAGTACTTACGCGATTACGGAGGGGCCGATTCACAGAACTAATCTGAGACAAAATCCTAAACCTACTACTTCTGGTATTTGTGGTAAATATTCTTTTTACCGAAACTGAATTTCATACGGAATCTTTAAAATAAAGTAAAATAGCTCAGAATAACAAGAGGCAGAATCCGTGGTATAAGAGGTTTTCTAAATGGGCTTTATTCCATCCAAAATGGCCGACTCGAGTCGCGGCCTTCAGGTTCCGTCACCACGAGGGTTCAGGAAGTGAAGTACAATACTTTATTGACAAGAAGTAACTTTTATAGGTCATACATTTACAATGAAACAAGTGCAAAAAGGCGTAACAATTCATAAGATAAATTAACATAGTGATACGTAATTGAAACTAGGCGTAATAAGGAGCAAAAAGAAACATGATTGGCTCTCATTATCTTACATAGGTGGATCTATACGATAATACTTAACATGGATGCGTGCGCAGCAGCATGACGTGTGATTGACGTGCAACTAGGGGGTGAAGGGGACTTGACATTTAGCTCTACATGTGGAGACGAGAAGTCTAGGGGGTCATGTCAACCTAATCCCAAATCATATCTAACATCCTATGTTTAGAGAACTATGTTATCCACAAGGAAGGACTCTCGGACAGAATCTATTCTATACTAACTGTATGTGCGTGTACAAGCGTCTAAGTGTCTATATGAGAAGCGAGGGGCAGAAAACTTTCCATGGCAACAGGGCTATGAATCACTTGCAGGAGGACGGAAAGGCTGAGTCCTTTGCTTGTGAGCTAAAGGAAATGTTTACCTAAATCACTAGACAGGAATGCATCGGCTGAAGAGCAAAATAGATAATTCGAAGGTGAAATACAGCTTCTTGGCAGGCAGGCGAAAACTGGCCGAGGCAGGCACCGTTAGCTGCACAGGGAGTAGGACAAAGTTCATGGATACAGATGCGAGCTCAAGCTGAAACTGTCAGAGACAGAGAGCAGGGAAAGGCTTTGAGGAAAGAATCGGGCCTACTTGCCTGAACTGTAAAAATGGAGTACCTTAGCCATATAAAGTCGGTGGCTTTTCATACTTAGGAATTGAATATCCAGCCCATTGATGGCGGATCTGACAGAGAACATGTCGACGGTAGACACACATATGTTTGCGTCTTGGAAACTGGAACTGGAGGGAACATACATGTACTTGTGACATGCACATAGAATCGTTGGGGTCCAAGATAGGGGACATAACTGATCAGGAAAATCCACATTTCCACATTCCCTCCTTGTCCCCTACTTGCCCTTCAAGAGATATCAATCTTCATCATTCCATCGATTTGCTCATGGAGCATCATTTCTTCTTCCTTCTTTTTCCGGCATTTTGAACGAGAACTTTGATATGGAATGCATGATGTGGCACACAGACCACAAATAGCTGGTCCACATTGTAGGCATAAACAACAACTGAAGAGCATAAAAAGGCCAATACCTAGGAAAGATAGAACTCTCCATCCCCAGGCTGATATCACACTCCAAAACCACCCGGACCACGTCCAAGTGCCTGGATTCTCGTGTATCTGGCTTACAATCTTATGAAGGCGTGTTATAGCTTTATATACAGATGGCGAATTTTCTGGTATGAATATGCAGCAGCTGGATCCGATGACCCTGCAAGCTCCGCCCCTATCGGCCAGGATGACGTCAAGGACAAGACGATTCTGGAGAACAACAATTCTCATCACTGATTGTTCCTCTGTCAGATTGCCTAGGGCGGCTATAGTCTCGTTTACTACAGCTTCAAGAGTCTTGGTGAGTCTGCGTATCAGCTTACTATTTGATATTGTACCTATATAGGGAAAGATACCTTTATTGAAATCTACATACTTGTCCCATGCCGTCTCAGTATAATCGACAACTGGGAGATCTCTTCGCTCTCTATTGTGTACTAAATGAACATTTCGATAATAATCAGGGGGAGCTAGGAAAACAGGTGGCAAAAGGAATGCTATGTAACAGGTACCATCCCAATCTAGAGGCAGACGCATATATGCCGTCTGACCACATATAAAGTAAGAATGGCGAGAAGCTCTAAATGAAGATTTCCCTTGATCACTATATTCTACTGTAGTAACGCATTTGCTATGGCCCATGTGTATGGAACCAACTTTTCTCACACATAATTCACCCTTAACTAGAAATACTGACATAGTGGGCAGAATTAATTCAACTTCGGATTTGACGTTCAAAATCATGAGATTAGGCGTAAAATTACCTAATTTATACACTTCATTTTCTAAATCAGTTCCTGTTCTACTGGGGTGACCCTCCTTATTAGGGTGACAGACTTTGAATAAAACTAGATTCAGATTTCCCCATATCCAATGTTGTTGATAAACTGCTGTGTCTGGGTCTATGGAATTTAGTAAACTAAACCATGCTCCACAGGAGCCATTGTGTGTGAACGGATGTGGAAAGAAAGGCAGAACTCCTTTGTTATTCTGATAGGGAGGGAGTCGGCCACACACCCAACAATTGGTGGCATTACTAGTCTGATGGGAATGATGTAACATACTAATGAAGGTGTTATTGCGCAGCGCAAGTCTATAAGATAATTCATGTGGCGGTAGGTCACTAAAAGAATGTTCAGCAGTAATATTATAAACATGTCTAGAAATAGGATGATATATGTGCAAAATCACACTCGTAATGATTATTAAAACACTCAATAAAAACAGAATTAATAATGTCCTCACACAGTAGCTACGCAGTGATTTACAATACGCCTGTCGTTTCAACATTTCTCTGGTATTTTCTCTACTCAGGTCCAAGGGATACATGTCAGAGACAATTCAACCGCTTCACCTTGGAGAGGACTTAAACAATCAAATTGCTCGACTGTTTGGGCCTAAGTTTTAATTTATAGTTCTGAGAGTCATTCCTTTCAACAAAGGGAAGTTTTGAATCAGTCTGTGAGGGAGTGCAGGGCACAGTGTCTATATCCGAGGATAGTCCATGAAATTTCTTAACATGGCTGGAATGTATCCATCCTTTGCGGCCCTCCACTTTCACGGCTGTTCTTGTGGTCAGCAGGACTAGCTTCGGTGTTTTCCACCTGGGCTCCAATTGGGTTTTCCGATCGAAATTCCTCACAAACACCAGATCCCCCGGAGCAACGTCATGGGGTTTCACCTCAGTGTTGTCAGGAAAAGCTGCAGCTACCTGTGAACGACAAGATTGTAGTGCAGACATCAAGGAAGCCAGGTAATCTGTCAGCATATTACAATTAACATCAGTTATTTTACGTGGTACAGGCGTCCCCCACATATTTGGTGGCCTTCCGAAGATCACCTCATACGGGGATAGCCCTGTTCGAGAGTGTGCTACCATTCTTATGTAAAATAGTGCAACTGGTAAGGCTACTATCCAGTCAACACCTTTCTCCTTACATATTTTAGACAATCTGATTTTCAAAATTTGATTATGTCGTTCCACGAGACCTGCTGCCTCGGGGTGTCGGACACAGTGGAACTTCCACTGATATCCCAACAAAAGTGAGACATGTTTCATTAATTCGGATGAGAAAGGCTGGCCGTTATCTGAATATACAACACGTGGTAGCCCGTACCGTGGGAAGAATTCTCGAACTAACTGTTTGGCAGTAGTCGGGGCCGTGTAATCTGATACTGGGTACGCCTCAGTCCATCGGGAGAGAGCGCAGACAACTACAAGAACATATTTGAATCCTCGACATCGTTCCATCTGGATATAATCCATTTGGAGCACTTCAAAAGGATGATCAGGAGTCTGGAATCCACCCTGTTCTACGGGAACACTTTTTCCCGGGTTGAACTGACAACATATCATACAGGTACGGACCTTTTGTTTAGCTGCTGCTCGTAAATGTTTATTGAACCAAATGTGTTGAATGCTATCTAGCATAGCTTTTTCTCCTAAATGCGCCGGGCTGTGAATTGTAGCTATAATGGCTTGGACCATAGAGTCAGGAAGAAACCATACAGATTTCTCCTTCGTCATCCATCCCTGATCTGTCTGGATCCCTCCTAGTTCAGTCCATTTCTTTAATTCTTCTGCAGTAGCATGTGTCTGTATGTCAATTACGTCAAGTGCGGGATCCTTAATTGTCATACACTGTGTTGGTGTCTGAACTATTGGCTTTGTCATGTCTAATGTGCGATTCTGAGCAGTCTGTTTAGCTGTTCTGTCAGCTAAATCATTGCCTTGAGAAATGATATCAGTAACCTTCGTGTGTGCTTTACATTTCATAATCGATATAGCAGTGGGTAGATGTATTGCGTCTAACAAGGCATGAATGAGGGGTCCGTGCTGAATGTGGGCACCATGGGAGGTTAAATAACCTCTCTCTCGCCACAGTACGCCGAAGTCGTGTACAACTCCGAATTCATAACGTGAGTCAGTGTATACATTAACTTTCTTATTTGTGGCTTGAATACAGGCTTGTGTTAGAGCAATAAGTTCTGCTGCTTGGGCTGACAAAGTATCTATACAATTTGTCTCAATAACTTCAGTGTCTGTTGTGACTGCATACGCGGCCACTAAATCTCCTGTACTTGTTCTCATGCACGATCCGTCTACATACAACGTCAGGTCTGGATCTAACAATGGAACGTCTGTCAAGTCTTGTCTAGGTTTCGTCTTTATTTCAATGATTTCAACACAATCATGAGCTAGTGGGTCTGTTCCAATTACAGGTAATAGTGTAGCAGGATTCAATGTATTACACCGTCGGATCTCTATGTGTGGTTGAAACAATGTCAGTTCATAACCGGTAAGTCTTGCTATGGTCAAGTGTTGTGTTTGTGTTCGGTTCACAAGAACCTCTACTGCATGTGGTACTTGTACTGTCAATGGATGTCCTAATACTATGGCATCGCTTTGTCTGATTGCTAAAGCTGTCGCCGCCACTGATTTCAGGCATGCAGGCAAAGCCTGAGCTACGGGATCTAATGTACTGGAAAAATAAGCACATGGCTTGCGTGATCCTGCTTGATCCTGAGTGAGTACTGACAAGGCAGTACCTTCACGTTCTGTAACAAAGAGTGTAAAATGTTTGCTATAACATGGTGTTGCTAAAACAGGTGCTTGACATAAAGCTTCCTTTAGGCTTTCAAAAGCTTGTGTATGTTCCTGAGTCCAAGGGAGAACAGTCGATGTGGCTGCCTCCTGTGTGGTTAGCTGAATGAGTGGTTTTGCTAGAAATGCGTACTGAGGGATCCACTGCCTACAATATGAAGTGAGGCCTATAAAAGCCCGCACTTCCTTTTGTGTCTGGGGTATTGACATGTTAGCAATTAACTGGATGCGATCTGATGTAAGCTGCCTTCCCTCCTTGGACAGCGAGTGACCAAGATAAATAACTCGCTGGACACAGAATTGCAGCTTAGAAGGAGACACCTTGTGCCCCTTGTCGGCTAGAAAATGTAAAACTGTCAGAGAAGCCTTTTCACATTCAGGTTCGCTTCTCGCGGTGATCAGCAGATCATCGACATATTGAAGCAGTGCAGTATTGACTGGCATGTGGATACTGTCAAGTTCTCGTTTCAGTGCTTGGCTGTAGATGCTGGGGCTTTCTGTGAATCCTTGGGGAGCGCGTGAGAATTTAAAGCTGCGCCCATTTAAACTGAATCCGAACAAATATTGGCTTTCCGGATCTATTGGGACGCTGAAAAAGGCATTCTTGAGATCAATTACAGTAAAGAATGTTGCTTCGGAATCAATTGCTGTCAATAATGATGATATATCAGGGACCACAGGAAATTGTGGTACAATGCACTTGTTTAGTTCACGCAAATCAATAACCAATCGGTATACTGGTGGGGCAGTAGGATCAGTTCGTTTAAGAATCGGAATTATCGGTGAATTACATACATTGGAGTCTGTTTCTACAACTACTCCCTGGGCAATTAGCTCATCAATGATTTTCAGCAAAGCCACTACAGCATCATGTGGTAACTTGTATTGTCGCATTCGTGGTAGTACCACTCCTGCTTTCAATGTGACTCGGTATGGTGTAATGTTCATGCAGCCAACATCCGTAGGGCCTTGTGCCCATAGATGTACTGGTAAAGTCTGTAGTCGGGGATCCATGTCCCTAGACACATAGTGACCTTTAAAATCACGTAGAAACAACCTTACTCCTTCCGGAGAACAACATATTATGGCTCCTAGTGCTTTCAGAGTTTTAATTCCTAACAGATTTTCTGGGCATGATTTAGTAAGCAATAAATCTGTAGTTCGTGTCAAAGGTCCTATCGTAAGTGGGAGAGGCTGTGATACTTCATTAACAATAGGTTTTCCTGAAAAACCAAGGGAAACATTTTGAGAGCCTGAGAGGGGTGCCCCTGGAACTTCACTACGTTTTATAGTTGTTCGACTTGCCCCTGTATCGAGTAAGAATTTTCTATCTTGACCTAACAATTCACTATGTACATACGGTCCTTCTTGATCTACAGGAATCTCGATGAGCGGTAAGTCAACTTCCCTCTCTAGGCTTGTTCATGCGTAACGCTGATACTCAGGATATTCATATTGTGCAGTCTGATACATTTGTCGTGTTGTGGTTTGTGTGGCAGTAGCAGGCAACGGTGGTGCAGCTGGCACAAACTGTATGGGCTGCTGTGAGGCTGGCATGGACTGTTGCTGAACTGGCATGGACTGTTGCTGAACTGGCATGGACTGTCCATGCTGCATAGCTCCTTGTTCATTCTGATCTTGTCTAACTAATCGTGGTCTCTCTTTTGCAATACCTGTAGCTATATTACGTTTCAGGACTGGACAATCGTGTACATAATGGCCTAGTTGCTTACAGTAATTGCAGGTTCCTTTTACAGGAGCTGCAGAATCACCAGAATGTGTCACACCCTTTTTGTGACCCTCTGCTGGTACTGTCTGAGAAACTAGCATTTTCATTTTTGTATCCTTCATGCGTCTATGCTCGTGTTCTTGTTCATCCCTAATTCTATTGTGATGATACTGTAACATTTGTAGCATTTGTGACGGAGTGTTACTTTGCCAGGTACTCTCGAATTTCAATATTCTATTCTTCACTGGAGGCAATGCATTTTCCACTAATTTTGTCACAAATAAATGTGGATATGAGTCACTACTTGCTTTTATACCACTGTTTATACCAAAACATTTTTCAAATCGAGCATAATAATCGCTTGTGTCTTCATCTTGCTTTTGTTTGCAGGCTGTGATTGCACCCCAATCTTCCTTTTTTGTAGTTAATAGACGTGGCAGTACCTGTACTAGTAAACCTGGTAACAGTTTAACTTTATCCCCGAGCCCTGAACCTGCAGTTCGGGCCCTTTCTTCCTCTGCTAATGCTGTCCAGTCTATCTTTTGGTCTCCCACTTCCCACTCTTTTTCTTTCAGTTTTTCATAGATGCCAGCAGGCAAAAGCACCTTTAATATCGTCATAATATCAGGAAAGGTGTACTCTCCCATTAGTAACATGTCTTTAATTTCTCGGTGGAAACCCGCTGGGTCTTTGTCATGACTAGGTACTACTTTCTTCATTTCTAATAATTCCATTTTTGATATGGGTGTGTAAACAAATACACGGTGAAACTCATTGTCTTCGCCTTTTATTGGGTGCACTTCTCGTAAAGGATTTTGTCTATCCATATAGTACGGCGTTCTTTCTCTGTGGGGCAGCGAGAGAGAATCCGGATTTACAAAAAGGACATACTGTTTACGTGACACTAATATCTCTTTAATTAGCTTGTTACTAGAACCTCTCCATCTGTTCGTGAGTAGTTCCGTTAATATATCAGGTAAAGGACCAGGGTCAGCATGTTGGCTCTTATATAATATAAGGAGTTGCTGAATCATATAGATTCCAGCTAAACGTTGTTCGTCTGCACTGAGATTAAAAAACGTGTGTGCTACGGTCTCATCACCGTATTTTTCAGGACTGTCAATCCAGTGAACAGCTGATCTGGCTAATTCTTGCTCATCCATGGAATCGAGGAGGTGGTAACCCCTTCGTTCTCGTAGTATTTTATCTGCGGCTTGAAACAAATGTTCAGGAGACTTCAGATTTATTACAGGCGTCGGATACGTTCTGCTATTATTTGGGCATACAGAGTGTATGGGATCAGAAAAACATCTAGCATTATCACAGGATCTTCCTCTGCCTACATAGGCTATGGTCTCTGACTGTCTTGCGGAATTCCCTGATTCGGACACTTCATCTTGCTCGAACTCGTCTGTTCCCAATCTTTCTTCATGAATACGCTCTATTTCTCTACGGATTTTTCGGCACATGGCTATTATACAATTTTGCTTATCGTGTCTCCCTTCTGATATATTCTGGCTCCATCTTGTAAGAATAAGCATTGCATTCGGGTCTACCCCCGGACGGTCTTGATTTCTGATCACACTGTTTATGAGGAAACGTAACAGTTCCCCCTGTATCTCTACTTTCTGGAATTCCATAGCTCTGTTAATACATCCTGGATCTCGTCCTGTTTGAACAAAATGGTATATGTTATCTAGATGCGTAGTCATTCCTGGTAACCTTGCTAAATACTCTGCGGCTCGCCTGATGCGTAATGATGCCAGGACCATTTCGTCCTCTTTACCAACCACCGGGTCATATCTACAATTTACAAGGAGTTCCTTAAGCGTACGTTCACTTACGAATTTAGGTGTACGTGAATGCGCTGATTCTTGAAAGACAAGTTTATTTATTCTGGGTGGTGTAAAGGTATTGCTAGCACCTCCCGTGGCCCCATCTGGGGCGTCGGGTGTGAATGGGTTCGTTGAACGTGACACAGCAACTATGGGTGTCGATACCACTGTAGAATCGACTGCGGGGACAGATGTGCTTGCCGAAGCTTGTATCGGGACTTGCTGTTGCACGGGGTCGGATACCTGATCCTGACGTTGAACCCCTCCGCCAGACGGTCTATGTAGTGTGGCGTTAGTATACTCGGGAGCTGTGTCGTCTAGATATGAGGAAAGAAAAACATCTTCTGCGGTTCTGGGATGCCCTTTTTGATGTACCTTAATTGGAAATAACGGGGGTGGCAAGTCTTTTGGCATCCCTGGAACAGCCTTTGGTAGTCCTTCGGCTAGAAGGGGATACATACCATTCATAAGAGCATTTCTTTGTCTATTTACTTGTTCTGACTTCACTCGGATACCTTCCTCAATTAATAGATTTTCTTGAACTTTATTTGAACTTTCTTTACTCCTCTCTTCTTGTCTACGTGCTTTTTCTGTACGTCTATGAGATTCTTTACGCCATAACTCAACAGCGTCTTTCTGTGACTGTCTGACCTTTCTTTTCCATAACTCTTCCTCCACTTTCATGATGCACTCTGCATCCCAGGTTCCCGCTGCGGGCCACCTTTGACTTTCCGGCAATCCCTTGGTATAATCTACCCATAGATCAAGAAACAATATGGCATCTAAGCCATGCTTGTGGTACATAAAATGCCCTGGAGTGTCCCTAGGAGGAATAGGAACTGCTTCTTCAAGCACCCCTTTTCTGGTAGTAATCTGTCTTAACTTCGAGAAGAGCGGCATATTGACAACTGATCTGATACTTACTCTTGAATTCACTTAATACGAAAAACACAATAATGAACAGCGAACAAAGAACAATCATTCATACCACAATATGCAAGACATTTGAACACTTTAAACATTGAACATTAAACATTTTAACAATAACCGACAATGATGACAGTCTGCCTAACTAATCACCACGCTGAATTCTTGACAATAACTGAATACTTCGGAATACTTGATATACTGCTAAACAGTACATATACACTGCTAAACAGTGCAGACCGGATTTGTGTACCCAAATCCGTCTTGACCGGCACAACCTATGTGCGCGTCAACACGCCTCCTCGGCGATGGTACTCACCGAGTAGCTCCTTGAAACGGAAGGCCTCAGAGAATGGACAGGACTCGATGACTGCGGACAGCGGACCCTCTGGACATCGGGATTTCGGAAAACCTGGTGGGCTTCTGTATACCTCGGATCTTGCTCTCTCAGCTAGGCTCTGGTCGGGATACTTCGCACTTCTCACCGCCTCGTCTGGGTTGATCGCAGCCTCAGTCGCCCCCGCTTGACCGGAGGGAGCTTACAGGAAATCCTGCTGGTACGCGTTTATGGTCCGTCCAGCTGTGGCAGGAGACCGGGCCTGCAACGCACCGCCGGCGCGTGAGATGAGAAAGTGTCCCTGTTCGGGCGCCATTATGTGGTAAATATTCTTTTTACCGAAACTGAATTTCATACGGAATCTTTAAAATAAAGTAAAATAGCTCAGAATAACAAGAGGCAGAATCCGTGGTATAAGAGGTTTTCTAAATGGGCTTTATTCCATCCAAAATGGCCGACTCGAGTCGCGGCCTTCAGGTTCCGTCACCACGAGGGTTCAGGAAGTGAAGTACAATACTTTATTGACAAGAAGTAACTTTTATAGGTCATACATTTACAATGAAACAAGTGCAAAAAGGCGTAACAATTGATAAGATAAATTAACATAGTGATACGTAATTGAAACTAGGCGTAATAAGGAGCAAAAAGAAACATGATTGGCTCTCATTATCTTACATAGGTGGATCTATACGATAATACTTAACATGGATGCGTGCGCAGCAGCATGACGTGTGATTGACGTGCAACTAGGGGGTGAAGGGGACTTGACATTTAGCTCTACATGTGGAGACGAGAAGTCTAGGGGGTCATGTCAACCTAATCCCAAATCATATCTAACATCCTATGTTTAGAGAACTATGTTATCCACAAGGAAGGACTCTCGGACAGAATCTATTCTATACTAACTGTATGTGCGTGTACAAGCGTCTAAGTGTCTATATGAGAAGCGAGGGGCAGAAAACTTTCCATGGCAACAGGGCTATGAATCACTTGCAGGAGGACGGAAAGGCTGAGTCCTTTGCTTGTGAGCTAAAGGAAATGTTTACCTAAATCACTAGACAGGAATGCATCGGCTGAAGAGCAAAATAGATAATTCGAAGGTGAAATACAGCTTCTTGGCAGGCAGGCGAAAACTGGCCGAGGCAGGCACCGTTAGCTGCACAGGGAGTAGGACAAAGTTCATGGATACAGATGCGAGCTCAAGCTGAAACTGTCAGAGACAGAGAGCAGGGAAAGGCTTTGAGGAAAGAATCGGGCCTACTTGCCTGAACTGTAAAAATGGAGTACCTTAGCCATATAAAGTCGGTGGCTTTTCATACTTAGGAATTGAATATCCAGCCCATTGATGGCGGATCTGACAGAGAACATGTCGACGGTAGACACACATATGTTTGCGTCTTGGAAACTGGAACTGGAGGGAACATACATGTACTTGTGACATGCACATAGAATCGTTGGGGTCCAAGATAGGGGACATAACTGATCAGGAAAATCCACATTTCCACATATTCACAGAAGGCACTTACGATCTTTGGTATTCACAGAAATCACTTACGACTCCTATCTTTACGTCTGCAGTCAGGCCGGAATCTCCGCACCCAGACCGTACTCTCCGGCTAGGGCCGTACTCTCCGGCTCCTAGGAGAATGTCCTAGGAGAATGGGACCACCACCGAATCATTCAGCATGACGTGCTCTTTGTGTTCAAGGCATCTGCTTTACCTCCCCCTAGGTTAGGGATGACCCCAAAATCATCACCTCCCTCACTGCTTGCTGTAATTTTATTTTCACTTTTGTGAGATGACTATTTACTCAAAGGTGTGTGAGGTTTCTGTTCTATTAATTGGCACGAGGCAATGTTTTTTATCAACTCTACAGAATTCTTAATCTACCAATGAGCAGGTGGCTCACTGTTCTCATGATCTACAGAAGTTATCTTACCTATTTTTTAAAATGGGCTAGGGATGACCCTGCCTGTTATCGCCCGCCGATTTCTCTGCCTGATTTCTCTATTTGACTCGCCGATTTCTCTGCCTGAATACTCTACTTGACTCGGCAGCTAAAATCATGGGGAAGGTGATTTTGGATAGCTTAATAATATGGTTAGATGCAAATAACATAGTTTCAGACCTACAATACAGTTTTGGAAAAAGGATGAGGATGGGGACAGTGGACCAATGCAAAAGTTTACTTATGATGATTGGCAAATATACATACGCCAAAGGCGGACGTATGTACATGGCATTCATGGACTTAACATCAGACATTGGCATGGATGCCGATCTAGTGGATATTTTGCACTGGTCCCAATCAAATCTGTCTGCCTCGGCCAGATACAATGAAAATGGCTTGCTTACAGAATCCTGGGTTGTTAAGCGGGGGTGAGTCACGGATAAATTTGAGCCCCGGTTTTATTTACCCTATATATTAACAATTTAGGGGCTGCCCTGTCATCTGCGAGCAAAGACAAGCCTACAGCAGGTTCTAAACTCATCCCAGCTCTCCTATATGCAAACGATGCAGTTCTACTTGCTAGGACACCTGTGTCGCTGCAAAGTCTTTTAAATACATTTATTGATTTTATGGTTTCTCTTGACCTTTCCACAAACTTTTCCAAGTCTCACTTAATGTCGTCCGGTAACACAAAGCGTGGCAATCGTACGTTCATATGCAAAGAGGGAAAACTGACAAATGTTGCAACATTTCCCTATTTGGGTGTTTTGTTTGATGAACAAGGGTCATGGGTAGCACTGCGAATACTAAAAAAAAACTTCCTGTCTAGAGCAGCAGGAGCGACCATGGCCATTGATTATGATGTAGTGTCTGGCCATACCCTTTTCCCTGCCCAAACTGCTTTTCATGACTTCCTCTACCATTTATCACACATTCCTAATGTTCCTTTTTGTAAAAATTGCATTCCAGCCCATTGTTTCCACTTTATCCGGCCTGAGCCGGAGATTACGGCTCGAGCCGGAGAGTACTGCCCTAGCCGGAGAGTACGGTCTGGGTGCGGAGATTCCGGCCTGACTGCAGACGTAAAGATAGGAGTCGTAAGTGATTTCTGTGAATACCAAAGATCGTAAGTGCCTTCTGTGAATACCAGAAGTAGTAGGTTTAGGATTTTGTCTCAGATTAGTTCTGTGAATCGGCCCCTCCGTAATCGCGTAAGTACTTTTTGAGTTATCAATTTTTACTGTCAAGCAAAAATGTCACACAAATGCTTTTTTACGTGGTAATGCTTTCCTATAGAGAAAGAAATATATCCTGCATAAAAGTATTTACCATCATATTTCGGGGGGCCTCTTTAGAACTTAATGCACTGTGGGGTCAAGGTAACAAGATTCACCAGCAGTTCGGGGTTACCTGCCCTGGAGTGTCTCGGTGCAGTGGTGCTAGACGGCTTGGTAGACTTATGCACTACACTGTTGGCAAAGTAGGGGAGGGCCTAGAAAAAGGCTATTTTGGAAGGGGACTTGGGGAGAAGTCTAGGAGCTCCCAACAGGGGTCTCAGTTTGGGCGGGTCTTGAAGAGGGGGTACAATCGGTGCTCGAGGACATGGGCCAGAGAGCTCGGGTCAGAAGGTTTTGGACGGCTGTTCCCGTGCTTTTAAGGTGCTCACAGCTCTTGGTCACACCTGCAGAGAGGGACAAAACAAGATAGCAGGGCCACTCTCGGTGATGGCCTATCTCCTGCAGGAGTCCCATGTAGGTAGGTTGGTCTTGGCTAGACACTAAGCAAGCCTTGGTTACTGCAAGGCGTCTGGTATCCCAGGTATTGGTGCTGGGCACTTGTAAATGGGAGACCTATTCCATTGCAAATGCTTGTTTAGGACTTGTCCTCGGTACACACATAGGCAATTCAAACACAGAGAGGTCCGATTCATGGCTCAGTGAGATGAACGCTCCTCAATGAAATTTGCAGATCACAAGATGAAATCTCAGCAAGGCCGCTCTGCCTGTTATCGTTCCGAGGCTGCAATACTGAGGACTATTAAAGTTGCTAATATTAGCACCAGTTACCTCGCTTAGAAACGGCAGTACAGAATCAAGCATCATAATATGTACAAAGGTCACAATCAATGCACGCACTCCAATCCACTCGTATGCAATCTCATTTGCAGTTCCTAAATTCCTACATGTGTTTTACGACTCTCTGCTTCTGAGGGAGGCGCCTGGAGACTGAGCTAATAACCTGGTGGCAGCATGTCTAGAATTATTATAACACTGCCCTTTATGGGCTTATGAAGTTGCAGCTGCAGTGCCTAAAATGTGACCATTTGCATAGGTTTAGGGAGTGACAACATTTGCTTTAATAATCCCGGTTTTTAGGATGAAGTCATAGTAAATCAACAGCAATCCTAAACAAGAATTAACAAATGAGAGACAGATTAGAATTTGAAACCAAAAGTAGTATCAGGCATGTGACTTTATCTTTCTAAAGGCATTAGCAAAAAATGTTACTTACAATAAGAGCCCAAAAGAATATTGTCAAAGAAAGACGAGAATACAATCTATAGCCGAAAAGAAAATGTATTCTAATGTAGAGTGGAGGAAAATGGAAGGACGTAGAGAAACAGAAAAGGTGAAACGGCAAGATGGATAAGGGAGGCTGTGCTTACAGTCATGGGGGCTAGATGGCACTGAAAATGGCACAAGTCTAGAAACTGAAAAATTATGAGATTGAGGCTGCAGCATTTTTGACATATGGATTTACCGCAGTTGCCATGTAATCCATCATCTACTGCACCATTTGCGGTATATTCTACAGATTTTAAGAGAAGAAAAAGGTTTCTAGCCCAAACGGATCACAAATGATAGCAAAAACGGTTTAGCGTGTACTGCTGAGCAGTAGAAAACCTTTTCATAAAGGTGGACTGCATTCTTCCATTCCTAGTCAGGCGAAAGCTTTGCCAGGTAGCGTTAAAGTGTAAAACAATCACAAAATAAAGAGGTAATACTAAATCACAAAATGTGCTGTATAATTTGACTTTTCCTGCAACATTATTTATAAACTCTTCCACATAATTTGTTTATCCACTGCCGAATAATTCTAGTGATCCTGCATATAGCCCTTTGGGAAATGCAGTCATTTGTGCCAATGTTTGCTGATGGTGTGCACTGGAAATAATTTTGGGGACCAAGGCAACTTTTTGAACATCAGACTGGTCCAGAACAGGATGGAGGCAGAAAAGGGAGGAAGAAAAAGACAGGGAAGACATTAAGAAAGGAAGAAAATGGGAATGAAAAATCCTGCAAGAATGAGATTAAGTGCAGGGTGCTGCATGAGAGGCAAAAAGTATGTTCAGCATCCCCGGCATTCGGATGCTAGTTCCTAATCAAAAAGTTTGGGTAACAGAATTTATTTAACAAAATAAGCACTGGATACAGCATGTCAACCATCAAAACGGCAATAACAATGCATGTTTCAAAGTGGAGGTCACACTGCGGTCCTGCACTTCCCTGGGTCGTCTAGAGGAGTGAATCAAGCCTAGCGTGCCTATTACAGAGGAAGTCCATAATATGTATTTATTTTTTCCTGTTCCATAAAGCAAGTTCTCGAGCCTGGGCAGCTAATTCCCTTCATACAACGTTTTGAGCGGCAGAGCTTTCCCATAGCCTCGCCCCTGCATGACTCGAATGTCTAGACGCCGAAACAAAGTACTTTCTGATCGTTCTGGTTACAGAGAATGCAACAATAGGGTCAGCGCGCACTAGTGCACACATGCTTTTGGCGCGCGCCGAGAAGGCAAATGGCAGGGCTTGTACAATCAGTAATCCCGAGGTCATCATATTATAACAAGCACGGCCAAAGCGGACGCGCTTGCACATCTCCTGTCCCGGCAGGCATGCATTGTGCTGAAAGTGCTGCCTCAGCAGAACAAGCGCGCAGTTGGAGCTTGTGAGCGCGGAGAGGAGACGCCATGCGTGTGCACATCGGATGTCCGTGCGCGCACATGGTTTGTCTCCCTTCGCTAGCAAAAGCCACAACAATTACCTCGCCAAGGCGAAGCAGCACATGTGCTGCGTTCGCTAGGCGAGACCTAAAAACGTCAAATAACAGCACGTTACAACTGTGAAAGCTAGCACTGTAGAACACATTTTGCAAACTACAAGTCACTCAGTTTAAGTGGCAGGTCTAAATGGTCCCTTACAATAAAATATTTAAAATATATGAGTACATAGATTAAGCATTACATGTTTCCATACCCCAAAAATAAAAACAACGTAGAATAATTTTACTTTGCCACATACTATCCCTATGTAGCTTAAGCCTGGGCGTTGAACTACGCTCCGTTCGCGGAGCTTGCGAAGTTTAGGTAAATTCGCGATTCGCGTAGAGCGCGAAGTTGCAGATTGCTACGCAATCTAGCGCGTAGCGTAGTAGTTTTGCTTCCTCGCGCGCTCAATATTCATTCTCGCGCGCGCGGTAACGTCTTACCTTGATTCTGCGATCGCCAACTTGCTTTTCTGTCCGTTCGCGATCGCGATCGCCACGAGATTTGTACTATGGCTGCCCAAGCCCGCGAGAGTGTGCGACCCCGAACACGTCATTGGTGCGCGCGAGCTGACTTCCGGCGGCTGTTTTGGTAAGATCGTGATCCCGAACATGGAAAAACTGCAATCTGGCAAAGAATATCTCGCGAGCTTCATAAAACCTTCTCTAAAATGATCATTTTGCTCAGAAAACTCCTCAGATTGTGATCTTGCTGTAGTCTTTTGTGTAAGAAAGAGTCCTTTAATTTTTTTAACTCTTTTTTTTCAAGAGGAAGGAAGTGCCCCTGAGTCTACAACTTCCTGTTCCTGTCCAGCAGGCTCCTCCCACGTGCTTTGTGCATGTGTTGTTCACTTTCATTTGGATTTGGAGCTGGAAGGATCACTTTTTGTGTCTCTCTGCTGCATCATCATTGGATTGGATTTATTTGAGGAATTTTTGATTTGAGATTTAATTTACTACAAGTAAGTTGGAGAATTGGTGTGTTTGTTTAATTGGGGCTTGTTTGTACCTACATTTTTGTGGGATTTTTATTGTTTTTAAAAATTATTGTTGTGGTGGGTGGCCTGTACTACTTTCAATAGGGGCCTAGTTGTTTTTCTCTGCAATTTCAGCCAGTATGGTACCCATGGGTCCATGTTTTGTGGTGTCTGTAGAATTACTACATCATGTAGGGCATGGATGGCATAGGATTGAAATGCTAAACGTGGCTGTGGTGTATTTCACTGTTGGTGTGTGTGTGTGATTTACCTTTGTTGGATGTGTGTGCTTGAAGTCATTGAGCTGTAGGTTTGGAGCAGGGAGAAGCTTTTATTTGTCTGGAAAACATTTTTATGAGAGGGATTAAGTTCCACAGACACTACAACTTCCTGTTCCTGTCCTTTGCAATCACTTTATGTTTATTATTGTGGTGGGTGGGCTGAGTGAGCATGTGTGTGGCGGCCATTTTAGGAAGGCACGCATTGTGGCTTTGCCATAGGCGTACATTGACTGTCTCCCATTTCTTGTGGTTGTGGGTGTGTGGCGGCCATTTTGTGGAGCCATCCAAGCAGTGTGCTTGCTTTTGCCATCCGGTTCCAAGCTTGTGGCCTAGTAGTCTTCCAGTAGGCCCAGAGGTAGTCAGCCTCCAATCTGTGGTGCGTGATTTAAATGTACAGTTGGTGTTGTCTGCCGATTTTCCTTTACTCCATGGATGGCTTTGGATTTTATTGCAAAAGGTGTGTTTGGGGTGGAATAGCATTTTTTGGGTGTGTGCTAAATAAATTGGGCTTTTTTAGCCAGTATGTAAGGCAAGGGATTCAGCTCGCGAACTTTCGGTAACTCTGCACAGCGCGACAACGCGGACTTACAGTTTTCGTCATTTTTGCGCTCGCAATATGCGTGTTTGCGCACGCGAGAAAGCCTTTTTGTACAGTTCGCGATCCCGAACACGCAGCTTTTGCAATCTGGCAAACAATATCTCGCGAGCAACATAGACCCTTCTCGAAAACGCTTTTTTGTGCATTTCTGCACAAAAAACTCCTCAGGCTGTCATTGAGCTGCAGGGAGAAGCTTTTATTTGTCTGGAAAACATTTTTATGAGAGGGATTAAGTTCCACAGACACTACAACTTCCTGTTCCTGTCCTTTGCAATCACTTTTTGTTTTGTTTATTATTGTGGTGGGTGGGCTGAGTGAGCATGTGTGTGGCGGCCATTTTAGGAAGGCATGCATTGTGCCTTTGCCATAGGCGTCCAAACTTGTGGCCTAGTTGTACAGTAGGCCCAGGGGTACAACTCAGCAATCATCACGGCGGGTGCATGGAATGTAAACAACTGTTTTTGTGTTGTGCATTGAATTTCAACATCATGTATGGCTTTGGATTGAATTGTAAAATGTGGCCTATACTTTTTTACGGGGTTAGATTTCACTTTTTGGGTGTTGTAAATAAATGCCTTTAGTTTTTATGTGTATATGTTCGTTGTGTTGTTGCTCCCTGATGCTGCATCCATCCCATAAGATTCACACTTTTATTTAGGTCAAACAGGCTAGGCTAGACAAGATCCCTTGCCTTGTCAGTCTCTTAAGAGTCTTAATGGCTGGCTATACTGGTGATGTTGTTCACTGACTTCATAAAATGTAATAATTGTGTTGACCACCCACCAGACACTAATAAGTTATATATTAAATTATGGGTCTTTTGACTGATGTTCTTCTGGCTTTTTTGCTTTTAGGTGCACAAAAGACAGAGGAGGTGTGTCATCATCATCCACTGTTGTGGTGCCAGACCGACGTCCTGCTGCTGTACACAACGTGACGTGTCAGTGACCTGATCAGGCATCTCTGCAACTTGTGCAACTGAGTGCTGTTTTGACATCTGTTGAAGATGCCCCCAAAGAAAGCAGGTAGCAGGTCCTCCGGTACCAAGAAAGTTGCCATGGAGAAGAAGGAACAGAAGAAGAAGGAAGTGTCACTTAAGTCTGGTGTGCCTCCCAAAACCTTTTTTGGTACACCAAAAAGGACGTCTGCAGCAGCGGTGTCGGGGGGCCAAGCTGGGGGCAGCACCTCCACATCAGTGGGCCCAACCCGCCAACCCCTGCCCAAGCAGATGAGTGTGGAAGAGGTAGCCAGCCTTATGGTGGAAAGCAGTGATGCTGAGCCTGAACTAAACTTATCGCTATCTCAAAGTAGTACACAATCAACGCAGGAGGGAACATCATCAACACAGCAGATAAGTGGTCAACAGCCGCAGCCACCGCCCGCAATAGTAGCTGTTGTTCCTCCCGAAGTAGGGGCAGTTCAGGAAATTGAGCCTCATGCAGAGGAAGAAGAGGAAGCCACTCCTTTAGAAGTTGCATTGCCTTTTAAATCGCCAGCAAGGAAAAGGAGGGTTAGTACATCAAGTTCTTCACCAAGCCCCCCTTCTGATGATCTAGATGTCACTTGGAAGCCACAAACTGAGTCTGAGAGGGAAACACATCACAAGAGCAGGCATGGGAAAAGGAAGGTTCCAGAAAGCCTTACACTTATGGATGTTGATGTAGAAGAGCAGGATGATGAGGATGATGATGATGATGAGCCAGTCATCACAAACATCACTCCCGGGCCTGAGGAGATGGAGACCAACATTTTTACACTATACAAAATGGATGCGAGGGATGTAGCACGCATACCTCCAACACAGGTACCACCAACACGACCTCCAGCTTCCATATTTACATTAGCAAAGGGCCGGCAGCGTCCTACATCCAGCACAACAAGCACCACCTCAGCAGAAGTAGGTAGTGGTCCTGCACAGAGTCAAATTCAACACACAACCTCCAGTTCATCCGGCATTGGGAGTGGGAGTGGCACCTCCAGCAGGAGACAAAAGTTAAGCTCCCCAGTGTGGGACTTCTTTACGGTTAGCGGAAAGGAGGAGAACATTGCTGTATGCTCCGTTTGTCGTACCTCTGTTAGTCGTGGAAAGCTTGGTACAAACTATGGTACCGGAAGCCAAATGACCCATCTGAAAAAAGCACCACGCAATCCAGTGGGAGGAGCACCTTAGGCTCATCAAAACTGGAACCATTGGTGTTGGGCTTAAACGAGTAGAAAGTCCACTCACGGTGGAACAGGAAGAAGAGGGAGACATTCTCTGTGCTAGTGGTACACAAAGTAGCCCTGTCCCCAGCACTGCAGTGGTAACGCCCACATCCTCAGCCACATCTCATTGGCACAAGAGTAAGAGTCAGCCTGAGACACCAAGGAGCACTGCTGGCCCAAAAAGTGCGACGTTGACCACAGGAAGGAATACCATGCAGCCTACCATTCTTAGCATGTTTGGTAGGCCGGAGGGGCAGTACGAACGCAACCACCCAATAGCACGTTTGTACAATGCAAAGCTGGCAAAAATGTTAGCACTGGACCATCTCCCTTTTTCTTTTGTTGAAGGGGTGGGTTTTCTTGAGTTTGTGACCACCATCTGCCCAAAATGGAAAGTTCCCAGCCGCTACTATTTCGCAAGAGTTGCTGTTCCAACACTACATCACGACGTGCTGGAAATGCTTGGAAAAGCCTTAAAACAGAGTGCTGTTCAGAGTATACATCTGACAACAGACATGTGGACCAGTTGCCAAGCCACTGATTACATGTGCATCACTGCACACTGGGTCTCTTTTTCGGGTGTTAAAGATAAGATATCTGACGGTGTTGTTGACACCGCTGAGATTTTTAAAGACGCTCGCAAACATGCAACTGTAGCCATGTTTGCTATGGAGAAATCTCATACTGCTGTTAACATTTTGGATGAGTTTAACAGCAAGGTGTTTGAGTGGCTGCGACCAAGAGGTCTTACCATTGGTTTTGTTGCCACGGACAATGGCAGTAATGTAGTTAGGGCCATGAAAGATGGTGGCTATTTCAGGGTGCCATGTTTGGCACACTGCATTAACATTAGGCCTGGGCGGTAAATTCCGTTCCGCTCGCGGAATTTGCGGAATTTGGGTAATTTCGCGTTCCGCGGAGAACGCGAAATTGCCCCAAAATCTGCGTTCCGCGACTTCGCGAAATTTTTTGCTTGTTCGCGTTCTCAATATGCGTGTTCGCGAGATATTTCACCCCGAGCACGCAAACAGCGATCGCGAACAGGAAAAAAGTATCGCGAACAAGCAATTCCGCGTGTTCGCGAAATTTCTGCGTGTTCGCGGAGATTTTTTACCGTTTCGCGGAGATTTGCGTAACGCGATTACGCAAATTCCGCCCGCCCCTAATTAACATTGTTGTTCAAGACTTTCTGAAAAATGAAAGCAAAGTCAGCAGCTTACTGACCACCTGCAGAAGAATATGCACACATTTCAACCATTCGTTTAAAGCCCGGAAGGAGCTGAGGGTCATTCAACGTGACCATAAAATGCCAGTCAAAGCACTCATCCAAGAGGTGCCAACACGTTGGAACTCAACGTATTACATGCTTGAGCGTCTGTTTGAGCAGTACATACCACTTAATGCTTATGTCATGAAAAGGTCAGGGGATCCTACAGTGAAAGGCATGAGAGTTGAGATGACCCAATGGGACCTTGTCAAAAGCCTGACAGAGATGCTACTTCCTTTTGAGGTCTTCACACGTGAAGTGAGCAGGGAGGACTGTACTATGGGCCAAGCTATCCCATTGTTGTACATGCTAGAGCAACAGCTGAAGGAGGTGTCAGAAATGTACGCAGGTGTGGATGACAAAGTAGACGCACATTATTTGGCAGACTCCTTATCCGTTCGCTTATCTCACAATACAAGGATTCAAAATACTATTCTGTCACATCCACATTACATTACTGCCTCAATTTTGGATCCACGTTACAATTTATTGCTGCGCAGTAATGAAGTCATTCCTTTTTCAGAAGTGAATGTTGCCCAGTACAAAACTTTGATAGCTGAGGAAGCCACTGAGTTTGAAAACGAAAGGATCTCCATTAAAGGCCCGCCCCCCCAGGGCCAAAAAAGTACTGCAGGGCACCCAGAACAAAGTTCTACTTCAGAGGCCAAGAGCAGTGCGTTTGCCTCCCAGCAGTCAACAACACTGCCAGCAATAACATCAACAGCACCAACAGGATCATCAGGCACATTTACAAAAACGGCAGGTGATTGGTTTCTACGGAAAGGGTATTGCACATCCATGACTGATGCAAAGGCAAAAGAGACCCAGGAAATCGTAGCACCCCTGAACATTGAGCAGATGGTTCAGGACTATCTAGATGACACAACAGAGGTCTACATGGAGCAAAGCCCATTGGTGTATTGGTATGGGAACAGAAGCCAATGGCCAGTGCTCAGCAGGCTGGCAATTAAGTATGTGGCTTGCCCTGTTGCAAGTGTCTCTTCAGAGCGTGTTTTCAGTGCTGCTGGTGCCATTGTTACTGTCAAAAGGACCAGTCTCTCGCCCAAAAGTGTTGAGAGGTTAACCATGATCAAAATGAATCAACACTTTATACCACCAGAGTACAAAATACGTGAATCACAGGACGAAGAGGAGAGCGACCTTGATGACATAAGTAGTGGGTTGTTGTTAGACGTACTTCTGTCCGAACCACCAGAGTTTGAGGATGAGCTCCTCTTCCCTGACAACTAGGCTTTCAAATTGGTCTCCCTTCCTTTATTTGTGTGTGACTGTGTGTATCTGTTTTTCTGGTTCAAAATCTACATTCACAACAAATCCATCAACAGTCTTCTCTTTTTATTTCCCTATTGGAGTTGCACGTCTGTGCAATGCATAACTGTCCACTCCAATCCTCAGGGTCCTGCTCCATGTTCCTTACTCTCCCTAAGTACATTTCAAGCAAGTCAGACATTGGATGGAGATGGAGAATAGTACAATACAGGTTGCCTCTGACAGTCCCTCCATAAGAAGTGAAACGTGACTCCACCTATATTCCATTTTGTTTCCAAGCCGAAAGAAACTCATCACTGACTGGCAGAAGGCTAGGCAGGCATCAGATCAGACAGCCAAAGAGAACACCAAGACAGGTAATGAGTGATTATTGTGAATGATGGTGGCATGCATTGCATTGGATGCTGGCTGACTACGAAGAATTGTGCATGCCATGAAGTAGAACTATACTAGTTTATCGACAAAGTAAAAGTGACTCAGGTGTGGTGACAGTTAATGTTTCCTTGTTGTTTAATAATGACCACATTGTACTCCTACCACTGCAGGTGACGGCCAATATCCGTTGCAATTTGGTAATATGGAATATATTATAAACTTAGATCAGTCACTACAGACTGAGTTGGTGTTGGACAATACGTACCACACGGTCACCATCATTGAGGATGCTGAGCATACTATCTTTGCACACAGTCAGTTAGATTGGAGAAAATTGATGGAATAACTGCGTTTCATGGGCTGACTTAAAAGGTAAAAAGTTTGAACAAGAACCACAGCAGACCTAGGCTAGATGTCCGTGTAGTGGTGTGGACTGGAGTAGAGTGTAGTGGTATGACGGACAGTGGCGCATTGATTTAGTCACTTCATTGGGAAAATTCTAGGTTGCTGCAGTGCATATGACATTTCTCTGGCTCGGTCAAAATGTAAGTAAGGGGTAGGGTGCCTGGCCTGTGCCGCGGTTCTCCTGTTCTGTGGCTGTGCTGGCTCCTGAATCCTGTCCCGTTGTTGTTGTACCTTAATGCTGTAGAGTAGACACTATGTAGCCTATCCAAGCTGCCTCAGTCTGAAAGTGTTCTCTCCAGAGTGTTCTCTTGCACTCCACTGTAATTGAGTTTATTGTTGTAAATGCTGTAATTTTTCAATACCCCGTTTGTTTTTCCATCTACACTTACAGGCCGGCCTTTACCCTGTGCTACAGTAGGAGAAACGACTCACACGTACCTTACCAATCCGCATCAGGCAGGCAGTGGCACCCAAGATTGATGTGCGGAGTGTCCATGGAAGGGAGGACCAAGAGGAATGGCGAGAATGATGCAACTCCACATTTGGACCAGGATAATACAGTAACTTTAGTATCATCATTCGTCTTTACATTTATTTGCTTGCTTTTTTCTCTTCAATCATTACGACTGTGTGTTGTGGTTTGTTTGTTAATTGATCCAACTTTTTTTAAATTTCCTTAGCTAGCTTGAAAAATAAAAGTAAGCCCGGTACAGCATGTAATTGGGTTCGGTCTGAGCTCTGAGGGCGTCAGACAGGCAAGGCAAATTTCAATTTCGTCCCTGACTGTACTGTCTCATTGGGTCATAGTAGTTATAGTACAACTCATTATCATTAACCATCAAGTTATCCTCCTCAGCATGCATGCATTTGCTTTCTCTCACTTCATACTTTGATTTCTTTGATAATGGATCATGGTCGTCTTACAAGATTGTGTTTTACTTTTGTTGTGTCCATGCATATTGTCTGTTTTTCTTTCTCAAACCTTTCCCAAAACCCCACTTCCCATCCAATCATCAATCCCTAACCCTCTTCCCCCGGGCTGTGTGATTTATATTGAGGTGTGATGTGATGACTATGTACACCAACTGATCACACGCTTGCTGGGGCAGATGTGGTGAAAGCAACACTAATTGAATTTCAACTAAGGCAGGGCAAGAATCTTCTTCTGATTGACCACCCATGCTGTAGTTTACTTTGTGTTCTGTTCAACTACTCCTCCCAGAGTCTCAGTCAAGTGACTTTCTCTTTCTTTTTTCAAACGCTATTGCCAGTGTCTACTACTACCACCACAATAATGGCATCTACTCCGTCAATTTGGGAAACCAACCATGCAGCCATCAGTGTGCCGAACTTCATCATCAATCACAGGTAAGATAAGTTTGGTGGGAGGTATGGACTAGGAGGAGAGACTGACAGTACTATTATGACAATTAAAAATAACTCAGTGAGGGGTACTGCATTTATCGGTTTGTGTGTTACAAAATCGGCAGATCTTTTAAATCAAACACTGGCTGTGGGCATGCAGCAGCACGGAAACAAAGTAAACAACCATGTAACTTACATTGAATTCGGAAAACTGTAACCCACCACAAAACATTAACATCGTATAAATAAATAGCAAGTATATTTTTAATGTCCCCTAACAAAAATAAACTATCCCGCTCTGACCTAACCCACCCCCCTCCCTAACCCCAACGGAACGAAACGAAAGTCCAAAGTCCCAATGTCCGTAGAAATCCCCAACGCCCACAAACCCACCCACCAACAAAAGGAATTAAAAAAGGGGCAAACGACGAGGTCCTCTATTGTCGGCGGGCCTTAAGGTGTTTGTCCACCAGGATCTTTACCCGCTCCTCCATGTTCTCCTCCAAGCGGGCCATCCGGCGGAGCAGCTGGCGGCGAAATGCCCTACAGTTACATCCAGGGTGGGGGGCAGCAGTGCTGGAAATAGAGGCGCGGAGGCGGGCGGATGCCGGACCACGGCGCCGTGAAAGAGGAGTCCGGGCCTGACTGGGGCCCGGGGCATTGGAGGAGGCTGCAGCTGCAGCTGCAGCCGCCTCTTCCTCCTCCTCCTCCTGAGCCACCAGCCGGCGATAATGCTCGCAGATGGCCTCCAGTTTCCGGCGCCGGGCCCTAGCGGCCAACTCCTTCCTTGATGGTTTAGTGGAAGGAGTATCATCTATATCAAGAGAGAAAAAGAAAATGTTGGAGCCAATACTCTTAGCAAAACAGGAACACTAAAATCATTCAACACATAGTGTCACAGTATCACTAGCAAGCACAGTTCATAACATTTGGGATTTGGTGGTGGGGTAAGTATCTCTAATCCTACTTCCTTGGACTCTAACATTTGTGACAGTTTCCGACATTATTTATAAATGTAATCGTACTATGTATGTACTCCGGTACACCAGTCGTGCTGTTCTTATCTGTAGTTTAGCCCAATTACATAACCTTGTTGTAGGCGGCATGCCAGCTCCATCAGCTAAGCTTGCACCCAAGAGAAACAGATATGAGCCACATGATGCAGACTCACGTTAGTTTTATTTACTACTACTGTCTGCAGGTGGGGAAGCTCATCTTTTTGTCTGACGCCTTACGGCCGTTGGCACTGGTCATACTCTGTTACATGAGGGCAAATGGCATGCACAATTTCACTTACACCCTGCCATGGGTAGTACAAAAAGGCTGATTATTTATCGGATCCAACGATCATTGCTTATATTCATATTATAGATGCTGCTAGTGCTAATACGATATACGACATCAGGTCGGTAGCGGTCGGTGGTGGGAGTGCTGCCGGTCTGTGACGTGGGAAGGTGCAGGGTGGGGATAGTAAACGATGGATTAAGGACATTCACAGGTAATTAAAGAATACATTTTAAAAAAAAAACATTGTTGCACACAGTAGCACACACTGCATCGCATTCGGCGGTGCAGTGTGCACCTTGAAAATAATTGTATTTATTTTTATGTTGATTACCTGTATTTGGCCGTAATACACAGTTTACTCGCCAGTGCCACCCACCCGTCCCCTCCCCATGTCACCGCCCGCCAACAATCCCACCACCAACCGCTACTGCAGAGGGTACTTTGCTTTCATTGATTGTGTAACCAATATCCATAAACATTAAACAACAGATAGGCCACCCTTTGCAGGCTGGCTGCCCCAATCGAAAATACATTAATAATAATAGGTAGGGAGTGGTCCCCAGAGTGGGAGGAAGGGGTTTCCGCTTGATAATATATGACGTGCTTGCAAACTACTGCAAGTGTACTGTATGCTCATAATACTACCTTGATTCCCCTAGGCTTTGCTACTGTCGCGCAGTTTCTTTTACATTTTCTTCAAAGTAAGAGTCTCCAGTGGCACTTTCCACCTATACTGTCTCTTGGTGATAGTACATCCAGGCATACATCCATTAAAGTAAACGTCTATCCTTTTGTATATATCTCTTAACAAACCTTAGTTGGTTTCACCAACAAACACCCATGCTTCTGCTCCTTCCTTCCTTGCCTTGGCTTTGAGTTTGAACCAAAAACACCGCTGATTCTTGCTATCTAGTACTATCCACCCATACTGTGTCGCCCACCCAGGCAGGCATTCTTTCACCTTCCACCCATCCTTCAACAACCCATGCATCTGATCTTATTACTATCAGACTCCTATGCATGCTTCCAACAACATATCCTTCTCTGCCGGTCAGTCATATTGTTTATCTCGCCCGTCCTTCCACCCTTAGTGCTTTCCCTCTTTGTTCAACACATCCATGAAGGTCATCTGATCTGAGTTTGTCTTCTCCATAAAACATTCAGAGCTGATTTTGGAGTCAAATAGAAGAGGCCATTGGTTACTCTACTCACGCTGGTAATGCTACGTAAAGGGTGTCTTCTTCAACCGTTGTATAATAAGTCGCACAGTACAGTGAAATAGTGAACACAGTTCCATCTAGCTGTAATGTCAAGAAGTAATGAATATAACTTACCGCCGCCGGCCACTGCTGCTGGATCCCCCCTGGGCCCTGTGTCTCCTGCAGGTGCCGCCTGTTCGCCTGCCCCCTCCGGAATGGCCGCATCGCTGGCCCCGATGGCACTGGTGGATGGTAGTGTGCCTAGAAAAAAGCATCACAAATTTTTTAGATGCCTGTAAACCTCCCCCTATTTTAAGTGTTCACTTGGAACATTGAAAAAAAAGTTCATGCGATGCAACATACATCAGCACTAGACAGTAAGTACAGTCAGTAGACAGACACTAGTAGGATATGGTTCCACTTCCTAGGGTCATCTAGTCCTACTCTACTCTTTTGAAAGTTAGCCTGAGCCATGAGTAACCCTTTTAGATTCATCATGTCGACTACTACTCTTTTGGTGCATATTATACCTGCCAGCTTATTGACATGTGCAGTAGATGCCTTTAAGGCCGCTTGACTGTTACGTACAAGTGAAGAGGTCGAAAAAAAAAAAAACTTATTGACTTTGTTTAGTTTATATTGCTTAGCCATCACACATACATGTTACACTTTTTGGCATGACTGCAAAATGCTAGCATTCACCAGTATACTATCTAACGGCTACCTCGCAGCGTTTTTCTCATATATCATAGGCGGAAGATTCTCTTCTACAAACCAGAGATTTACAGAGCATATTGGATGCAAGATGATGTAACCAGTATTTCTACGTTCTACGGTGAGGGGTCTTCCAGAATTCAAAAGATCTTGGCTCTTGTTCTTGTTGTCAATCATGCACTTGTAAATGTTTACTGTTTTAATGTTAGGCTTTTTGCTGGCTTATTGACTATGGCTGTAGTAAATTAAATTTCATATTAACGATGTACAGAGTTTGATACTTGTTTCAAATAAACCTTTTGAACTTACACATAGACTCTGTGGTATTTGGTGTGGTGGAGTGGACTTACACAAGTGTGTGAGCAAAATGGTGTTTGTTATTATGTTCTGGGTTGTCGTTATCTCAGTCATCATCAACATTGTGTATCGTCTTCGTGGGGGGGGTCGGGAGTGGGACCCTAATGTGAGACACTATAGCTAGTCGGTCAGGGGATCCTGGGTTCTTCAGACTGAGGTGTGATCAGTAAGATCCAACCTCCCATCAGCAACATCCTATTTTGTTGTGCATAGTTCTGTATGTGGCTCTGCAGAATCCTAGACAATAGTAGTATCATGTACTATCCGATAAAAAATACTAGTCAAATATCTGGTTGGGCATTTTGTTTGTGGTAATTGTCAAAGCCTCAACATTGAGAAGACTTGAAGAGGACAACCCAAAGGACAGGACCCAGTGGCTAGAGCTATTGGTCAATCAGAGTTTTATTGTTGCAAAGAAAACCTTCTATTAAAGAGTGGGCAACTGTGCAAGCTTCGCTACACACAGAGTAATAATAGTAATAGTAGTAGTAGTATTAGTAGTACAGAGAGTCATAGCTGTGGGAGTTAGAAGCAACTTAGAGGCAGGGATAAACAGAATTAATAAACAGATAGTCAAGGTCAAAGAAGTAAGCTTTTGTAAAAAAGAGATTCAGAAAGTGGAACCATAATTTAGAGTTTGGGAAAAAAAGATGCAGTAACATAACATTTAGGGAAATATAAATGTCAATCTAACCAATGGAGGACTTACTGGGGCCAGCTGCAGGAGCCTCAGTAGAGGAGAGGTCCTGGGGTTCCCCCGCCGACTCCGACCCCGTCTTCTTGCCCCTGGGTGGTGCTGATGATCATGTAAAATATAATAAAGAAAGAGACCAACATTAAGGAGTGCTGTGAGAAAAATAATAAATCATTTGGAAAAATAATAAGTCAAAGAACATTTTAGGAAACAACAAGTGCAATAAAATTGACCTATCTAATCAGATGGATCGACTACTGGCTGCTTCCTAGTGCATTTACGGATCGTCTACTTATTTATGAACACTCCAGTGTTCCATGATCATTCTGATTCCAAATACTAACAAGGCCTAGTAAGTACCACCTGACCTACACCACCTATTCCAGACGGGCCAATTGTTCACTAAGTCTGCACTTCAATTTTTTTCAGCCATCAAATGCATAGATGAGATGGAGGACACATGCATAGTTGCATACATTAGTGCATACATACAACAAATTGTGGGTTGGTTGCATAATTCTGATCTAGTTCTGCTACTGACTGACCATGCTAAGCCTACCACTCACTAAACAAAGTACAAAAGGTTCGACGGAGGACTGGGGTAAGCAGCACTCAGTGACAGAGGATGCGTCACGCAGACCGCATAAAACAATTAGTAACTACTACTAACAAACTAAACCTAGTATCCAATATCCATCCACCACTATTTCACAGTAGGACAATGGAAGGACTAGAGTCTCTCTAGCAAATCGCATTACCTAACTTCAGTTCTGTAAAGTAAACTCTTACATAATCAGCATCAGCACAAGCTAGCGCAAACTAAGTTGCAAACAAGTAAGAGTACCACCGTGCACCTGGGTCCTTAAATCAAAGAACATTTTGCTTTTTGGAACGTAATTTACCAGCAACGCTTGGCACGCAGCAGTAATCTTGTTGTTCATCTAATTTAATATACACAATCAGTTACTCACCAAGCCCGACGACCTCGACACCTAGCAGGTCCAACAGGTCCTGCTCCCGGTCCAGGATGTCGGACCACCGGTGGGATAGCTGGTTGTGGGTGCGCCGGATCCTAGTGCACCGGAACACGGCCCGGCGCACCTTCGCCCACCGACGGTGCGGCTCCTGGGTAGCGTACCCGGAGCCGGGCCTGCCGCCTGCTGCCAAGGTCAAGGGGAGGAGGCGCTGGATGAAGAAAACAAGAGCCGCCACCTCCTCCTCCCCAAACAGTTCTGCATTCTGCCGCAAGGCAGGTGGCGCTTCTCTGCGTCTGCAGGTCCCTTGCCCTTGGGACTTGGTGTGCCCTTTGCCATGGTTCTGGGGTGGGTGGGAGGCGGAAAAGAAAAGTCCGAAGGGGAAAAAAAGTTAGGGGGAAGAAGATAGAAAGAACTTTATAAAAGTAACAAAAACACAGTAAAAGTAGAAATAAAATGCAAAATATAAACTGAGGCAAACAGAGAGATAGATAATAACTAAAAAAAAGTCAGCAGAAAGGCTTTAAAGACAAAGGATTGCTAAGATAAAGGGAGGATACAAAAGTAGGCCCAGAAACATGGCACAGAGTGAAAAACAAGATGGCCGCGCCCATTCGCGACCGCGTGGGTAAGTTCGCGCGATATTTCTCGCGAACATGTACTATTTATCGCGAACAAGTAAAATGCGCTCCCGAACACGTCAATGCACATCGCGAACACGCTATCCGCGACCCGGAACAGGAAATAAGGCATCGCGAGCGGGCGGGACTATAGAAAAACAAGATGGCCACGCCCATTGGCGACCGCATGGGTAAGATCGCGAGATATATCCCCTGAGCATGCAAACAGCTCCGCGAACATGCTTACCGCGCTCGTGATCAAGAAAAAGCCATCGCGAACAGGTTGCCACAAGCAACTACGCAAGCTCGCGAAGCTTCGCGAAGGTCGCGTAGTGCAATGACATCTTCGCGAAGCTTCGCGAAGCGCGACTACGCGAACTACGCCCAGGGTTAATGTAGCTGCTCTGTAACAATCATGCAGACGAAACCTAAATATATACATCGGTTTTACCAACATAGAGCAAAGCCTTCCATCATTAGCACTTAATTTGTAAACATTAATGCTGGAGCTTAATTGACCCCCCACCCCAAAAAGTTATGCCTGTAAAAGCTTGCCCAACTTTCAATCCTCCCTTGTAATAAATCCTTTGCTAACTATTAGCACTTAAATACAAAATTACATTGTGCCATACCCAAAACAATCAAACGGGACTATATAAAATATTTCATTTCGCCACTTTGTATACTTATGTAGCTGCTCTGCAACAATTATACAACTGAAAGCTACATTGAGATAGGCCCCTATTGTACCATGGAGAACAGCTTTTTACACCCTGCCCTTTATTTGTAATCCATTAAATGCCGGGGCTCACATAAAAAACATAAAAAAATAAAAGCACATTAAGATATCAGTAAAAGACGTCACTTGTGTTGGCAAAAGCGACATGTACTACTAAACTTTCTGTAATACACGCTCGATAGGCACCTAAGTAAACGGCGATGGCAGCAAACGCAACAGTGTGAAGTGAAGGCAGACAGCAGACTAGAGAGAGGCCAGACAAAGTGTTTGTAATGCGCGCTCGCTTTGCACCTAGGTAGACGGAGATGGCAGCAAGACAAATAGTGTGAAGTGAATGTATAGAACACAACAAAAAGAAGGCAGACAAGATCGTTATCAACACAGCGGCCACATGACTTACTAATTGACAGTGGGCTGTCAGATGTTAGCCATAAAACACACAACCGAAATAAAACAGTATCCCTAAAGGAAGCAAGTTATTTTCGCTTGGGCAAGGCAACATTTGTTGTTTATTCTTTTAGTTTGTTGCCGAACAAAAGCAATGTAAGCTTCAAAATAAAAGCTGACTATTTCTGAGCATTACACTTCCTCATGTAACCATGTACTATCCCTGTTTATCTGTTCTGCAAGAAATATGTACCCAAAAGCGACCTTGAAATATGCCACAATTCCGACATGGAGCATAGCAATGAACACGGTACAGGCCTTATTTTGTAAAACATTAAATGCCGGCGCGCAGATGAAAACTTTTACAAATGATATTACGAGCACAAAAGATAGCAGAGCGGCAAATCCTCTGCTGCAAAAAATATGTAAAAACATCTGACTTCGCCACTTTCAATCCCTGTGTAGCTGAATTGCTACAATCATGCACCTGAAACATAAATTTACATAATCGGTTATTGCAAAATGATGCAAAGCCTTTTACCACTAGCCCTTAATTTGTAAACATTAAATGCCGGGGCTTCTAATCAACTCCCTCCCCAAAAACCAGACACCCGCAAAAACAAGTCCAAATTTATATGCCCCTTTGGAAAAAAAACTTTACAATACATTAACATAAATACAAGCTAACACGTGGCATGCCGATACAATAAAAGCGGACAATATCAAAAATGTCACTTTGCCACACACTATCCCTATTCAACTGCCTCAGCAAAAATGATGCAACTGAAGGTGCATTAATATAGTCCGCTAATGTAACATAGAGCACTTGTTTTTACACACAGCCGTTATTCTTTATCATACATAAAATCATGTGGTTCACAAGAAAACATAAAAAACAAATGCCCCATACTATCACAGTTTTTATGTATTTAATAAATATGCAGCTCTAATCTACATTAAGGTATCAGTAAACAACGACACTTGTGATCGCAAAAGCTACATATAATATAAAACTGTTTATAATACACGCTCAATGTGCATCCAAGTAAACGGAGATAACCCAAAATAAAAGGGTGAAGCTAAGGCAGACAGCAGACTAAAGGGAGGCCATACAAAGTGTTTGTAATGCGCGCTCGCTTTGCACCTAAGTAGACGGAGATAGCAGCAAGACAAATAGTGTGAAGTGAATGTTAACAACAGTCTAAACAGAGGCCACACAATATCCTTATCAATTTTGCCTCCACATGACTTACTAATGCACAGTGGGTTGTCAGTTACTAGCCATATAACCCAGTAATAACAAGCATTGGCATCGCCAATAGGCCTCGCCTTTGGGACCTTATAAGTGTTTAGCCATGTAACAGTTGATGTTGTTGCACCAAGGATACTGTGCTGCATAACTAAATAGTTATAAGGTCCGAAAAGCGAGACCTATTGGCTATGTCAATGCTTGTTTTCATATATATTTGTTGTTGATATTGAGTTTTTCTCATACAAGCATAGAGCTGCAAAAGTTTGGTTGTTGATTTTATTTGGTGATAATTTTGTATGACAAAATTGTTTTACTCAACATAGCGATCTGGGCCTGATCTCATCCCTCACCCCGGACGTCATCTTCCTCACAAAAACCTGGTTGAACCCTGCATCTGCACCAGACATCACCATCGCCACATCCGAAGGTTACAAGATAACACACCAGGACGAACCAACAAACAAACAGGTGGAGTTACCATCATCTACTAGGACACCATCCGTTGCACAACACCCACAGATGACTCGACCCCGAAGATGGAGCATCTCAAGTTCCAACTTCACACCGGCAGAAAAAGCACCATCAGAAGCTCCCTCATCTACAGACCACCAGGACCATGTCCCAGCTTCTGCTGACCACATCACCCCGATCTCCATTCACTCCAAGCACTACATCTTCCTAGGGGATCTTAACTTCCACCTCAATGACCCCAGTGACACCAGCAAAACCGACCTCCTGGAAATCATGAGCAATATTGGCCTCAAGCAACATGTCACCGACACCACCCACATCGCAGGAAAAGCCCTCGACCCCATCTTCACATACAGCGACAGAGCCAAGTACAACCACGCCTCACAGCTCACCTGGACCGACCACTACAGTGTCCACTTCACCATTTCAGGACCTACCAACACTGGCACTATGCCTCCTAGCTCCATGCACAGAAACTGGACAAAAATATCAGAAGACCAGTGGAATAGCCCACTCAACTTCCACCTCTCAGAAACAACATCCAACCCAAAGAAGGACGCCCTAGCAGACCACATAGAAGCCAGTACAAACCACAGCAAGGAGTTCTTCACCATCCTGAAGGAGTTGTCTAAGGCCACAGCCACAGAGAACAACATTACCCCTTCCCAAGAACCGTGTGACGGCCTGGAGGACTTCTTCCATGACAAGATCTCAGCCATCTACGAAAACTTCAAACCCCAACCCCCGCCTGTGACTGCATCAGCCTGCTCACACCCACGAACACAAACCCTGAACTCCTGCTCACTAGGTGGGACCCTCTCACAACTCAAGCCACAATCTCCATCAAGAACTCCGTACACTCGGGAGCACCCACCGATCACTGTCCCCACCACATCTTCAACCTCCGGAGCAAGACGTTTGACAACAAACTAAAGAAAGTACTGAGAGCCTCCATCACCTGGGCCTCCTTCAGTGAGGAGGGGAGACTTGCTGAAGCGAGGCCCTTCCTGAAGAAACCATCCGCTGACCCAGCAGAACTGAAGAACTAAGGGCCCATCTGAGTGCTCCCCTTTCTAGAGAAGGTTCTCGAAAAGGAAATCAATCAGTAACTCACCGACATCTGGAACACAACAACCTTCAGGACCCCTCTCAATCCGGATTCCCAGCGACTATATGACGTTACAACGCAAACAACCGCAACGCATGCCTTTACAACGTGGTTTTTACATCACAATTACCATTACTTCGCATGATTTTACAACGCATGCCATTACCACGCATTTTTTTAAAACTACCATTACAACGCATTCCAATACATTGCATACAATTACAACGCATACCATTACAACGCATAATACTATTAGGGCAACAGTAGGGTAGGTGTTGGATAGTGTAGGGGTAAAAATTACTATTCCCAACTCAGTGAGTGCAACAGTAGGGTAAGTGTTGGATAGTGTAGGGGTTAAAATTACTATTCCCACTCCAGTGAGTGGAACAGTAGGGAAAGTGCTGGATAATGTAGGGGTAAAAATTACTATTCCCATTTACCCCAAAACCCATACCCACCCTAAAACAAAAAAATCTCCATTACTTAACTTATAATGCGTTGTAATAGCATTCGTTGTAATGGCATGCGTTGTAATGGCATGCGCTGTAAAGGCATGCGTTGTAGTGACATGCGTTGTAATGGCATGTGTTGTAATGGCATGCAATGTAAAGGCAGTTGCGTTGTAACTGTTGCAGTGTAAAAGTAGTGCGATGTAATAACTGCGTTGTAATGGATGTTTCCCTTCCCAGCCAACCACAGTACTGAGACAGCCCCGATTGCAGCCACCAAAGACATCAGGTCAGAATGTACAGAGGCAACTTTGAGTGGTAGTCCAGAGGACATTCAAAGCATTACAAACAGGTATAGGTTTTCAAACTTAAATGGACGCTTGGCTTATACCCCTTGGCAAGCTGGAGTGATGTGGTTGGTCCTCTTCAGACCGAGAATAACCACTTAGGGGCATATTATCAAGCACGGTATTAACATTATCGCCGCTTTAGCGGCAGAAACCTGCCGCTAAAGCGGCGATAATGGGCTTGATAATATGCCCTTGAGAATTCCCATAGAAGCCCATGTTGACACCAGAACATGGACTCCTATGGGAATTCTCAAGGGCATATTATGAAGCCCATTATCGCCGCTTTAGCGGCAGTTTTCTGCCGCTAAAGCGGCGATAATGTTAACGCCGTTTCTTGATAATATGCCCCGAAGTTTTTCCCATTTTGAGCGAGGCTGCAATGAAGCTCTTTGCTCTCACAGATACTGTAAAGCACACTGTGACGATGGGTCCAATGTGGTGTTCATCTTTTAAGTGACTTCTGCCCTGTCCTCTTCCTCCCGTGCTGATTTTGTAAACAGCTTATTGTGAGGTTGTTTAACCGAGGGTTGCAGTTAATTTATCTGTGAGTGAAACACCATAAAAAAGTTTAGGGTCAAGTATAAGCCTGAAAGAGGCACATTCTGCAAATATATGGATCTTAAAAATATGCTTTTGAAGTATATATGAGGTTCATGACATATACGCAAAAGTCTTTATTAAAGGGTGTAAAGGTTAAAAATAAAAGATCACTTGGAAATCAATTTACGCACCCTACACTAATGTTATACAGTGCCGACATTAGCTCCCAAAGAGGCATGAGCGCTCCTGAGTGGAGATAACCTGAAAAATTAGAGATCGCTGACAAAGTAATGGATATCTGAGTACTGAGTAGTCACAAATATCTTCATGAGCCATTCCCACCCAGGACACAGCCAGAGCATGACTCTTATGAAGGGTAGGACCAAATAGGTTTCAAGGAATAGTGATGGCCTCGTACAGCGGGAAAATCAGTGGAGATGCAGAGAAAGAGGACAAATATTTACTACATGGAGAAACAAGCATTTACAATGCAATGGTCTCGGCATTGTTAAAGTTAGAGCTATTGGCATTGCTCATCAGCACTGATCATTTCAGCTGAACGACCCCCGCGTTAATGGAACTATTGGACGGAGTGGAGTAAAGAACGGTGGTGCAGGACCGTGGCTCAAAGCAACACACCTCTGAGCAGCAGCTCCATTTACTCCTCCAGGAACATACTTCAATGTGCAAATAAGTGCTCTGGAGCTATTAAGTTGGACGACACAAACTATTCATTCTCTACACTCCAAAGCACCATTGCCACCACCTTGCAGGTATCCTGGAGTTATGGTGGATGCAGAGATTATCCTACTCCTCAAATGGACTTGTTGATTAGGAATCCTGGCATCCATTTAACCAAAGTTAATGCATTATGGCATGTATTATCTTGTGGACAGATGCCAGAGCGTGTGGACAGCTGTTGCATCTCATCTTGCAACCAGCACGATTTGCTTTGACCTTTTCCAATTTTCCGAAAATTGCAATCAAAACAAGAACTGTCAGTCCCATTGCTCTAAGGGAATCATAACATACAGTCCCATCTCCAATGGCGATTAAAGCATCCACTGTCAACAGGTTGTGGAACAAAATATATCTGAACTGATGTGCCTAACGCAAAGTTTGTGTTTACAGAGTAGCTAAGCTACAAGATTCATTAATACCGGCCCTCATATCTGTACCCCTCTAACATTACTCAGTAACAAGAACTCAGATTCACTGCTGCGCAAGAGGTGGGACGTGTGGAATGAAGGAGCCAGGAAGGTCCAATGACTTGAAAGTGCCTACCACTGCTCTTATAAGTATCAACAAATGCCACCTTCATGAAACCCCTGAAGGCTTCACCCTTCCATTTAAAAACTCTGGTTGGGCTTCTGGGCCTAAAAGCAATCTCGACAGCTTGGTATGCACAAGTGTGCAGTTTCTATCAATCAACATAGATAATCCTTAACCGAGCCCTCCATTTCACGTGATGGTAAGACGAGACACGCAGATGCCACTAATAAATTCAGTGGAACTCTCAAGCTTCAAGTCAAGTA
Organism: Triturus cristatus; assembly: GCF_964204655.1. NCBI lineage: Eukaryota > Metazoa > Chordata > Amphibia > Caudata > Salamandridae > Triturus > Triturus cristatus. The sequence goes on along the minus strand of NC_140586.1, from coordinate 852,144,822 downwards.
TTGAACTAATGAGGTGGGTGTATAAATAAATAGACGATCACGCAGACCTCATCTATTGTGATAAAAGTCAGTTCTCTCGGATTCCATGCTCTCCTTCTATACACACACTCTTCCAATTGATTCAATCTACTCATAAGTTAACTCACAGCGTTTCATTTTAGCTTATTTCCAGAATATGCGTAAGGCTATATTACGACCAAATTGAATCACTTATAAAAAACAAAACTGCACACAAAACAAGACGTGTATGCCAACTTGCATGCACATCACATGTGAAGCAAAGTAAACAATTGGCATTTGTTTGCTTAGAATAGCGAAAGCACAGTTTACATTTACAAAATCCAGTTCCTCAAGATGCAAGCAAACGAAACTGACTTCACGTGCACAGAAAAGGCAACCCACAACATGGCCCGAAATTACTGCGATCTCGAAACCATGAAGATACCAGTCACAACAAGGCGGGCGTCGCGCTTAAAAGCCAACATTGTTTTCTAATACTCAAACTGTAGACAAGAAAAGCAGAAAACTGGAAAGCAGTGATAAAAAATATTTTTATTTATTTATCACTCTCGGTCATTGGGCCTCCGTGTTTATACATTTGCATATGGGATTAAATTGTATAGTCCAGGTTTTACTTTGCATTGTGGTACATGTAGTCTTACACATACAATGGGATAAACAGGGCGGAAAATGCCAAAAATAAAAGACAACTCGGGCTCGATAAACAACATAAAGACCGTTATGTCCTAGAAGGTCAGAAGAGGAGAAGCCCCTCCATTCGGGAGGGACAGTAGAGCCATTCAGTAATTGAGTTGGGGAAAGACAAGGCCCGAACTCTTAAGGGTACCTCATCCAGGCTAGGTTTCACATTCTGTGATTCGGAGGGGGGGGGGGGGGGGGAGAGAAAATCATAAAGCGTAACGAGAATGCAGGCAAAATACTAACGTACGAACCAGTAAAATAACTCACCTTTAATAGACACAGAAGACAGCGATGCGCCTTCCCTGCTTATCTGCGTTGAAAATCTGTTTATTCACTTTTCTTGTTCTCCAAAAGCAGCATGCATAGGCAATTAACTAATGCTAATACGCAGAAAAACTGCAAGGCCACGAGCCATTCTTGACTCCCGTGACAAGGGCGCGTGGGCCCCTGCTCCTGGCTACGTCACTATTATGGGGTCTTGTGATCTCAGCAGCGCCGCGCCACACCCCTTCCACAGTTTGGGAGTTTAGAAAGAACAAAGCTGGCCAGAAGGGCTGACACACCTGAGGGGAGGGCGGTGGCTGGAAGGCGGCCAAAGTCTTACTCAAACTCGAATGCCTTTGCAGAATTTGGAGCCCGCCTGTGACTTTCTTTGTTGGGAGAGACTGCAGGGCTGAGAGCCTTCTGGAGGCTCTCAGGGGGGAAGATGGAAAAGAAATACCTCTGGATTAACAGATTGGTGTAGGGGCTTTGAAGAGGTTCATGTCTTGTTGGAAAGCCCATGAGGGGACTATTTCTGGCATTTGCTCGGTGCGCATCATTACTTTAGGGTCCTTATAGGAAAAGGGATGGAGCGCAGTGAAATTTAACAAACCTATACTGCCCAACACCTACTGGGAGATTCCGGGGCGCAAATGGCACGAATGGAAGGTACTGTGGCCCCTCGATTCTCACACGCAAAGAGTCCGGCTTTTCCAGCTCCTGCCAGTCAGTCAGCCGTAGCTTCGAGGCCTGCGTTTCTGTTCCCACCTTCGGTGGGTCGCAGGCTCGTAGCCCTCGGTGTCTGAGGCAGCAGCAGTTCACCTTTGGGGCTTCCTGACACGAACCACGAGGAGGAGGGACCAGTGCCGTTTCAACGCTGGGGGTGGGGAGGAGGAAGCGAGATTAAAATAACACGCATCTGCTGTCTGGCGGATTCAAACACTCTAAACTTTAAAATGCGTGGAAAACAAGGAAATGCGCGTCCTGTCACTAATGCCCAGCTCTTTCTCTCCAGTCAGCGTGTAAGGGCATTACATACATCCAAGACATCCTTCAATCAGCAAGGAAGTTATCAGAGCTTGGAAGACCGGGAGTGCTGGGGTCGGCATTCTGTGGGGAGAAAACGCCGCGGCCTTTCTCCGAGGCGAAGCAGAAATGCCTCTGAGAAACACAGCGGCGTTTTCGGATTCGGGGGCGTGTTTTCCTTTTCTCTCCTCTTGCCATTGGCTGGAGGAGATAATGAGAAAAGTTGAAAAAAACACGCCCCGAATCCGAAAAAGACGGGGCCTGTTCGGAGTGACGGACCTCTTCTCCAATGGCTGGCCAGCATTCAAGAGGCCAGCCAATGGAGAACAGGGGAGAAGAGGGGCGGGTTCAAGCCCCTCTACTCCAAGTCATTATCTCTCGCGAGCGAGACTGCGCAAGCGCAGCCTTCGCTAGCCGAGACCTAAAAAGGGAAAATATGTGCAATAGCACAGACCTTTAGGCGTTTTCACCCGCATGGATGTACTCCATGAAAAACGGCCCTCAGATGGCCTTTCACATAAATGCAAGTGAGAACTCAAAAACATTTTCAAAGAGAACTCATGGGGACTTTTGCAGATTTCCATGAACACTCTTGGGAACTTTTGCGAATTCTGAAATTTCAGAAATCTGCACCCATGCATCATGGCATTCTGTTGGTGCGGATTTATCTGTTTTTTTTAGTTTTTTTTAAATCAGGCCCTGTTTGAATATTTCTTCCCTTTAATGCTCATTTGTAATGAACCATTAACTGTCAACTCTGAGGAGGTGACAAGGAAAGCATAACCCATTGATCAGGAAAATAATTATCGTGCTAAATCAAATAGGTGCGAATTCTTCAAACTTTTAGTGCACCTAAGTAAATGATCCTAGACATGAAAATAGCATCTATGAAAGATTCTAATTCACAAAATCAGGGTCTGGGAATTTTTTCCACGGCAGATAGCACCTACTTCTGTGGAATGACTTCTAAGCGTTACAGAGTTTCATCAGTGATAAATAGGAGTGTGGTGAGGAAAACCAGTGTTCTCATGGGTGTGTCAATGGAAGTGGCAATGCCAAGGTGGGTGCACTCACAACGGTGTAGCTATATGCACATTCACAAAAGGTGCCATTGAGTTTCTTCACGTTTCGTGCTTCTAAGCTTACACCTACCTTCAATAGGTAGAGGGTGTGCAATGAGCAGGGCTTTAAGTGGGCCGGGTCCTGCCGGTGCTCAGTGTGAAAGGCAGAGAGTCTTCTAAGACCCTCAATGCTGCCTGGTACAGGGTTTCACCTCTAATTCACTTTGGGTTCGCTATCAAAATAATGAGAGAAGCGCTGTAAACTGGAAGACAAGAAAAAGGTTTACTTCTCATGAGGAGATCACGTCAACTGCAGACACCGGGATGTCTGAGGGAGGTGTTCTGCTGATAACTCCTTAGCTCTTCCTTTTATACAGGTTTGACACAATGCATTTGGTTCATCAACATGGTTACACAAGCTTGGAGTCCCCGCCCCAGGCAGGTTGTCACACAAGCCCAACAGTAATTCTCTTCCCACCCAGGTCAAACAAACAATCTTATCTTGCAGCTGGACCTTGCTTCAGGGTCTAAAACATGTGAGACCGGCCAGATCTAAGAGTCCGTTCTGTTGATAAAAACAGGTCCCATTGTTGGTAAAAACACGTCTTGCTGTTTGCAGTGCAATAAATCATGTTGCAAGAGTCTTTTTGGTGTTTGGAACCTGTTTGTGTAACTAGGTGCTGTGAGGGGTAGAGTGTCCAAAGGTTTGCCTGTAAACAGAGATGAGAGGAAAAACGAGTTTGTGGTAGCAAGTGGCGCTGAGGTTTGTTGTGGCAATAGAGTTTATAGCCCCCAGCACACATACCAGGTCGGTCAGAGGGTCAGAGGGATGCTAGTAAGGGCAGGGTGAAATAAAGGTGACCAAGAGAGTACAAAATGGCTGTGATAGATTAAAATGACTGCAGCTTATGTGCACATAAAAATTTCCACCAGACAAGATGGCGCAGGCAATGTTCACGATTGTCGTTTTGCTTTTAACATCAGCACCGGAAGTTCTTAAAAGCAGGTGCTGAGACGGGACCCTATTGGGCTCTCCATTTTTGCCCTCACCCTCATGGAAAAAATAAAAACTTAACTCTGCAGCAATACCACCCTTCACTGCCTTTGATGTAACTTCAAAGAGACTCGTTTTAGTTCTTTCACAGTTTCACAAATCGTTTCAGAATTGAAGCATTTTCAATATTATATACAAAAAAACAAAGTTGTTGCTTATTTATTTCATGCAACTGACAACCATTGGCAAAGCCAATAGTCCTGGCTTGTTGTAGGTATAATGTTGCTTGTTGTATTATACATCTGAATGCAATGACAGAAAAAGCAAAATACCAGTCGGGTGACACACTATGCTATGCACACATTTTTAACTTATGTGCATTTAAGCCACGCCCTTAAGTACTGAAGGACTGGGTTATTCTAAGACCCAGCGGTGCCAGGGGACAACACCTGAAACCTTCGTGGGTTACCTGTTCTGGCGTACAAAGCACAGAGACACGGGACACTTCCAGCGACGTCAAAGATCAGCGTTTATTTACTGCAGGGATACAGAAATCACAAGAAGTCCACAACGTGTAGGTTCTCGGAGACTGCTTCGAATTGCAAAAGTGGATCGCTCCTTTTATACACGTTTTTGCCATTGCACAACATGGCAAACAAAGGTTACAACTCAGTTCCCACAATAAACTTCAAAAGAGTCGCGTTCATGGAGGCCGGAACATAATTACAGCAGCATTGCCGGTTCCCAACTGTAAAAACATATCATCCCCACAGTTAAACACATTCCATTCTGACTGTAAACACATTAAGAGAAGGGACAGAAACAGATGCAAAGAAAGAACAAGGATGCACGACAGATTGGAAAAGAGTGTTGGGAGTAATAACGGAAACTTGATTACAGGATCAAAGACCTCGTGCCCAATGCATGCACGACTGAAACAATAGACCAGCACGGTAAGATGAGCCTCGAGCGGGGCCATCTGCCTTCGCCGTGTCATTTCCCCTATCATAAAAGTCACCCTCAAAGAAACACGTGTCCTTCGTGTAAGCTTGGGTATCCCAGGGTCACAGAGCGGACAAGGTCCGTTCGCTGGCTACTTGAGGGCAAGAAACAAAATGAATGCCGCATCTAAAATGGAACCCGAGGGTTCGGATGGACAAACCCAAAAATGAGACGAACCATACGTGGTTGCGTAGCGAAAACGCGTACACCCACTAAACTCGTCATTTGCGGTTCGTAGACACCAAACTCATCCATATTCGACAACACCCAAAGAGTGTCGTTCCGTCTCGCACGGAACCTCAGACGCTCCTTTTGCCCTCATGTAGGCAAGCACTAGTCAAGATCGGAATCAATTTCAATATTCATCAGATCGTTCAGCTGCTGCTGGAACATCATTCTATCCATCAATGTCTCCTTGGTAACAGATGGCCGTCTTATACACGTTGTAGCACATAGGCCACATAAGGCAGGACCACACTGTACACAAAGACAACACGTGAACAGAAACGTTACAACAACCCCTACGATCATCAGAATTTTCCAACCCCAAGTGGATATCAAGCCCCAAAACCATCCTAGAAGTGTCCAATTACCTTCGTCCACGTGTATGGACTCGGAAATCTTGTGCAACTTCGAGATGGCTTGGTAGACAGTTGGAGCGTTGTCAGGAATGAAAATGCAACAACTCGAATGGATAACTTTACACACACCACCTCTATCTGCGAGAACAACGTCTAGAACCATACGGTTCTGCAACGTCATGAGTCTATCCGCCTGAAGTTCAGCTGTTAAATTACCAAGGGCACTCGCAGTAATGTTAGCAGTCGACTCGACTACACGGGTCAACTGTCTTAGGTTCCTACTATTAACCATAGGTCCCCAAAACGGCAAGAAACCCTTAAAGAGGTCTCCTGCTTCTTGACCGGCAGTATCCTCTTTGCTAATAACGCCTCTCACAATTCTAGTCTTGTGATAGTCTGAGGCAACTGTAAAAGTCGGTGGTAAAAGATTCGCAATATAACAGGTACCCGAGAAATCACGGGGTAACCATGTATATGCACGTTCATAACATACGAAATAAGTGCCCTTAGCAGTCAGAAAAACAGGGGAAGAGAGCATCGGTAGGACATACGTGTCAGTACAAGCACTGTTCCCAAGTTGTGCTCTCGGATTTCGACCCAAACCTTTCAAGCAGAAATTACCAAGGTGTGGTACAATCCATATTGGGGACGAACTCTTGAGCTGTCTATCACCCACTGACGTACTATACTCAGCCTCACTCAGATCCTTATAGGCTTGCACCTCTTCATCTGGGATAAGCGATGCATCAAAAACATCTCTATCTAAATCCGCAATCGCTATCGCTATCGCCAAAGGCTTGTGGTACGGACCAGGACCAAAGTTTGCAGAGCGTGGCTCTCGACTGGGGTAGGAATCTAGTGCACTACGAAACATAGTTTGGAATGCTCGAGCTGACCCTTGGGAGCTATGAGGAAGAACCAGATACGGAATACCCCTATCCATGGTATGTGGCATTAACCCACACACCCAACAGTTGGTAGTATTCATCACCAACTGATGCTGATGTAGGAGTTGAACGAAGGAGTTATTCATAAATTCCGCACGTCTAACCTGTTCGTGTTGAGGCAGGGGATGAAAAGAATGTGGGGAAACAGTGGTGATGGAGCTTAGTTTAGGAGAAAGAGTAGGTGAAACAGAAGGTAATAACAACTGTATTCCAAAATACACTCCGCCCACCAATAACATAGACACAGTCAGAAACAGTAGGAATACCTGAAACAGAAAACATTTTGTTCGTACAATCTTATGCAATTTTGATCTTTGCGCCGACATCCTTTCTACTTCCAACAGCTTAGAGAATGCCATCCTCTACAAACCGTCCGTGACGTACTTGACGCACTTCGTTCTGAGTAGCGATTATCAATTCCCAGGAGTTCCCAGGGATCGACAAAAGTAACCGACCTAGTGTCAGAAACCTGCTAAACAGAAAGGAGTACCCGCACGGCCCTACGGTAACCCGGATGATAGGTTTTCTCAAAACGTTCAGTTTTAATACAAATCTCTTAGCAGTGAAAAGCACATAAAAAACTCAAAAAGAAAGGATGTAATCGTTCATAATGTCCGTAGCACCAGTAAAGAAAAAATATAAAACTAAATTTTATTAGTCTTTGCTACGTGGACGAAGAAAGTATCGATTTCTTCCAGGTCGAGTCTGCTCTACAAACAATTGTTCAGCTGGTAAAACAGTGTTCGGTGGAGTGGATGATGATTCAGACCTTGAGCTCTCTGCGACTGATGACTCCACAAGTGTGTCTGGCAGCGACAAATTGTCTCCTACAGGTTGAGCATCACTAAACGGCACAAAGCTTAAAGGGGTCTCAGTTTCCGTTGCCGCAATCCCAGTTCTCACCCAACCATCTGTTGGTGAGGGGATCGGTACTTTTTTCGTGTGGCCGGCGTGAACCCAGTTCTTCCTGCCTTCCAATCGAACTGCAGTCCTCGTTGTTAATAAAACTTGAAAGGGTCCCGCGAATCTTGGCTCCAAGTTACGTTTTCGACCAAAATTTCGGGTAACGACCCAATCGCCTGGCCGGAGCTGATGTCCAGGACCCTCTGTCTGCGCCGGTAGAGCTTCAAAGACCTGTTGGTGGATTAACCTTAGTTTAGTGGTCAAATCATGAAGATAATCAATTAGCATTGGATACTCAAGACTATCAAAGGCCTTAGGTCTCTGGACTCCCCAAATGTTCGCAGGGCGGCCAAACACAATCTCATATGGGCTGAGCCCTACTCGAGAGTGTACAGTCGCTCTGGTTGATAGGAGAGCCAGAGGCAAGGCATCAGGCCATGATAGACCAGTCGTAGCTTGTATCTTTGCAAGTTTCAGCTTCAGGGTACCATTGTACCCTTCAACTAAACCCGCTGCCTGAGGATGATTAGCGCTATGGAATTTCTGCCGAATTCCAAGGCCCTTACATACACTCTGCATCACACTTCCCACAAACTCACTTCCATTATCTGACCACACAATCCGTGGCATTCCATACCGAGGAAAGTATTCCTTCAGTAGGATTTTTGCTGTGGACAGGGCAGTGTTATCCTTAAGAGGATAGGCCTCGATCCATCTGGAGAACGCACAAACCACAACTAAAACATACTTCAGATTATTGCATCTCTCCATATGGATAAAGTCCAGTTGGATAACCTCAAAGGGACAAACAGGGGGAGCAAAATGACCAGGTGGAGTGGGGGTGCCCTTGCCAGGATTATGCATCAAACACACCATGCAATTCTTAACCACTCTCTCAGCACATTTAGTAATACCATCATTCTTCCATACAGGGGACAAGAACTTGCATATCCCTTTTGCACTAATATGTGACAACCCATGAGCCATCGTCACAACAGCTAATACGTACGCATCCGGTAACATCCACCTCTGACGTTCCGTCAAGTCAACCCAACATCCATGCATATCCAACTTTCCCGTGCTTTCTTTCCACTTGGTCTTCTCAGCTTCAGTGTCCTCGTTCTGAATTGCTTTCACACTCTCAACAGTGTCTTCACACATACCAGTTTCCGTCGACCATCTCGTTGAACTTGTCACATACATTCGAGTTGCAAGATTCTTAGCCGTTTCCTTAGCAATCTCATCCGCAAATGCATTACCACGACCAACATCATCCGTCACTTTCCGATGTGCACTACATTTAACGATCGCCACCTGTTTAGGCAATGTAAGTGCATCCAAAAGATCATTCACGAGCTGCCCGTGTTGGATCTTCGTACCATGCGATGTCATAAATCCTCTTTCTCTCCACAGTCGTCCAAAACTGTGCGCAACGCCGAATGCATACTGACTGTCGGTAAACACATTCACTCGCTTTCCCTTAGACAAAACACATGCTCTTGTCAATGGAATCAACTCTGCCGCTTGCGCTGAATTCTGATTCAATCTCGCAGTTTCCACAACCGTGCTCAACGTCACTACAGCGTACGCAGTCGTCACATCGCCATTCGGCAATTTGAAACAGGAACCATCAACATACAAAGTGCCATCGGGATCTGTCAATGGGGTGTTTTTCAGGTCCACACGACCCTTTGTTTCTTCCTCAGTTCGTAAATAACAATCATGTGGTGGTACATCATCTGATTCCATATTAGTCGGCAACAATGTCGCCGGATTCAGTACATTACAACGCTTGATCTGTATATGACTTGCCAAAAGGGTCAGCTCATACCCAGACAACCTTGCACTCGTCAGATGTTGAGTTTTTGTCCGATTCAGGAGAGTGTCAACTGCATGCGGAACCATCACCATGAGCATATTATCCATGACCAAACCTGCGGATTGTCGAATAGACGCCGCAGCTGCCGCCGTCGCCCTCAAGCAACTCGGCAACGCTCTAGCTACCGGGTCTAAGGTCGAGGAAAAATATGCACACGGACGCTGCTTGCCACCAAATTGTTGCGTTAAAACACTCAACGCACAACCTTCCCTCTCGTGGACGTATAGTGTAAATGGCTTGCTGTAATCAGGAGTACCTAACACAGGAGCCGAACACAACGCATCACGAAGTTCAGAAAAACTTTTCTGACATTCTTCCGTCCATGGCAAAGGAGTCGAAACGTCCTTGCACGTGAGAGCTATCAATGGCTTCGCTAACAGTGAAAAATTTGGAATCCACTGTCTGCAGTATGACGTGATACCTAGAAAGGCACGCACATCTCTCTGAGTTGTTGGCACAGTCATTCGAGCAGTTGCTGCAATTCTTTCAGGAGTCAACCTTCTTCCCACCTTTGACAATAAGTGACCGAGATAGGTTACTTCTTGACAACAATATTGCAGTTTAGAAGGTGACACTTTGTGATGTAAGTCACAAAGATGCTGTAACAGTGACACTGTAGCAGTCTTGCAAATCTGTTCAGTGTCTGCAGCTACCAACAGATCGTCAACGTACTGAATCAAGGCCGCACCAGTTGGCAGCACGAACGCATCAAGTTGACTCTTAAGAGCTTGGCTGTAGATTGATGGACTCTCACAGTAGCCCTGAGGTGCGCATTTGAACCGGAAGCTACGACCACCTAATGAGAAACCGAACAAATCCCTGCTTTCCTCAGCAATCGGAATGCTAAAGAACGCATTCTTCAGATCGATTACCGAGAACCATGATGCAGAGGCTGGAATCAGAGTCAGCAAAGCTGTAATGTCGGGTACCACGGGAAACTGTGGGACAACAATTTTATTTACCTCCCTTAAGTCAATAACTAGACGGTACACAGGAGCCTTGGAGGGATCAGTTCGCTTCAAAATAGGCTACACAGGACTATTGCACACGTTACCTCGTGTTTCCTCAATGACATCTTTATCGATCAAATCGTAAATGATCGCTAATAGTGCTCGTTCACCATCAAGGGAGATACGATACTGGGGTATGCGCGGCAATCGCGCGTTGAATTTCAATTGAACAACATAAGATGGTATATCCAGCAGGCCCACATCATTGGGACCTGTCGCCCACAAAGAAGCCGGAAGAGAACTCAATTCCGGTGGGAGCTTATCGATCGACAAATACATAGGGGAGATCACTCTCCGACCCAATGTAAGCTCCACTCCCGTAGGAGAGCAGTACAAAGTCGCATGTAACCGTTTCAACAAATCCAAGCCCAAAAGATTCTCACCACAACCAGTAGTCAAAATCAAAGGAGCTTCTAACTCATGAGCCCCAATCGTAAGGGTCAAGGGGCTAGAAACTGGATTGCTAACGGGGGCGCCAGAGAATCCAACGGAAACATTCGTCAAGCCAGACAAAGGCGGGCCAGGGAGTTTCGAATGCATGATGGAACTTTTCGCTGCACCAGTGTCCAACAGAAAAGGCTCAACTACGCCCAATGTGGCAACTGCGACATAAGGCCCTCTCTGATCGACCGGAACTGATACTTCTCCCTTCCTCTGTCTACGGCTGTCCTAGTAGATACCGTCCGCATCAACATCATGCTCGACATAATAGTCATCCACATGATACTGTGCAGATCTACCAGACGAGAGATCGCGTCGATCGAAACAATTCTGCGAGTCTGACGAAGTGGCAAGACGCTCGGCCTGGTTCTGAGTAACGCCGCGACCTCTACCCCGTGAAGCCTGTTGAGGACCACTACGACCTCCTCGAGCCGAAACACCATTGTTCCTATCACATAGAACTGGACAATTAAACTTCAAATGGCCCTCTCCTCGACAATATGCACATTGATTATACCCCAACACAAAGCGAGGTGCGGAAGAGTCATTACGCACCCGTAATCTAGAAAACTGCGATTGTGATCGATTTGGCTGTTGCGAGTCATTGTAATTCGAGCGCGGAGGATACGCTTGCTGCAATAAGACCTTAGTTTTAAGATCCTTCGTTTTCTTATCCGCGCGTTCGCTTTCTTCCTTCTCTCTGTTTTCGTAGTATTGGGCCGTGGCTAATATCTGAGCAGTGGTAGAAACAGCCCACGAACTCTCAGAATTCTTCAGCTTGTTGCTGAGTTCAGGCAACAAGTTCGATACGAATTTATCAACGAACAACCACTGACCACCCTCCGAGCTCATGTCCTGACCACTATGATCAACAAACGCCTCCTCAAATCTCGTAAAGAAATCGGAGACACTCTCATCCCTCTTTTGTTTGCACGCGGACAACTTGTCCCAATTAACGCGTATTGCTGGCATAAGTGTTTTCATAAGGGTAATTATCCTCTGGGGCAAATCCACAATAAGCTGTTCGGGTTTAGCCCCACCAACTTGCTGGGCGTCTGCCGCCGCAAGAGCAGCCCAGTCACCGCCTAACTCAGCCGCGTGATTCTCATGACGGATTTTCGCCCAAATCGGCTGAGGCACTACATTACCAAACAACATGTCAATATCGGCAAGATTCATAACGGTAGCATCCACTAGTTGGGACAACTCCTTATAATAACCTGCAGGATTTTTACGGGGATCGGGCAAAGTATGCTTCACCTGCAAAACTTCCGATCGCTTCCAAGGGAGGTGTGTCCAAACTCTCTGAAAACGTCCTGGGACAGCAGGATTAGCATTAGGATCACCTGGCATCCATACTGGGGGAACTTCCCGGATAGGATACTGACCAGGTTTTGCCATCCACTCTGCAGTCTCGTCCTTAAATAATGCTCGAGGTTGCACTGTACATCGAAAAGATAACAGGCGTTCTAGAGCACATCGAACATTATCACCTACAATCACACCAGTCGTGAATTGATTCTGGAGCTCAGAAACCTCGGATGGTACATCATCGACCGCATCATTATCCCACTCTTCCCTCAAAGATTTACACATTTCCTCAAACACGAATCGTTGTGTGGGCGCATTAAACTGGGAAAAGGTCTCAAACACTATACGCGAAGTGTACTTCACAGGATGGCGAATCCATTTACGCGCCATTTTTACCAACGACTCACGTTCCCTACCATCAGGAATCTGACTGCGCCTCTGAGCAACATCATAAAGAGTCGATCCGAGTATTGGCCCAAAAAGCGGAGAAAAAAGAGTAGCAACAGCATTAAAGAGACGGCTACGAACAGAAGGAGAAGAAGAAGGAGGTACAGGAGCAACAACAGTAGGAGTAGAGACAGTAGAAGTGGACGGGGTAGCAGGAGTAGCGGGAACGACAGGCTGAGGAGGGACTGGCAAAGGAGCAGTAGGAAGAAAAGCCGGTAAAGGAGGATGAACAATTTGCGGCACAAGAGGATTCGGGAGAGCAGGAGGAACGACGGGCTGACCGGCAGCCGCCAGAACAGCAGGTTGAGGAATAGGAAGAATCATAGGACCCACAGTATCTGGAGCATAGGGAGGTCGTGATTTCAATAGATGCGAATCTTCTATCACTTCCTCTCCCGTCTTATCCGAATTAGACGGTAACACCGGATAACATTTGTCCACCGCCATATGATGAAGTCGAGCACTGACTTCCTGCTCCTTCTCATCTTTGTCTCGCTGATACTGTTCTGCATTTCGCATCACCGTAATAACACCTTCTCTCTTATTTTTCTTAATCTGTTTGATTTCTTTCTGCTTGGCCTCTTTGCGCCATAACCGGAAGGAATCAAACATGGCTGGCCTAGCCTTCTTTTTAAACAGTTTAGCTTCAAGATTATCTAAGACGGCAGTTTCGAAACTACCATGTGATGGCCAACTAAGAACGCCATCATTTTTAGTGTAACGAACCCAATATTCATTATATACGATAGGACCTACGCCATGGCGACTATAGAGCTCATAAATTGGAGTTCCAACCGGAGGTATCGGGCATGAATCCTCCAGCCGGGAATCCGTTCTGCAACATTTAAGGAAACCAAACAAAGTACTACGGCCAGGCATCGTGCACACTAACCGAGTTTACAAACTTCAAGGGCTATCGAATTAAGATGTCCTCGCACAAAAATGCAAGACCCTCGGTTTTTGGCAATTTCAATCGTCAAATAAAACCCAACAACTAAGAACCAACAACTAAGAACCAAAAATGCAATGGAACCATGCAAACAACAAAGTAACTCTGGGAGCGACCCACAAATACTTAACTGAAAGAGCAATGGCGTCACCAGGAAGGCCCGTCTATCGTCTCGCCGTACAAAGGACTACGCCAGGCGCCAAAACAGGTCGACAGTCAGGGCATCAGTCCGTCGCAGCCGTCAGGAGGCGGGGATCTTCGCGGGAAAAGACTTCGGGCCACTTATTTCGACAACTGGATCGATGAAGCGGGGTGCACCTTCCCTCGGAGATTTCACACGAAGTTCCTCACGATCGTCGGGCTTTGGACTGGTACCGCTGATGTCGCCCTACGTTGGGCGCCAACTGAAGGACTGGGTTATTCTAACCCCTTCGGTGCTCATGACGGAACGGTTCCGTCATGAGCCACGGTTGAGCTGTGCTCATGACGGAACCGTTCCGTCATGACCACGCCCGCGCAAGATTCCGTCAGCACAGCGGCGGAATCTGCGCAGCATGGAAGGGGTTAAGACCCAGCGGTGCCAGGGGACAACACCTGAAACCTTCGTGGGTTACCTGTTCTGGCGTACAAAGCACAGAGACACAGGACACTTCCAGCGACGTCAAAGATCAGCGTTTATTTACTGCAGGGATACAGAAATCACAAGAAGTACACAACGTGTAGGTTCTCGGAGACTGCTTCGAATTGCAAAAGTGGATCGCTCCTTTTATACACGTTTTTGCCATTGCACAACATGGCAAACAAAGGTTACAACTCAGTTCCCACAATAAACTTCAAAAGAGTCGCGTTCATGTTTCAGGAGGCCGGAACATAATTACAGCAGCATTGCCGGTTCCCAACTGTAAAAACATATCATCCCCACAGTTAAACACATTCCATTCTGACTGTAAACACATTAAGAGAAGGGACAGAAACAGATGCAAAGAAAGAACAAGGATGCACGACAGATTGGAAAAGAGTGTTGGGAGTAATAACGGAAACTTGATTACAGGATCAAAGACCTCGTGCCCAATGCATGCACGACTGAAACAATAGACCAGCACGGTAAGATGAGCCTCGAGCGGGGCCATCTGCCTTCGCCGTGTCATTTCCCCTATCATAAAAGTCACCCTCAAAGAAACACGTGTCCTTCGTGTAAGCTTGGGTATCCCAGGGTCACAGAGCGGACAAGGTCCGTTCGCTGGCTACTTGAGGGCAAGAAACAAAATGGATGCCACATCTAAAATGGAACCCGAGGGTTCGGATGGACAAACCCAAAAATGAGACGAACCATACGTGGTTGCGTAGCGAAAACGCGTACACCCACTAAACTCGTCATTTGCGGTTCGTAGACACCAAACTCATCCATATTCGACAACACCCAAAGAGTGTCGTTCCGTCTCGCACGGAACCTCAGTACATCTGCCACGCCTCTTTGAGAGACCCCCGAGTTTTTTCATCCCACTTGAAGCCCTGGCAATAGTTGTGGAGAAAGTGATGTATACACACATTTTTTCACGAGGAAAGGCAAGGGGATCCTTCAACTAAAAACATATTTTTGAGGTAAATAAAATAAAAAGAAATGTACAGTTGCACAATTAAGTTAATTCTACAAACTATTATTGTATATGTTCTGTGCATTCAAAGTGCATACTGGGAAGTGTCACCGCTTATCTTCCACCTCCAAATAAGCAGAATGTTTCCCCATAGATTTCAAGGGGAGAACCCTCCTAGGAAGCCTTACTCGCTTCCAAAAAATGTTGTGCACTCGTTGCCATTGAAGGCAATGGAACGCGTGCACGTTTTTGGCTGAAAAGCCGAAGCGATTGCTAAAGGTCTTTTGCCTACGCAGCGCATGCGCGCTGCGTAGGTGAGACCTAAAAAAGACTTAGAAAGAAACCCAAACAGTATTCCTAAAACCCGCAAGATGTTTATCGCTTGAGCAAGGCAACATCTGTTGTTTTCACTCTTAGTTGCTAAAAAAAAAAAACAAGCATTTGCAATGCAATAGGTCTCGCATTTATACGAGTTTGAGCTATTGGCATTGTAAATGACAATGCCTTTTATTTATGTTTTAAAAACCCACACATAAATAAAAGGCATTGCCATTTACAGTGCCAATAGCTCAAACTCTTAACAACTGCGAGACCTATTGCATTGCAAATGCTTGTTTCTTTTGTTTGGTTCTCGTTTCTTCCTCAACATCCACAGCTAGCCCGTTCCTCGGTCCTGGTTGCACAGTAATTGTATATTTAAAAGTGCCTTGTATTGTTGGCCCTAGCCACTTAAATACAGTTAGTTATTTTTTTACTTCATTTTGCAAACTCCTAGTTTACGGTGTACGTTTTGTTCCTATTATACACAGCATCCTGTTAAATCAGTTGCACAGGGAATATCTTAGTACCTCTGAAAATATGCTCTTGTCAACTCTGCCTCTTCTGCACACACAAGTGGTGTTCTAGTGCTGTCTCTGGTTGTGTGGGTTAGATGAATGTATATCCTCACGCTTTGAGAGGAGTATTCCAACAAACTACAACATCTAAATGATGTAAGGGTTGCAAAGTTTAGATACAAACTAACTTAGTTATTTGCAGCTTTCTTTAGCCACTTTACTAGGAAGATGTAAGCGCACTTTACAGATAAATAGGAAGATAAAAATGCTAAACAGTAAGAAACAGTGCCATGGAACAGAAAACAGTTAGAACAGACTAGACATAGTTGTATGTATTATATAATATGTTGTATTGTAAGATATAGCGCTCACAACCCGCTGAAGAGCTTGTCTTCATGGGTAGCATGTTACACCACGTAAGGCAATGATCTTCAAACTTTTCAATGCCATGCCACTCCTGTGGGGGGAAAAAATCATCAAAGTCCCCCTCAAAAATGTTCACAATTATTCTAATAAACTGGCAATGTTTAAATATAACTAGACTTATTTAAACATTGCAGTTAAGTTCTGATGCAGTTTTAAAATTCCAATCAAATACATGATTGCCAAACATACTATTCTTGTCAAGCAGGCCTTACTAACGTGTAAAAGTATCCACAGTGCGATTATTAGAAATGGGGGTGGAGGGTTTGAAGAATATTTGGAGTCTCTTCCTTTTTGACACCTTCTCCCAGCCTGGAAATAAATGTCAAAAGATGTTAGCAATGTCCCATTACAGGGCAACTAACTGTCGCTCATCTTTTTCAGCTGAAAACAAAGCACTGTTCTCAGCATAATGCTTCTTTTGGCAAGAGCCTGACCCGGATTCACTTGAGGCCCAGTTTAAAGATCACTGGCGTAGGGTGTGCTTGGAAGGATGTGGTCTTTGTTTTAATCCTATGTGTGAAGTTTTTCCATGTGGTGCGCGGTGACTACCGAGGTGCAGATATTAGGTTAATGGGACGCAATGCTTAGGAGTGTGATGGATGAAGTGTGGGATGGGCGCGTAGTTTATGGTTTTCGGTAAGGTGGCAGCTCTGCATTGCCCTTAATGGGATTTCTTATGTTCATAGTCCACTTACCTAATTACTGTCTATTCTGAAATATTTTGTTTAAAGTTAATGTTCCTGAGCAGGCGTTGATATATACATGTTTAGTTTTCAGTATCTTTAACTGTGATTTGTGCTACACTAATTCTCCTTTGCTCCACTCTTCTATAGCAGTTACTTGTGTTTGAACCAAGTACTTGCTGCAAAAGTAGCCGCTTGGTGGCTTTTAAAAGTAATTTCTTACCTAACACCCGTTAACTGTAACCAGAGGCGCAACTAGAGCCAAATTTCGGGGGGGAGGGGGGCTAAGCAAAAATTTCGGGGGGGGGGGGGCTGAATCTTTAAACAGTAGGCAGAGTGGCGCTGATTTCGGGGGTGGGGGGGCTGAATCTAGGCAGAGTGGAGCTGCAGGGGCTCTTAGAAGGGGGGAAACAACAGCGAGGCCTCATTTACATACAAATGGTCTTTTAAAGACCTGTGAAGTGCTCGGGCGCGGCTTTGTGTCTGCCCGGGAAGCGGTCTCATCCCGGGCTGCCACACACGACAGGGGGAGGGGGGGGCTGAAGCCCTTTGAGTTCAATGGGTGTTGCGCGCCTGACTGTAACCCCGCTTTGGCTGTACGACTATGATGTAAAATACACCCCACCTGCTGTTCAGAATAGAGGTTCATTTATGCAGTGGTGCCCTCAACCCTTGTGCACCGAGAGGTGCAGCATGTCGAGGGTAGGATGCGATCGCGGAGTTGTGTACGTGTTTATACAAGTACCAGAATATCTATGTGCAGCCGATGAGGAGAGTGGTGCACTGGCAGACCTGTGGGAGTGTTTATACGAGTACTAGAATATCTGCGTGTACAGCCGGTCAGGAGAGGGGTGCACTGGCAGAGCTGCGGAGGTGTTTATCCGAATAATAGAATATCTGTAGGTACAGCCAGTCAGGAGAGAGGTGCTCTGGCAGAGCTGTGGAGGTGTTTGTCCGAGTACTAGAATATCTGTGTGTACAGACGATCCGGAGAGAGGTGCTCTGGCAGAGCTGTGGAGGTGATTATCCGAGCACTGAATATCTGTGCAGGCAGCCGATCAGGAGAGGGGTGCACTGGCAGAGCTGTGGGGGTGTTTATCCGAGTACTAGAATATCAGTAGGTACAGCCGACCAGGAGAGAGGTGCACTGGCAGAGCTGTGGAAGTGTTTGTCAGAGTACTAGAATATCTGTGTATGCAGCCGATCAGGAGAGAGGTGCTCTGGCAGAGCTGTGGAGGTGTTTATCTGAGTACTAGAATATCTGTGTGTACAGCCGGTCAGGAGAGAGGTGCTCTGGCAGAGCTGTGGAGGTGTTTATCTGAGTACTAGAATATCTGTGTGTACAGACGATCCGGAGAGAGGTGCTCTGGCAGAGCTGTGGAGGTGATTATCCGAGCACTAGAATATCTGTGCAGGCAGCCGATCAGGAGAGGGGTGCACTGGCAGAGCTGTGGGAGTGTTTATACGAGTACTAGAATATCAGTAGGTACAGCCGACCAGGAGAGAGGTGCACTGGCAGAGCTGTGGAAGTGTTTGTCAGAGTACTAGAATATCTGTGTATGCAGCCGATCAGGAGAGAGGTGCTCTGGCAGAGCTGTGGAGGTGTTTATCTGAGTACTAGAATATCTGTGTGTACAGACGATCCGGAGAGAGGTGCTCTGGCAGAGCTGTGGAGGTGTTTATCTGAGTACTAGAATATCTGTGTGTACAGACGATCTGGAGAGAGGTGCTCTGGCAGAGCTGTGGAGGTGATTATCCGAGCACTAGAATATCTGTGCAGGCAGCCGATCAGGAGAGGGGTGCACTGGCAGAGCTGTGGGGGTGTTTGTCCGAGTACTCGAATATCTGTGTGTACAGCCGTCAGGAGAGAGGTGCACTGGCAGAGCTGTGGAAGTGTTTGTCAGAGTACTAGAATATCTGTGTGTACAGCCGATCAGGAGAGAGGTGCTCTGGCAGAGCTGCGGAGGTGTTTATCCGGGTACTAGAATATCTGTGTGTACAGCCGGTCAGGAGAGAGGTGCACTGGCAGAGCTGTGGAGGTGTTTATCCGAGTACTAGAATATCAGTAGGTACAGCCGGTCAGGAGAGAGGTGCACTGGCAGAGCTGTGGGGGTGTTTATCCGAGTACTAGAATATCAGTAGGTACAGCCGACCAGGAGAGGGGTGCACTGGCAGAGCTGCGGAGGTGTTTATCCGAGCACTAGAATTTCAGTAGGTACAGTCGGTCAGGAGAGAGGTGCACTGGCAGAGCTGTGGGGGTGTTTATCCGAGTACTATAATATCAGTAGGTACATCCGACCAGGAGAGAGGTGCACTGGCAGGGCTGTGGGGGTGTTTGTCCGAGTACTAGAATATCTGTGTGTACAGCCGATCAGGAGAGAGGTGCTCTGGCAGAGCTGAGGAGGTGTTTATCTGAGCACTAGAATTTCAGTAGGTACAGCCGGTCAGGAGAGAGGTGCACTGGCAGAGCTGTGGGGGTGTTTATCCGGGTACTGGAATATCTGTGGGTACAGCCGGTCAGGAGAGAGGTGCACTGGCAGAGCTGTGGGGGTGTCGTCCAAGTACTAGAATATCTGTGTGTACAGCCGATCAGGAGAGAGGTGCACTGGCAGAGCTGAGGAGGTGTTTATCCGAGTACTGGAATATCTGTAGGTACAGCCGGTCAGGAGAGAGGTGCACTGGCAGAGCTGTGGGGGTGTTTATCCGGGTACTGGAATATCTGTGGGTACAGCCGGTCAGGAGAGAGGTGCACTGGCAGAGCTGTGGGGGTGTCGTCCAAGTACTAGAATATCTGTGTGTACAGCCGATCAGGAGAGAGGTGCACTGGCAGAGCTGAGGAGGTGTTTATCCGAGTACTGGAATATCTGTAGGTACAGCCGGTCAGGAGAGAGGTGCTCTGGCAGAGCTGTGGAGGTGTTTATCCGAGTACTGGAATATCTGTAGGTACAGCCGGTCAGGAGAGAGGTGCACTGGCAGAGCTGCGGAGGTATTTATCCGAGCACTAGAATTTCAGTAGGTACAGCCGGTCAGGAGAGAGGTGCACTGGCAGAGCTGTGGGGGTGTTTATCCGGGTACTGGAATATCTGTGGGTACAGCCGGTCAGGAGAGAGGTGCACTGGCAGAGCTGTGGGGGTGTTTATCCGAGTACTAGAATGGCAGAGTTGTAATTCAGTTTCAGTGCTTGAATACGAGGTAGTGCAAAAGACCTGGAGAAAAGTAGATTGGCACAGCTTTGGGTTTCAGTTTTGGAATACTGGGAGGTGCACGTGGCTGAAGTGCACGTGCTCTGTGCCTCTCAAGAATGGCACATCCGGGAGAGCTGTAGATCGGTATTAAGAGACATTGGCAGAATTAAAGCCGAGTCTCTGCAGGTGATTAGTATGGGTTTAGAAGTGCAACACTGAAGTGTATTGCGTTCTGTACGTGCTACTGTACTGCAGAAGCAGGCTGCACTTTAAATGGAGAGGTGTGGGTGCATTGGTACAGAGATGTGTGTTGCTGATGGAATAGCAGTGTACTCTAGCTCAAAGCCGAGGTGCGTTGGCAGACGTGTTTAATAACTTGCTTTTCGTAGAAAGCTTAGAAAAGGCTCTTTGGAGGTTTCTATGCACTGCCAGTAATGGGCGCTATCATGCTCAGGTCATCACTGGCCGAGCTGGGATTTGAACTCCTCGCCGGCTTCAGCAGAGCATCTTTGCGGTTACAGCGCGTTGTAGTCCAGTTTGGTACCAGGAGGAGCTGTTACACGCCGGTATTGAGGTGCATTGGCATGGCTCCGAGGAGACTCGAATAATGGGCGTTGCAGGTAAGAACGTGGGTGCGGAGGAGGGGTGCTTGGAGGTCCAATAGTGGCCGAATGCTTCAGGTGAGGGCTGAGATGCCTGCGCAGAGCAGCACGTGGCCTCGGGTTCAGTTTCTGCCCTTCTTTTCTTGTCTGTAGTTGGGATAGCAGAGCTGTTGGGAGGGGGTTATTTAAGGTGAACGTGACATTGGTGGATGTTTCAAAGTTTCCTAAATGTTAGGAAGTTCCATTGACGTCAGATGGAGGGGTGAAGAGTGTGTTAGATAGAGGATGTTTGTGGAGAACAAGACGTGCTATAAGAGAGAGTCAATGCTCTGCAGTCCTCTCTCCATTAGAGATGCTGAGGCGCGTTGCAAGGTATGGAGGGGGCTTGGAGGGTTCCCTCTGTGGGTCAGGCATCCGATTCTGAATGTATTTCTGGCTTGAATGCAGAGCTACTGGAGTTCCCTCAGAGCTGGAGTCATGTTATCAAATGTCTTTAAAGAACAGAAGACTGCGTTCATAGGAGAGAGAACCCTTTCAGTGCACCTCCTATGTGTGCATTCAAGCAGTGAGCAGGGAAGGAACACTAGTCGAGTGTGCAGACCGGCACAAGAATAAGAGTAGCATCTACCCTTGTGCTGCCCTCATGTACTCCTGTGCTTCAGGTTCATCTCTCTCTGCATAAGAAACCCTCCGCCATGGATATGCAGGGAGAGGTGCAAGGCTCGTTTGCCACTACACAAATACATATTGGGAAGAAACGTGAATACACCAGAAGGGAAGAAATTTAGAGAGGACAGAGGGAAGATAGAAGTAGAAAATAAACATAATTGGGGTAATGCAGTGAAGTGCGTATGAGCGTGGTAGACTGAGGTAAAAAGATGTGGGGGGGCTGCAATGGGAGAGATGACGACGATGAGGCAGGAAAGAAAGAATTCTAGGGAGGAAACCATGAATTGAATAAGGATCGAGCAAACAGGGAAGGCTGGCATGAGATAGGGATCAAAGAAAACAAGCGCGCACTGAAGCTGACGGAGTGGGAGGGGGAGTGGGGGCGGGCACGCAGGCTGCCAAATGGTGCGATGAATAGTGAAAGCAAACAAGTGGTTGCAGGACTCCAAATGGTGCGCGCGCCCGGACGGGTCACATGCACTGTAGTTGGAGGCCTGCAAAGCCACTGTTTGCACTTCCAAAACGCGCTTACTATAAGTCTCGCCAGAGCCAGCGCTAAAGCGCTGGTCAGGCGAGACCTAAAAAGCAAAGTATGTTTTAAATCCTCCTTTGCACTAACTTATTTAAATGTATTAGCAGAAAGACCACACATTACTTCCTACCATACACACCAAAAACAAAGCGGCCTATGTGTAAGCATTTAACTTCAACACATCCAATCCTTCTTTGTTATAACATCATTTCTTTCTATTTCTTAACATATATTTTCCCCACAAACCCATATACTGTCCCTGATTATCTGCTCTGCAACAACTATGCAAGTAAAAGCTTCATTTAAATACTACGTAATTACACCATGGAGCAAGGCCGAGCACACTGAGGCCTTAATATGTAAAACACTAAATACCAAGGCCCACAATAACTATAAAAAAACACACATTACGAGCGCGAAAGGAAGCAATCATTTAAATCACCCTTTGGAAAATATCATTTTAAATCTCTTTGCATCAAAACCAAACATTACTTCGTACAATGAGTCCCACGAAAACTTTCCTATTTGTAAGCATAAAACACCCCCACGTACTATACCCGTTTAGCTGCTCTGCAACAATTAGTCAACTAAAAGCTAAATGAACGTATGCAGACATTGCCTTTCACAACAATGCCTTAATTTGTACAACATCTGATGCCGGGGCTCACTTAAAAAGTAAAAAAAAAAATCGCATTACCACCATAAAAACAAACAAAACAGTAAATCCTCCTTTATAATAACATTACGTTTTTCTATCACCCCCCTAAAAAAGCGGACTATTTGTGGACGGTATACTTCTCCACGTACAAATGTACTATCAAAAAATCCCAAAATACGGCACAAAATCATTATACACATTGCGCTCACATGATTTATTAGTTCCCAAACTATTAGTTATACACATTGTGTGCACACAACTTAATTATTAACAAAGTGTTCGTTATACACATTGTGTGCACATAACTTAATAATTCCCTAAGTGTTTGTAATATACGCCCGCTTTGCCTTTAAGTAAACATAAATGGCAGCCAAACGAAAAGTGAAAAGTAAATGTAGTCAGTAGACTAAACAGAGGCCACACAAAACCATCATACACATTGCGTGAACATGACTTAATAGCTTACAAAGTGTTTGTAAGGCGCACTAAATTTGCAGTATATTACACAGAGATCCTAGCTAAACTTAAATACATTTGCTCGATTTCCATTAAGCACACAAAGATCGCAGAGCAACGTAAATCCTTTAGATAATGAAGCAATCAGAATTCATAGCAAAATGCGAACGCAAAAAAAGTTCACCCAAACAAATAACAGCCGAACGTAAATACCTTTGGGAATGAAATAAACAGAATCATTAAAAAAAATGCGCACTCAATTTGCCTCAAAGTACACAGAAATCGCACCCGAACTAAAATACATTAGCTCGATTTGCATTAAATTAACACGAGAACGCAGCCGAACATGAATACGTGCGATAATGAATCAAACAAAATGAATCACAAAAATGCGCACTCGGTTTTCATTAAAGTAAACAAAGATCGTAGCCAAACATTAATCTCTTAGCTGGTGTTGCTTTAAAGTAAACAGACCTCGCAACTAAATGTAGATCCCTTCGATAAAAAAACCCAGACCAAATCCCATTACAAAAATGCGTGCTCGGTTTGCATTGAATTACACAAAAATGTACACGGAGATCGCAGCCAAACGTAAATACCTTCGCAGAATTTACATTATAGTAAACAGAGATCACAGCTGAACTTCAATCCCATCGATAACGAAATCCATAAGGAAAGTGGAAAGCAAACAACGTGCCTCAAAAAAAAACACGAAATGCATTGCCTTCGGAAACCAACCGAATCAAAGCCAGAAAAAAAGTCCAAGGACACCACCGTATCTTTTCAAACAATGAAGTAATACGAGTAAAGGGGTCAATAGCTCTAGGCGTGAACAAGTCTCCAAAAGTAGGGACTTATAACACATTTCACCAACCACAAGTCAAGATGGTTTAAGTGACACACGAACTAATGAATGGAAAGTCCGGGAAAAAAAGAGGCGGTTACAAACATCGTATAGTGTATACAGCATCTCTCGACGAGACAGCGCATGCGCTGCCTAGGCAAGACCTAAAAAGCAGACAATACACCCAATGAATGAGTACCGGCTTGCCCTCTGTTACTGAGAACTGCAGTCACGCAGTCTGTCTACAGTTAGTGCCCTTCCACTTCTAGACCTTTGGAGCAGTTTTAAGATCTTAGTCCAGTTTCTCCTTGCTCAAATGGGTGTAATTTCTGATATTTATATGTTTTCCTCATCTTCATTGCTTGATTTTCGTCGTGAGAAAGTGTCACTAATAATCGTTGAAATGTCACTCATAATTACACTGAAATCATGAAAATGTCACACATAGCAATCTGAAACCTTGGCAGCTATAGGAAACATTCCCTGAGACCTCCAGTCCGCTTCTTTGTGCCCCCCGCTGAAAACTCTGTCTTCTCACTCCATGGCCTGACCCTAATCCCCTCCCTCTGCCGTCAGGACAGCTTTCTGATCCTTTACTCGCCACCTGGCATCACTCTGCTCCCTCCCCTCATTATTCAACAGGACCTTCCTGCGTGAACTCAAGAGATCTGCACACGCTGTAACAGAGCAGCCGTGAAAAGGCCTGCATCTACTCCAGCGGACCTCCCGTTGCATTTTTAAATTCAGTAACCTTTGTTCTCTCAGCAACCGCGTGCGCAAAACGCACTGGTGGTGTCGCACACAGTTTCCCACTCCCTCCTGCGTAATGCTGCACGGTGCAGCCCCACAGCCTGAGACAGCTAGCCCGTCACACTGCCCGCTGCGCCATTCCTGACACTTAACCTGCTTTGCTGCTGCTTAATAGAGGGGGACAAGCAAGCCATAATGACCGCCGCCACCCCTCGCCAACCTCCGCTTAGGCCGCTCTACTTGGGGAGACCTACATGGTGCAGGACCCTCTCCGACAACGAGTGAGTCCTGCCCGCCTCCTGCAGGGTCAATAAGGCCTGGCGCACACTATCCTGCAAAGCACAACCAACGTCCCTCTAATGAACCTGCTAAAGTGAACCGCGAAAAACCTCGCTTTTGTCCCTACCCGTTGGCCTGTATCATAAACAACAAGCATTGGAAATGCAGTAGGTCTCGCATTTGTTGGAGCTGGAGCTATTGGCATTGTAAATGACAATGTTTTTTTTACTATATGCACAGATAACCTATGTTAAACTTCATCTTGAAAATCGATGAATGGCCAACGGTGGGAACTGTGGCAAACTTGGCACCTCCATGCAAAGGCCTGGGAAGCAGCTTGAGTCCTGGCATGCTGGTGCAGAGGGGCGCTGTGGAGGCTGCGGGCCCAGGCTCTGCATAGTAGCTGCTGCAGAGCATCTCGAGGCAGACACAAACTGCGGCCTGTGCCTGTTGTGCACACGAGGCCAAACAGACCCACATGAGTAATGATGGTGTACCTGACTGTCTGATCTGGTGTTGGCAAGAATACTGTTACCCTGCAGGCAATGAAGCCGTGGCAGAGTGAACAAGTCAACCTCTAAGTATTGCATACTGAACTCTGGGACGTGTCCCGAACAAAGAATCTCTAAATAAATGAACTGGCACCTAGAGTGTGGCTGTGCACCTACAACAAGAAAGGGGTATTCGCCACTATACAATCTTCCAGATAGACATCACAGTGCCACTGTGAAGGACTCCTACGTGAGGTGTCTGGTGACACAGGAGGTGCTTTACTGAGTCTATAAGATAGTGAGTTCAGGTTCTACTGTTGTACACTAGAAGGCCGATCCATTACAAAGTGTGCAGAGCGCCCCAAATACAAACAATATATCCGGAAAACCAGGATCACCAAAGACAGGCAAAATGGAAGCATTTATCAAAATGACTCCCCTAAACTAATTTGTCTACATTTATTGAAGACTGAGTACACAATCATTAGCACTCAGACCAAGCTGGGAGCACCTCCAAGGCCGACAGTGAATTCCAGGAGCCCTTCTGTGGCATGACGCATGGCACACAACACATGAGACCTAGAGTACCCAGGATTCTCTGTATCTCTATGCACATATCTCACACTGTATGTGGAAGATGCCTGCACAGCCTTCCCCTGGATCAAAAAGCACCTTCAGTCTGTGATCATTGCCTATGCCATGGAATATCTTAAATGATTAAAAAAAACAATAGACCATAGCTACACATTTCCCTTTGAATCTGTTGCTTCATTACAGAGTCTGCACGAAGACTCAGCAGAAGTCATGGACAACAACAACTGACGTCAAGAGTTCATTTGACATGCAGTGATTATAGTCATGCCAGATGTGTTTCTACATATTTGCTAATTTACCATTCATATGCAATGGAAATCTACATTAGAACTCGATGTACCTTAGGTGTTCCTTATTTGGTGACAAGCCGGGAGTCTTGTCATGGTCATTAAATGCTCATGTAGGAGCACCAGGGTTAACGCACTGGCTTTGTTTTCTGTCCTCGAATGGCCACTTTAAAGAGCAAATTCCTGATTCTGATTTCCTGGCATCCAGCTATCCGAGTGTTCTTATGCCTAAATAACCACACTAACTATGGACGCGTGTAATGTTAGATACCCAGACATGCTGGGGAATGCGTTGGAGGTAGGACTATCGAAATAACATACATTTGGCCACCACAGTCGGTGGGGTAGAGTACTCACTCCTAGCCCCACGCCCATTTGTTACTGTAGAATTACTTGTTTATGCCACAAGTAATTGTTTGCACTGGGAGAGTCAATCTTTGCTTCAAGTTGGGAAAAGCAATGTGGGAGGTGTGAGTGTTTATAAAGACAGGTCGCTGTTTTACATTGGTGTCTGTTTTGTTAAGAAATGGCTCAAAATACACTTATTTTAAAGTACCACTGCAAGTGCTTGTAATGTAATAAGTGAGTGGGAAACTAAGAGAAAATTGACTGACACACAACCCATGACATGTAATCGTAACAAAATCCAGGAAATCCATGCAAGAAATTCCACTCCAACTCCACTGTACTGCATTACACAATGGAATTAACTACTGTACCCACAATCCTTTGACAAATCAAGTTTACGTGCTCTAAAGCATATGACCAATTCACTAAAGTGAACTTTGAAAAATATTTTGCAATGAGAGAGGTGATGATTTTGGGGTCACCCCTAACATAGGGGGAGGTAAAGCAGATGCCTTGAACACAAAGAGCATATCATGCTGAACGATTCGGTGGTGGTCCCATCCTCCTAGGACCACCTCAAGCAAAGTTATGGGCAAAAATACAATGCCAACCAAAGGCCCAGCAAAGGATTATGGGGCAAGATTCTAGAGTTTAGTGAATATTATAGTATTAGCTCTCAGCCGAGCCCAGAGCCTGCTCCTTGAGGAATGTTTTGAATATTGGGTACTATGATATTCACTGCACTCTAGAATATCGTCCCATAATGCTTTGCAGCATGATGTGTTCTTTGTGTTCAAGGCATCTGCTTGGTTCTCTCCCTAGGTTAGAGAAGACATTAAAATCATCACCTCTCTCACTGCTTGCTGTCTTCTCATTTTCACTTTTGTGAGGTGATAATATGTATTTTAGCATGTAATAATAGAGTTATTTGTCATTCACCAAGAGTACGTTGGAAAATGGTTAATGTTGCAGAATTCCAGTGGTACTTTCACGTCAAATCTCGTCGGGCGAACCCACATTCTGTACCACCAAGCAGAAGAAGCCTAACAGGGATGGAGATATGAGAACCAGAACTGTGGCGGGGAGGTCTACGACTCGGAGTAATGAATATTACTGGTAAGTAACCGGTCATTACCTCCTCCTCAGACCTCCCCGTCACAGTCCTTAACATATGAGCAGATACCAAAGTAAGAATCAGCTTCACCACAGAGCTGCAAACAAACTTTCTTAGCACAAAAAGCAGAAAAGTCACACCACCTGCGTCCCCAAAACCAGCAGACCCAGTCTACTCATGACCAAATGATAATGGGCCATAAAGGTGTGTGGTTCACTCCAAGTAGCGGCCTTGCAGATCTCAGCTATAGATGCCCCCTGAAAACAAGCCCAGGAAGCAGTCATGCCCCGAGTCGATCTCCCCTGAACTGACCAAGCACCTGTACTCCACTGGGCTCATCATAAGCCGCCCTAATAGCCCATCTCAATCACCTACGGTGAGTAGCACCAGAAGGCTTCAGACCCAGGCCCGCCAGGCCAAAAGTCACAAAAAGAAAATCTACCTTACGAAAGGGCCGGGTACAAACCAAGTACACCCCTAGAGCCTGCTTAACACCCAAACTGTGCAGCCGCACCTCATCCTCAGATTGCGGATCAGGACACAACACGGGCAGAACCAGATCCTCCGAGCAGTGAAACGAGGAAGGAACCTTAGGGACAAAGGAAGGATCAGTCCGGAGAACCACTCCAATCTGGACAGAACCTCAAAAAGGGCTCAAAGCAACAAGCCTAACTCCCCAACCCTTCTGTCCGAGTTAATAGCGACCAGGAAAAGCACCTTGATCATCAACAAATGCAGCGACACCTCCTCAAAGAGGCTCAAAAGGAGAAGACTGCAAAAGCCCTCAGCACCAATGGAAGATCCCAACCCAGCGCCAAGGATTTAATCATAGGTTTCTTTAGAAAACAACTCCTCATAAGCCGGGACACTAAAGGCACAACAGACTCACAGACCAGTCCCTAAAAGGCCCTCACCGCAGCCCACTGAGCCCGCAAAGAGGAAACAGCCAGAACCAACCCTAATCCTTCATTCAGGAAATCCAAGACAGGC
This sequence comes from Triturus cristatus, assembly GCF_964204655.1. Classification (NCBI taxonomy): domain Eukaryota; kingdom Metazoa; phylum Chordata; class Amphibia; order Caudata; family Salamandridae; genus Triturus; species Triturus cristatus. Next base: position 852,115,969 of record NC_140586.1, on the reverse strand, counting down.
ACAGATTCCACCTCCGAGGCAGACCAGCACCTATCCGCACACCAACCCTGAAAAGACACCCAATGCCGGGCATAACATTTAAGGGTAGAAGGGCGACAGGACTGTTGGATAAACTGAGCCACCTCAGGAGAACATCCCATAGTCAGGAGGTTCATCCTGTCAACAGCCAGATGTAATCGGACCAGACAATCCCGGGACAAAGGAGGAAACGACACGGGACAGGGATCCACCGGCAACAGCCAGCGAGGCCCCACCACCAATTTTAACACAGAGGAAACCAAGGCCTCCTGCTCCAGGCTGGTGCCACCAGGATCCCCAATGCCTGGTCCAATTTGACCTTCAGACGGATCCTCTAAATCACAGCAATCGGGGGGAACGCATACATCAAGCACACCTCCCCCCGAAAGGATAGAGCCTTATTGTAAAGTACATAGGCATGGTAAGAGAACTTTAAGCTTTATTCAGGTACACTACCATAGTAAGTCAGCTTCATCGCTTCACCACCCGGTCAGAACACTGCCAGGAGGCAGCAGTAGAATGTTGACTCTGACTCCTCGCCCTCTAAGGGATCAGGGAACCCCAAACTGTCCCGCACATGTTGAAAGATATTGTGAAAGTCCGCCCCATGAATAAACCAAGCCTTCACTTCCCCATCCAAATCGTAGTCAGGATTAGGGGCAACAGGGGCATCCAACTTCTGCCTTTTAAGCCCTTTGGACTCCCTAGCCAGAAAGGCCGCAGCCACAGCGGCCTCAATCATCTTTTGCACGTCAGCCAAGGAAGGTGCGGTGGAGGACCCAGCAACCACCTCCTCTGCCTATAAGTGCTTACACTGACTGTTTAACATCATCCATGATGAGTCAAACCCAGATGCAGCACCTCCAATACCTATAGTCAGACCACTCATTATCAGGAAAACCAGAACCAATCAAAACCAACCACCCAGATGTCCAACCAATTAAAATAAGGCAGGAGAAAACACCCCAGACGGCAGCCAATCAGAGTCTAAAAATTCCAGAAAGCAAGTGGACTTTCATAACCCCTTGTCCCCTCCATGTACGTGGCAAAGTTCAGGAAGAACAGTAATGCGCAGACACTCCATCAAGTAATTAGACTGCCAAACCTGACAAGATCTTACAATACCCATTTTCTAATGTAACGTCTCAGACCACTGGCATCTCACCACTCAATCGGAGTGGGAGGGCCAAGAACGTCAGCGATTCCCCCCCTCTAACCAATCTGTTATGCTGTACCAGACATAGCCGAGGAGTATCTTTGTAGTTTCTTGTAGTTTTTTGTAGTTTCTTTATTAAGTATAAGCACCTTGCCTGCTGCTCAGCCCATTTTCAACTGTCACACCTCACACCTCACCACTTCACCACATACACATGCAAACATTCCATGCATCTCCATCACATCAACATTCCCCTCAGAACACTCACATTGGCTGAGAAGCTAGGAGCAAGGTAACCTAGGAGAAACATTAGTACATAGGCAGGATATTACACAATCACAAACAAGTGAGCCCATTGCTCCCCGAGCCCCGGCCTTGATAAACCGGCCACTCTCTTAAGCAGCCGTGAACTACTGCCACCCGAGATAGACTTCACCTCCAATCCGAGGACTCAGCGATCAAGATCCGACTGGACTCCTGCTTCCTACTGCCACTGTAAGTGGTTGACGCCCAGTGCCCCTATACTTCGAGGAGGGGCCTCCCCGCCAGGCCCCAGGCGCGCTGGTACAGTGCTGCTAAAACAAACGCACACTACGCCACACCAGCAAGCGCGCTCAGGGCTCTTAGCCACCTCCCCCCAGGAACACCTTAGGTGACCGGAAGGGGAGAAGGGGAGTCATACCCATACTTGAGTATTGAACTGTCCTGCTACATCACAGACTCCTATTAACCCAGAAAAGAACGGTTGCTACAGCAAACCGCTCACACTTACCCAATTCCACGAACCGGAGATTAACCTGCGTGCACAGGCCTATTTATCTACCGGTGGCGACCCCTAGACATAAAAAGGGATCGCCATGAAGCCATCCGATAGGCCTCACAGGGACCCCATGGAGAGGGCAGCGGATACTGAGATGGTCAGAGAGAGGCATGTGGCGATGCAGCATTTAACTGGCCAGAACGTCACTTCCTGTTACCATGGGGTGTCTCCAGCTCTGCCCGAGCCGTGCGGCAGCCCTCAGTGCTTACTGGAATGTTACTTTTTGGTATATCACAGATGTGTTTTCTTCATAGAAAGGGGCTGGTCAGCTTACATATGACCCATTGTCCACATTTTTAACCAAACAAAGTTTTATTTAAAAACTCCAGATTTTACTGTGCTGATAAAAGCAACTTGGTGTACAACAATCAAGGTGATGCAACAAGTCTTCAGTTTCCTTCAAAGGGACACATCCAAGCTGTCTGGTGGCTCCCGGTCAAGGGGACGAATCCCCTCTGTTAAAAAACAAGGGGTACTCCATGTACCCACGTCCTTCTCTTGATCCCCCAGGAAGTCTTCACATCTCCCCAAACCCCCATGCACCTGCCGTACAAACACACACATGGACTTCACTGGCCCATTTTACCAGTTTTTCGGCAGTTGCACATGAAGGGCCTACATTCTCCTGTGGCATCTACAAGCTGCACTACGGAGACCAGGGACTTGCGTAAGAAGCAATTAATAGTGTGGGGGAGTATATATTCTCAGCGTTGTGCAAGATGAAACTTCACAATTATACATTCTTCCCCAATATCGCGTTTAGTACTGACAGGCAGACTAGCTGGTTTTGCTGTCTGTCGAAGTGTTCGGTGTAACTCTGCGGGATCTCCCTGCCCACGAGCACGCAAGAGCGCAGCATTTTATTTTTAACTCTATTAGGCTGTCTAGCGCCTGTCAATGTGTTTGTGACAGAGAAAAGGCAGCACCTCTGTCCTTGAAGCAGCACCTCTGTCCTAGAAGATAGATCAAGAAAACTAACACAGACCCGAGATACAGGAGACAGTCCAGGAGATTGGGCTGAAGAAGAAAGATCTCACAGAGCCAAAGGGAGTTATGGTCCTATAGCGTTGGACAAGGAGCAGAGAGGGAAGTTGTGTGTGACACGTTATCAGACTTATTATGAAAAGGGTACGGTGGGACAGAGTACGTGTGATCATGTCTTCACCATGGAAGATTCTGCTAAGAACTTTTTGCAAGGCTCTGTACAAGTGATTCCAACTGTGTATTATGAGTGTGGAAAGAATGCCTATGTCAGGTTGCCTGCGAATTGGTATGGTACGTGTTACTTGGGAATGATTTTCCCAAAGATGTATCATGCAGAGGATTTGGAGCTTTTGAAGGAAGGAAGGACAGCATTCGAGAGTGAAGAGAGCTGAGAGTGCGGGAGCAGTGATTGGAGATGTCTTTGTAGCAATGATGCCGAGTTTGGGTGTGGTTTTGAATGAAATGAAGATCAGACGATTGGCGACTGTAGTTGATGAGTTGTCGATAAATACAGCAAAGTCCCTGTTACTTGTGGATGGAGAGATGTTATCAATAAGGACAATGGTTTTGCAGAACCGCTTTGCTTTAGATGTATTATTAGCAAGGGTTTGTAAATTACTGAAGGTCCAGGAATGTTGCAAATATATTCCAGACAACAGCAAGGATCAGGAGAAATATATAGGCAACATTACTACGATCCATCATGAGATAGAGGACTTGAATGAAGAGGGTGTGTGGGAAAAAGTTGGTAAAGGATTTAGTCGAGTGGGAAGTTGGTTTGCCAATCTGGGGGATGGGTTCCTTGGCTTTGTGTTAAGACCACTCATTATTGTTGTGCTTTGTGTGGTTTGCTTGTGGGGATTCATCAGAGCCTATAAGTGGTATAAAGGAAACAGAGTTGAGAGAGCTCTTAAAGCGAGTGAAGTGCGAATGGCCAGACTGCAGGACAGTCACTATCAGAATCTTAAGAATATGGAGAGACTCCGACGGGGGAGGATAGCAACAAGTACTGTTTAGGTTGGTTCTTTCTCCAAGGCAATTGTGAAATGGTGTGATGACAATAGTCATCAAAGAGGGGAACTGATAGAGCGCCATGTTATTCTGAAATTTGTAGGGGTGCACCATAATCACCATTAGTCCGCACCCATATATTTAATGGAATTTTATTAACGTGTGACTTAGAAATGTATTACTAAAATCTGCTTATAATAGTACAAATAGGAATGTAATCATGCCGTTTATGAAGTTCAATGTAGTGTTTGAATGAAAATGTATTTTATGTAACGCATAATGATTGTTTTTTGTATAATGTGGTGTATTAGGTTTAAACGTGCACCATATTAAAGTCTGCAGGTGTAGTTGCTTATTCATATATGAGGTATAATTAAATCAATGCTTATAGTGTGGAATTAGAAGAGTGTTTACATTGTGTAAAGGCCTGATCGCATACACGTTTAAGAGAAAGGCCTGTTCGTTTCTTATGTTAGCCAAATATTGTAGACCGAAATGTTTCCCTTGGTAAGGCTTTGTGTTAGACCTGTCAGCCCTTTGGGTGGTCCCTCCTCATCATTATTTATTTTGTCCCACTTTTGCCTCAAACCCTGTTTGAATTTTTCCTTTTTGGGAACCACCAGACTTTTTCGTGTTGCTGCAGATTCAGGGAGCCATTTTAGCTACCCCTGAAACTTCTGTCTGAGGGCCTGGAGCACAAAATGGTGGCCACCTGTGACATCACCAGCATCCACTGGAACCTGCTAGCACCTTCCAGAACATTCCAGAACCCTGTGACAGTTGGAGGCGGTTTAGAATGTTGGGAAGCTAAGACAGAGAGTTGGCAGTTGGAGCTGGCAGTTGGCACCTGACTGGTGAGGAGTGAGCAGCAAAAACGTGAAGGAGGAAGGAGTGAAGCAGCAGGGGTGGAAACTTGTGCCTGGAGTGGGGTCCATAAACCCACCCTTGATACTAGTCCCTACTGACGGAGCCCAGCCTAGAGCCCTGTGTGGGAAGAAGTCAGAAAAACCATCCTGAGGACCTGGACAGCAGGAACAGGCCTTAGAAACAAGAGAACAGCAAGATCCTGACCTGGAAGCTGGTTTCCCTGAAGTCCGACGTCGAGTAGCCTAAGACCTGGAGCCCGAGGTGGAGAAGCGGCGCTGACTGGAAAAGCAGACGTCGTACCCGGAGCCGCCAGAGGTCGAGAGAGGGCGCCGTCAGAGGTCATGAGGAATACCAGAGGTCGAGGAGGAAGTCACCCGAGGTCGAGTGAGCGGCGTCATCGGAGGAGTGAAGTCCGCCCTCCGGAGTCGTCGGAGACCGAGGTGAAGTGCAACGGAGGTCGGGAGTGAGGATCGCACTCCGGAGTCACCGGAACCTGTGAGGATCGGGCCGGAGGTCGGGAGTGGAGGTCGCACTCCGGAGTCGCCGGAAACCTAAGGAGAGGAGCACCGGAGGTCGGGAGTGAGGATCGCACTCCGGGGCCGCCGGAAGTCGACATCGAGGCAAGGCCGGCCGACGTCATCGAATCCGAGGTCGCCATCGGACCGGAGCCGCCCGAAGTCGACATCGAGTAAAGACTGCCCGACGCCATCGAATCGGAGGTCGAGATCGAACCGAGGCCGCCGACATCGAGACCGGAGCCGCCTGCCGGCGTCGTCAAAGAACTGACATTGTGCCGAGGCCGCCGACATCGAGCTGGAACCGCCTCACGGCGTCGACACGACTCCAGCGGCGTCGGAGCATCAGAAAAAGGGCAGTAAGTGGAGTAGAGGGCGCCTAAGGCCCTGTGGAGACCTGAGAGACTGCTCTAAGGTGCCAGGGGTGAACTGGGACTAATCTAGAGAGGTTGTGTGGAGAGAGAGAGCCAGGTCTCTGGTATTTCCCCCCCTTTATCTACCTCAGTTTAGGCCTCAGCCTTGACCAAGCCAGGGAGTAGACACCCCCAAGCCTTCCACACCCCCACAAGCTGTGCCTGGGCCAAATCAGCCCTTAGGAATCAAAAGTGATCTGATTCCATGAGTGTCACTGTCAGCTTTTGAGTATTTATTAGGGGCATTGTATTTATTGTATTCAACCTATTTATTGTTCCACTGTATTTATTGGTCCACAGTATTTATTGATGCACAATATTTATTGGTTACAGTATTTATTGCCTCAGAATATTTAATTGCCTGTCTGTATTGCACTTTTATTTATGCCTTCAGTATTTATGATTACCCCTATTTATTGAATTATTAAGCCAGTATTTATTTGTCCTGACCTATCTGAAAATTTGTATATTGTGATTGTTATTTATTTATCCAATCAGCAACTAAGAGAAAAAGAAGGTAAAGAAAGATATTTTCATAATTTTTACGGTGTAGAGTCGTTTTTGGAACGGATGCACGCATGGTTATTGTTTGGGTATGTTGTATGCTTAGCACGGAGCCTGATTCCTGACCACTCGAGCCAAGCTACCACAGTGTGTCCGGAAGACCACCACCACCCCTTCTAGTGTGGGAGGGGTTTTCCAACACTTTGGATTTCAGAAGTGTAGAGGGTCTCAGAGAAGTGTAAAGTTTTTCGTTCCCATGTTTCTGTTGCAGGTGCAAGGACACCTAGCTTGTAAGTGAACTAACTCTTTGTTTCAGGAGTTAGGATGGCATGAGAAGCCAACATGGGAGTATACCGGAACGCAGGTATGATACTTTCGGCGGAGAAGGTGTCTGGGACCCAAGGACGAGTAAACCGTCGTTGGAAGGGAGACAAGTTTCAGTGGAAAACTACTGGGAGAAGACCTGGCTGGAGAGGTGTGCCTTGAATTAGGGACAGTGCCCCGTGGGTTGAGCAGTTGAGGATTAAATGGGAAGCTAGAAGGAGCATCTTAGAACGAGCTCTGACAAAGTGAGTGTACTTCTAAGGAAGTCTTCACTTCTGACACCTTTTATCCTCTTGCCTGAGAAAAATTCTAAGTAGGGATGTCACCTTAGAAATAGAGTAGTGATAGACTAATTGATTTCTTTTTAGGTTAATGACTTCTAACATAGAGATTGGAGCCGTTATTGCTTGTCTAATGATTCTAGAACTGACTATTCTCCTTATTCTGAGTCGGATGAGACTCCTACGTAGACTCTTTTTTGTATTAGTGCCCATTTATTTTCTTAACCTCGTGCTGAGGTGCTTGTATGTGTAATTATTTTTAGCTTTGTAATAAATCCCTAAAATTTGAGATTCGGAGTCACTGGTCCTTTAGAGTCCAAATTCTATTTCCTTTGATTATTTGTTAAATATTGGATTTCCTTCCCTCTACACTATTTAGCAGATAAAAAGATCCCGGCAATCTGAGAGAACTCTTTGATGATGGTAAAACAGATAAGAATCCAGCTTTATCAAGATCTTTCATAATTTGTTAGGAGCTTTGCATGACCTAGCGAAGCATTCCCTAAAATGTTTACTGTCATTGAGGTCTTATAAAAAATTACACATATATAGGTGCCGATTCCAATCCTGTAAAACCCGGGTACGAATCGTCGTACGGAGCGTTTTCTCTGTACGACTCGTACCCGGGAAGTCCACCTTACAATCCAGCAAGTACGATTCGTACAGAAATACCATTTCCATACGAATCGTACAAAACACCGTACGGGTAAAAAATCCCTACGAGTCTGATCCGGGATGGCGCGTATGCGACGTCCGTACGGAGTCAGGCAGCGTTTTACGGACCAGCAAGTACGATTCGTGCCTACGTCACTCCGCACGGCTTATTTTTTATGGGAAATTGAGAACGACGCGAATACGGAGCCCCGGTACGCGACGGACAGCCATGGACCTCATCCTACGTGTCATCCCGGCCCTCCTAGCCTACGACCTGGTGCACCGAAACCGCCGTGCACGCCGCAGAAGGTCAGAACAACACCCAGGGGCAAAGGGGGGGCGAGGTGCAGAAAACATAACCCCTACCCAATTAAAACACTACTATATTCTGTACATACATTACCTCCAGGGTCTGGTCAGTTCAGGGGGCGTGTCCAACAATCCCTACGTCCCGCAACAACGGAAGTGGACGTGGACGCGTACCCCTACGGCAACACTAGATTATTGATACGCACCGTACTCACACATCCATAGCGTGGGTACGGTCCGTATCACTATTGTAGTGGTACCGTAGGAGTACGCGTGGTACGGACCGTACACTCGCTCTGAGAGCGTGTGTGAGGCCCGTACCACGTGTACTTCTACGGCACCACTACAATTGGGATACGCACCGTACCCACACATCCATAGCGTGGGTACGGTCCGTATCACTATTGTAGTGGTGACGTAGGAGTACGCGTGGTACGGACCGTACACACGCTATCAGAGCGGGTGTACGGGCCGTATCACTATAGTGGTGGTGCTGTAGGAGTACGCGTGGTACGGGCTGTACACACGCTCTCAGAGCGGGTGTATGGTCCGTACCACGCGTACTCCTACGGCACCACTACAATTGTGATAAGCATCGTACACGCGCTCTCAGAGCGTGTGTACGGCCCATACCACTATTGGATTGGGGCCTTAGGGGTACGCGTGGTACGGTCCGTACACACCCTCTGAATGCGGGGTACGGTCCGTATCACACGTACCCCTACGGCACCAGTACACTGGGGATACAAGGCGTACACACGCCACGAATGGTGTTGTATGGCCTGGGTGGGTGGGTGTGTGGCTGAATAGGATTCCCAGCAGTGGATAATGACATGGGGGTGGGTGCACATCACTACCAGCAGTGGACAGACATATATGGGTGGGTGCAGAGGACTCCCAGCACTGGCCTGCAATATGAGGGGTGGGTGCAGAGGACTCCCAGCAGTGGACAGACATATGTGGATGGGTGCAGAGGACTCCCAGCAGTGGACAGACATGTGAGGGGTGGGTGCAGAGGATTCCCAGCAGTGGACAGACATATGTGGGTGGGTGCAGAGGACTCCCAGCAGTGGACAGACATGTGAGGGGTGGGTGCAGAGGATTCCCAGCAGTGGACAGACATATGTGGATGGGTGCACCTCACTCCCAGCAGTGGACTGCAATATGAGTGGTGGGTGCAGAGGACTCCCAGCAGTGGACAGACATATGTGGGTTGGTGCAGAGGACTCCCAGCAGTGGACAGACATGTGAGGTGTGGGTGCAGAGGACTCCCAGCAGTGGACATAGACATGGGGGTGTGTACATCATTAGCATATGCCCACGACTCCGTGGGTGTATGTACGCATTCCTGAGTTTTGACTATGTTATGTTATGTTAAATTAAATTTATTAAGCGCACGTACGCCCGTAGGCTTCATGGCGCTGTGGAAGACTAGCAAAACATAACATGTGACAGAAAGAAAGAAAATTTAACTAAAGATAAGCTTGCTTAAAGAGCCAAGTCTTAAAAGCCTGTCTAAAGGCTAACAGATCTTCGTGGAGTCTTAGTGGCAGTGGCAAGGAGTTCCACAGGGAGGAAGCTAGGAAGTGGAAAGATCCTCCTCCCTGGCGTTGTTTCCTGATCCGGGGCACGACTAACAAATTCTTTTGGCCAGAACGGAGAGCACGGGAGGGAGTGTAACTGACCAGCAGGCAGCTAATGAATCCAGGGCCCTTACCTTGTAGAGCCCTGAAGATAATGCATCCCGCTTTAAATGCTGCTCTCTGCGCTACAGGCAGCCAGTGGAGACTGGCCAGTCCAGGTCTAATAGACTGCCACTTAGGAATTTTACAGATCAACCTGGCCGCTTGGTTCTGAACCAGTTGGAGTCTCTTGAGCTGCCCCGCCGGTAGGCCCAGATATAAACTATTGGAATAATCCAAACGGGACAGCACAAGAGCAATGATGACCTGAATCAGAGCAGGGTGGATTAAAAGGTGGGCGATCTTCTTAATCTTGCGAAGTTGGAAGAAACTTGCAGATACCACAGTCCCTACCTGGCTTTTGAGCGAAAGATCTTCATTAAAAGTGATACCTAAGCTCTTAACTGTTTGGGATTTAGCTGGAGGATCTCCCATTTCTGGAGGCCAGAAGTGTGGTCCCCAATGCAGTTCACTCTTCCCAGGCAAAATCAGTTCAGTTTTGCCTGGGTTGAGTTTCAGATGATTTAGGCCCATCCATCTCTGAATGTGAACCATGACCTCCCGAAATTCGGTGGCAGCGCCAGGGGAGTCCAGACAGAAGATCAGTTGCAGATCATCTGCATAGTTAAAAATTAAGGCGCTAAACTTTTTTAATGAAAATAACAAGGGTCGTAAGTACAAATTAAACAAAAGTGGGGACAGGGACGAGCCCTGGGGGACTCCACATTCATTTTTGATTTTGGGCGCTGTAAAAGTTCCCAATCTCACTGCCTGGGTACGCTCCGAGATAAATGACTTCAGCCATCTAAGTGCCGAGCCTCTCAGGCCAGCCTGTTCGACACGGTCGACCAAGATGGTGTGGTCGACCGTGTCGAATGCGGCCGATAGGTCGAGAAGTACCAATGCTTGGTGAATGTCCCTATCTGCATTGCTTCTTAGTACATTCTGGACCGCCAGTGTCACCATCTCGGTTGAGTGCCCTGGTCGAAACCCAGCTTGGTTATGCTCCAGATATCCAGTGGTTTCAACGAAGCTAGAAAGGCAGCTAGCAACGTGTGCCTCCAGGATTTTTGATAGGAATGGCAGCAGGGATATCGGGCGGTAATTAGATGGATCGTGAGAATCAAGACTGGGTTTTTTGATCAGGGGAATCAATAGAGCATGCTTAAATCCTGCCGGTACCTTTCCCTGGTTAAGTGAGTCGTTAAGCAGAGAGAGGATCCCGTGAGGGATAGAGTGCCCAATCTCTGTAAAAATGTGGGGTGGGCAGATGTCATCGGGTGATCCAGACTTAACCCGTGCCAGGAGAGTTGAAAAGGTTTTAGCATCTATAGCAGGAAGGGTGTCTAATGTAGTGGGGTTATTAAAAATATCATCTAAAGGAGACGATTTAGGAGAGCTAGCAATGTTGCGTTTTATATTTACAATTTTCTCTCTGAAAAAATCATTCAGAGAGTCACACAACTTCTGGGTAGGGGCTATTGATGGGGCTGTCCTATCATCGTCACAGAGCTCGTTGACTATGTTAAAAATATCTTTAGTTTTATTTGAGGAATTTAAAATTTTTTGAGAAAAATAGTCAGATTTATGTTGGAGCAAGATTTTTTGGAACTCCTTTCTTGCGGTACAGAACACTGTCCTGGCTTGAGGGGAGTAGCTTTGTCTCCATTTCCGTTCCTTCTGTCGAACTCCCAGTTTAAGATCTTTCAGTTCTTGGGAGAACCATTGATGATAGTGCCATAACAACACATCACTGACAGCAGTGTCCCACTCCCAGGAGGATGGATGTCTTTCCCCCACTGCATGACACACCACATGTGGGTGTGAGGACAAATGACACATGCCTGGCGGATGCAGCACAATACACACACTGAGATCATGCCACAAGACTGTATGGTCATGTCACTGCCTACTAAAGTAAGAGAGCCAAAGGGAACACACATTGTCACGCACATCCCAGGAATGATAGGAATGTACAGGTGCTGGGCCAGCCACCAAGATGTCGTCTCTCATGGAAGGAATAGGGTGGAGTTTCCACAGATACAATGCCCACAATTGTGAGTCAGGTGCCCAAATACCCTGCAGAACAAGTAACATATGTGTGCTAGGCCGGGATTACACACATGCATAGTGCAGAAAAGGGAGGACTTCTCCATGAAGGCATTTCAACATACTCAATACACAAGTACAGTGACTAGCAAGGATGGCACAGACGATGCAGCCGGAGACATTGCTGAGCAGGCATGGCCATAGTTGAAGGGATCCGTCACCAACAAAGGAAATGTTGACACAGGTCAGCACAACAATTGGGCAAATCTTTGCAGGGAAGATGTCAGGTGCCACAGAGGAAGGAACACTCCTTGGGACAATGTCTCAAAACCATAATAACACACACTACCAATGATTCTTGGCAGAGACCTTGTGATGGCACGCAGATACCATGGTCAACCTCATCACCATCAGACTCGAACATTTCTCTGAACAATAACACATTACCACAACACCAACTCCTGGAGCATCAGCACCAACATCAATACCTGAAATGCAATAGTGTTCAAAGGGAAAATAAAATGCTTTATTCAGCATTAAACAAAAGGAAGTTGTTGGACCCGGCCTCGTAGCATGGCTCTACTTGTCCCCGCACCACCTAACCTGGTACCTGCAGCCCCGAGCCCACGGCCTAGCCGATCCTTTCCACCAGAACACACGCACCCGACCCGGACATTCTCGTCCATGGCCCCTCTCCCTTCGGCCACCCCGGGCCCGCGTGCCCACTTCATGCACCAAGATGGCCGCCCGGCCCCAGCGTGACCCGGGCCTAGCGGCGCCACTCCGGCTGGAGGACATCACGCTTGCCAGGGGATGATGAGAGGGAGGAGCAGTTTCTATCGCACCTCTAAACTCCCCTGGGACGATGAGTTTCGATCGGCCCTCCGGCCTCCCTGAGAGCTGGCTCCACGCCTGCTGGGTGTCTGGGACTCCTCCCGACCCGGCCCTGAAAGGATCAAAAGACAATGGCAGGAAACAGCGACAAGCGACCCCCAGGTGACAAGACCCCTGCCTGCACAGACTCCGGACATCAAAGAGGGGTCGACCTATAACAAGGGGTGCTCTGAGACTGTCCGGCAGATTCGACACTGGAACAAACGAGAGCCTGCTGACGCGGTCGCGGCTCCTGGAACTTAGAACCACGTGAGCCCTGCTGAGTGACTCGCGGCTCCCTGAAGATCGTAAGACCTCCGACCAGTACCTGAGCCCTGCTGAGTGACTCGCGACTCCCTGAAGATCGTAAGACCTCCGAACTTGTACCTGAGCCCTGCTGAGTGACTCGCGGCTCCCCGAAGATCGTAAGACCTCCGAACTTGTCCTTGAGCCCTGCTGAGTGACTCGCGGCTCCCTGAAGATCGTAAGACCTCCGAACTTGTACCTGAGCCCTGCTGAGTGACTCGCGGCTCCCCGAAGATCGTAAGATCTCCGAACTTGTACCTGAGCCCGCTGAGTGACTCGCGGCTTCCACAGACTCCACCGGTCCAGCCGGACCCCAACGACAACAAGCCCACCCCCCAGCTCGAGGATTGAGAGTTGTGCACCGGGTACGTCCTTGCCTTGAACCTTTACCAGAGACTGTCCCGCTACCCCCTATCCCTTCCGAGACTCATTGAGCCCGCGCTCTCCTTGTACATATTTGCCGTGCTAACCTGTTTGATAAAGATTGATTCCTAAGAACGCACGGTGTGGTGTTTCTGTGTCGTGTGGTGCCAGAAGTACGATCCTAGATACGAGATTCCTCCTCCTGAGGAGTCTCCCGCCAGTGCCTGGCTACGATACTTTGAGGGTGGGTCTCAGGGTAGTCAGGACCCCCTTTCCGGGCTCCTCTGAGGTCGCCGTCTAACATTGGTGGCAGCGATGGGATTCGGGCCCATCACCTAGAGATCGTACCGTGAACGACGGACGCACTACCGACAAAGATGGCAGAAGGAAACGCCATGATCCCCGCAGAAACCAACGCCGACAGGGTGTTCCAGGTGGAACAACTAGAAGAATATACGCACAAATAACTAAAGCAATTCTGCAAAGAACTTAAAATCGCTACCACCGGTCTCAACACCAAAGAAGATTTGCAGAAAGCACTGAAAGCTTGGGTGGATGCCAGGGCCTACCGCCCAGAAGGCACAGGGGAGCGCCCCGACGAAGCCGAACCCCCCCAAGGCGAAAGCAGCAGCAATCAGGTGCGAGGCATCGTACCAGACGGGGGCCTATCCCCGGAAGAACTCGCGGACAGAGAGAGAAGCCGCAATCACGAACTCGAGTTAGCCAAACTCAAAATCGAAGGCGAATTAAAGTTAGCGGAGAAAAAGCTAGCAGTAGAGCAAATGCGCGTGCAAGGCGAGCTAGAAGAGAAGAAGCTCCAACGGGAACACGAAGGAAGGAAGCTCCAACTAGAGCACGAACGCAGCTTGAAGGAAATCAAGCTCAAGGCCAGAAGCGAGGAAGGGAGGCCCCCGGGAAACCGAGAGGCGGCCTCCCCAGCGGAGCAGAAGGTCCACATCCCCAAGGACGTGGTCAAAGAATATTATAAAAACGATGACATTCAACAATGGTTTAGGGCCTACGAGATCGCCATGACCTCCCATCGGGTCCCGCAGAAGGACTGGGGGGCAGGGTTGTGGGGACGGTTTCTGAGCGAAGGAAGAGACACCCTGCTCGACCTACCCATCTCTCTGCAGACCTCCTACAGCCACATGAAAGAGGCTCTACTCACAAGGTACGGTCTCACCCCCGAGATGTACCGTCAGCGATTCCGGGACTGCAGGAAAATCCCGGGCACCTGGGTGGAATATGTAAACTTTTTCAGTCGGGCCTTCGATGGGTGGATCAAGGGCAGCAAAGTCACCACCCTTGAGGAACTCACCGACCTCATGTTGTGGGAACACCTGGCTGCGAACTGCTTTTTGGAACTACGCCAGCATCTGCTTGACAGCAAACTCACCGATCCCAGGAAGCTGGCGGTGGAAGCAGACCGCTGGACCAACACCCGGGTCCCCCGGGGCATGGTAGGAGAATACCCCCGAGCCAGTCAGGGACCACCCCGCCAGAGAGGAGGAGGGAACCAGGGAGGGCAGCGAGAGTCCCAGCCTAGCCCCCCAAAGACCCAACCTCCACCTTTCCCAGCGCCCCCCCACCAGTAACCGGACCCCCCGGGAGACGGGGACACCGGGTAACCGTCACTTGCTTTCGTTGCCAGAAGCCCGGGCACTACGCCAATGACCCAGAGTGCCCCCTGGCCACCCAAATCACCCCTGCAAGACAGATAGCCAACATAGCTCTGGGGGAGGAGGTTGAGGAAACCGGGGAGTGGGAACCCGCAGCTATGGCCCTAGTATCCCTAGGAGATAGAGAATTGGTCCCTGGTAGCCTCCTGCCCTCCAACACGAAGAAATACGGGCAGCTCGTCAAGATCAATGGCCACCAAATAGAGGCCCTGCGGGACACCGGGGCCACCATCACCGGTGTCCTCAGGCACTTAGTCCCCGAGGAGCAGATCCTCCCCAACGTCTTTTGCCCGGTAATTTCCGCAGATAATAGAGAGAGTATGTGTCAGGTAGCCCTGGTGCCGTTTGAGTGGGGTGGGGTGACAGGTAAACTGAGGGTTGCCGTAAGAACCTCCCAGCCAGTCGACTGCCTCTTAGGGAACGACCTAGAGAGTTCTCCCTGGAAGCACGTCGAGCGCAAGGCCCACCTAGGAATGATGGGACTCCCCGAGTGGGTGTGCGCCACCACCCGATCTATGTCAGCTCGACTTCCCCCCCTGGGCGAAGTCGAAGACGCCCCGACCGAAGAAGTCAGAACAGTAACCGCCGAGGGTCCTCCCGTCCCTCCATCGGAAGGGTCAGTCGCCAGCGACGAACCCTCACCGTCCGACACCGCCCCGGTCCCCGAGTTAGGCGATCTACCCGAATTGGCCAATGGCGCCACGAGGGCGGGCCCACCCGGGAGGAATTTTGCCGGGAGCAAGCCACTTGTCCTTCCCTGGTCGGACTGCGGCGCCAAGCCGAGGGCCAAGCCGCAGGCGACCAAACTGGAACGCACCGAATTTATTGGGAGAATAACATTTTGTACAGTGAGCAGAAGTCGGTGGAGCTGGGATCCGGACGTATGCTGGTGGTACCCCTCCGCTTCCGAGACTTCCTCCTGGGCTTAGCCCACGACGTCCCCCTCGCCTGCCACTTGGGTCAAGACAAGACCTACAGCCGTCTCGTGACCCATTTTTACTGGCCTAGAATGAGAGCAGCTGTAGAAGCCCACTGCAAGTCCTGTCCCACGTGCCAAGCTAGTGGCAAGAGTGGGGGGAAGCGCAAGGCTCCCCTCCAACCCTTCCCGTTCGTCAGTACCCCTTTCGAACGAGTCGGGATCGACATCGTGGGGCCCCTGGACCCCCCCACCTCCCAAGGTCACCGTTTCATCCTGGTCCTAGTGGATCACGCCACCCGATACCCTGAGGCTATCCCCCTACGCACCGTCACGGCCCCCGTGGTGGGCCGGGCCCTGATGGGGATCTTTTCCCGGGTGGGTTTTCCCCGCGAGGTCGTGAGCGATCGCGGCACTAATTTTATCTCGAAGTACATGACGTCCCTGTGGCAACAATGTGGAGTGTCCTATAAGTTCACCACCCCGTACCATCCCCAAGGGAACGGCCTAGTAGAGAGGTTTAACAGGACTCTGAAAGGGATGATCACCGGCCTAGAAGAGCCCCTCCGGCGTAAGTGGGACGTCCTGCTCCCCTGCCTCTTGTTCGCTTACCGAGAAGTCCCCCAGAAGTCCCTAGGGTTCAGCCCGTTTGAGTTGCTCTATGGACACCCCGTCCGAGGTCCCCTCAGTTTGGTTAAGGAAGGGTGGGAGGCGGCACCCCAGACCACCCCACGAGATGTGTTCCAATATGTTCTGACCCTCCGGAACCAGACCAGGAAGTTCCGAGCACTGGCCGAGGCCAACCTAGAGACAAGCCAAGAAGAGATGAAGCGCTGGTACGACCAGAATGCCACTCTGGTCGAATTCCAGCCGGGCCAACAAGTATGGGTCATGGCCCCCGTGAAGCCAGGCGCCCTCCAGGACAGGTGGACCGGGCCCTACAAAGTGATTGAGCGGAAGAGTCAAGTCACATACTTGGTGGACGTCCAGTCGCCTCGGGATCCCCTTCGGGTCCTTCACGTGAACCGCCTCAAGCCTCACTTCGTGCGGACAGAACTGAGCCTCCTGCTGGCCACCGATGACGGGGCCGAAGATGAGTCCGATCCCCTCCCGGACCTCCTGTGTGTCAAGGAGCAGGATGGCTCCGTGGAAGGAGTGAACCTCTCCCCAGCTCTCACTGCCCAGCAACAAGAGGACTGCCGCCAACTCCTAGGACAATTTGCCGACCTCTTCTCCCTGATCCCCCGAGTCACCGACTGGTGTGTCCATGACGTGGACACCGGGGACAGCCCGCCGGTGAGACACCGAGCATACCGGGTCCCTGACCGGGTCCGGTCCTGCATTCAAGCTGAAGTCTCGAAGATGTTGACCATGGGGGTGATCGAGCCATCTGACAGTCCCTGGGCCAGCCCCGTGGTTCTGGTCCCGAAGGCAGCGGCCCCCGGTGTCGCCCCCGAGCTCCGATTCTGTGTGGACTACCGGGGGCTCAATGACGTCACCCGAGCCGATGCCCACCCCATCCCACGGGCCGACGAGCTCATTGACCGACTCGGGGCTGCCCGGTTCCTCAGCACATTCGACCTCACCTGCGGATACTGGCAGATTGCGCTCACCGAGGGAGCCAAGGAGCGGTCCGCCTTCTCCACCCCAGATGGGCATTATCGCTTCCACGTAATGCCCTTCGGAATGAAGAATGCCCCGGCCACCTTCCAGCGACTGGTGAATAGAGTCCTGGCCGGGCTGGAACAGTTTAGCGCAGCCTATCTAGACGACATCGCCGTTTTCAGTTCCGAATGGAGTGAGCACCTCCAGCACCTCCGGAGGGTGCTAACCGCCCTGCACCAGGCAGGCCTCACAGTAAAAGCCAGCAAGTGCCAAATTGGGCAAGGATCAGTCGTCTACCTGGGGCACCAGGTCGGGAGTGGCCAGGTCGCTCCTCTACAGCCGAAGATCGACGCCATCTTGGCCTGGGAACCCCCCACCACCCAAACGGAGGTCCGAGCCTTTCTGGGCCTCACTGGCTACTACCGAAGATTCATCCGGGGGTATGGCAGCCTTGTCGGCCCCCTCACAGAACTCACATCCAAAAAACAGCCAAAGAAGGTGCAGTGGACCTCTGCCTGCCAGGAGGTGTTCGATGCCCTAAAGAAGGCCATGTGTACTGCCCCCGTCCTCCAGGCTCCCGACTACTCCAAGGAGTTTGTAGTCCAAACCGATGCCTCCGAGCATGGCATTGGGGCCGTCCTGTCCCAGGTGAATGACCAAGGCCTAGACCAGCCCATCACCTTCCTCAGCCGGCGGCTGCTGCCCAGAGAACAGAGATGGAGCACCATTGAGCGCGAAGCCTTTGCCGTGGTCTGGGCACTCAAGAAACTACGCCCTTACCTGTTCAGCACCCATTTCAAAGTCCAAACCGACCATCAGCCCTTGCGATGGCTCATGCAGATGCGAGGAGAAAACCCCAAGCTACTGCGGTGATCAATCTCCCTCCAGGGGATGGATTTCACCGTAGAACATCGCCCTGGAACGGACCACGCCAACGCTGACGGCCTCTCCCGGTTCTTCCGCCTCAGCGAAGAGAACCCCCCAAGATGATGGGCAGTTCTCTCCGGCTTTCAGCTGGGGGGGACGCGTGTTGGACCCGGCCTCGTAGCATGGCTCTACTTGTCCCCGCACCACCTAACCTGGTACCTGCAGCCCCGAGCCCACGGCCTAGCCGATCCTTTCCACCAGAACACACGCACCCGACCCGGACATTCTCGTCCATGGCCCCTCTCCCTTAGGCCACCCCGGGCCCGCGTGCCCACTTCATGCACCAAGATGGCCGCCCGGCCCCAGCGCGACCCGGGCCTAGCGGCGGCACTCCGGCTGGAGGACATCACGCTTGCCAGGGGATGAGAGAGGGAGGAGCAGTTTCTATCGCACCTCTAAACTCCCCTGGGACGATGAGTTTCGATCGGCCCTCCGGCCTCCCTGAGAGCTGGCTCCACGCCTGCTGGGTGTCTGGGACTCCTCCCGACCCGGCCCTGAAAGGATCAAAAGACAATGGCAGGAAACCCCGACAAGCGACCCCCAGGTGACAAGACCCCTGCCTGCACAGACTCCGGACATCAAAGAGGGGTCGACCTATAACAAGGGGTGCTCTGAGACTGTCCGTCAGATTCGACGCTGGAACAACGAGAGCCTGCTGACGCGGTCGCGGCTCCTGGAACTTAGAACCACCTGAGCCCTGCTGAGTGACTCGCGGCTCCCTGAAGATCGTAAGACCTCCGACCAGTACCTGAGCCCTGCTGAGTGACTTGCGGCTCCCTGAAGATCGTAAGACCTCCGAACTTGTACCTGAGCCCTGCTGAGTGACTCGCGGCTCCCCGAAGATCGTAAGACCTCCGAACTTGTCCTTGAGCCCTGCTGAGTGACTCGCGGCTCCCTGAAGATCGTAAGACCTCCGAACTTGTACCTGAGCCCGCTGAGTTACTCGCGGCTTCCACAGACTCCACCGGTCTCGCCGGACCCCAACGACAACAAGCCTACCCCCCAGCTCGAGGATTGAGAGTTGTGCACCGGGTACGTCCTTGCCTTGAACCTTTACCAGAGACTGTCCCGCTACCCCCTATCCCTTCTGAGACTCATTGAGCCCGCGCTCTCCTTGTACATATTTTCCGTGCTAACCTGTTTGATAAAGATTGATTCCTAAGGACGCACGGTGTGGTGTTTCTGTGTCGTGTGGTGCCAGAAGTACGATCCTAGATACGAGATTCCTCCTCCTGAGGAGTCTCCCGCCAGTGCCCGGCTACGATACTTTGAGGGTGGGTCTCAGGGTAGTCAGGACCCCCTTTCCGAGCTCCTCTGAGGTCGCCGTCTAACAGAAGTAATAAGACTATATACAAAGGCCAATGGCCAGTCCATCATATAAGTCCTTGGGGGGACACTGGGGCACATGTCTCCCCTAGCTTGCCTGCACACTGGAACCCTCAGGTTCGTCGACCGGGGGGGGCATCATGTGGGGAAGGACCAGGCACCGCAGGGACAGGAGGGGGAAGGGTAGGGGCGGACGTGTCCACCACAGGGGGTGGGGCAGCGCCAAATGTGGTGGTTAGCTCGGCGCTGCACACTTCTGCAAGGGCATCCAGAGTAACCCCTGCACCGGAACAAACCCCAGGGACAACGGAGGGGGGAGGCGCAGGGATGGGGTGCAGCGCTCCTGGGGGAGGGAGTGGACATGGGGGTGGACTCAACTCCCCTGCCCGAGGACTTCATTGACCGCTTGCGGGGTGGTGTCACAGTGGGGGCAGGGGAGCCAAGGGGAGTGCTGGTGGAGGGACTGGGTTGTGAGGCATGCATACTCAGACTGTGGCTGCGTGTATGGCTTTGTGCCCCAGACCCAGTGGGTGTGCCTATCTCCCCCTGAGTGTGCGTGTCAGGATGTGTGCGCTTGCCCTTTCTTGGTGGTGTGCTGGCTGTATCTGGTGTGGTTCGTGCGTGGGAAGGCCTGTGTGTGCATGGGACAGGTATGGGAGAGGGAAGTGTGGATGGGGCTAGGGTAGGGGGGGACGAAGCACTGCAGGAGAGACACTGCTGCCTTCAGTGAAGAGTCCATGGACTGCAGAAACCGGCGTTGGTCAGACATCGATGCTGACATGCCCTCCATGAATGACACCATCTGTGTCAGCAGTGTGGTGCGGCCATGGAGGACATGCAGCATCGATGCCTGCCCAACCTGCAACTGCAGCTGTATGTCCACAGCACTGAGGGCAGCAGGGGTGACAGGGGCAGGGGGTGCGGTGCCTGGACCGAAGGAGACATGGGGGTGGTCTGCACGGACAGAAGGGACCGGGGCAACTGGGAGGGCGGTGATGGGAATGGAGGAGGCGGCACCAGATGTTGGGCTGCTGCAAGGTGTAGTAGCAGCCTCCGCCTCCTCGATGAGGTCAGCCTCAGACCCGTGTGCGTCATAGTTGGTGTCGCCACCAGGCAGGTCCTCTGACTGATTTCCCTCGCCTTCCGTGCCACTGGCTCCCGATGACTCGCCAGCACTGGTGGCACTGGTGCTGGGTCCCTCCTCAAGGTCCGTGCATGTGTCTCCCTCGGTTTCCGTTGATGATGCTGTGGGCAACGTGAAGATACAGAAAAACATCAGTCACCTGTATACATCTGACACATGAGTACCAAAACAATAGGTCACAGTGCATATCAGGCAATGCTTCAGGAGTAACAACTAGATTACTCCGCACATATGTAAGCCCTGTACTCCCCAGTTGGTAGACCCACCATGCCACTTGGACACAAGGAAAAATAGGACACACCATCCCAAAACTAGACTGAGAAATATACTGAGAAGCTAGTGATTGGGAACAGGTGAGCACAGCAATACAATGAAGTCATGCCACCTCTTGTTTACCCTGAAAGATACAGGAGTGGTGCACCCAAGGCAAACTAACCCACCTCAATACTAAAGGTGTTCCCACACTCAGAGCCTTGTAAGTAATTTTGATCAGTAACCCAAAACACTTTAGTCCCTTGGGAATAACAATACTTCACACAATCGACATGTTAATAATGTTGGAATGTGCCATTTTGTGAACAGAACACACATGTGTCTGTATAAAAGATGTCTCCAAAGGAGGTGCACACCAAACTACATTTACCCAGTCATTGAAGAAGCTGGCAGCCTCATCCACAGGACCCACTGTCCAAAAGAAATGTTGTTGCAGAAAGTACATATACATGGGACCACGGAGACACTCGTAAGTTGGTATCAACAACAACAAAGCACTTACCCAAATTCCACAACACTCTGGGAACATGTATATGTATAATCTGCAAAACAGTCTTATGAGAACAGTGTCTACTTTTAAAAAGTGACAGCGTGTTCCCTGAAAGTGCAAAGGTGTTTTGTTGTGCACTTCCTTGGGAGACATCTGTCATGCAGGCACATTATTGTTCTTCACACTAAAACATCAAACTAAAGCATTTAATACTGGAAGACATGTTGACAAGTGTAGTGAGTGCCAAGGCACAAGACTCTTTTGACTAACAACTTTAATAATGCCAGTTGTCACATGGACATCCGTTCCCTGATGACACAGTTGGCAACACATCTGACCCACTGCCTGTCATGTGGAGTGGCACACATCTCCAAACACAGGACAATGCATAAGCTGAGGGGCCTGCAATTGTGTTGTAAAAAGGCACACCTGCAATGAGGAGACACCCTCATGGCAAGCCAGAATGTCCACACAGATGTCAGCACACAAAGACAAAACTACGTAGCATCTGGACCACACACTGGTGCCAAAAATGTATGAGCAGGAATCATGTATTCAAACTATTGACACATGCTGCAACGCACAAACATTAAACCCTGCACAACATGACTGGGTCACTGCACGTTGAGTCTCTGTCAAGCCAATTATTGCACACAGGTCAGACCTGGCAATGAGACAGAAGGTTTGGCCATGTAGGCCTCGCCCGCACAAACCCCCCATACCTGAGACAATGTGATTGAGACAGATCAAGAAATGACACCTCTTAATCAGTGTTTTCGAAAATGTGCTGCAATATTTCCCAAATGTACTCCACATCACCTCGTGAGGCTGCCAACACATATATGTGACAAACAACCATCAACAGATAGTTGTGAATAGACACACAGGCACTGCCCAGTGTGAGTATGCACAAGTCAAATGGGGTCTCCCTGTCCAGTGAACACATGTAGCACACTTTGGATAAATACAAATGAGGCCAGGAAACAATGCCACAGAGACAAACCAATGCTGAACACACAGACAATGGGCACAGTGTTGGGTGACACACATGATTACGAGGCAAGGGTGTCTCAGGGGACTGTGTTGGGCACACTGCTCTTTGTGCCTGGAATGATCTGACTGTAACATGAGCAACTGTCCTGGCACTATGCATATCTCCCACTCATGCACATCATGTCTGAGGCCACAACATCGGTCATGCATGCTGCAAGTGTGTTCATTTGAAACCTCACACTCCTATGGTGAGACTCATCATCAGTGCCAACCAATATGGACCGCCAACTGAGTGAAGAGGACAGGGCACAGGCAAGATACCAACACATGTCACAGACCACCCTCACACATGATGCAGAAAGCAACGTGCACTTGGATTAACTGGCAGCCTAGATGCCCATGTGCAATAGTGATTACACACAGACCAGGGGACACATGTCAAGGAGGGGAAGGGATGAATAAGAGCACCGTTTGACTTTGGGGAACAAAATATGCACTGCACATATAAACCCTGGCAGTGTATCCATGCGACAGAGCACTTACAAAAGCTGGTGACACACAACACAACAAACACACATGTACCTACCCCCTCCTTGCTGCTGTCCCTCCTGTAACTGCCTATCCAGGTCAGGGAAGACCACCGCCAGGACACGCGTCATGTGGGAGGTCAGGCGTCGGCACCCGCCGTGGCGGCGTGGAGGTGATAGTTTCAGCTGGACCCGGGCGATCCGCCGGGTCCAGCACCGGATGTCCTGCCAGCGTTTCCGGACTTGGGCCAGGCGCCAACTGCGATCCCCCGCCGTCCTCACGGCCCTGACGATCCTCTTCCAGATGACCCCCTTCTCGTAAGCAGTTACCTGTGAGGATGACAAAGTGAGACAACATCACTACACATGCTCCATGTCACAGAGACACACATTTGAACATCTTTGACATGTTGGACAGGGCATAGGATGCTGGCAAGGAATTTATTCTTTCTCATATGTCCATTGGCCTCTGTGCCATTGCAAGTACACAGGTGGCTGGAGGGGTGCGACACACTCCCTGGTCATGGCACACACTGTGCATCACATGCAACACCAGGCTGATGGACAGCACCTCTAAGCAGTTACATGCCCTAGGCCACTGACGCAACCTCAGCAGAGTACACAGACACACACAGGCACACACAGGCACAGATCAATCACCTGCCATTGGCAACACCGGATACAAACCTCACTCTGCACATGTGCCACTTGCCTGTGGGGTGTCACAGGTGTCGGGCTACCTCATCAAGTCAGACACACAGCACGGCTTACTTCTCACATCAGATGGGTAGAGCTGTTGCCTCCTCCATGCAGCAGTGGTGCAACACTTCACATACACACTCACCCACATGACAAGGAACATTCACACACATCAATGTCCATGGGGCGTACACATCACTTGGACACTCTCACCACAGCTCCACTCAACTCACACACATCTGTGGGTACAGTCACCTGTCACACCAGGGGGACCACTGAATCACCTCAGGACAATAGACAAAATATGCAACAAAGGATTTGCCAGGCTGAATGTGTCATGCACTATGCAGTGAATGTCACAGTAAGCACAATGCAAGTGAGGAGTGCACACCTGAACTACATCATGCTCAGCATGAGAGACATGAGCCGATACCATCAACTTGCACAACATTGACATGCTCTTCCTCACAGAGACCTGGTTCAATGATACCTCTCATTCTATGTTTGATCTCCTTGTACCCACAGGCCATTCTATACTTAGAAATGACAGAATTGACAAAGTTGGGGGAGGTGTTGCAGTCATCTTTAGAAACTTCCTTCAACTTAAGGCTCTTCCTAACAGCTCCTTCCACACTTTTGAATGCCTATCTCTTGAGCTTCAATTGCACCACCGCTCACCTCTCAGATTCCATGTTATCTACCACCCACCTGGTAGCAGCCCGTCGTTTATGGAGGAACTCACGGACTGCATCAGTGACCAATTCTCGCAAAGTGACAATCAGATCTTCGTGGGTGACTTCAATGTCCACTGGGGCTCGCCTCAAGACACCTATGCGAATTCGCTGGCCACCTTCCTCTCTGCAAACGATCTTATCCAACACTGCACTGAAACAACACACTCTAAGGGCTCAACCCTGGACCTTGTTATTTCTAAAGCAGGCTTTCTGACCATCGCTACCCCTATTCATGTAGACTGGTCTGACCACCTCCTCATCCCATTCTCTCTTCACCTATCACACTCTATAACTCTAGGCCAGCCTAAGAGGGCTACTTCCTGGTTCCGTGACACTAAAAATATTGACCTCAGTACCCTCTGTGATTCTGCCTTGCTATCACTTCCAAGGCTTGACCCGGACCTAGATGTTAACGAACTCACCTCCCAATACCTTTCAGTCCTTGCAGTCGAAATCAATAATGTCGCTCCTCTCCAAAGCAAAAAGAAAAGGCCCACTCCCTCAGCACCTTGGTTCTACAAATCCCTCCTTGAAGAAAGGAAGTACCTAAGAGTCCTTGAGAAACAATGGAGACAAGCGCCCTCACCGAAAACTTGGCCACACTTCGTTCAGCAAGATCCAAGTACCACAAGCACATTTTCCTTGGAAAAGCGTCGCTTTTCAAATCCCTCCTTGACTCAGCAAAAAATAGACCCAAAAAACTATTTGACCTCCTCAAGAACCCTAACAGCTCTCCCCCAACCTCCAAATTGGAGGACTCCACAAAGAAAGCTGCAGAATTCGCTATATTCTTTGACAAAAAAGTGAAATCACTTGTAGATCAGGTCATTCATCCTACCCCTACAGAGGAGTGCAAATCCTTAACCATTTGGCAAAACTTTGACCCCATCTCTGATGATGCTCTCCTTAAATGCATCCCTGATACAAAGCCCTCTAACCATTCTCTTGACCCCATCCCTAGTGCCATTGCCATTGACTTCTATACCCATTCTCTTTCCTATTGGACCACTCTGGTCAACCTCTCCCTCAGTCAAGGCTCCCTTCCTGTTTCTTTCAAAAATGGACAGATCACCCCTCTGCTTAAAAAACCCACCGCTGATGCGAACGACCTCAACAACTACCGTCCCATCACTAACCTACCCTTTCTTGCGAAAATCACAGAAAAATGTGTAGCGAAACAACTCTCTCGCCATATCAAGGACAATGATCTTCTTGACAATTTCCAGTCCGGCTTCATTCAAAACTGCAGCACTGAAACAACCCTGCTGCTAGTGATTGATGACGCGCTGCGGATACTCGATTCAGGGGAGTCTTGTCTTCTAATTCTTCTTGACCTTTCTGCAGCCTTTGACACAGTCAATCACAACACTCTCCTTAACACTCTTCAACAGAGAATGGGCATGGAGGGGACTGTGCTCAAATGGTTTGCCTCCTTCCTCTCTGATAGATCCCAAATGATCAAAATAGCGAACAGTCTTTCATCTCCTTTAGCGGTCAGTCAAGGTGTTCCTCAAGGCTCTATACTTGCACCCACACTATTCAATCTCTATTTAGAACCGTTGGGAAATCTCCTGAGTAAATCCGGGATCCACTATCATCTATATGCGGACGACACTCAAATCTACCTTAAGGTGGCCTCCACTCACGATCTCTCCTTCCTAAGCTCTACTCTTGAATCCATTCAAAACTGGATGTTAACTCATCAATTGATCCTGAATCCCTCCAAAACTGAATTCCTCCTCCTCTCCTCCTCACTTTCTCCTCCCCCAGTGCAATCATGGATGGATCAGACTAATCTACTGAACAATAAACCCATCATTGTCGAGAGCGCAAATCCCTTGGTGTCATACTCGACAAAAAACTCAATCTACTCTCCCACATCGATTCCATTGCAAAGTCTGCTCGATACCAACTGCGCCTTCTTTGGGGGATTCGTCGCTTCTTCCCGGAGCACGACCTTAAAACCCTGGTCCAATCGGTGGTTCTCTCCAGATTGGACTACTGCAATTCTCTTCTTACTGGCCTCCCCAAAACCCACCTGTCCCCCCTGAAGTCTGTTCTCCATTCAGCAGCTCGTTTCATTTATGGGGCCAAAAGAAGCGACCACATCACACCCATTTTATCCACCCTCCGTTGGCTTCCCATAGAGGCAAGATCTATCTACAAGACTGCCTGTATCACCCACAAACCCTTGCACTCCTCCTCCCCTCGCTATCTGGCGAATAAACTGAAACTCTCTGGAGGCTCCAGACCTTCACGTAATGCAGAAAATGTATTGCTTGAACCTCCCACTTTCAAGAAGGAAAGATCGATGGCCCAATCCTTTTCAGGCAACACGGTGAGAATCTGGAACTCACTTCCGCCTCATCTCCGGACCACCACCTCTTCCCAGGCCTTCAAAGCTCTCCTCCTTCAAAGACACTTCCAAATTTAATTTACGCCCTCTATTTTCTGAAGGAAGTCCTTCCGTTATAGGAAATTCTGTTCTCCATGCCTATAGAAGTGCCTGTCCCAGTGTGTTTTTGTGTGTTGAGTGTCTGCCATTTAGTGCAGTATTATACCTCTACTTGTACTTTGTACTCTTGTGTAACATGCAGACGTCACCTTTCCTTTTGTAGCGTATTGTTTGCTACCTCTTGTATTTTGTTTGCTTTTGATACTTGCACAACGGCCACCACTGCCTCATGTAACGTAACTTTTGTTTTAGTGTTTTGAGTGTCTGCCATTTATTGACCTCTGTGTACTTTGTATGCTCTTGTAACCTGCACACGTCACTTTTTCCTTTTGTAACGTATCATTTGCTACCTCTTGTATTTTGTTTGCTCCTGATACTTGCACAAATGTAACTATTGCCTCATGGAACGTAACGTTTGATTTTGTAACATGCTCACTTGTAATTTTTCTCCTTATGTTTCATTACTGCTCCTATTGTGAAGCGCTCTGACACCTTCGGGTAAAGTCCGCGCTATATAAAAACGCATTAAATAAATAAATAAATTGCATGTCTGTCACACCTGGACACAATGCCAGAAGTGACAGTCACAAAAAAGGTTCACAGTCAAAGGTAGTGGAGTCAGCACTCACCTGTTCCCCTGGTCTCCTATACAGGCTGGGGTACTGTGGGAGGAGCACATCCAGCAGGGCCTCATTCTCCTCCTGTGTGAATGGCTGGACCCTCTCCACAGTCCTTGACATGGTGCAAGAGGAAACACAGACAGCAGCAGTGGTCGACATGAAAGTTGTCCACGCAAGTGCCCTCTCATGGGTTCTGCCTGACTTATATCTGTCTTGCTGGTGGCTTTCATTAACAGGAGTACAGAGTGATTGGTCAGACTCATTTGCATCCTACGTTTCCTCCAATCCATTTAAACATACAACAATGACAGGATATTGCATGGTTTAAAATTTTAGCATCATAGCAAGGCAAACCCCACTTTGCAACATTGTAATTTTTGGCCTAACTGACTTTTCCAGCCCACATGATGTGCACATTGCAACTGAAATCTCGGTATCCATGACAACCAGCATGCATTTTGGGCCTACAACTTGTCCACTATGTAGTTTTTGAGTCAAAAACACAAGTACGGTGCGTTTCACACATACCCGTACGGCACCACTACAATAGTGATACGGACCGTACACACGCTCTGGGAGCGTGTGTACGGTCCGTATCACTATAGGAGTGGTGCCGTAGAAGTACGCGTGTGTGTACGGAGCATACACACAAGCGTACTCCTACGGCACTACTCCTATAGTGATACGGACCGTACACACGACGTGTGTACGGTCCGTACACACACGCGTACTCCTACAGAACCACTCTTATAGTGATACTGTTGGACTTGGCCCTTTTTGCAGGGTCATCCCAGAACCTGTGTGCAGTCTGGTACTGTCATGCTGGCTGGGCAAGTGCGCACACTTGCCAGCCTCCAAACCTTCCCTTTGCCTCATGTTAGTCACCCCTATGGTAGGCCCACGGGCAGGGTGCATTGTAGGTGTAAGGTAGGACAAGCCCTGAGTGTGTGGCATGTCCTAATAGTGAATTACAGCCATTTTCGTTTTTCACTATTGCAAGGCTACCTGTTCTCATTAGGCCAGATGAGCTGCTGGAATTATTACACCCTATAATCCCAGCAGGCTCAAGGAACATGGTAGAGAAATATGTTTAGTATGCCTGAACTCAGAATAATAAAATACTTCTTGTAGTCAAGTTTATTTTAATATCCTGGGTTTGTAAATACTACTTTTAGAAAGTTAGTATTTACTTGCCCAACCATGTCAGCCCGCCTCTGCTGTGTGTGTATCTGACTGTCTGGGCTATGTGAGTGACAGGGCTGGGGGATGACAGGTGGTGAATGGCAGGAGGACACCTTGGTGGGAGGTGGGAGTGCCCCTTGGACTCTGAATAGGGCTGTGCTCCACCACCACAGTGCTGGAGGAGCACTGTCAACAAAGTGCTCCTGGCTGTACTTGTCCCCTGAATGCTGGCTCCACCTCCTGTGGGGCGGCTGATGTGCCTGCCCCTCACACTGAAAGCAGAAGTCAGAGTACCCCAGCAAAGTGCTCAGGACTGAGAGCAGTTATGCAAAGGCCCCCCTGGCCTGGAAGAACAAAAGAAATGTGGTATAAAAGTAGGAGCCCTGCTCCTTGAGAATCAGAATCCTGTTTTACCACAAAGAACCTCTGCCCGACTAGAAGGAGAAGAAGACGCTGGAAGGACTGGCCTGCTGCTTGCCTTGCTGAGATAGGAGAGGGAAAGACTTGCTGAAAAGAATTTGCTGCTTTGTGCTTTAAACATTCTCCAAGGGCTTGATCTGAGCTTGCCCCCTGAACTGAACCCCATGACCAGTGGGTTCTTTGTGCCTTTGCTCGTCCTGAAACTCGAGCCGTGTGTGCATCCAGCTAGAGAAAAACTGCGCACCTCATCGCCCCCTCCTAGGGCAGTGACACTCGGGAGCTTGCCTGCCTTTGTCCCCGTGAGAGCCTCGCTCCGACCGGAGTCGCTCTCTGCCCCCGGGCTAGGCTACCGGCTCCTCTGCCACCGTCTGTCACTGGAGCGCGCTGAAGCGCTATCGCCCCTCCCGCTGGAATTCCTCTCCGACGATCGTGATCCCCGCCGGGTCACCAGCTGCACGGACCGTGCCCTGTGACCCCGCTTCGCTATCCCGGACTTGGATCAGGCCGCGCTGCCCCCGTTGTGGAGACCGCCGCACCGCCGTGCTGAGGGTCGCGGGCCGCGCCTGCCTGAGTGCATGCACCTGCTGACGTAGGATCCAAAGGTGCTCCCCCTAATCAACAGAGCCGCACTGACCCGTGCCGGCTCCCCCAAGAGGCTACAAACGTTCCTCAGAATTCCAGTATCGGGCTCGGGGCCCGCAACGCCTTATTTCCCCGTCATCAGGAGCCCCGGTAGGGTCCGGGCCGATCTCTGACAGGAGAGAGAGGGAAGCGCGACGAAGCGCACCAAAGGGCTACGATTGGCCTAACTCACCTGTAAGTACTGGAACCACAAGAAACATTTCCAAGAGACTACAAAGTATCCATTTGAAACTGCAAACAAAGAACATTTGCCTGCTTTACAATCTGGTGGCATAGAGAAAACGTTATTGGTCTTGTGATAAGTCTGCTGACATATATATACCTATTTTTACATAAAGAAGCGTATTTTTCTACATATCGAAGTCTGGTGTCCATTTCTGGGGGGATTGCTGTATTTACTGTGTGTATGATTACAACTGCTTAACTGACTAACTCTTGGAGAATAGCCTTGGCTGCTCACGCCACGCACCTAGAGGGTGAGCAAGGGTCATTCCAAAGGGGTTATCCTGCGCCCTGACGTAGAGGAGAGGGTCCCTGCTTGACACAAGGGCATCCTTGCGCCAACCAGAGACTCCCAAGTCTAACAGATACGGACCGTACACAAGCTCTCAGAGCGTGTGTACGGTGCGTTTCACACGCTTACACTGGTGATAGGATGCGCACAAGAAAGGAATGGAGGTATCAGACTCGCACAAGGCTGTACATCAAGTCAATGTCATTGCAGACTTTCGTGTGCAGGTCCTAGGTGTGTCAGGCAGTGAAATTGCACATGTCTCCTCATGTAGTTGCACAATTGATGTGTGATGACCTGTGTACACATGTCATGTGCGATGGGGCACTATGTGGCACACTTCCCCTTCACACTTTGCACATGTGTGCCTGTAGTCCAAACGTGTCAAGCACAGCATCACTGGCATGGCACAGTCACCACCACCCGCAACTGTCCCCTGATGCCATGGACAGGGACACTACCAACTGACATTTCACGATCAGCGGGCCCCAATGTGACTAAGTCATGTGTGTGTCATGTGTTCCCATGAGCTTGCTGTTAGTGTTCCGTCAACTACATCTGCTGTTGCTGCATCCAACATGTGTCTGTGTGGAGATGGGCATGGCACATATCTGCGCACACCATGCCACATGTGGATTCCCAGGTAAGCAGGGTCTGTATGTATCGGACATTACATTTTCACATGAGGACATATCTGCGTCGTATCAATGTCTGTGGTTTCTGTTTTCACGTGTACTCCTTCATTGAAATGTGTTTGATCTGTACATTTGACATTCCATGTGACCTGTGCGTCGAGCTTGCCGTCAGCTGTCTGTATGAGATGGCATCCTTTAAATGCAGCTATGTGGATGTATGTCACTCCTGTGATGTCTCTGGCTGTTCACTCAGACTGGCCCCCAGGTCGTTTCAGGGCATGTCATGTCGACTTGCCAATCAACGGATGTATTTTGGTTTTTGTAGGAGTCTCACCAAGCTGGCATACGTGTCCTGGATGTATTGCACAGACCAGACTCTGTTTTCATCTGATGTGTAGTAGCAGTTTAGCATGTGCTCTGTTCATTGACATTGATGATGTAATGCCCAAAATCTTCGTTCTTCAATTCCATTTTCTGCAGGGCACCGCCTGTCCCCCGACCAATGCCAGACTTGGTTGCCATGAGGGAATGTGACTGCATCCGACGGTACAGATTCACACCACAGTTGATTGAGGACTTGACCGCCAAGCTGGCTCCACACCTCCAACCACGACACAGTTATTTTACTGCGCTGACCCCCAAGATGAAGGGGATGGCAGCCCTACATTTTTTTGCCACCGGTACGTTTCAATTCACCATAGCTGATGTTGGTGGCATGTCCCAGACAATGTTCAGCCGTGTCCTGCGTGATGTTTTGGCAGCCATGTTGGAGCACCTGGATACATTCATCCATTTCCCTACTCCTGAGGAGGTGACAGGTGTCAAGGGTGATTTCTATGCCCTGGGAGGAATGCCCCATGTCATTGGGTCCATTGATGGGACACATGTAGCTTTGATACCACCACAGGCACAGGAGGTAGCCTATCGCAATCGTAAACATTACCACTCTATTAATGCCCTTGTGGTGTATCTTGCTAACATGCTGATTTCCCATGTCTGTGCACGGTTTCCAGGGTCAGCACACAATGCCTACATCATGAGGCGTAGCAGGGTGCCACAAATGATGCTGCGGCTGCACAACGAACGAGCATGTCTTGTTGGTGGGTGTACTCTGTTTGGCCTGTGTGTTGCGGTATCTTTGGCTCTTACGGCATCTCCTGACCCACTTTTTTACATGATGTTTCCATGTAGGTGACTCTGGATATCCCAACATGCCATGGCTGATGACACCTCTCCGCAACCCAAGCTCAGCTGCAGATCACCGCTACAACAATGCACACGGGCAGACCAGGCGAGTGATTGAGAGAACTTTTGGCCTCCTGAAGAGCCGATTCTGGTGCCTTCACAAGACAGGCGGGTCCCTCCCATGTGCACTGGTGAAGGTCTGCAATATCTTCCTCGTGTGCTGCATGCTGCACAACATGGCAGTGGAGAAGGCAGTGCCACTCATCCTGGATCCGGATGAGCGGGAACATCCACCCGTGGAGGATGAAGGGCTTGGTCACGAGGCAAGTGACGAGGAGGAGGAGGAGGATATTCGGAGTCAGCTCATACGCAACTTCTTCTCATAATGGTGAGTCACTGGGTCTGAGGGTGCACGCTTGTTTCCTTGGGTGGCATGTGTTGCAATGTGTGTGTCCAGCTGACTGTATGCTAAGTGACTTAGATGTGTGTTCTGGTGTGTCACTCGAGTGAGGATGTCATTCCACACATTTTCGCAGAGACACTTTCTTTTAAATTAGCATGGGGACAACATTGTTCATGTTTAGTAAATGACCATGTATGCGTAGAAAATTAATTGCGCTCACTTCTTGTGTATCTGTCGTTCCCAGGTACTTGCGCATGTTGTCTGCTCATGTCATCGTTGTCCTCATGCTATTCCTCATGAGTATTGCAACGTGTGGTGAATCAGCGTTCCATGCACGGACAAGGGGAAAAGTCATTTTGGGTAAGGATTGAAGCAAGGCTTTTTTGGGGTGGTACATGTTTGGAATGTGTGGGGACTGCTCCTGTGCATGTTGTGTTCACATGCATACATGTCGACTCACCATGGGGCACATCACATGGAGCATGACTCCCATGAATTGATAGTCACCCTTCCTGACAGTCATCTGTAATGGGTGTAGGATTCAGGTGAAGGCATCAATGTGTGTAAACATTCCCTCTGAAACCTATGGGATGCTACGGGTGGACAAAGTGTGGGACATCACCATAACAGACTCAATGGGGAATTGCAGCCTCTCCGTGTGCAGCAGGAGGTGTTTTGCTCATCCCCTTAACTTGTGTGCCAGTTCATTTGGATTTACAACATCCGTGTTGTGAAGGGGGTATCCAACGTAGGTCCCACATGTTCAGTCAATTGACCTGTGAGTCTGTTCACATAGATGCATTTCCCTTAGTGTGAGTTTGAGTAATAAAGGTGTTCCTCACACTCATAAGTGCCTCATCTCTGTCAATGCAGCTCTCTTGCCACTTTGCATGCGTCATCTCTGGCATAGTTGTCAAAGATTGTGCCTAGGAGTGTATGTGTAGGTCGTCAACATGCATGCAGTTCTTCATGGATAATGATCTCTATTGTGCATGAGGTCCATGTGTGTGTATGTTTTTGGCCAGGTTGCTCACCCCAACGGGCCGCCCACGCCTGCTGAGGGTGTGTCTCCTGTGCGCAGCTCGGCCATCTGTTTCCTGATTCTGTGTCAGTCATTTTCCCTGGGTGAGCCATGACTAACCTGACTCTCCTTCCTTTACGTACGCCTGTTGCAATTGTTGTCCTTTCTGACCTCCTTTCGGCCTAGTTTCCAGTACATGCCACCTGCTGCTGCGGCCCCAGCGGAAAGGGACCACCAAGTTCCCGGATTCTGCAACCCACACGCCTCCAAGATGCTCCTCCCTTCCTCCCTCCACCCATTCATTAGGCTGTCATCAGCTTGTCTGTGCCACTGTTGCCGCCATGCAGTGCCAAAGACAGGACCGTCAGCGCATGCAACGTGCAGACTGCACGACACTCATGTCCTTGCATGACCCACATCACACAACAGTCTCATGTTGCAGCCACCCCCCAAGCAATGTGCAACCAAAAATCAACCACATGCTCTCAGGCATACCCTAAGCGTACACACGACACCTTCGCATGCTGAGTGTGCAACTCCAACTGCCTACACAGCGCTGCCCCGCCTTCCAGGCCCTGGCACACCAACCAGGTCATGTCCCTCCTACTCCACACCGGCTCCGTCCAACAGCACGCCATTGGACTCTGTTACCTCCTCAACTCAACAGGGCCACACATCACCTTCATGACAGTGACGTGGATAAAAGCATCCGCAGCACACAACTTCTTCATTGCCATCTCAGACGGCTACAAGAGCAGCCGCAGGGACAACACTAACAATCCTGGGGGATGAATTGATATCTATTCCCAAGTACGCACTCAGGGTCACTAATCGGGTTTGGCACAAACCCCCTGCAAACCCTCAGAGTAACACTCATCTACAGATCTCCAGGCCTACATCGACAATTCCACAAAGCCATCAACACGTCCATCTTCACGCACGCACTCACATCCACAGGATACATGTGGCTGTGGGCCCGGAAATTCTGGCTGGATGAGAACCACGAAAAAAACAACGAAAGAGTGTATAAAGGGGGAGATACAACCAGCCGGTTGTTCTCTTAGATAAAGATAAAGTACTGAGTGCCAGTGAGACAAAATCAATCTGATATTAAAGTAAAACCCTCATAGTTGGTGACATGCTTCATCATGGGGTTTTGCCAGTGGTGCCTTGTGCACCTCTGGTGTGCTTCAACGCTTATAGTATGGCGGAGCAACTGTTATCAGATCAAAAGATAAAGTATACAGTGAGTGGAAATCAAATGTGAATTAAAAGTCATATGTCGTCTGCCAAAAAGTTTTAATGATGGCGACATATGAACAATTTAAAAATAGTGGTGGATACCAATTCCTGACTTTAAATTGGTCAGGCCAATCCTATTAATGATCAAGTGGTCAACATGTTTCAGCTTATCTATGTGTTTCACCAAGCTTTCGTCAGGACCTAATCATGAAAAGCACCTTGGCGGTATAAGCACGCTAAGGCTTATCCAAACCTCAGGTGTAAAGAACCGATACACTCACGGTTACATCGGGGGTCTTCCACTAATTCAAAGGAAACCTCGTATATGTAAATGAAGTCGAGGAAATGCTCCTTGGGCAAGAAGGCGGGTGGCGGGACTACAGAACAAGTCGTCCAAGTCCACAGCCAGGTGATTTCACCTAAGAATGACCGCCGAGCCCGGAGTCCTGGATGAGAACCACACCAGCATCCATCATTGGTCCATCCACATTGGCATCCACGTTTCTGACAAGCAACACACTGCCACACACCCGCTACCAAACCACCACAGATGCTTGATGTAAGTCAACACAGACATGCTGTGTGGGACACTGGAACCACCACCACCGCCACACCCTGCAACCTCACACACTGGATCAGCAACTGAACCAACAATCTAGCCACATCAATGTCCACCTGAGATAGCTGCGAGGGATCACTGTGTGCTGCAGGATGATCTTCACACTCCTCACACACACTCAGGAGGCAGTCCACAACCCCAGACCTCTAAATCAAGCTTGGACGTCTGACATCCAAGACCCCGTTGGGCCAACTCTATGCATCCAAACTTGCCCTGGCCACCATTCTTCACATCCACCAAACTCCAGCATGAAGGAGATGGTTCTCCCACCTGGCCAAACATACCTGGGACTCCCTCCCCGGGAACCTCCACATGAGCCATGACCTCTAGGCCTTCATCATCCTCTTCCTAATTGGTCTGTCCGCACAGTATTGCAAGCCGCCCTCAGCAGCTTGAGGCCATCACAGGTGAGTATTAGGCTCCCAGTCTGTATTGGATGATACATTGTGACCCATGTGTGTCCTGTACCAGACTCAGATCCCAGGGTATGGATGGCTGGAGTTCGTTCAACACTCAGGCATAGTTTGACATTTCCCCACACGTATGTTGTGGACTAATGCAAAATGACTGCAACATCTAATTAAAGAAATTTAGTTTTATTCTTGGTGGGGGGCGTGTTTTGTTTGAAAAAAAAAAGGTGCTCTACCGGGTGCATAGAATCCAAAGTTCACAGGGGGAGATGGGATCCTTGGCATTTTAAATCATCAGAGTCCAGACCACAGTGTTGGTCATCATTGGTCAGACTGTGACCAGCAAGTCCATGTGGCAGAGAATGTCAGTGAATGAGGTCCTGCTGTTGCGCCAGAAGGCCGGGTGCCAGGCCAGGTGACCTGGGAGATGTGGATGGTCCGCTGCCTCTCACGGTCTTTTCCGTGGACGACCCACCTTCCTCGCGGGACCCTCATATGCAGGCTTTGACGATGTTTGTGATGCTCCGTCGGACGAATCCTCCTCCTCCTCCCTCCCTGTGGCTGGTGTTGGTCTTCGCCTGGTGCCACAGGGAGGGTTGCCCATGTTGTCGGCGATCCGACGGAGTGAACGGCTTATGTCCGTTTGCACCGCCACGAGCTCAGCCAGTCTTGCCTCCATCCGTCCTTGGTGTTGTTGTTGACTGGCGTGTTGCTCGGCCTGCTAATTCTTAATGTCTGTGAGGGTCTCCACTACCTGACTGGTAGCCCTGGTGTCATGCCGGTATGCCTCCATGATGTTGCGTACGTGTGACATACCGGTCCCTTCAGCTGGCTGGCCAGGTTCTCGCTTCCGCATGCCTCCACTCCCACCACCCCTGCCCACACGAGCCTGGCCTGCCGTTGTGGGCACATCGGGTCTACGGGACCCCTGAGGGATGGCAGTTGTGGGGTTGTCTGCCTCCTCCTGGGTGCCCGGCGAACCTTGTCCCTCCAGGTCAGACTGGCTCAGTTGTTCAGTGCGGGCAGGGCTCCTGGGTGTCTCCTGGGATGGGCAGTGTTGGAAGGCGGACCCCGAGGAGTCGGTGAGACCACCCAGGGGGGGGGGGCCCCACACTGCACGAAGTAGCCGAGCGCTGCAGAGAAGCCTCCTGAGAGATCCTTCTCCTATCACGTACTAGCACAGTAACACCACAACACAGGACTCAAGGAGGTTGTCTCAAGACGAGCAATTCTTTATCAGCACTTAAAAGTTACGGGATCAATATTTACACGAAAGGGATCGAGGGATCCACAAAAAGTCTCAGTGTCTCTTTAGAAGGGTAGGGGTAGCGGGACAGTCTTTGGCAGGAGCTCGGTACGAGGGTACCTGGGGCCCAGTTCTTATCCTCAAGCTGGAGGACCTCCGGATTTCGGAGGGGTCGAGCCGCGACGGCATCAGCAGGGCTCTGGCGTTCAGTTCGTGGAGAGCCGCGATTCGATCAGCAGGGCTCTCAAGATGGTTTCTGCTCAGCTCGTGCCGCGACGTCGTCAGCAGGGCTCCGAGGGAGGTTTCAGCGAGGTGGGGCCGCGACAGCGTCAGCAGGGCCCCGATGTTCCGGGGGGCTTCAAGGTTTCAACAAGAAGGAGCCGTGACGCAGTCTGCAGGGCTCGTGGTAGTCCAAGCAAGAGTTCTTCTCCGTAGGGTCGGCCGCGATTCGATCAGCAGGGCTCTCGACTCCGGGATACAACTGCCGATCTGTGGCGGGGTCGCCCCAGATATAGGTCTGGAGCCCTTTGATGTCCGGACCCTTGCGCCCGGGGGGGGCGGAGAGGCCGGGTGGAGGTGGCCAGACGCCCAGCAGGAGAGGCGCCCAGCCCAAGAGAGCTGGAGGCCGATCGCACCTCGGTGTGTGGGGGCGGTTGGGGGTCCCATCGATACCGCCCTCCGCCAGGGCGATGAGGTGTTCACGTGACACCCCCTGGCCAGTTCTTGGTGCCTCAATGTCTGGGCCTTGCTGGGGCCGAGGCCGGGTTGAGCGGAGTCCTGAGAGCTGGCGTGCAGGGTCACGTGGCAGGGGACAAAATGGCGGAACCTCGAGGCGCAGGTGACCTCGTGCGGGCCGCACGGGTAGCTCGGGGAGGCTAGGGCGGGGAACGGGCCCAATCCCCGGGAAATCAGGACCACGCCACGAGGCCGGGTCCAACAGGCGTCCCCCCCAGCCGAAGGCGGAGAGAGTCACCCATCTCCTTGGGGATTCTCCTCGTCAAGGCGGAAGATGCGGGACAGGCCGTCCGCGTTGGCGTGGTCATTGCCGGGTCGGTGTGCGACTGAAAAGTCCATCCCTTGCAGGGCAATGGACCACCGCAGCAACTTGGGATTCTCGCCTCTCATTTGCATTAACCACCGCAAGGGCCGGTGGTTGGTCTGGACCCGAAAGTGGGTCCTGAAGAGATAGGACCGGAGCTTCTTAAGGGCCCACACTACGGCGAAGGCCTCGCGCTCGATGGTGCTCCATCGTTGCTCCCGGGGCAGCAGCCGTCGGCTGATGAAGGCCACCGGGCGGTCGAGTCCCTTCTCATCAATCTGAGACAGGACGGCCCCGATCCCATATTCGGAGGCGTCTGTCTGCACGATGAACTCCTTACTGTAGTCAGGGGCCTGGAGTACAGGGGCAGTGCACATCGCTGCCTTGAGAGTTTCGAAAGCTGACTGGCAGCGAGGAGTCCAGTGCACCTTCTTGGGTTGTTTCTTCGAAGTGAGCTCTGTGAGAAGCCCAACAATGCTCCCATAGTCCCGGATGAACCACCGGTAGTACCCAGTGAGGCCCAGGAAGGCCCGCACAGCGGTCTGGGTAGTGGGGGGTTCCCAGGCCTGGATGGCATCGACTTTTGGCTGAGAGGGGCCACCTGCCCGCTTCCCACTTGATGGCCCAGGTAGGTCACTGATCCTTGGCCGATCTGGCATTTGCTGGCCTTGATCGTGAGCCCGGCCCGCTGGAGGGCGGCCAGGACGGCTATGAGGTGAAGGAGGTGCTCCGCCCAGTGGTTGCTGTACACGGCAATGTCATCCAAGTAGGCCGCGCTGAAGGCCTCGAGCCCGGCCAAAACCTTGTTTACAAGTCTCTGAAAAGTGGCCGGGGCGTTCTTCATGCCGAAGGGCATCACTCGAAAGTGGTAATGCCCATCAGGGGTAGAAAAGGCGGATCTTTCTCGGGCGCCGGGGGTGAGCTGGATCTGCCAGTACCCGGCGGTGAGGTCCAGCGTGCTCAGGTAGCGAGCGGCCCCCAAGCGGTCGATGAGTTCGTCGGCCCGGGGTATAGGATGGGCGTCCGTCTTGGTCACCGCATTTAGGGCTCGGTAGTCTATGCAGAATCGTAACTCCGGGGGGTGGCTGGGGGCTGCGGCCTTTGGTACCAGGACGACAGGGCTGGCCCACGGGCTGTCTGAGGGTTCGATGACCCCCAGGGCCAGCATCTTCGCTACTTCGGCCTGGATGCATGCCCGCACTCGGTCGGATACCCTGTAGGCTCGGTGTCGCACGGGGGGGCTCTCCCCGGTGTCGACGTCGTGGACGCACCAGTGGGTCACCCCCGGGGTGAGGGAGAAGAGGGCTGCGTAGTCCTGCAGCAGTTGTTGACAGTCGTCACGCTGTTCCGGGGTCAGGGAAGAGGCGAGTTGGACACCTTTGATGGATCCGTCGTGGACGTTGGACTGCAAGAGGTCGGGCAGGGGCTCGGAGTCGTCCTCGCCCCCCTCGTCGGTCGCCAGTAGCAGGCTCAGTTCGGTCCGGGCAAAGTGGGGTTTGAGCCTGTTAGCATGTAGAACCCGGAGGGGGTTCCGGGGGGACTCCAGGTCGACTAGG
The DNA here is from genome assembly GCF_964204655.1 of Triturus cristatus. Taxonomy (NCBI): domain Eukaryota; kingdom Metazoa; phylum Chordata; class Amphibia; order Caudata; family Salamandridae; genus Triturus; species Triturus cristatus. Next base: position 852,076,338 of record NC_140586.1, on the reverse strand, counting down.
TAGGTGACGGGGCTTTTCTTCTCCACCACCTTGAAGGGCCCGGTCCACTTGTCCTGGAGGGCGCAGGGTTCAACCGGGGCCATGACCCAGACTCTCTGGCCGGGCTCGAATTCGATGGTAGAGGAGTTCCGATCGTACCACCGCTTCATGTCCTCCTGGCTGGCCTCGAGGTTGGCTTCGGCCATGGCTCGGAACTTGCGGGTCTGGTTTCGGAGGGTCAGGAGGTATCGGTAGACGTCAGGAGGGGCGCCTTGGAGCTTCGTCTCCCAGCCCTCCTTGACCAGGCTGAGCGGTCCGCGGACCGGATGTCCGTACAATAGTTCAAACGGGCTGAACCCCAGGGACTTCTGCGGGACCTCCCGATAGGCAAACAGGAGGCACGGCAGCAGGACATCCCATCTCCGCCTTAGGGGCTCTTCCAGGCCCTGGATCATTCCCTTTAAGGTTCTGTTGAACCGCTCGACCAGTCCGTTCCCCTGAGGGTGATAGGGAGTTGTGAATTTGTACGTGACCCCGCACTGCTGCCACAGGGACCGCATGTATTTGGAAATGAAGTTCGTGCCCCTGTCGCTCACCACTTCGCGGGGAAATCCCACTCGGGAGAAGATCCCCATCAAGGCCCGGCCTACCACGGGGGCCGTTATAGTTCTTAGCGGGACCGCCTCCGGGTCCCTGGTGGCGTGGTCCACGAGGACCAGGATGAAGCGGTGGCCCAGGGCGGTCTGGGGGTCCAGGGGCCCCACGATGTCGATTCCGACCCGTTCGAACGGGGTGCTGACGGCTGGAAAGGGCTGGATGGGGGCCTTGACCCGACCCCCCGTCTTCCCGCTGGCTTGGCAGGTCTGGCAGGACCGGCAGTGGTTGTCCACGTCTCTCCGCATCCGGGGCCAGTAGAAGTGGGTCACCAGACGGCTGTAAGTTTTGTCTTGCCCTAAGTGTCCGGCGAGGGGCACGTCATGTGCCAGGTTGAGCAGGAACTCCCGGAAGCGTAGGGGGACCGCCAACACGCGGCTGGCCCCGAGTTCTGCCACTTTTTGCTCACTGTACAACAGGCCCTCGGCCCAGTAGACCCAGTGGGTGCCGGTCTGGTCCCCGTTGGCTTGTGCGGACGCTTGTTGTCGGACCCCTTCGAGAGAGGGACAGGACTGCTGTTCTTGCTGGAACTGCTCCCGGGTGGGGCCCCCTTCGTGTCGCCATTGTGCAAGTTCTGGTAGGGCGCCCAGGGAAGCAATCTCCTCGGGGGAGGATTCACTAGGTCCAGGGTCGGTGTCCGCCTCCCCCTCGCCGCAGGCGGGGGGTGGTGCGAGCCCCTCGGGCTGGGCGGCACCGGAGGCCAAGGACGAGCGGGGGGCCGGGGCGGTCATGGACCGGGTGATGGCGCAGGCCCATTCTGATAGTCCCAGCATTCGGAGGTGCTCTCGTCGCTCTACTTGAGCCCAGGGGGAACTCTCCAAGTCGTTCCCCAGGAGGCAGTCTACGGGTGCGTCGTCGCGGACCGTCACCTTTAGCAGGCCTGTCACCCCTCCCCACTCGAAGGGGACCAGGGCCATCTGGCACAGGCTTTCGCTGTTGTTGGCCGTCCGGACGGGGCACAGCACATTGGGTAGGATCTGTTCGCTGGTCACCAGGTGGCAGCGGACAGCGGTGACGCTGGCGCCGGTGTCACGAAGGGCTTCGGCCCGTTGTCCATTGACGGTGACCTGCTGCCTGTACTTCTGGGTGTTGCTTGGGATGGGGGTGCGGGGCACCATTTCTCGGCTACCCAGGCAGACCAGGGACATGGCTGCCGGCTCCCATTTGGTGGTCCCTCGGTCGAGGGTTTCTTCTTCCTCTTCTCCTTCTCCCAGGGCGGCGGCCGCCAGCTGTCGGGGCGGGGGCCCGCCGGCCCCGCTTCTTCGGTTCAGGGGGCAGACCGGGTCGCTGACATAGTGTCCGGTTTGTTGGCAGCCGTAGCATGTTACTGGTGGCCGTGGTCCGGTTCTGGCCGGCGTCGCCCCCCTTCGGGCTAGGCTCGGGGAGAGGTGTTGCTGCGGGGGCCCTCGAGGGGGGCTCCTGGGGGCCCCGGCGGGGGGTCCCGGTTCCTGTTCGGCCCTCCCCCTCCACCGCGTTGGTGGGGGGGTCCGGTGGGGTTCCTCTGGTACTCCCCCATCGAGTTCCGGGGGACTCGGGAGTTGACCCATCGATCGGCCTCGACGGCGAGTTTTCGTGGGTCGGTCATCTTGCTGTCGAGGAGGTGTTGCCTTAGCTCCACGAAGCAATTGTTGGAGAGATGTTCCCAAACGATGAGGTCGACCAGCTGCCCGTAGGTGGTGACTTTGCTACCCTTGATCCACCCTTCTATGGCCCGGCTGAAAAAGTCCACATATTCCACCCAGGTAGTACCCGGGATCTTTTTGCAGTCTCTGAACCGCTGGCGGTACATTTCCGCGGTTAGCCCGTAGTGGGTGAGCAGGGCCTCCTTCATGTGGTCGTAGGAGGTCATCACCTCCTCCGGCAGCTGGAGCAGTGTGTCTCGACCCTCACTCAGGAACCGCCCCCACAGGCCGGCGCCCCAGTCCTTTCGGGGCACCCGATGAGAGGTCATGGCCACCTCGTATGCCTTGAACCATTGTTGGATGTCGTCATTCTTATAGTACTCCTTGACGACCTCTTTCGGGATATGTACCTTGGCCTCGGCAGACGGTAGGGTGTCTCTAGTACTGGGGGTGTCGGTCCCCCCGTTCTTGGCCTTGATTTCGAGCTCTTTGAGACTTCGCTCGTGCTCAAGGGTCAGTCTTTTTTCCTCCAACTCTCTGTGCCGTCTCTTCTCTTCCATCTCCTCTTGAAGCCGTAGCTGCTCTAGGGACAGTTTTTTTTCCGCCAGCTGGAGTTCGCCGTCCAGCCGCAGTCGTGCGAGCTCTAGTTCGTGGTTCCTGACCTTCTCCCGCTCTCGTATTTCTTCTTCGGAGAGGCCGGTTTCTAGGCTCTTTCTTCCTCCGGTTGCCGGAGTCAGTGCGGTTGATGTGGCCTCAGTCAGGGGCAAGGGACCTTCTTCCTGGGAGTGGCCTGCCTCGGCCTCCAGCCAGGTCCTCAGGGCTTTCTGCATCTCCTCTTTGGTACCTAGGCCGGTGGTTGCAATGCCTTTGTCCTTGCAGAACTGTTTCAATTCCTTGTGCGTATATTCCTCCAACCGTTCGGGCTGGAACTCCATGGTCGCGTTATTTTCCTGGTTGCTCATGATTTCTGTTTGACTGGATGGGTAGCTAGTGGGTACTGGCTGGTACGTACTGCGTTCGGCTCGGATCCCGTCGCTGGCCACCAAATGTTGGAAGGCGGACCCCGAGGAGTCGGTGAGACCACCCAGGGAGGGGGCCCCCACACTGCACGAAGTAGCCGAGCGCTGCAGAGAAGCCTCCTGAGAGATCCTTCTCCTATCACGTACTAGCACAGTAACACCACCACACAGGAATCAAGGAGGTTGTCTCAAGACGAGCAATTCTTTATCAGCACTTAAAGGTTACGGGATCAATATTTACACGAAAGGGATCGAGGGATTCACAAAAAGTCTCAGTGTCTCTTTAGAAGGGTAGGGGTAGCGGGACAGTCTTTGGCAGGAGCTCGGTACGAGGGTACCTGGGGCCCAGTTCTTATCCTCAAGCTGGAGGACCTCCGGATTTCGGAGGGGTCGAGCCGCGACGGCGTCAGCAGGGCTCTGGTGTTCAGTTCGTGGAGAGCCGCGATTCGATCAGCAGGGCTCTCAAGATGGTTTCTGCTCAGCTCGTGCCGCGACGTCGTCAGCAGGGCTCCGAGGGAGGTTTCAGCGAGGTGGTGCCGCGACAGCGTCAGCAGGGCCCCGATGTTCCGGGGGGCTTCAAGGTTTCAACAAGAAGGAGCCGCGACGCAGTCTGCAGGGCTCGTGGTAGTCCAAGCAAGAGTTCTTCTCCGTAGGGTCGGCCGCGATTCGATCAGCAGGGCTCTCGACTCCGGGATACAACTGCCGATCTGTGGCGGGGTCGCCCCAGATATAGGTCTGGAGCCCTTTGATGTCCGGACCCTTGCGCCCGGGGGGGGGCGGAGAGGCCGGGTGGAGGTGGCCAGACGCCCAGCAGGAGAGGCGCCCGGCCCAAGAGAGCTGGAGGCTGATCGCACCTCGGTGTGTGGGGGCGGTTGGGGGTCCCATCGATACCGCCCTCCGCCAGGGCGATGAGGTGTTCACGTGACACCCCCTGGCCAGTTCTTGGTGCCTCAATGTCTGGGCCTTGCTGGGGCCGAGGCCGGGTTGAGCGGAGTCCTGAGGGCTGGCGTGCAGGGTCACGTGGCAGGGGACAAAATGGCGGAACCTCGAGGCGCAGGTGACCTCGTGCGGCCCGCACGGGTAGCTCGGGGAGGCTAGGGCGGGGAACGGGCCCAATCCCCGGGAAGTCAGGACCACGCCACGAGGCCGGGTCCAACAGGCAGGAATGGGGTTGGTGGTTGGCACAGATGTACCTGAAGCAGGTGCTGCAGGGGCTTGGACACCAGAGGGTCCAGGTCGGTTGGGGTCATCCGCGGAGTGTTGAGAGGTGTCGCTGCCGGTGGGATCAGGTTCCTCCCGAGCCTGGGACTGTGGTTCTTCCCCCCATTGTTGGGGGGAGATCCATGACGTTGCCCTGTGTGTGAGAGAGAGACAATGTTAATGCTGTTTAATGCAACATCCATGTTTCATACATATTCAAGTTGGCACAGTTCCTCCAGGTATTTGTATGTGCCTAGCATTCCCCTCAATGTTCACTTGTGGATGGGTATGTTGCAGGGGACAGATTGAAATGTTCTCTAGAGTGTTTGACATGTCGATTTTGTGCTTGGATGCTTCTTTGGCTATGGATTGATCTTGTTGTGTCACATGTCCATTGTGAGAGTGGGTAAATCCATTGGCTGCCCCGGGGGTGTGTGCTTGTGTGAGGGGTGTGCGATCATCCCTCAGCCCGACGCTGTTCAACATCTACATAGCCCCCATGGCACAAGTGGCCCGCCACCACAACCTCAACATCATCTCCTACGCCGACGACACCCAGCTCATCCTCTCCCTCACCAAGGACCCTCACACCGCCAAAACCAACATCCTCGAGGGTATGAAGGCCATTGCCAACTGGATGGAGCAGCCATCTGAAACTGAACTCGGACAAGACGGAGGTCCTCATCCTGGGACCCACCCCCTCAGCCTGGGACGACTCCTGGTGGCCGACCGCTCTGGGGACAGCACCGACAACCACCTACCACGCACGCAACCTAGGATTAATCCTCGAATCCTCCCTCTCCATGTCCAAGCAGGTCAACGCCGTCTCCTCCTCCTGCTACAACACCCTACGCACGCTCCGCCAGATCTACAAGTGGATCCTGACCAAAACAAGAAGAACAGTGACACAGGCCCTCGTCAGCAGCAGACTGGACTACAGCAACGCACTCTACGCAGGACTCCCAGCCAAACACCAACGGCGGCTACAACGCATCCAAAACGCCTCCGCACGACTGATCGTCAATGCTCCCCGCCGCAGCCACATCACCCCCCTCATGAGAGACCTGCACTGGCTCCCCATCGACAAGAGGATCACCTTCAAGCTCCTCATCCGCGCACACAAAGCACTCCACAATGCCGGACCAGCCTACCTGAACATCAGACTCAGCTTCTACACCCCCACCCGCCAGCTCCGCTCCGCCAGCATCGCCCTCGCAGCTGTCCCCCACATCCAAAGTACGTCCGCCAGGCCGCAGATCCTTCTCCTACCTCACCGACAAGACCTGGAACACCCTCCCAACTCACCTACGACAGACCCAAGACCTACTTGCCTTCAGATGACTCCTCAAGACCTGGCTCTTCGAGCAGTAGTGGCACCCCCCCCCCCCCCCTCAGTGCCTTGAGAACCCTCACGGGTAAGTAGCGCACTTTACAAGTACCCTGATAGATTGATTGATTGATTGACGGTGCCTGCTGGTGGGTGTAGTGTGATTTGGCCGTGGGTCTCCCAGGTGATGTATCTGCCCCCCCATGGAGCATGCTGCCATGTAAGTGAGTGTGAGTTCCTGTCCTAGATATCTGAGCTTGTTGTGTTTGTGTTTGAGTTTGCGGTGGTCACAGGAGGGCTTTGTGCTGCCTACAGCAGGGCCAAGTGTCAGCTACCTTGTCAGTACTTAGCCAGTCCCTGTGCATTGAGCATGGTGCATGTGTATGTACCTGGGCCATATGGGCTGAGGGCAATGGTGTCGGTTTCTGAGTTGTACAATGTGTTTTGTGATCCCCACCCTCCCAGCATCCCGGACATCCAGTCTTGGGTTTGTGGTTTGTGTAGCCTGGGACATGGCATGGCCTTGCTTTGTGAATGGGGCAGACACATGTTAGTGTCATGAGCGTTGTTTTTGAGTGTGGTTGTGTCCGGTGAGGGCTTGGGGGTAGTTGAGTGCATTTGGTGTAGTTGGGGTGTGGATGCCATTACCCCCATGTTACGTAAGTTGTTTGTGTACTCACCAGGCTCTCGAACTCTTTCGACTCCGTGTACTCCCACCGGCGGAAGCAGGGCCATCACCTTTTCCTCCCAGGGATGGTAATGTACCGGTCTGCGGGGCAGCCCACCTCCAGTGATGTTGCTCTGGGTGTAGTCCTCGTTCATTTTGCGCTTGACTGTCCTCCGCAGATCGTACCACCTGGCTTGGCATTCATTCCTGGTCCTTCTGATGGGCGCAACAGCATTCACCTGATCGACGATCCTCTGCCACATGTGGGATTTTTCAGCTATGCTGGTCTGTCTGACCAATGTTCCAAAGAGCTGTGGCTCGACTCTGATGACTTCGTTGACAAGGATGTCCAGCTCCTCCCTTGTGAACTTTGGATTCTTGTCTGTGGGCATGGTGTGGGGTGAGGGTGTGGATGGTTGTGGGTGTGTGGGTGTGAATGTGAAGGTGTGTGTGTGAATGTGTAGAGGGGGTATGTGTGAAGGAGTGTGTGTGAAGGTGTATATGTAAAGGTGTATGGGTGCAGTTGTTGGGGTCTGGTCTGTATCTGCAGTGAGTCTGTCAGTAAGGCCCATGGTTTGTGTGTGAGGGCCCTTTTTATTGGTCCATTTGTGGGTGTGCCTGAGTTTGAAATTTGGGTGGGTGTGTTATAAGAGGTGGTTGTGAGTTTGAGCCTCTGTTTGCCTGTTTGGATGTGCCAGGTCAGTCATTTAGATGTTTTTTCTCCTGTAGACGTGTTTTGTGGTGTTGTGCGAGCAAATTGACCCTCCTTGTGCTGTTTTGCAGTGTCCTGGTTCAGTACGAGTCATTTTAGCGTATGTACGGTGCGTACAGACGCGATGCTGGTGTACGGGGCTGGGGTACGGTGCGTCCAAATACGGGGCTGGTGTACGGGGCTGGGGTACAGCGTGTCCAAGTACGGGGCTGGGGTACGGTTCATCCAAGTACGGGGCTGTGGTACGGGGCTGGGGTACGTCACGTATGAGTACGGGCTGGGGTACGGGGCTGGGGTACGGCACGTACGAGTACGGGGCTGGGATATGGCGCGTACAGGTAGGGGGCTGGTGTACGGGGCTGGGGCACGGCACGTACAAGTACGGGGCTGGGGTATGGGGCTGAGGTACGGGGCTGAGGTACGGCACGTCCGAGTACGGGGCTGGGGTACGGCACGTACAAGTAGGGGGCTGGTGTACGGGGCTGGGGTATGGCGCGTACAAGTACGGGGCTGGGGTACGGGGCTGGGGTACGGCACGTCCAAGTATGGGGCTGGGGTACGGCACGTACAAGTATGGGTCTGGGGTACGGCGTGTACAAGTAGGGGGCTGGTGTACAGGGCTGGGGTACGGCGCGTCCATGTACAGGGCTGTAATGGGGGGGTACGGTGCTGACATACAGGGGGGTATGGTGCAGACATACAGGGTACGTGCGGCCATACGTGGGGGCTGTACGACTCGTATCCAGGGCACAGGTTTACCCGGGATACGAGTGGTACGGAGTTCGCACCGTACGGGACTTTTTACATACGCTTATGTACTGGGAAGGGCGGTACGGATTGTACTTGGGCGCTCGGACTTCATTTTTATGAGTTGTACGTAAAACATTACGAGGACGTCTCGAAGACATTTTCCCGATACGAGTCGTATGTATTTTACACATACGAATCGTACTTCACCGGTGTGACGGCACTTGTACGATTCGTACGTAAAAAAATACGGATACGAGTCGTACGGGAATTTTTTTTACAGGATTGGAATCGGCACCTAAGTAAGTATATATATTATATATTATATGTATATGTTTAATTAATGTTTTATTAAATTATATATATTAGTTATTAATTTTAAACATTATAAAATATATTTAATTATGTTTATTTTATTTATAAGTATTATTTGGTTTATTTTACATATTTTTTTTAACAAAAAAATACCCTATATTTTTAATAACGATATTTTTGACATTCTTTATTTTATTTTCGATATTTTTGTACTTACCATGTTGTAGATAGGATGTCGATATTCTTGACATCGATATTTTTGCTCCGATATTTTTGTAGGTCGATTTTTTGACCTTTGATATTTTGTCAGTGATCCGCTTGCAACACAGCTGCAGCAATGCATGACTTTACCGCTGATAGATAAGTCAGGATTCCAGACTTATCTGTCATTGATTGCGACATGGAGCACCATACAGCAAATACGGCAAAGCCATGGTGTCGCTAAGAGGGCATAGTGAAAAGTGTCCAATCGCAGTGATGCAACACTTTCCAGGAATGCGCCCTATCTCATTGATAGGGTGCAATCCTGACCTTCTGTTTTGGCACAGGGCAGCATAGCAATATTCCTTGCAGTGCTGTCCAGTACCCAGACATCTTATATGTGGGCCCAAGTGTTGGCACCAATATTGAGACCAGCTATTTTCTGGTCTTAAAAATCTGCCTCTAATTTGAGCTAGCGGCAGTTTTGGGGGGTTATTGACGCACTGGAATTTCCTTGTAAATGTCGTAAAGTGTGTTTAGTGGCATTTTTTTCACGAGAACACCTAGGGCCCGATTCACAGAACTAACTTAAGACAAAATCCTAAACTTACTACTTTTGGTATTCACAGAAGTTAGGATTTTGTCTTAAGTTTGTCTTAAGACAAACTTAAGACAGACTTAAGACAGACTTAAGACAAACTTAAGACAGACTTAAGACAGACTTAAGACAGACTTAGAACAAACTTAAGACAGACTTAAGACAGACTTAAGACAGACTTAAGTTAGGATTTTGTCTTAAGTCTGTCTTAAGTCTGTCTTAAGTCTGTCTTAAGTCTGTTTTACGTCTCTCTTAAGTTTGTCTTAAGTCTGTCTTAAGTCTGTCTTAAGTTTGTCTTAAGACAAACTTAAGACAAAATCCTAACTTCTGTGAATACCAAAAGTAGTAAGTTTAGGATTTTGTCTTAAGTTAGTTCTGTGAATCGGCCCCATGCATTGCAACTCATTTTCGATAAGTCCTGCTAACAGAAGTGAAAATTCACGTTTAAGCTGGAAACGTGTCGCTAACTTCAGTTAGCAGCAACTTGTAAATAAGGCGATAAAAATAAAAGCTGCCATAGCGTCAAAAAGTTGGCGCTATAGCGGCGTTAAGTTCTTGTAAATATGCCCCTGGGTTTATTCTGTGGTCCTTAAAGGAGTTCAGTGGGAAGGGGGTTGTTTTACTGTTCTTCTCCTCACTTTCCTTGCTGTCCATGGCTGCATAGTCTCTTAGCAGAATGTGTACAATCCTGTGGCACTCTTTTCTGCTCACCACCTCCCAGTTCATCACCAGGCAGGTTCTGGAATACAGGAGGATGCCCTTTACACAGCACAGTATGTCCTGAATGGCCTTTTACTGTGTGTGCTTGTGGAAACAGCCCAAACAGCACTGACGGGTGTGTTATGTTCTTGAAGGGGCTGTGGGCTTCCGTTTCCTGTCTCAAGGCTGGCCTCAGTTTCTGGGTGAAAGGGCAGTCCCAGAATAGGTGGTAAGCGGTTTCCTCACCAGGTCATCCCCTAGCACAGCTCCTGTGTGCTGTGCATAGATTACCATACTGGCAGTCCCCCTTTCATGATCATCTATGCTATTTCCTTGTGCTTGTTCATCAATATTGGAAATATATGGACCCCAACCTGTGTGTAGCAATTGCGGGTGGCAGGTCGCTCACTCATTCCATTTTGTCCTTGGATCTGATAGGTTTGTGGTTATTCCTGGGCTTCTAAAGGCTGGGTGTCACTCCCAAAATTCAGCCCAAATTCTCCTGTAGGAGAGTAGGGTCTGCTTTCTATGTTCACCCCCACTTTTTGCTTTTGCTTTACTGGTTTTCGACTTAGATGTGGCTGTGGGCCTGCTAATCAGACCCACAGCCCTGCTGTTCTCTCTCTAAATTAATACTATGTACTTTAGGTGCATAACCCATTTGGATAGGATCACCTTATTGGCCCCTGTACAGTGTACCCTAGGTACCCAGGGCATAGGTGTACCCTAGGCCTACCAGGGGCTGCAGCATGTATTGTGCCACCCCTGGCCTGGCCTTCCATTTTGACACAACTGGCTGATCACTCAGCTGGGGCAAGGTCGTGTAATCACCCCTTGCTTAGGTGTAGTATTCCTATACCTAACTTACATATAGACACATGTGTACCTATCAGTCACTCCTATGGCAGGCCTTGACAATCCTGGAGGCAGAGTGCTTGGTAACATGTGAGATGGTGCTCTAGCATGAGCTGAGCCTGTCTGCAGCTTTCGGAACCATGTCCTTATAGCTGTTCTATGATATAGCCTACCATATACTCTTAAAGTGCCTTATAATCTTAGACGGTTATGGTAACTATGGTTTGGCTTTATCAAAACATGTCGTGTAAGGTGTCTAACACTCGGGAATAATACCCCCATGCCATTTCTGGACATGAGAATATTATTCCCCCCTTCTAGAGGGAAAGACATGTTAAAATCATACTTCAACTGTTAGCCTCTGACCAAAGCCTCAGCATCACAAAATGGATGCTGCTGCCACGACACAAGTCTAACCTCCTGCAGCTGGGAGTGATCCCAGCCAGGGAGGCCTGGACAATAGGTTTCCTGCTTGGGGAGGTGCTAGCACCTCCCCAGACAGCCTTTAGTGTATTGGGGCAGGGTGGGCTGAAAGGAATGAGACATGCCTGGGGCACACAAGGTGTTCCTTGCATAGTCCAGTTCAAACCGGCGCTGGGGCACTCCAGCCCCAGCTCTGGCGCGAAACTGGACAAAGGGAAGTGGGTGTAACCACCCCCTCCCAGGTCCCACCCATAAGGCGTGACCTAGCAGGTATCCCAGCCCCCCAGATTAGTATAAGAGTGGGAGTTGGGCCTCAAGACTTTAGATTATCCTGAACCTGCAAAACTGAACAGAAACTCTGGACCTTCGACATTCGACGAAAGAAGAAGACTGAAGAATCTCCCTTGTAGCCAAGGAGTGGCTACCCTGTGCAAACAGGCACCATCAAGAGACTACCCTTTGCTTTGTGAAACGTTCGACGAGGAACCGACTGCAGAGCCCGACCAGAGCCTTGATTTCCAGACTTCTCCGACCCTCATCCACATCTGCAGCAGAGCTGAGATCCGTGGAAGCGACGAGCGACGTGGGACCGGCTACCTGGGAAAAGGGGCTAGTAACTTACAGCGCAGCTTCTGAGGTACCCTCGAAGTTGTGCACCGGGGATTGAGAAGCCCCAACCCCAAGCACCATCTGCACCGAAGACCAGCCCCCCACACTCCACGAGTCCTGCGTGGGGCCCTTCAGCATTTTCCTGCTTGCCGCGTCTGTCCGGTTGCTTGCCCGCTGGCTAGTGGCCTCTGTGACGACGCTCCCTGAAATCTTCTGCGCTGGTTTGGCTCCTCCAGACTGGCTCCCGCTTCTCTGCAAAGAAGAAGCACCCCAGACCTTCCTGGTCTGCACCAGAAGCAAGTCCCTTGTTCTTCGTGGGTTCCGCTTGCCAAGGCTTGGTGAGTCCTAGTCCAACTTCGACGCCGCCGACAGCAAGAGCCTTCGTGGGACAGCTCGCCTCCTGGTCCTGGTCGTCCTCGACGCTTCCTGGTCCTCCTGGCTGCAGCGACAAGCTTCACCTTCACCTGCAACTCTTCACGACATCGCCTGGTTCCTTCCTGGTTCCACGTGGTCACTGGCTAGTGACCTTGACTCTGTCCCCTCTGCTTGCAGGTTTCTTCTCTTCTTGATCCCAGCCTTGGGATCCACCGGACACTCTTCACTGACTGCCTGTCAGCATCTTTCTTCAGGCATCCATAGGAGTCGACGACGAAAACGACGCATCTTCACCCCTATGCACCCGCAGCCTGTGGGCTAGGTAACTTGGGTACTCCGGTGCTCATCAGGATAGTGACTATCCTAGTGTCTAGTTTTCAAGTCTCAACTTCCTAGCTACTCCGGAAGTGTCCTAAATCTACCGTTTTCTAAACTGTACTATTGCTATTGACTTTTACGCATTACGCGTGAGTGTTTCCACTCTGCACACGAATCCCGTGGGCCTCCCACTTCCTAACTAACGCTAGTGTAGTGTAGCCCCAGCGATTCCCTAGGCCTAGGCCTATTCTATTTCCGTGACAGTGGTTCTTATACCACTTATTTAGTATATGGTTTGCGTGGCCCCTAGGGCCTAACTGTATTACTTACCTGTGTGACTTACTGTATGCATTAATAAGACTGTGTTGTACTTACCTCTAAACTCATAAAGAGTGCTGAGGGTTTGCTTAGAATAAATACACTTTATTTTATATATATATCTGTTGTGGTGTCCTTTCATTTGGTATTCAAGGGATTATATATGGTATCACAGCTGGCTTCACATGCCATTCAGAGTTTAGCCTAAGACTGCTCTTGTCCATGCTACCACTAGGATAGCTGGTCTATAAGGTTGACTTTACAACCAATCACCATAAGGGTATTTGGACTGATATAAGGTGTACACTATAACTAGTGACATCATACATCAGGCCAACTTCTCACATTGGTGAGCAGCGGTTGGGATCTGAGCTTGCTGTTGTAATACCATTGTAATCTTGAGATACTAAATTGAAAGATCACACAGATATTGTCTAGGTACATATAACATAGTTATAATACTTAAGTCCTACTGGACTTAGTGGTTGTAGGTTGAAGGGAGTAACACACCCTGACTACAACTACTAGAGAGGTTTAGTAGAAACAACTAGTGTAGGTAGGTGCACACACCACACCCTCACTAGATCATGCCTCTGGGAGGAGATCAAGTAGATGCTCTCTCAGGAGGGGCAGGTCTGCAGAAGACCCCCTCTAGGTATGATACCTTAACATTCCAGGAGATGAGACAATTGTGTACCTCCAGAGGAATAAAACAGGGTGCAAACCCTACCCTCCTTCAGTTAAGACAACTCCTAGAGGAGTATGATGCTCAGAGGGCATCTCAGGAAGGTGCCCTAGGCACAGAGGAGGGTCTACCCACCACAGAGGAGTCAGATGGGGCTTCAGATGGGGAGGTAGACAGCCAGAGCCAAGTAAGGAGACTTAGCCAGGCTAACTTAAGTTTACATGGGAGTTTGCATGGGATCCCCCCATACAGACCCACAAGTAGACATTCACAGAGAAACAGGAAGGACAGATCCCCTTCAGGGGAATCCATCCACTCCCATGTCTCTAACATCTCTAATGCTTCCTCTCACAGGGGAATGACTTCACCTGAGAGAAAGGAGCATGCAGCCAGAATGAGGGAGGCTAATCTGAGGATTCAGAGGGAAGAACTTGCCCTTGCCAAAGAGAAGCTTGCTCTGGCTAGAGAACAAAAGTTAAGTGGGTTAGAACCCACTGGTGGCAGCAACATTCCTAGAGATAGAGACAGGCACTATGATAATAGAAACCTGAGCAAGATTGTCCCTCCCTACAAGTGTGGGGATGACATCCACAAATGGATAACTGCTTTGGAGAGAGCTTGCAAAGTACAGCAGGTACCCCAAAGTCAGTGGGCAGCTATCTTGTGGCTCTCCTTCTCTGAGAAAGGAAGAGACAAGCTCCTCACAGTTAGTGATGAGGATGCAGATAATTACACTGTCCTGAAGAGTGCTCTGATTGATGGGTTTGGCCTAACCACTGAACAATACAGGTTGTTGTTCAGGGATACCCAGAAGACACAGACTCAGGACTGGACTGACTTTGTAGATTGTGCCACTAAGGCTCTGGAAGGCTGGCTAATGGGAAGTAAGGTTAAGGACTATACAGGATTGTATAATTTGATCATGAGAGAACAAATACTTAACAACTGTCAAAACCAGCTATTGCATCAACACCTGATTGATTCTGATCTGACTTCTCCCCAAGAATTGGGAAAGAAGGCAGATAGATGGGTCAGGACTAGAGTTAAGCAGAAAAACCAGAACCAGGGCGGTGATCAGAAAAAGGCAGACCAGAAGGGTAATGAGCAGAAACAAAAAGACCAGAAGTCTTCACCAGGCCCCCAAAAGGCTCAGGGGGAGGGTGGTTCCAAAAAGGATAAGAAGAAAGAAGGCCAAAAGAAACCATGGTGCAACTATTGTAAGTCTACCTCACATTGGTTTAGTGAGTGCACCAAAAAGGATAAGCCCCCAGCCACCATTGCCCCTAAGGCAACTGTACCCCCTAGTTCAGCTGTAAGTGGTGGTTCCCAGCAAAAGGGTGTAGTAGGGTTAACCCTGGGAACTGAGGAGGATTCTGGCCTAGTCAGAGTACCTACTCAGGCTGTCCTGATCTGTGATGGGGACTTGGCTTTGTCCTCTACTGTAGGCCCCAGTAACCTGGGCAAGTACAGACAGACACCTTTTATCAACCAAAGAATGGCTCAGGCCTACAGGGACACTGGGGCTAGTGTCACAATGGTGACACCTGCTTTTGTGGACCCTGGACAGATCATACTAGGTGAGAATTACCTAGTGACCAACGCTAGCAATGCCACTACCTCCCATAGTGTGGCTATTGTTAACTTCTCCTGGGGAGGGGTAACTGGCCTCAAGAAAGTTGTTGTTAGTTCAGACCTTCCTGTAGAGTGTTTACTGGGCAATGATCTTGAAACTTCAGTTTGGTCTGAAGTGGAGTATAGGACCCATGCAGAAATGCTGGGGATAGATGCACATGTCCTTGCTGTGACCAGGTGTTAGACGGCGACCTCAGAGGAGCCCGGAAAGGGGTCCTGACTACCCTGAGACCCACCCTCAAAGTATCGTAGCCGGGCACTGGCGGGAGATTCCCCAGGGGGAGGACTCTCGCAACTAGGTTCGTACTACTGGCACCACACGACACAGAGGGACCACACTGGGTATTCTCAGAACAAGCTTTATCAAACAGGTATCACTGCAAATATGTACAAGGGGAGCACGGGCTCAAGAGTCTCGGAAAGGTAGGGGGTAGCGGGACTGTCTCTGGTAACGGTTCAAAGCAGGGACGTACCCGGCGCACAGCTCACAATCCTCGAGCTGGGGGATACGTGGTCGGAGTTGGGGTCCGGCGGGACCGTGAGAGTCTGGGGGAGCCGCGAGTCACTCAGCAGGGCTCAGGTACAAGTTCGGAGGTCTTACGATCTTCAGGGAGCCACGAGTCACTCAGCAGGGCTCAGGTACAAGTTCGGAGGTCTTACGATTTTCCGGGAGCCGCAAATCACTCAGCAGGGCTCAGGTACAAGTTCGGAGGTCTTACGATTTTCAGGGAGCCGCGAGTCACTCAGCAGGGCTCAGGTACAAGTTCGGAGGTCTTACGATCTTCAGGGAGCCGCGAGTCACTCAGCAGGGCTCAGGTGAGTTCCAGTTCCAGGAGCCGCGATCACGTCAGCAGGCTCTCGTTGTTCCAGCGTCGAATCTGCCGGACAGTCTCAGAGCACCCCTTGTTATAGGTCGACCCTGCTTTGATGTCCGGAGTCTGCGCAGGCAGGGGTCTTGTCACCTGGGGGCCACTTGTCGGGGTTTCCTGCTATTGTCTTTTGATCCTTTCAGGGCCGGGTCGGGAGGAGTCCCAGACACCCAGCAGGCACGGAGCCAGCCCGCAGGGAGGCCGGAGGGCCGATCGAAACCCATCGTCCCAGGGGAGTTCAGAGGTGTGATAGAAACTGCTCCTCCCTCTCTCATCCCCTGGAAGCGTGATGTCCTCCAGCCGGAGTGGCGCCTCTAGGCCCGGGTCGCGCTGGGGCCGGGCGGCCATCTTGTTGCAGGGAGTGGGCACGCGGGCCCGGGGTGGCCGAAGGGAGAGAGGCCATGGACGGGGATGTCCGGAGTTGGCGCAGGTGTCCTGGTGGGAAAGGTCGGCTGGGCCGCGTGCTAGGGCTGCAGGCACCAGGTTTCGGTGGTGCGGGGGCCCGATGGGCCATTCTACGAGGCCGGGTCCAACACGCGTCCCCCCCAGCTGAAAGCCGGAGAGAACTGCCCATCAGCTTGGGGGGTTCTCTTCGCTGAGGCGGAAGAACCGGGAGAGGCCGTCAGCATTGGCGTGGTCCGTACCAGGGCGGTGTTCCACGGTGAAATCCATCCCCTGGAGGGAGATTGACCACCGCAGTAGCTTGGGGTTTTCTCCTCGCATCTGCATGAGCCAACGTAAGGGCCGATGGTCAGTTTGGACTCTGAAATGGGTGCCAAACAGGTAGGGTCGTAGCTTTTTGAGTGCCCAGACCACGGCAAAGGCTTCGCGCTCTATGGTGCTCCATCTTTGTTCTCGGGGCAACAGCCGCCGACTGAGGAAGGCGATGGGCTGGTCTAGGCCTTGGTCATTTACTTGGGACAGGACGGCCCCAATGCCATGCTCGGAGGCATCGGTTTGGACGATGAACTCCTTGGCGTAGTCGGGAGCCTGGAGGACGGGGGCAGTACACATGGCCCTTTTTAGGGCATCGAACGCTTCCTGGCAGGCAGCCGTCCACTGCACTTTCTTTGGCTGTTTTTTAGACGTGAGTTCTGTGAGAGGGCCGACAAGGCTGCCATACCCCCGAATGAATCTTCGGTAGTAGCCCGTGAGTCCCAGGAAGGCTCGGACCTCCGTCTGGGTGATGGGTGGTTCCCAGGCCAGGATGGCGTCGATCTTTAGCTGTAGCGGGGCGACCTGGCCACTCCCGACCTGGTGCCCCAAGTAGACCACGGATCCTTGCCCGATCTGGCACTTGCTGGCTTTTACTGTGAGGCCTGCCTGGCGCAGGGCGATTAGCACCCTTCGGAGGTGCTGGAGGTGCTCACTCCACTCTGAACTGAAGACAGCGATGTCGTCCAGGTATGCCGCGCTGAACTGTTCTAGCCCGGCCAGGACTCTATTCACCAGTCGCTGGAAAGTGGCCGGGGCATTTTTCATCCCGAAGGGCATTACGCGGAAGCGGTAGTGCCCATCGGGGGTGGAGAAAGCTGACCGCTCTTTGGCCCCTTCGGTGAGCGCAATCTGCCAGTATCCGCAGGTGAGGTCGAATGTGCTGAGGAACCGGGCTGCCCCTAGTCGGTCAATGAGTTCGTCGGCTCGTGGAATGGGGTGGGCATCGGCTCAGGTAACGTCATTGAGCCCCCGGTAGTCCACGCAGAATCGGAGCTCGGGGGCGACACCGGGGGCCGCTGCCTTCGGGACCAGGACCACGGGGCTGGCCCAGGGACTGTCAGAGGGCTCGATCACCCCCAGGGTCAACATCTTCGAGACTTCCGCTTGAATGCAGGACCGGACCCGGTCAGGAACCCGGTAGGCTCGGTGTCTCACCGGCGGGCTGTCCCCGGTGTCCACATCATGAACACACCAGTTGGTGACCCGGGGGGTCAGGGAGAAGAGGTCAGAAAATTGTCTTAGGAGCTGGCGGCAGTCCGCTTGTTGCTGGGCAGTGAGGGCTGGGGAGAGGTTCACTCCTTCCACGGAGCCATCCTGCTCCTTGATACACAGGAGGTCCGGGAGGGGATCCGACTCATCTTCGGCCCCATCATCGGTGGCCAGCAGGAGGCTCAGTTCTGTCCGCTGGAAGTGAGGCTTGAGGCGGTTCACGTGCAGGACCCGGAGGGGATCCCGAGGCGACTGGACGTCCACCAAGTAGGTGACTTGGCTCTTCTTCTCGACCACTTTGTAGGGCCCAGTCCATCGGTCCTGGAGAGCGCCAGGCTTCACGGGGGCCATGACCCACACCTGCTGGCCCGGCTGGAACTCGACCAGAGTAGCATTCTGGTCGTACCAGCGCTTCATTTCTTCTTGACTCGCCTCCAGGTTGGCCTCGGCCAGTTCTCGGAACCTCCTGGTCTGGTTCCGGAGGGCCAGGACATATTGGAACACATCTCGGGGGGTGGTCTGGGGTGCTGCCTCCCACCCTTCCTTAACTAAACTGAGGGGACCTCGGACGGGGTGCCCATAGAGTAATTCAAACGGGCTGAACCCTAAGGACTTCTGGGGGACCTCCCGGTAAGCGAACAAGAGGCAGGGGAGCAGGACGTCCCACTTACGCCGGAGGGGCTCTTCTAGGCCAGCGATCATCCCTTTCAAAGTCCTATTAAACCTCTCTACTAGGCCGTTCCCTTGGGGATGGTACGGGGTGGTGAACTTATAGGACACCCCACATTGTTGCCACAGGGACGTCATATACCTGGATATAAAATTAGTGCCGCGATCGCTCACGACCTCGCGGGGGAAACCCACCCTGGAGAAGATCCCCATCAGGGCCCGGCCCGGCCCACCACGGGGGCCGTAATGGTGCGTAGGGGAATAGCCTCTGGGTAGCGGGTGGCGTGGTCCACAAGGACCAAGATGAGACGGTGACCTTGGGAGGTGGGGGGGTCCAGTGGCCCCACGATGTCGATCCCGACTCGTTCGAAGGGGGTACTGACGACCGGGAAGGGTTGGAGGGGAGCCTTGCGCTTCCCCCCACTCTTCCCACTGGCTTGGCACGTGGGGCAGGACTTGCAGTGGGCCTCTACCGCTGCCTTCATCTTAGGCCAATAAAAATGGGTCACGAGACGGCTGTAGGTCTTGTCTTGACCCAGGTGACCGGCGAGGGGGACATCGTGGGCTAAGCCCAGGAGGAAATCCCGGAAGCGGAGAGGTACCACCAGTACTCGTCCGGATCCCAGCTCCACTGATTTCTGCTCACTATACAGGACGTTATTCTACCAATAGATTCGGTGCGTTCCAGTCTGGTCACCTGCGGCTTGGCCCTCGGCCTGGCGCCGCAGCCCGACCAGGGAAGGACAGGTGGCTTGCTCCCGGCAAAATTCTTCTCGGGTGGGCCCGCCCTCGTGGCGCCAATGGGCCAACTCGGGTAGATCCCCCATCTCGGGAACCGGGGCGGGGTCGGATGGTGTGGGTTCGTCGCTGGCGACGGACCCTTCCGATGGGGGAACGGGAGGACCCTCGGTGGGGACGGTACTGGCTACTTCGACCGGGGTGCTCTCGATTTCTCTCCGGGGAGTGAGTCGGGCTGTCATAGATCGGGTGGTGGCACACACCCACTCGGGGAGTCCCATCATTCCTAGGTGGGCCTTGCGCTCTACGTGCTTCCAGGGAGAACTCTCCAGGTCGTTCCCTAAGAGGCAGTCGACCGGCTGGGAGGTTCTTACGGCCACCTTGAGTTTGCCTATCACCCCTCCCCACTCAAATGGCACCAGGGCCACCTGACACATACTTTCCCTATTGTCTGCAGATATTACGGGGCAAAAGACATTGGGGAGGATCTGCTCCTCGGGAACTAGGTGCCTGAGGACACCGGTGATACTGGCCCCGGTGTCCCGCAGGGCCTCTACCTGGTGGCCATTGATCTTGACGAGCTGCCCATATTTCTGTGTGTTGGACGGTAGGAGGCTACCAGGGATCATTTCCCTATCTCCCAGGGATACTAGGGCCATCGCGGCTGGTTCCCACTCCTCGTCTACCTCAACCTCCTCCCCTAGGGCTACGTTGGCTATCTGTCTCGCAGGGGTGACTTGGGTGGCCATGGGGCACTCTGGGTCATTGGCGTAGTGCCCGGGTTTCTGGCAGCGGAAACATGTGACGGTCACCCGGTGTCCCCGTCTCCCAGGGGGCCCTGTTACTGGTGGGGGGGGCGCCGGGAAAGGTGGAGGTGGTGTCTTCGGGGGGCTAGGCTGGGACTCCCTCGGCCCTCCCTGGTTCCCTCCCCCTCTCTGGCGGGGTGGTCCCTGACTGGTTCGGGGGTACTCTCCTACCATGCCCCGGGAGACCCGGGTGTTGGTCCAGCGGTCGGCCTCCATGGCCAGCTTCCGGGGATCTGTGAGCTTGCTAACCAGCAGATGTTGACGTAGCTCTACGAAGCAGTTCGCAGCCAGATGTTCCCATAACATGAGGTCAGTGAGTTCGGCAAGGGTGGTGACTTTGCTGCCCTTGACCCACCCATCGAAGGCCCGGCTAAAAAAGTTTACATACTCCACCCAGGTGGTGCCCGGGATCTTCCTGCAGTCCCGGAACCGTTGGCGGTACATTTCTGGGGTGAGGCCGTATCTTGTGAGGAGAGCCTCTTTCATGTGGCTGTAGGAGGTCTGCAGGGAGAGGGGTAGGTCGAGCAGGGTGTCCCTTCCTTCGCTCAGAAACCGTCCCCACAACCCCGCCCCCCAGTCCTTCTGTGGAATCCGATGGGAGGTCATGGCGACCTCGTAGGCCCGAAACCATTGCTGAATGTCATCGTTTTTATAATATTCTTTGACCACATCCTTGGGGATGTGGACCTTCTGTTCCGCTGGGGGGGCCGTCTCTCGGTTCCCCGAGGGCCTCCCGTCCTCATTTCGGGCCTTGAGCTCGAGTTCCTTTAAGCTCCGTTCGTGCTCCAGTTGGAGCTTTCTTCCTTCGTGCTCCCGTTGGAGCTTCTTTTCTTCCACTTCGCCTTGTACACGCATTTGCTCTACTGCTAGCTTCTTCTCCGCTAACTTCAATTCGCCCTCGATTTTGAGTTTGGCTAACTCGAGTTCATGACTGCGGCTTCTCTCTCTGTCCGCGAGCTCTTCCGGGGATAGGCCCCCGTCTGGTACGATGCCTCGCACCTGATTGCTACTGCTTTCATTTTGGGGGGGTTCGGCTTCGTCGGGGCGCTCCCCCGTGCCTTCCGGGCGGGAGGCCCCGGTCTCCACCCAAGTTTTCAGTGCTTTCTGCAAGTCTTCCTTAGTGTTGAGGCCAGTGGTAGCGATTTTAAGTTCTTTGCAAAATTGTTTTAGCTCTTTGTGTGTGTATTCTTCCAGATGCTCCACCTGGAACACTCTGTTGGCGTTGGTTTCTGCGGAGCTCGTGGCGCTTCCTTCTGCCATCTTTGTTGGTCGTGCGTCCGTCGTTTACTGTACGATCTCTAGGTGATGGGCCCGAATCCCGTCGCTTGCCACCAATGTTAGACGGCGACCTCAGAGGAGCCCGGAAAGGGGTCCTGACTACCCTGAGACCCACCCTCAAAGTATCGTAGCCGGGCACTGGCGGGAGATTCCCCAGGGGGAGGACTCTCGCAACTAGGTTCGTACTACTGGCACCACACGACACAGAGGGACCACACTGGGTATTCTCAGAACAAGCTTTATCAAACAGGTATCACTGCAAATATGTACAAGGGGAGCACGGGCTCAAGAGTCTCGGAAAGGTAGGGGGTAGCGGGACTGTCTCTGGTAACGGTTCAAAGCAGGGACGTACCCGGCGCACAGCTCACAATCCTCGAGCTGGGGGATACGTGGTCGGAGTTGGGGTCCGGCGGGACCGTGAGAGTCTGGGGGAGCCGCGAGTCACTCAGCAGGGCTCAGGTACAAGTTCGGAGGTCTTACGATCTTCAGGGAGCCGCGAGTCACTCAGCAGGGCTCAGGTACAAGTTCGGAGGTCTTACGATTTTCAGGGAGCCGCGAGTCACTCAGCAGGGCTCAGGTACAAGTTCGGAGGTCTTACGATTTTCAGGGAGCCGCGAGTCACTCAGCAGGGCTCAGGTACAAGTTCGGAGGTCTTACGATCTTCAGGGAGCCGCGAGTCACTCAGCAGGGCTCAGGTGAGTTCCAGTTCCAGGAGCCGCGACCACGTCAGCAGGCTCTCGTTGTTCCAGCGTCGAATCTGCCGGACAGTCTCAGAGCACCCCTTGTTATAGGTCGACCCTGCTTTGATGTCCGGAGTCTGCGCAGGCAGGGGTCTTGTCACCTGGGGGCCGCTTGTCGGGGTTTCCTGCTATTGTCTTTTGATCCTTTCAGGGCCGGGTCGGGAGGAGTCCCAGACACCCAGCAGGCACGGAGCCAGCCCGCAGGGAGGCCGGAGGGCCGATCGAAACCCATCGTCCCAGGGGAGTTCAGAGGTGTGATAGAAACTGCTCCTCCCTCTCTCATCCCCTGGAAGCGTGATGTCCTCCAGCCGGAGTGGCGCCTCTAGGCCCGGGTCGCGCTGGGGCCGGGCGGCCATCTTGTTGCAGGGAGTGGGCACGCGGGCCCGGGGTGGCCGAAGGGAGAGAGGCCATGGACGGGGATGTCCGGAGTTGGCGCAGGTGTCCTGGTGGGAAAGGTCGGCTGGGCCGCGTGCTAGGGCTGCAGGCACCAGGTTTCGGTGGTGCGGGGGCCCGGAGGGCCATTCTACGAGGCCGGGTCCAACACCAGGTCACAGGCCAAAAAGTGCAACACTGAACAAGTGCTGGATCCTGAAACTATGGACCAGTCACAATCCAAGAGAAAGAGCAGTAGGGTTAAGGCTGTGCCTTCCCCCCTGCCTCAGGTGGTGGATCAGCCCTCCCAGGAGGATGATTCTGAGAGCCCTGAAGGAACTGTCCTAGAAGAACTTGAACCTGATCAGGTTGAGTTTCTTGGGACAGGGGGACCTTCCAGGGCAGATCTGAGGCAGGCTCAATTAGACTGCCCCTCTCTTGAACCCCTCAGACAGCTGGCTGCTGCTGAGGCTGCAGGGAATGCTCAAGGTACCCATAGAGTGTATTGGGATGAAGGGCTACTGTACTCAGAGGCTAGAGACCCCAAGCCTGGTGCATCCAGGAGGTTGGTCATACCACTGAAGTTCAGAGGCTTCCTTCTAACCTTGGCCCATGATATTCCCCTTGCAGGACATTTAGGCCAGAACAAGACTTGGGACAGGCTTGTCCCTCACTTTCACTGGCCCCATATGTCAGAAGATACTAAGGAGTTTTGTCGCTCCTGTGTCACCTGCCAAGCCAGTGGCAAATCAGGTGGCACCACAAAGGCCCCCCTCATACCACTACCTGTGGTGGGGGTCCCCTTTGAAAGAGTGGGCATAGATATTGTAGGACCAATGGACCCACAAACAGCATCTGGGCACAGATTCATACTGGTGATAGTGGACCATGCCACCAGGTACCCAGAAGCAATTCCCCTGAGGACCACAACAGCTCCTGTTGTGGCAAGGGCCCTGCTTGGAGTATTCTCCAGAGTGGGCTTTCCAAAGGAGGTCATTTCTGACAGAGGTGCCAACTTTATGTCAGGATACTTGACTGCAATGTGGAAGGAGTGTGGTGTTAACTAAGTTCACCACACCCTATCACCCACAGTGCAATGGACTTGTTGAGAGATTCAACAAGACCCTAAAGGGAATGATAAAAGGATTACCAGACAAGCTTAGGCGAAGATGGGACATCCTTTTACCCTGCCTTCTGTTTGCTTACAGAGAGGTCCCACAAAAGGGGGTTGGCTACAGCCCTTTTGAGCTTTTGTTTGGGCATCCTGTAAGAGGACCCCTGTGTTTGGTGAAGGAAGGATGGGAGAGACCTCTCAGACAACCCAAACTAGACATAGTGGATTATGTACTTGGTCTCCGCTCCAGGATGGCAGAGTATATGAAGAAGGCTTCTAAAAACCTTGAGGCAAGCCAAGAACTCCAAAAAGCTTGGCATGACCAAAAAGGCTGTACTGACTGTTTACCAGCCAGGGCAGAAAGTGTGGGTGTTGGAGCCAGTGGCCCCAGCAGCACTCCAAGACAAATGGTCTGGACCCCACACTATTGTTGAGAAAAAGGGAGAAGTCACCTACTTGGTGGACCTTGGGACTCCCAGAAGCCCCCACAGGGTGCTTCACGTCAACAGATTGAAGGCATATGTTGACAGGGCAGACATGGGGCTACTCATGGCTACAGATGAGGGGCAGGAGGAAGAGAGTGACCCTCTCCCAGACCTGTTGACTCAGAACCCTGATGAGGGCTCAGTTGATGGTGTGGTCTTTTCTGACAGCCTCACTGTCCATCAGCAACAGGACTGCAGACAAGTTCTGCAGGCCTACAGACATATGTTCTCTCTGACCCCAAGTCAGACAAACTGGTGCACCCATGAGGTGGACACTGGTGACAGTCTGCCTGTGAAGAGTAAAATCTACAGGCAACCTGACCATGTCAGGGACTGCATAAAAGTTGAGGTACAAAAGATGTTGGAGCTGGGAGTCATTGAACCTTCAGAGAGTCCTTGGGCTAGTCCTGTAGTCCTTGTGCCAAAACCTCACACCCAAGATGGTAAGAGAGAGATGAGGTTTTGCGTGGATTACAGAGGTCTCAATGCTGTCACTAGGACAGATGCCCACCCAATACCTAGGGCAGATGAGCTCATTGACAGACTGGCAGCTGCTAAGTTTTTGAGCACATTTGACCTAACAGCAGGCTACTGGCAAATCAGACTAGCTGAGAGTGCAAAGGCCAAAACTGCTTTCTCGACCCCAGGAGGACATTATCAATTTGTGGTAATGCCCTTTGGTTTGAAGAATGCACCTGCCACTTTCCAAAGGCTGGTGAATCAAGTCCTTACTGGGTTGGATGATTATTGTGCAGCTTATCTTGATGATATTGCTGTCTTTAGCTCCACCTGGGAGGATCACCTGGTCCACCTGAGGAATGTTTTAGAGGCCCTGCAAAAGGCAGGCCTCACTATCAAGGCCACTAAGTGCCAGATAGGGCAGAGCAAGGTTGTATACCTGGGCCACCTAGTTGGTGGGGGTCAGGTTCAACCACTGGAGAGCAAGATCCAGACCATAAAGGACTGGGCTCCTCCAACTACCCAGACTCAGGTCAGAGCTTTCTTGGGCCTGTCTGGGTACTACAGAAAGTTTGTTAAGAACTATGGGTCCATAGTGACACCACTTAATGACTTGACCTCCAAGAAGATGCCAAAGAAAGTTCAGTGGACAGTAAGCTGTCAAAAAGCATTTGATGACCTGAAGCAGGCCATGTGCAGTGCACCTATTCTGAAAAGTCCAGACTACTCCAAAGAGTTCATTGTCCAGACAGATGCTTCTGAGTTAGGTGTGGGAGCTGTTCTTTCACAACTGAATGTAGATGGTCAAGACCAGCCCATTGCTTTTATAAGTAGAAGGCTGACCCCTAGAGAGAAACGTTGGTCAGCTATTGAGAGGGAGGCCTTTGCTGTGGTTTGGGCCCTGAAGAAGCTGAGGCCATACTTGTTTGGCACTCACTTCAAGATTAAGACAGACCATAAGCCCCTCTTGTGGCTAAATCAGATGAAGGGTGAAAATCCCAAACTTCTTAGGTGGTCCATTTCCCTACAGGGGATGGACTTCACAGTGGAACATAGACCTGGGACTGACCATGCCAATGCAGATGGACTCTCCAGATATTTCCACTTAGAACATGAAGACTCAACTGGTCAAGGTTAGTTTAATGTCCCTAAGTTTGGGGGGGGGGTTGTGTAGGAGAGTAGGGTCTGCTTTCTATGTTCACCCCCACTTTTTGCTTTTGCTTTACTGGTTTTCGACTTAGATGTGGCTGTGGGCCTGCTAATCAGACCCACAGCCCTGCTGTTCTCTCTCTAAATTAATACTATGTACTTTAGGTGCATAACCCATTTGGATAGGATCACCTTATTGGCCCCTGTACAGTGTACCCTAGGTACCCAGGGCATAGGTGTACCCTAGGCCTACCAGGGGCTGCAGCATGTATTGTGCCACCCCTGGCCTGGCCTTCCATTTTGACACAACTGGCTGATCACTCAGCTGGGGCAAGGTCGTGTAATCACCCCTTGGTTAGGTGTAGTATTCCTATACCTAACTTACATATAGACACATGTGTACCTATCAGTCACTCCTATGGCAGGCCTTGACAATCCTGGAGGCAGAGTGCTTGGTAACATGTGAGATGGTGCTCTAGCATGAGCTGAGCCTGTCTGCAGCTTTCGGAACCATGTCCTTATAGCTGTTCTATGATATAGCCTACCATATACTCTTAAAGTGCCTTATAATCTTAGACGGTTATGGTAACTATGGTTTGGCTTTATCAAAACATGTCGTGTAAGGTGTCTAACACTCGGGAATAATACCCCCATGCCATTTCTGGACATGAGAATATTATTCCCCCCTTCTAGAGGGAAAGACATGTTAAAATCATACTTCAACTGTTAGCCTCTGACCAAAGCCTCAGCATCACAAAATGGATGCTGCTGCCACGACACAAGTCTGACCTCCTGCAGCTGGGAGTGATCCCAGCCAGGGAGGCCTGGACAATAGGTTTCCTGCTTGGGGAGGTGCTAGCACCTCCCCAGACAGCCTTTAGTGTATTGGGGCAGGGTGGGCTGAAAGGAATGAGACATGCCTGGGGCACACAAGGTGTTCCTTGCATAGTCCAGTTCAAACCGGCGCTGGGGCACTCCAGCCCCAGCTCTGGCGCGAAACTGGACAAAGGGAAGTGGGTGTAACCACCCCCTCCCAGGTCCCACCCATAAGGCGTGACCTAGCAGGTATCCCAGCCCCCCAGATTAGTATAAGAGTGGGAGTTGGGCCTCAAGACTTTAGATTATCCTGAACCTGCAAAACTGAACAGAAACTCTGGACCTTCGACATTCGACGAAAGAAGAAGACTGAAGAATCTCCCTTGTAGCCAAGGAGTGGCTACCCTGTGCAAACAGGCACCATCAAGAGACTACCCTTTGCTTTGTGAAACGTTCGACGAGGAACCGACTGCAGAGCCCGACCAGAGCCTTGATTTCCAGACTTCTCCGACCCTCATCCACATCTGCAGCAGAGCTGAGATCCGTGGAGGCGACGAGCGACGTGGGACCGGCTACCTGGGAAAAGTGGCTAGTAACTTACAGCGCAGCTTCTGAGGTACCCTCGAAGTTGTGCACCGGGGATTGAGAAGCCCCAACCCCAAGCACCATCTGCACCGAAGACCAGCCCCCCACACTCCACGAGTCCTGTGTGGGGCCCTTCAGCATTTTCCTGCTTGCCGCGTCTGTCCGGTTGCTTGCCCGCTGGCTAGTGGCCTCTGTGACGACGCTCCCTGAAATCTTCTGCGCTGGTTTGGCTCCTCCAGACTGGCTCCCGCTTCTCTGCAAAGAAGAAGCACCCCAGACCTTCCTGGTCTGCACCAGAAGCAAGTCCCTTGTTCTTCGTGGGTTCCGCTTGCCAAGGCTTGGTGAGTCCTAGTCCAACTTCGACGCCGCCGACAGCAAGAGCCTTCGTGGGACAGCTCGCCTCCTGGTCCTGGTTGTCCTCGACGCTTCCTGGTCCTCCTGGCTGCAGCGACAAGCTTCACCTTCACCTGCAACTCTTCACGACATCGCCTGGTTCCTTCCTGGTTCCACGTGGTCACTGGCTAGTGACCTTGACTCTGTCCCCTCTGCTTGCAGGTTTCTTCTCTTCTTGATCCCAGCCTTGGGATCCACCGGACACTCTTCACTGACTGCCTGTCAGCATCTTTCTTCAGGCATCCATAGGAGTCGACGACGAAAACGACGCATCTTCACCCCTATGCACCCGCAGCCTGTGGGCTAGGTAACTTGGGTACTCCGGTGCTCATCAGGATAGTGACTATCCTAGTGTCTAGTTTTCAAGTCTCAACTTCCTAGCTACTCCGGAAGTGTCCTAAATCTACCGTTTTCTAAACTGTACTATTGCTATTGACTTTTACGCATTACGCGTGAGTGTTTCCACTCTGCACACGAATCCCGTGGGCCTCCCACTTCCTAACTAACGCTAGTGTAGTGTAGCCCCAGCGATTCCCTAGGCCTAGGCCTATTCTATTTCCGTGACAGTGGTTCTTATACCACTTATTTAGTATATGGTTTGCGTGGCCCCTAGGGCCTAACTGTATTACTTACCTGTGTGACTTACTGTATGCATTAATAAGACTGTGTTGTACTTACCTCTAAACTCATAAAGAGTGCTGAGGGTTTGCTTAGAATAAATACACTTTATTTTATATATATATCTGTTGTGGTGTCCTTTCATTTGGTATTCAAGGGATTATATATGGTATCACAGCTGGCTTCACATGCCATTCAGAGTTTAGCCTAAGACTGCTCTTGTCCATGCTACCACTAGGATAGCTGGTCTATAAGGTTGACTTTACAACCAATCACCATAAGGGTATTTGGACTGATATAAGGTGTACACTATAACTAGTGACATCATACATCAGGCCAACTTCTCACATCTCCCACAAAGTTTTCTACCTCCCTGAAGTACCAACGAAGGTCACAGCTGAACATTTCTGTGTTTTCCCACTTATCCCACCTCAGTCCTCTCCACATGGGAATAGGAAGAAACGGAAGTCCTAGTAGGCTGAGTATTCCTTGTTCTCATTTGACGGAGTGATTCAGATGCAGCTAAAGCAGCATAATTATGGCTCCACCCTTACACGTCACAAATATGCAATATATACAAGCACTTAGCACACATACTCTGTGTGTTCTAATGTTACTAATGTAAAGTGTTGCAGTAGAATTCAATACTGAAGTGCATTCACTGTAGAATGAGAGGATTATATACACTGTGGGGTATATTTACTAGTAAAATGGTGAAGCGTGTTGTTAAGCCAAGAAGGCTAACGACACGCTCTGTCACTTTAGAAAAGTAGGGCTGCACCATACTGATAGGACCGGATTCTTGCCAACCTGATTATCTCCAAGAATCCTCTCAGGTCGCCAGGATCTTTTTATCTGCTAAATAGCATAGAGGGGAGGAAATACAATTATCAAAATATATTTACCAAAATTAGATTTCATTTGGGAAAAACCACCGACTCCGAATCTAAAATTTTTAAGATTTTATTACAACCAAAAATAGCTGGACATACAAACACCTCAATACAAGGTGTAGAAGATAAATGGGCACTAAAACAAAAGGAAGCCTACACAGGATTCTCATCCGTCTCAAAACAAAAAGAATCACCGATTCCAAAATCATCAAGAAAGCAATAGTTAATCCAATATCTCAATTAGGAATCATTAGTTGTTAGACGGCGACCTCAGAGGAGCCCGGAAAGGGGTCCTGACTACCCTGAGACCCACCCTCAAAGTATCGTAGCCGGGCACTGGCGGGAGACTCCTCAGGAGGAGGAATCTCGTATCTAGGATCGTACTTCTGGCACCACACGACACAGGAACACCACACCGTGCGTTCTTAGGAATCAATCTTTATCAAACAGGTTAGCACTGCAAATATGTACAAGGAGAGCGCGGGCTCAATGAGTCTCGGAAGGGATAGGGGGTAGCGAGACAGTCTCTGGTAAAGTTTCAAGGCAGGGACGTACCCGGCGCACAGCTCACAATCCTCGAGCTGGGGGGTAGGCTTGTTGTAGTTGGGGTCCGGCGGGACCGGGGGCTCTGTGGAAGCCGCGAGTCACTCAGCGGGCTCAGGTACAAGTTCGGAGGTCTTACGATCTTCAGGGAGCCGCGAGTCACTCAGCAGGGCTCAGATACAAGTTCGGAGGTCTTACGATCTTCAGGGAGCCGCGAGTCACTCAGCAGGGCTCAGGTACAAGTTTGGAGGTCTTACGATCTTCAGGGAGCCGCGAGTCACTCAGCAGGGCTCAGGTACAAGTTCGGAGGTCTTACGATCTTCAAGGAGCCGCGAGTCACTCAGCAGGGCTCAGGTGGTTCTAAGTTCCGGGAGCCGCGACCGCGTCAGCAGGCTCTCGTTGTTCCAGCGTCGAATCTGCCGGACAGTCTCAGAGCACCCCTTGTTATAGGTCGACCCCTCTTTGATGTCCGGAGTCTGTGCAGGCAGGGGTCTTGTCACCTGGGGGTCGCTTGTCGGGGTTTCCTGCCATTGTCTTTTGATCCTTTCAGGGCCGGGTCGGGAGGAGTCCCAGACACCCAGCAGGCGTGGAGCCAGCTCTCAGGGAGGCCAGAGGGCCGATCGAAACCCATCGTCCCAGGGGAGTTCAGAGGTGCGATAGAAACTGCTCCTCCCTCTCTCATCCCCTGGCAAGCGTGATGTCCTCCAGCCGGAGTGGCGCCGCTAGGCCCGGGTCGCGCTGGGGCCGGGCGGCCATCTTGGTGCATGAAGTGGGCAAGCGGGCCCGGGGTGGCCGAAAGGAGAGAGGCCATGGACGAGGATGTCCGGGTCGGGTGCGTGTGTTCTGGTGGGAAGGATCGGCTAGGCCGTGTGCTTGGGGCTGCAGGTACCAGGTTAGGTGGTGCGGGGACAAGTAGAGCCACGCTACGAGGCCGGGTCCAACATTAGTCAAGGAAGGAAAAACGTTAATCTATCCCTACACTAGCTCTAAGGTGACATCCCTACTTAACATTCCCCCATCCCAGGCCAGAGAATAAAAGGTGTCAGAAGTGAAGACTTCATAAGAAGTACATTCACTTAGTCAGAGCTCGATCTAAGATGCTCCTTCTAGCTTCCCGTCTAAACCTCAACTGCTCAACTCACGGGGCACTATCCCTAATACAAAATCCCAAAAACGTAGAACACGCCCTTCGGCACACCTCTTCAGCCAGGTCTTCTCCCAGTACTTTTCCTGCAGTTAACAACGGTTAACTTGACCTTGGATCCCAGGCACCTTCTCCGCTGAAAGTATCATCTCCACATTCCAATGCACTCCCCTGTTGGCTTCTCACAGCATCCTAACTCCTAAAACAAAGACCTAGTCTCTCTAACACGCTAGGGTGCCGATTCCGATCCGTTAAAAATTTCCCCCGTACGAATCGTATCCGGATTTTTTTCCGTACGAATCAGAGAAGTCCCGTACAAACTGGCAAGTACGATTCGTATGTGAAAAAATCCATACGAATCGCATTGGGAAAATTCCCCGACACATCCTCGGGTCGGAAACAGTGTCCGACACATCCCCGGACAGTCCGAGCGCGCAATACGATCCGTCCCGTCCGACTGAATGCACAACCGTATGGAAAAAACACTGTACGGAGCGAACTCCCATGGCACCCATGGAGACGTCCAAACATGTGCCCGCATACGCGCCGAACACCCCCCAACCCACCCCCCCACCGTACGCGCCATACCCCCACCCCACCCCACCCCATAGGTACGAAGCGAACCACCACCCCCATAGGTACGAAGCGTACCCCCACCCCCATAGGTATGAAGTAAGTAATAGTTTATTGCACAGTTAATTAAAACTTACAATTTCAGATACACAGCTTTTAAAAGAGATACATATCAAAGATAAAAACAATTTAATTATCAGAAATTAAAATTGTGGGATTCATATTAATGGTTTGCATTTTTTTTTTTTTTGTAATTGTTCGTGAGCCCATAAGATATGTTCGGGGGCGCTATTTGGCTTTTACTCAGTTTTCTCGTTTTGTTTCTGCTTGATTCTCTCCGCCACTGCGTCGAAATATTTTGTAAATCTGCAGTTTAATTGAGTCTCCTGCGGGTTAAAGCATAGTTTGACTGCATGCCTACAGGTTCTAATGCCCTTCTGATTCCATATTACGCGTAATAGGGATCTCCTTTTGTCCATTAAGTTTGGGCAGATACATACTATGTGGACTAGGTCTTCAGGTCCTGTGTTGCAGAGACGGCAAGTTTTATCTTCCTGAGTCCGTTTCCATGGGGCCAGGTGGGGGAGAATTGGTAGTATACCGAGTCGCAGTTTTAAAAATTTCTCTTTGATCTTCTGTGTGAATCCTTGATCCATATACGCTTGAATCTTTAATGATTTGTAGTCGCTTAGGACTGTCCATCCATGTGCTCTTTTTGCTAAAGTTTCTTTATCCTCTAATAGTGATGTTGTTTTTGTCGTCTTTGTTACTAGTTTTTTAAAACCTCTATGGTCTACAGGAGTGTTCCAGAGGTCTGTCAGTTCAAGTACTTCTAATGATTCCATCAGGTATTTCCTTGCGTTTGACCGTTCGACGTTGCAGCTCAATCCAGAGATAGGCATTTAAAGTGCCTTGCTCGGCGTTTCTAATCTTATGCCAGCATTTTATGAAGCTGCCCCTTCTTTCTACTGTCTGTTTTTGAACCCCGAACTCTAATCAAATTTGGGCAGGAGATACATAGTTAGGTAATCGAAAGATGGTCCTGTAAGTTTTACTAATCACATTATCAAGGGTAAGAGCATCTTTTCCGAGCGTTGATTCGCTCCCGTATGTTAGCGTCGGTTGAAGGCGAGCTCTCAATACTTGTAAGAGCGGATCAAGCGTATAGTCTGGCAATATTTTCTTCAAGGGGATCATCGCGAGACGACTCATGGAGCCTTTCCGTTGTAGCATCCCTAATTGCGTAGGTATGGTGCGGACCCCCACCCCCGTAGGTACGGAGCGTACCACCACCCCCCCGTAGGTACGGAGCGTACCCCCACCCCACCCCCATAGGTACGGAGCGTACCACCACCCCCGTAGGTACGTAGCGTACCACCACCCCCGTAGGTATGTAGCGTACCCCTACACCACCCCGCTACGCGCTGGGGGTCCGCACCGTACCTACGGAGGTCACAGGCCACACAAAACACCAACACAAGACAGGATGTCGGTGATGGCGGGAGGGTGGGCCTCCAAAATCACATTGTGCAACTCAGCTGCAGACACCAATGCCCTCAGCCCATATGGCCTAGGGCAGAGCTATACAAACAGTGTGTCCCGACACTGTACTGTGTCGCCTGCAAATGGCGGCCGCGTCGCAGGATGACATGGGTATGAAGGCTCAATTTGCACATAACAGCAGCTAATGAAGAGGCATCACTGTGAAAGAGGGTCAGCACACACCACCGCAGCAGCGCAGACTCAGAGACACTCCGCCCAAGGGGGGCCGGGAGATTCTAAACAAAGTCACATGAACTAGCCAATGGCATTTGAAAGACCTGCAAAGTGTGTGTGCCCAGGAAGCTGGGCTGAGGTGACAGAGGGTGACAGACAGACGGAGGGAGAGGGAGAGAGAGGGAGGGAGACAGAGGGCGACAGAGGGAGACAGACAGAGGGAGGGAGAGGGAGAGAGAGGGAGGGAGGGAGACAGAGGGCGACAGAGGGAGACAGACAGAGGGAGGGAGAGTGAGAGAGAGGAAGGGAGACAGAGGGCGACAGAGGGAGACAGACAGAGGGAGGGAGGAGGGTGACAGAGGGAGGGAGAGAGGGCGACAGAGGGAGACAGACAGAGGGAGGAGGGTGACAGAGGGAGGGAGAGAGGGAGACAGAGGGAGACAAAATGACCCTTGGGTAGTGTGGGCATGTCCGCTCGTCAGCAGGTGGACTGTGTGCATGTTGACAAGGTCTGGCAGAGCCTGAAACACCCCTTATTCGTTTGGAAATCACTGGGCCATTTGTCAAACTGTGCACGAGTAGATCCCTGCTGCAGGCACAAACCTAAACTTACACCCAGTATACCCACTCACTGTGTTTGTTAGAACCCAGTCACAAATGCATAACTTACCTACCTGCATCCTCCAATAGATATGAAAAAGCACCATTTGGCCACGTACAGTGCAACACGTAAGCCGGTTCTGCATCGCCCGCTATGCACGCTCGCTATACTGCTCACTGCGTTAAAAAATGATGCAACAACAAAGAGTGTGTCACACATAGGAAAAGTGTTGAAAGCTGTGGCCAAGAGACATACCCATGCACCATGCAAAATGCACAGGGACTTGCCAAGTACAGACAAGGTAGATGACACTTGGCCCTGCTGTAGACAGCACAAGGCAATCCTGTGACCACTGTACACTCAAACACCAACTCCACATGCCACCTACCTACCACAGGAACTCACATTCACTGTCATGCCAGCATGCACCATGAGGGGATAGACACATTGCCAGGTAGACCCAAGGACAAATCACACCACACCCAACAGCATGCCCGGTCACACACACACACCCCCTTACACAAGCACACCCCCCTGGGCAGGCAACGCAAATTGGCACTCACACAATGGATATGTGACACAACAAGACCAATCCATAGCCAAATAAGCATCCCAACACTCATTAGACAGGCCAAATAACCAGGAGTACATATCAATTTGTCCCCCGCAACATACCCATCCACAAGTGCACTGTGAGAGGAATGCTAGACATATCCAACTACCCAGAGGAACTGTGCCAACTTGAATATGTATGAAACATGGATGACGCATGTAACACCATTAACATTGTCTCCCTCTCACACACAGGGCAACGTTGTCGATCTCCCCCCAACACTGGGGGGGAAGAATCACAGGACCAGGCTCGGCGTGACGATGATCCCACCGGCAGCGACGACTCTCACCACACCATGGATGACCCCGACCAACGTGGCCCCTCTGGTGCCCAAGCACCTGCAGCACCTGCGTCAGGTACAACTGTGCCAACCACCACCCCCATTCCTGCCACATCCCAGGATACACACAGGAGCCCTGCCCGCACACAACAACGCAGCCAGTCTGACCAGGAGGGACAAGGTAATCCGGGCACCCAGGAGGAGGCAGGCGACCCCGCAAATGCCATCCCTCAGGGGTCCCGGAGACCCGATGTGCCCACAATGGCAGGCCAGGCTCAAGTGGGCAGGGGTGGTGGGAGTGGAGGACGGCAGAGGTGCGAACCTGACCAGACAGCTGAGGAACCCGTTATGTCACACATCCGCCACATCCTGGACACATACCGGCATGACACCAGGGGCATCAGCCAGGTAGTGGAGACCCTCAATGAGATTAAGAACATGCAGGCCGAGCAATATGCCAGTCAACAGCAACACCAAGGACGGATGGAGGCAAGACAGGCTGAGCTTGTGGCGGTGCTAACGGACATAAGCCGTTCACTCCGTCGGCTTGCCGAAAACATGGGCAACCCTCCCTGTGCCACCAGGCGAAGATCAATACCAGCCACAGGGAGGGATCAGGAGGAGGAGGATTCGTCCGACGGAGCATCACAGACATCGTCACGGCCTGCTTCTGAGGGTCCCCCCAGGAAGGTGGGTCATCCACGCAAAAGACCGTGAGAGTCAGCGGACCATCACTATCTCCCAGGTCACCTGGCCTGGCACCTGGACCTCTGGCGAAACAGCAGCACCTCATCCAATGACATTCTCTGCCACATGGACTTGCTGGTCAACGTCTGACCAATGTTGACAAAGACTGTGGCATGGACTCTGATGAATTCCAATGGCAAGGATACCAACTCCCCCTGTGAACTTTGGATTCTAGACACCCGGCGAGCACCTCTTTTCATCTCCCCAAACACGTACCCCACCACTAATAAAACTCATCAAAATCACGAGATGATGCCGTCATTTTGCATTATTCCATAACATGTGTGTGTTGTAATGTCAAACCATGCCTGAGTCTTGAAGTAACTCCAACCATCCATACCCTGGGGTCTGAGTCTGGCACAGGACACACATGGGTCACAATGTATCATCCAATACAGACATGGAGCACCATACTCACCCGTGATGGGCTCAACCAGCTGAGGGGGTGCCTGCTCAACTGTGCGGACAGACCTATTTCGAAGAGCAACAGTCATGCGCAGAGGTCAGGGATCATGTGGAGTGTCCTGAGGTGGGAGTCCCAGGTATGTGTAGCCAGGTGGGAGAACTATGTCCTGCATGCTGGAGTCAGGTGGATGTGGAGAATGGTGGCCAGGCCAAGTTTGGATGCATGGAGATGGCACAATGAGGTCTTGGATGACAGTGGTACAAGGTTGTGTTGGGGTCGTGGCCTGCATCCTGAGTGTGGGCGTGGATTGTGAAGGTCATCCTGCAGATGACAGTGATCCATTGCAGCTATCTCTGTTGGACGGTGATGTGGCTGGGTCGCCGGATGTTGAAGCAGAGCTGTGCAGATGCACCCTGGATGTGGACAAGTATCATGGGAGTTGTAACGTACTTCTCCGTAGAGTGCAGGGTAGGATTTGACACGGATGTTGTTGTTGACCTGGGGGATGGTCTGTCTTGCCTTGAGGTGCATCGAACTGTGGATCTTGTGCATAATGCAGAGTGTGCTGTAGCCTGAGGTACAGATGCTGGTGATCAGCATAGCACATGTGAGCAAGCAATCCATGATGCACACCAGCTCGTGTGCGTGGACACTGTGTGCCTGTGCAGGGCCCCTTGCAGGTGGGACACAAGCAGTTGAGCCACCTGTAAGGGGACAATCCACAGATGAACACCTCAGTCCTGTCCAAGTCCAGCATCAGGTGGCTGATGTTCAGCCATCTGCCAATGGATACCATGCACCATTCAATATGAGAACTGGCAAGGACTGCGTCTTTGGGGAGGGTGAGGAGCACCTGGCTGTCAATGGGACACCAGATGATGATGAGATGCAGTGCGCTTTTCATGGTGTAGAGGGGGATCCTGGACACATTGTAGACTGACACGCTGAGACATGATACCTGTGCCATGTGTCCTACAACGACTCCATACTACATGCAGAGGCCTGGAGTACCACTCCCATGGCCTTGTTGGGGTACAGAGCTGGTGGGGAGTATGAGGGACATGACCTGGTTGTTGTGACAGGCCCTGGAAGGCGTGCCAGCGCTCTGTAGGCAGTTGTAGTTTCACACTCATTATGCTAAGGTGTTGTGTGGGCGATTAGTGCATGCCTGAGTGCATGCAACAGATGTATTGGATGGACATTGCTTGGTGGGTGGCCTGAACATCATGGTGTAGCGTGATGTGGCACATGCAAGGACATGAGGCACGTGCAATGTGCACGTAGCATGTGCAGACGGTCCAGCCTATGCCACCGCAACTGTGTCACACACAAGCTGATTACACACAAATGAATGGGTGCAGGGAGGAAAGGGGGTGCATCTCAGAGGCGTGTGTGTGAGGCCAAATATAGAAACTTCGTGTGCCCTTGCTGCAGGGCCTGCAGCAGCAGGCGCCATGTCCTGAAAACCATGCCACAAGTTGCACACAAAGACAAGGATGTCAGAAAGGACTACTGCAAAAGGTGTATGTTAAGGAAGGAGTGTCTGGTTCAACATGGCACACACACAGACAATGGATGCACAATCAGCAAAGTGGCCGTTGTGGGGACTGAGATGGCAAAATACCCACACAGCCATGGACTTCATGCACAATACAGATTCTAATCCCTGACAAACAGCTTGCATCTTGCTACTCTACACATAGACTCATATGCACAATATGTGATAACTATGCCAGACATGCCGCATGCACAGTGGCAAGAGACCTGCATTGACAGAGATGAGGCACCTTGGAGGCTGAGGGACACCTTTATTAGTCATGTTCGCCGGAAGGCAAATGCATCTATATAAACAGATGCACAGGTCATGTGGATGAACATGTGTGACCTACACTGGCACGCCCCTTTGCACCACAGATGCTGGAAATCCACAGAACTGGCACACAAGTGACGGATTTGAGCTAAACACCCCCTGCTGCTCACGGAGAGGCTGTAATTCACCATCGAGCCTCTAATGGGGTTGTCCCACATTATGTCAACCCGGTGCATCCCGTATGTTTCCGAGGGCAGTGTTACACACATTGATGCCTTCCTCACAATCCACAATCCCATTACAGATGACTGTCATCAAGTGTGACTATCAATTCATGTGAATCCAGCTCCATGTCATGTGCCCCATGGTGAATCTACATGTATGCAAAGTAACCAAACATGAACAGGAGCAGTGCACACACATTCCAAACAAATACCACACCCAAAAAGCCGTGCTGCATCAATAACCCTAAGGAGAATTCACAACATGTCCGTGCATGTAACGCTGATTCAGCACACGTTGCTGTATTCATGAGGGATAGCAGGAGCACAACGATGCCACCAGCAGATAGCATGCGCAAATACCTGGGGATGAGAGACACACAAGAAGTCAGCCAAAAGAAGCACATTCGCATGCATGGGCATGTACTCGACACGTATAAGGTTGTCAACATGCTAGGTCAAAATAGTGTTTCAGGAAAAACATCCTTTTATTACACCATCACTCCAGTGACACATCCAAACACACCTCTCAGTCACTTAGCATACATGCAGATGGACCCACACATTGCAACACATGCCACACAAGGGTCAATGCGTGCACACTCAGACACTGCAACTCACCACTAAGCAAAGAAGTTGCGTATGAGCCGACTCCGGATGTCCTCTTCCTCCTCCTCCTCAACATCACTTGCCTCGTCACCAAGCCCCTCATCCTCCACGGGTGGATGTTCCTGCTCATCCGGATCCAGGATGAGTGGCACAGCTTTCTCCACTGCCATGTTGTGCAGCATGCAGCACACAAGGAAGATTTTGCAGACCTTCACCGGTGCATATGGGAGTGCGCCGCCAGTCTTGTGGAGGCACTGGAATCGGCTCTTCAGGAGGCCAAAGGTCCTCTCTATCACTCGCCTGGTCTGCCCATGGGCGTTGTTGTACCGGTGATCGGCAGCCGTTCTGGGGTTGCGGAGAGGCGTGATCAGCCATGGCATGTTGGGATAGCCAGAGTCCCCTACATGTAAACATCATGGACAGAAGTGGGTCAGGAGAAGCAGTAAGACAGAAAGATGACGCTAAATACTTCAGGCACCCTGCTACGCCTCATGATGTAGGCATCGTGTGCTGATCCTGGAAAACCAGCACAGACATGGGAAATCACCATGTTAGCAAGACACACCACAAGGGCATTAATGGAGTGGTAATGTTTCCTGTTTCTATAGGCTACCTCCTGTGCCTGTGGTGGTACCAAAGCCACATGTGTCCCATCAATTGACCCAATGACATGGGGTATCCCTCCTAGGGCATAGAAGTCACCCTTGACACCTGTCAACTGCTCAGGAGTTGGGAAATGAATAAACTCATCCAGGTGAACCAACATGGCCTCTAAAACATCATGCAGGACACGGCTGAACATGGTCTGGGACATGCCACCAACATCAGCTATGGTGAATTGAAACGTACCAGTGGCAAAGAAATGTAGGGCTGCCATCACCTTCATCTTGGGTGTCAGTGCAGTAGGATACCTGTGTAGCGGTTGGAGGTGTGGTGCCAGCCTTGCGGTCACGTTCTCAATCAACGGTTGGGAGAAGCGGTAGCGGCGTATACAGTCACGTTCCCTCAGGGCAGCCAAGTCTGGCATTGGTCGGGGGAGAGGCGGAGCCCTGCAGTAATTTGGAAGGGATAACAAAGAGTGAGTACAGTACAACAACAATGTCAATGTACTGAGCACATGTTCAACAGCCAATACACATATGCTACATACAGAGTCAGGTCTGTGCAATATATCCTGGACACGTATGCCAGGCAAGTGACACTCCTACCAAGAGCCAGCTACAAACGTGGATTCTCAAGCTCAACATTACATGGCATGAAACTAGCTGTGGGCCAGTGTAAGTGAACAGGCAGACGCATTACAGGAGTGAGAGACATCCACATATGTGCAGAAGGATGTTTCTCATACAGACAGGTTGCGGAACACTAGAGGCACAGGTCACATGTCCCTGAAAAAAAGACAGACCACACACCTTGCCATGAAGGGGTACATGTCAAGACTGATCACACATACATTGATACTACGCAGATATGTCCTTGTCTCGCAAGTCCATGTTCGATGCATACATACACACGTGACGTCTGATTCCACATGTGTCCTGGTGTGCAAAATAGTGTGCCATGGCCATCCACACACAGGCACATGTTGGATGCAGCAACTGCAGATGCATTTGACGGAACACCAACAGCAAGCTTATGGGAACACATGACACACACATGACATACTCACATTGTGCAACTCCGGTAGTCACATGTCAGGTGTAATTATCCGGGTAACTGGCATCATGGGACAGTTGCGGGTGTTGGCGACTGTGCCATGCCAGTGACGCATTGCTCAACAAGTCTGTACTACATGCACACATGTCAAAGGTGTGAAGGGGATGTGTGGCACATAGTGCACCATCACACATGACATGTGTACACAGCTCATCACACATCTATTGGGTTCAAACATGAGGAGATATGTGCCACATCACAGCCTGACACACCTAGGCCCGAGACATGTAGGACTGCACTGACAATGACTTGATGTCCACTCTTGGGCATGTATGACAGCTCAATTACTTTCTGTGTGCCGCCTGTCACCAGTGTAAGGTGTGAAACGCACCGTACACACCCTCTGAGGGCGTGTGTAGGGTCCGTATCACTATGGTAGTGTAGCCGTACGCGTACGCCATAGTGATACGGTCCGTACACGCGTGTGTAGGGTCCGTACCACTATGGTAGTGTAGCCGCACGCGTACGCCATAGTGATACGGTCCGT
The DNA here is from genome assembly GCF_964204655.1 of Triturus cristatus. Taxonomy (NCBI): domain Eukaryota; kingdom Metazoa; phylum Chordata; class Amphibia; order Caudata; family Salamandridae; genus Triturus; species Triturus cristatus. Next base: position 852,036,007 of record NC_140586.1, on the reverse strand, counting down.
ACACGCGTGTGTAGGGTCCGTACCACTATGGTTGTGTCACCGTACGCGTACGCCATAGTGATACGGTCCGTACACGCGTGTGTAGGGTCCGTATCACCATGGTTGTGTCGCCGTACGCGTACGCCATAGTGATACGCCCCTACACACGCGTGTACGGACCGTATCCCTATGGAGTACGCGTACGGCGACACAACCATGGTGATACGGACCCTACATACGCGTGTACAGACCGTATCCCTATGGCGTACGCGTACGGCGGCACAACCATGGTGATACGGACCCTACACACACGTGTACGGACCTTTTCCCTATGGAGTACGCGTACGGCGACACAACCATGGTGATACGGACCCTACATACGCGTGTACGGACCGTATCCCTATGGCGTACGCGTACGGTGACACAACCATGGTGATACGGACCCAACAGACGCCTGTACGGACTGTATCACTGGAGTAGTGGTGCCCTAGGGGCGTGGAACGGACCGTACCTGTGTGTGTATAGTGAAATTACATAGGGGACACATGAGGGACAAGTATAAGGGCCTAATGCATGCTGGTTGTCATGGAGACCCAGTTTCAAGTTCAAATTTTTTCATCAGGTGGCCAGCAGAAGTCGGTTGGAGACAATATACAATGTTGCAAAGTGGTTGTTGACTTGACATCATGCTCATTTTTTAAAACATGCAAAGGCACCCACTGGGGTAGGTTTAAAGGGATTGGAGGAAACGTAGGATGCAAATGAGATTGACCAATCACTCTGTACTCCTGTAAATGAAACAGGCCAGCAAGGCAAATATAAGGCAGCCAGGCCCCATGAGAGAGCACTTGCCTGCACAACCTTTCATTCCACACCACTGCTGCTGCTCGTGATTCCTCTGGCACCATGTCCAGGTCTGTGGAGAGGGCCCAGCCATTCACACAGGAGGAGAACCAGGCCCTGCTGGATGTGATCCTCCCACAGTACCCTTGCCTGTATGGGAGACCAGGGGAGCAGGTGAGTGCTGACTCCATTAGCTTAGACTGTGCCCCTTTTTAGTGACTGTCACTTCTGCCATTGTGTCCAGGTGTGACAGACATGCAATGTTCTTTAGAGTGGGTCCCAGGGGGGAGGATGCCTCATCTCACCTATGCAGAGCATGCTGTAGTGCATGTCTGCACTCCTCACTTGCATAGTGCTTACTGTGACAATCACTGCATGGTGCATGCCACATTCAGCCTGGCTAATCCTCTTGGGAATGTTGTTTCTACAGTCCTGATGTGATTCTGTGGTCCCCCCAGTGTGACAGGTGACTGTACCCCCAGATGTGTGTGAGTTGAGTGTACCTGTGGTGAGAGTGTCCAAATGATGTGTTCGTCCCCTGGACATTGGTGTGTGTAAGTCCCCTGTCATGTGGGTGAGTGTCTATGTGGAGTGTTGTACCCCAGCTGCATGAGGGATGCATATACCCTACCCATCTGATGTGAGCAGGGAGCAGTGCTGTGTGTCTGATGTGCTGAGCCTGCCCCACACCTGTGACACCCCCCAGTCTAGTGGCACATGTGCAGAGTGATGTTTGTACCCGCAGTTGCCAATGGCAGGTGATTGTCCTGTGCCTGTGTGTGTCTGTGTACCCTGCTGAGGTTGCGTCAGTGGCCTGGGGCATGTGACTGCTTTGAGGTGCTGTACATAATCGTGGTGTAGCTTGTGATGCACAGTGTGAGCCGGGATCAGTGATTGTGTTGCACCCCTCATTCCACCTGTGTACTTTTAATGCCACGTAGTGCATTTGGCCTTCCCCAGAGGATAATGTCCCTATGACAAAGGTGCAATGAGTTTACTGCATACTATGCCCTGTTCAAACCAGCCAAATTGTTCAAATGTGTGTCTCTGTGACATGTAGCAGGTGTATTGATGTTGTCTCACTTTGTCATCCTCACAGGTAGGCGTCTATGCCAAGGGGGAGATCTGGAAGGAAGCCGTCAGTGCCGTGAGGTCAGTGGAGGGTCAGAGGCGGCGCCTGGCCCAGGTGAGGAAACGCTGGCAGGATATCCGGTGCTGGACCAGGAGGATCGCCCGGGTCCTGCTGGGGGACTCACCAGAGAGCCATAAGAACCGTGGGCGGCGGCGCCTTACCCACCAGATGAAGCGTGTCCTGGTGGTGGTCTTCCCTGACTTGGATAGGCGCTTAGCGGAGAAGCAGCAGCAGGAAGGGGGTAGGTACATGTGTGTTTGTTGTGTGTCACCAGCTTTTGGAAGTGCGCAGTTGCATGGATACACTGCCAGGGTTCATATGTGCAGTACATATCCTGTTCCCCCAAGTCAACCGGTGCTGTTCCTCCTCCCTTCCCCTCCTTGACATGTGTTCTCTGGTCTGTGTGTAGTCACTCTTGCACAAGGTTATCTAGGCTGCCAGTTAATCCAAGTGCCCAATGCTTGCAGCATCTTGTGTGGGGGTGGTGTGTAACATGTGTTGGGACCTTGCCTGTGCCCTGGCCAGTTCAGTCAATGTGGGGTCCATGTTAGTTGGCACTGATGCTGAGTCCCGACATAGGAGTGTGTCTGAAAAGTGTACTGCCTTACAGCATGCATGACCAATGTTGTGCCCTCAGACATGATGTGCATGAGTGGGAGATATGCATAGTGCAGGGACGTTTGCTTCTGTTGCAGTCATATCCATCCAGGACCATGGAGGAGTGTGGCCACTACAGTCCCCTGGGGCACCTTTTCCTAGGTATCATGTGTGTCATCCAACAATGTGGACATTCTCTGTGTCTTCAGCATAGGTTGGGCTCTGTGGCATTGTACCCTGGCCTCATCTGTATTTACGTTAAGTGTGCTACATGTGTCCACTGTACAGGGTGACCCAATTTGGCTTGTGTATACTCACAGTGGTCGGTGCCTGTGTGTTTTGGTACAACTATCTGATGATGGTTGTTTGTCAATTATATGTGTGGACAGGCGCACGAGGGTTAGTTCGTGTACATTCTGGATTTATTGAAGGGCATTTTAGTAATCCCCGAGTAAGAGGTGTAAGTACTTCCTCTGTGTCACTCACATTGTCTCAGGTACGGGGGGGGGGGGTTGTGCGGGCAAGGCCTACATGTCCAAACCGTATGTGTCCTTGCCAGGTCTGGCCTGTGTGTGATGATTGTCTGAACATACACTCAAAATGCAGTGACCCAGTCATGTTGGGCAGGGTTTAATGTATTTGCTAAGCAGCATGTGCCAAAAGTTAAAAGACATGGTTCCTGCTCATCCCTGTTTTGGCTACGGTGTGTGGTCCAGATGCTGTACTCGACTGTCCCCAGAGACTAGCTCCTCTGTCTAATTTGATATCAAGTTCTTTGCTGTTGTGTCATGCTCTCCATTGTTTCTCAGTGGCATGGTGGGTCAACCAACTGTGTGGTGCAGGGCCTACATATGTGCGTAGTATTGTAGATGTTACTCATGTTGCTTTTCATGCTATGCACTGTGACCTATGTAGTTTTGAATCATGTGTCATATGTATACAGGTATCTGATTATTTCCTGTCTCTTCACCTTGCCCACAGCATCATCGGGGGAAACCGAGGGAGACACAGGCACGGACCTTGAGGAGGGATCCAGCAGCGGTGCCACCAGTGCTGGCAAGTCTGGCTCAGCGAGTGGCACGGAGGCCGAGGGGAGTGCGGCGGAGGACCTGTCCAGTCCCACCACCGACTATGACGCTGACGGGTCAGAGACTGAGCTCCCTGAGGGGGCGGAGGCTGCTCCCAGAGCTGAAAGCAGCACTCCATCTGTCGCCGTCCCCTCCATTCCCATCACCCGCCTCCCACTTGCTCGGGTCCCTTCCCTCCGTGCTAGGCGCCAACAGGTCTCCTTCGGGCCAGGCACCACACCCCCTGCCCCTGTCTCCCCTGCTGCCGTCAATGCCGAGTCTGTGGACATTCTGCGGCAGTTGCAGGTTGGTCAGACATCGCTGCTTACTGTCCTCCATGGCCACACCACACTGCTGACACAGATGGTGTCGTACATGGAGGGCATGTCAGCAGCGATGTCTGATCAACGGATGTTGCTGAAGTCCATAGACTCGTCACTGACTGCAGCAGTGGATCTCCAGCAGCGCACCGTCCCCCCCTACCCCTGCACCATCCACACTTCCCACTCCCATGCCTGTCCCACGCACACCCAGACGTCCCCATGCACGCACCCCACCAGACACAGGCATCACACCACCAGGGAAGGCCAAGCGCACTCCTCCAGTCATGCACACACAGGGGGAAGTAGGCACACCCACTGGGCCTGGGGGCAAACAGCAGGCACGCAGCCAGAGTGGGAGTCCGCAGTCCTCACGACCCACTTCCTCCAAAGCCACTCCCCTTAGCTCTCCTGGCCAACTGTCAGATAAAGAGTCCTTCGTGGCCAGTGTGTCCCTCAGCCCCAGTGTGGCACCACCCCGCAAGCGGTGGAGGCAGTGCCTGGCCAGGGTAGTTGAGTCCCCCCCCCTGTCCACACCCTCCCCCAGGAGCGCTGCAACCCATCCCTCCGACCCCCCCCCTCCTTGGGGCCTGTGGTTCATTCGGGTGCAGGGGAGACGCTGGGAGACCTTGCCACTGTATGCAGCGCCATCCTCACCACCATCTTTGGCGCTGCCCCACCCCCTGTGGTGGAGTCGTCCGTCCCTGCACCCACAACACCTACCCTTGCCCCTCCTGTCCCTGCGGTGCCTGGTCCTTCCCCCCCACATGATGCCCCCCCTTCTGTGGATGAAATGGACATGTGAACTGTGCAGGCAAGCTAGGGGACACACGCCCCGATGTGTACCCCCCCAGGACTTCGCTGATGGCCTAGCCTATGGGCCTTGTAAATAGTGGACATTTAAAACTTTCTTTTGAATGCTGAATAAAGCTTTTTGTTTTTCTTTTGCACACTAATGCTTTCCTGGACTTGCTGTTGGTGGTGCTGCTCCATGATTTGGGGTGGTGATAATGTGTTAGGTGTCTGGGAAATGTTGTAGTGTGCTGCTCATGGGGTGGACCCTGGTATCTGTGTGCCATCACAAGGGCTCTGCAAATAATCTTTGGTCATGTGTGCTCTTACTGTATGGTGATATTGTCCCAAGGTGTGTTCCTTCCTGGACCCTGACATCTTCCCTGCAGGCTGTTTCCCAATTGTTGTGCTGATCTGTGTCTACATATCCTGGGTGTGTGACGGATCCTTTCAACTTTGGCCATGCCTGCTCAGCAATGTCTCCACCTGCATCATTTGTGGCATCCTTGGTGGTCACTGTACTAGTGTATGGAGTATATTGACATGACTTCATGTGGACATGTTCCCTTTTACGCCCTATGCATGTGTGTACTCCCAGCCTCGCACACATGTGTTACGTGTTCTGCAGGGTCTTTGGTCACCTGACTGACAATTGTGGGCATTGTATCTGTGGGTACTCCACCCTTTTCCTTCCATGAGAGGCAACAACTTGTTGGCTGCCCCAGCACCTGTACATTCCTATCAGTCCTGGAATGTGCGTGACAGTGTGTGTTCCCTTTGGGTCTCTTAGTTTAGTAGGGTGGCACATGAGTATACAGTCTTGTTGCATGCTCTCATTGTGTGTATTGTGCTGCCAGCACCAGGGGTGGGTATGCATGTGTCATATTTCTGGGCACTGCTGGGGGGACTCGGCACCCACCCCTCCTATGTCTGGGCACTGCTGGGAGTGATAGGCACCCACCCCTCCTATGTCTGGGCACTGCTGGGAGTGATAGGCACCCACCCCTCCTATGTCTGGGCACTGCTGGGAGGACTCTGCACCCACCCCTCCTATGTCTGGGCACTGCTGGGGGGACTCTGCACCCACCCCTCCTTTGTCTGGGCACTGCTGGGGGGACTCTGCACCCACCCCTCCTATGTCTGGGCACTGCTGGGGGGACTATGCACCCACCCCTCATATGTTTGGGCACTGCAGGGAGAGATAGGCACCCACCCCTCATACGTCTGGGCACTGCTGGGGGGACTCTGCACCCACCCCTCCTATGTCTGGGCACTGCTGGGAGTGATAGGCACCCACCCCTCCTATGTCTGGGCACTGCTGGGGGGACTCTGCACCCACCCCTCCTATGTCTGGGCACTGCTGGGAGTGATAGGCACCCACCCCTCCTATGTCTGGGCACTGCTGGGAGTGATAGGCACCCACCCCTCATATGTCTGGGCACTGCTGGGAGGACTCTGCACCCATCCCTCCTATGTCTGGGCACTGCTGGGGGGACTCTGCACCCACCCCTCCTATGTCTGGGCACTGCTGGGGGGACTCTGCACCCACCCCTCCTATGTCTGGGCACTACTGGGGGAACTCTGCACCCACCCCTCCTATGTCTGGGCACTGCTGGGAGTGATAGGCACCCACCCCTCCTATGTCTGGGCACTGCTGGGGGGACTCAGCACCCACCCCTCCTATGTCTGGGCACTGCTGGGAGTGATAGGCAACCACCCCTCCTATGTCTGGGCACTGCTGGGGGGACTCTGCACCCACCCCTCCTATGTCTGGGCACTGCTGGGAGTTATAGGCACCCACCCCTCCTATGTCTGGGCACTGCTGGGAGTGATAGGCACCCACCCCTCCTATCTCTGGGCACTGCTGGGGGGACTCTGCACCCACCCCTCCTATGTCTGGGCACTGCTGGGGGGACTCTGCACCCACCCCTCCTATGTGTGGGCACTGCTGGGGGGACTCTGCACCCACCCCTCATATGTCTGGGCACTGCTGGGAGTGATAGGCACCCACCCCTCCTATGTCTGGGCACTGCTGGGAGTGATAGGCACCCACCCCTCCTATGTCTGGGCACTGCTGGGGGGGACTCTGCACCCACCCCTCCTATGTCTGGGCACTGCTGGGAGTGATAGGCACCCACCCCTCCTATGTCTGGGCACTGCTGGGAGTGATAGGCACCCACCCCTCCTATGTCTGGGCACTGCTGGGAGTGATAGGCACCCACCCCTCATATGTCTGGGCACTGCTGGGAGGACTCTGCACCCACCCCTCCTATGTCTGGGCACTGCTGGGGGGACTCTGCACCCACCCCTCCTATGTCTGGGCACTGCTGGGAGTTATAGGCACCCACCCCTCCTATGTCTGGGCACTGCTGGGAGTGATAGGCACCCACCCCTCCTATCTCTGGGCACTGCTGGGGGGACTCTGCACCCACCCCTCCTATGTCTGGGCACTGCTGGGGGGACTCTGCACCCACCCCTCCTATGTCTGGGCACTGCTGGGGGGACTCTGCACCCACCCCTCATATGTCTGGGCACTGCTGGGAGTGATAGGCACCCACCCCTCCTATGTCTGGGCACTGCTGGGAGTGATATGCACCCACCCCTCCTATGTCTGGGCACTGCTGGGGGGGACTCTGCACCCACCCCTCCTATGTCTGGGCACTGCTGGGAGTGATAGGCACCCACCCCTCCTATGTCTGGGCACTGCTGGGAGTGATAGGCACCCACCCCTCATATGTCTGGGCACTGCTGGGTGGACTCTGCACCCACCCCTCCTATGTCTGGGCACTGCTGGGGGGACTCTGCACCCACCCCTCATATGTCTTGGCACTGCTGGGAGTGATAGGCACCCACCCCTCATATGTCTGGGCACTGCTGGAAGTGATAGGCACCCACCCCTCATATGTCTGGGCACTGCTGGGGGGACTCTGCACCCACCCCTCCTATGTCTGGGCACTGCTGGGAGTGATATGCACCCACCCCTCCTATGTCTAGGCACTGCTGGGGGGACTCTGCACCCACCCCTCCTATGTCTGGGCACTGCTGGGAGTGATAGGCACCCACCCCTCATATGTCTGGGCACTGCTGGGGGGACTCTGCACCCACCCCTCCTATGTCTGGGCACTGCTGGGAGTGATAGGCACCCACCCCTCCTATGTCTGGGCACTGCTGGGAGTGATAGGCACCCACCCCTCCTATGTCTTGGCACTGCTGGGGCGACTCTGCACCCACCCTTCCTATGTCTGGGCACTGCTGGGAGTGATAGGCATCCACCCCTCCTATGTCTGGGCACTGCTGGGGGGGACTCTGCACCCACCCCTCATATGTCTGGGCACTGCTGGGAGTGATAGGCACCCACCCCTCATATGTCTGGGCACTGCTGGGTGTGATAGGCACCCACCTCTCATATGTCTGGGCACTGCTGGGAGGACTCTGCACCCACCCCTCCTATGTCTGGGCACTGCTGGGGCTGATGGCCAAACACCCCTATGTGTCTGTCCACTGGCGTGGTACGACCCGTACCCACGTCCTACGGCCTGGGTACGGCCTGTACCACCATTGCAGTGGTGATGTAGGGGTACGCTTGGTACGAGCCGTACCCACGTCCTAAAGGCATGGGTACGGGTCGTACCCCCATTGTTGGGGTGCAGTAGGGGTACTGACCGTACCCATGCCTTTAGGAAGTGGGTGCGGCTTGTACCAAGTGTACCCCTACAGCACCACTGCCATGGTGGTACGGGCCGTACCCATGCCTGTGGGACGTGGGTACTGGCCATACCCCCATTGTTGGGGTGCCATAGGGGTACGTACCGTACCCATGCCTTTAGGACGTGGGTACGGCTCGTACCAAGCGTACCCCTACATCACCACTGCAATGGTGGTACGGGCCGTACCCATGCCTGTGGGACGTCGGTACGGGCTGTACCACCATTGTGGCGGTGACGTAGGGGTACGCGTGGTACGGGCCGTACCCACGCTCTGGGGGCGTGGGTACGGGCTGAGGAACTTCGATTTTCAATCACGATCGAATCGACCCGCCATTTTGTGCTCCGCCGCCATCTTGTGTTGCCATCACTCAGGCAGCACGGCGAACAAAGTCTATTCTGCTCTTTCTGCAGCTTCGTGTCGAAATAACCCTTCTGCCTCTATTTGTAAAGCTGGTGTTAGGACTGGCCAAGTACACTAATCCCTGTCTGGTCTTTCTAATCCCCGTCTCAACTATCTGTTGGTTCACACTATTCTTCTCTGACTTTATCTTATCATCTGGCCTTCACTGTCTTCTGCTAGCATTCTCTTGTTTCACAACTGTCCTCCAACACACACAAACGTATCTCGCCACCTGCAAGTTAGTTACGAATCCGTTAATGAATTAGTTTGAGGGAGGGGTGACAAACACAGTTGGGGGAGAGGCTTCTTCGAGTCACTTGAAACTTTTGTTTTCCAACCTTTCCTATTGGTTCTTTTCTGTTTTTCAACTTCTCGTATTGGCTCTCTCTGTATGTTTTAGGTGTGTTCTTAGTTAATGTATATGTCATATATGCACTATAAAAGATTGTGCACCACAGAGTGAAGTGGAAGTCTCCTGAGAACATACCGTGTGTACTTCTAGGACAACTGTACTAGCTGCAGCTAAATAAACCTGATCTTTTACGCCTGACAGAGTGTCCCGTGTCTCTGTGTAGCTAAGCAGGAGAACCCCGGAGATTAAGGCGTACCCTGCGCCGCCAACATGGGGCAGTATCAGAGGTAGTGGTTCTGCCTGAAGGTCGTAAGGAACCCCGCAAGACAATTCTGGAGGAATCGCGAGCCACATCAAGCGACCCCTGTATGTCGAAGTGGTCCGAAGGTCTTTTGCAGCGTGGTTACTCCTTCCTGACGGCTACTGACGACTGCTGCCCTGACTACTGCCCTGCCTTGGCCCTTCCTATGATGATGTATGGTAAGGCGAGACAATAGACGGGCCTCTGTTGGTGTAAGAAGACGTCCTTAGTTAAGTATTTTCGTGGGTCGCGCCCACAATTTTTGGTTCCTTTGTTTCTTTGTGGTCCTTAGATTCGACTATTGCAATAGCCGTAGCCGAGGGTAATTGCATTTGCGCTGCGTAAAAACAAGAGTTTTTTACCCCCTTGAAGTTTGTGAACAGTCCGGTGACATCAAGAGATGCCTGGTCTGACTAAGTTTGGTAAAATTTGTTGCCTTGGTTGTAATAGGGATTCCCGGCTTGAGGACTCTTGTCCGATTCCTTCGGTTGGAACTCCCAAATATGAGCTCTATTCTAAACATGGTGTTGGCCCCATTGCCTTTAACGAGACATGGACCCGATATACAAAGAAAGATGGTGTATTAAAATGGCCAGAAAATGGTAGTTTCAAGCCTGATGTGCTAGATAATTTGGAAGCAGTTTTATTCAAAAGAAAAGCCCGGCCGGCAATGTTTGACTCTTTCCGCCTTTGGCGTAAGGAAGCCAAACAGAGAGAAATTAAGCAAGCAAAATGAGATAAGAAAGCACAGGGTATGACAATTATACAGGCTGCCCAACAATTCAAAAATGATGAAATTGATAATGCGATGGAAATTTCAGAGAGACAGCATTGTATGGCGATAGATAAATGCTATCCGGTGTTGCCTGCTTCCGCCTCTGATAAAAGAAAGGATTTAGAGGAAGATCCTTTGATGTCTCACTTATTGAGATTGCCTCCGCCCTATGCGCAAGGTATTAATGCACCCCAGGTGTTACAGCCTTTTCAGCCGCCAGTGGTACCTCCGCCTGCTCCGGCTCTTCCGAATTTGCCCCTTCCAGTATTACCGCCCCTACCAGCTTTTCCTTCAACTTCTTTGCGCTCACCTTCTGCTCCTCCTGCAGTCGTTGGTTCTCCTTCTGTTAGTTCACCTAATACCTTGTCTCCTATCCTTATGTCCAATTCTCCGTCTCTGCGTAAGAGACTCACGGACACTGTCACTGGTATTTTATCTCCTTTCTTTGAAGCTTTAAATGTGTCTCCGGCTTTTTCTCGAAGACAATCTCGTAGTCAGTTCCCAGATTCCGAGGAACGAGAAAAATTGGACTCTCTCGCACGTAAATGGTGGACATAATATCGGGTATAGTGTACAATTGAATGCGCCTACGCAAAGATACGTTTTTAATGTAATGTGTGATATTCTCATTAAAGAATGGGAGGATGTGAATTCGAGTTCGGTTCCACAGGGTTTGTTAGATGTTCAGGTTGACTTCGACAAAGGACTTATTGTGGGCTCTAAGGTTGAGAGAGCTGTAAGGACACTTATTACCGTTAGGTCTATATTGTTCTCCCAAACTTTCTTTGACTCCGATCCTTCGGTTAGATTGACATTAAAGAATTATCCTATGAGAGAAGTTCCTCCGGTGTGGAAGGAAGAAGTTGCAGCAGTAGGCAATAATCCAGCTTTCCCGCTCATTTTCAGCGTATATGGGTACATGTTTGTTGGACCCGGCCTCGTAGAATGGCCCTCCGTGCCCCCGCACCCCCGAAACCTGGTACCTGCAGCCCAAGCACGCGGCCCAGACGACCTTTCCCACCAGGACACCTGCACCAACCCCGGACATCCCCGTCCATGGCCTCTCTCCTTTCGGCCACCCCGGGCCCGCGTGCCCACTCCCTGCAGCAAGATGGCCGCCCGGCTCCAGCGCGACCCGGGCCTCGAGGCGCCACTCTGGCTGGAGGACATCACGCTTCCAGGGGATGAGAGAGGGAGGAGCAGTTTCTATCGCACCTCTGAACTCCCCTGGGACGATGGGTTTCGATCGGCCCTCCGGCCTCCCTGCGGGCTGGCTCCGTGCCTGCTGGGTGTCTGAGACTCCTCCCGACCCGGCCCTGAAAGGATCAAAAGACAATAGCAGGAAACCCCGACAAACAGCCCCCAGGTGACAAGACCCCTGCCTGCGCAGACTCCGGACATCAAAGCGGGGTCGACCTATAACAAGGGGTGCTCTGAGACTGTCCGGCAGATTCGAAGCTGGAACAACGAGAGCCTGCTGACGTGGTCGCGGCTCCTGGAACTGGAACCCACCTGAGCCCTGCTGAGTGACTCGCGGCTCCCTGAAGATCGTAAGACCTCCGAACTTGTACCTGAGCCCTGCTGAGTGACTCGCGGCTCCCTGAAGATCGTAAGACCTCCGAACTTGTACCTGAGCCCTGCTGAGTGACTCGCGGCTCCCTGAAGATCGTAAGACCTCCGAACTTGTACCTGAGCCCTGCTGAGTGACTCGCGGCTCCCCCAGACTCTCACGGTCCCGCCGGACCCCGACTCCGACCACGTATCCCCCAGCTCGAGGATTGTGAGCTGTGCGCCGGATACGTCTCTGCTTGGAACCGTTACCAGAGACAGTCCCGCTACCCCCTACCTTTCCGAGACTCTTGAGCCCGTGCTCACCTTGTACATATTTGCAGTGATACCTATTTGATAAAGCTTGTTTCTGAGAATACCCAGTGTGGTCTCTCTGTGTCGTGTGGTGCCAGAAGTACGATCCTAGTTCCGAGATTCCTTCCCCTGGGGAATCTCTCGCCAGTGCCCGGCTACAATACTACGCGGGTGGGACTCAGGGAAGTCAGGACCCCTTTCCGGGCTCCTCTGAGGTCGCCGTCTAACATTGGTGGCAAGCGACGGGATTCGGGCCCATCACCTAGAGATCGTACAGTGAACAACGGACGCACGACCAACAAAGATGGCAGAAGGAAGCGCCATGAGCTCCGCAGAAACCAATGCCAACAGAATGTTCCAGGTGGAGCATCTGGAAGAATACACACACAAAGAGCTAAAACAATTTTGCAAAGAACTTAAAATAGCTACCACTGGCCTCAACACTAAGGAAGACTTGCAGAAAGCACTGAAAACTTGGGTGGAGACCGGGGCATCCCGCCCGGAAGGCACGGGGGAGCGCCCCGACGAAACCGAACCCCCTCCAAGTGAAAGCAGCGACAATCAGGTGCAAGGCATTGTACCAGACGGGGGCCTATCCCCGGGAGAACTCGCGGACAGAGAGAGACGCTGCAGTCATGAACTCGAGTTAGCCAAACTCAAAATCGAGGGCGAATTGAAGTTAGCGGAGAAAAAGCTAGCGGTAGAGCAAATGCGCGTACAAGGCGAACTAGAAGAAAAGAAGCTCCAACGGGAGCACGAAGGAAGAAAGCTCCAACTAGAGCACGAACGCAGCTTAAAAGAACTCGAGCTCAAGGCCCGAAATGAGGACGGGAGGCCCTCGGGGAACCGAGAGACGGCCCCCCCAGCGGAACAGAAGGTCCACATCCCCAAGGATGTGGTCAAAGAATATTATAAAAACGATGACATTCAGCAATGGTTTCGGGCCTACGAGGTCGCCATGACCTCCCATCGGATTCCACAGAAGGACTGGGGGGCGGGGTTGTGGGGGCGGTTTCTGAGCGAAGGAAGGGACACCCTGCTCGACCTACCCCTCTCCCTGCAGACCTCCTACAGCCACATGAAAGAGGCTCTCCTCACAAGATACGGCCTCACCCCAGAAATGTATCGCCAATGGTTCCGGGACTGCAGGAAGATCCCGGGCACCACCTGGGTGGCGTATGTAAACTTTTTTAGTCGGGCCTTCGATGGGTGGGTCAAGGGCAGCAAGGTCACCACCCTTGCCGAACTCACTGACCTCATGTTATGGGAACATCTGGCTGCGAACTGCTTCGTAGAGCTACGTCAACATCTGCTGGATAGCAAGCTCACAGATCCCCGGAAGCTGGCTGTGGAGGCCGACCGCTGGACCAACACCCGGGTCTCCCGGGGCATGGTAGGAGAGTACCCCCGAACCAGTCAGGGACCACCCCGCCAGAGAGGGGGAGGGAACCAGGGAGGGCCGAGAGAGTCCCAGCCTAGCCCCCCGAAGACACCACCTCCACCTTTCCCGGCGCCCCCCCCACCAGTAACAGGGCCCCCTGGGAGACGAGGACACCGGGTGACCGTCACATGTTTTCGTTGCCAGAAACCCGGGCACTACGCCAATGACCCAGAGTGCCCCATGGCCACCCAAGTCACCCCTGCGAGACAGATAGCCAACGTAGCCCTGGGGGAGGAGGTTGAGGAAGCCGAGGAGTGGGAACCCGCCGCTATGGCCCTAGTATCCCTGAGAGATAGGGAAATGATCCCTGGTAGCCTCCTACCGTCCAACACACAGAAATATGGGCAGCTCGTTAAGATCAATGGCCACCAGGTAGAGGCCCTGCGGGACACCGGGGCCAGTATCACCGGTGTCCTCAGGCACCTAGTTCCCGAGGAGCAGATCCTCCCCAATGTCTTTTGCCCTGTAATCTCTGCGGACAATAGGGAAAGTATGTGTCAGGTAGCCCTGGTGCCATTTGAGTGGGGAGGGGTGATAGGTAAACTCAAGGTGGCCGTAAGAACCTCCCAGCCGGTCGACTGCCTCTTAGGGAACGACCTGGAGAGTTCTCCCTGGAAGCACGTAGAGCGCAAGGCCCACCTAGGAATGATGGGACTCCCCGAGTGGGTGTGTGCCACCACCCGATCTATGACAGCCCGACTCACTCCCCGGAGAGAAGTCGGGAGCACCCCGGTCGAAGAAACCCGTACCGTCCCCGCCGAGGGTCCTCCCGTTCCCCCATCGGAAGGGTCCGTCGCCAGCGACGAACCCGCACCATCCGACCCCGCCCCGGTCCCCGAGTTGGGGGATCTACCCGAGTTGGCCCATTGGCGCCACGAGGGCGGGCCCACCCGGGAAGAATTTTGCCGGGAGCAAGCCACCTGTCCTTCCCTGGTCGGGCTGCGGCGCCAGGCCGAGGGCCAAGCCGCAGGTGACCAGACCGGAACGCACCGAACCTATTGGGAGAATAACATCCTGTATAGTGAGTAGAAATCAGTGGAGCTGGGATCCGGACGGGTACTGGTGGTACCCCTCCGCTTCCGGGATTTCCTCCTGGGCTTAGCCCACGATGTCCCCCTCGCCGGTCACCTGGGTCAGGACAAGACCTACAGCCGTCTCGTGACCCATTTTTATTGGCCTAAGATGAAAGCAGCGGTAGAGGCACACTGCAAGTCCTGCCCCACGTGCCAAGCCAGTGGGAAGAGTGGGGGGAAGCGCAAGGCTCCCCTCCAACCCTTCCCGGTCGTCAGTACCGCCTTCGAACGAGTCGGAATCGACATCGTGGGGCCACTGGACCCCCCCACCTCCCAAGGTCACCGCGTCATCTTGGTCCTAGTAGACCACGCCACCCGCTATCCAGAGGCTATTCCCCTGCGCACCATTACGGCCCCCGTGGTGGGCCGGGCCCTGATGGGGATCTTTTCCAGGGTGGGTTTCCCCCGCGAGGTCGTGAGCGATCGCGGCACTAATTTTACATCAAGGTATATGACGTCCCGGTGGCAACAATGTGGGGTGTCCTATAAGTTCACCACCCCGTACCATCCCCAAGGGAACGGCCTAGTAGAGAGGTTTAATAGGACTTTGAAAGGGATGATCGCTGGCCTAGAAGAGCCCCTCCGGCGTAAGTGGGACGTCCTGCTCCCCTGCCTCTTGTTCGCTTACCGGGAGGTCCCCCAGAATTCCTTAGGGTTCAGCCCGTTTGAATTACTCTATGGGCACCCCGTCCGAGGTCCCCTCAGTTTGGTTAAGGAAGGGTGGGAGGCAGCACCCCAGACCACCCCCCGAGAGGTGTTCCAATATGTCCTGGCCCTCCGGAACCAGACCAGGAGGTTCCGAGAACTGGCCGAGGCCAACCTGGAGGCGAGTCAAGAAGAAATGAAGCGCTGGTACGACCAGAATGCTACTCTGGTCGAGTTCCAGCCGGGCCAGCAGGTGTGGGTCATGGCCCCCGTGAAGCCTGGCGCTCTCCAGGACCGATGGACTGGGCCCTACAAAGTGGTTGAGAGGAAGAGCCAAGTCACCTACTTGGTGGACGTCCAGTCGCCTCGGGATCCCCTCCGGGTCCTGCACGTGAACCGCCTCAAGCCTCACTTCGTGCGAACAGAACTGAGCCTCCTGCTGGCCACCGATGACGGGGCCGAAGATGAGTCGGATCCCCTCCCGGACCTCCTGTGTGTCAAGGAGCAGGATGGCTCCGTGGAGGGAGTGAACCTCTCCCCAGCCCTCACTGCCCAGCAACAAGCGGACTGCCGCCAGCTCCTCAGACAATTTTCTGACCTCTTCTCCCTGACCCCCCGGGTCACCAACTGGTGTGTTCACGATGTGGACACCGGGGACAGCCCTCCGGTGAGACACCGAGCCTACCGGGTTCCTGACCGGGTCCGGTCCTGTATTCAAGCCGAAGTCTCGAAGATGTTGACCCTGGGGGTGATCGAGCCCTCTGACAGTCCCTGGGCCAGCCCCGTGGTCCTGGTCCCGAAGGCAGCAGCCCCCGGTGTCGCCCCCGAGCTCCGGTTCTGCGTGGATTACCGGGGGCTCAATGACGTTACCCGAGCCGATGCCCACCCCATTCCACGAGCCGACGAGCTCATTGACCGACTAGGGGCCGCCCGGTTCCTCAGCACTTTCGACCTCACCTGCGGCTACTGGCAGATTGCGCTCACCGAAGGGGCCAAGGAGAGGTCTGCTTTCTCCACCCCCGATGGGCACTACCGCTTCCGCGTGATGCCCTTCGGGATGAAAAATGCCCCGGCCACTTTCCAGAGACTGGTAAATAGGGTCCTGGCCGGGCTAGAACAGTTCAGCGCGGCCTATCTGGACGACATCGCTGTCTTCAGTTCAGAGTGGAGTGAGCACCTCCAGCACCTCCGGAGAGTGCTAACCGCCCTGCGCCAGGCGGGCCTCACCGTAAAAGCCAGCAAGTGCCAGATCGGGCAAGGATCCGTAGTCTACCTAGGGCACCAAGTCGGGAGTGGCCAGGTCGCTCCTCTACAGCCAAAGATCGACGCCATCCTGGCCTGGGACCCACCCATCACCCAAACGGAAGTCCGAGCCTTTCTGGGACTCACGGGCTACTACCGCCGATTCATTCGGGGGTATGGCAGCCTGGTCGGCCCTCTCACTGAACTCACGTCTAAAAAACAGCCAAAGAAGGTGCAATGGACGGCTGCCTGCCAGGAAGCTTTCGATGCTCTAAAAAAGGCCATGTGCACGGCCCCCGTCCTCCAGGCTCCCGACTACACCAAGGAGTTCATAGTCCAGACCAATGCCTCCGAGCATGGCATTGGGGCCGTCCTGTCCCAAGTGAATGATCAAGGCCTAGACCAGCCCGTCGCCTTCCTCAGTCGGCGGCTGCTACCCCGAGAACAGAAGTGGAGCACCATAGAGCGCGAAGCCTTTGCCGTGGTCTGGGCACTCAAAAAACTACGACCCTACCTGTTCGGCACTCATTTCAGGGTCCAAACTGACCATCGGCCCTTGCGATGGCTCATGCAGATGCGAGGAGAAAACCCCAAGCTACTGCGGTGGTCAATCTCCCTCCAGGGAATGGACTTCACCGTAGAACACCGCCCTGGTACGGACCACGCCAACGCTGACGGCCTCTCCCGGTTCTTCCGCCTCAGCGAAGAGAACCCCCCAAGGTGATGGGCAGTTCTCTCCGGCTTTCAGCTGGGGGGGACGCGTGTTGGACCCGGCCTCGTAGAATGGCCCTCCGTGCCCCCGCACCCCCGAAACCTGGTACCTGCAGCCCAAGCACGCGGCCCAGCCGACCTTTCCCACCAGGACACCTGCACCAACCCCGGACATCCCCGTCCATGGCCTCTCTCCTTTCGGCCACCCCGGGCCCGCGTGCCCACTCCCTGCAACAAGATGGCCGCCCGGCTCCAGCGCGACCCGGGCCTCGAGGCGCCACTCTGGCTGGAGGACATCACGCTTCTAGGGGATGAGAGAGGGAGGATCAGTTTCTATCGCACCTCTGAACTCCCCTGGGACGATGGGTTTCGATCGGCCCTCCGGCCTCCCTGCGGGCTGGCTCCGTGCCTGCTGGGTGTCTGAGACTCCTCCCGACCTGGCCCTGAAAGGATCAAAAGACAATAGCAGGAAACCCCGACAAACAGCCCCCAGGTGACAAGACCCCTGCCTGCGCAGACTCCGGACATCAAAGCGGGGTCGACCTATAACAAGGGGTGCTCTGAGACTGTCCGGCAGATTCGACGCTGGAACAACGAGAGCCTGCTGACGTGGTCGCGGCTCCTGGAACTGGAACCCACCTGAGCCCTGCTGAGTGACTCGCGGCTCCCTGAAGATCGTAAGACCTCCGAACTTGTACCTGAGCCCTGCTGAGTGACTCGCGGCTCCCTGAAGATCGTAAGACCTCCGAACTTGTACCTGAGCCCTGCTGAGTGACTCGCGGCTCCCTGAAGATCGTAAGACCTCCGAACTTGTACCTGAGCCCTGCTGAGTGACTCGCGGCTCCCCCAGACTCTCACGGTCCCGCCGGACCCCGACTCCGACCACGTATCCCCCAGCTCGAGGATTGTGAGCTGTGCGCCGGATACGTCTCTGCTTGGAACCGTTACCAGAGACAGTCCCGCTACCCCCTACCTTTCCGAGACTCTTGAGCCCGTGCTCACCTTGTACATATTTGCAGTGATACCTATTTGATAAAGCTTGTTTCTGAGAATACCCAGTGTGGTCTCTCTGTGTCGTGTGGTGCCAGAAGTACGATCCTAGTTCCGAGATTCCTTCCCCTGGGGAATCTCTCGCCAGTGCCCGGCTACAATACTACGCGGGTGGGACTCAGGGAAGTCAGGACCCCTTTCCGGGCTCCTCTGAGGTCGCCGTCTAACAATGTTCCTTGGAAACGATCTGAAGTTTTAGCACTTAAACAGACTCTACCGGATCCTCGTAAAAACCCTTCAGGTTATTATAAAGAATTATCACAGACGGTTGATGCTTGCATCATGAATTTAGCCGATATTGATATGTTAATGGGAAATGTAGTTCCACAAGCATTATGGGCTAAAATTCGTAGAGAGGATCATGTTCAAGCATTGGGTGGTGATTGGAATGCTATTACTGCCGCAGACGCAGCTCAAGTGGGTGGTGCTAAGCCTGAAGTTTTGATTTCAGAACTTCCTGGTAGAATTATCACATTAATGAAAACGATGATGCCTGCCTTGAGAGTTAACTGGGATAAATTAGCGGCATGCAAACAAAAGAAAGATGAGAGTGTCTCTGATTTCTTCACTCGTTTTGAGGAGACATTTATCGATCACAGTGGTCAAGATATGGCTACAGAGGGTGGACAGCGATTATTTGTGGACAAATTTGTATTTAATTTGCTTCCCGAGCTGTCACACAAATTGAAAGATTCTGAAAGTTCATGGGCCGTTTCTTCTTCTGCCCAGATATTGGCTACTACACAATATTATGAAAACAGAGATAAAGAAGAAAAAGAAAAGCAAGAGAAAAAGACGAAAGAATTAAAAACGAAGGTTCTCTTGCAACAAGCTTATCCTCCTCGTTATGCTCAGCCTCAGTTTCAACAGCCTCCACAGTTTCAGAGGGTGTATCAAAGGCCTGAGCCGTATATTCCGCGACCTTTTTTAGGACCTAATCAATGTGCCTATTGTAGAGAAGAAGGTCATTTCAAGAGTAGTTGTCCGGTTTTATTGCAGCGCAATGGAGCATTATCTGCTCCACGAGGTCGTGGTGGCCTCCAGTCAGCAAACAGAGGTAGAGGTCGAGGTGTATTGACTCAAGAACAGCGTTCCCTTCCTCCTCCTAACTCCGTGAACTACTTTGATCAGCAAAATGTTAGATCCACACAGTACTACAATGAAGACCATTATATTGAAGGCGAGAATGAAAGTCTTCATGTTAACTAGGAGAGCCATGGACAAAGTAAGGGAGTTGTGTCGATTCCAGTAGATCAGAATGGACCTTATGTTAATGTCACTACAATGGGTGTTTCAGAGCCATTTCTTTTAGATACTGGTGCGATGAGAAGTTCAATCATTCATTCTAAACTCCCTGGGGCACCTTTGTCTGGCTTAACGAATGTATCTGTAGGTTTTTCTGGCGCCCCTGTTCGTAATCCGGTTTCTTGCCCCATGCCTATTTCAATTGGCCCTTATGATTTGGAAGCTCCACTTCTTTTTACGAATGGTTGTGGTGAGAATCTGTTGGGTTTGGACTTATTGAAAAGAATGTATGCTACGATATATTGTTCTCCTTCTGGCGTACATTTTACTTTAGGACAGAAACTAGTTTCTCCAATGTACTTGTCTAAAGATCAATTTCCACCTGAACTACTTTCTCTTCCGGCAAAGCTTTGGGCTACAGGTCCGAATGATGTGGGTTGTCTTGAGATTCCACCTTATGTTGTCACTCTCGAACCTAATGTTGAATTACCACGCATTCCGCAATATAGAATCTCCACTGAAGGTGAAAAAGCGCTTTTGGAAATCATTCATGATTTGATTCAGAAGGGTGTGGTTGAAGAAACAAGAGGAAACATATGTAACAGCCCTATTCTTCCTGTTCTTAAACGCACTGATCCTTCTCAACCACCTGTTTATCGTTTCGTAATTGATCTTCGGGAGGTAAACAAAATTGTTGTACCGCAATTTCCGGTGGTCCCAGATATCACTGCTCTATTGACAATGAAACCCTCTACAGCGACTTGGTTTTCCGTTATCGATCTAAAGAATGCCTTCTTTAGTATTCCCATTGCAGAAGAGAGTAGGGATATTTTTTGCTTCTCTCTTGGAGGCTGAAGTTTCCGGTTCAAGCGCGCACCTCAGGGCTATTGTGAAAGTCCTTCTATTTACAGTCAAGCCTTAAAATGTCATCTTGATGTTTTTCATTTGCCGTTTGGTGTTGCTCTTATACAGTACATGGACGATTTGTTAATCGCAGCCGATTCAGAGGAGATCTGCAAGAATGTGACTGTTGCATTGTTGCGTCACTTGTTTGATCTGAATCATAAGGTTTCACCTTCCAAATTACAATATGTTCGCCGAGAGGTTACCTATTTGGGTCATCTCCTATCAAAGGAGGGACGGCGATTAACCCCAGAACGAATCCAAGCGATTGCTCAAATGTCTTGCCATCCACATAAAGAGAGGTACGTGCCTTTCTGGGTATTACTTCTTATTGTAGGCAGTGGATTCCTAACTTCTCTTTGTTGGCCAAACCTCTGTTGGCACTTACTTTGAAAGATACACCTCAGCCCCTTCCGTGGACTGACGAATGTCAAAAGAGTTTTTCTGACTTACGTTCTGCTTTGTGCTCTGCTCCTGTGTTAGGTACTCCCGATTACAGTAAGCCGTTCATGCTCTATGTCCATGAGAGAGAGGGTTGTGCGTTGTCAGTTTTAACGCAGCGTTTTGGAGACAAACAGCGGCCATGTGCCTATTTTCGGCTACGTTAAATCCAGTAGCTAAAGCATTGCCTAGTTGTCTTAAAGCGACACCAGCAGCAGCCATTTCTATTCGACAGTCTGCTGGAGTAGTGCTAGATAACACTCTCATTGTTATGGTGCCACATGCAGTGGATACCTTATTAAACAGAACAAAGACGCAACATTTGAAGAGTGCTCGTTTGTCTGGATATGAGCTGACGCTCTTGGCTAGTCACGTGCATATCAAACGATGTAACACTTTGAATCCAGCAACTTTGTTGCCTCTTCCCGTAGAGAAGGGTGTTCAGAAACAACATGATTGTTTCTTCTGTACTGAGGAAGAGACAAAAGGAAGAATTGACTTAAAAGACACACCGCAAGAGAATCCGGATGGAATTCTATGGGTAGATGGTTCTTGTTTCAAGCTTCCTAATGGAGATACAACTTCAGCCTATGCTGTTACTACTTTACATACAGTTGTGGAAACAGCACGCATTAGACATAATTCAGCTCAAGCAGCAGAACTGATAGCTTTGACGAGAGCATGTGTATTATCAAAAGGAAAAAGAGTGAATGTGTATACTGACAGTCAGTATGCATTCGGTGTGGCGTTCAATTTTGGGCGTCTGTGGAAAGAAAGGGGATTCCTTACTTCACATGGCACTAAAATACAGCATGGTCAGTTGGTAACTGACCTTCTTGAGTCACTTGCCTTGCCTGCTCAGATAGCGATTGTGAAGTGTAGTGCACACAAAAAGATTACAGACGATGTTGGCCGAGGGAATGCATTTGCAGATGAAGTATCGAAAAAGACAGCGAGAGATGCTACAAGTCGAATGTATGTTGTGTGCCCTGCGAATTGGATTAGAGAGAGAGGAATGTATGAAGATACAGTAGAAAGTGTAAGGTTGATTCAGAAAGAGGCTACAGAGAAAGAATTAAGCAAGTGGAAAGAAAGTACAGGAATGTTAGATGAGATGGGATGTTGGGTGGAATTGTCCGAACATCAACGTTGGCTGTTACCAGATGCCTATGTACTACCAGTAGTTACTGTGGCGCATGGTCCAGCCCACTTAAGTGCGAAGGGAATATGCAAGCTTCTGGCTCCAGTGTGGCAAAACGAAGGAATTCCGAGATGTGCAGACAATGTAGTGAAACATTGTATTATTTGTCTAATGTATAATCCAGGAAAAGGAACCTCAACTCCAGCAGGTCACTTTGCTCCTCCGACATATCCATTTGAAGTATTACGAATTGATTAGATTCACATGGAAAGGTGTAACAACCTAAAATATGTTCTGGTGGTAGTATGAGCATTTTCAAGATGGATAGAAGCCTATCCTCTAAAAGACAACACAGCCTTATCCACAGCCAAAATCTTATTAAAATAATTTTTCCCCAGGTTTGGTTTGCCGCACGTTGTCTGGAGTGACAATGGGAGCGAATTTGTGGGACAGGTCATGCAAAAAGTTTGTGCGGGACTTGGCATAAAGCAGAAGTTCCATGCGCCAAACCATCCACAGTCAGCGGGTTTGGTAGAGTGCTACAATGGTACATTAAAGTTAAAATTGGCAAAAGTCCAAGCTAGTACAGGACTTAATTGGCCCGATGCTTTGCCCCTAGCTCTCCTATCCACCCGAACTGCTGTACACTCTCGTTTGGGACTTAGCCCTTACGAAGTGGTTTTTGGACGCCCGGCTAATGTATGGGGAGTCCCTCGCCCTAAGAAATACTCAGACTTGCCATATCCAATGCTGATTGACTACTTGCATGAACTTACAACTAAATTGCGTGTTCTCCATCAACAGGTTCAGAGTGCTTTACCAGAGGCCTCCACAGACCCAGGTCATTCCATTCGGCCAGGTGACTGGGACTGCACCAAGAATTTCCAAAGGACGAGAAATTTGGAGCCCAGGTGGAGGGAGCCTCGTTTGGTGCTTTTGACCACGAGAACAGCAGTCAAAGTCGAAGGGAAGAAAAATAGTCACAGCTCGTTGATAAAGGGAATGGTAGCTATGGCTAAAATCATGGAAAATAGTACGATTTCCATTGACGAGAGAAAAGCATATACCAACTGGAATGTCACCCATTATGTCGTCAGCCTTAGTGATAAATTTAAACAGGGAAAATCTCCACCGATTTGGATTATACCTCAACAGGGAGGTTTCTGTCTGCAAATCAATGGTCAGTCTACTGACACCGTACAAAGAAACAACTGTTCCCACACATATGTCTATTCCTCTCAGAATTCGCCACCTCTAGTACCATCTCAGGGCACTTACTTTATCTGTCATGATAGGGCTTACACGTGGTTGCCGACTGATTTTTCTGGTACCTGGTATATAGCTTTTCTTCTTCCCCCTACATACACCGTTTCTGCAAATCATCATAGAAATAGATATGGCAGAGGGATTGTTGATTCCAAAGACACAGCAGGACAAGAGGGAGGAGATTTCCTCAAAGGATTTCTTCCTTTTTGGGGTCCTATGGCAAACAGCAGAAATATAAGGCAGCTGGTTCGTGTCGTAGAGACCACAATAGACATCACTGTTGGAGCCTTAAGTAATATCACGGCAGAACTACAGGCGGATCGTCTTATGACTTTACAGAACCGAGTTGCCTTAGACTTTGTACTCGCAGATCGTGGTGGAGTGTGTAGATTAATCGGGTCAAGTTGCTGTATTTTCATACCTGATGACGCTCCGACAGTATACCAAGCTATTTCCGAGTTGCATATAATCTCTGAGTCGATACATCAGGACGAAGGAGATTGGTCTTTTTCGGAGTGGTTTTGGGGACTACTGTCCAAATGGGGTTGGAATGTATTGACATTCCTTGGAGTAGTTTTAGCCATCATATTCTCTTGTTGCCTTTGTATGCACTGTGGTCCCGCCATTTGTGACCTATGTGCTAGTATGTGCATTCCTAAACCCGAATCACAAAGAAAAGAGAATATTAGAATGATGCTACAGCAACAGCTCGATGACCTCATGGCCATCGACATTGACTCAGATTAATCTATGTATCTTGCCTGAGGTCTGGCAAAAGGAGGGTCTGAGGAACTTCGATTTTCAATCACGATCGAATCGACCCGCCATTTTGTGCTCCGCCGCCATCTTGTGTTGCCATCACTCAGGCAGCACGGCGAACAAAGTCTATTCTGCTCTTTCTGCAGCTTCGTGTCGAAATAACCCTTCTGCCTCTATTTGCAAAGCTGGTGTTAGGACTGGCAGAGTACACTTATCCCTGTCTGGTCTTTCTAATCCCCGTCTCAACTATCTGTTGGTTCACACTATTCTTCTCTGACTTTATCTTATCACCTGGCCTTCACTGTCTTCTACTAGCATTCTCTCGTTTCACAACTGTCCTCCAACACACACAAACGTATCTCGCCACCTGCAAGTTAGTTACAAATCCGTTAATGAATTAGTTTGAGGGAGGGGTGACAAACACAGTTGGGGGAGAGGCTTCTTCGAGTCACTTGAAACTTTTGTTTTCCAACCTTTCCTATTGGTTCTTTTCTGTTTTTCAACTTCTTGTATTGGCTCTCTCTGTATGTTTTAGGTGTGTTCTTAGTTAATGTATATGTGATATATGCACTGTGAGAAGTTGGACTGATATGTAGTGCTCACTATTCTAGTGATCACTGTGTATCATTCCAAACGACCCTTATTGATGATTGGTTGTAAGTCAACCTTTTTGACCAGCTATCCTAGTAGCGTGGATACGAGCAGTCTTAGGCTAAACTCTAGAGGGCGTGTTAAGCCAGCTGTTTACCATCACATATACCCCTTGAACACCAAGTGAAAGGACACCACACAAGTTGTTATGAAAATAAAAGGATATTTATTTATAACAAGACTACCCTGGCTCTTTATGAGTCAGGGAGCTAAGCACACTACAAAACTCTTAGGAAAATACTTCAGTTGCACAATTTACACAAATGCCCGAGGGGCACGAGAAACCATCTACACTAACAGTGAAATGCGAATGGTTAGAGTCTGGAGATACTGATTCCGGAGTGATCCGATCAGTGGGACTAAACGAAAAAGGAACTGGACACTTGTAGAGCGAACCTGCGATGGAGCACCGAGATGCTCGAGTTACCTAGCCCGGAGGCTGTGGCGGCGTGAAGTTCGTCAAGATGTCGGGAGTCCTCGTGTAGTCTCAGGAGCCTGAAAGAAGAAGTTGCTGGCAGGCGACCAGTGACGATGTTCAGAGCGATCCAAGCCTGGATCGGTGGTGAAGGAAAACCTGAAAGCAGAGGGGACTCAGTTCTCAACCGCTAGCCAGCGATCGTGTGGGTACCAGGAGGGTACCGGCTGAAGTCACCTCGACCAGGTGAGTGGGTGACGTCGGACTCGGCTGTTCCTCGGACCAGGAGGCGCGGCGGCGACCAGGATGGAGGGCGAGCTGTCCCACGAAGGTGTCTGCTGTCGATGATGCTGGGCCCAGGCAGGGGCAGCGGATCTTGGCAGTGGCAACCCAAGCGGGGGAGTCAAGATGGCGTCGGGAGTGGACCAGGAGGGTCCGTGGTACTCCTCTGTTGAAGGGGAGCAAGAGCCAGTCGGGAGCAACCAGACTAGTGATGAAACAATCGTGGTGCGTCGTGAAGAGGGCCACAAGCCGGTCGGCAAGTGGTCGAACAACGCGGTGAACAACAAGGAGCGGAAGGGCCCCCACGCAGATCTCGGGGATGCTGGGGAGGCAGACTTCGATGCTGGAGCTGCTCAGGGTTAGGGCTTCTCAAACCCTAGGTGCGCTCACTCGAGGGTCCCTCGGTGGGCGTGCTAGATAAGCGTCGTGCAGGTTCTGAAGATAGCCGGTACCGCAGGTCTCGTCACACCTACGACTCTCAGCTGAGCTGATGAGGGAGGTAAAAGGTCAGAGATGGCAGGGAACTCGGGTCTCGTCGAGCTGGGCAGTCTTGATCCGTAGGAGAGACTTACAGCAAACCGCAAGCGCTTAGATGGTGCCTGCTGGTGCAGGGTGGCTACTCCTTAGCCACAAGGGAGAGTCTTCAGAAATCGTCAAGAGTTCCTTTCGTGGAAAGTAGTTCGTGATTCGGAGTTATCCGATTATCTGATTATCCGATTATCCAATTTGGGAAGGGGACTCGCTCCTACCTTTATTCTACGAAAAGGGGCTGGCCCGTGACTAGGTTCTACCTATGGGTGGAGCCAGGAGGGGGGGTGGTTACACCCCTATCCTTTGTCCGGCTTCGCGCCAGCTCAGGGGCTGGTGTGCCCCCGAAACTGGTTTGAGCCGGGCTATGCACAGTGAGCACCGGGGTGCCACTTGCGATCACCTTCCTTTCAGCCCTGCCTACCTGGGATACACAAACCCTGTCTGGGACGGTGCTAACACCGCCCTC
Source organism: Triturus cristatus (assembly GCF_964204655.1). Classification (NCBI taxonomy): domain Eukaryota; kingdom Metazoa; phylum Chordata; class Amphibia; order Caudata; family Salamandridae; genus Triturus; species Triturus cristatus. Next base: position 852,009,617 of record NC_140586.1, on the reverse strand, counting down.
GACAGGAAACCCTTTGTCCAAGCTCCCCTTGCTGGAAGGCCCCCCAGCAGCAGGAGGTCAGACTTGTGTCTGGTGGCAGCATCCATTTTGTGATGCTGAGGCTTGAGTCAACTTTAACCGGGGTTCAAGGTTACTTCCATGTCGTGTCCCTCTAAAAGGGGGGAATGCTAACCCCGTCACCAGGACTGGCGAGGGGTTCGTATTCCCATTCGTATGACACCTTACTCGACATGTATAGGTGATGCGATGCCAAAGTTAGCAAATAACCGCAAGGATTATAATGCATTAAAAGTAGTTGGCCCGCGTCACCATGGAACGGCTATTAGGACAAGCCGTCGACGGGCTCAGCTCGCGCCAGAGCACCGTCCCACATGATCCCCTGCACTCTGCCTTCAGGATTGATAAGGCCTGCCATAGGAGTGACCGATAGGAACCCATGTGTCCATGTTAGGGTTTAGGTGTAGGAATACTACACCTACAGCAACGGGTGATTACACCACGTGGCCCCAGCTGTCGTGCAGCCAGTTGTGTCAGATTTGGGCGGCCATTCCAGGGGTGGCATAATACAGGCTTCAGCCCCTGGTAGGCCCTGGGTACACCGATGCCCTGGATACCTGTGGTATGCTGAGACAGGGACTGACAAGGTGGCCCAGTTCCAATTAGTGGATGCACCTAACGTACATGTGTGTTAATTTCGAGAGAGAACAGCTAGGCTGTGGGTCTGATTGGCAGGCCCACAGCCGGAGAAAGTCGTAAACCAATGAAGCAAAAGCAAAAAATCTGGGTGATCATAGGATTGCAGACCCTACTCTCCTACATGACCCCCCCCCAAACTTTGGGACAATAAGCTAACCTTGACCAGGTGAGTCTTCTTGCTCTAAGTGGAAATACCTGGAGAGCCCATCTGCATTGCCATGATCAGTGCCAGGTCTATGCTCCACTGTGAAGTCCATACCCTGTAGGGAAATGGACCACCTAAGTAGTTTGGGGTTTTCACCCTTCATTTGATTTAGCCACAAGAGGGGCTTATGGTCGGTCTGAATCTTGAAGTGAGTGCCAAACAAGTATGGCCTCAACTTCTTCAGGGCCCAAACCACAGCAAAGGCCTCCCTCTCAATAGCTGACCAATTCTTCTCTCTGGGGGTCAGCCTCCTGCTAATAAAAGCTATGGGCTGGTCATGACCATCAAAATTCAGTTGCGATAGAACAGCTCCCACACCCAGCTCCGAAGCGTCTGTTTGGACAATGAATGGTTTGGAGTAGTCTGGACTCTTTAGGATAGGTGCTGTGCACATGGCCTGCTTTAGGTCATCGAATGCCTTCTGACAGCTTGCTGTCCACTGAACTTTTTTTGGCATCTTTTTACTTGTCAGGTCGTTTAGCGGGGTCACAATGGATCCATAATTTCTGACAAATTTCCGGTAATAACCAGTCAGGCCCAAGAAAGCTCGAACCTGAGTCTGGGTGGTTGGAGGAGCCCAGTCCTGGATGGCCTGTATTTTGCTCTCCAATGGTTGAACCTGGCCTCCACCTACAAGGTGGCCCAGGTATACAACCTGTGTCTGCCCTATCTGGCACTTGGTGGCCTTGATAGTGAGGCCTGCCTTCTGCAGGGCCTCTAACACTTTCCTCAGGTGGACCAGGTGATCCTCCCAGGTGGAGCTAAAGACAGCGATATCGTCCAGATACGCCGCACAGAAGTCGTCCAACCCAGTGAGAACTCGATTCACCAGCCTTTGGAAGGTGGCAGGTGCATTTTTCAAACCAAAGGGCATTACCACGAACTGATAATGCCCACCCGGGGTAGAAAATGCTGTTTTGGGCTTGGCCTCCTCAGCTAACCTGATTTGCCAATAACCAGCTGTCAGGTCAAACGTACTTAAGTAGTTGGCCGAGGCCAACCGGTCGATAAGTTCGTCTGCTCTTGGTATCGGGTGGGCGTCGGTCTTAGTGACCGCATTGAGACCTCTGTAGTCCACGCAAAACCTCATCTCTTTCTTACCGCCCTGGGTGTGAGGTTTCAGCACGAGCACTACGGGACTAGCCCAGGGGCTGTCCGAGGGTTCAATGACTCCCAGCTCCAACATTTTCTGCACCTCTGTCTTGATGCAGTCTCTGACATGATCAGGTTGCCGATAGATTTTACTCTTTACGGGCAGACTGTCCCCAGTGTCGACCTCATGGGTACACCACTTGGTCTGACTGGGTGTCAGAGAGAACATATGTCGAAAGGATTGAAGAACCTGTTTAAAATCCTCTTGTTGATGTCCAGAGAGGCTGCCACAAAAGACAACACCATCTACTGATCCATCGTCAGGGTTCTGAGAGAGCAGGTCTGGGAGAGGTTCACTCTCCTCCTCCTGTCCCTCATCTGTGGCCATGAGCAAGCCCATGCCCTCCCTGTCGACATATGCCTTGAGCCTGTTTACATGGAGCACCCTGTGGGGGCTCCGGGGAGTTCCCAGGTCTACCAGGTAGGTGACCTCTCCCTTTTGCTCAATGATCGTGTGGGGCCCAGACCATTTGTCTTTGAGTGCTGCTGGGGCCACTGGCTCCAGCACCCACACCTTCTGTCCAGGCTGGTACACAGTCAGGACAGCCTTTTGGTCGTGCCAAGCTTTCTGTAATTCTTGGCTCGCCTCAAGGTTTTTAGACGCCTTTTCCATGTACTCCGCCATCCGCGAGCGGAGACCGAGCACATAGTCCACAATGTTTGATGCCGGCTTTCTGAGAGGTCTCTCCCATCCTTCCTTTACCAAACAAAGGGGTCCCCTTACAGGATGTCCGAACAGAAGCTCGAAAGGGCTGTAGCCAACCCCCTTCTGCGGGACCTCTCTGTAGGCGAACAAGAGGCAGGGTATCAGGACATCCCATCTCCGCCGAAGCTTTTCAGGTAGTCCGTGAATCATCCCTTTTAGGGTCCGGTTGAATCTCTCAACCAGCCCATTGCATTGTGGGTGATAGGGTGTGGTGAACTTGTAGTTGACACCACATTCCTTCCACATAGCAGTCAGATATCCCGACATGAAGTTTGCACCTCTGTCTGAGACGACCTCCTTAGGGAAGCCCACTCTGGAGAACACTCCAAGCAGGGCCCGTGCCACCACAGGTGCTGTAGTGGTCCTAAGGGGAATAGCTTCAGGATACCTGGTGGCGTGGTCCACCACCACCAGTATGAACTTGTGCCCTGATGCTGTCTGGGGTTCCATTGGTCCGACAATGTCGATCCCCACTCGTTCAAAGGGTACCCCCACCACTGGTAGTGGTATGAGGGGGGCCTTTGTCGTGCCACCTGACTTACCACTGGCTTGGCAAGTGACACAGGAGCGGCAAAACTCCTTCGTATCTTCGGACATGTGGGGCCAGTGAAAGTGTGGAACAATTCTGTCCCAAGTCTTATTCTGGCCTAAGTGACCTGCAAGGGGAATCTCGTGGGCCAAGGTGAGAAGGAAACCTCTCAGAGACAAGGGGATGACCAACCTCCTGGTCGCACCAGGTTTGGGGTCTCTTGCCTCGGAGTACAGGAGTCCATCGTCCCAGTACACTTTGTGGGTACCTGTGGCGTTCCCTGCAGCCTCAGCAGCGGCCTGCTGTCTGAGGGGTTCAAGTGAGGGGCAGTCTAACTGTGCCTTCCCCAGGTCTTCCCTGGAGGGTCCCCCTGAGCCCAGAAACTCAACCTGACCAGGTTCAAGCTCTTGCGGCTCAGTTTCCCTCAGTTCTTTAAGGTCAGCCTCCTCGGAGACTTGATCCACGACCTGGGGCAAGGGGGAAGGCGAAGCCTTACCCTTACTGCTCCTTTTCTTGGAAGGTGTCTGGTCCGTTCTTCCAGGATCCAGCACCTGTTCAGTGGGGCATCTTTTGGCCTGTGACCTGGTCACAGCAAGGACATGTGCTGGCAAACCTAACATTTCCATGTGAGTCCTCTGCTCCACTTCTGACCATTGTGACGTTTCCAAATCATTGCCCAACAGACATTCTACGGGGAGGTCTGAACTAACCACAACCTTTTTCGGGCCACTTACCCCTCCCCAGGAGAAATCAACAACGGCCATACTGTGATTGGTAGTGACGTTGCTGGCATTGGTCACTAGGTAACTGGTACCTAGCATGATCTGTCCAGGGTCCACGAAGTTAGGCGTCACCATGGTGACACTGGCACACGTGTCCCTGTAGGCCTGAGCCACTTTTCCATTTATCAAAGGTGTCTGCCTGTATTTGCCCAAAGTATTGGGACTGGCATCAGGGGACATATCCATATCCCCTGTACAGACAAGGACGGCCTGAGTGAGCGTGCCGACTAAGTCGTCACTCCCCTCGGTTCCCAAGGTTAACCCAACTAATGCCTTGGGAGGCGCACTACCACTGCTGACTGTACTAGGGGGCGCAGGTGGCTTAGGGGCTGCAGTGGTAGGAGTTTGCCCTCCTTTCTTGGTGCACTCACTAAACCAGTGAGTCTTACTTTTACAGTATTGGCACCACCTTTTTGACTGGCCTTCTTGAGTCTTCTTCTTCTGTGAAGCCTGACCCCCACCCTCTTTGGTTTGTTGGGGACCTGTCGAAGACTTCTGGTCATTTTGTTCGTTCTTGTTACCCTTTTGGTCTGCTTTCTTCTGACCACCCTGGTTCTGATTCTGGTTCTGCTTGACCCTTGTTCTGACCCATCTGTCTGCCTTCTTTCCCAATTCTTGGGGAGAGGTCAGATCCGAGTCGACAAGGTGCTGATGCAACAATTGGTTCTGACAGTTGTTTAAAATCTGTTCTCGCATGATAAGATTGTACAATCCTGTGTAATCAGTAACCTTGCTACCCAGCAACCAGCCTTCCAAAGCCTTAGTGGCACAATCGACAAAGTCAGCCCAATCCTGAGACTGAATTTTCTGGGTGTCCCGGAACAGCACCCGGTACTGTTCCGTGGTTAAGCCGAACCCATCAATCAGTGTGTTCTTCAGGACTTGGTAGTTGTTAGCATCCTCAGCTCTTGTAGTGAGGAGCTTGTCCCTTCCTTTACCTTCAAAGGAAAGCCACAGTATAGCTGCCCACTGACTTGGGGGGACGCACTGGACAGTGCAGGCCCTCTCCAAGGCAGTTATCCACTTGTGGATGTCGTCCCCTTGTTTAAAGGGGGGCACTATTTTACTCAGGTGTCTAGTGTCTATACCCCTGTCTTTCTCTCTATTGAGAATGCTGCCACCAGTGGGATCTAACCCACTTAATTTCTGCTCTCGGGCTAAGGCAAGTCTTTCTTTGGCGAGGGCAAGTTCTTCCCGCTCGATCCTCAGATTGACCTCCCGCATCTTCGCTTCATGCTCCCTCCTCTGAGGGGAAGTCATTCCTCTCTGAGAAGGTGCCTGAGAGACATGTGTATGAACCGATCTGCCAGAGCCTCTGGAGAGAGACCTAGCTCGTCCGTTCCCAAGGTTAAGCCTGCTTGAGCGTGGGCCCGGGGCTCCCCCAGTTCCATTCTCATGCCTGCTTAAGTTGGTCCTTGTAAGCCTGCCGACTACCGCTGGACCTTTGTCTGCCTCGTCTCCCGATAACTCGTCCTCGTCCTCCTCCTCTGTGTGAGGGTCGAGGTCCGGGTCACCGAGGGTTCCCTCTAAGGGCGGCATGTTCCCATCTGCACTGGGGGGACCTGGGTTAGAGGACCTCCTAGCATCGTACGCCTCTAAGAGACCTATCAGTATTGCGATGGTAGGGTTAGAACCCTGGTTTAGCTTCCTGGAGGCACACAGTTGTCTCATCTCCTTGAAGCTAAGAGTTGCATATCGTGACACGACCTGTGGAGGGTCACTGACCACTAGGGGAGTCCCTGCAGACTCTCCGTGGACCGACATGCTTTTCTAGTGAGGTGTAAGTGTTGCACCTACCTACACTATGGGTTTACCTACTGATCCCTTGCTAAGAGTTGTAGTCAGGGTGTGCTAAGCCCTGTTACACTACAACAGCCGGTTCAGTAGAACTCGGAGTATTCTAAGTTAAGTTATATGTACCTGGGTACTTATGTGATCTTTCACTGCGATATTCTTAGGATACGTGTGTGGTAAAACAACAGCAAGCTCAAATCCCAACCGCTGCTCACCAATGTGAGAAGTTGGCCTGATATGTAGTGCTCACTATTCTAGTGATCACTGTGTATCATTCCAAACGACCCTTATTGATGATTGGTTGTAAGTCAACCTTTTTGACCAGCTATCCTAGTAGCGTGGATACGAGCAGTCTTAGGCTAAACTCTAGAGGGCGTGTTAAGCCAGCTGTTTACCATCACATATACCCCTTGAACACCAAGTGAAAGGACACCACACAAGTTGTTATGAAAATAAAAGGATATTTATTTATAACAAGACTACCCTGGCTCTTTATGAGTCAGGGAGCTAAGCACACTACAAAACTCTTAGGAAAATACTTCAGTTGCACAATTTACACAAATGCCCGAGGGGCACGAGAAACCATCTACACTAACAGTGAAATGCGAATGGTTAGAGTCTGGAGATACTGATTCCGGAGTGATCCGATCAGTGGGACTAAACGAAAAAGGAACTGGACACTTGTAGAGCGAACCTGCGATGGAGCACCGAGATGCTCGAGTTACCTAGCCCGGAGGCTGCGGCGGCGTGAAGTTCGTCAAGATGTCGGGAGTCCTCGTGTAGTCTCAGGAGCCTGAAAGAAGAAGTTGCTGGCAGGCGACCAGTGACGATGTTCAGAGCGATCCAAGCCTGGATCGGTGGTGAAGGAAAACCTGAAAGCAGAGGGGACTCAGTTCTCAACCGCTAGCCAGCGATCGTGTGGGTACCAGGAGGGTACCGGCTGAAGTCACCTCGACCAGGTGAGTGGGTGACGTCGGACTCGGCTGTTCCTCGGACCAGGAGGCGCGGCGGCGACCAGGATGGAGGGCGAGCTGTCCCACGAAGGTGTCTGCTGTCGATGATGCTGGGCCCAGGCAGGGGCAGCGGATCTTGGCAGTGGCAACCCAAGCGGGGGAGTCAAGATGGCGTCGGGAGTGGACCAGGAGGGTCCGTGGTACTCCTCTGTTGAAGGGGAGCAAGAGCCAGTCGGGAGCAACCAGACTAGTGATGAAACAATCGTGGTGCGTTGTGAAGAGGGCCACAAGCCGGTCGGCAAGTGGTCGAACAACGCGGTGAACAACAAGGAGCGGAAGGGCCCCCACGCAGATCTCGGGGATGCTGGGGAGGCAGACTTCGATGCTGGAGCTGCTCAGGGTTAGGGCTTCTCAAACCCTAGGTGCGCTCACTCGAGGGTCCCTCGGTGGGCGTGCTAGATAAGCGTCGTGCAGGTTCTGAAGATAGCCGGTCCCGCAGGTCTCGTCACACCTACGACTCTCAGCTGAGCTGATGAGGGAGGTAAAAGGTCAGAGATGGCAGGGAACTCGGGTCTCGTCGAGCTGGGCAGTCTTGATCCGTAGGAGAGACTTACAGCAAACCGCAAGCGCTTAGATGGTGCCTGCTGGTGCAGGGTGGCTACTCCTTAGCCACAAGGGAGAGTCTTCAGAAATCGTCAAGAGTTCCTTTCGTGGAAAGTAGTTCGTGATTCGGAGTTATCCGATTATCTGATTATCCGATTATCCAATTTGGGAAGGGGACTCGCTCCTACCTTTATTCTAAGAAAAGGGGCTGGCCCGTGACTAGGTTCTACCTATGGGTGGAGCCAGGAGGGGGGGTGGTTACACCCCTATCCTTTGTCCGGCTTCGCGCCAGCTCAGGGGCTGGTGTGCCCCCGAAACTGGTTTGAGCCGGGCTATGCACAGTGAGCACCGGGGTGCCACTTGCGATCACCTTCCTTTCAGCCCTGCCTACCTGGGATACACAAACCCTGTCTGGGACGGTGCTAACACCGCCCTCGACAGGAAACCCTTTGTCCAAGCTCCCCTTGCTGGAAGGCCCCCCAGCAGCAGGAGGTCAGACTTGTGTCTGGTGGCAGCATCCATTTTGTGATGCTGAGGCTTGAGTCAACTTTAACCGGGGTTCAAGGTTACTTCCATGTCGTGTCCCTCTAAAAGGGGGGAATGCTAACCCCGTCACCAGGACTGGCGAGGGGTTCGTATTCCCATTCGTATGACACCTTACTCGACATGTATAGGTGATGCGATGCCAAAGTTAGCAAATAACCGCAAGGATTATAATGCATTAAAAGTAGTTGGCCCGCGTCACCATGGAACGGCTATTAGGACTTGGTTCCACAAGCCGTCGACGGGCTCAGCTCGCGCCAGAGCACCGTCCCACATGATCCCCTGCACTCTGCCTTCAGGATTGATAAGGCCTGCCATAGGAGTGACCGATAGGAACCCATGTGTCCATGTTAGGGTTTAGGTGTAGGAATACTACACCTACAGCAACGGGTGATTACACCACGTGGCCCCAGCTGTCGTGCAGCCAGTTGTGTCAGATTTGGGCGGCCATTCCAGGGGTGGCATAATACAGGCTTCAGCCCCTGGTAGGCCCTGGGTACACCGATGCCCTGGATACCTGTGGTATGCTGAGACAGGGACTGACAAGGTGGCCCAGTTCCAATTAGTGGATGCACCTAACGTACATGTGTGTTAATTTCGAGAGAGAACAGCTAGGCTGTGGGTCTGATTGGCAGGCCCACAGCCGGAGAAAGTCGTAAACCAATGAAGCAAAAGCAAAAAATCTGGGTGATCATAGGATTGCAGACCCTACTCTCCTACATGCACTATAAAAGATTGTGCGCCACAGAGTGAAGTGTCAGTCTCCTGAGAACATACCGTGTGTACTTCTAGGACAACTGTACTAGCTGCAGCTAAATAAACCTGATCTTTTACGCCTGACAGAGTGTCCCGTGTCTCTGTGTAGCCAAGCAGGAGAACCCCGGAGATTAAGGCGTACCCTGCACCGCCAGGCCCATAAGGTTCTGGTTCTTCAGGGCCGTACCACCATTGTTGGGGTGCCGTAGGGGTACGCACCGTACCCATGCCTTAAGAGCGTGGGTACGGGTCGTACCACGCCCACCCCTACGTCACCCCAACAATGGCGGTACGGCCCGTACCCACGTCCCAAAGGCATGGGTACGGGCCGTACCGGCATTGTTGGGGTGCCGTAGGGGTACGCACCGTACCCACGCCTTACGAGTGTGGGTACGGGTCGTACCACGCCCACCCCTACATCACCCCAAAAATGGCGGTACGGCCCGTACCCATGCCTTTGGGACGTGGGTACGGGCCGTACCGCCATTCTTGGGGTGACGTAGGGGTGGGCGTGGTACGACCCGTACCCACGCTCTTAAGGCGTGGGTACGGTGCGTACCACAATTGTTGTGTAGCCGGTTCGCGTCCATGTTGACTTCCGTTGTGGCGGACGCAGGCCTTGGTGGAGACGCCCCCACCCCCGAAGTGACCAGGCCCTGGGGGTCAGTTATGTACAGGGCATGTTTGATTTTGGACTTGGGTGGGGGTTATGTTTCCTGCCCCTGCCCCCCCCCCTTTGCCCCTGGGTGTTGTTCTGACCTTCTGCGGCGTCTGCGTCGGTTCCTGTACACCTGGTGGACTGCAATGAGGGCCGGGATGACACGTAGGTTGGGGTCCATGGCTGTCCGTCGCGTACAGGTGCTCCATGTGCGCGTCGTCCTGATTTCCCGGCAGTTTTTGGCTCCGGTAAAATATTGTCCGTGCGGAGTGACGTCGGTACGAATCGTACTTGCTGGTTCGTGAAACGCTGCCTGACTCCGTCCGGACGTCACGTCCGCGGTGTCCCGGATCAGAATTGTGGGTATTTTTTGTTCGGTCGGTGGTTTTTACGAATCGTACGCAAATGGTGTTTGCGTACGAATCGTACTTGCATGTTTGTAAGGTATTTCTCCCGGGTACGAGTCGGACGGAGGAAACGCTCCGTCCGACGGTTCGTACCCGGTTTCTCCAGGATCGGAATCGGCACCTTAATAATCAGTTTTAATAATTGTTTTAATAACTTATAACTTATTAAAAATTATTATAAATTACAAATACATCATACACATAAAACAATAACATGAATAAAAATTAAATAATTATATATAACACATTTAAAAAATTACGTTTAATTTGAATATTGTTAAAATTAATTATATATTACATTAGCTAAAATAATACAAAAAATATTAAATAGCACCGACAATAAAACTCCTACTCCAGCTCCAAAAAAAACAACAGTAAGTAAAATGTTGGATAGCGTAGGGCTAAAAATTACTATTTCCACTCCAGGGAGTGTAGCAATAGGGAAAGTGTTGGATAACGTAGAGGTATAAATTGCTATTCCCACTCCAGGGAGTGCAACAGTAAGGAAAGTGTTGGATAGCGTAGGGGTAAAAATTACTATTCCAACTCCAAAGAGTGCAACAGTAGGGAAAGTGTTGGATAGCGTAGGGGTAAAAATTACTATTCCCACTCCAGAGAGTGCAACAGTAGGGAAAGTGTTGGATAGCGTAGGGGTAAAAATTACTATTCCAACTCCAGAGAGTGCAACAGTAGGGAAAGTGTTGGATAGCGTAGGGGTAAAAATTACTATTCCCACTCCAGAGAGTGCAACAGTAGGGAAAGTGTTGGATAGCGTAGGGGTAAAAATTGCTATTCCCACTCCAGAGAGTGCAACAGTAGGGAAAGTGTTGGATAGCGTAGGGGTAAAATTTACTATTCGAACTCCACAGAGTGCAACAGTAGGGAAAGTGTTGGATAGTGTAAGGGTCAAAATTACTATTCCAACTCCAGAGAGTGCAACAGTACGGAAAGTGTTGGATAGCGTAGGGGTAAAAATTACTATTCCAACTCCAGAGAGTGCAACAGTACGGAAAGTGTTGGATAGCGTAGGTATAAAAATTACTATTCCAACTCCAGAGAGTGCAACAGTAGGGAAAGTGTTGGATAGCGTAGAAGTTAAATATAACATACTTATAAATAAAATAATTAATTAAAATAATTAGTGATTTAATTATTAAATGACTCAAAATTATTTACAAATACCAATAAATAATTATTACAAACATAACTACCAAAGAATAATTAATTAACAAAACACTAATAATAAATACCAATAAATAATAATTAATAAATATTAATTGCCAAATAATAAATATTAAACAATAAAATATTTTTCATAACCAAAAACATATGAATTATTAAAAAGTAATTACCACTTAAAAAATATTTAACAATTTAAAAAACAAATACCGCAAAATAATAATTATGAAACATTAATTACCAATTAAAAAATATTGAACTATTAAATATTTTTTATACCCCAAAATAATCATTATTAAACATTAATTACCAATTAATAATTACTTATTAATATATTAATTAGAAATATCAATACATAATATTTAATTATAATTAATTCAATTTCAATTCAAATTTCTTTATTCGAAATGTAAAAACATTGTCATAAAAGTACAATACAAATCATGGTTCAAATATCATAAATGACATAAAAATTTAAAAGAGAGGATAATAGTGAGCATGATTTCAATATTATAGCAACCCGTTATCAAATTCATTTGTGTGTAAAAGAATGCGTAACATAGAGGAAAACATTAATCATCAAGGTTGCATGGATGCCCTTATTCTTACAATCATTTTCAAATAAAGAGAAACCACTGCAATGGCTCGTGGGTTGTCTAGTGCTTTCATTTTGTGATAAGCTGTCCTACAAGAACGTAATCCCCATGATTTAAGCAGTGGTTTCAAATAAGTGACCCTTGGCAGTTGGTAAAATGTACAGAATAAAATGCAATGAATATTAGATTGTAATGACAAACCATCACATGGGCATTTCTCCAAATTTCTGGACCAACAGTTCTGATTGGGGAATGTTAACAATCGGAAAAAGGTGTCAGTACGGAAACGAGTCACGAGCATGCGGGTGAAGGGGGATGGAATTAAGGATAGATATTGCTGCATCCCTTCAACGATGGTAGAATGTTGGTATTCCACAACCGTGCACTTAAAATTTTCAAGGGACCAGCGGCGATTAGCCAGGTGGGTAGCGACTAATCATTTTAAGGTAACTCTAGGTATGTTGTTTAAAGTTAAGGGGTCAGTGAAAAATTCTGGGTGCCCTATATCACGTGACAAGTTTCTAACGTAATTCAAACATTTAAGGTCATCAGCCTCATTCAGATTGAGACAATCGGTGATAATTTCCCTATTGAAGTGTGTTTCAGGGGTGGTCCAGACTTTATGCCATAAAATAATAGGAGCAGATTTTATAATATCTGTGATGTATGTCAGGCCGAGTTCATTATGCATTACATATATGGAAGTGCAACGAGGGGTAGCCAAAAGATAGCGCAGAAATAAATTCTCAGAGCGCTGGATGTGATCAGCCTGCTCAATTCCCCAAATTCCAGATCCATATATGGCAGTCGAAACACACTTGGCTCCGTAAATCAGTAATAAGGGGGTGATCGGGCGTCCCCCCAATTTTTTAGAAAAGTTAATCAATGCACCTAAGGCTTTAGAAAATGCAGCTCCTCTAGCTTCGGCGGCAGCCCGCCACGTACCCTTCTTCTCGAAAGTGATGCCCAGATAGGGAAACCTGTCAACACTTTCAAGCTTGCTGCCATTTATAAAGACGGAACATTGTTTTTTTCCAATTCCTAGGCCGCAGGACATAGTAAAGGTTTTGGATGCATTAATTTTTAAACCTCTCTGTAACATAAACTCAGTAAAATCTTTCACTGCTCTTTGAAGCCCCATGCGGGTCTGTGACATAATTGCTGCGTCGTCCGCATAGAGAAGTATAGGTATGGGTTTCCCATTTATGGTAGGGTAGTCATGATAATTCCTATTAAGATAATGGCCGACAGAGTTTATATAAAGGGTGAAGAGTAGAGGGGCTAAAATGCATCCCTGCCTTACACCTCTTCTGATGTAAAACCTGTCGGAACACTCTCCCTGCCTACCATATCTGACACGAGCTAATGCTCCCCTATAAAGCTCTTTAATAAATGCAAGGATGGGGGGCTCTATGCCAATCTCAACAAGGGATTCCCAAAGGAGCTCATGATCGACGCAGTCAAATGCAGAGCTGAGGTCTACAAAGGTCACAAAGAGATTCCCCTTTTTTGCCTGGGTGTACTTGGCAATTATAAGGGTCAAGTTCAAACCCTGCTCGATGGTACCTCTACCCTGTCTGAAGCCGTATTGTAAGTTGGAAATTATATCTTGTTCGCCCAGCCAATCGTGAATGCGATTTAAAATAATTCGCCCTGCGACTTTCATTAGAGAGTCAAGCAGTGAGATAGGGCGATAGTTAGAAGGGTTATTCCTGTCGCCTTTTTTAAAAATCGTCACAACAACCGCTTCGGGCCATGTATCAATGAAGCCTGTAATATTCAAGGAGTTTAAAACATTAGTAAGCAGAGGGGCCCAGAAGTCCAGATGTGATTTAAAAACATCGATTGGCACACAATCAGGGCCAGGAGCCTTCCCGGAAGGGCTTTCTATCAGTGCCACAAGCACCTCAGCACAATCAAAGGTAAGATCTAAGGGAAAAGAGCTAGGGGCAATCGGCTCTTTATGAGGATTATGATGAATATCCAAAGTATCCGCATGCACTGTGTGGTCTGTTAGATCGTATAAGGTGCCAAAGTGGCTGACCCAGGTTTCAGCGGTTATAGCCATATCAATCTTCGTGGGCTGTGTGCACTTAAGAAAGGGTGCATTAACTGCTTTCCAAAAAGCAGTGTTATCCCTATTATTGGAGGCTTCCTGTAAAGCTAACCAGGCCTCTGCTTTCAGCTGTTTTTTTCTTATCTGCCGTGCTGCGCGATATTGTTGTCTGGCCTGCCGTATTTCCAGCTGATTTCTTGGTTTAGTTTTTAAAGTAATTTTTAAATGTTTCAGGGCTTTTGAGCAGGTCCTATTGAACCAACCAGAGCTGCCTTGTAAGGTTTTCCTCGGTGCTCTAGAGAGTAGTTTTTTAAATCTCCGAAGAAATAACGGAGAAAGAGTGCCTGATTGCCTGAGGGCTTTCTATAGTAGACAGACATATCTGTATATGCTCGTATGTGTTATTAATCAGAGAGTTGAGAAAAACTGGGGGAACTACCTTATCCCATTTAAGGTAGAGCCCCATGGTAGTTCCCAAAGCAAGTGGCGGGGTGTAGTACAATTTCACCCTTACATCTTCGTCAGCAACAAGGGTTAGTTTTAAGGTCGCCATTATTGGGTAATGGTCGCTAATGGCACAATCAAGTGTCTCCCAGTTTGATATAATCTCTGGGTACCTGGAGGATATCAAAGTATAATCAATTATAGAGTGGCAACCTCTCCCATTGAAGGTTGGTTTGAAACACTTCGATGGATTACACAGCTCATTCATATAGGATAAATTAAAATGAAATATTAAACCGTTTAGAAGGTCTCCTAGTTTGGTATGCGAAAAATGGGGAGAGGTGTCACCTCTGATGGAATCCAGACCACAAGTGCCTCCATTGCTGAGTGGACACAGTGGGCAATTGAAATCCCCTACCCAGATGAGCAACATGTCGGTCTTAAGGTGAGACTCAATTTTAATTAGGTCGGCCTTTAGGCCATTAAGGACCAGGTCATGGCGAGAACTAAGGTTGTTATTGTACAAATTTACCAGAGTGATGTTTTTAAAACGGCCACCTACTAGGGAGATAATCTGGTAATTATCGGTCCCGATAAAGTTTGTGTGCAATAATCCAGATTCTACAGATATATTTAATTCACAATTAATGATTAATCAACAATAAATTATTTTTCATAACCAAAATATTATAACTTAAAATATTTATCAATTAATAATTAATGTCCAATTAATTATCAATACCCAACAACAAATTTAATAATTACTTAATTAGATTTCAATTACTTCCAACACTATTCCCCTATAAACGCACGACACACTCCAATAATAAAATAATACACTTAACATAGTTATCAATTAATCAACTAATAAAAACTAATTGCCAATTAATAAAAATGTATTACCAATTAATACACCAACGCAGGCACCCTTGTGCCATGGTGCAGGGGTGGAGTTGATTGATGTTTTGCAGGAAGGGACGCCTACCAGCACAAAACCTATCAATCCAGGGTATTTCCTATTTCACTGGGTGCTGCAGAATGCTGCACACATAGAAAAAGTGATAAAAAGAGGAGAAATGAAAACATTTATCCTCGTAGTGCCTCCCAAACGTCACCCTTGGGGTGGTATTAGATTTTGATGCATCATGAAGGTTTGCGGTTTCTCGTAAACCTGGGAATTCATCAGATTCCATTGGTTTGGCGTGGGAACGCCCACAGCAATACCCTTTGAACCAGTGGTGGCTCCTCTGCTATGGCGGAGGAGCATCGCCCCACTGCTTTCAAGTAGTGCGAGAAGTAGAAACATAAAATGATAATAACTTTCAGGTATTATCATTTTATGTTTGTGCTGCTTTGCGGGCGGGCGGGGCTGCTCTTCTCTCGGAGCAGAGCAGGGGAGGAGTGGTTTGTCCCCTCCTAAGTGCGGAATGACTGTTTGACTGGTCCTCTCAGGCCGCCAAAACAAGTCATGCGCACTTTCCCAATTCTCCATGCAGACTGCATTACAGCCTGCATGGAGAACATGCCCAGGCCCCCATTCCCTGGTTGAGTGTCGAACCAGGACGCTCAAAAGCAATCACAATACTGCATTGCAGCCTTGTGATTGGTCAGTGGGGCCTGGCTGTGCTTCTTGTTCCTTGGGGAGAGCAGGAGCAGAGACACGGGACCCTTTGGCAAGCTAAGTTATATATATTTTTTTATATTTTTTTTATAATGTACACCCTCCCGTACTTGCTACCCCTCGCAACCAACTGCCCCCGCCCTTGCCCCGCTACCTGCGAGCCATGCGGGCCTCCACTGCATGAAACGCCCCTTTCACACTGTTTAATGCATGAAAGGAGCACATATTTACAAGTCCATGAAAAGCCACGTAAAGGGGCTTTTAATTGTACACTTCCCAACCATAGCGTAAAGAGGAGAAATATGCTTACTTCTCCTCTCAAGTCCTCTTTCTATGTGTGACGCTTTCTGTATCACACATAGAAAGAGGAAAGTGTCTCTTAGGTTTGTTTTTGTGCAGCAAAGCATGCCTTGCTGCCCAACTACAACCATGCCTTCCTGCACAAAAACAATGCGCCCTGTAACTCAGGCATCCTTCCACCATGGTGCAAGGGTGCCTGTGTTAGCATTAGGCAGCCTCGAGCGTGTCCGCACAGATAGAGAGCTGAAGAGCATCATACCTTAGTTTATATGGCACTGTTCAGCTTTTTCCCATTCAAGGCAACGCAGCTCAGCAACTTTGAATGTTGATCTGCATTGCATGGACTTTTAGGAAATATGCCACATGGTTTTTGATCCAAAACCATATTTACTAATAATAGTAGACCGAGGTATGCAGCAAAAAATAACGCCACTTGAAAGCATGCATTAAAAAGGAGAAATGCTTTTATTTCTGCAAACTTTTCCGACTTTGCATGTTTGCTGCACTGCACAGCACATATCCGTTGCTGAAAAAGTTTTAGTTTGTGTAAGGGTAGTATTTTGTACTGAAAATTTAACTTTCCTGTTCAAAATCTAAGTTAGACAAGACGCAGACATCTTTGCACTGTAGAGCAAACGCTGTGTGGCGCTGGCAGGATAATTCGGCACCAGCGCAAGGGCGAGAGTAGGATGGTGCCCTATCTTAGTAGCTATGGAGCCAGCAACTTTGGGCCTCATTTATGAGGCTCTAGCGGCACTTTTGCACCACCGAAGCGTCACTTTTTTATGTTCCAGTGGCGCAAAGTGCCACTGCATATTTGCAAGGCCACATGAAACCACTTTACATGGCTTTTCATGGCCTTGTAAATATGTGCCCCTTTCACAAAGGAGCATTCCCAGATTTACAACATTTTGTAAACCTGGGAATGCGTCAGAATCTAACACCAACCCAAGGGTGGCGTTAGTGTGGCGCAACGAGGAGAAATGCTTTCATTTTTCCTTGTTTTTCCCATTTTCTGAGTGTGCTGCATTATGCGGCACACATAGGCTCTTTCTTATGAAGGGCTTACACTGCCATAGCATCACTTTTTGTGACGCTGCAGCGGCATAAAAAATGCACCTTATTTACAAAGTGACGCATCTAGGCAGATGTGTCAAATGTAAACCGCTGCGCTACAATATACCTGCGTCAGGTATAATGAATGCAGAGTGGGCGTTCCCCGGTAAAAAAGGATCGTAGATGTGGCGAAGTGAAATCTATGAGATTTCACTGCACCACTTCTACGACTTCACTGCGTCAAATCCTTACGCTTGCTTCACAGCAGGCGTAAGGACTGACACAGGCCCTTTTACATGGGAATCGCCCATGTGTAATGACACATTGCTGGAGTTGTGTCTGTTTTGTGACATACTCCTGCAATGTCGTATCTGGTCAATCCTTGTGACATGGAGCGCCGTAGTGTAAATACGCCGCATCCAAGGTGTCGCAAGCAGGGCGCAATGAAAAGTGTTGCATCTCTGTTTTTAACTAGCAATGCAACACTTTTCATAAATGAGGCCCGTAGAAAGTGGAAATCACCTCTTGTGATTGATTTTGTGCAGGAAGGTGTCCCTTACTGCACAAAATCAATCAGCCCTGCAATGGTGCAAGGGTGCATGTGTTGGCGCATGGCAGCGCATTGTGTGCCTGCACAGGGAATGCACCTTATCTAAATGAGACCCTTTAAGTGCTGCGCTGTTTTGTGTTACCGTTTTCTAAATCTGGGCCTTCTTACTCATTTTCAGGCGGTCTCTAGACGCTGCTACAGCGCAGTACCATTTATGGTTACTAGAGGACAGTGTTTCCGCTGCAAACAAATATCTGCATATACCCAGAAGCCACTGCAATAAACATTTCCGTTTCATTGTCACTGGTAAAACAGACATATACATGGGTTCTACTGGAGGAGTAACTGAAAACGTATACATGTGCATTCACATTATTGAATTTCAAATGAACAATCAAGGCTGCACTAATAGTGTCAAGTGACGTGTCTTGACACCACTACGCGCATCACGTTTCAACTTGCCCTCTGAATTTTCTAAAAGGAGATTCGTTCGCAATTCACTGATACCTCGTGGGATAGTGAAACGCGGAACTCCTGCTTAAAATTTTCGGAGAATTTCTTTTCAAATAAGAAATCCACATACTTTCTGTTAAAAAAATTACCATGAATAATAAAACTGTATTTAGTGTAAGAGTTAAAGTACGTTCTAAAAGTTAGTCTTTCATTTATTAGCTGGTGTATTTAATCCCATTACTGCATAATGCATATTTCGGGCACGCTGGGCGTCAGTCATTTAGAGCTAAAGCGATTTGCCGTCGCTGAGTCGCGAACCCGGTTCCCCCAGCGTCGAGGTCGACCGCTATACCCGTAAGGCCACATTCTCTCCTTGGAGTTCCCATAGCTGCCAAGGATCCCAATTGGTATGTATGACATTTTTATAATTTCAGTGTAATTATGATTGACATTTAAACCACCAAGAGTGACACTTTCTCACGAGGAAACTCAAGCAGTAAAGACGGGGGAAATATATATAAATATCAGAAATTACACCCATTTGAGCAACAAGAAAATCTTAAAACTGCTGGAAATCACAGAAATAGAAGGTCACTGAACCAGTGCCCTTGTAAACTGATGATAGTTTTTAGGTCTCGGCTGCGAAGGCTGCGCTTGCGCAGTCTCGCTCCGAGATTTAATGACTTTGAGAAGAGGGGCTTTCACCCGCCCCTCTTCTCTCCTGTTCTCCATTGGCTGGCCTCTTAAATGCTGGCCAGCCACTGGAGAAGAGGTCCAGTCACTCCGTTGAAGCCCCGTCCTTTTCGGATCGGGGGGCGTGTTTTTTGCGAGAAGTCTCAGGGAGGAGACAACAGCAAAACACGCCCCCAAATCCGAAAAGGACGTGGCGTTTCTCCGAGGCATTCTCTGCTGTGCCTCGGAGAAAGGCGGTGGTGTGCATTTTGCTCTGCCTTGTTCCTCATATCGATTTACTGTAAAGCGCTCCAGTAATGACAGGTTTTCTCCTACTTACGCTAACAAAGTAGGGATTTCCAACTTTACAGGCGAGAGACTCCCCTTCCCACAACCCCACCGCTGACAGGAAATTCAAACAGCATAGAGCAGGTATTCGTGGTTTAGAGCTGTAAAATGTGAATTATCCTAAAACAAGGCAGTCAGCCTGCGCTCACCCCAGGTGGAATATTGAGAATTAAGTGCATCAAAAGTCCACTCGGAGGAGTAAACTTCTATGGGCCGGAATATTTATGTTTATACATCTGCATACATTACAACATCACAAATGATTAGGCTCTTAGGCCGGACTCACCTCCTCCCAGCTCCGAGGTAGGCCTCAGGCCTCGGCCTTTCCTTGATGTTCTTGCCGCCCCAAGCGAGGGGGTTCCCGGGTAACGCTCTAAGCGTGGCCCGGGGAAAGATGAGTTTTTGGAACAAATGGGGGGGTTAAAGAGAAGACCGACCGAGAAGTATGTGGGGTCACACACTCGCCCCCACCGGGAAAGGGTGGCGGGGGGTGAAACCAAACTTAGCGCTCCGATCCCGGCTTCCCGGTTGCTAGGTAGATTCTCTGGCCATTGACACCCCGCTTCCGGGTCCGAGCGGCCCTAACAGACAGCTCTGTGTAACCAATGGGCGTAATGGAGGCAGAGATGGGCGGGACAAACACGTTTGTGCACTTCTGGGGGATGTGGGGGGGGGGGCATGCGTGCTGTACCTCTGTACTGCTGGCGGTGTGCCTGCTTGCCTTCTGTACCCCTGTGCACTGTTGCGGGTGCCTGCCTTCTGTACCCCTGTGCACTGCTGGGAGCGTGGGCCTGCGTGCTTTACCTCTGTGCACTACTGCTGGGGTATGCCTGCCTGTTCTACCTCTGTGCACTATTGCTGTGGGGGAGAGGGAGGGGTACCTGCGTGCTGTACCCCTGTGTACTGCTGGGAGTGTGCACCTGCGTGCTGTACCCCTGTGCACTGCTGGGAGTGTGCCTGCCTCTTCTACCTCTGTGCACTGCTAGAAGTGTGCGCCTCACTGTTTAAGTTCTGTGCACTGCTGGGGGCGTGCCTTCCTGCATTCTCTACCTCTGTGCACTGCTGGGGGTGTGCATCTGCGCGCTGTGCCCCTGTGCACTGATGGAGGTGTGCGCCTGACTGCACTACCTCTGTGAACTGTTTAAGTACTTATGTGCGCTGCTGGGGTGTGTGCTTGCCTGTCTGCCCTGCCGCTGTGAACTGCTGGGGTGTGTGTCTGCCTGCTCTATCGCTGTGAACTGCTGGGAATCTGTGCCTAGCTGTCTTGGTTCTGTGACCTGCTGGGAGCGTGCCTGTCTGTTCTATCTCTGTGAAATGATGGGTGCGAACCTGCCTGCTCCACCTGCCTGCTGTATCTCCGTGGTAAATAACGGAAATAAGTGACTATCTGTTCTACCTGTGCGACCCGCTGGGAGGTGTGCTTGCCTGTTCTATCTCTGAACTGCTAAGAGGTCTGCCTAACTGCTTTATCGCTGAAATGCTGGGAAATGTGCCTGCCTGCTCTGAGAAGTACTTACCTGCTTCCCTGTCTGTTCATTTCTGCTACCTACTGGGATGCGTGTCTGCCTGTTCTGTCTCTGAAATGCTTGGTTATCTGTCTGCCTGTTCTGTCTCTGAACTGCTGGGTTACGTGTCTGCCTGCTCTGTTTCTTAACTGCTAGACTCGGTGACTGGCTGCTTTGTCACTACAAACTGCTATGATGCGTGCCACTCTGCCCTGTCTCTGTGAACTGTTAGGACGTGTGCCTGCCTGCGCTATCACTACAAATGTCTGGGATGTGTGCCACCCTCCACTCTCTCTGTGAACTGCTGGGCTGTTTGGCTGCCTGCTCTCATGGCATGTGCCCCTCTGGTTACCTTCTCAGGTACCGGCAGCTTTTTTGTGCACGCATTAATCACTTTTAACTTGATATTTTGTGTAGCGCTTTATTCTGCATGTGAAGCACGTCAGAGCATACAGCGCTCTAGTTTTAGGAAACAGACTTCGCTCTTTTTTGTTCTAATAGTGTTCTTAAACTGCGTCTTGTTTGCTATTTGAATTTTTTCTTAGCCATTATAAATCTGGGACTGTAAGCACTCGAATGAGATTATTTTAAAAAAAAAAAAAATCTGGGACTGTAAACACTCGAACGAGATTATTTAAAAAAAAAAAACTGGGACTGTAAACACTCGAATGAGATTATTAAAAAAAAAAAACAGCGTTCGTTGATCTGCAGACATTTGTCAAAAATGTTTGTTTCTAGACTTTGCAAGTATATGGAGTAAGTGGACCCCCGCTCACCCCGCCCCCTTAGCCTCGCCTTGAGCGCTTCCAAATGTTGGCATGTGTCGCTTGCATGGCTCTCAGTTAATTCTGTTCTAAACGTTTGCGTCCAGTGTACAACTAGTGTTTGTAAAGCTTATTAATGAATGGGTTAATGAACAGGCTCGCACAGAGCAGCTGTGTGAACCAGACCGACCCACTGTGCACATGCAAATGAGGCTGGATTGTAATGTTTCAAGGGCGGCATGTATGCGCAGGCCCGTTCACACGGCCTTTGGCCAAATGTCTTTTTTTCCATGTTTCTTCCGTAGGTTACTAGTGATGTTAATACGAGTGTACGATGCATTTAACAGCTTTTTACATACATTGTGCTGTAAAGGTCTTTCATATTATTGGTATTAATTAGCATACACTTAAACCCTCTCTGTTTCGGGACTGCGTGTGCTGCTTGGAACAGGCCGAAGCAAATTGAAATATCTTTAAAAAAATGTTACTGTTGTTCGTGGTTTTGTGGCTTTACTCATTTCAATGTGCTTCGCTCCAACACTTCAACAGGCACGTTTTGGGTCGGAAAGGTGGGAAAATTACCATCGTTTTTGGAAATTTTAAAGCAAAAAAACAAACCTTTTCTGATGTCCTCCGAGTGATTTCAGTGCCTTTAAAGGGACATTTTAGAATGGGCCAGCGTCGCATTGTCCGCACAGCCACGACAGAGGGTCCCAGGCTGGTATCTTGGTGGCATTTATTTGGGGCACCGGTTGTTATGACTCGCCTCTTGTCTTGTGATGGGACTGTGAAAGATTGTTCTGTGGAGTCACTGCAGAGAGCCAGTGTGGGCGCAGGGGCTCTGTCTGGCAGGGCGCCAAGCATTGTGGCCCTGGCTTGTGTGGGTGCCGTTTGCTTCCCAGCATGGGTGGGAGGGGGAGGGGGGCTGGCAGCTTTCTGCTGTTTTCTTTTCATGGTCTTACGGTTTCCCTTCCTTTTTAGGTCTCGGCTGCGAAGGCTGCGCTTGCGCAGTCTCGCTCCGAGATTTAATGACTTTGAGAAGAGGGGCTTGCACCCGCCCCTCTTCTCTCCTGTTCTCCATTGGCTGGCCTCTTAAATGCTGGCCAGCCACTGGAGAAGAGGTCCAGTCACTCCGTTGAAGCCCCGTCCTTTTCGGATCGGGGGGCGTGTTTTTTGCGAGAAGTCTCAGGGAGGAGACAACAGCAAAACACGCCCCCAAATCCGAAAAGGACGTGGCGTTTCTCCGAGGCATTTTCTGCTGTGCCTCGGAGAAAGGCGGTGGTGTGCATTTTGCTCTGCCTTGTTCCTCATATCGATTTACTGTAAAGCGCTCCAGTAATGACAGGTTTTCTCCTACTTACGCTAACAAAGTAGGGATTTCCAACTTTACAGGCGAGAGACTCCCCTTCCCACAACCCCACCGCTGACAGGAAATTCAAACAGCATAGAGCAGGTATTCGTGGTTTAGAGCTGTAAAATGTGAATTATCCTAAAACAAGGCAGTCAGCCTGCGCTCACCCCAGGTGGAATATTGAGAATTAAGTGCATCAAAAGTCCACTCGGAGGAGTAAACTTCTATGGGCCGGAATATTTATGTTTATACATCTGCATACATTACAAAATCACAAATGATTAGGCTCTTAGGCCGGACTCACCTCCTCCCAGCTCCGAGGTAGGCCTCAGGCCTCGGCCTTTCCTTGATGTTCTTGTCGCCCCAAGCGAGGGGGTTCCCGGGTAACGCTCTAAGCGTGGCCCGGGGAAAGATGAGTTTTTGGAACAAATGGGGGGGTTAAAGAGAAGACCGACCGAGAAGTATGTGGGGTCACACACTCGCCCCCACCGGGAAAGGGTGGCGGGGGGTGAAACCAAACTTAGCGCTCCGATCCCGGCTTCCCGGTTGCTAGGTAGATTCTCTGGCCATTGACACCCCGCTTCCGGGTCCGAGCGGCCCTAACAGACAGCTCTGTGTAACCAATGGGCGTAATGGAGGCAGAGATCGGCGGGACAAACACTTCAGTGTACCAAAAAGAGAAGAAGGACGACAAACAAGCCTCTCATTGAGACTTCATCGCCGTTAATGCAAAGCGATAGTTGCTATCGACATAGAAGAGGGCAAGGTGACGCCCGCATGGTGCGAATAAATAGCTAGCGTGCCAACTCTCGAATATAATTATGGCCAGCACTCTGCGCCAAGCTACAGGTAGAAGAGGTTTTGATGACCGCGTTACAACGGAGCAGGTCATGTAGGTAGGTGACTGCAGGTTATTTATAAACATTTTTGATTTTTTTCCCACTCTGTGAAAAACATTTTTAGACATCAGAATCTAACGGTGTTTTCTAAAGTATGCTTTCTGCATATTTTAGAGCCAGTGTGTAAACTAAAAAGCCACACAGTTGTTACAATCAACAATTAATTATACTCACCCTAAGAAAAACCGACAGCATAATATAGATTTTGCACAAAATACAACCTTCCAATAAATACACAGAGATTCCATCTGCTTATCCAAATCCTTTAAAAATAAATAAAATAAAAAAAACAGTGATTACAGAAAACTGGAATATAAACTGGCAGCAGAACCTGCAAATTAATGCTATTGAGTCAGTTACATAAACAAAAAAGTTCCACATGTGACCTTGCTCTATCAGCTTTTATACAATTCATAATTGTATCAAAACAATGTAAGAAACACAAGACTAATTCAAGATATTCTGCTTAGTAGCTGTCTATTTTAACATTGATAATGTAGGCCTAGAAACAACGATAGGGTGGAGGGAGGTGGAAACAGGAGGGAAGCATAGGGTGGGGGAGGGGGTGGAAACAGGAGTGCAAGTGGGGGAGAAAGGAGGACAGGGCTGGACTGGTTTACAGGGAGGGCGGAACTGGCAATGCAAGAGGGCAGAGGGGTACTTCCAGGACAGGACTGGCCGTGGGGCACAGGGGGTGGCCTTGGTGCGCTCACAGACAGAGGCTAACAAGACATGACAAGCATTTACAATGCAACGGTCTCGGCATTGTTAAAGTTAGAGCTATTGCCATTGCTCATGACAATGCCGTTTCTTTAAATGTTTTAAAAACAAAAACATAAACAAAAATAATGTCATGAGCAATGCCAATAGCTCTAACTTTACCAATGCCGAGACCATTGCATTGTAAATGCTTGTTGGAATATGTAATGTATCATTGGTACAGTCAAGGGCTTTCAACAGGGATATTTAACCCTTCTCTGTTCGAAATCACTGTGTTAGAGTTAATTAAATTATACCTTGTCTATAGTAAAGTCACAACACTAGCAGTGCTGCACCTGGGGGGCGGGGGGGGTGGATAATGGAGCTGCCATGTCCTTGAGAAGTGTCTATGTGTGTTTACTGTTACCTTCACTGGCTCAGCCGGCTGCATACACACACTCAGGTGCTGTACAGTAGCGAAGTGAGTCTGTCCCCAGTCACGACGCTGGTGAGGACTTCTGGGTGCAAAGTTGGCCACCTGGATGCATAGTTGTATTTTGCGCATTACTGGGAACTTTTTCTCTGAATTACCGATGCTTCAAACCTGCAAGGTTTCTGTTAAAAATTGCTTTCACTGGATTTGCAGTTCCCTGCTAGGTGTGTATCAGAGGCGTGCCTGCCCTAAACACCACCTGCTCAGCCTCGTCCGGACTCAGCAGCGTTCATGAGGAGTTCGAATGTCGTCAGTAGGCAACTGCAGCTACCAGGGGCCCGGGCTGGGGCAGAGGCTGAGGCTGAGGCTGAGGGAGGAAATAGACATAGGCAAGCACTGCAAATGTTAGCGCACTATACACTGACCTAGCTGACCTAGTCACATAGCTCAGTACTGTAACTGCAATTTATATTTGCAGTTACGGAGAAGTGTTTTTAAAGATGCAATTCATTGATCACTACAGTTAATACATGACCCGCTCTCCCAGGCACTTACTGATTATTCATCATGATCGTCACTGGACAGCTGTGCTCGGCTGGTGGTGTTGGGCCCGGTTGCGTGAGATATTACATCTTTACTGCAGATGGTGGTATCAGCAGCTTTTAGCCTGGCCTGCGGCCCTGCACTGCCTAAAGCGGTATTTTTACTCCTCTGTAGAGCGCTGAAAACGGGACAGCATTGCAAGAAGTTTGGAACAACGGATACGTTGAAATGTATCACTCTCAAAAGTCATCTCTGACTGAATCAAGTTCACCAAACAAGTTTGCCTCTCTGATCCAGGTACACCGTGTCCGCCTAGAGAGGTCAGA
Source organism: Triturus cristatus (assembly GCF_964204655.1). Classification (NCBI taxonomy): domain Eukaryota; kingdom Metazoa; phylum Chordata; class Amphibia; order Caudata; family Salamandridae; genus Triturus; species Triturus cristatus. Next base: position 851,984,038 of record NC_140586.1, on the reverse strand, counting down.
AACGCCAGCCCACAGACATCACTTTGAGCCTCTCAAAAGTCAGCTGCAGTCGACGTTGGTTATTATGTCGGAAATCTATCACCTCATCCTGCCGCCCTGCTGGGGTGGGAGCGGCGAGGTCAGAAGGAGCAGGAGCTGCGCAGAACTTCAAGAAGCGCGGGCGGAAGGAAGTCAATTAACTTCACCAGTGGGCATTGACTGCAGTGACGTTAGTTTACGTTCGGCGCCACATGTCTGCCCGGGTGTGTCTCTACATCTTGGATACTTTGTAGCAGTACTTGCGGAGCATGAGCTGCGCAGAACTTCAAGAAGCCCGGGCGGCGGGAAGTCAGCTTCACCAGTGGGCACTGACTACAGTGACGTCAGTTTCACTTTGGTGCCACACGTCGGCCCGGGTGCGTCTCTACAACTTGGATACTTTGTAGCAGAACTTACAGAGCTTCAGCAGATCTAGTCAGCCCCAGTAGCCTCGGCCTGCTGGGAGCAGCGTGCACCGCGCTGACAGGCACTGCAGCTCAGTTCAGGTGCATCATAGGAGCACTCCGGGTAGCAGCTGATGAGGCGCTATAATGCGTGACAATGTATTTCAGGGCGGTGATGGGGATCACCACACTGAAATGCGTTAGACTTACGTGTGATGCGTGATACTTGGCAGGACTGCTGCAGCTGACTTTCGAGAGGCTCAAAGAGATGTCTGTGGGCTGGCGTTTCCGACCTCTCTAGGCGGACACGGTGTACCTGGATCAGAGAGGCAAACTTGTTTGGTGAACTTGATTCAGTCAGAGATGACTTTTGAGAGTGATACATTTCAACGTATCCGTTGTTCCAAACTTCTTGCAATACTGTCCCGTTTTCAGCGCTCTATAGAGGAGTAAAAATACCGCTTTAGGCAGTGCAGGGCTGCGGGCCAGGCTAAAAGCTGCTGATACCGCCATCTGCGGTAAAGCTGTAGGGGCATATTACCAAGGAGTTGAGATAAATATCACAAAACACGCTTAGCGCTGTTATTTTCATCGCTGACTATCACTGGATTAAATCGTCGAGATAGCATTGTATCATCAACGCTTATCTCAAAGGCGATAAGAAATCCAGCTATAGCAGGGTTTTCCATGGAACATCACTGGTTTCCCAGCGATGTTCCATGGAAAACGGCAATAGGCTTGATAATAAGGCCCTGTGGCCTTAGCCACACAATCCACCCCCCATGTAAGGTATGCCTTTGTCAGGAATTTATCAGTCGTATACAGGCATATCAACAACGAGGCGATTGAAAATTATCAACGCTTTTTCGGCCGTTTACGGCCGAAAAGCGGTGATCATTTTATCGCCTAATTAGCAAGGTCACGCTAACGCGTGAAACCTTGCTTTAGCGTACAAAATCTTAACGCCCAGCTAAGTGGGCGTTCATGACATGACAGGAGAAATGTCGCTAAGCGACATTTCTCCTATCATCAAGCCCCACGCTATGAAGCATAGCGGCAAGAAAAGTAGCGATAACCCCTGTTATCGCTACTTTCCTTACGCCTGCTTCAGGACTGACTTAGCCATGATATCCTATGGAAGGAGGATTTCATGGCTAAGTTTGTGAGTCCCTATCAGCAAGCTAACACCACAGTACGTGAGATTATCGATGGGTTTCCAGCGATAATCTCACGTTTGGCAGTTAGCGCTAGGATTTTTATCGCTTTTGAGATAAGCGTTGCTAAAAGCGCGCTATTTCAGTGATAGAAATCCACGCTAGCCAGCGATAATTATCCTAGCGCTAAGTGCGCTTAGCGATAATTATCACCGGTTGTTGTTGATATGCCCCTAAATTCCTGCGATAAGGCAGAGTTATCGCGATTAAAATTATCGCTGCAACTCTTTGGTAATATTGTGAAGCTGCCTTTGCGATATTTACCTGTGTTGTTTCGACACCCACGCCTACTTTGCATCTCATTAGCGATGCGATGGTAGGCATGATGGAATCGGGCGCTAAGTAAGGAAAACACGCGCTAGCATGTCCTTGATGATATTGCGATATAATTATCGGCGCTTTTTGCCTGAAAACGGATGCTAAAGCGGCGATAATTATATCGCCAGCCCTTGATAATATGCCCCGTAATATCTCACGCAACCGGACCCAGCGCCACCAGCCGAGCACAGCTGTCCAGTGACGATCATGATGAATAATCAGTAAGTGCCTGGGAGAGAAGGTGATGTATTGACTGTAGTGATCAATGAGTTGCATCTAAAAAACACTTCTCCGTAACTGCAAATCTAGTGAAAGCAAAGCATTGGTAATTCAGAAAAAAAGTTCCCAGTGATGCGCAAAATACAAATATGCATCCCAGTGACCAATCTTGCACCCAGAAGTCCTCACCAGCGTCGTGACTGGGGACAGACTCACTTCGCTACTGTACAGCAGCTGAGTGTGTGTATGCAGCCGGCTGAGCCAGTGAAGGTAACAGTAAACACACATAGAGACACTTCTCAAGGACATGGCAGCTCCATTATTCACCCCCCCCCCCCAGGTGCAGCACTGCTAGTGTTGTGACTTTACTATAGACAAGGGGGCAGATTTATGACGACTGGCGCATCCCTGCATATCAGCAGGGATGCGCCAGTTATTATGCGCCACAGCTGCGCCACCATGGATGCGCCGCATTTATAATGCGGCGCACCATGGGGCAAAAACGGCACAGATGCGTGACGCATCTGTGCCGAAAAGTGGCGCATTGCTGGAGTTGCGTCGCAAGCGCGACGCAGCTCCAGCAATGATCTGGGGGGCCCTATCTGTACAATGCTGCGTCAATTCTTACGCCTGCTTCAAGCAGGCGCAGGGTTTTGACGCAGCATGGGCCTAAAAGTGACTGAGTGAAATCTTGTAGATTTCACTCAGCCACTTTTAGGAGGCGTTCCTGCGCCGGAACGCCCCCACCTGCCCTGGAACGCCTACATGTGGCGCAGGGCTTTACAACGTGACGCATCTGGGAGATGCGTCACGTTTGTAAATGCCCCGCACCATGGCGCAGGATTTGCGCCGCTGCTGCGTCACAAAAGTGACGCAACGGCGGCGCAAAAGTGCCGCAAGTGCAACATAAATCTGCCCCAAGGTATAATTTAATTATCGCTAACTCAGTGTTTTCGAACAGAGAAGGGTTAAATATCCCTGTTGAAAGCCCTTGACTGTACCAATGATACATTACATATTCCAAAAACTACCATCAGTTTACAAGGGCACTCATGGTGGTTGAAATGTCACTCATAATTACACTGAAATCATAAAATATGTCACACATACCAATCGGAAACCTTGGCAGCTATGCCACTTTAAATGCGTTTTACAGGATTTTCCGTATCCTACACGAGTGCGGACAGCACCGATAACCATCGGAGAATTTTTCTTAAAATATATTCAGTAACGTTTGTATCTGAAACTCCTTAAGATGTACTACTATTCGCTTTCTTACAACCATTCAGATTCAGATCTTCGCATCTGCAGAGATCTTCCAAAAATTTGACTTTTTAAATACCTTGACGTCAGTCACCACACGAAGTGCAACTAACTCAACGGAAAAAAGACAAGAAATCATACAATAACTAGATTTTTCTGAACTGTGGTATAATTAAGAGTTCTATGAATACTAGGGCGGCGAACTGTTCGATGTTGACACTGAAAGGTAGAGGGAAAAACATGTATATATTGTGCATAGAACTACTAAAATAAACTCTAACTAACAAGAAATGCATTTTGTTTTGGGTTTGGGTTGGGTATAGATTTATATATTTGCAATGCATTGTGGGCAGGCGGATGCTCGTTCACATTCTTTCTCCTTGATTGCTGGTAAACTCTGTCTGAAGAGCGTCGCTTAAGGCAAAACATTAGGGTCTTCTAGTGACGACCCGTGGTACTGCACCTCTGGTATCTAAGCAGTGTGGGGCGAGGCTGTCTTGATTAGGGACGCCTAGTGACACAACGTGGTACTGAACCCTGGTGTCTATACAGTGTGTTGCCTAGCTGACTTGATTAGAGACGCCCAGTGACGATCCGTGGTATTGCACCCTGGTACATTGTAACGATGCTATCCAACGCTACTTTCGCTGGACCTGTAGTCATGCACTGAGGGACTGCACAGGAAGTATCGCGAGATCTGCCTGGTCTGTACTTTCTTCCTGAATGAATGGCGTTTCCGAAGTGCTGCAGTGAGTGTTGGGTTATTTGTGCTGGGCCAGGGGCGTAACACAGGCTCCCGCAGCCCTAGGGTGACAAACCTTCCGTAAATTTCACGGATCGTCCGTAACGTGGACCTCACGTCCGTTGTCCGTGAGGAACCCTTTTACGGACGCTTTTGTCCCTAATTTTTGGCGTTTCAGGGAACAGAACTGTTCCCCTGTGAGAGGCCTCAGCCCCCTCATGGGGCGCCTCGCACTTTTCTGATCCCAAGTGCCGCCCATTGTCATTCTGTGTGGGGCTGATTGCTACATACAGAATGACAATGGGCCAGTCTGGGCTGGCACAGCATGTGGTGGCCTCCTCCAGCCTCGGTCTAGGGCAGGGCTTTCTGTCACATGGAAGTGCAAAAAACGCCCATGCTGCTGCTAGGTGAGAATCCAGTTAACGAAAGGAAGACGGTGAAAGAAGTTCAAAGGAAAGAATTACAGTTATTTCATAGTGTCATCATTTTAAACTGAAGCATTTTCAATATTATATTCAAGGAAGCCAAGGTTGCTGCTTTTTTATTTTATGCAACTAACAACCTTTGACAAAGCCAATAGTTCTGGCTTGTTGTAGGTGTAACCTTACTTGTTTTATTATATATCTTGGTGCAATGACAGAAGCAAAACAAATACCAGTCGGGCGGCACATTATACTAAGTACATATTTTTAGCTTAGGTTTTTTAAGTCACACCCTTAATTACAACATACATCCCCTTTGGAGAGAACCCCATAGTTTTTTCATCTCACTTAAAGCCCTGGAACAAACACCATGTCACAGTCGCCTCACATCCGGGCACTGTGCATCATGCATGACTCATGCCTTCCACTTTTTCAGATTGCCTATGTGCAGGGGCATAGTGAACCCTCCCCCACCCCTTGCTTTAGGAACTACAGCGAGGGTGAAGTTCTTGATGGGCCTCTTCTGTCTGCAACTCTGTAGAGTAGACAAAGGCTCAGCTCATAATTAATGTGAAACGGTGAGAGTGTAAGAAAGTAAAGGGATGGGTGTATGGATGGATGAGTGAAATGATGGATGGATGAGTGAAAGGGTGGATGGATGAGTGAAAGGTTGGATGGATGAGTGAAAGGTTGGATGATGGGTGAGTGAATGGGTGGATGATGGGTGAGTGAATGGGTGGATGGAGGAGTGAAATGATGGATTGATTGATGAATTGATAAGATAAAGGGTGAATGGATGGACGGATGAGTTAAAGGGTGGATGTAAGGCTGGATGAGTGAGTGAAAGGGCGGGTAGATGGACAAAAGGATGGATAGATAGGTGAATGGGTGAGAGAAAGGATGGATGGATGAGTGAAAGGATGAATGAGTGATAAGTTCAATGGATGGATTCATGAGTGAATGAGTAGATGGATGGGTGGGTGGGTGGATGGAATGATGGATGGCCTAAGTGAAAGGGGGATGGAGGGAGAAAGGGAGGATGGGTGGATGGATGACTGAATGGGTGGAAGGATGAGTGAATGAAAGAGTAAGTGAAAGGATTCCTGAATGGGTGAAAGGGTAGATGGCTGGAAGGATGAGTGCATGGATGGATGTGTGGAAGAGTGGATGGATGAGGGTACGGATGGATAAGATGAAAGGATGAATGCAGGGATGGATGAGTGAAAGGGTGGATGGAGGAATGGATGAGTGGAATGATGGATGGATGGAAGGATAGATGATGGATAGGTAAATGGCTGGATGGATGAGTGAATGGATGGATGGGTGGAAGAGTGGATGATGGGTGTACGGATGGATAGGGTGAAAGGATGGATGGATGAGTAAAAGGGTGGATGGAGGGATAGATGAGTGAAATGATGGATGGAAGGATACGTGATGGATAGGTTTGTAAATGGTTGAATATGGACATGGATGGGCACACAGATGGAAGGACAGAATGAATGGTCAAAGACTGAATGATGGATGAAAGTATGATTACACATTGTAAGCCCCATTATCTTAAGCAACAGTTTCTATACATTGACTTTCACATTTATATCAGTCTGTCTCTATATATTATGCGTGTACTGTAACTCACTCCGACACCCTGCCATACATACGTTGAATGAGTAGCACTATAAAATAAATTAAATGCACATGAGGGAGGGTCTATGTGAAGATGAGGGGCACCATTGGAGTGTGGTAGCATGGTCTGATTGGCCGGACCGGGCATTGGGTGTTTCCCAGCGAGCTGGAAAGGTGGGGTGGGGGCAGTTTTGTTTCCACAAAGAGACCTGTACATTTGCTTCAAGCTGCACGCATACTGAAAACCATGAAGTTCACAATAGTCTCAGCCTAATACAAACTTATTTTCAATTCAATTCAAATCAGCTTTATTGCGGTTAGATTTACCATAAAAGCATACACAGAAAAAAAAGAATACAAACAAATCACAAGTCGATTAATACATTTCGATACATGAATCTCATATTCCTGAATGATTATTAGACATTATATTTAAAATAATTTAAATAAGTTAAAAAGTAGTAAAATTGATAAGAAACAGATCATTAAAAATATAAAAAGGTAGGTCTAGGGACTTGTTGGTCATATACTTATTATTAAAGTGCTACAGTGTCGTTTATCAACTTCCTTCGTGTAATCCACATAGAGTGTAAATATTTAGCTACAGTAAAGGCGATCAATGCGTCAGTATCTGTTTTCAGAACCCTAAAAAAGGCCAAGTGTCGCCTCATGCCCAAGTTCTTACATAGCTGAATTATCCATTTTTTCCTAATGTAGGAATAAGCTGGACAAAAGAGCATAACATGTACCAGAGATTCATTCTCATGTAGACAGCCTGGGCAAGGTCGTACAGTGCCCCCTTTCCAACTGTCAATTATCTGAAAGAGAGGTAGAGTACCATATCTAAATTGTAAGTACAATTTCTTCGCCAGTGTGGGTTGAATTTGGTCAATCACAGACTCAAAGCTATAAGAAAACTTGATGTCCAAGAAATTATCGGTCAGACTGGAACTTTTTGTGGAGCTAAAGAGGTTCATTAAATTTTTTTCTTTAATCATACTTATCATAGTTTGTTTACAAATGGCTGGGCAGGAGATTTCAGGATTAAACCAGAGTTCCTCGAGCCCAGACAAGATAAGTGATTTTTTTACAAAGGCCAACCATGGAATCTTACCGGATCCCATAGTGGCTAGCACAAATTTAAGCTCCTCCTTGTAGTGCACCAGTTATTTTCACTTGTACTTAAGTGGTTGTCTATTTACTTACTTATATACTATTGCGCAACCCCCTCTGATGTGTTCGTAAAACGTACCTTTTGTCCTGAATTTAGACCTCCTGTCCTGAATTTTTGTCCTGAATTTTGACCCTTTGTCCTGAATTTTTACACTCACTGTCCTGAATTTGCACCCATGCCAGTTGGTCACCCTACGCAGCCCCCGCGTTGCGAGGGGGGGGGCGCGTTCCAGGGGTCCCCCTCGCTCAGGAAGCCTCTTCATCATGTATTAAATGGTGACCACTCCCGGCCTCTTATTAAGGCCGGGCGTGCGCACCATTTAATTCATGAAGGCCCTCTGAGGCCACTATCCTTCAATGTTTGCTTGTGGTGGTTGTAAAGCATGAACCCAAATAATGTAATACTAAAAACAATAGTCCACTGAAGTTCTCCTCAAAATGTACCGTTTAACAAGTTGTCAGAGTTGAGGAAAAGGTCAAACTTTACTTAACGGGGCCTTCTAGAATAAGCATCTGGAATTCTGCTGCCAAAGCTTTAGGTCATGGCTTTGATTGTGATTTTGCAATATGGAATGAAAGCATCATGCATTACTTGTCTGGACAGTTTACATTTTTGGTCACAATTCTGCAAAGTGAACAGAACTATAACATTTTTGCATTATGAAAACGATGCCTCACTTCGCAGGTCTGGATTTAACGGGCAACGCAGACGAATGAGCAATATACACAATTTATGATCAGAGAAACAGAGACATTCTGCTAACTAATGAAAATTACATACGTATTTAAAGAATAAACTCTATCAAAATCTTATGAAAGGTTTAATGTAACTAGCACATGGGTTAAATAGTTCTTAGAAATCACCCCCTAACTGGGAATTGTACCAAATAGGAAAACTTCCATAGCCAAGAAGCCAGAACAGGTATTTGAATTCCTTTTTAAAAATTATTAGTTTTAGATAAAACTATGCTTAAGCGCTGAAATTTTACATGGTAGCTTCCGCCTCTAAAAAGTAATAGATTTAGGAGTTTAATTAATTGCATAACATACAGAAGAACAATGTTGGAAGCTGTCCATTGTTTTTTAATCACTAAATCAAATATACATTACTGGTATATTTTTATGTGTATGCAGCCTCTAAGGGCTGTGCTCTTTCCCTCTTAGGCATACAGTGACACGCATGTGAAGGAGGGGAAATTCTTGGTTAACCAATATGTAAAGAGAGTGTTTAGGAGAAACCATGAAGTGCTCCGGTTTTCAGGGGCGTAACACAGGCCCCCGCAGCCCCCGCCCCGCGCTCCAGGTGCCCCCTCGCTCAGGAAGCCTCTTCATCATGAATTAAATGGTGCGCATTAAGAGGCCGGGTGTGCGCACCATTTAATTCATGAAGGCCCTCTGTGGCCCAGCCGGGGCCCAGGCGTGAGTGCGCACCACGCCATTAATTAAATGGAGGTTGGGTGCACGCGGCGCGCAGTTGTCACTCTCCGCGTCTGCGCGGTCTTCAGGGTGGGGCTGGTGACCAATGCCATTGAATTGGTCATGCGCATTGCAGAGAGCGCGCAATTAAAAGTGCGCGTGAGACTTGTGAGGTGAGGCATCTCAGGACCCAGCCACGCCACGCCCGAGACTGAAAAAGACCGTCTGTCACCGGCCATAATTTTAATTATTACTACCCCCTGGCTAGCCTTGCACTGCCTTCTGCTGCCCGCACGCCTCGCGCCTGCCTCTGAAGCTGCAGGCCAGCCCTCAGGTCATGTGCGTCTGTCCGAGACAGAGTGGTCCGTGGGTGATGGCAGGGTGGTAATCAAATTAGATAATTTGGAATCAGGGAGGGGCAGCTCTCATAGTCTTCTAGCATGTCACCCTCTTTTTTCCTTGTAAGATTTTAAAGGCGCAAACTCGACCCAAAGGTATTAGGGCGTTTTACATGAGCACCGGTTACGTTGCACAAGGACACATTCATTTTTGGTATGCACGGGGAGATTAAGTGATTTGTCCAGAATCACAGGATGCTGAGCCTTCTAGGCATAGCGCACCTTTCTAGAGTTGCTTTCATTTCCTCGTTGCACTGCTTAACCCCTACTTTTTTATTTTAACATGTATTCCATTTTTTAAAATCCCCCGGTGCTGCATGACTTCTGTCGGAGCCCGCTTTTGCTCCCCGATGTTCACTCCTCCTCAGGCAATTGCATTTTCTGATTACTGCACGGCTCCCGCCTCCCACACTGCAGATTTCTCGGGTACATACCCCCCTCCCCGGATTACACAGGCCCCCCAACACCCACTCAATGACTGCGCTGCCTCCCTCCCTCATCTAGCCTTCACTGCACGTGGTCTCTGAAGATCAACTCCATGGGGCGGGGGCGGTCCGGATGCGAGCGTTTATAAGGCTTTTGGGCAATGAAGTTTGAGGCTGGGAGGGGTTGTTTTGGGGATTGCGGTAGTGTAGACCAGGGAAGAAAGGAGGCTGTAGCAGATAAAAGATAAATACACGAGCATGCGAGCAAATTCTAGGAGAGCTGCGGCGAAGTGGGAGACAAGGAAGTAGGAAGTGAGGGGGAGCGGAGGCAGATGGCAAGAGGAGGTACAACATGGGGTGGGGGAAGAGTACAGGCACAGCTGGAGACGAGAATCGCCCCCTGAGGGCGAGATGGCGCACAAAACGAGGCTAAACTGCAGTAGTCCTGGGATTTGATTTGACAGCCCGATGGGTTCTGGGAGCTGTAGTGATTGTTTCTTTAATGGCACCAAACGGACTACAGCGCATCAGGACAATCATTATCAACAGGATAAGGTCGGGACTTAAAAGGTTAATGACCTGGTGACCTAGATGAAGATGGCACCCGCAAGGTGGGAGGGCTGCAAGATGAGGCGAGGGGGCTGCGGTTCGCTTTAGGGGTAGTAAGCGCTGTGCATGCATACAACCATGAGGGAAGCGGGTAGAAGGTTATGGTGAGAGAAGAAATAAGTGGGGGTTTGAAAGTCATGCTATTGGCGAGCTGACAGTGGGGGGACTGGAAGGTTGATGGGTGGGAGAGAGACGGTCAGACTTCAGAAGTGGAAAGTGAGGGGTCGAACTAGTAGGTCGGACGAGAGGTTGATTAAAGGGGGGGGCAGACGAAGATGTTGAGACCAAATGGGACCGGGAAGCAAAGATTGTGATTCGGGACAGATGGAAATAGGGAGAGGGGCAAGAAAATGGAACGTGCACAGACGCGCTTGATGGGGTGGGTGGCAGATCAGACCCACAGGTAGAAAGTGATGTAGTGTAGAACGTGCAAAGCAGGGAAAGTGGGAGGACAGAAGCGTGAGACAGAGGGGAGGCGAGAAGGGGGGTGGGAAGCGGATTGGCGAGGCGGGGACAGGTAGAAAGTGAATCAGGGAGAGGTAGAGTAAAGTGGATGGAGACGGAACAATGGGGGCAGAGAGCCAGGGAGTGGGCAGAGAGCCAGGGAGTGGGCGGAGAAGGAAAGAAAAAACACCTGCTTGGATAGATATCAGTAAAAAGGAGAGCATCATGGTGGGGCCCGGCCGGGAATAAAAGTAAAACATAGTGTAGGCCCAGGGAGTAACACGGGCCCCCACGTTGCAAGGGAGGGGGGTGCGGGGACCCTTCTCTCAGTGAGCCAGCAGGCAGCAGCAAGCCTCTTCATTAATTAAATGGTGCGCACGCCCGGGCCCTGGCCGGGACTTAGAGAGGCTCTTCATTATAAATGAGATAACATCTCCTCACTGTTTTCCTTTTCTTTCCTCATTAGGTCTTCCTATTATACCCCATCCTTACTGTCGCTCATCACCATCTTCTTTCTCCGCACTACCTGCACTGCCCACTTGTGTCATTGTTTTTACCTTCTCACCCCTTTCCATCTTCTAGGCTCTCCATCAGTTCAGTCCATTCACAGCCCCTCTTCAAGATCCCTTTATCTGGTTCTTCTTTTCTCCTCCAAGTTCTCATTCTTTCTCTCCCTAGTGATTCCCCTTCATCTCTTAAAAATCGTTTTTTGTATGTAGTGTTTACGACCGCAGATGTGTCTTTTCATGTCACCACTGGTCTATCCCCTTGACCATGCACTCTGTCGCAAAGAACATGACTGTGGGACACCTTTGAAGTTACTAGAAACCCAAGGAGGGAATCCAAGTTATCCGACTGGGGTGACCAGTCTTAACAGCTGAGTTGTTTAACCCTTGCTTCTGCCCCTCTCCTCCGATCTATCCAACTCTTAGCCACTATTAACTTCTTGCCCACAAGAAATGTCAGCATGAAGCTGTGAAAGAGGAGAGGCTGCTTTAAAGAGAAGGGTGCTGATTAACTGGCCAGCAGATAATATTCTGCGGCCTCTTTTGAAGGCGCCACATGTCCCAGTCGTGCTTCAGTGCTTGCTGAGCCTGAATTACCAGCTTGCCTCATGTCATCAGAAGTACGGTAATACAGTCCTGGATGTTTCGACAACAGTGCTTTGCATGTTGGGACTGAAAAGCCAATCTATGTAATGTGTCTACACCCACCCTCTACAGTAGGATAAGCTTATTTTAAACTTGCATAGAAAGGGATAAACACATAACATACCCTGTCCACATCCAATAGCAAAACTATGTATTTTATTTTGTAATAATACCTTAAAGGAGAACAACTAGCTAAGAATTAGAACAAAATGAATGTTTCTCTATGACCCCTTCCTGGAATCTTATTTAAATTTCTTTCAAGACTTGAGGAGGAGATAAGTGTTGGTAGTACAAGAAAAGAAGGCTGTGAAAGCAATTGCTACCACTCTTGTTGCTTGCAATCCCAGTCGACTGCTTTGCAGCCCCATTGGTTGACCCAATCTGACTCCTAGCGTTTCAAAGCTTGTCTTTACTTTGCCAAATTGTAGTGGCTGTTTATTTGTAGCTGTTTATGATATATATCACTGCAGCGAGAGGCAAAGTTTGGCATTTGCAAAAATCTGAGTTTAGCCCAGGACCTGAGGATTTAGTTTCAAGAAGGATGCGGGTTAAGGGATTGAAGAGAGCAACTTCTATTGTTAGGACAGTTCCTGCCACAGAAAATCAGATTGCAGTGTAACATTATTAGACTGTGGGCATGGGTTTGTGTGTGTGAGGACTCTGAACTCAATGGTTTATACCAGCTGCTAGGTAGCTTGGGGTTAGAATGATGACCACCCAAGCGGTCCAGCTTCCTGTTCTGAGCTGGGGTCATTTATGAAAACAGATGGCATAGTGTTAGTCGATGGCTGCATTTATGGGAGATAGGTATAAGCTTGACTAGATGAGACAGAACAGTCCCATGTGGTCAGAAATTGGAAATGGGGCCAGCAATCACTTACCTTCCACAGAATTCAGGGTCATTAACAAAATGGGAATATACAACCTCATGAAAACTCTGACCTTTATGACAAACTGACGACTTTAAAAAAAAGTTTCACCATTCCAGGCTGCACACAAATCTCACCTCTTTTGAATATTTTTTTGCAAAAGGAGGGCGAAGGAATTTGCTGCCTAGGGGGAGGCAAGATGGCGGCCGCGTAGAAGCAGCCGGTAGTAGCAGGTCGCAAGGAGGATGTCGGTTGTAGCTGTTACTGACAGAACTTAAGGATCAAGACTGGTTACGCTGGCTTATTGATCTGAGTTTAGTTTCGAAAATGGAAATATGATCCTTTCTCTTACCGGCTGTGGCGGCTCCTTCCTGTGGGCTCTGGCTGCTGTAGCTGCGCGCGCCTCTCGCCGCTGGCGTTCAGCTGCGATCTGTGGGCGGAGGCTGCGAAGCGGTGCGGAACTCCGTGTGAGGTCGGGGGATAGAGTCGGGGAGAGGAGTCAGATTCGTGCTTTGGATTTGCGCTGTCTGTGTTTGTGCCGGCGACCCCCTATGACCAGAAGAAGAGACCGTACGATGAGACCAGTTGTTATGGCTCCAAAACTTGTCAACTCGAAGCCGGCAGCATCCAAAAAGAGAGGAGGGGTGGAAGAAGGCACGGTGGTGCAGGATGAATCAGATCACTCCGCAAGAACCCATTCACCCTCCGCCAGGAAACAGCAGATGGCTGGTAAGACTCGCCAGGCTTCTGCTATAATCGCTGATATGTTCGCTAAATCTGGCAAGGAGAAAGGGGCTAAGGGGAGCTCATTGTTGGAGGTCTCTGGGAGTTCTCAGGGGCCGTCAGGCGAGCAACATGCCTCCGCTGCCCCCCAAGATGAAGGCGGGATTGCGCAAGGGGGTATTTCCATCGCAGCCCCCGCTTCTCTCACTGGTTTCGTCGTGGGCTCTGCTATAGGAGGAACACTGGTGGGTGGAGTAGTCGCTGATAATAAAAATATTAATAAAGCAGGTTCCGCTCCTAAAGTAGGTCAGCACAACAGCAGTCTGTACCCCCCCGGACACAGTGACAAGCAATTTGGAAAGGAGGTGGTTCAGGACACTGACAATCAGGGGGATTGTGGAAACCTTGAGTTAGCTCTCAGCAAGGTCACCCCAGAAGATGTGTGGCGAGGGCCAGTGGAAAAGGACCCGAGTGAATGCTTCTTTTCAGTTTCTGAGGAGGCAGAATGGTCAGATGACGATGCGGACGAGCATAGCTCCCTACCGGAGGGCAGTACGCAGGGTTCAGGAAGCGATCTGGAACAGGAGCTCCCTATTACGGTGGTAAGGCCCGTTGCCGGCTCTAAAAACTCTAAGAGCCAGGTCAATCAGGAGCTCAGATGGGATCATTCTTCGGCCATGCCACTGCAGGGTGGCCCTAGCTCTGAGGTTTCTCAAGCTTCATTATTGGAAGCAATACATCAAGAAATTATTGCCCACCGAGAGGAGACTCGCCAAGACAGTAGGAAGTCACAAGCTGCCCTAAGGAAAATGCAAGGGGCCGTGAGGAAGTTGTCTAAGGCATGTACGACATTAGGCGACAGAGTCTCGAACCTGGAGGAGAGGGTCGTGTCAACAGAGGCCCAGGCTACTGAAGCAGTAACCAAAGTAGACTCTCATAGCTCGCAGCTGTCAGACATTCAGTGGAAACTCGAGGACATGGAGAACAGACTGAGGTGGTACAATCTTAGGGTCCTGGGGATTCCCGAGGGGGCCGAAGGATCAGATATTAGAGCATTTGTTATTAAACTGTTCGGTCAAGCTTTCCCCGAGCTCTCCAGTTGGAACTGGCTATGCGAAATTCAGAGGGTACACCGTACTCCTTTTAAAATGCGGAGAAATGCGAGAGAGGGGGACAAGCCTAGGGCCATCTTGATATTCCTCGGCAACTTTGTACTAAGGCAGTTAATTGCGGAGAAGGCGAGGCCGGACGCGAGGAGGTCCTGTGAGGGGCTCTCTTTCTTTGTCCGTCCAGATTTCTGCCATGCCACGGTAGAAAGGAGATGGAGACTCCGCATGCTTATCAAACCTTTCCAGGAAAAGAAACTGCAAGCTTATTTGGTAAACCCAGCTCAGTTAAAGGTTATTAACGATGGGAAGATCAATTATTTTTCCTCTGAGATAAAGGCAAAGGAGTTTCTCGACTCTCTGGTTTAACTGATAGCCTGAGACAAAGAGAAACAGTTTGATTCTCTTGTTCGCTAGGTGTTACTTTAAATGTTCTGCATTTTCTCTCTGTCTCCTCTTTCTGGTTCATATGCTCTATAGGCCTTTAGGCTGTTCTGTCAGGCTGCTTTGTTCTATTTGTTTTATTTATTCCTCACTTGCGACCGAGCTCACATCACATGCTCAGACTAGTTCTGAGCGCCTCGTTTTTGGGGATGCTGGGGTGGGTGAGGGGGGGGTTGGGGAGTCGGGGGAGGGTGGGGTGAGTGGGGTGGGAGCTTCGGGAGTGGGGGGAAAAACAAAAAAAAAAGAGATAATCTGGTGTTGTAGGGAGATAGGTTGTTTTGAAAGATGCCAATATATTGAAGGCTCTCTAGCTGCGGGATTCTTTTTCTGGTTTCTGGTACAAAATATGATGATTTTAGTTGGGCTTTGTTGGAAACCCACTCCCACACTAGAAGGGGTGGTAGTGGTCTTCCGAACACACTGTGGTAGCTTGGCTCGAGTGGTCAGGAATCAGGCTCCGTGCTAAGCATACAACATACCCAAACAATAACCATGCGTGCATCCGTTCCAAAAACGACTCTACACCGTAAAAATTATGAAAATATCTGTTTATCTTCTTTTTCTCTTAGTTGCTGATTGGAGAAAATAAATAACAATCACAATATACAAACTTTTTAGAAAGTGCAGGACAAATAAATACTGGCTTAATGATTCAATAAATAGGGGTGATCATAAATACTGAAGGCATAAATAAAAGTGCAATACAGACAGGCAATTAAATATTCTGAGGCAATAAATACTGTAACCAATAAATATTGTGCATCAATAAATACTGTGGACCAATAAATACAGTGGAACAATAAATAGGTTAAATACAATAAATACAGTGCCCCTAATAAATACTTAAAAGCTGACAGTGACACTCATGGAATCAGATCACTTTTGAATTCCTAAGGGCTGATTTGGCCCAGGCACAGCTTGTGGGGATGTGGAAGGCTTGGGGGTGTCTACTCCCTGGCTTGGTCAAGGCTGAGGCCTAAACTGAGGTAGATAAAGGGGGAAAATACCAGAGACCTGGCTCTCTCTCTCCACACAACTTCTCTAGATTAGTCCCAGTTCACCCCTGGGACAGTCAGGTTGGTTCCAGCACCTCCCTAGCCCCTTAGAGCAGTCTCTCAGGTCTCCACAGGGCCTTAGGCGCCCTCTACTCCACTTACTGCCCTTTTTCTGATGCTCCGACGCCGCTGGAGTCGTGTCGACGCCGTGAGGCGGTTCCGATTCGATGTCGGCGGCCTCGGCACAATGTCAGTTCCTGACGACGCCGGTAGGCGGTTCCGGTTTCGATGTTGGCGGCCTCGGTTCGATCTCGACCTCCGATTCGATGGCGTCGGGCAGTCTTTACTCGATGTCGACTTCGGGCGGCTCCGGTCCGATGACGACCTCAACTTCGATGTCGTCGGCCGGCCTTGACTCGATGTCGACTTCCGGCGGCTCCGGAGTGCGATCCTCACTCCCGACCTCCGGTGCTCCTCTCCTTAGGTTTCCGGCGACTCCGGAGTGCGACCCCCACTCCCGACCTCCGGCACGATTCTCTCAGGTTCCGGCGACTCCGGAGTGCGACCCCCACTCCCGACCTCCGGTACCCTTCACCTCGGTCTCCGACGACTCCGGAGGGCGGACTTCACTCCCCCGTTGACGCCGCTCACTCGACCTCGGGTGACTTCCTCCTCGACCTCTGGTACTCCTCACGACCTCCGTCGGCGCCCTCTCTCGACCTCTGGCGGCTCCGGGTACGACGTCTGCTTTTCCAGTCAGCGCCGCTTCTCCACCTCGGGCTCCAGGTCTCCAGGCTACTCGACGTCGGACTCCAGGGAAACCAGTTTCCAGGTCAGGATCTTGCTGTTCTCTGTTTCTAAGGCCTGTTCCTGCTGTCCAGGTCCTTAGGATGGTTTTTCTTGCTTCTTCCCACACAGGGCTCCAGGCTGGGCTCAGTCAGTAGGGACTAGTATCAAGGGTGGGTTTATGGACCCCACTCCAGGCACAAGTTTCCACCCCTGCTGCCTCACTCCTTCCTCCTTCAGGTTTCTGCTGCTCACTCTTCACCAGTCAGGTGCCAACTGCCAGCTCCAACTGCCAACTCTCTGTCTTAGCTTCCCAACATTCTAAACCGCCTCCAACTGTCACAGGGTTCTGGAATGTTCTGGAAGGTGCTGGTAGGTTCCAGTGGATGCTGGTGATGTCACAGGTGGCCACCATTTTGTGCTCCAGGCCCTCAGACAGAAGTTTCAGGGGTAGGTAAAATGGCTCCCTGAATCTGCAGCAATACTACAAAAACGAAAACAAATGAGGGAAAAAGGGCCAAGTCCTACAGGCTTCATTTGGTAGGGTCGGAATCCAGAGAATGCTGAATATTAATATCTGCACTGTTAATGTTAATGGGCTGAATGATTGGAGAAAGCGCCAAAAGTTGTCTCATTTTGCTACATACAATAGATTAGACATAATCTGTCTACAAGAGACCCATCTGCCATGGGCTAGCCGTAATTTACTCTGTATAAAAGGGTTTGATCTGATAGCCTGTACAACACAGACGTCCACTATTAGGGGGGTGGCAATCTTGGGCAGAACCTCATTGGGGGGGCGAAGAGGTTTAAATGTGATAGAATGGGCAGGTGGGCTATCGTTGAAATGAATTTTGGTTATACAATTTGCTCGATATATGGCTCTAACTGCGACGATCCGGATATATTTGACTTCCTTGAGGAAGAGTTAGCGGATTGGCCAACCCCAATGATTGTATGTGGCGATTTAAATATTTCCACTGATTGGCATAGTGCACAGAATTACTCTGGACGGAAACCAAAGGTGTTTCGGGCTTTTTCCTCTCTTATTAAGTCTCACGGGTTAGAGGATGTATGGGGTAATAAGGAACCACAGAACCCGGGTTATACATACTTTTCAAACCCGTTCCAAAAGTATTCTAGGTTAGACTACTTTTTTATATCAATGTCTGAATTGAATAAGGTCTGTATTAAGAATATCCCAAAAATTATATCCGACCATAACCCTCTGATCCTATCTTGTAGTTTGGACACTGTTAGGAGAAGTCGCACCAATTGGACATTCGAAAGAAGGTTACTCCTGGATCATAGATTCGTAGAACACTTAAAAAAATGGGCCGGGGAGTTCTTTGATGCCAATCGTTACAGCACTTCAAGGAATGGTGTCTGGGAAGCTTTTAAGGCTGCTTTTAGGGGGGAATCTATTAGTTGCTCAGTGAATTTAAGGAAGATTGATAAGTTAGAGCTCGACTGCCTTATGGTCGATTTGGTGAATGCAGAGGAGCTCCATATTAGGGATATAGGCAGTGGAATGGATGGGTCAGAGAGTTTAAGTAGTTTGGCGATTATTAAAGCTAATATACTGAAATTAGTTACACAGAAAGCGGTAGGTGATTATCAGGCCTCAAGGGCTAAGCGATATGAGACAGGGGAGCAAGCAGGTAGGGTTCTTGCATTACTCATTAGACAGGATCGAATTAGGAACATTATTACAAGTATACAAGAGGATGGTAAGAATTATTCAGAGTCAAAAGATATCCTAAAAGTCTTTAAACATTTCTATCAAAGATTGTACGATTACGAGAATCATCATACTGATCAGCAAGACCATCAAACGGGGGAGTATGATAGTGGTGGTCAAGTTCTCGATGGGCCATCTAGAGAAGAGCTAGATAGAGATTTCACTGAAAGCGAGATTAAGGATGCATTGCATGAACTTGCTGCTGGGAAGGCTGCGGGTACCGATGGAATTCCCCTAGAAGTCTATAAAAGTATTGAACCAGAGATTGTCCCTATCATGTTGGATCTTTTTAATGGTATTTTGTGCACGGGTGATATTCCCGACTCGTGGAAAGAGACAAATATAATCATTTTTCATAAAAAGGGCAAACCTAAGGAGAACCCAGGCTCTTATAGTCCTATATCACTCATTAATGCGGACACCAAGCTTTATTCAAAAATTTGGGCGGAGAGGTTGGGGAGGATCATTGGCGGTCTTGTCTCCCCTTGGCAGCATGGGTTTGTGCCCGGGCGGGGCACTACGGACCACACTTGTCAAGCTATTGCTTTGTTTGATGCTCACGCTGCTAGGGGGGGGGGGATGGCCATGATCCTCCTCGACGCAGAAAAAGCTTTCGATCGCGTAGCCTGGGACTATCTCTGGGGTATCCTTGCTGGAAGGGGGTTCGGCCCAAAGGTCATCAAAGCCCTTAGAGCCATGTATAAAGATCCGGTTGCCAGGGTGTCGGTAATGGGAGAGAGCTCCGAGAAGATTATGATTAAGAGAGGAACGCGGCAGGGCTGTCCTTGCTCCCCGATACTCTTCTCGCTTTACATAGATCCCCTGATTCACAGAATTATGGTTTGTCCAAGAATTAGCCCAGTGATTGACAACGGGTATAGTAATAAATTTTTGGCCTATGCTGATGACTTGGCGATTCTTACGACCCATCCACAACAGGCGATGTCCGCACTTGTTGAGCTGGCAAAAGATTTCGGCAGTAGGTCTGGGTATCTGTTAAACGAGGGGAAGACTCAGATTATCTGCACCAAGAATATCACCAAGTCAGACAACAGATATGTCAATTCAGCAGTTTATCTAGGGGTAAGGATTAATGCAGCAGTAGACAAGATCAATACTGAAAATTACTGTCCCCTTATTGACTCGATTGAAGTAGAGCTAAAAAGACTTGATGTTCTACATCTTTCCTTGGTTGGTAGGATAAACGTCCTCAAAATGTCAATCTTTCCAAGGGTCCTTTATTTGTTCCGTGCCATCCCCCTCTTGTTGGAGGAAAAACTTCTAAAAAATCTGGAAGTAATTTTTAATAGGTTCATTTGGCATTTTGGGAAAACTAGGCGCTCTATGATGCTTATGTCACTCCCGCATGAAAGAGGGGGTATGGCCCTTCCAAACCTACGATTATACCATTTCTCATCCCTTTTGGCTCAAATGTCAATATTGGTACAACAAGATGTAAGATCAATAGTGGCCCAGGGAGACAGTCAGGACCCCCCAACTATTTTTGAGCTCTTATTGGGGGAAAAGGCCGTAGGGCTACTTTTGAGGGAGGTGGACCGCAGATATTATAAGAAGGCTAGGTTTAAGATTATGGGAGGGGTCTGGGGGACATGGAAAGCCATTCAAAAGTTGTTGGAGATTCCCAAGTTTAATGCGTATCTGCTTTTATGGAACTCCAACCTGTTTCCATATTTGGGCATGGACATGAATTGCTTAGTTTGGAAAGAACGAGGAATCAGGACCGTAGGGGATGTTCTGGAGGGAGAGGAGGTTATTGGGTTCGAAGCAATTCAGCTTAAATATGGGATTCCGCCTACTCATTGGTTCTTGTATTGTCAGCTAGCCCAATCACTGAGGGCGATTAGACCAAGAATTACGGCACCAACTCGCTTCCCCCTGGTGGACTACTTAGGGAATGGGGGAAACAAAATTAAATACATCTACAATCACCTTATGGCGGGTATTCAGGATGATCTGGAGAAAACAGAACAAGCATTGACAGTTAAATTAGATGATCCGGATGTGGATCTTGATCTGGCTCTTATATTAAATCAGAAACTATTGCGTTCATCTAATTTACGGGCCCAACACTATAAAACATTGTTTAATTTGTATTTTACTCCGGCGAAGTTGCATGCGTGGGGAATGGTGGAGAATGACAAATGCCCTAGGTGCCAGACCGGCCCTGCAGATTTAATACATATGTTTTATTACTGCGATAAGTTATCCACAATACATAGGGAAATTTCAAATTTCTTGGCGGGGCTGTTAAAATGTAGAATTGTTCTATCCCCTACCCAGGTGTTATTAGGTGTAGACAGGAAAGTTGATCTGTGCAGTACTGCGGAAGCCTTGGTCTTTATTTCGGCCGCTGTGCTGCGTATCCTCATTTCTGCAGGATGGAAAGATCCCTCCCCCCCCTCCTTCCAATTGTGGATGGCAAGGTTGCTTGGGATACATAACATTGAGTCTTGCTTATATGAACTAAAAAGCAAAAAAGTAAGGGAAATGGGCAGGAATATATGGGCACCACTTGCAAGCTGGAGAAGCTTAAATTCATAGTCCCTGCAGCTTCTATTTTCTGATTATGTACTTTCAAATTACTTTGTTATGTTTATATCAATACTGGATTTTTTTATTATTTGCTTGTACTATGGTTTAACTCATTTTGTGTTTTACTCATGATTTTACAGGATTGATAAGATCATGTATGTGTATAAATCTATTTACGACACCAGTGAACTCTCAATAAAAATCAAATAAATAAAAAAAAAGGAGGGCTATGCTGATGGCACCGCAATACCTCCTGCATGTCACTGGCTAATGAAGACTTTAGTATGACATAATGGTAAAACCCAGTACCAGATCATGACCCACATAGACGGCAGAACATTTCCTCTCTGTGAGATCAGATTTACTTTTTTTAGAAGGTGGTGATAGTGAGGTGAAGTGTTTTATTTATTTATTTTATCAATAGAAAGAACCAGACCCATTGGGCAGCAAAGTGTTTAGAGGAGGTGTTGGGGGTTCATAACGGGGACGTGTTTTCATTAAAGCTTTTCCTAATTATAGCAGACCATGGAAAGATCAGAAACAGCGTTTGTGGTTTTGGCCAGATGTACAACTGTAATTCAGGGATGTACCATAGTGGGGCTTCAGAGTGCAAATGCTAGTCAGCTCTGCAGTGGACTTGAACATTAGCAAGGCCACTGGCATTATGGCTTCTGCAGGTGCAACGTTTTCTGCATAATTACGCCGCATTTGCCACAGAATCTGTCACCGGCTGCATAAATTGCAAATTTTCACAAAGTTTTCTAGCTCAAACGGATCAAGTCTCTAAACACTCAAAAAATGTGTTGCTGTGCAGTAGAAGGACCTTCACAAAAGTTGTCAGGTCATGTTTCAGTTGCTTATTTATGAATTTGGGTGCAAAACTTGTATTAATGGGATGAAACATTTGCCCAAACATTTATAACGTGAGTAAAAATAAAAAAATAATGAGGCAATGCTATCCCAACATTGTGCCGCATTATACAGCATACTTTGCCTTTTCTTGCAGCATAATATAGTCAACCCTGCCACATAATTTGATCCATCCCTGCTACATAATTCCAGTGGCCTTGAATATTAGTAATGAGCAAACAGAGCGTAGAAGGGATTGCGATCAATGAACCTCTCCACTATAACATACAGACCCCCGGTTTCTTCTCATTAGCTTTGGAAGTTGTGGAAATGTGGATTTTCCTGAACAGTTATGTCCCCTATCTTGGACCCCAACGATTCTATGTGCATGTCACAAGTACATGTATGTTCCCTCCAGTTCCAGTTTCCAAGACGCAAACATATGTGTGTCTACCGTCGACATGTTCTCTGTCAGATCCGCCATCAATGGGCTGGATATTCAATTCCTAAGTATGAAAAGCCACCGACTTTATATGGCTAAGGTACTCCATTTTTACAGTTCAGGCAAGTAGGCCCGATTCTTTCCTCAAAGCCTTTCCCTGCTCTCTGTCTCTGACAGTTTCAGCTTGAGCTCGCATCTGTATCCATGAACTTTGTCCTACTCCCTGTGCAGCTAACGGTGCCTGCCTCGGCCAGTTTTCGCCTGCCTGCCAAGAAGCTGTATTTCACCTTCGAATTATCTATTTTGCTCTTCAGCCGATGCATTCCTGTCTAGTGATTTAGGTAAACATTTCCTTTAGCTCACAAGCAAAGGACTCAGCCTTTCCGTCCTCCTGCAAGTGATTCATAGCCCTGTTGCCATGGAAAGTTTTCTGCCCCTCGCTTCTCATATAGACACTTAGACGCTTGTACACGCACATACAGTTAGTATAGAATAGATTCTGTCCGAGAGTCCTTCCTTGTGGATAACATAGTTCTCTAAACATAGGATGTTAGATATGATTTGGGATTAGGTTGACATGACCCCCTAGACTTCTCGTCTCCACATGTAGAGCTAAATGTCAAGTCCCCTTCACCCCCTAGTTGCACGTCAATCACACGTCATGCTGCTGCGCACGCATCCATGTTAAGTATTATCGTATAGATCCACCTATGTAAGATAATGAGAGCCAATCATGTTTCTTTTTACTCCTTATTACGCCTAGTTTCAATTACGTATCACTATGTTAATTTATCTTATCAATTGTTACGCCTTTTTGCACTTGTTTCATTGTAAATGTATGACCTATAAAAGTTACTTCTTGTCAATAAAGTATTGTACTTCACTTCCTGAACCCTCGTGGTGACGGAACCTGAAGGCCGCGACTCGAGTCGGCCATTTTGGATGGAATAAAGCCCATTTAGAAACCTCTTATACCACGGATTTCTGCCTCTTGTTATTCTGAGCTATTTTACTTTATTTTAAGGATTCCGTATGAAATTCAGTTTCGGTAAAAAGAATATTTACCACATAATGGCGCCCGAATAGGGACACTTTCTCATCTCACGCGCCGGCGGTGCGTTGCAGGCCCGGTCTCCTGCCACAGCTGGACGGACCATAAACGCGTACCAGCAGGATTTCCTGTAAGCTCCCTCCGGTCAAGCGGGGGCGACTGAGGCTGCGATCAACCCAGACGAGGCGGTGAGAAGTGCGAAGTATCCCGACCAGAGCCTAGCTGAGAGAGCAAGATCCGAGGTATACAGAAGCCCACCAGGTTTTTCGAAACCCCGATGTCCAGAGGGTCCGCTATCCGCAGTTATCGAGTCCTGTCCATTCTCTGAGGCCTTCCGTTTCAAGGAGCTACTCGGTGAGTACCATCGCCGGGGAGGCGTGTTGACGCGCACATAGGTTGTGCCGGTCAAGACGGATTTGGGTACACAAATCCGGTCGGCACTGTTTAGCAGTGTATATGTACTGTTTAGCAGTATATCAAGTATTCCGAAGTATTCAGTTATTGTCAAGAATTCAGCGTGGTGATTAGTTAGGCAGACTGTCATCATTGTCGGTTATTGTTAAAATGTTTAATGTTTAATGTTTAAAAGTGTTCAAATGTCTTGCATATTGTGGTATGAATGATTGTTCCTTGTTCGCTGTTCATTATTGTGTTTTTCGTATTAAGTGAATTCAAGAGTAAGTATCAGATCAGTTGTCAATATGCCGCTCTTCTCGAAGTTAAGACAGATTACTACCAGAAAAGGGGTGCTTGAAGAAGCAGTTCCTATTCCTCCTAGGGACACTCCAGGGCATTTTATGTACCACAAGCATGGCTTAGATGCCATATTGTTTCTTGATCTATGGGTAGATTATACCAAGGGATTGCCGGAAAGTCAAAGGTGGCCCGCAGCGGGAACCTGGGATGCAGAGTGCATCATGAAAGTGGAGGAAGAGTTATGGAAAAGAAAGGTCAGACAGTCACAGAAAGACGCTGTTGAGTTATGGCGTAAAGAATCTCATAGACGTACAGAAAAAGCACGTAGACAAGAAGAGAGGAGTAAAGAAAGTTCAAATAAAGTTCAAGTAGATCTATTAATTGAGGAAGGTATCCGAGTGAAGTCAGAACAAGTAAATAGTCAAAGAAATGCTCTTATGAATGGTATGTATCCCCTTCTAACCGAAGGACTACCAAAGGCTGTTCCAGGGATGCCAAAAGACTTGCCACCCCCGTTATTTCCAATTAAGGTACATCAAAAAAGGGCATCCCAGAACCGCAGAAGATGTTTTTCTTTCCTCATATCTAGACGACACAGCTCCCGAGTATACTAACGCCACACTACATAGACCGTCTGGCGGAGGGGTTCAACGTCAGGATCAGGTATCCGACCCCGTGCAACAGCAAGTCCCGATACAAGCTTCGGCAAGCACATCTGTCCCCGCAGTCGATTCTACAGTGGTATCGACACCCATAGTTGCTGTGTCACGTTCAACGAACCCATTCACACCCGATGCCCCAGATGGGGCCACGGGAGGTGCTAGCAATACCTTTACACCACCCAGAATAAATAAACTTGTCTTTCAAGAATCAGCGCATTCACGTACACCTAAATTCGTAAGTGAACGTACGCTTAAGGAACTCCTTGTAAATTGTAGATATGACCCGGTGGTTGGTAAAGAGGACGAAATGGTCCTGGCATCATTACGCATCAGGCGAGCCGCAGAGTATTTAGCAAGGTTACCAGGAATGACTACGCATCTAGATAACATATACCATTTTGTTCAAACAGGACGAGATCCAGGATGTATTAACAGAGCTATGGAATTCCAGAAAGTAGAGATACAGGGGGAACTGTTACGTTTCCTCATAAACTGTGTGATCAGAAATCAAGACCGTCCGGGGGTAGACCCGAATGCAATGCTTATTCTTACAAGATGGAGCCAGAATATATCAGAAGGGAGACACGATAAGCAAAATTGTATAATAGCCATGTGCCGAAAAATCCGTAGAGAAATAGAGCGTATTCATGAAGAAAGATTGGGAACAGACGAGTTCGAGCAAGATGAAGTGTCCGAATCAGGGAATTCCGCAAGACAGTCAGAGACCATAGCCTATGTAGGCAGAGGAAGATCCTGTAATAATGCTAGATGTTTTTCTGATCCCATACACTCTGTATGCCCAAATAATAGCAGAACGTATCCGACGCCTGTAATAAATCTGAAGTCTCCTGAACGTTTGTTTCAAGCCGCAGATAAAATACTACGAGAACGAAGGGGTTACCACCTCCTCGATTCCATGGATGAGCAAGAATTAGCCAGATCAGCTGTTCACTGGATTGACAGTCCTGAAATATACGGTGATGAGATCGTAGCACACACGTTTTTTAATCTCAGTGCAGATGAACAACGTTTAGCTGGAATCTATATGATTCAGCAACTCCTTATATTATATAAGAGCCAACATGCTGACCCTGGTCCTCTACCTGATATATTAACGGAACTACTCACGAACAGATGGAGAGGTTCTAGTAACAAGCTAATTAAAGAGATATTAGTGTCACGTAAACAGTATGTCCTTTTTGTAAATCCGGATTCTCTCTCGCTGCCCCACAGAGAAAGAACGCCGTACTATATGGATAGACAAAATCCTTTACGAGAAGTGCACCCAATAAAAGGCGAAGACAATGAGTTTCACCGTGTATTTGTTTACACACCCATATCAAAAATGGAATTATTAGAAATGAAGAAAGTAGTACCTAGTCATGACAAAGACCCAGCGGGTTTCCACCGAGAAATTAAAGACATGTTACTAATGGGAGAGTACACCTTTCCTGATATTATGACGATATTAAAGGTGCTTTTGCCTGCTGGCATCTATGAAAAAACTGAAAGAAAAAGAGTGGGAAGTGGGAGACCAAAAGATAGACTGGACAGCATTAGCAGAGGAAGAAAGGGCCCGAACTGCAGGTTCAGGGCTCGGGGATAAAGTTAAACTGTTACCAGGTTTACTAGTACAGGTACTGCCACGTCTATTAACTACAAAAAAGGAAGATTGGGGTGCAATCACAGCCTGCAAACAAAAGCAAGATGAAGACACAAGCGATTATTATGCTCGATTTGAAAAATGTTTTGGTATAAACAGTGGTATAAAAGCAAGTAGTGACTCATATCCACATTTATTTGTGACAAAATTAGTGGAAAATGCATTGCCTCCAGTGAAGAATAGAATATTGAAATTCGAGAGTACCTGGCAAAGTAACACTCCGTCACAAATGCTACAAATGTTACAGTATCATCACAATAGAATTAGGGATGAACAAGAACACGAGCATAGACGCATGAAGGATACAAAAATGAAAATGCTAGTTTCTCAGACAGTACCAGCAGAGGGTCACAAAAAGGGTGTGACACATTCTGGTGATTCTGCAGCTCCCGTAAAAGGAACCTGCAATTACTGTAAGCAACTAGGCCATTATGTACACGATTGTCCAGTCCTGAAACGTAATATAGCTACAGGTATTGCAAAAGAGAGACCACGATTAGTTAGACAAGATCAGAATGAACAAGGAGCTATGCAGCATGGACAGTCCATGCCAGTTCAGCAACAGCCCATGCCAGCCTCACAGCAGCCCATACAGTTTGTGCCAGCTGCACCACCGTTGCCTGCTACTGCCACACAAACCACAACACGACAAATGTATCAGACTGCACAATATGAATATCCTGAGTATCAGCGTTACGCATGAACAAGCCTAGAGAGGGAAGTTGACTTACCGCTCATCGAGATTCCTGTAGATCAAGAAGGACCGTATGTACATAGTGAATTGTTAGGTCAAGATAAAAAATTCTTACTCGATACAGGGGCAAGTCGAACAACTATAAAACGTAGTGAAGTTCCAGGGGCACCCCTCTCAGGCTCTCAAAATGTTTCCCTTGGTTTTTCAGGAAAACCTATTGTTAATGAAGTATCACAGCCTCTCCCACTTACGATAGGACCTTTGACACGAACTACAGATTTATTGCTTACTAAATCATGCCCAGAAAATCTGTTAGGAATTAAAACTCTGAAAGCACTAGGAGCCATAATATGTTGTTCTCCGGAAGGAGTAAGGTTGTTTCTACGTGATTTTAAAGGTCACTATGTGTCTAGGGACATGGATCCCCGACTACAGACTTTACCAGTACATCTATGGGCACAAGGCCCTACGGATGTTGGCTGCATGAACATTACACCATACCGAGTCACATTGAAAGCAGGAGTGGTACTACCACGAATGCGACAATACAAGTTGCCACATGATGCTGTAGTGGCTTTGCTGAAAATTATTGATGAGCTAATTGCCCAGGGAGTAGTTGTAGAAACAGACTCCAATGTATGTAATTCACCGATAATTCCGATTCTTAAACGAACTGATCCTACTGCCCCACCAGTATACCGATTGGTTATTGATTTGCGTGAACTAAACAAGTGCATTGTACCACAATTTCCTGTGGTCCCTGATATATCATCATTATTGACAGCAATTGATTCCGAAGCAACATTCTTTACTGTAATTGATCTCAAGAATGCCTTTTTCAGCGTCCCAATAGATCCGGAAAGCCAATATTTGTTCGGATTCAGTTTAAATGGGCGCAGCTTTAAATTCTCACGCGCTCCCCAAGGATTCACAGAAAGCCCCAGCATCTACAGCCAAGCACTGAAACGAGAACTTGACAGTATCCACATGCCAGTCAATACTGCACTGCTTCAATATGTCGATGATCTGCTGATCACCGCGAGAAGCGAACGTGAATGTGAAAAGGCTTCTCTGACAGTTTTACATTTTCTAGCCGACAAGGGGCACAAGGTGTCTCCTTCTAAGCTGCAATTCTGTGTCCAGCGAGTTATTTATCTTGGTCACTCGCTGTCCAAGGAGGGAAGGCAGCTTACACCAGATCGCATCCAGTTAATTGCTAACATGTCAATACCCCAGACACAAAAGGAAGTGCGGGCTTTTATAGGCCTCACTTCATATTGTAGGCAGTGGATCCCTCAGTACGCATTTCTAGCAAAACCACTCATTCAGCTAACCACACAGGAGGCAGCCACATCGACTGTTCTCCCTTGGACTCAGGAACATACACAAGCTTTTGAAAGCCTAAAGGAAGCTTTATGTCAAGCACCTGTTTTAGCAACACCATGTTATAGCAAACATTTTACACTTTTTGTTACAGAACGTGAAGGTACTGCCTTGTCAGTACTCACTCAGGATCAAGCAGGATCACGCAAGCCATGTGCTTATTTTTCCAGTACATTAGATCCCGTAGCTCAGGCTTTGCCTGCATGCCTGAAATCAGTGGCGGCGACAGCTTTAGCAATCAGACAAAGCGATGCCATAGTATTAGGACATCCATTGACAGTACAAGTACCACATGCAGTAGAGGTTCTTGTGAACCGAACACAAACACAACACTTGACCATAGCAAGACTTACCGGTTATGAACTAACATTGTTTCAACCACACATAGAGATCCGACGGTGTAATACATTGAATCCTGCTACACTATTACCTGTAATTGGAACAGACCCACTAGCTCATGATTGTGTTGAAATCATTGAAATAAAGACGAAACCTAGACAAGACTTGACAGACGTTCCATTGTTAGATCCAGACCTGACGTTGTATGTAGACGGATCGTGCATGAGAACAAGTACAGGAGATTTAGTGGCCGCGTATGCAGTCACAACAGACACTGAAGTTATTGAGACAAATTGTATAGATACTTTGTCAGCCCAAGCAGCAGAACTTATTGCTCTAACACAAGCCTGTATTCAAGCCACAAATAAGAAAGTTAATGTATACACTGACTCACGTTATGCATTCGGAGTTGTACACGACTTCGGCGTACTGTGGCGAGAGAGAGGTTATTTAACCTCCCATGGTGCCCACATTCAGCACGGACCCCTCATTCATGCCTTGTTAGACGCAATACATCTACCCACTGCTATATCGATTATGAAATGTAAAGCACACACGAAGGTTACTGATATCATTTCTCAAGGCAATGATTTAGCTGACAGAACAGCTAAACAGACTGCTCAGAATCGCACATTAGACATGACAAAGCCAATAGTTCAGACACCAACACAGTGTATGACAATTAAGGATCCCGCACTTGACGTAATTGACATACAGACACATGCTACTGCAGAAGAATTAAAGAAATGGACTGAACTAGGAGGGATCCAGACAGATCAGGGATGGATGACGAAGGAGAAATCTGTATGGTTTCTTCCTGACTCTATGGTCCAAGCCATTATAGCTACAATTCACAGCCCGGCGCATTTAGGAGAAAAAGCTATGCTAGATAGCATTCAACACATTTGGTTCAATAAACATTTACGAGCAGCAGCTAAACAAAAGGTCCGTACCTGTATGATATGTTGTCAGTTCAACCCGGGAAAAAGTGTTCCCGTAGAACAGGGTGGATTCCAGACTCCTGATCATCCTTTTGAAGTGCTCCAAATGGATTATATCCAGATGGAACGATGTCGAGGATTCAAATATGTTCTTGTAGTTGTCTGCGCTCTCTCCCGATGGACTGAGGCGTACCCAGTATCAGATTACACGGCCCCGACTACTGCCAAACAGTTAGTTCGAGAATTCTTCCCACGGTACGGGCTACCACGTGTTGTATATTCAGATAACGGCCAGCCTTTCTCATCCGAATTAATGAAACATGTCTCACTTTTGTTGGGATATCAGTGGAAGTTCCACTGTGTCCGACACCCCGAGGCAGCAGGTCTCGTGGAACGACATAATCAAATTTTGAAAATCAGATTGTCTAAAATATGTAAGGAGAAAGGTGTTGACTGGATAGTAGCCTTACCAGTTGCACTATTTTACATAAGAATGGTAGCACACTCTCGAACAGGGCTATCCCCGTATGAGGTGATCTTCGGAAGGCCACCAAATATGTGGGGGACGCCTGTACCACGTAAAATAACTGATGTTAATTGTAATATGCTGACAGATTACCTGGCTTCCTTGATGTCTGCACTACGATCTTGTCGTTCACAGGTAGCTGCAGCTTTTCCTGACAACACTGAGGTGAAACCCCATGACGTTGCTCCGGGGGATCTGGTGTTTGTGAGGAATTTCGATCGGAAAACCCAATTGGAGCCCAGGTGGAAAACACCGAAGCTAGTCCTGCTGACCACAAGAACAGCCGTGAAAGTGGAGGGCCGCAAAGGATGGATACATTCCAGTCACGTTAAGAAATTTCATGGACTATCCTCGGATATAGACACTGTGCCCTGCACTCCCTCACAGACTGATTCAAAACTTCCCTTTGTTGAAAGGAATGACTCTCAGAACTATAAATTAAAACTTAGGCCCAAACAGTCGAGCAATTTGATTGTTTAAGTCCTCTCCAAGGTGAAGCGGTTGAATTGTCTCTGACATGTATCCCTTGGACCTGAGTAGAGAAAATACCAGAGAAATGTTGAAATGACAGGCGTATTGTAAATCACTGCGTAGCTACTGTGTGAGGACATTATTAATTCTGTTTTTATTGAGTGTTTTAATAATTATTACGAGTGTGATTTTGCACATATATCATCCTATTTCTAGACATGTTTATAATATTACTGCTGAACATTCTTTTAGTGACCTACCGCCACATGAACTATCTTATAGACTTGCGCTGCGCAATAACACCTTCATTAGTATGTTACATCATTCCCATCAGACTAGTAATGCCACCAATTGTTGGGTGTGTGGCCGACTCCCTCCCTATCAGAATAACAAAGGAGTTCTGCCTTTCTTTCCACATCCGTTCACACACAATGGCTCCTGTGGAGCATGGTTTAGTTTACTAAATTCCATAGACCCAGACACAGCAGTTTATCAACAACATTGGATATGGGGAAATCTGAATCTAGTTTTATTCAAAGTCTGTCACCCTAATAAGGAAGGTCACCCCAGTAGAACAGGAACTGATTTAGAAAATGAAGTGTATAAATTAGGTAATTTTACGCCTAACCTCATGATTTTGAACGTCAAATCCGAAGTTGAATTAATTCTGCCCACTATGTCAGTATTTCCAGTTAAGGGTGAATTATGTGTGAGAAAAGTTGGTTCCATACACATGGGCCATAGCAAATGCGTTACTACAGTAGAATATAGTGATCAAGGGAAATCTTCATTTAGAGCTTCTCGCCATTCTTACTTTATATGTGGTCAGACGGCATATATGCGTCTGCCTCTAGATTGGGATGGTACCTGTTACATAGCATTCCTTTTGCCACCTGTTTTCCTAGCTCCCCCTGATTATTATCGAAATGTTCATTTAGTACACAAAAGAGAGCGTAGAGATCTCCCAGTTGTCGATTATACTGAGACGGCATGGGACAAGTATGTAGATTTCAATAAAGGTATCTTTCCCTATATAGGTACTATATCAAATAGTAAGCTGATACGCAGACTCACCAAGACTCTTGAAGCTGTAGTAAACGAGACTATAACCGCCCTAGGCAATCTGACAGAGGAACAATCAGTGATGAGAATTGTTGTTCTCCAGAATCGTCTTGTCCTTGACGTCATCCTGGCCGATAGGGGCGGAGCTTGCAGGGTCATCGGATCCAGCTGCTGCATATTCATACCAGAAAATTCGCCATCTGTATATAAAGCTATAACACGCCTTCATAAGATTGTAAGCCAGATACACGAGAATCCAGGCACTTGGACGTGGTCCGGGTGGTTTTGGAGTGTGATATCAGCCTGGGGATGGAGAGTTCTATCCTTCCTAGGTATTGGCCTTCTTATGCTCTTTAGTTGTTGTTTATGCCTGCAATGTGGACCAGCGATTTGTGGTCTGTGTGCCACATCATGCATTCCATATCAAAGTTCTCGTTCAAAATGCCGGAAAAAGAAGGAAGAAGAAATGATGCTCCATGAGCAAATCGATGGAATAATGAAGATTGATATCTCTTGAAGGGCAAGTAGGGGACAAGGAGGGAATGTGGAAATGTGGATTTTCCTGAACAGTTATGTCCCCTATCTTGGACCCCAACGATTCTATGTGCATGTCACAAGTACATGTATGTTCCCTCCAGTTCCAGTTTCCAAGACGCAAACATATGTGTGTCTACCGTCGACATGTTCTCTGTCAGATCCGCCATCAATGGGCTGGATATTCAATTCCTAAGTATGAAAAGCCACCGACTTTATATGGCTAAGGTACTCCATTTTTACAGTTCAGGCAAGTAGGCCCGATTCTTTCCTCAAAGCCTTTCCCTGCTCTCTGTCTCTGACAGTTTCAGCTTGAGCTCGCATCTGTATCCATGAACTTTGTCCTACTCCCTGTGCAGCTAACGGTGCCTGCCTCGGCCAGTTTTCGCCTGCCTGCCAAGAAGCTGTATTTCACCTTCGAATTATCTATTTTGCTCTTCAGCCGATGCATTCCTGTCTAGTGATTTAGGTAAACATTTCCTTTAGCTCACAAGCAAAGGACTCAGCCTTTCCGTCCTCCTGCAAGTGATTCATAGCCCTGTTGCCATGGAAAGTTTTCTGCCCCTCGCTTCTCATATAGACACTTAGACGCTTGTACACGCACATACAGTTAGTATAGAATAGATTCTGTCCGAGAGTCCTTCCTTGTGGATAACATAGTTCTCTAAACATAGGATGTTAGATATGATTTGGGATTAGGTTGACATGACCCCCTAGACTTCTCGTCTCCACATGTAGAGCTAAATGTCAAGTCCCCTTCACCCCCTAGTTGCACGTCAATCACACGTCATGCTGCTGCGCACGCATCCATGTTAAGTATTATCGTATAGATCCACCTATGTAAGATAATGAGAGCCAATCATGTTTCTTTTTACTCCTTATTACGCCTAGTTTCAATTACGTATCACTATGTTAATTTATCTTATCAATTGTTACGCCTTTTTGCACTTGTTTCATTGTAAATGTATGACCTATAAAAGTTACTTCTTGTCAATAAAGTATTGTACTTCACTTCCTGAACCCTCGTGGTGACGGAACCTGAAGGCCGCGACTCGAGTCGGCCATTTTGGATGGAATAAAGCCCATTTAGAAACCTCTTATACCACGGATTTCTGCCTCTTGTTATTCTGAGCTATTTTACTTTATTTTAAGGATTCCGTATGAAATTCAGTTTCGGTAAAAAGAATATTTACCACAAAGTGGGTGGTTTATGTAAACAAAAGCAATGTTTCATTTAGCTTAAAATGCACAGGCAGTATTTCTAAAGTTTCATGATATCATTACGTGTGGCTGTGAAGGGAAGCAGTAGCCTAACAAAAGCACCAGCAGCCCCCATGGTGTGGGGGGCCTCCGAGCTCCAGGGGGTCTCCTCAGCACATTGCCCTGGCCTGAGAGCTCCTGAGTGTAGTTGGAGGGGGCCCCCTCCATTTACTTCGCAGGGGGGCCCCCTCAAGTTTCGTTATGCCTCTGTGCTGGGCTGCTGCTGGTCAGATTTCATCCTGTGTTTTGATTTACTGGTCGGTACAAAAATAAGCAAAA
Source organism: Triturus cristatus (assembly GCF_964204655.1). Lineage (NCBI taxonomy): Eukaryota > Metazoa > Chordata > Amphibia > Caudata > Salamandridae > Triturus > Triturus cristatus. The sequence goes on along the minus strand of NC_140586.1, from coordinate 851,950,130 downwards.
TCACTTAAGGGGCATAGGGGCATATTCACAAGACCTTAACGGCGCCGTAGTGTCAATTTTTGGACGTTACAGCAGGTTTTTTCTAATCGCCTTATTTACAAAGTGCCTCTAACTGCAGTGAGCGGCACTTTTCCAGCATAAACGTTAATTTTCAAGATTGCCACCTCTGTTAGTGGGACTTAACAAAAATGAGATGCGAGGTAGGTGTTCTCGTGCAAAAACTGCACCCCACTTCGCGATGTTTACAATGAAATTTCCGTCCGGCGTTAACCCTCCAAAACTGCAGCTAGTCCAGTTAGAGGCAGTTTTAAGACCAGAAAATAGCTGGTCTTAAAATTGGTGCAAACACTTGGGGCCTCATTTCAGCAGGTTTTGGTGTTGGACAGCGCTGCAAGGAATGTTGCTGCGCTGCGACAAAACAAAAGGGCAGGAATGTGCACTATCAATAAGATAGGACACATTCCTGGGCCTCATTCATGAAAAGTGTTGCATTGCTGCGACAAAACAGCGCTGCAACACTTTTCACTGCGCCCTTCCTGCGACGCCATGGATGTGCCGTATTCACTGCATGCCGCTCCATGTTGCAATTAATGACATATACGTCTGGAATCCTGACGTATCTGTTAGCGCTAAAGTCATGCATTACTGCAGTTGTTTCACAAGCATGACGCAACTCCAGGAATGCATGACACCAGCCTATCCTTAAGGCACTGTGTCACCCGTAAGCCTGCCATTGAGCAAGTGTAAGGTTCTGACGCACTGGCGTTCTAGAATTGTCACAGTGAAATCTGCACCACTCCCACGAGGCCTTGTTGGGTGGGAATGCCCACCCTGCATACATCATACCTGAAGCAGGTATAATGTGGCACAGGGCTTTACAAGGTGATACATATGCCTAGATGCGTCACTTTGTAAATACGGCGCAACGTGGTACAAGATTCAAGCTGAAAGTACGTCAAGAAAATTACGCACCGTCGGGGTTTAACTGTCAGAAGGGGCTCATGAATAAGCCCCCTTGTCTTTTTTCCCTTATGTTAGCGTACAATGGCTGCAGGCGCCAACGCAGGCCCCCTTGCGCCATGGTGCAAGGGTGACTGTGTTGCGGGGTTGATTGATGTTGTGGCTCCATCTCTTCACAAGATGTCTGCAGGTGCATCTGACTAGTGGAGGGCGGGAGTGAACCAGTTGGCCTTCTTGGAGTATAGGTTTGCCTGGATGTTCTTGAGGGTGCTAGGGTGTCGGCGCAGTTAGAGATCCATTGGTGGAAGTTGTGAGCTGTACTGTTGGTGTCTGTAAGCGTTGGCGGAGTGGTGGTGCTAAGGGAATTGACGAGAACTTCTTCTGTGGCGTTGATCCAGGTGCGACGGGGAGGAGGCAATGATGGCAGTGGTGTATGGTGTGCGTGGTGAAGGCATGATGTATACATGATGGACGGTCCAGGAGAGTTTGGTGGTGTGGCTGTAGTTGAATGTTCCTACTGGCAGAGAAGACGGGGTCGAGCATGTGTCTGGATATGTGGGTTGGTGCGTTGACTATCTGCTTGAGTTCGATGTTGTGAGGATCTCCAGGAGGGTGGTGGTGTTCTAGTCACTGGGGTTGTCCAAGTGGAAGCTGAGGTCTCCGAACATAATGTAGTCGGTGGATGCGAGAGCCTGGGGTGCGATGACGTCTACAATAGCATCTGTGAATAGGGGGTCATTGGCCGGGGTACCTGTAGATGAGGGTGCCTGCTGAGGGTGGTGTTGGGATTGGTCCAGATCTTGAAGTGGAGGTGTTCCATGGTCGTCGTTGTGTCATTAGAATGCATGGTCAGTCAGACTGTTCTTTTATAGACAATGGCAATGCCTTCTCATGGGCGGTCGGGGTGGTCCTTGAGGATGATGTTGTAGCCGTCTGGAGCAGAGGTTGGTCCAGGTTTACGTGAAAAAAGCGATGTCTGAAGAGTTGACGTTGAGGAGGTCCCAGATTTCTGTGGAGTGCTTGTGAAGGGACCACACGTTGAGGCACTGGACACAGTCCATGTGTGGACGGCGCAGACGAACTTGCCTTTGGTGCACATTTGGCGCACCAGTGGCACACCCGCTGCGCATGGCCGCACAGCGGCTGCCATTAAGTAGTGCTGCAGTGGCCTAGACAGCTGGGAGGCAGGAAATGTGGGTACGGCACTGGAGGGGGTGGGGCTGCTGGGGATTGCAGCATCAACGAGGGAGAGGACAGGGGAAAAGGAACTGTATAAAAGCACATGAAAGAGAAAGCCAAACAAAGCAAAGAAAAAAGAAGAACAAAGCCAAAGGTAGATAGCAATGGAAAAGAGCAGAAAGAGGGACAGGAACAGCAGAAATGAGGGACAGGAGGGACGTTAAGCAGCAGAGCAGTGACGCCCTACCACTGGACCAGCAACAATGAGGCTGATGCAGGAGCATGCGGGGGAAGGAGGGCCTCGAACACCTGACCTCCGGGTCAGAGGATCCAGCAGCAGCCGGTAGCAGATGGGGACAGCAGCAGCAGCTACCAGACAGCGCTGCACTGTGGGAAGAGCAAGTCCACTAAGTAACAGTCTCCCATACACCAGGGGGCGATGAAAGGCAGCACCACCTGGTTACCTCTTTCCATCTAACAGTGGTGACCAGATTCCGTGTTCCCCAGTTCCCTAGCAAGAAACGGCGAATCAAGCAGCATACCCAAGGGCCTTGGCCCGAATAGGCCACCGTGACATTGGCACCCGATGCCAACAATGGCCGATCTGAACAACTTGAGCCAGTTAGTAGAGTGCCCCACAAGTCTTGTGCGGTGTCCTCGACAATGCGCTTCCTCCGCAGCACAGGGATTGCTCAGGGCACACTGTGCTCCGCCCACAGGTGCTAGGCCTGGGCCCGACACGACCCCTAGGCCTCCTCCGCTCCCTGTCCCACCTTCTCCTCACCTGGACATCAACACCAGAGCTCAATCTACCAATTTCACAAGCTTGGGTACAGCAGTTACCGCCAAGTCTGCTGGGGAGCCTCCCGATGCAGGTGCTGTAACAGGGCACCCTTAGGCATGAAGTTACAGCGTTCCCCTCACAAAGGTGTGGCAGATCTCAGGGGCCTCACCCTCCATGGCGTCCAGGCAGCGGCACATCCTCCAGCCTGTGTTGCAGAGAGGCGCGGCCCACCATTGGCAATCTCCTGCATGCACCCCTGTGTAGTGGTAGCATGTGTTATGCAAAGCAGGCCTTCCTACATCAGTGCGCAGGAGCACCTCTACCTATCACAGCTCCAAGGGGCACCAGGCGATCTATTCACACAGGTCAGCAACGTGTCTGCATGCGACCTGCCAGATTTCACCTCCAGGTAAGGGCGATCGCTCATGCCTCAATTTCTACCGCAACAGCCCAAAGGCTTGGCCCCAACGCAGCCCGACTCCACCATCAGGCCGCAGCAACTCCACAGCACCTCCCCCTCCAACTCCAGGTCTCAGACACAGGTCCAGCGAGGGCTAAAGGCCCCGGAGACTGTCCACGCTTCAAAGCTTCGGCTGCCATGAAGTCGCATGGGAAGCACAATGAAAAGTGATTCATTGTCCATGATTTTTCATTCCCTCTTCCCCTGGGACTCTGGCCGGTCATCCAGACTGTTGGGGGCTTGAGGGTTTGCTTACCTGTACTGAACTTGGCCCTGGCTGCTCCATTCTGCATTCCAATATTTTTATTTTATTTTTATTAATGGTGGTGGACTTATAGGCTATTTTTGCCTCTAGAGGCAGAAAAGTGTTGTTGGGCTGGCTAACGTGAGTTTTTTTAAATCTCTAATTGGCCTTTTGTCACTTTTCTCTCACTAGCGGCAACATTTTAAATGCCTTAACACTAGTGTTAGTGGCAGTTTTCACCACGGCTAGTGGATACTATCGCCATGTAGCGACGTATTCTAAATACGTTGGTACCAAGCCGATAGTTTTCAGCGATACGCGGCGGTAAGAAAATTGCCGCTAACACTAGTCAGCGGCCTCTCTTGTAAATATACCCTATAATTACGATAAAGTGGCGAAGCATTTGTTAAGCCAAGAAGGCTAATGACACGCTTTGCCAACGCAGGGCTGCACCATATTTACAAGAATATGGTGCAGCCCTAAATTAAAACTGACTAGCACCCTCGCAGCATAGTGCAAGGGTGCCTGTGTTGAGGGGAAGATTGTTTATGTGCAGAAATGTACCCCTTCCTGTATATAAATAAGCTTTAAATGCCGTTTTGTAACTTTTATGTGTGCTGCTTAGTGAAGCACACATTAAGCTGCAAAACGGCATTTTAAAAAAAATTATTGTTTATGTGGAGGAAGGGGGACCGTCCTGCACATAAAAAATCTTAGGCACTTTGCTATTTCTATGTGAAAAACTAGGAGAACTACAGCATTTCTTCAGTACGCTTTTTTAAGACCAGATTTTCCCTGATTTTAATTTTGGCGCTGCCTCCTATTTACGTTGCTCTTGTAAATAGAGGGCAGTGTCAAAATCAATGGGTGTTGCGGTGGAATGCCCACCACAGCACCCATTGCGTGCCCCTTTCACGCTAAGTTTGGCATGAAAGGTGGCATTAGTTATAGGCAGCAGTAAGAGGCATTTTATTTACAAGAACTTAACGCTGCCGTAGTGTCAATTTTTGGACGTTATGGCAGCTTTTTTTATTGCCTTATTTACAAGTTGCCGCTAACTGCAGTTCGCGGCACTTTTCCAGCGTAAACGTGAATTTTCAAGATCGCCACTTCTGTTAGCGGGACATAACGAAAATGAGATGCAAGGTAGGCGTTCCCGTGAAAAAACTGCTGCGAAACACACTTCCTGACATTTACAAGGAAATTCCAGTACGTCGATAACCCCCAAAACTGCTGCTGACTCAAATTAGAGCTGAATTACATTTATCATAGCTCAAGAAACTAAATTTGAAGCGATACAACATCCACCATTTGATTAAGCGATATTTATTTATTTACAACAATTCGTATAAAAGTTCGGCGCATGGTTGCTCCAGAGGGAACGTGCATAGGGTAAGGGTGCTGAGAAGTGAGTGTGTGAAGAGAAAATTCTCAAAGAGCAATAGAAGAATTAAGATAAGTAACAAATTAAACGGTTTACAATTCACCGTACAAGGTGTCATGGTCACGTATCAATAAATATAATCACAATTTTCAGTACAGAATTTTCTGCACCCTTACCCTATGCACGTTCCCTCTGGAGCAACCATACGCCGAACTTTTATACGAATTGTTGTAAATAAATAAATATCGCTTAATCAAATGGTGGATGTTGTATCGCTTCAAATTTAGTTTCTTGAGCTATGATAAATGTAATTCAGCTCCAAATGTAACGAGATGACACATTACTGATTTGTGAAGTATTGAGTCAGGACCATTGTTTGTTGTACTAATTCGATTCCCAGGTCCCTGCCTTTTGGGAAAACCCAATTTTTTGCAATGACTCAATTTAGAGGCAGTTTTTTAAGATCAGAAAATAGGTGGTCTTAAAATTGGTGCAACACTTGGGCCCCCATATAAGATGTCTTGGTGCTGGACAGCGGTGCAAGGAATATTGCTAAGCTGCCCTGCGCCACTACGAAAGGTCAGGAATGCGCCCGATCAATAAGATAGGGCGCATTTCTGGGCCCCATTCATGAAAAGTGCTGTATCACTGCGATAAAACAGCTATTGGACACTTTTCACTGCGCCGTCCTTGCAACACCATGGCTCTGCCATGTTTGCTGTACGGCACTCCATGTCACAATCAATGACATACGTCTGGAATCCTGACATATCTATCAGTACTAAAGTCACGCTTTGCTGCAATTGTGTCGCAAGCATGACACAACAAGAGCAAGGAATGGGGCCAGCCTATCCCTATGGCCCTTACATCTACCATAAGGCAGGAGTACGTTTTTGACACAGTGGCGACCTAGAATTGTCGCAGTGAAATCTGATAGATTTCACTGCGCCACTCCTACGAGGCCTTGTTCCGTGGGAATGAACATCCTGCATACATCATACCTGATGCAGGTATAATGTGGCATAGGGTTTTACAAGGTCACGGATATGCCTAGATGCGCCACTTTGTAAAACGGCACAACATGGAGCAAAATTCACGCAGCAAGAATGTCAAGAAAATGAGGTACCAGCGGTGTTAAACTGTCGATAGGGGCTCATGAATAAGCCCCCCTGTATTTTTTCCCTATGTTGACGCACAGTGGCTGCCATGCGCCAACGCAGGCACCCTTGTACCATGGTGCAATGGTGACTGTGTTGCAAAGTTGGTCGATGTACAGAAAGGGACACCTACCTGCACAAGCCTATCAATCCAGGGTATTTCCTCTTGTACTGTGTGCCGCAGAATGCTGCATACATAGAAAAAGTGAAAAAAAGAGGAGAAATTAAAACATTTATCCTCGTTGTGCCTCCCAAATGCCACCCTTGGGGTGGTATTAGATTCTGACGCATTCTGAAGGTTTACGGTTTCTCGTAAACCTGCAAATGCTTCAAATGTCATTGATTTGGCATGAGAACGCCCACAGCAATACCCATTGAACCAGTGGCAGTATGGTGGAGGAGCGTCGCCCCCTGCTTTCAAGAAGTGGGAGAAGAAGAAACATAAAATGATAATATCTTTCAGTTATAACATTTTTTTATTTGTGCTGCTTTGTGGGTGGGGCTGCTCTGCTCTCAGAGCAGGACAGGGGAGGAGTGGTTTGCCCACTCCTAAGTGCGCAATGACTGTTTGAACGGTCCTCCTGGGCTGCCAAAATCAATCATGTGCACTTTACCCGTTCTCCATGCAGGCTGCATTACAGTCTGCATGGAGAACATGCTCTGGCCCCCATTACCTGGTTGAACGTTGAACAAGGATGCCAAATCCAATCACAATGCTGCATTGCAGGACCTAACGGCAAGCTAAATTATATATTTTTAAATTTTTATTTATTTATAATGCACAACCTCCCGCAATCGCGCCCCCCTGAAATTCCTCGCAACCCCCCGCAACGCCATGCACTAGCCCTCGCCCCGTCATCCGCGAGCCATGGTGGCCACCACTGCATGGAACACCCCTTTCACACTGTTTAATGCATGAAAGGGGCACATATTTCTAAGTCCATGAAAAGCCACGTAAAGTGGCATTGCATGGCCTTGTAAACATGCTGTGGCACATTGCACAATCAGAACGTCAAACACATGACGTCACAGCATTGCAAGAGTGCCGCTAGGATAATTGAGGAACTGCCACAATTCATCCTTGGCAAGGTCAACAACGCCATGGACTTCATGCCATTGCAGCTCGGAGCACCAAGGAGACCACCACCACCACCACCCCTGACATGCATCGCTCACATGGACAACTGCTCCGTTGCCTTTGGGTGACAACTGGACCCTATCCACTCTTAGTGCTGACCTCGGTAGACCGTAACTTCAGCAACAGGAAGCTGGAGACAAGGAATCGCCGAAAGCCAGAGACTCTCCGGAGCTGTCTGTAACTGTGGAAGAAGGGGAGACGCACAACCAGTCAACATTTAATTAGGATATCTGCCATCTGAGGAGTTACATCCAGGGACTGCATGGACTCTGCACTGGATGTTATAGTGCACAAAAAATACTCTAACAGATCTATGGAGATCTAGTAAAATAAGGGAATAGGGGAAGAGAAATGAGAATTCAAGGTTGTGCCTAATACAACCGTGGTCGTGGGGAAACTAAGTCTTTCTTTAAGTTACCCTCACACACCCTAGTGGTGTCATGCTTCATCATCGGGTCACCCAGACCCCTAGAAGTCCGGGTGGGCTCGACCACAGTGTTGGGAGTGCTTTTAATATGTTCTACGACAGAGGGAGTTAACTAGATAAAATACCTAGGACAGATCCCCAGTATCCCTTTATTCTTGGGTCTGCCCGGGTAATTAAAATACTTAAAAAATTGGGTCTTTTTAGGAGTGTTATGGTCCTATGACCCTAGTGCCGACATGTTTCAGTCCGAAAAGGGGCCAAAAAATGGTCCAGGACTTTCTTCAGGGCAAAAAAAGTAACTCCCCTATGTGAGTGTAATTAACACGTTATGGGGTGTCCCTATCCTGTCAGTATGGTGAGGGCAGAGTAGCTGCTCCACGTGATTTAATTAACAGTGGATGTGTGTAAACTGCCAGGCTCCATCTGTAAGGGAAGAAATAGAGACAAACAACATATAAAAGTAACAGCGGTCAAATAGCCGCTTATTTCATTTCTCTCAGAGCGGTACAATGTTTACCGCCCGTGAACATGCGTGGATCCTCGTGTGCATGCTCACGTGAGGAGGAGTGTCCTCCTATCATGCCACTCATAATGACTGCAACATATCGTGACAGACATACTGTGAGTGTGGCGAGATGATTCGCATTCTAGCGATAACAGAGTGATGTCTGTTCTTTTGAAAATAGCGTGCACGCAGTGTCTCCAGGTACTAGTGCATATTAAAAACCATGTATGTTCCTGGCGATACCAAGAACTATGCTACGAGTGGGCAGGTAAATAAGTGACTGACCAGAAAACATACTACACAAGCATACAACACATTCATACGTGATACATGTACAGTTATACTTTACCCAAATTGGGAAGGTAGATTGAATCTCTCAGGACCAGGGGCCAGATGGGGCTGTCCTGGGGGAACCGTGAATGAAAAGTGTGTCACGCGGTAAATTGGAAAAAATGACAGCAGGTCGTTCCGCATAGGTGGGGTTGATACACAGTGAGTGGGACATCGTGTGGGTAAAAGTACTTACTCCGTTAAGATCAACCGCCCTGCCCGCTACCTGTTTGGTTCTGGTCCTCGGCTTTCGCAAGGTGGTTAAGCCTGGGACGGGTAAATATAGCGGGGAAGGCGCGCCGGAATCGGAGGTTGATAGAAAAACACGCCCCTTAGTTACAGGAAGTGACGTCAGACGTCACGGCGTGTGGGGTGGATGGGAGTTGTAGTTAATCATGGAAAGGATGGCTGAACTGAAGCGGAGCGATCTACGCTGGGTATAGGTGAATTTGTGCCCCGGAGAGGGTCACAAGGGAATTAAAAAAAAAGGGGGGGGGTTTTTAGGTGCCAGTCTGGGCGCTCGTGTGCAGTGAGCAGCGAATGGGACATAGGTTAAATAGAACCAGATATTAAAAACGCCGCTAATAAAACGTAAATAGCCAGCAATACCCAGACGTGAAGACTAAAAAAATGGTAATAGTCATTAGTTCGTTTATCGATAGTAGTCTGCGTATGATTCGACATTGGTGTTTGATAAGAATACAGGGGTTGGGAGGCGTGGGATGAATGGTTGGTTCAGAATTTCCCATTATTAATCTAGTTGAAGACATCTTACTTGAGTGCTGAAGTGACTCTATGATAGGGTATGTTGTCATACCGGTGACAATCAAAACTCATCCAGCTTCTAAGTGGTTTAGAGGCGGGGACGTACAATGTCAGTAGTGTGAATAAGTGGTTCAGACGGGGTGTCTGTTGCTCAATGTCAACAGGTGGAGGATCCGAGGGGTTATTTATTTATTAAGTTGACTCCACGGTATAGAGTCATTTAATCCTGTTTCATGTGTTCCCAGACGATACACCCACCGTTGTTCTCTCTCTAGGAGTCTTTTCTGTAGGTTCCTGGTGTCGTTGATCTTCTCAATGACTGTCCATCGTATATCAGTGTCTTTATGATGTTTCTCGACAAAGTGTGTAGTGAGTCTAGTAGCTGTGACCATGCGTCTGATGGTACTTCTATGCTCGCATATCCGAATTTTTATTTTTCGGCTGGTCATGCCTATGTAGGTCAAGTCACATGGACATTTTATGAGGTAGATGACCCCTTCAGAGTTGCAGTTGGTATGAGATCGTTGCTCCCAGGGGGTGTTGAGGCCGAGTTCAAGTGTTTTGCTAGCTCTAGTGAATTCACAAGCTACACAGGACCCGCAAGGGTAATGTCCAGTCACTGGGGGGGTACCCCATAGTGTTGTTTGAACGTGACCCACATTTCCATAAGAATCTGTATGGATCAGGGTATCTCTCAGACTACGGTTCTTTTTAAAGGAGAACATGGGTTTGTTCAATGAAAGTTTGTTGGAGGTGAGAATGGACCACCTTTTATTTATGATCTTTTTAACATCGTTAGAGGACGAGTTAAAAGTGGTGACACAGATCATATTTTGAGGTTGTTGTCTTTCTTGAGTCTCAAGCAGGGCCTCTCTAGGAGTGTTCTGTGGAAATATGGATTTTTCTGGTCAGTTATGTCCCCTATCTTGGACCCCAACGGTTCTATGTGCATGTTACAAGTACATGTATGTTCCCTCCAGTTCCAGTTATAAAGACGCAAATACATGTGCGTCCACCGTTAACATGTCCTCTTTAAGATCCGCCATGAATGGGCCGGATATTCCATTCCTAAGTACGAAAGGCCACCGCCTTTATATGGTTCACTTATGCCATTTTTCAGTCCAGGCAAGTAGGCCCTGATTCTGTCATCAAGCCTTTCTGCTTTCTGTCTCTGAAGCTCCAGTCCGAGCCTGCATCTGTGACCATGAACTTTGTCTCATCCTCTGCGCGGCTCACGATGCCTGACATCAGCTTGCTGCCTGCCAAGAACTGTATTTCACCTTCGAAATTATCTGCTCCGTTCCCTGCCCAATGCATTCCTGTCTAGTAGTTTAAGTAAACATTCTGCCAGCTACCGAGCAGAGGCCCGGCTTCTCTGTCTTTATACAAGTAATTCATAGCCCTATTACCATGGAAGACTTCTGCCCTCGCATCTAGTGTAGACACTTAGACGCTTGTACACGCACTAACAGTCAGTATAGTCAGTATAGAATAAGATTCTACTCCAAGAAGGCCTCTCTTTTGGATAACATAGTTCTTTAAACATAGGATGTTAGATATGATTTGGGATTAGGTTGACTTGACCCTCCAGACATCTGTCACCACATGTAGAGCTAAATGTCAAGTCCCCTTCACCCCCTAGCTGCACGTCAATCACACGTCATGCTGCTGCGCGCGCATTTCTGCCAAGTATTTCTGCTGACATTGCGAAATTCTTTCATGGAACCACCCCATTATGACATCATGCCTGATGACGTTCCTTTGTTACGCCCAATCACGCCCATTTTTCATTACGCATGAATAATGTTATCTTCCTTATCAATTGTTACGCCTCTCGCATTTGCTTCACTGTAATGCCTATTGTATAAAAGTAATTAATTATCAATAATGTATGTACTTCACTTCCTGAGCCTCCGTGGTGATGGAACCTGGAGTCCACGATTTCGAAATCGTCCATTGGAATAAAGCCCGTTCCTAACCTCTAATACCACGGATTCTGCCTCTTATTTATTGAGCTATTTCTATTATGTTCTGTATCAAATTAAGTCCCGGTAATTAAATTATTTACCACATAAATGGCGCCCGAACAGGGACACTTTCTCATCTCACGCGCCGGCGGTGCGTTGCAGGCCCGGTCTCCTGCCACAGCTGGACGGACAACAACGCGTACCAGCAGGATTTCCTGTATCTCCCTCCGGTCAAGCGGGGGCGACTGAGGCTGCGATCAACACCCAGACGAGGCGGTGAGAAGTGCGAAGTATCCCGACCAGAGCCTAGCTGAGAGAGCAAGATCCGAGGTATACAGAGGCCCACCAGATTTCCGATGTCCTGAAGTGTCCGAAGTTTTCAAGTCGAGTCCAGTCCAGTTCAGTTCAGTTCAGTTCCGTTCCGAGGCCTTCCGTTCCGAGCTACCCGGTGAGTACCATTACTGGGGAGGCGTTCTGGCGTGCACATAAGTTGTGCCGATCCAGACGGGTTTGGGTACACAAATCCGGTCTGCACTGTTTTAGCAGTGTATCCGTACTGTTTAGCAGTATATCTAGTATATCAAGTATATAAATTCAGAATAATTCAGTTAATGCCGAGTATTATGTTTAGTGATTAAGTTTTCTTAGATCATCGTCATCATCATCGCTGCTCATTTAAATGTTAAATGTTAAATGTATTAATACGTCCTGCATATTGTGGTGTGAATGACTGTTCATTATTGTGTTTTTATTGTATTAAGTTTGTTCAAGACCAAGTATCAGACCAGTTCTCAATATGCCGCTCTTTTCGAAACTAAGACAGATCACAACTAGAAAAGGGGTACTCGAAGAAGCTGTTCCCATTCCTCCTAGGGACACTCCAGGGTACTTCATGTATCATAAACACGGCCTAGACGCTATATTATTTCTTGATCTATGGGTAGACTACACCAAGGAATTATCAGAAAGTCACAGGTGGCCCGCAGCTGGGACCTGGGATGCAGATTGCATCGTTAAAATAGAGGAAGAGTTATGGAAAAGGAAAGCCAGACAGTCACAGAAAGACGCCATTGAATTATGGCGTAAAGAATCGTATAGACGCACAGAAAAAGCACGTAGACAGGAAGAGAAGAGTAAAGAGAATTCAGATAAAGTCCGAGAAAATCTATTAATTGAAGAAGGTACACGAGTGAAATCAGAACAAGTAGACAGACAAAGAAATGCCCTCATGAAGGGTATGTATCCCCTTCTGGCCGAGGGATTACCTAAGGCTACTCCGGGGATACCAAAAGACTTGCCACCCCCGTTATTCCCAATAAAGGTACATCCTAAGGGGCATCCTAGAACTGCAGAAGATGTTTTTCTTTCCTCATATTTAGATGACGCAGCTCCCGAGTATGCTAACCCTGCCCCACATAGACCGTCGACCGGGGAGGTTCAACGCCAAGATCCTGTATCTGTATCCTTACAGCCTCAAATCCTGACACAAGTTCCGGCAAGCACGTCCGTTTCCACATCTGTTCCTGCAGCTACTTCTATAGCTGTGTCCACACCTATAGTTGCTGTATCACGTTCAACGAATCCTTTCACGCCCGATACTCCAGACGGGGCTACTGGAGGTGCTACCAATATTTTTTCTACGCCACCCAGAATAAATAAACTTACCTTTCAAGAGTCAGCACATCCACGTACCCCCAAACTCATAAATTCCCGCACGCTTAAAGAACTTCTTATAGATTGTAGATATGACCCTGTGCCCGGCAAAGAGGACGAAATGATCCTGGCATCATTACGTATTAGACGAGCCGCGGTGTATTTAGGAAAGCTACCAGGAATGACTATGCATTTAGACAATATATATCATTTTGTCCAAACAGGGCGAGATTCTGAAAGTATTAACAGAGCTATGGAATACCAGAAAGTGGAGATACAGGGGGAACTGCTACGTTTCCTCATAAATTGTGTGATCAGAAATCAAGACCGACCGGGGGTAGACCCGGAAACAATGGAAACTCTTACCAGATGGAGCCAGAATATATCAGAAGGGAGACATGATAGGCAAAAATGTATAATAGCCATGTGCAGAAAGATCCGTAAAGAAATAGAACGCCTACACGAAGAGAGATTAGCGGTAGATCAGTTTGAACAAAACGAGGAGGAGGAAGGATCAGGACTGTCCGCAGGACAGTCAGAAACCATAGCCTATGTAGGTAGAGGAAGATCTTGTAATAGTACTAGATGCTTTACTGACCCGATACGTCCGATATGTCCAGATAATAACAGGAATTTCCAAACACCTATAATAAATATGAGGTCCCCCGAGCATTCGTTCCAAGCCGCTGATAAACTACTCCGAGAACGAAGGGGTTATCATTTACTCGATTCTATGGATGAACAAGAATTAGCCAGGTCAGCCGTTCATTGGGTTGACAGTCCCGGAATATATGGTGATGATACAGTAGCACACACATTTTTGAACCTCACCCCAGATGAACAGCGTTTAGCTGGGATTTATATGATTCAACAACTTCTTATACTATATAAAAGCCAACATTCAGATCCTGGTCCCTTACCTGATATATTGACTGAATTACTCACGAATAGATGGAGAGGTTCAGGTACTAAGTTAATTAAGGAAATACTAGAATCCAGAAAGCAGTACATTCCTTTTGTATGTCCAGAACATGATTCACTGCCCATCAAGGAAAGACCGATGTATTACATGGACAGACAGAACCCCTTACGAGAAGTGCACCCAATAAAGGGCGAGGACAATCAGTTTAAACGTGTATATGTATATACGCCCATATCGAAAATAGAATTGTTAGAAATGAAGAAAGTGGTACCCAGTCATGACAAAGACCCAGCGGGTTTCCACCGAGAAATTAAAGACATGTTACTCATGGGAGAGTATACCTATCCCGACATTATGACAATATTAAAGGTATTAATGCCTGCTGGCATTTATGAAAAAGTCAAGGAAAAAGAGTGGGAGGTAGGAGACCAAAAGATAGATTGGACAGCATTAGAAAATGAAGAAAAGGCCCGAGGTCCAGGTTCAGGGCTTGGGGACAAAACTAAAGCACTACCAGGTTTACTAGTACAGGTATTGCCACGTTTATTAACCACGAAAAAGGAAGACTGGGGTGCAATCTCAGCCTGTAAACAAAAGCAAGATGAAGACACTAGTGATTTCTATGCCCGATTCGAAAAATGTTTTGGTATAAATAGTGGTATAAAAGCAAGTAGCGAGTCATACCCACATCTGTTTGTGACAAAATTAGTTGAAAATTCCTTGCCCCAAGTGAAGAATAGAGTATTAAAATTCGAGAGTACCTGGCAAGGGAATACCCCATCACAAATGTTACAAATGTTACAGTATCATTACAATAGAATTAGAGAAGAACAAGAACATGAACAAAGACGTATGAAAGACACAAAAATGAAAATGCTAGTCTCCCAGACAGTTCCAGCTGAAGGTCATAAAAAGGGTACGACACAGTCCGGTGATTCAGCAGGACCTGTAAAAGGGACATGCAACTATTGTAAACAACCAGGTCATTACATACACGACTGCCCAGTCCTGAAGCGTAATATCGCCATAGGTATTACAAAAGAAAGACCACGGCCACCTAGACAGGATCAGAATGAACAAGGAGCACCGCAGCATGCACAGGCCATGCCAGCTCCACAACAGTCTATACAGTTTGTGCCAGCCGCACCAGCGCTGCCTGCTGCTGCCACACAAACCACGACACGACAGCTGTACCAGACCGCACAGTATGACTATCCTGATTATCAACGATACGCATGAACCAGCCTAGAGAGGGAAGTTGACTTACCCCTTATCGAGGTCCCTGTAGACCAAGAAGGACCTTATGTACATAGTGAATTATTAGGCCAAGATAGAAAATTTTTACTTGATACAGGGGCAAGTCGAACAACTATAAAACGTAGTGAAGTTCCAGGGGCACCCCTCTCAGGCTCACAGAATATTTCCCTTGGTTTTTCAGGAAAACCTATTGTTAATGAAGTATCACAGCCTCTTCCACTTACGATAGGACCCTTGACCAGAACTACAGATTTATTGCTTACTAAATCATGTCCAGAAAACTTGTTAGGTATAAAAACACTGAAAGCTCTAGGAGCTATAATATGTTGTTCTCCGGAAGGAGTAAGATTGTTTTTACGTGATTTCAAAGGTCACTATGTGTCTCGAGATATGGATTCCCGACTGCAGACTTTACCCACACATTTATGGGCACAAGGCCCTACAGATGTTGGTTGCATGAACATTACACCATATCGAGTCACACTAAAGGCAGGAGTGGTACTACCACGAATGCGACAATACAAGTTACCCCCAGATGCTGTAATGGCTTTGCTGCAAATCATTGACGAGCTTATTGGCCAAGGAGTGGTTGTGGAGACCGACTCCAATATATGTAATTCACCGATAATTCCGATTCTTAAACGAACTGATCCAAAGGCTCCCCCAGTATATCGATTGGTTATTGATCTGCGCGAATTAAATAAATGTATTGTACCACAATACCCGTAGTACCAGACATCTCTTCATTACTGACAGCTATTGATTCCGAAGCAACGTTCTTTACTGTAATTGATCTCAAGAATGCCTTTTTCAGCGTCCCAATAGATCCAGAAAGTCAATACTTGTTCGGATTCAGTTTAAATGGACGTAGCTTTAAATTCACACGCGCACCTCAAGGATTTACAGAAAGCCCCAGCATCTATAGCCAAGCACTGAAATGAGAACTTGACAGTATACACATGCCAGTCAACACTGCTCTACTCCAATATGTCGATGATCTGCTGATCACCGCCCGAAGCGAACCTGAATGTGAAAAAGCATCACTGACGGTTTTACAATTTCTAGCCGAAAAAGGGCACAAGGTGTCCCCTTCTAAGCTGCAATTCTGTGTCCAGCGAGTTGTTTACCTTGGTCACTCGCTGTCCAAGGAGGGAAGGCAGCTTACACCCGACCGCATTCAGTTAATAGCTAATATGCCAATACCCAAGACACAAAAGGAGGTGCGGGCTTTCATAGGCCTCACTTCATATTGTAGGCAGTGGATCCCTCAGTATGCATTTTTAGCAAAACCACTCATTCAATTAACAACACAGGAGGCAGCCACATCGACTGTCCTCCCTTGGACTCAGGAACACACACTAGCTTTTGAAAGCTTAAAGAAAGCTCTATGCCAAGCACCTGTTTTAGCAACACCATGTTACAGAAAACATTTTACACTCTTTGTTACAGAACGAGAAGGTACTGCCTTGTCAGTACTCACACAGGAACAAGCAGGATCACACAAACCGTGTGCTTATTTTTCCAGTACATTAGATCCCGTAGCTCAGGCTCTGCCTGCGTGCCTGAAATCAGTGGCAGCGACAGCTTTAGCAATCAGACAAAGCGATGCCATAGTGTTAGGACATCCATTGACAGTCCAAGTACCACATACAGTAGAGGTTCTTGTGAATCGAACGCAAACACAGCATTTGACTATAGCACGACTTACAGGTTACGAATTAACATTGTTTCAACCACATATAGAAATCAGACGTTGTAACACATTGAATCCTGCCACACTTTTACCTGTAAATGGAACAGACCCACTAGCTCATGACTGTATTGAAGTCATTACAATAACGACGAAACCCAGACAAGACTTGACAGATGTCCCATTGTCAGACCCAGACCTGACGTTGTATGTAGATGGTTCATGTATGAGAACAGGTACAGGAGAGTTAGTGGCCGCTTATGCAGTCACAACAGACACTGAAATTATTGAAACCAAGTGTATAAATACCTTGTCCGCTCAAGCAGCAGAGCTCATCGCTCTTACACAAGCCTGTATTCAAGCCACAAATAAAAGAGTCAACATATACACTGATTCACGTTATGCATTCGGTGTTGTACATGACTTCGGCGTGCTGTGGCGAGAGAGAGGTTATTTAACTTCTCACGGTGCCCACATTCAGCACGGACCCCTTATTCATGCCTTATTAGATGCAATACATTTACCCACTGCAATATCGATTATGAAATGCAAAGCTCATACGAAAGTTACTGATATCATTTCTCAAGGCAATGATCTAGCTGACAGAACAGCTAAACAGACTGCTCAAACTCAAACATCCGACATGACAAAGACAATAGTCCAGACACCAACACATTGCATGATGGTTAAGGATCCCGCTCTTGATGTAATTGACATACAGACACATGCTACTCCAGACGAAATAAGGAAATGGACTGAATTAGGAGGGATCCAAACGGATCAAGGATGGATGACGAAGGAAAAATCTGTGTGGTTCCTTCCTGATTCAATGGTCCAAGTCATTATTAACACTATCCACAGTCCAGCGCATCTAGGAGAGAAAGCTATGCTAGACAGTATTCAACATATTTGGTTCAACAAGCATTTACGAGCAGCAGCGAAACAAAAAGTTCGTACCTGTATGATCTGTTGTCAGTTCAACCCAGGAAAAAGCATTCCCATAGAGCAGGGTGGATTCAGCCTCCTGATCACCCTTTTGAAATCCTCCAGATGGATTATATCCAGATGGAACGATGTCGAGGATTCAAATATGTTCTCGTAGTTGTCTGTGCTCTTTCCCGTTGGACAGAGGCTTACCCGGTTTCAGATTACACTGCCCCGACTACTGCCAAACAGTTAGTTCGAGAATTCTTCCCACGATACGGTTTACCACGTGCTGTCTACTCAGATAACGGCCAGCCGTTCTCATCCGAACTAATGAAACACGTTTCACTTTTGTTAGGCTATCAGTGGAAATTCCACTGTGTCCGACACCCCGAGGCAGCAGGTCTCGTGGAAAGACATAATCAGACCCTGAAAATTAGATTGTCCAAAATATGCAGGGAGAAAGGTGTCGACTGGGTAGTAGCATTACCAGTTGCACTCTTTTACATGAGAATGGTAGCACACTCTCGAACAGGGCTATCCCCGTATGAGGTGATCTTTGGCAGACCACCAAATATGTGGGGGACGCCCATACCACGTAAAATAACTGATATTGACTGTAATATGCTGACAGATTATTTGGCTTCCTTGATGTCTGCACTACAATCTTGTCGTTCACAGGTAGCTGCAGCTTTTCCTGACAACACTGAGGTGAAACCCCATGACGTAATTCCGGGGGATCTCGTTTTAGTGAGGAACTTTGATCGAAAGACTCAGCTGGATCCTAGGTGGAGGTCGCCGCAATTGGTCTTGCTCACCACAAGGACAGCCGTGAAGATCGAAGGCAGAAAAGGCTGGGTACATTCAAGTCATATCAAGAAATTTTATGGACTACCATCGGATGTGAAAACCACACCTTGCGTGTCTTCACCCATTGACTCAAAACTTCCTTTGGTTGACTCAAGCAGTCACGAACAATACAAACTAAAACTTAGATCTAACCAGTCGGGCAATTTGATTGTTTAAGTCCTCTCCAAGGTGAAGCGGTTGAATTTGTCTCTGACATGTATCCCTTAGATCTGAATAGAGAAAAAACCCGAAAAATGTTGAAACGACATGCATACTGTAAATCACTGCGTAGTCATTGCACAGTGACGTTATTAATCTTGTTTTTCTTAAGTCTTTTAATAATTATTGCAAGTATATTGTTGCACATATATTATCCTATTTCTAGACATGTTTATAATGTTACTGCTGAACATTCTTTTAGTGAATTACCTCCGCATGAATTGTCATACAGATTTGCGCTGCGCAATAACACTTTTATTAGTATGTTACATCATTCCCATCAGGTTAGCAATGCTACAAATTGTTGGATATGTGGCCGACTCCCTCCCTATCAGAACTATAAAGGAATTCTACCTCTTTTTCCATACCCGTTCACACACAACGGCTCCTGTGGAGCATGGTTTAGCTTAATTAATTCCTTAGATTCAAATTCTGCAGTTTATCAAGACAACTGGGTATGGGGAAATCTGAACTTAGTTTTACTTAAAGTCTGCCACCCCAACAAGGAGGGACTTCCCAAAAGAACAGGAACTGATCTAGAAAATGAAGTATATGGATTAGGTAACTTTACGCTTAATCTTATGATCCTAAAATATCGAATCCGAAGCTACTCCAATTTTGCCCGCCATGTCAGTATTCCCAGTAAAAGGTGAATTATGTGTAAGAAAGAATGGTTCCATACATATGGGCCATAGTAGATGCACCACTGTAATAGAATTCAGTGATCAAGGCAAGTCGACATTTAGAGCTTCCCGCCATTCCTATTTTATACGTGGTCAGACGGCATATGTACGTTTGCCTCTAGATTGGGATGGTACCTGCTACATTGGATTCCTTTTGCCACCTGTTTTTCTAGCTCCTCCTGATTATCACAGAAATACTCATTTAGTACACAATAGAGAAAGGAGAGATCTCCCAATTGTCGATTACACTGAAACAGCATGGGAAAAATACACAGATTTCAATAAAGGTCTCTTTCCCTATATAGGTACCGTTACTAATAGTAAGCTGATACGTAGATTAACTAGAACCCTTGAAGCAGTAGTGAACGAAACTATTTCCGCCTTAGGCAATTTAACGGAAGAGCAGTCTGCTATGCGGATTGTTGTGCTTCAAAATCGTCTTGTCCTTGACGTCATCCTGGCCGATAGGGGCGGAGCTTGTAGGGTCATCGGATCAAGCTGTTGCATTTTCATACCAGAAAATTCGCCATCTGTATATAAAGCTATAACCCGCCTTCATAAGATTGTGAGCCAGATACACCAGAATCCAGGCACTTGGACTTGGTCCGGGTGGTTTTGGAGCGTGTTATCAGCCTGGGGATGGAGAGTTCTATCCTTCCTAGGTATTGGCCTTCTCATACTATTCAGTTGCTGCTTATGCCTACAATATGGACCCGCGATTTGTGGTCTGTGTGCCACATCGTGTATTCCACATCAAGATTTTCGTTCAAAATCCCGGAAGAAGAAAGAAGAACAAATGATGCTATATGAACAGATCAATGGATTGATGAAGATTGATATCTCTTGACGGGCAAGTAGGGGACAAGGAGGGAATGTGGAAATATGGATTTTTCTGGTCAGTTATGTCCCCTATCTTGGACCCCAACGGTTCTATGTGCATGTTACAAGTACATGTATGTTCCCTCCAGTTCCAGTTATAAAGACGCAAATACATGTGCGTCCACCGTTAACATGTCCTCTTTCAGATCCGCCATGAATGGGCCGGATATTCCATTCCTAAGTACGAAAGGCCACCGCCTTTATATGGTTCACTTATGCCATTTTTCAGTCCAGGCAAGTAGGCCCTGATTCTGTCATCAAGCCTTTCTGCTTTCTGTCTCTGAAGCTCCAGTCCGAGCCTGCATCTGTGACCATGAACTTTGTCTCATCCTCTGCGCGGCTCACGATGCCTGACATCAGCTTGCTGCCTGCCAAGAACTGTATTTCACCTTCGAAATTATCTGCTCCGTTCCCTGCCCAATGCATTCCTGTCTAGTAGTTTAAGTAAACATTCTGCCAGCTACCGAGCAGAGGCCCGGCTTCTCTGTCTTTATACAAGTAATTCATAGCCCTATTACCATGGAAGACTTCTGCCCTCGCATCTAGTGTAGACACTTAGACGCTTGTACACGCACTAACAGTCAGTATAGTCAGTATAGAATAAGATTCTACTCCAAGAAGGCCTCTCTTTTGGATAACATAGTTCTTTAAACATAGGATGTTAGATATGATTTGGGATTAGGTTGTCTTGACCCTCCAAACATCTGTCGCCACATGTAGAGCTAAATGTCAAGTCCCCTTCACCCCCTAGCTGCACGTCAATCACACGTCATGCTGCTGCGCGCGCATTTCTGCCAAGTATTTCTGCTGACATTGCGAAATTCTTTCATGGAACCACCCCATTATGACATCATGCCTGATGACGTTCCTTTGTTACGCCCAATCACGCCCATTTTTCATTACGCATGAATAATGTTATCTTCCTTATCAATTGTTACGCCTCTCGCATTTGCTTCACTGTAATGCCTATTGTATAAAAGTAATTAATTATCAATAATGTATGTACTTCACTTCCTGAGCCTCCGTGGTGATGGAACCTGGAGTCCACGATTTCGAAATCGTCCATTGGAATAAAGCCCGTTCCTAACCTCTAATACCACGGATTCTGCCTCTTATTTATTGAGCTATTTCTATTATGTTCTGTATCAAATTAAGTCCCGGTAATTAAATTATTTACCACAGTTCCGTGCTCTTTTATTAGCCTGTTCGATTATTTTTGTTGGATAGTTCCTTTGTTTCAGTTTGTTAGTGAGTGTCTTTGCCTCTTTTTTGTAGTCTCGAATTTCAGAACAATTTCTACGTATGCGTAGGAATTGTCCTACCGGGAGATTTTCCCTGAGAGATCGCGGATGGGCACTGTCGAATCTCAACAGGCTGTTCCTGTCAGTCGGTTTCGTATATAGCGAGCTACACAGAGTGCCATCTTTTGCAATAATGTTGATGTCCAAAAACGGGATGGTTTTTCTGTCTTTGTTGACGGTGAAGCGTAAATGAGGGTTAAGATCATTGATCCACAGGCTGAAGTTAGAAAGGCTCTGGGTATCGCCTCGCCATACCAAAAGAATGTCATCAATATAGCGATACCACTTACAGATGTTAATAGTGTATGGGTTAGCATTCCAAATATGTTGGTTTTCAAAATGGCTCATGTATAGACATGCTATACTAGGAGCAAAGGTGCTTCCCATAGAAGTTCCATGGATTTGCCAGTACAACTGGGATTCGAACCTGAAGAAATTTTCCGTTAGTGCTAATCTCATTAATGTAATGATCCATTCTTTTGGTGCAGTCCATTGCCATTCCTCATTCTCCAGAAGTTGTTCAATGACTCCAATGCTTTCGGTCTGGGGTATACTTGTATAAAGTGCTTCCACATCTAGACTCACTAGAAAGCAATTCGTTGGGTCATACTCAATGTTGGTAAGGAGATTCAGGAGATGTTTTGTGTCCTGTACATATGACGTTATCTGTTTTACCAGGGGGCGTAGGAACCAATCGGTATACTGGGATAGAGGTTCCAAAATCGAGCCAATTCCTGATACTATGGGTCTCCCTGGGGGAGGCACCTTACCCTTGTGGATCTTAGGAATTGTGTAAAATAGCGGAACTCTAGGTTCCTCTTGGTTCAAAAATGCGTGTTCTTTTTTAGTGATCCACCCCTTCCCAAGTGCATCTGATGTCAGAGCCGATATAGTTGTCTTTAGTCTGTTTGTGGGATCTCTGTTGATTTTCTTGTAAAATTTAGTGTCAGCCAGCAAGGTGAGGCATGCGGTCTTGTATGCCATCGAACTTTGGATGACTGTGGCACCCCCTTTGTCTGCGGGTTTTATTATTATTTCTGTGCGATTTTGCAATTTAGTCAAAGCCAGACGTTCTTTGTTGCTCAGGTTATTGAAAGAATCAGCTCTGGGTTGTAGTTCCTCTATTTCTTTGACAACTGCTTCTTCAAAAGTCAGTACTTCTGGTGGCATCATGTTTGAAGGTGGGTAAAAGGTTGATTTGGGTCTTAGATCAGTGTATTCCCCATCGCTAATGACTTCTTCCTTGTCTTGGAAGAAGACCTTGAGTCTAATTTTCCTAAAAAATTCCCCAAGTTCACAGCGTAACTGGAATTTGTCTAGGTGGGTAGTTGGAACAAATCCGAGGCCTTTCTCCAAGACTGACATCTCATCTGCGGTGAGGGTTATGTCTGTTAAGTTAACTACTAATCCCTCATTGTGCTTGTCCCCGGTTGTGGTTGGTCTCTGGAGTTGCTCCTCGTGTTCGGTCCTGGCCTGTCCTCCTCCCACTGTACTCTCCTGTTGCCACGTCTTCCTCGTTTCCCTCTTCTTCCACCCTGTCCTAAAAAATGCTGGTTAAATTCGGGCTGGAAGTAAGGACCCATTGGAAACTGAGGCGGTCCTTGAAATGGGACTGGACCAAATGGGCCAGACCAGGGGTACATTTGGGGGTGACCAAATCTCTGATTGAAGTTCCCGCGTCGCGGTCTTCTCGGTTTGTTCTGCCAGTTTTTGTATGAGCCATCACTAGACCAACTGTCCTGTTCGGAATCAGAAGATCCCGACCGGTCATTGCGTGAGGAACCTGAATCTGAATTGTCCTCTCCTTTATAATCATCCTTAATGTAAGGGTATACCTTCTCATGGCTGAATTTTTTTAGGTCTTTTTGTAATTTGGAAATCTTTTTTTGCATGAGATATTCCTTGTGTTCAATGATCTCTTTGTTCACTTCTTCAAGCTTCTTTTTATACAGTGATAGTTTAATTTCTGTAATGAGGTGATCTTCGCTGGTTTTGATCTTAATTAGTATTGCATCTGATAAGCGCTTGGCAGTGTTAATTATTAGGATAAGCCAATCCCTCGAACAGCGCCATGCAATGAGTGACCACTCTTTTTTAAAAAGAGGGTCATCCAGAAAGATTCTGGGTGCATTCGTGACCAACAAGCCTGTTGGCGCTATATTCCCACGGAGATATTCTGTCATGATCGCTCCGTGCAGGAGGGTCCTCATTTGACAGCGTTTTAGTTCCTTTAATTCGTCCCAATTCTGTGCTTGGGAGAGGCTCTGTCCAATGTTGGTATCTGGAAGTACTGATGGTCCTGCTAAAATGGCAGACGCCATCTCGTCTGTATAACCAATCCCTAGTTGTTCAGCCATGGCAGGGGTGTGGTGTATGTATGTTGATTCACAGTGTGAGTATTAAGGTGGTGGTATAAAAACTAGTGAAGGAGACGGAGGTGCTATGCTATTTCCTATATAAATCACTGAGAAAGCCGGTTGTGATCTCAGGAGAATGGATATTAAACCCACAGCTGTGCGCTGCTCAATAATCTATAACACATCAGAAGTATTGGGAAGTCCCAATGACTAGGGGGGTAAGAGAGGCAGGATTGTGTAGAGTATATCCTCCCATATAAACTATAGTGCACAAAAAATACTCTAACAGATCTATGGAGATCTAGTAAAATAAGGGAATAGGGGAAGAGAAATGAGAATTCAAGGTTGTGCCTAATACAACCGTGGTCGTGGGGAAACTAAGTCTTTCTTTAAGTTACCCTCACACACCCTAGTGGTGTCATGCTTCATCATCGGGTCACCCAGACCCCTAGAAGTCCGGGTGGGCTCGACCACAGTGTTGGGAGTGCTTTTAATATGTTCTACGACAGAGGGAGTTAACTAGATAAAATACCTAGGACAGATCCCCAGTATCCCTTTATTCTTGGGTCTGCCCGGGTAATTAAAATACTTAAAAAATTGGGTCTTTTTAGGAGTGTTATGGTCCTATGACCCTAGTGCCGACATGTTTCAGTCCGAAAAGGGGCCAAAAAATGGTCCAGGACTTTCTTCAGGGCAAAAAAAGTAACTCCCCTATGTGAGTGTAATTAACATCTGCACTGGATG
Organism: Triturus cristatus; assembly: GCF_964204655.1. NCBI lineage: Eukaryota > Metazoa > Chordata > Amphibia > Caudata > Salamandridae > Triturus > Triturus cristatus. The sequence goes on along the minus strand of NC_140586.1, from coordinate 851,925,352 downwards.
ACCACATCACAGTGGAGCCCAGGTCGCTGGGGGAGCTTTCAGGGGAAGTGTCGGGATCCAGTCACTGAGTGTGATAGCGCATCGTTGGTGCGGCATGCAGTTCCTTCCGCCTCTGTTGTACAACCTGCTGCAGATTGGGGGTGACTTGTAGTTATGGTGGGGATGCCTCCTACGCCTCCCAGTACAACTGGCTCCATGAATGACAGCTTGTTGTGCAGACCCTTCACTCCCAGTCTGCAGCACCTGGCGACCAGTAGATTGCAGCCAGGTCCAGCACTGTTCAGCGGCATCAATGATTTGCGTGTCAACAACTGAGATCACTCGCAGCCTTTACGGGTAGAGGAGGGAGTATTTGATGCCTAACTCGCTGAGGCATCGCTTGACCTCTAGAGACAAGCCCCTCTGCCTCTGCACCCAATGGCATAGTCAAAGAAGAAATTAACTCTGGCATTATCCTCTTTCCCCTCCCCCAGCTTGCGTACCTCCCTCAGGCCAGCATCATGATCACTGTAGGAGGCGGAAGAGAAATGGTCTAGGAGCTGTCCCCGGAAGCATGAAGCTCGCCGGCACTCGATGGGCCTGTTCCGCAACATGGAATTGGGAGAGTGCACCTGCTGGCAGTAGGTCACGCAACCATGTCTCAGCATATGCCACTGCATCAGCACCTTCTGCTCCCTCAGGCAGACCCAGCACCCTTACGTTGTTATGCTGGGAGCGTCCATCCGTATTCTCTGCTGTTCTGTCCTGTCTCTTCACCTGTGCCATTAGCTACTACACATCCAAAACTGTGCTCAGGGTACTCGGAGGGACTTTGGCCAGTTCTTGCTCAGTGTCATGTACCTCCTAAGTCAGCTTGTGATGATCTGCGCAGTCAGGGGTGAAGTTGACTGTGATTTTGTCTATGCGGCCCTCAAAGGAAGTGCCCGCTTGTCCGAGGGAGGTATCCGCTGAGAGTACAGAGTCTAGTTTGCAGTTCAGGATGTCCATTGTCACCTGCCCTGGTGGCCAGCGATCCCCAGCCGCTCAGTTCACCAACACAGGAGCGGCAAAATGTCGACGCGCCCCCGTCTGCAGGCCGGCCATCGTTGCACTAGATTCCCAAGCACTATATATTACATGCGGTGCAGTGCACCGTGGTCAGCCGGGCCCTCTCCTCCAGTCAGGTGTATGCTACCCAGGAATCTTCGTTCAGGCGGCACTTATGGAAATCCCCTGTACACCCAAGAGCTCGCTACCAGGGGGCGACGAAAGGCAGCACCACCCGGTTGCCTCCTCTGATCTAACTGTGGTAACTGGATTCCGTGTTCCTTGGTGAGTGACGGCCGATCAAGAGGCGCACCAAGGTTCTGACCCGACCCCCATGCCCCTGGCACCCACCGCCACAAACGGCCGATATCAGCAACTAGAGCCAGTTAGTGGCGTCCCCCACCAGTCTTGTGGAGTGCCCTCAGTGATGTTGGTCAGCCGCAGTGCAGGGTTTGCTCAGGGCACAATGTGCGCCACCCACTGGTGCTAGGCCTGGGCCCGACTCGACCCCTGGGCCTCCTCCGCTTTGTGTCCCACCTTCTCCAAATCTGGACATCAACACTGGGGCTCAATTCACTGCGCTCTCACCAAATCTGTGACTCAGTCAGCAGGAGCCTCAGCCAGGCAGGATTTCACAAGCCTGGGTACAGCAGTGGCCGCCAAGTCCGTGGGGGACCTCCCGATGCAGTTGATGCCACAGGGCCCCCTTAAGCGTGAAGTTGCAGCGCTACCGCCACACAAGTTTAGCGCAGCTCAGAGGCCCCACCCTCCACAACGTCCGGCCAGTGCCACATTCTCCAACCTATGATGCAGAGAGGCTTGGCTCAACATTGCCAATCTTGTCTGTGCAGCCCGGTGTAGTGGGGGCACGTGTTATGCAATGCAGATCTCCCTACATTTGTGCGCAGGAGTGCCTCTACTGATCACAGCTCCAAGGGGTGGCAGGTGGTCTTCTCACACAGGTCAGCAATGTGTCTTACAATTTGAATCCCATTTTTTAAGAAGTCTGAAAATAGATATGCCAGTTGTTGAGTAAGGGGTAATAATATATGACCACATTTTCTTTCTGAGAAAATCATCTAGTGGGAGATTACAAGCCAAAGCAGATTGAATACTTTCTATTATAAACCTATTCATCCTTTCAACGAGGCCATATGAAGAAGGAGAATACAAAGCAACTTCTAAATGTTTTATGTCATGTGAATTCAGAAATTCTTGCATTAACAAAGAAGTGGGGTAGAGAGAATTTTTCTGACATTAAAACAAAAAAGTCGCCCCCCCTCTTTCCTTTTTAGTCAGGTTGGGACCTTTCTAGAATAAAAATAATCACAAAGGATTCCCTTACCTGTTTTAATCCACACACCACATCTACACGCCTCTAGGCCCCTCATACCCACGGCACCTATATGGCAAGGAACTAAAGATCTCTGAAAAAGAGCCCCTTTATGGGTGCCCGTCGAGCATTGCAGTGCCGGCTCGACGAGGAGCAGACCCATATGATGAAGCATGACACATAGCTTGCTGGGTGTGTGAGGGTCCTAGTTCCGACAGGAGGTACCCCCCACCTCCTCACTACCTTGAGTACACACCAGGTGGCCATCTTGCCACAGAGAAACTCCGTACCTTTCATTGTCTTCTAGCTTAACTCAGGGCAAGTAGGTTGGACCTCTATTAAGCCCTAGCTGTCCCTCTCTTTGTTGATTCAATACTGCACGGATACCCCCGTGGGACTTGCCAGATTACCAGAAGGATAGCTACCTTAATTGGCCCATTCTTTGGGACTCACTTTTCAGTCTCTGTCTTCCTCCTTTTTTCTGCCTTCTTTTAAGCAATATCCCCTTTCATATCAGTCATCATGGATGACTACCCCGGTCTTCGCTTCGGTGATGAGATGGCCGCAGAAATTCTCAGGAATACGCCATCCCTTCTGTGAGAAGGTGGCCTGAAATATGCTGTCCACTAGTTCTAGTGGGCACCTTGTATCAGTCCAAACAACCCCTTATGGTGAATGGTTAAAGACAACCTTTATTGAAATTATCCTAGTGGTAGCTATGGAGAGCAGCTTTCAGGCTAAGTCTTGAAGGAATGTAAAGCAGCTTGTTTTACCAATTTATAATCTCTTGAATGATCAAATGAAAGGACAACCACACCAGGTATATATTCAAAATATATGTATTTAGGATAAAACACACCCCTCTAGTCTCTTTATGAGGCTGGAGTTCGAAGTACTTTGTTTACAAGTTAGCAATTATCAGTAATAGCACAAATACACGTTTGGGCCCTAGGGGCGTACCAAACCATATACCCAAAAAGTGGTATAAGAACCACGACTGGGATAGACACAAGGCCTAGAGCCTGTAGAATCGCTGGGACCCCAAGGAACCACCCAAGGTAGTGACACAGGGGACCCACGGGGACTGAATGCAGTATGTGAATTTAAAGATTAGAGACACTTCGAATCGAGTCAGGACCAAACCCTTTTTGACTTAAGAAGTTCTAGGGCTAGCACCCACGGGAGCACCAGAGTACTCGAGTTACCTCACCCAGGGAAGCCGGGTGCATAGGTGTCTTTTGGTGTCGGGTCGCGTCGTCGATTTCAATGGAAGCCTGCAAAGAACTGCTGCTGCCGTGAAGAGGAGAAGTGTCCAAAGAGATCGAAGCCTGGATCTAGGATAGAAGGAACCTGAAAGCAGAGGGGACAGAGTCTGGGTCACTAGCCAGTGACCAAGGGCAATGCCCACAGATGTCGGGTGCTTCAGGTGAGTTGATGGGTGTCTTGACTCTTCAGCCATGAGGTCCAGGAGGCGTCGACAAAGTCCACGAGCCGGATTCAAGCTGTCCCACAAAGTCTGTCGAGTGCTGCGGTGTCGACGACCAGAATGGACCCAACAAGCCTTGGCAACGGCAAGTCACAGGAATTCAGAGAAAGGACTGCGGTGCAGACCAGCAAGGTCTTAGGGACTCACCCAGCAAGGGTAAGTCAGGGCACGTCTGGCGCAACCAGGAAAGCCCAAGTAGAAGAGGAGTTGCCTTCGTGGGGACCTGCAACGGGCTAGTGATGGCGAAGGAGCCTCGAGCGGTTGCACTTGAAACTGGCCCACGGGTCACTCGAGGAGTGGAGCCCAGCAATCTTCGGTGCAGGAGGTGCTCAAGGCTGGGGCTACTCGGAGCCCAAAGCACAACTTCGAGGAAGCCCAGGAAGATGCTGTTGCTGCAAAAGATCACGGTGTCCAGGGGTCACGGTTCCACGTCACCCACGATAGCCACGGGCCTCAGCTTTGCTGTGGACTCAGGGTAGCCTCTGGGAAGTCTGGAAATCTACCTCTGGTGATGCAAAGACTTCGGCTTCCGGCAGCAGTTTCAGCGATGCAGACTGGTCAGTTGCTTTTTTGGTGCCTGCCAAGCAGGGGAGTCACTCCTTGACCCCAAGGGAGATTTCTTCCGTCTTCTAGTCGGTGATAGAAAGTCGAAGGTCTAGGATATAAGTTGCAGAGTTTCGTCCAGGGTAATCTAAAGTCATAAGGACTGGGTTCCCATATTTATACTAAGTTTGGGGGTTGGACATACTCTAGGGACCCACCTATGGGAGGGTTTGGAAAGAGGGGTGGTTACACCCATTTCCTTTGTCCAGTTTCGCGCCAGAGCAGGGGCAGGTAGCCCCTGCAACCGGTTTGAACTGGGCTATGCACAGGGACACCAAATGTGCCCCCAGTGCAGGACTTCAAAGCACCAGAGAGTGCTCCCGCCCAGCCCCAATACACATCTGCCTGTCTGAGGAGCTGGTTACACCTCCCTGGGACAGGAAACCTATTGTCCAGGCCTCCCCTGTCGGAGTTTCGGTCAGCAGCAGAAGGCCAGACCCGTGTCTGTGGCAAAGGCATCCATTTTGTGATGCCAGGGCTCCAGAAAGTCCTACCGGGATGGACCAGTGTGAACATGTCTCTCCCTCCAGAAGGGTGGAATGCTACCCCCGCCACCAGAACTGGCGGGGGGGGGGGGGTAACATTCCAAAGCGTTTGACACCAAACACAACATGTTTCCGTGCAGCCATCCCAAAGTTAGCATTTACCGCGAGGTTATAATGCACTTAAGAGTATATGGTCAGGCTGCACCACAAACAGCATCAGAGGAGATACTCCGAATGCTGCAGAGGGGCTCTGCTCATGCAGGGGCACCATCTCACATAAAAACCAAGCACTCTACCTTCAGGATTGTTAAGGCCTGCCATAGGAGTGACTTATAGGTTTTATATGTGTGTGCAATGGTAGTGATATAGGTAGCCTATTCCACTGTAAGGGGTGCAAGCACACCCTTACCCAGGCTGCAGTAGCAGACCTGTGGTGCCATTTTGGAGTGATTCCCAGGGGTGGCATAATACATGCTTCAGCCCGTGGTAGGCCTCTGAGGTACCTATGCCCTAGGTACATAGTATACCTTATACTAGGGGCTTATAAGGCACTCCAGAATCCAATTAGATATGTACCTAATGTACATGGAAATCATTTTACAGAGAAAGCAGATAGACTGGGGCCCTGAATAGCAGGATCCTAGTCCAACTAAGTCATAAACCAGCAAAACACCAGGCACAAAGTGGGGGCAACCATATAGTCAGATTCCACCTTCGTACACCTTCTAGGGGGTGAAGGCTCTTCAGCCTCTGGGACACCATCTGAAGACTGGACCACCCTCACTAACATGAAGAGAGACTGGGTAAAAATAACTCTCCACGGAGCAATGATGACGGAGTACTTGAGGGCCAATATCGCACCCAACGGCATGATAGTTAAGAACTTCCCTAGGCTCTTCCTCGATGATGCAGTCTTTAAAAAGGAGTGGTCCCTGGTAGCATGGAAATGCACCAGGTATCTACTTATCCTCATTAATAACTTGGCAAAGAGGATAGCTGATGCTCTCCTCATTAAAATGCAGGTGGCCGAAGGGGCTATAAAGACTACCATTCACGCTACCTTATTCAAATCAAAATTGACTGAACTCAATAATGAGATTGCGGAACACAAAGAATTCCTGATGAAGCAGAAGGTCAGCAAGCTTCAGAAAGATATAAATAGATTTAACAAAGAAAAAACATACCATATCTAAAGGCAGATTACACTAACACCAAGACCAGCTACTCTTCTGATGAAAATAGTGACACTGACAGAAGAGATTCAGCCAGCAGTGATTCCAGTAGTGGGAGTTGGAGGGGTCCTAATCAGAGAAGCAACAATTACCTACAAACTCCTAACTACCCGATACAGAACTTTCAAGGCCCACAACCTTCGTATTGGCCTTTTTCGATGTATCCTCATGGCCAACCTCAATTTTTCCCTGCCAGCAACCCACCTTTTTTAGGCAGAGGCTGGGGCAGAGGAAGAGGGCGCAAAAGAGGAGGGCAAAAACAAGTCCAGTGGCATGACCAACAACCCAATATGATGGAAACCAGGAGCAAAACACTGGGCAGGAGAGTCTAGTAGTTAACTGATCTCATAGACAACTAACATCCACGGAACAGGCAGTACTTGAGAAAGGGCTCGGTTATGTCCCCACCGCCAAAAATGACAGATTCCGGGAACAGTGCGCAATCAAGAACCTGTTCAGAAAAGTACGCCTGAAAGCTTACTTTGAGGATAAGAAAGAACCAGCCAGACTAGATTCAGGCCTACGTAATCCCTCGACCTTCACGCCTACTATGGGCATGATACCGGGGAGGTCCTGACTTTTGAAAAAGCTGTGCTTAAAGAACTGAAAAATCAGAGCACCGTTACATAATCTCTCTAACCAGGAACATGCAGCTATTAGATCGCTGACAGAGGACAAAAGTATCACAATAAAACAAGCTGACAAAGGTGGAGCAACGGTCATACAGTCCACCACGGACTACAACACAGAGTGCTTACGCCAACTACAGAATAGAAAATTCTACACCCCCATCACAATAAACCCAACGACTCGATTAACAACTGAAATTGCGACTATGGTATTCGAGGCAGAGAGTAATGGGTGGGTTAGTAAAAAAGAAGCAGACTTTTTGATCACCAAACATCCCAAAACACCTTACTTTTATACTCTGCCGAAAATACATAAGGGGACTACCCCTGTCCCGGGCAGACCAATAGTTTCAGTGATCGGCTCGCTCCTAGAACCCCTGTCTAAATTCTGCGACCACTACCTCCAGCCTTTGGTCAAGCAGACGCCCTCGTACATCAGAGACACAACAGATATTCTCTGTGTCATAGGGGAATTGGAAAACACAAGTGATATCAACCTCAGGTCACCCTTGATGTGGAACAATTATCTACCAACATACCACAGAGAGAAACACAGTGATAGAATTTGCACTTACCGCAATTGAATGGACGGCAACAACTCCCGTTTCTTTCATTAAGCAATGAGCCACTCTGGCACTAACAGGAAACTTCTTCGAGTTTGACAACCAACTCTTCCATCAGTCTCAGGGTACTTCGATGGGGAGCACATTTGATCCCAGTGTGGCATGTCTCTACATGGCGGCATTTGAACATGAGACTATCCGACATGCCAGTAACCCCTTCAAAGGTAACCTGAGGCTATGGAAGAGATATATAGATGACATACTCATCTTTTGGCAGGGGGGTATACATACATGCAAAACATTCTGTGAGTGGATCAATACTAAGAGCCAATATTTGAAATTCACCCACACCATATCACCGTCAGAAATCGCCTTCTTAGACCTCACCATCAGACTACAAGAGGGAAAACTTACGACAACCCTGTATAAAAAGCCAACTGACAGGAACAGTTTGCTGTGGTACAGCAGTTATCACCCAACAACTCTGAAAAACAACCTTCCCTTCAGCCAATTTTTAAGAATCAGAAGGAATTGTAGTTCAATAGATGACTACAAGCAAGTCTGAAGCAGAGATACTGTCAGACAATCTGCTGAAAAGGCAATATGCTAAAAAACAGATCAATGCCTGTATGAAACGAGCAAGAAACAATCACCGTGAAAGCCTTGTGGAGGTACATGATAAGGAACCCTCTAATACTTTGACATGTGTAACTACATACACACTAAGATCCAACTTGATAAAAAAAGCAGCGAGCAAACATTGGGAGATCTTGAACGCAGGTACACTGACAATACCTAAACCCAGGTTTGCATTCAAGCGTACTAACAATTTGAAAGATATGTTAATACTACGAGACCCAAGAACAAGAATAATTCTATCCAGAGACAACTGTGGGACCTCCCCCCAGTCACGGGACACTACCCCTGCGGCTCATGTACTGTGTGTCCACAGACTAAACACACTAAACAACTGGTTCTTTCAGACACATTTACATGGACGCTGACCAAACACACCAATTGTAACACATCACGTTGTGTGTACATGCTGACATGCCCCTGTGAGAAGAGATACGTTGGCATGACCATGAGGCCCATTAAGACCAGAATCACTGAACATAAGAGCAGTATTCGCTGTCAGAAAACAAACACCAAACTATATACCCGTTTTTCAGAACTAAGACATCCCCTAGAGAGTTTGCGCTGAGTTATCCTTGAGTCTCACCAACAAATAACACACACAGCACTGTTCAGGATTGAACAGAGGTGGGTGTTTCGACTTGACTTAGCCAACAGCGGATTGAACGATGACATCCCATGGAGCACCATCAGCTAACAGTTTATTTACATGCATATAGCTATTGTGCCCAACACAAACCACTATACATGAGCACGACCTGTATAGGAATCTCCTCTCTGTCAATTTTGTTTTGACTTACGACATCTTTCCCATATCTATCACTACAGAGAAATAGCGTAATAAGAATACAGATACAACATAGCATTAAACTACACTCCAAGATGGCCGCCACAAGAGCTCCTTAACTGACATCACCCACAAAAACCTGATGTTGCCGTTATCAAAGGCTACCGATTATCCTCAAAAGGCAGAGACACACTGAGATAACCAAGCGCCAATAATTTACAGGCAGACATGTTATCATCCTTTATGACTTGGGGTTTTTAGAAGTCCAAACAACAGTATTTTTTAATAATGAAACAAGACATTTCTTGAATTTTTTCAATTTTTGCACTTCATAAGAGTAGGCATCAGCTTTACTTATAAAAAATGACCTCTTAATTACCACGTATTTATAAACTAATAAGGGGTGCGCCTACAGCATACTGAGATAGCTTTCATTGATTTAAACTACACTCTAAGATGGCCACCATGATTCCGTCAAATATGATGTAATTCGATACCACCAGGCTAATTTCTTTCAGCTGCGGCCAATTTACCCTGCTCGGCGGCTTCAGAGGCAGGTATTTAAAACAGGTCCCGTCTGTTACACGGTACCTTTCTGATGCAGCGGAACGGGTAGGTGAGCCATGAAGCTCTGAGCGGGAGCAGGTGAGTAAGCACTACCATTTGGAGGCCAACTCTGACACTGGCAACTAACGAAGGTAAGAGGTATTGGGGAGTGGTGTTAGCAGCCTTAAGTCTTAAATGGCATACTGACAACTTTGTTTATTTTTTAATACCCGCCCTAGTCGCTGCCGGGTTACTGGAGGCGCTAAACACTGTGCCTCATTATTATTTTAATTGAGGGGCATAGAAAGCGGCGAGACTACCAGACACACCGGCCTGACTTGAGCACCCTAATATTGAATAATCGTGTCATATGTTTAGATTTACCACTACGGGCCTAGTCCACCGTGATCCATACCTCCTGCACATCGTAATATAGTTAACCAGAGCCAAGAAGTGAGCGCTTATCTGAAGTGCTTGCAGCCTACTTCTAGCTGATACTCTTTGCCTCTTTATACAACAGATACACTACACTGTGTGTCCAAATTACTCCACTGTGATCTGATGAGGCAGCACATAGAAAAACAAAAGAAGTGAGCATATGTTCACTCGCCCACCATGATCTGAACCATGACCTTTCTTGAATACGGTTACACAGGGGATATATGTATATATGAAGGCACACACAGAGCTCGATGGGTTTGCATGACAGCACTGTGTGTTTTTAAAGTTTTTACATGTTTAACTTTGAGAATGTATATAGTGAGACACATCCACTGCATTTAACCAGGATCATTTGCCATTAGCTTGACATGGTTTTTGATCTTTCTCCTTTCTTGTACTCTAGGTTTGCTGCCCGTCTCTGGGGCATTAACCCTCGGATGGAAAGAGTGGTAGGTAGCGTTGCACCACACCACCCACTGTAGATAGTTTTTTAGTCTCCTGGTCCTGAGGAATCACCAACTGATCACTTCATATTATTTTTATGAATTTAAACTCAACAACTGAGGCAACATCGGGGCGCACTTCCTGAGCAGTTACGGTTATTCTTCCTGCTGCGGGCGCATGCATGCGTTGAAGGTAAAGGGGAGTTTTATATCCCATTGTGAGAAGTTGGCCTGATATGTAGTGCTCACTATTCTAGTGATCACTGTGTATCATTCCAAACGACCCTTATTGATGATTGGTTGTAAGTCAACCTTATAGACCAGCTATCCTAGTAGCGTGGATACGAGCAGTCTTAGGCTAAACTCTAGAGGGCGTGTTAAGCCAGCTGTTTACCATCACATATACCCCTTGAACACCAAGTGAAAGGACACCACACAAGTTGTTATGAAAATAAAGGATATTTATTTATAACAAGACTACCCTGGCTCTTTATGAGTCAGGGAGCTAAGCACAATACAAAACTCTTAGGAAAATACTTCTGGTTGCACAATTTACACAAATGCCCGAGGGCACGAAACCATTACACTGCAAGTGGAAGGGGAGAGGTTTAGAAAGTCTAAAGTTACTGATTCCGGAGTGATCCGATCAGGGGGACCTAAACGAAAAAGGAACTGGACACTTGTAAAGCGAACCTGCGATTGAGCACCGAAATGCTCGTGTTACCTAGCCCAGAGGCTGCGGCTGTGGAAGGTTCGGCAAGATGTCGGAAGTCCTCGTTGTAGTCTCAGGAGCCTGAAAGAAGAGTTGCTGGCAGGCGACCAGGGTCGATATTCAGCGAGATCCAAGCCTGGATCGGTGATGAAGGAAACCTGAAAGCAGAGGGGACTCAGTTCTCAACCGCTAGCCAGCGATCGTGTGGGTACCAGGAGGGTACCGGCTGAAGTCACCTCGACCAGGTGAGTGGATGACGTCGGACTCGGCTGTTCCTCGGTCTAGGAGGCGCGGCGGCGACCAGGATGGAGGGCGAGCTGTCCCACGAAGGTGTCTGCTGTCGATGATGCTGGGCCCAGGAATGGGGCAGCGGATCTTGGCAGTGGCAAGCCCACATGGTGGAGTCAAGATGGCGTCTGGAGTGGACTAGGAGAGTCCGTGGTACTCCTCTGTTGGAGGGGAGCAAGAGCCAGTCTGGAGCAACCAGACTAGTGATGAAACAATCGTGGTGCGTCGTGAAGAGGGCCACAAGCCGGTCGGCAAGTGGTCGAACAACGCGGTGAACAGCAAGGAGCGGAAGGGCCCCCACGCAGATCTCGGGGATGCTGGGGAGGCAGACTTCGATGCTGGAGCTGCTCAGGGTTAGGGCTTCTCAAACCCTAGGTGCACTCACTCGAGGGTCCCTCGGTGGGCGTGCTAGATAAGCGTCGTGCAGGTTCTGAAGATGGCCGGTCCCGCAGGTCTCGTCACACCTACGACTCTCAGCTGGGCTGATGAGGTAGGTAAAATGTCAGAGATGGCAGGGACTCGTGTCTCGTCGAGCTGGGCAGTCTTGATCCGTAGGAGAGACTTACAGCAAACCGCAAGCGCTTAGGTGGTGCCTGCTGGTGCAGGGTGGCTACTCCTTAGCCACAAGGGAGAGTCTTCAGAAATAGTCAAGAGTTCCTTTAGCGGAAAGTAGTTCAAGATTCAGAGTTATCCGATTATCTGATTATCCGATTATCCAATTTGGGAAGGGGACTCGCTCCTACCTTTATTCTAAGAAAAAGGGGTTGGCCCGTGACTAGGTTCTACCTATGGGTGGAGCCAGGAGGGGGGTGGTTACACCCCTATCCTTTGTCCGGCTTCGCGCCAGCTCAGGGGCTGGTGTGCCCCCGAAACTGGTTTGAGCCGGGCTATGCACAGTGAGCACCGGGGTGCCACTTGCAATCAGCTTCCTTTCAGCCCTGCCTACCTGGAATACACAAACCCTGTCTGGGATGGTGCTAACACCGCCCTCGACAGGAAACCCTTTGTCCAAACTCCCTTCGCTGGAAGGTCTCCCAGCAGCAGGAGGTCAGACTTGTGTCTGGTGGCAGCATCCATTTTGTGATGCTGAGGCTTGAGTCAACTTTAACCGGGGTTCAAGGTTACTTCCATGTCGTGCCCCTCTAGAAGGGGGGAATGCTAACCCCGTCGCCAGACTAGCGAGGGGTTCGTATTCCAATTCGTATGACACCTTACTCGACATGTGTAGGTGATGCGATGCCAAAGTTAGCAAATAACCGCAAGGATTATAATGCAGTAAAAGTAGTTGGCCCGCGTCACCATGGAACGGCTATTAGGACTTGGTTCCGCAAGCCGTCGACGGGCTCAGCTCGCGCCAGAGCACCATCCCACATGACTCCCTGCACTCTGCCTTCAGGATTGATAAGGCCTGCCATAGGAGTGACTGATAGGAATCCATGTGTCCATTTTAGGGTTAGGTGTAGGAATACTACACCTACAGCAACGGGTGATTACACCACGTGGCCCCAGCTGTCGTGCAGCCAGTTGTGTCAGATTTGGGCGGCCACACCGATGCCCTGGATACCTGTGGTATGCTGAGACAGGGACTGACAAGGCGGCCCAGTTCCAATTAGTGGATGCACCTAATGTACATGTGTGTTAATTTCGAGAGAGAACAGCTAGGCTGTGGGTCTGATTGGCAGGCCCACAGCCGGAGAAAGTCGTAAACCAATGAAGCAAAAGCAAAAAATCTGGGTGATCATAGGATTGCAGACCCTACTCTCCTACATGACCCCCCCCAAACTTTGGGACAATAAGCTAACCTTGACCAGGTGAGTCTTCTTGCTCTAAGTGGAAATACCTGGAGAGCCCATCTGCATTGCCATGATCAGTGCCAGGTCTATGCTCCACTGTGAAGTCCATCCCCTGTAGGGAAATGGACCACCTAAGTAGTTTGGGGTTTTCACCCTTCATTTGATTTAGCCACAAGAGGGGCTTATGGTCGGTCTGAATCTTGAAGTGAGTGCCAAACAAGTATGGCCTCAACTTCTTCAGGGCCCAAACCACAGCAAAGGCCTCCCTCTCAATAGCTGACCAATTCTTCTCTCTGGGGGTCAGCCTCCTGCTAATAAAAGCTATGGGCTGGTCATGACCATCAAAATTCAGTTGAGATAGAACAGCTCCCACACCCAGCTCCGAAGCGTCTGTTTGGACAATGAATGGTTTGGAGTAGTCTGGACTCTTTAGGATAGGTGCTGTGCACATGGCCTGCTTTAGGTCATCGAATGCCTTCTGACAGCTTGCTGTCCACTGAACTTTTTTTGGCATCTTTTTACTTGTCAGGTCGTTTAGCGGGGTCACAATGGATCCATAATTTCTGACAAATTTCCGGTAATAACCAGTCAGGCCCAAGAAAGCTCGAACCTGAGTCTGGGTGGTTGGAGGAGCCCAGTCCTGGATGGCCTGTATTTTGCTCTCCAACGGTTGAACCTGACCCCCTCCTACAAGGTGGCCCAGGTATACAACCTGTGTCTGCCCTATCTGGCACTTGGTGGCCTTGATAGTGAGGCCTGCCTTCTGCAGGGCCTCTAACACTTTCCTCAGGTGGACCAGGTGATCCTCCCAGGTGGAGCTAAAGACAGCGATATCGTCCAGATACGCCGCACAGAAGTCGTCCAACCCAGTGAGAACTCGATTCACCAGCCTTTGGAAGGTGGCAGGTGCATTTTTCAAACCAAAGGGCATTACCACGAACTGATAATGCCCACCCGGGGTAGAAAATGCTGTTTTGGGCTTGGCCTCCTCAGCTAACCTGATTTGCCAATACCCAGCTGTCAGGTCAAACGTACTTAAGTAGTTGGCCGAGGCCAACCGGTCGATAAGTTCGTCTGCTCTTGGTATCGGGTGGGCGTCAGTCTTAGTGACTGCATTGAGACCTCTGTAGTCCACGCAAAACCTCATCTCTTTCTTACCGCCCTGGGTGTGAGGTTTCGGCACGAGCACTACGGGACTAGCCCAGGGGCTGTCCGAGGGTTCAATGACTCCCAGCTCCAACATTTTCTGCACCTCCGTCTTGATGCAGTCTCTGACGTGATCAGGTTGGCGATAGATTTTACTCTTTACGGGTAGACTGTCCCCAGTGTCGACCTCATGGGTACACCAATTGGTCTGACTGGGTGTCAGAGAGAACATATGTCGAAAGGATTGAAGAACCTGTTTACAATCCTTTTGTTGATGTCCAGAGAGGCTGCCACAAAAGACAACACCATCTACTGATCCATCGTCAGGGTTCTGAGAGAGCAGGTCCGGGAGAGGGTCACTCTCCTCCTCCTGTCCCTCATCTGTGGCCATGAGCAAGCCCATGCCCTCCCTGTCGACATATGCCTTGAGCCTGTTTACATGGAGCACCCTGTGGGGGCTCCGGGGAGTTCCCAGGTCTACCAGGTAGGTGACCTCTCCCTTTTGCTCAATGATCGTGTGGGGCCCAGATCATTTGTCTTTGAGTGCTGCTGGGGCCACTGGCTCCAGCACCCACACCTTCTGTCCAGGCTGGTACACAGTCAGGACAGCCTTTTGGTCGTGCCAAGCTTTCTGTAATTCTTGGCTCGCCTCAAGGTTTTTAGACGCCTTTTCCATGTACTCCGCCATCCGCGAGCGGAGACCGAGCACATAGTCCACAATGTTTGATGCCGGCTTTCTGAGAGGTCTCTCCCATCCTTCCTTTACCAAACAAAGGGGTCCCCTTACAGGATGTCCGAACAGAAGCTCAAAAGGGCTGTAGCCAACCCCCTTCTGCGGGACCTCTCTGTAGGCGAACAAGAGGCAGGGTATCAGGACATCCCATCTCCGCCGAAGCTTTTCAGGTAGTCCGTGAATCATCCCTTTTAGGGTCCTGTTGAATCTCTCAACAAGCCCATTGCATTGTGGGTGATAGGGTGTGGTGAACTTGTAGTTGACACCACATTCCTTCCACATAGCAGTCAGATATCCCGACATGAAGTTTGCACCTCTGTCTGAGACGACCTCCTTAGGGAAGCCCACTCTGGAGAACACTCCAAGTAGGGCCCGTGCCACCACAGGTGCTGTAGTGGTCCTAAGTGGAATAGCTTCAGGATACCTAGTGGCGTGGTCCACCACCACCAGTATAAACTTGTGCCCTGATGCCGTCTGGGGTTCCATTGGTCCGACAATGTCGATCCCCACTCGTTCAAAGGGTACCCCCACCACTGGTAGTGGTATGAGGGGGGCCTTTGTCGTGCCACCTGACTTACCACTGGCTTGGCAAGTGACACAGGAGCGGCAAAACTCCTTCGTATCTTCGGACATGTGGGGCCAGTGAAAGTGTGGAACAATTCTGTCCCAAGTCTTATTCTGGCCTAAGTGACCTGCAAGGGGAATCTCGTGGGCCAAGGTGAGAAGGAAACCTCTCAGAGACAAGGGGATGACCAGCCTCCTGGTCGCACCAGGTTTGGGGTCTCTTGCCTCAGAGTACAGGAGTCCATCGTCCCAGTACACTTTGTGGGTACCTGTGGCATTCCCTGCAGCCTCAGCAGCGGCCTGCTGTCTGAGGGGCTCAAGTGAGGGGCAGTCTAACTGTGCCTTCCCCAGGTCTTCCCTGGAGGGTCCCCCTGAGCCCAGAAACTCAACCTGACCAGGTTCAAGCTCTTGCGGCTCAGTTTCCCTCAGTTCTTTAAGGTCAGCCTCCTCGGAGACTTGATCCACGACCTGGGGCAAGGGGGAAGGCGAAGCCTTACCCTTACTGCTCCTTTTCTTGGAAGGTGTCTGGTCCGTTCTTCCAGGATCCAGCACCTGTTCAGTGGGGCATCTTTTGGCCTGTGACCTGGTCACAGCAAGGACATGTGCTGGCAAGCCTAACATCTCCATGTGAGTCCTCTGCTCCACTTCTGACCATTGTGACGTTTCCAAATCATTGCCCAACAGACATTCTACGGGGAGGTCTGAACTAACCACAACCTTTTTCGGGCCACTTACCCCTCCCCAGGAGAAATCAACAACTGCCATACTGTGATTGGTAGTGACGTTGCTGGCATTGGTCACTAGGTAACTGGTACCTAGCATGATCTGTCCAGGGTCCACGAAGTTAGGCGTCACCATGGTGACACTGGCACAAGTGTCCCTGTAGGCCTGAGCCACTTTTCCATTGATCAAAGGTGTCTGTCTGTATTTGCCCAAAGTATTGGGACTGGCATCAGGGGACATATCCATATCCCCTGTACAGACAAGGACGGCCTGAGTGAGCGTGCCGACTAAGTCGTCACTCCCCTCGGTTCCCAAGGTTAACCTAACTAATGCCTTGGGAGGCGCACTACCACTGCTGACTGTACTAGGGGGCGCATGTGCCTTAGGGGCTGCAGTGGTAGGAGTTTGCCCTCCTTTCTTGGTGCACTCACTAAACCAGTGAGTCTTACTTTTACAGTATTGGCACCACCTTTTTGACTGGCCTTCTTGAGTCTTCTTCTTCTGTGAAGCCTGACCCCCACCCTCTTTGGTTTGTTGGGGACCTGTCGAAGACTTCTGGTCATTTTGTTCGTTCTTGTTACCCTTTTGGTCTGCTTTCTTCTGACCACCCTGGTTCTGATTCTGGTTCTGCTTGACCCTTGTTCTGACCCATCTGTCTGCCTTCTTTCCCAATTCTTGGGGAGAGGTCAGATCCGAGTCGACAAGGTGCTGATGCAACAATTGGTTCTGACAGTTGTTTAAAATCTGTTCTCGCATGATAAGATTGTACAATCCTGTGTAATCAGTAACCTTGCTACCCAGCAACCAGCCTTCCAAAGCCTTAGTGGCACAATCAACAAAGTCAGTCCAATCCTGAGACTGAATTTTCTGGGTGTCCCGGAACAGCACCCGGTACTGTTCCGTGGTTAAGCCGAACCCATCAATCAGTGTGTTCTTCAGGACTTGGTAGTTGTTAGCATCCTCAGCTCTTGTAGTGAGGAGCTTGTCCCTTCCTTTACCTTCAAAGGAAAGCCACAGTATAGCTGCCCACTGACTTGGGGGGACGCACTGGACAGTGCAGGCCCTCTCCAAGGCAGTTATCCACTTGTGGATGTCGTCCCCTTGTTTAAAGGGGGGCACTATTTTACTCAGGTGTCTAGTGTCTATACCCCTGTCTTTCTCTCTATTGAGAATGCTGCCACCAGTGGGATCTAACCCACTTAATTTCTGCTCTCGGGCCAGGGCAAGTCTTTCTTTGGCGAGGGCAAGTTCTTCCCGCTCGATCCTCAGATTGACCTCCCGCATCTTCGCTTCATGCTCCCTCCTCTGAGGGGAAGTCATTGCTCTCTGAGAAGATGCCTGAGAGACATGTGTATGAACCGATCTGCCGGAGCCTCTGGAGAGAGACCTAGCTCGTCCGTTCCCAAGGTTAAGCCTGCTTGAGCGTGGGCCCGGGGCTCCCCCAGTTCCATTCTCATGCCTGCTTAAGTTGGTCCTTGTAAGCCTGCTGACTACCACTGGACCTTTGTCTGCCTCGTCTCCCGATAACTCGTCCTCGTCCTCCTCCTCTGTGTGGAGGTCGAGGTCTGGGTCACCGAGGGTTCCCTCTAAGGGAGGCATGTTCCCATCTGCACTGGGGGGACCTGTGTTAGAGGACCTCCTAGCATCGTACGCCTCTAAGAGACCTATCAGAATTGCGATGGTAGGGTTAGAACCCTGGTTTAGCTTCCTGGAGGCACACAGTTGTCTCATCTCCTTGAAGCTAAGAGTTGCATATCGTGACACGACCTGTGGAGGGTCACTGACCACTAAGGGAGTCTGCGAGGACTCTCCGTGGACCGACATGCTTGTCTAGTGAGGTGTAAGTGATGCACCTACCTACACTATGTGTTTACCTACTGATCCCTTGCTAAGAGTTGTAGTCAGGGTGTGCTAAGCCCTGTTACACTACAACAGCCGGTTCAGTAGAACTCGGAGTATTCTAAGTTAAGTTATATGTACCTGGGTACTTATGTGATCTTTCACTGCGATATTCTTAGGATACGTGTGTGGTAAAACAACAGCAAGCTCAAATCCCAACCGCTGCTCACCAATGTGAGAAGTTGGCCTGATATGTAGTGCTCACTATTCTAGTGATCACTGTGTATCATTCCAAACGACCCTTATTGATGATTGGTTGTAAGTCAACCTTATAGACCAGCTATCCTAGTAGCGTGGATACGAGCAGTCTTAGGCTAAACTCTAGAGGGCGTGTTAAGCCAGCTGTTTACCATCACATATACCCCTTGAACACCAAGTGAAAGGACACCACACAAGTTGTTATGAAAATAAAGGATATTTATTTATAACAAGACTACCCTGGCTCTTTATGAGTCAGGGAGCTAAGCACAATACAAAACTCTTAGGAAAATACTTCTGGTTGCACAATTTACACAAATGCCCGAGGGCAGGAAACCATTACACTGCAAGTGGAAGGGGAGAGGTTTAGAAAGTCTAAAGTTACTGATTCCGGAGTGATCCGATCAGGGGGACCTAAACGAAAAAGGAACTGGACACTTGTAAAGCGAACCTGCGATGGAGCACCGAAATGCTCGTGTTACCTAGCCCAGAGGCTGCGGCTGTGGAAGGTTCGGCAAGATGTCGGAAGTCCTCGTTGTAGTCTCAGGAGCCTGAAAGAAGAGTTGCTGGCAGGCGACCAGGGTCGATATTCAGCGAGATCCAAGCCTGGATCGGTGATGAAGGAAACCTGAAAGCAGAGGGGACTCAGTTCTCAACCGCTAGCCAGCGATCGTGTGGGTACCAGGAGGGTACCGGCTGAAGTCACCTCGACCAGGTGAGTGGATGACGTCGGACTCGGCTGTTCCTCGGTCTAGGAGGCGCGGCGGCGACCAGGATGGAGGGCGAGCTGTCCCACGAAGGTGTCTGCTGTCGATGATGCTGGGCCCAGGAATGGGGCAGCGGATCTTGGCAGTTGCAAGCCCACGTGGTGGAGTCAAGATGGCGTCTGGAGTGGACTAGGAGAGTCCGTGGTACTCCTCTGTTGGAGGGGAGCAAGAGCCAGTCTGGAGCAACCAGACTAGTGATGAAACAATCGTGGTGCGTCGTGAAGAGGGCCACAAGCCGGTCGGCAAGTGGTCGAACAACGCGGTGAACAGCAAGGAGCGGAAGGGCCCCCACGCAGATCTCGGGGATGCTGGGGAGGCAGACTTCGATGCTGGAGCTGCTCAGGGTTAGGGCTTCTCAAACCCTAGGTGCACTCACTCGAGGGTCCCTCGGTGGGCGTGCTAGATAAGCGTCGTGCAGGTTCTGAAGATGGCCGGTCCCGCAGGTCTCGTCACACCTACGACTCTCAGCTGGGCTGATGAGGTAGGTAAAAGGTCAGAGATGGCAGGGACTCGGGTCTCGTCGAGCTGGGCAGTCTTGATCTGTAGGAGAGACTTACAGAAAACCGCAAGCGCTTAGGTGGTGCCTGCTGGTGCAGGGTGGCTACTCCTTAGCCACAAGGGAGAGTCTTCAGAAATAGTCAAGAGTTCCTTTCGCGGAAAGTAGTTCAAGATTCAGAGTTATCCGATTATCTGATTATCCGATTATCCAATTTGGGAAGGGGACTCGCTCCTACCTTTATTCTAAGAAAAAGGGGTTGGCCCGTGACTAGGTTCTACCTATGGGTGGAGCCAGGAGGGGGGTGATTACACCCCTATCCTTTGTCCGGCTTCGCGCCAGCTCAGGGGCTGGTGTGCCCCCGAAACTGGTTTGAGCCGGGCTATGCACAGTGAGCACCGGGGTGCCACTTGCAATCACCTTCCTTTCAGCCCTGCCTACCTGGAATACACAAACCCTGTCTGGGATGGTGCTAACACCGCCCTCGACAGGAAACCCTTTGTCCAAACTCCCTTCGCTGGAAGGTCTCCCAGCAGCAGGAGGTCAGACTTGTGTCTGGTGGCAGCATCCATTTTGTGATGCTGAGGCTTGAGTCAACTTTAACCGGGGTTCAAGGTTACTTCCATGTCGTGCCCCTCTAGAAGGGGGGAATGCTAACCCCGTCGCCAGACTAGCGAGGGGTTCGTATTCCAATTCGTATGACACCTTACTCGACATGTGTAGGTGATGCGATGCCAAAGTTAGCAAATAACCGCAAGGATTATAATGCAGTAAAAGTAGTTGGCCCGCGTCACCATGGAACGGCTATTAGGACTTGGTTCCGCAAGCCGTCGACGGGCTCAGCTCGCGCCAGAGCACCATCCCACATGACTCCCTGCACTCTGCCTTCAGGATTGATAAGGCCTGCCATAGGAGTGACTGATAGGAATCCATGTGTCCATTTTAGGGTTAGGTGTAGGAATACTACACCTGCAGCAACGGGTGATTACACCACGTGGCCCCAGCTGTCGTGCAGCCAGTTGTGTCAGATTTGGGCGGCCATTCCAGGGGTGGCATAATACATGCTTCAGCCCCTGGTAGGCCCTGGGTACACCGATGCCCTGGATACCTGTGGTATGCTGAGACAGGGACTGACAAGGCGGCCCAGTTCCAATTAGTGGATGCACCTAATGTACATGTGTGTTAATTTCGAGAGAGAACAGCTAGGCTGTGGGTCTGATTGGCAGGCCCACAGCCGGAGAAAGTCGTAAACCAATGAAGCAAAAGCAAAAAATCTGGGTGATCATAGGATTGCAGACCCTACTCTCCTACACCCATCTTATGGGGTGGGGCCTGTTCTGTCACAGATGAATGAGGAGGGACTAGACCAACCTGTAGCCTTAATCAGTAGGGGATTACTTCCACGGGAACAGAGGTGTGGTGCAATTGAGCGTGAGGCATTTGCTGTGGTCTGGGCACTGAAGAAGCTGAGGCCATACCTGTTTGGGACTCACTTACGGGTTCAAACAGACCACAGGCCCCTCAGATGGTTGATGCAGATGAGGGGTGAGAATCCCAAGTTGTTGAGGTGGTCCATTTCGCTACAGGGTATGGACTTCACGGTGGAACACCGCTCTGGTACAGGACACGCCAATGCTGATGGTCTGTCCAGATTTTTCCGCCTTAGTGATGAGAACTTCCAAGGGGATGGGTAGTTCTCCCCACATTTCAGCTGGAGGGGACGCGTGTTAGAGCTGGCACCATTGGCGTGGGTCTCCCTTCCATTTTTTGCTGTTGTCTCCTCTGTTTTTGCTGGTATTAGATGCTCTGGGCGCTGTGCCACTGCCATTCGGTGCCACAGCGCGAATGCTCCCTGTGTAAATATGACATGTGAATTGGTATATCCATGATTGGCTTATTTGGTTTGCCTGTTGGTCCCTAGTATCGTGGCCTGTGTGTGCCCAGGGTTGGTAAACCAAATGCTGCTGGTGGGCCTGCAGCGCTGGTTTGTGCCACCCACAGAAGCAGCTTGTAAAGTGTGTCTCAGACCTGCCACTGCAGAGTCTGTGTACAGTCCAGAACCAGAAGGGCTGTGCCTGGCAAGGTGAATGCTGGCTCCACCTCCCACTGTGCGTCTGATGGCAGACCCCCTCTTTCTGAAAGGGAGGATGCAGCCTGGTAAACAAAGTGCTCCAGGATAGGGCAGATCTGGTTCTGGCTGGGTTTAGTGACTTGTAGCTTCTGAGAACAAAGACTTTTGGGGTATACATATCTGTGCTGAAACCCCTACAATTTGTATTGCTCCTGGATAACAAGAAGAACCTCTGTCCGTGTAACTGAAGGAAGCTGCAGGAGGTGACTGTCCTTGTGCTTGTGTGCTGTTCCCTGGATTGGCCTGCAGTGGTTACTACTGGACTTGGAAGAAGAGGAAAAGGACTTTGAAGGAACTTTTATTTTATCTTGCTACAGCAATCACCCAAGGGCTAGAAGAGAGCTAGCCTCCTGCTGGAGTCTCAGGCACATCAGACTCCACCACCAGTCTCCTGTTTCGTACCAGCGAGGATTTCTATCTGCAGGTGAGGCTCCTGTGAGTTCCAGGGCCTCTAGTTCTACTGCAGAGAAGACAGTGCTGAAAATCGTCGCTAAAGCCCGTTTGCGAGCCCCCGCAGCTGAAGAGCGTATGGAAAATCATCGCACTGCTGCCGCTGAGTGCTCGCTACCGGAGATCATTGCACCACACGTTTGCGGGCTGCCAAAGGCTCGCTAACCCGAGGATCATCGCATCGCGCAGTTGCGGGCAGCCAACTGCTCGCTAACCCAAAGATTATCGCATCGCATGTTTGCGGGCCTCTAAGTGCTCGTTAACCAAAGATCATCGCTTCACGAAATCGCAGCATGGACGCCGGGCGACCATAATTTTCATCGCATCGCATCAGGATCGTTGCTCCCTCGCGGAGCGCCATTTCTTTTTATCGCAACAAGATCGCACACGCAACAGGCTCGGCGCATCATCTTCCCTCGCGGCAAGGATTTCAACGCATCGCCGGCTTAGCGTGGAGAAGTTTGTCGCTTTGTCCCACACGCTTCTGCAGATCAGCGCATCATCCTCCCTTGCGGCAAGGATTCACTGCATCGCTGATCTCGCGTGAGGAAAATCATCGTTACAGCTCCTTAGCGACATTTTGGTTGTTTTGCTACAGAATCCAGGTACTTTGTAAGTAGGAGGGTCGCAGAGACCACTGCTTTGAACTGAACTCCTCTTTGCACACTTGAACAATTTTTGCAGCATTTTAAGAGTAACCCTATATTTCTAGTATTGTGACTTTTTACTGTTATTGGTCTTGTGTTAAGTTTATATATAAAGATACTTATTTTTTATAACTACTTGTGTGGTGTCTCCTTGTAGTGTTCTTCACTGTGTTACTGTGTATGGTCATAAATGCTTCACACACTGCCTCTGAGATAAGCCTAGCTGCTCGTGCTACGTTACCACAGGGTTGAGCAGGGGTTATCAAAGGGTGTAGTCTGCTTACTCTGACTTAGGAAGAAGGGCCCCTACTTGGACAGTGGCCAGCCATTGCCTACTAGAGACCGCCCTTTCTAACATTGGTGGTCATCGGTGAGGATCTGGTCTTGCATTTATGATCGCATACAGTAATTATAGTGTACACTACTAGTGAGTGCAGACCATAACGTAACCACGTACGTTTATGAGGTTTTTTCTATTTTTGATTGATAGTGCCAGTTTTTGCTACAATGGGCAAGCCCAGATCCAAAGCCTCTGAGGATCTCTCCTGGGAAGAAGAGAAATTAGAAACCTTCAATGCCAAGCAGCTCAAATATTTTTGCAAATGCTTCACAGTCCCTATCACAGGTCTCACTAGAAGGGAAGAGTATTACAAGGCGCTGAAGGCTTGGCTAGAAGCCAGGGATGCCCCTAGGAATATGGGAGAGCCTGTGGAGGGGGGAGAGAATGCAGGAGAGCAGCAGGATGAAGTAGTAGATTTGGTGGGAGATAAAGCAGTTTCCAGCCCGGGCACTAGTGTGTCCTCAAGGGGTCTGTCTTCAGAAGAGATGGAGGACAGGGAGAAAGATAGGCGGCATAATATGGAGATGGCTAAGCTTAAAATGGATGGTCAGAGGGACCTAGAGAACAAGAAGTTAGAATTTGAAATTATGAAAGTGAAACTTGAGCATGAGAGAATATTGAGGGAGCTGGAGATTAAATAAAGAGTGTCCCCTCCATGTACGTGGCAGAGCTCAGGAAGAACAGTAATGCGCAGACACTCCATCAAGTAAGCAGACTGCCAAACATGACAAGATCCTACAACGCCCATTTTCTAATGTAACGCCTCAGACCACCGGCATCTCACCACTCAGTCAGAGTGGGAGGGCCAAGAACGTCAGCAATCCCCCCCCTCGAACCAATCTATTGTGATGTACCAGACATAGCTGAGGAGTATCTTTGTAGTTTCTTGTAGTTATTTGTAGTTTCTTTATTAAGTATAAGTTACAGGTTGGTGTCCATGTAAAGCAGCCCCATCAGGAGCACTTTGCCTGCTGCTCAGCCCGTTTTCAACTGTCACACCTCACACCACACCACCTCACCACCTCACCACATACACACCCAAACATTCCATGCATCTCCATCACATCAACATTCCCCTCAGAACACTCACATTGGCTGAGCAGCTAGGAGCAAGGTAACCTAGGAGAAAGATTAGTACATAGGCAGGATATAGCACTATCACAAACAAGTGAGCCCCTTGCTCCCCGAGCCCCAGCCTTGATAAACCGGCCACTCTTTTAAGCAGCCACGAACTACCGCCACCGGAGATAGACTTCACCTCCAATCTGAGGACTCAGTGATCCCGCTCATACTGGACTCTTGCCGCCTACAGCCACTGTAAGTGGATGACACCCAGTGCCCCTCTACTTCGAGGAGGGGCCTCCCCGCCAGGCCCCATGCGTGTTGGTACAGTGCTGCTAAAACAAATCCACACTACGCCACACCAGGAAGTCACGCTGAAGCACGGACCTCACCAGCAAGCACGCTCAGGGCTCTTAGCCACCTCCCGTCAGGAACACCTTAGGTGACCGGAAGGGGAGAAGGGGAGTCATACCCATACTTGAGAATTGAACAGTCCTGCTATATCACAGACTCCTTTTAACCCAGAAAAGAACAGTCGTTACAGCAAACCGTTCACGCTTACCCAATTCCACGGACCTGAGATTAACAGAGAGTTCACCACTCGCCTAAACTGCAGAAAAAAACAACACGATGTGGTTCAGTAGGTCTGGTGTTATGTGTCACAGGATGTGAGAGTGGCCCGGAGGGTAGGGATGGGACCAAGGGAGATTTTTCGCTTGGGATTTCTGTGGGTAGGAGCTATTGCTCATATGTTAACGACTGTGACGGGGAGGTTTGATGAGGAGGTAATAAGAATGGACCCAATGCATTTGAGAGCCAGATCTGGTTTGTTCTTTACAGGGGGCTTGGGTCTCATTAACAGATGAGTAACAGCACAGCTTTTATGGTTGTGTCTGCCTTTCAAAAGTGATTGCGGTAATATGCGTGCACAGGCCTATTTATCTACCGGTGACGACCCAAAGTCATGGAAAGGGATCGCCATAAATACATCCGATAGGCCTCACAGGGACCCAATGGAGAGGGCAGCGGAGAGTGAGACAGGGTCAGAGAGAGGCATGTGGCGATGCAGCATTTAACTGGCCAGAGCGTCACTTCCTGTTACGGAGGGGTGTCTCCAGCTCTGCCCGAGTCGTGCGGCAGCCCTCAGTGCTTACTGGAATGTTACTTTTTGGTATATCACAGATGTGTTTTCTTCATAGAAAGGGGCTGGTCAGCTTACAGATGACCCAGTGTCAACATTTTTAACCAAACAAAGTTTTATTAAATAACTCCAGATTTTACTGTGCTGATAAAAGCAACTTGGTGTAGCTTTTGCTGCTATGATTTAATACTTTAGGGTTGATATGTATGTTTCCTGCTGGTGTGTTAAACCACCATCAAATCACAAATGTGTCACATTCCCACATCCGTTAGGTCAAGGTCAATGGTGGGAACTCCCTTCTTAATGTCCCCTGTCTGGGCCATTCTCAAGGCTAAGGAGATGAGGGTGTTGTCTGAGGAGGTCAGACTTCAAGTGTATGGGCTTGATAATATGCCGCAGAGAATTCCAATAGAAGTCCATGTTGACACCATATCATGGGCTTCTATGGGAATTCTCAAGGGCATATTATCAAGCCCAGTTTTCTGCCACTAAAGCGGCGATAATTTTAACGCTGTGTCTTGATAATATGCCCCATAGTCAAGTGGGAAGTTGGTTTATCAATCTGGGGAAAGGGTTCCTTGTCTTTGTGTTAAGTCCACTCATTATTGTTGTGGTTTGTGTGGTTTGCTTGTGGGGATTCATCAGAGCCTATAAGTGGTATAAAGGAAACAGAGTTGAGAGAGCTCTTAGAGCGAGTGAAATGTGAATGGCCAGACTGCAGGACAGGCACTATCAGAATCTTAAGAATATGGAGAGACTCCGACGGGTGAGGATGGCAACAAAGAGTGTTTAGGTCGGTTCTTTGTCCAAGGGAATTGTGAAATGGTGTGATGACAACAGTCATCAAAGGGGGGAACTGATAGAGCGCCATGTTATTCTGAAATTTGTAGGGGTGCACCATAATCACTGTTAGTCCGCACCCATATATTTAATGGAATTATATTAACGTGTGACTTAGAAATGTATTACTAAAGTCTGCTTATAATAGTACAAATAGGAATATAATCATGCCATTTATGAAGTTCAATGTAGTGTTTAAATGAAAATGTATTTTAGGTAACGCATAATGATTGGTTTTTGTATAATGTCATTGTTGGAAGGCGGACCCCGAGGAGTCGGTGAGACCACCAAGGGGGGCCCTCGCACTGCACGAAGTAGCCGAGCGCTGCCGAGAAGTCTCCTGAGAGATCCTTCTCCTATCACGTCCTAGCACAGTAACACCACCACACAGGACTCAAGGGGGTTGTCTTGTGACAAGCAATTCTTTATCAGCAATAAAAAGGTTACGAGGTCAATATTTACACGAAGGGATCGAGGGATCCACCAAAAGTCTCAGTGTCTCTTTGGAAGGGTCGGGGTAGCGGGACAGTCTTTGGCAGGAATGCGGTACGAGGGTACCTGGGGCCCAGTTCTTATCCTCAAGCTGGAGGACCTCCGGATCTCGGAGGGGTTGAGCCGCGACGGCGTCAGCAGGGCTCTGGCGTACAGTTCGTGGAGAGCCGCGATCCAATCAGCAGGGCTCTCAAGATGGTTTCTGCTCAGCTCGAGCCGCGACGTCGTCAGCAGGGCTCCGAGGGAGGTTTCAGCGAGGTTGGGCCGCGACGGCGTCAGCAGGGCTCCGATGTTCCAGGTGGTTCAGAAAGGGTTCACAAGAAGGAGCCGCGACGCAGTCAGCAGGGCTCGTGATGGTTCCGACAAGAGTTCTTCTCCGTAGGGTCAGCCGCGATTCAATCAGCAGGGCTCTCGACTCCGGGATACAACTGCCGAGCTGTGGTGGGGTCGCCCCAGATATAGGTCTGGAGCCCTTTGATGTCCGGACCTATGCGCCCGAGGGGGCGGAGTGGCCGGGTGGAGGTGGCCAGACGCCCAGCAGGAGAGGCGCCAGGCCCATGGGAGTTGCAGGGCGATCACACCTCGAGAGGGGAGGACAGTTGGGGGTCCCATCGATACTGTCCTCCGCCGGGGGCGATGAATGGTTCCTGCGGCACCCCCTGGCTAGTTCGTGGTGCCTCGATGTCGGGGCTTCGCTGGGGTCGAGGCCGGGTTGAGCGGGGTCGCGCCGGCTGGTGCACGGTGTGACGTGGATGCCAACAAGATGGCGGAGCCACGAGGAGTATGCGTCCACGTGCAGCTCCGGGTGAAGGGCCTTGGTGCAGTTCAGACGGGTGGCCCGTGACGGCCGGGGCGGGAAACGGGCACAATCCAGGGGGTTAAGGACCACGCCACGAGGCCGGGTCCAACAGGCGTCCCCCCCAGCCGAAGGCATGGAGAGTCACCCATCTCCTTGGGGATTCTCCTCGTCAAGGCGGAAGAAGCGGGACAGGCCGTCGGCGTTGGCGTGGTCATTGCCGGGCCGGTGTTCGACGTCAAAGTCCATCCCTTGTAGCGAGATGGACCACCGCAGCAGCTTGGGGTTCTCGCCCCGCATTTGCATTAGCCATTGCAAGGGCCGGTGGTCGGTCTGGACCCGGAAGTGGGTGCCAAAGAGGTAGGGCCGGAGCTTCTTGAGGGCCCACACCACAGCGAAGGCCTCACGCTCAATAGTGCTCCAGCGTTGCTCTCGGGGCAGTAGTCGTCGGCTGATGAAGGCCACTGGTCGGTCGAGCCCCTTTTCGTCGGCTTGGGATAGGACGGCCCCGATCCCATACTCGGAGGCGTCCGTCTGTACCACGAACTCCTTCTGGTAGTCCGGGGCCTGCAGCACCGGAGCAGTACACATGGCTGTCTTTAGGGTGTCGAAGGCTGTTTGGCAGCGGGGTGTCCAGTGTACCTTCTTGGGCTGCTTTTTGGACGTTAACTCTGTGAGGGGGCCTACAATGCTCCCATAGTCCCGGATAAACCACCGGTAGTATCCGGTGAGGCCCAGGAAGGCCCGGACGGCGGTCTGGGTAGTGGGGGGTTCCCAGGTCTGGATGGCATCTATCTTTGCTTGGAGGGGGGCCACCTGCCCGCTCCCCACTTGATGGCCCAGGTAGGTCACGGATCCGTGGCCGATTTGGCATTTGCTGGCCTTGACTGTGAGCCCGGCCCGCTGAAGGGCGGCCAGGACGGCCTTCAGGTGGAGAAGGTGCTCGGCCCAGTGGTTGCTGTACACGGCAATGTCATCTAAGTAGGCCGCGCTGAAGGCCTCAAGCCCGGCCAAAACCTTGTTCACCAGTCTTTGGAAGGTGGCCGGGGCGTTCTTCATTCCGATGGGCATCACCCGAAAGTGGTAATGCCCATCCGGGGTCGAAAAGGCGGATCTTTCTTGGGCGCCGGGGGTGAGCTGGATCTGCCAGTACCCGGCGGTGAGGTCCAGCGTGCTCAAGTAGCGAGCGGCCCCTAGGCGGTCGATGAGTTCGTCGGCCCGGGGTATCGGGTGTGCGTCTGTCTTGGTTACTGCATTCAGGGCTCGGTAGTCCACGCAGAATCGCAACTCCGGGGGGTGACCGGGAGCTGCGGCCTTGGGCACCAGGACGACAGGGCTGGCCCACGGGCTGTCGGAAGGCTCGATGACCCCCAGGGCCAGCATCTTCGCTACTTCGGCCTGGATGCAGGCCCGCACTCGGTCAGGCACCCGGTAGGCTCTGTGTCGTATGGGGGGGCTCTCCCCGGTGTCGACATCGTGGACGCACCAGTGGGTCACCCCCGGGGTGAGAGAGAAGAGGGCTGCGTAGTCCCGCAGTAATTGCTGGCAGTCGTTGCGCTGTTCCGGGGTCAGGGACGAGGCGAGTTGGACCCCTTCGATCGATCCATCGTGAATGTCGGATTGCAAGAGGTCGGGCAAGGGCTCGGAGTCGTCCTCGCCCCCTTCGTCAGTCGCCAGCAGCAGGCTCAGTTCGGTCCGGGCGAAGTGGGGTTTTAGCCTGTTAGCATGTAGGACCCGGAGGGGGTTCCGGGGGGACTCCAGATCGACCAGGTAGGTGACGGGACTTTTCTTCTCCACCACCTTGAAGGGCCCGGTCCACTTGTCCTGGAGGGCGCCGGGTTCGACCGGGGCCATGACCCATACTTTCTGTCCTGGCTCGAATTCTATAGTAGAGGTGTTGCGATCGTACCACCGCTTCATGTCCTCCTGGCTGGCCTCGAGGTTGGCTTCGGCCATGGCTCGGAACCTGCGGGTCTGGTTTCGGAGGGTCAGGAGGTATCGGTAGACGTCAGGAGGGGCTCCTCGGGGCTTCATCTCCCAGCCCTCCTTGACCAGGCTGAGCGGTCCGCGGACCGGGTGTCCATACAATAGTTCAAACGGGCTGAACCCCAGGGACTTCTGCGGGACCTCCCGATAGGCAAACAGGAGGCAGGGCAGCAGGACATCCCATTTCCGCCTGAGGGGTTCTTCCAGGCCCTGGATCATCCCTTTTAATGTTCGGTTGAACCGCTCAACCAGTCCGTTCCCCTGAAGGTGATAGGGGGTCGTGAACTTGTATGTGACCCCGCACTGTTGCCACAGAGACCGCATGTACCTGGAGATAAAGTTCGTGCCGCGGTCGCTCACCACTTCGCTGGGGAATCCCACACGGGAGAAGATCCCCATCAAGGCCCGGCCTACCACAGGGGCCGTTATAGTTCTTAGCGGGACCGCCTCCGGGTACCTGGTGGCGTGGTCCACGAGGACCAGGATGAAGCGGTGGCCCAGGGCGGTTTGGGGGTCCAGGGGTCCCACAATATCGATTCCGACCCGTTCGAACGGGGTGCTGACGGCGGGAAAGGGCTGGAGGGGGGCCTTGACCCGACCCCCCGTCTTTCCGCTGGCTTGGCAGGTCTGGCAGGACCGGCAGTGGTTGTCCACATCTCTCCGCATCCGGGGCCAGTAGAAGTGGGTCACCAGACGACTGTACGTTTTGTCTTGCCCCAAGTGTCCGGCGAGGGGCACATCATGGGCCAGGTGGAGAAGGAACTCCCGGAAGCGGAGGGGGACCACCAACACGCGGCTGGCCCCGAGTTCTGCTACTTTCTGTTCACTGTACAACAGGCCCTCGGTCCAGTAGATCCAGTGGGTGCCGGTCTGGTCACCGTTGGCTTGCGCGGTCGCCTGTTGTCGGACCCCTTCGAGAGAGGGACAGGACTGTTGTTCTTGCTGGAACTGCTCTCGGGTGGGGCCCCCTTCGTGTCGCCATTGTGTCAGTTCTGGGAGGGCGCTCGGAGAAGCCATCTCTTCGGGGGAGGATTCGCTGGGTCCAGGGTCGGTGTCCGCCTCCTCCTCGCTGCTGGTGGGAGGGGGTGTGAGCCCCTCGGGCTGGGCGGTCCCGGAGGTCGAGGAGGAGCGGGGGGCCTGGGCGGTCATGGACCGGGTGATGGCGCAGGCCCAATCAGCCAGTCCCAACATTCGGAGGTGCTCTCGTCGCTCTACTTGAGCCCAGGGGGAACTTTCCAAGTCGTTCCCCAGGAGGCAGTCGACCGGGGCGTCGTCGCGCACTGTCACCTTCAGCAGGCCCGTCACCCCTCCCCACTCGAAGGGGACCAGGGCCATCTGGCATAGGCTTTCACTGTTGTCGGCCGTCCGTACGGGGCACAGCACATTCGGTAGAATCTGCCCAGGGGTCACCAGGTGGCAGCGGACAGCGGTGATACTGGCGCCTGTGTCACGAAGGGCTTCGGCCCGTTGTCCATTGACCGTGACCTGCTGCCGGTACTTCTGGGTGTTGGTTGGGATGGGGGTGCAGGGTACCATCTCTCGGCTACCCAGGCAGACCAGGGACATGGCTGCCGGCTCCCACTCAGTGTTCTCTCGGTCGAGGGCCTCCTCTTCCTCTTCTCCTCCCCCCAAGGCGGCGGCCGTCAGCTGCCGGGGCGGGTGCCCGCCGGCCCCGTTTCTTCGGTTCAGAGGGCAGGCCGGATCGCTGGCAAAGTGTCCCGTTTGTTGGCAGCCGTAGCAGGTCACTGGCGGCCGTGGTCCGGGTCGGGCCGGGCCCACCTTTCGGGCTAGGCTCGGGGAGAGATGTGGCTGCGGTGGCCCTCGAGGGGGGCTCCTGGGGGCCCCGGCGGGAGGGTCTCGGTTCCTGTTCGGCCCTCCCCCCCCACCGCACTGGCGGGGGGGTCCGTTGGGGTTCCTCTGGTACTCCCCCATTGAGTTCCGGGGGACCCGGGAGTTGACCCATCGATCGGCCTCGACGGCAAGTTTTCGCGGGTCGGTCATTTTGCTGTCGAGGAGGTGCTGTCTCAGTTCCACGAAGCAATTGTTGGAAAGGTGTTCCCACACGATGAGGTCCACCAGCTGCCCGTAGGTGGTTACTTTGCTCCCTTTGATCCACCCTTCTAGGGCCCGACTGAAAAAGTCCACATATTCCACCCATGTGGTACCCGGGATTTTCTTGCAGTCTCTGAACCGCTGGCGGTACATTTCCGCTGTTAGCCCGTAGCGGGTGAGCAGGGCCTCCTTCATGTGATCGTAGGAGGTCATCACCTCCTCCGGTAGCTGGAGCAGCGTGTCCCGCCCCTCACTCAGGAACCGCCCCCACAGGCCCGCGCCCCAGTCCTTTCGGGGCACCCGATGAGAGGTCATGGCCACCTCGTAGGCCTTGAACCATTGTTGGATGTCGTCATTCTTGTAATACTCCTTGACGACTTCTTTCAGGATATGTACCTTGGCCTCGGAAGGCGGTAGAGTGTCTCTAGTACTGGGGGTGTCAGTCCCTCCGTTCTTGGCCTTGATCTCGAGCTCCTTGAGACTGCGCTCGTGCTCAAGAGTTAGTTTCTTTTCCTCCAACTCCCGGTGTCGTCTCTTCTCCTCTATCTCTTCTTGAAGGCGCAGCTGCTCTAGGGCCAGTTTCTTTTCTGCCAGCTGGAGTTCCCCGTCCAGCCGCAGTCGGGCGAGCTCTAGCTCGTGGCTCCGGACCTTTTCCCGCTCTCGTGTTTCTTCTTCGGAGAGGCCGGTTTCTAGGCTCTTTCTTCCTCCGGTTGCCGGAGTCCGTGCGGTTGCTGCGGTCTCAGTCAGGGGCAAGGGCCCTTCTTCCTGGGAGGGGCCTGCCCCGGCCTCCAACCATGCCCTCAGAGCTTTCTGCATCTCCTCTTTGGTACCTAGGCTGGTGGTTGCAATGCCTTTGTCTTTGCAGAACTGTTTCAATTCTTTGTGCGTATATTCTTCCAGCCGTTCGGGCTGGAACTCCATTGTCGCGTTGTTTTCCTGGCTGCTCATGATGCTGTTCGTTTGGATG
This sequence comes from Triturus cristatus, assembly GCF_964204655.1. NCBI lineage: Eukaryota > Metazoa > Chordata > Amphibia > Caudata > Salamandridae > Triturus > Triturus cristatus. Next base: position 851,892,919 of record NC_140586.1, on the reverse strand, counting down.
GGTAGCTAGTGGGTACTGGCTGGTACGTACTGCGTTCGGCTCGGATCCCGTCGCTGGCCACCAAATGTTGGAAGGCGGACCCCGAGGAGTCGGTGAGACCACCAAGGGGGGCCCTCGCACTGCACGAAGTAGCCGAGCGCTGCCGAGAAGTCTCCTGAGAGATCCTTCTCCTATCACGTCCTAGCACAGTAACACCACCACACAGGACTCAAGGGGGTTGTCTTGTGACAAGCAATTCTTTATCAGCAATAAAAAGGTTACGAGGTCAATATTTACACGAAGGGATCGAGGGATCCACCAAAAGTCTCAGTGTCTCTTTGGAAGGGTCGGGGTAGCGGGACAGTCTTTGGCAGGAATGCGGTACGAGGGTACCTGGGGCCCAGTTCTTATCCTCAAGCTGGAGGACCTCCGGATCTCGGAGGGGTTGAGCCGCGACGGCGTCAGCAGGGCTCTGGCGTACAGTTCGTGGAGAGCCGCGATCCAATCAGCAGGGCTCTCAAGATGGTTTCTGCTCAGCTCGAGCCGCGACGTCGTCAGCAGGGCTCCGAGGGAGGTTTCAGCGAGGTTGGGCCGCGACGGCGTCAGCAGGGCTCCGATGTTCCAGGTGGTTCAGAAAGGGTTCACAAGAAGGAGCCGCGACGCAGTCAGCAGGGCTCGTGATGGTTCCGACAAGAGTTCTTCTCCGTAGGGTCAGCCGCGATTCAATCAGCAGGGCTCTCGACTCCGGGATACAACTGCCGAGCTGTGGTGGGGTCGCCCCAGATATAGGTCTGGAGCCCTTTGATGTCCGGACCTATGCGCCCGAGGGGGCGGAGTGGCCGGGTGGAGGTGGCCAGACGCCCAGCAGGAGAGGCGCCAGGCCCATGGGAGTTGCAGGGCGATCACACCTCGAGAGGGGAGGACAGTTGGGGGTCCCATCGATACTGTCCTCCGCCGGGGGCGATGAATGGTTCCTGCGGCACCCCCTGGCTAGTTCGTGGTGCCTCGATGTCGGGGCTTCGCTGGGGTCGAGGCCGGGTTGAGCGGGGTCGCGCCGGCTGGTGCACGGTGTGACGTGGATGCCAACAAGATGGCGGAGCCACGAGGAGTATGCGTCCACGTGCAGCTCCGGGTGAAGGGCCTTGGTGCAGTTCAGACGGGTGGCCCGTGACGGCCGGGGCGGGGAACGGGCACAATCCAGGGGGTTAAGGACCACGCCACGAGGCCGGGTCCAACAGTCATGTATTAGGTTTAAACGGGCACCATATTAAAGTTGGCACGTGTAGTTGCTTATTCATATATGCGGTATAATGAAATCAATGCTTGTAGTGTGGAATTAGAAGAGTGTTTAAATTGTGTAAAGGCCTGATCGCATACACGTTTAAGAGAAAGGCCTGTTCGTTTCTTATGTTAGGTAAATATTGTAGGCCGAAATGTTTCCCTTTGTAAGGCTTTGGATTTCAGAGGTGTAGAGAGTCTCAGAGAAGTGGAAAGTTTCTTGTTCCCATGTTTCTGTTGCAGGTGCAAGGACACCTAGCTTGTTAGTGAACTAGCTCTTTGTTTTAGGAGTTAGGATGGCATGAGAAGCCAACATGGGAGTATACCAGAATGCAGGGATGATACTTTCGGCGGAGAAGGTGCCTGGGACCCAAGGACGAGTAAACTGTCGTTGGAAGGGAGACAAGTTTCAGTGGAAACCTACTGGGAGAAGACCTGGCTGGAGATGTGTGCCGGAGGGCGTGTTCTACGTTTTTGGGATTTTGAATTAGGGACAGTGCCCCGTGGATTAAGCAGTTGAGGATTAGATGGGGAAACTAGAAGGAGCATCTTAGAACGAGCTCTGACAAAGTGAGTGTACTTCTAAGGGAGTCTTCACTTCTGACACCTTTTATCCTATTGCCTGGGAAAAATGCTAAGTAGGGATGTCACCTTAGAAATAGAGTAGGGATAGACTAATTGATTTCTTTTTAGGTTAATGACCCCGTTGGGGTATCTGTGCGCTATACAAGATAAATAAATAAATAAACATAGAGATTGGAGCCGTTATTGCTTGTCTAATGATTCTAGAACTGACTATTCTTCTTATTCTGAGTCGGATGAGTCTCCTACGTAGACTCTTTTTTGTATTAGTGCCCATTTATTTTCTTAACCTCGTGCTGAGGTGCTTGTATGTGCAATTATTTTTAGCTTTGTAATAAATCCCTAAATTTTGAGATTCGGAGTCAGTGGCCCTTTAGAGTCCAAATTCTATTTCCTTTGATTATGTGTTAAATATTGGATTTCCTTCCCTCTACACTATTTAGCAGATAAAAAGATCCTGTCAACCTGAGAGGATTCTTGATGATGGTAAAACAGATAAGAATTTGGCTTTAGCAAGATCTTTCATTATTTGTTAGGAGCGTTGCATGACCTAGCGAAGCATTCCCTAAAATGTTTACTGTCATTGAGGTATTATAAAAAATTACACACATATAATAGAGCAACTTTAAATTATAATCTGTTGCCTCCATTTTATCAAGATAATGTACACACAACCTTAGTTACTCCTTCTAGTGCCATGTGAATGATTGTAATTACCCCGTATCGTTGACACATTTTTTTAATTGAAATGCAGTGGCTTCTGGGTATTCAGATTGCCAGATGCAAACTGTTTGTAGCCAGACAGCCTGCCAGTGCCCTCTAATAACAAGCACCGGTAATGCATCGGTTTCCCCTACGGACAAATAATAAGCTGTTTTGGTCGAGCCTAGAGCAGAGCGTGGAGGCATCTTGTACCCAGGGTATAGAGATTCAGCACGCACATCGCTTTTGATTGGCTTATTCGTGTGTTTTTCAAAAATCCTTTATTTCCATTGACTTAAAGCTGTCCTACTTTCTGCTAGCTTAGAGACACTTTGGCGACTAGCCCTGTTTCATGCATTATTATTATTTTATTGCAGATTTATTTAGCGTAAACTCAACCCGAAGGTATTGAAGCATCGGTTACGTTACAAAAGAAAACATTCAGGCACAGGGACATTAAGGTGCCGATTCCGATCCTGTACAAATGGTCGTACGGAGTGTTTTCTCCGTACGACTCGTACCCGGGAATTCCACCGTACAAACCAGCAAGTACGATTCGTACAGAAATACCATTTCCGTACGAACCGTAAAAAACACCGTACGGCTAAAAGATACATACAATTCCGATCCTGGACAGCGCGTACATGACGTCCGCACGGAGTCAGGCAGCCTTTTACGGACCAGCAAGTACGAATCGTACCCACAGCACTCCGCACGGCTATATTTTTATGGGAGCCAAAAAGTGCCGGAAAAGCGAAGTACACTGTGATGCACGAGGAAAAGGGGGCCCGCTACGCGACGTACACGCCATCACCCACATCGTACGTGTCATCATGTATGGTGTGTACCCCAACATGGCATATGTACGGTGCGCGTACCCCCCACCCGCGTATGTACGGCGCGTACCCCCCACCCGCGTATGTACGGCGCGTACCCCCCGCCCGTGTATGTACGGCACGTACCCCCCACCCACGTATGTACGGCGTGTACCCCCCACCCGCGTATGTACGGCGCATACCCCCACCCACATATGTACGGCGCGTACCCCCACCCGCGTATGTACGGCGCGTACCCCCCACCCGCGTATGTACGCACCGTACCCCAGGCGTACCCCAATCCTCGCGTGTGTACGGACCGTACATATGCGAGGATTGGGGTACGCCTGGGGTACGGTGCGTACATACGTGGGTGGGGGTACGGTGCGTACATACGTGGGTGGGGGGTACGCGCCATACATACGGCGGGGGCCGTACGACTCGTACCCCGGGCACAAGTGTACTCGGGGTAGGGCTCGTACAAAGTTCGCTCCATACGGAGCATTTTCCATGCGCTTGTGTTTTCGGACAGGCGGTACGGATCATACTTGCGCGCTCGGACTTCAGTTTTACGATTTGTAAGTAAAACTATCCGGGGACGTCTCGTAGACTTTTCCCGAGGCGATTCGTATGTATTTTCCACGTACGAATCGTACTTCGCCGTTTGTACGGGACTTGTACGATTCGTAAGTAAAAAAATACGGATACGAGTCGTACGGGAAAAAAATTACCAGGATCGAAATCGACCCCTAAGTGATTTGTCCAGAATCACATGATGTGGACGCGGGGCTCGAACCTTGGTTTCTAGCACCAAAGTCAGCAATCTAGCTGTCAGAACACATCCTCTCCCGATATATGGCCCGTCATGCATTAGTGCATGATGGACCATATAGGTTAGTATGATGCACTACTTTTTTCCTGCTGGGTGGTTCCCACTCCCTGCAGCCTCGTCATGATGCACGTCCGTCCGTGCCTCAAACAAACTCAACAACTGAGGCGACATCGGGGCACACTTCCTGCAGCAGGTACGGTTATTCCTCCTGCTGCGGGCGGATGCATTCGTTGAAGGTGAAGGGGAGTTTTATATCTCAGCTTATGTACCTTTTTCTCTGTGCTAACTCTCTTAAGGTTCCAAATAGAATTAACTTTCCCCAGCAGTGTTTTCACGGTACAACAGTTAAGAACTAATGTTATTTTAAATGCTTTATGTTTTAAATCTCTGTGTTTTACATCAGATCTTTTCAGATTCGTGAGGTTGCTTGCACAATAGAGATTTCCTGGAAGTCCGCGTCTCAGAACATACTCGCTCTCCCATTGGGTGTCATCTGTGTCACGTGACAACCTCAAGACTTAGTCCTAGCCCTAAGCTTTTGTTGGACCCGGCCTCGTAACATGGCTCTACTTGTCCCCGCACCACCTAACCTGGTACCTGCAGCCCCAAGCCCACGGCCTAGCCGATCCTTCCCACCAGAACACACGCACCCGACCCGGACATCCTCGTCCATGGCCTCTCTCCTTTCGGCCACCCCGGGCCCGCGTGCCCACTTCATGCACCAAGATGGCCGCCCGGCCCCAGCGCGACCCGGGCCTAGAGGCGCCACTCCGGCTGGAGGACATCACGCTTCCAGGGGATGAGAGAGGGAGGAGCAGTTTCTATCGCACCTCTGAACTCCCCTGGGACGATGGGTTTCGATCGGCCCTCCGGCCTCCCTGAGGGCTGGCTCCACGCCTGCTGGGTGTCTGGGACTCCTCCCGACCCGGCCCTGAAAAGATCACAAGACAATGGCAGGAAACCCCGACAAGCGACCCCCAGGTGACAAGACCCCTGCCTGCACAGACTCCGGACATCAAAGAGGGGTCGACCTATAACAAGGGGTGCTCTGGGACTGTCCGGCAGATTCGACGCTGGAACAACGAGAGCCTGCTGACGCGGTCGCGGCTCCTGGAACTTAGAACCACCTGAGCCCTGCTGAGTGACTCGCGGCTCCCTGAAGATCGTAAGACCTCCAAACTGTACCTGAGCCCTGCTGAGTGACTCGCGGCTCCCTGAAGATCGTAAGACCTCCGAACTTGTACCTGAGCCCTGCTGAGTGACTCGCGGCTCCCCGAAGATCGTAAGACCTCCGAACTTGTACTTGAGCCCTGCTGAGTGACTCGCGGCTCCCTGAAGATCGTAAGGCCTCCGAACTTGTACCTGAGCCCGCTGAGTGACTCGCGGCTTCCACAGACTCCACCGGTCCCGCCGGACCCCAACAACAACCAGCCTACCCCCCAGCTCGAGGATTGTGAGCTGTGCACCGGGTACGTCCTTGCCTTGAACCTTTTACCAGAGACTGTCCCGCTACCCCCTATCCCTTCCGAGACTCATTGAGCCCGTGCTCTCCTTGTACATATTTGCAGTGCTAACCTGTTTGATAAAGATTGATTCCTAAGAACGCATGGTGTGGTGTTTTTGTGTCGTGTGGTGCCAGAAGTACGATCCTCGATACGAGATTCCTCCTCCTGAGGAGTCTTCCGCCAGTGCCCGGCTACGATACTTTGAGGGTGGGTCTCAGGGTAGTCAGGACCCCCTTTCCGGGCTCCTCTGAGGTCGCCGTCTAACATTGGTGGCAAGCGACGGGATTCGGGCCCATCACCGAGAGATCGTACCGTGAACGACGGACGCACTACCGACAAAGATGGCAGAAGGAAACGCCATGATCCCCGCAGAAACCAACGCCAACAGGGTGTTCCAGGTGGAACAACTAGAAGAATACACGCACAAAGAACTAAAGCAATTCTGCAAAGAACTTAGAATCGCTACCACCGGTCTCAACACCAAGGAAGATTTGCAGAAAGCACTGAAAGCCTGGGTGGATGCCGGGGCCTCCCGTCCGGAAGACACGGGGGAGCGCCCCGACGAGGCCGAACCCCCCCAAGGCGAAAGCAGCAGCAATCAGGTGCGAGGCATCGTACCAGACGGGGGCCTATCCCCAGAAGAACTCGCGGACAGAGAGAGAAGCCGCAATCACGAACTCGAGTTAGCCAAACTCAAAATCGAAGGCGAATTAAAGTTAGCGGAGAAAAAGCTAGCAGTAGAGCAAATGCGCGTGCAAGGCGAGCTAGAAGAGAAGAAGCTCCAACGGGAACACGAAGGAAGGAAGCTCCAACTAGAGCACGAACGCAGCTTGAAAGAAATTGAGCTCAAGGCCAGAAGCGAGGAAGGGAGGCCCCCGGGAAACCGAGAGGCGGCCTCCCCAGCGGAGCAGAAGGTCCACATCCCCAAGGACGTGGTCAAGGAATATTATAAAAACGATGACATTCAACAATGGTTCAGGGCCTACGAGGTCGCCATGACCTCCCATCGGGTCCCGCAGAAGGACTGGGGGGCAGGGTTGTGGGGACGGTTTCTGAGCGAAGGAAGAGACACCCTGCTCGACCTACCCCTCTCTCTGCAGACCTCCTACAGCCACATGAAAGAGGCTCTACTCACAAGGTACGGTCTCACCCCCGAGATGTACCGTCAGCGATTCCGGGACTGCAGGAAAATCCCGGGCACCACCTGGGTGGAATATGTAAACTTTTTTAGTCGGGCCTTCGATGGGTGGGTCAAGGGCAGCAAAGTCACCACCCTTGAGGAACTCACCGACCTCCTGTTGTGGGAACACCTGGCTGCGAACTGCTTTGTGGAACTACGCCAGCATCTGCTTGACAGCAAACTCACCGATCCCAGGAAGCTGGCGGTGGAAGCAGACCGCTGGACCAACACCCGGGTCCCCCGGGGCATGGTAGGAGAATACCCCCGAGCCAGTCAGGGACCACCCCGCCAGAGAGGAGGAGGGAACCAGGGAGGGCAGCGAGAGTCCCAGCCTAGCCCCCCAAAAACCCAACCTCCACCTTTTCCAGCACCCCCCCCCACCAGTAACCGGACCCCCCGGGAGACGGGGACACCGGGTAACCGTCACTTGCTTCCGCTGCCAGAAGCCCGGGCACTACGCCAATGACCCAGAATGCCCCATGGCCACCCAAAACACCCCTGCAAGACAGATAGCCAACATAGCTCTGGGGGAGGAGGTTGAGGAAACCGGGGAGTGGGAACCCGCAGCCATGGCCCTAGTATCCCTGGGAGATAGGGAGATGGTCCCTGGTAGCCTCCTGCCCTCCAACACGAAGAAATACGGGCAGCTCGTCAAGATCAATGGCCACCAAATAGAGGCCCTGCGGGACACCGGGGCCAGCATCACCGGTGTCCTCAGGCACTTAGTCCCCGAGGAGCAGATCCTCCCCAACGTCTTTTGCCCGGTAATTTCCGCAGATAATAGAGAGAGTATGTGTCAGGTAGCTCTGGTGCCGTTTGAGTGGGGTGGGGTGATAGGTAAACTGAGGGTTGCCGTAAGAACCTCCCAGCCGGTCGACTGCCTCTTAGGGAACGACCTGGAGAGTTCTCCCTGGAAGCACGTCGAGCGCAAGGCCCACCTAGAGATGATGGGGCTCCCCGAGTGGGTGTGCGCCACCACCCGATCTATGTCAGCTCGACTTCCCCCCCTGGGAGAAGTCGAAGACGCCCCGACCGAAGAAGTCAGAGCAGTAACCACCGAGGGTCCTCCCGTCCCCCCATCGGAAGGGCCCGTCGCCAGCGACGAACCCTCACTGTCCGACACCGCCCCGGTCCCCGAGTTAGGCGATCTACCCGAATTGGCCCAATGGCGCCACGAGGGCGGGCCCACCCGGGAGGAGTTTTGCCGGGAGCAAGCCACTTGTCCTTCCCTGGTCAGACTACGGCGCCAGGCCGAGGGCCAAGCCGCAGGCGACCAAACTGGAACGCACCGAATTTATTGGGAGAATAACATTTTGTACAGTGAGCAGAAGTCGGTGGAGCTGGGATCCGGACGGGTGCTGGTGGTACCCCTCCGCTTCCGAGACTTCCTCCTGGGCTTAGCCCACGACGTCCCCCTCGCCGGCCACCTGGGTCAAGACAAGACCTACAGCCGTCTCGTGACCCATTTTTACTGGCCTAGAATGAGAGCAGCTGTAGAAGCCCACTGCAAGTCCTGTCCCACGTGCCAAGCTAGTGGGAAGAGTGGGGGGAAGCGCAAGGCTCCCCTCCAACCCTTCCCGGTCGTCAGTACCCACTTTGAACGAGTCGGGATCGACATCGTGGGGCCCCTGGACCCCCCCACCTCCCACGGTCACCGTTTCATCCTGGTCCTGGTGGATCACGCCACCCGATACCCTGAGGCGATCCCCCTACGCACCGTCACGGCCCCCGTAGTGGGCCGGGCCCTGATGGGGATCTTTTCCCGGGTAGGTTTTCCCCGCGAGGTCGTGAGCGATCGCGGCACTAATTTTATCTCGAAGTACATGACGTCCCTGTGGCAACAATGTGGAGTGTCCTACAAGTTCACCACCCCGTACCATCCCCAAGGGAACGGCCTAGAAGAGCCCCTCCGGTGTAAGTGGGACGTCCTGCTCCCCTGCCTCTTGTTCGCTTACCGAGAGGTCCCCCAGAAGTCCCTAGGGTTCAGCCCGTTTGAGTTGCTCTATGGACACCCCGTCCGAGGTCCCCTCAGCTTGGTTAAGGAAGGGTGGGAGGTGGCACCCCAGACCACCCCACGAGATGTGTTCCACTATGTTCTGACCCTCCGGAACCAGACCAGGAAGTTCCGAGCACTGGCCGAGGCCAGCCTAGAGACAAGCCAAGAAGAGATGAAGCGCTGGTACGACCAGAATGCCACTCTGGTCGAGTTCCAGCCGGGCCAACAAGTATGGGTCATGGCCCCCGTGAAGCCAGGCGCCCTCCAGGACAGGTGGACCGGGCCCTACAAAGTGATTGAGCGGAAGAGTCAAGTCACATACTTGGTGGACGTCCAGTCGCCTCGGGATCCCCTTCGGGTCCTTCACGTGAACCGCCTCAAGCCTCACTTCGTGCGGACAGAACTGAGCCTCCTGCTGGCCACCGATGACGGGGCCGAAGATGAGTCCGATCCCCTCCCGGACCTCCTGTGTGTCAAGGAGCAGGATGGCTCCGTGGAGGGAGTGAACCTCTCCCCAGCTCTCACTGCCCAGCAACAAGAGGACTGCCGCCAGCTCCTAGGACAATTTGCCGACCATTTCTCCCTGATCCCCCGAGTCACCGACTGGTGTGTCCATGACGTGGACACCGGGGACAGCCCGCCAGTGAGACACCGAGCATACCGGGTCCCTGACCGGGTCCGGTCCTGCATTCAAGCTGAAGTCTCGAAGATGTTGACCATGGGGGTGATCGAGCCATCTGACAGTCCCTGGGCCAGCCCAGTGGTCCTGGTCCCGAAGGCAGCGGCCCCCGGTGCCGCCCCCGAGCTCCGGTTCTGTGTGGACTACCGGGGGCTCAATGACGTCACCCGAGCCGATGCCCACCCCATTCCACGAGCTGACGAGCTCATTGACCGACTCGGGGCAGCCCGGTTCCTCAGCATCTTCGACCTCACCTGCGGATACTGGCAGATTGCGCTCACCGAGGGGGCCAAGGAGCGGTCCGCCTTCTCCACCCCAGATGGGCATTACCGCTTCCGCGTAATGCCCTTCGGAATGAAAAATGCCCCGGCCACCTTCCAGCGACTGGTGAATAGAGGCCTGGCCGGGCTGGAACAGTTCAGCGCGGCCTATCTAGACGACATCGCCGTTTTCAGTTCCGAATGGAGTGAGCACCTCCAGCACCTCCGGAGGGTGCTAACCGCCCTGCGCCAGGCAGGCCTCACAGTAAAAGCCAGCAAGTGCCAAATTGGGCAAGGATCAGTAGTCTACCTGGGGCACCAGGTCGGGAGTGGCCAGGTCGCCCCTCTACAGCCGAAGATCGACGCCATCGTGGCCTGGGAACCCCCCACCACCCAAACGGAGGTCCGAGCCTTTCTGGGCCTCACTGGCTACTACCGAAGATTCATCAGGGGGTATGGCAGCCTTGTCGGCCCCCTCACAGAACTCACATCCAAAAAACAGCCAAAGAAGGTGCAGTGGACGACCGCCTGCCAGGAGGCGTTCGATGCCCTAAAGAAGGCCATGTGCACGGCCCCCGTCCTCCAGGCTCCCGACTACTCCAAGGAGTTTTGTAGTCCAAACCGATGCCTCCGAGCATATCATTGGGGCCGTCCTGTCCCAGGTGAATGACCAAGGCCTAGACCAGCCCATCGCCTTCCTCAGCCGGCGGCTGTTGCCCAGAGAACAGCGATGGAGCACCATTGAGCGCAAAGCCTTTGCCGTCGTCTGGGCACTCAAGAAACTACGCCCCTACCTGTTCGGCACCCATTTCAAAGTCCAAACCGACCATCGGCCCTTGCGCTGGCTCATGCAGATGCGGGGAGAAAACCCCAAGCTACTGCGGTGGTCAATCTCCCTCCAGGGGATGGATTTCACCGTAGAACATCGCCCTGGTACGGACCACGCCAACGCTGACGGCCTCTCCCGGTTCTTCCGCCTCAGCGAAGAGAACCCCCCAAGATGATGGGCAGTTCTCTCCGGCTTTCAGCTGGGGGGGACGCGTGTTGGACCCGGCCTCGTAACATGGCTCTACTTGTCCCCGCACCACCTAACCTGGTACCTGCAGCCCCAAGCCCACGGCCTAGCCGATCCTTCCCACCAGAACACACGCACCCGACCCGGACATCCTCGTCCATGGCCTCTCTCCTTTCGGCCACCCCGGGCCCGCGTGCCCACTTCATGTACCAAGATGGCCGCCCGGCCCCAGCGCGACCCGGGCCTAGAGGCGCCACTCCGGCTGGAGGACATCACGCTTCCAGGGGATGAGAGAGGGAGGAGCAGTTTCTATCGCACCTCTGAACTCCCCTGGGACGATGGGTTTCGATCGGCCCTCCGGCCTCCCTGAGGGCTGGCTCCACGCCTGCTGGGTGTCTGGGACTCCTCCCGACCCGGCCCTGAAAAGATCACAAGACAATGGCAGGAAACCCCAACAAGCGACCCCCAGGTGACAAGACCCCTGCCTGCACAGACTCCGGACATCAAAGAGGGGTCGACCTATAACAAGGGGTGCTCTGGGACTGTCTGGCAGATTAGACGCTGGAACAACGAGAGCCTGCTGACGCGGTCGCGGCTCCTGGAACTTAGAACCACCTGAGCCCTGCTGAGTGACTCGCGGCTCCCTGAAGATCGTAAGACCTCCAAACTGTACCTGAGCCCTGCTGAGTGACTCGCGGCTCCCTGAAGATCGTAAGACCTCCGAAGTTGTACCTGAGCCCTGCTGAGTGACTCGCGGCTCCCCGAAGATCGTAAGACCTCCGAACTTGTACTTGAGCCCTGCTGAGTGACTCGCGGCTCCCTGAAGATCGTAAGACTTCCGAACTTGTACCTGAGCCCGCTGAGTGACTCGCGGCTTCCACAGACTCCACCGGTCCCGCCGGACCCCAACGACAACCAGCCTACCCCCCAGCTCGAGGATTGTGAGCTGTGCGCCGGGTACGTCCTTGCCTTGAACCTTTTACCAGAGACTGTCCCGCTACCCCCTATCCCTTCCGAGACTCATTGAGCCCGTGCTCTCCTTGTACATATTTGCAGTGCTAACCTGTTTGATAAAGATTGATTCCTAAGAACGCACGGTGTGGTGTTTCTGTGTCGTGTGGTGCCAGAAGTACGATCCTCGATACGAGATTCCTCCTCCTGAGGAGTCTCCCGCCAGTGCCCGGCTACGATACTTTGAGGGTGGGTCTCAGGGTAGTCAGGACCCCCTTTCCGGGCTCCTCTGAGGTCGCCGTCTAACAGCTTTATTATCATAGGCAGCTGAAACCAGCTAGGAATGCTCCATGTTGACGGTGAAGCCCAGGCGGCCCTGGGACCATTGCCTGGCAGACATGTGACGTTAATCCCAATAAAAGTGGTTTTTTTTCAATTTTATAGTTGCTTCTCAGTTACATGGTTTGATGTAACTGTAAATATTAAGGGGCAGATTTACAATCCCCTGGCAATCCTTTTGCGCCGCTGATGCGTCACTTTTGTGACGCGGCAGCGGTGTAAAAATGCAGGGAATTTACAATGGGACGCATCTTGGGAGATGCGTCACGTTGTAAAGCCCTGCGTCACATTTTACCTGCGACAGGTATAATGTATGCAGGGTGGGCGTTCCCACACAAGGAAAGCTTGTAAAAGTGACGCAGTGAAATCTACAAGATTTCACTGCTTCACTTCTAGGACGCCACTGCGTCAGAAACTTTCGCCTGCTTTAAGCAGGTGTAAGGAGTGATGCAGTTTAGTGGGATTAGGCCTCAAAATGCATTTGCGTCGTGCTTGCAACATGATTCCAGCAATGCGTGACTTTTGCCCCAACCGATGCACCAGAATTTCGGACACATCTGTCAATCCTTGCGCCACGGTGTGTCGTATTGTTAATACGGCACATCCATGGTGGCGCAAGGGTTTCTCAGGGTGGCGCAGGAAAAGTGACACATCTCTACAGATGCATCACTTTCTAGTAAATCTGCCCCTGAGAATGAAGGAAGGCAGGTACATACTGCACACACACACCAAGTCGATGTCGAAGGCCGGGCGGCCCCAAGGCTACTGTTCTGCGTGGAGACTTCTCTTCCCCACCCCACTAAGAGCTGCTCCATCCCTCCCCCACCACTCAAATCACAGACACTGCTGTGAGTAATGTGGTTCTAGCTGCCATCAGCTGTAGACGCAGCCAGGGTCTTGAATTGTACTTTCCCAGGTGCACTTCCTGCAGGGCCATCTCATGTTTTCTACCAGACCTGTGCTTCTCTTTCTCTCAAAGCCCTCGCTGTCTGGCAAGGAACGGTTTATTTGCTTAAATATGGGTAAACCAAGCCCTATTTACAGCTGCTTTCCTTGCTTCTGGTACACAGACATAATATCAAGGTTTTTATTCGACCTACAGAAATATTGAGTTTAAATATCGTAGAGACAGAATATCAACATCAAGAATATCGGTGACCAGAATATCGACCACAAGGTAAGAAATAGAGGGGCAAATTATCAACGACCAGCGATAGTTATCGCTGGCCGTACCTAGCGATAAATTTCTTATCGCAGGCTACCTCTGGAATTTATCGCCATAGTAGCGCGTTCTTAACAACGCGTTTCTCCAGGTTGATAAAAATTCCAGAGATAGCGAGGTTATCGTCGTTTTGCAGGGAACATCGCTGGTTTTCCAGCGATGTTCCCTGCAAAACGGCGATAACCTTGCTGATACGACCCTGTGGTCGTATCAGCATCATCCACCCCCTATGTCAAACATAGGTTTCAGGATTTTAGCAGATGTTAGATTTTGGCGAAAAATCTAACGTCTGCTAAAATCCCGTGGGCTGCCTTGTAAATATCGCGATGTGAACATCAGCGATATTTGCAAGGTAGTCCATCCGGAGGTCCGCCCAGTGATGCCCACTTCGCATCTCATTAGAGATGCAAAGGAAGGCGTTGGGAAAAAGGGTGCTAACATGCGATTATGCATGTTTGCACCCTCTTGTAATTAGGGCGTTAGTTTTTATCTCAGCTTTTTTGGCTTTTTAAGCCAAAAAAGCGGAGATAAAGCCCTTGTAAATATGCCCCATAGTTTTTGTTACTATCGAAGTTAGCAATATCGTTAGCAAAAATATTGTTGTTAATAATATCAATGTTTATGTTAGTGTTATGTATTTTAGTATGTATTTTATATGCATGTCTTCCACATTTTTTGTTTTGTTATGTTTTGTATATTTTTTTGAAATATATGTATTAAACGTTTAGAAGATACTCATTTTTTTAAAAGTAAATTTAGCATTTTTGTTACGTAGCGGGTTGTGGGTTTAGGGGAATAGGGTGGGAAGTAATTTAACTGTAATTAAGTAATTATTATTTTTTAATTATTGTTATTGATAATTAATGTATTGTTCATTAATTATTAATTGGTAATTATGTTTATTAAATATTAATTGGTAATTAATTTTTATTAATTGATTAATTGAGAAATATATTGTGTTAATTAAGTTTAGGAGTGAGTTGTGTGTTTATGGGGAAATAGGGTGGAAAGTAATTTTTTATAATTAATTATTAATTTTTATTTATTGGTATTGATAATTATTTTTACTAATTGATTAATTGATAATTATATTAATTGTGTTCATTTGTATGTGGAGCAGTTGTGGGTTTATAGGGTAATAGGGTGGGAAGTAATTTAATGTTATTCAAGTAATTATTAATTTTAATTTATTGGTATATATAACTAAATTGTTGTTAATTTATTAATAATTCATTATTTAATTAGAAAAATTCTTTAATTGATAATCATGACATTTTTAAGCCCTACGCTATCCAACACTTTCCTTAATGTTGCATTCTATGGAGTGGGAATAGTAATTTTTACCCCTTACGCTAGCCAACAGTTTCCCTACTGTTGCACTCACTGGAGTGGGAATAGTAATTTTAACCCTTTCGCTATCCAGCACTTTCCCTACTGTTGCACTCTCTGGAGTGGTAATAGTAATTTTTACCCCTACGCTATCCAACACTGGGGCATATCAACAACGAGGCGATAGAAAATTATCGCCGCTTTTGCGGCTGTTTTCGGCTATAAAGCGGAGATAATTTTATCGCTATATTAGCAAGGTCACGCTATCGCGTGAAACCTTGCCTTAGCGCCTGAATTCCTAACGCCCATCTTTGCATCTCTAATGAGATGCAAAGTGGGCGTTCCTCCCCAGGATAACGGGAGAAATGTCGCTAAGCGACATTTCTCCTATTATTAAGCCTCACGCAAAGCAGCATAGCGACAAGAAAATTAGCGATAACTTCTGTTATTGCTACTTTCCTTACGCCTGCTTTGAAACTGAATTAGCCATGATATCAAATGGAAGGTGGATATCATGGCTAAGTATGTGAGGCCCTTTCAGCCAGCTATCGCCGAACTTCGTGGGATTATCGCTGGATTTCCAGCGATAATCTCCCGTTTGGCAGTTAGCGCTAGGATTTTTATCGCTTTTGAGATAAGCCTTGCTATTAGCACGCTATCTCAGCGATAAAAATTCACGCTAGTCGGCGATAATTATCCTAGCATTAAGTGCGCTTAGCGAAAATTATCGCCGGTTGTTGCTGATATGCCCCACTTTTCCTACTGTTGCACTCTGGAGTTGGAATAGTAATTTTTACCTCTACGCTATCCAACACTTTCCGTACTGTTGCACTCACTGGAGTGGGAATAGTAATTTTTACCCCTACGCCATCCAACACTTTCCCTACTGTTGCACTCACTGGAGTGGGAATAGTAATTTTAACCCTTTCGATATCCAACACTTTCTCTACTGTTGCACTCCCTGGAGTGGGAATAGTAATTTTTACCCCTACGCTATCCAACACGTTCCCTACTGTTGCACTCTCTGGAGTGGGAATAGTAATTTTTACCCCTACGCTATCCTACACTTTCCCTACTGTAGCACTTTCTGCAGTTGAAATAGTAATTTTTACCCCTACGCTATCCAACACTTTCCCTACTGTTGCACTCACTGGAGTGGGAATAGTAATTTTTACCCCTACACTATCCAACACTTACCTTAAATGCGATGTAATGGTATGCATTGTAATGGTATGCCTTGTAATTGTATAAAGCGACGTAATGGAATGCGTTGTAAAGGTAGTTTCTAAAAATGCGGTGTAACGCATGCAATATAAAAGAATGCGTTGTAAAGGATGTTGCGATGTAAAAACTGAGTTGTAAAGGCATGCGTTGTAAATGTATGCGTTGTAACGTCATACATTCATATGCATCACATGACACGTGGAAAAAGCAAAAAGTGCATTTTTCTAGGAAATCGTGAATTACCACCAACTTGAAGTTGGTGGTAATTTGCGATTACTTAAGGCCAGATCGCACATTTTGGGTGCTTCCAAAAATGCATTGCGATTCCTTAAATGCATTTGCAAAATAGGGAATCACACATTTTTCAATTCCTTATTTTGCGATGGCCTTTTGGGATGATACATCCCAAAAGGCTTTTTCCCGTTCGCAAACAGGCCGATTTTGTGAATCGGCCCATTTGCGAACCGGAAAAACGTTTCATACATGGCCCTTAATCTCTCTGGGTGATAAGTTGTGCTATATGAATCTGCTGCAAGACGAACAAGCATTTAGAATGCAATAGGTCTCGCATTTGCGAGAGTTTGAGCTATTGACATTGTAAACTACGATTCCTTTTATTTATGTCTTTTGAAAACCTGCAAGCGTAAACACTCACTTTGTACTTATAGTCCCATCTTACGAGAAGCAAGGCTGGCAGTAACTGCGCCTCTTTTACTGAAGTGGTGACTTACCTATACCATATGTAGGGGCATATTATCTAGGAAGTGGCGGTGAGAGTCATTAGTCTCCTTGGCTTAACGCCTCTCATCGCCACTTCGGAAGCGACAGGCTGCACCATATTACCCAGGATATGTTGCAGCCTGACGTTTACCCTTGCGACTTAACGCCAATGCAGGCACCCTTGCATCTGAGTGCAAGGCTGTCACCGAGCAGGGAGGTTTGTTTATGTACAGGAAGGTATCCCTTCCTGTACATAAACAAACCCAAAATGGCATTTTATAACTTACATGTGTGCCGCTTCATGTAAGTTACAAAATGGCATTTTAAAAAAAGGTTTGTTTATGTACGGGAAGGGACACCTTCCTATACATAAACAAACCTTGGCATGTTGCTTTTTCCATACGTGCTGCACAAGGCAACATGCATAGAAAAAGCTAAAACGAGGAGAAATGAAGCATTTCTCCTCGTTTTGCCACCTTAAGACCAGGATTTTCCTGGTCTTAAATTCAGCGCTGCCCCCTATTATCGCCTCTCTTGATAATAGGTTGCAGCGTTGAAGTGAATGGGTGTTGCGGTGGAACGCCCACCGCAACACCCACTGCACACCCCTTTTACGCTAATGTCAGTGTGAAAGGGGCCCTATTACTAAGGCAGTGTTAAGTCACTTAATGTGGCTTTTAGTCATGGTATGTGGTTTAACGCTACCTTAGTAATAGGGCGCTGACCCTATCGCCACCACAACGTCACAAAAAGTGACGTTGTGGTGGCAATAGGGGCTTGATAATATGCCCCGTAGAGCTGGCAGACATGGCAAAAAGGGATGTGTTCCATGTCGACTCTTCACTTTTCTCAAAGCAAGTCTTTAAGAGGGCCCTTAAGACGTGGCTATTTGCCAAAGCCTACCCTTAGTTCTGGATTTGCCTTTTTATGATTTTATTTGGTTAGGCGCCTTGATGCCTTCGGGCTTAGTTGCGCGTTTATAAATTTCATTTCATTCATTCATTCATTCATTCTCTGCACCAAGACATGCAGGCTGCAATGCCAGTTTGCATGAGCTTGGTGAGGAATCCCTTAGGGTGGCACAATTTGTCCAATGCGGGTACCATTTACTATGCACTTACATGGGGCCTAAAGGGGTGCCAATTGTGGAACAATGGTACAGTTTAGGGAAAGAACGCTGGTACTGGGGACCTGGTTTGCAGGTACCCAGTAGACTTTCAGTCAAAGTTGTATCAGTTACCTATCTTTTTTGAAACATTTAGCCACAAAGAAATTTGTCTAGTAGTGACTGAGGGTGGATTCTCACACCTGCCCATTACATAAATAGTTGTGTGCAAGCCATATCCACTGTCCGTCCATTCATTGGAGACCCCCACATAGCCTGATGGGGTAACCAGAGCATTTCAGCCCCACATGCAGGCAGCCACTCTCACACAGGGCTCGTGTGCCAATCTCCCCACTGCAGCATGTTTCTGGGGTGTTTTAATGAGAAGGACATGTATTCCAGGAAGTTACAGACTACATGGAAGAACCAGTGCCATCTTAGAGTGGTGTCTTCATCAATTAATAATCCTGAAAATATTCTGGAGATTGAAGCTGATAGCCACTCCCATCCCAAATTGAAAAATTACCTACAGAGATCCGTTTTAGCTATGTGATTGCTTAATGTTTTTTAAAGATTTTTTTTTTTTTACAAAAAAAGAAGTAGTATGCATCTTGACGTTGTGCTTCTTGGGATCACCACATGGGACCTCAATATTTACTCTATGGATTAGAAAGTTGGGTCCCGCAGGGGAATAACTTTTGATGGTGTCAGAGATTCAGTAAAAAAATATTTTCAGTTGTTTACAAATGCACAGAGACTTATGTCAAACAAGGATAATGGTCATCTGCTTGGGACTAAAGAGGAGGGTTGAGTCGAGGGACATTGCCATCCGTGGCTGGTAGTGATACTTCGCAAGGTGAAGACAAAGGATCATGTGGAGAAAGGTTATTCAGTTCTAGACCAGTCTCATCACATCATTTGCAAGAGAGAACCTATCTCGTCAGGTTAACGGGGACACAAGGGCCCACCCGCAGCTAGCCTCTGAGTTTATGTCATTCCACCATTCCACCATATCATTCAAACCCCATTGGGCTTCTTTTCTATAGAGTGCCTCATCTGCCCCAACTCACTCTTGTTTCATTTTTCAAGTACTCATCTGATTCCTTCAGCCCATTTCCTCTCACTTTCTTTTACTTTTCTTGTCCTTCTTTCCGAAACTCCTCACCAGCCAATGCCTGATATAATTTAGCTCCCTTGATCATATCTGTCCTGCACCCTTTCTGTTCTGCATCCCATCTTGCTTCTGCATACATACGTACTGCCCTTCTAGCTCTTCCTCGATGCCTCTCTTTTTCCCTCACGTGAGCAGCCCGCTCCAGAACATTGAGTGCTTCAAACTTTGTAGATCTAGGTTGTGGTTTCATTTTGTACATAATCCTCCTCAAATTTCCAATAATTTGTATGTTAAATATAACACAACGCTAATGCACCTTCTTTCTCTGTGATCTTGTGCCTTTGTTTGAGCCAAACACGAGTATGTAGCCCTACATGTATCGCCATATAATCACCTGCGGTATCCTCAGGCAGTGCCTCCTCTCTGTCTCTAACAGGTATATAGGCACATCTCCCCAAACTACATCTTATCCCTTTAAAACATTTTATTTTTAATTCAATATGTCAACAATCTCAATAAAGATTATCCAATCTAAAGAGAGAAACAGCAATTTCCACACTTTATTTTCTGAGCCACCAGCCTATAACAGCGCGGCACCATATGACATAACCAAGCAATAACAGCATGGCTTCAAACCAACCGACCTACCAATTCCAGCGCAGAAGACTGTGACATAAATCTTGCTACTTGCAGCGGCTCACCCTCCTTTACAATCTGCACGCATGCACTCTTCCAACTTCAGACATAAATATAATAATAACAAATATGATTGCCTGCGTCACTATGGAAATCAACAGAATAGTATCACACAAGTAATACCCCGCAAACATTCATTTGAGCGAAACCTTGACCTGTGAGGGATCGCCGTGATCAGTACAGTATCCTCCTGTGCAAACAATCTACTGCACTAATCACCCTTCACAATTGAACCGAAAAAGCTAATGCAGATAATCACAACACAGTGCCTTCTCCATCCCAGGATCTTAGGCCACGTCGAACCCATTAACAACTTTATCATGTTAAGCACAACATTCACAACACCTCTGCAAGACATCACACAATTATCACATTACTGCAAGCTAAGCCTGAGCCATGCACACAACACTATTAATACTCTGTCCTCCGTTGCTATTACTTCGCCGCCGGACACTGGAACTCTGCCACTCCTTCAGATCGTGCTACGGACTTCGGGACCAGGAACAAACTTATCGGGGTCAGAAACTATTCTTCTCAAAGACCCCTTACTCCCTATCTCAAGACCCTAACCATCCTCTGCTACTATTTGTTAATGCAGAGAAGAAGAGGGCCCTTACTTGCCTCCCTCAGCGACTGATCTTTTTAGGGGACTTGAGTGATAAAACAGTGAGGGTCAATTCAAATTCACAATTAAAGTGCAACCCATTTGGTCACACAGTAAAGCTTAGAGTCGATAAGTCAGATTAAGTATGGATTTATTGCAAATTCAAAGCCACAGTAATATAAATTAATCTAGAAACATTGTATAGCCATCCAAATTTATCTGAGGGATAAGTAATGAACGTTTCAATCTTTCTGCCTATAATACATGAAGAATTCAGATTCCTAATCTAACCTACCCTAAAGAATGCTAGATACAATCCCAATTAGATCCATAAGTATAGAAAGAATGGTGTCAGCATAGGTGAACTTCTGTAGAAGGTCCGTAAAGCAAACGCATTGCATACCATGAAGCCACACAATCGAGTAACGCATAGTGGTCTACTGTGTACCTCTACCAGTCCAAAGGAAATCTCTGCTGCTAAGTCAAGCAGCATCACCTAGTTATAGTCACAAAAAACCCTTGTAAATCAGTGCCAAAGGTCCAATTAACAACCATCTTCAAAGAGCATTCTCTTGGCAGACACACTCTTCTTCTTTGATCAAATTAATTCAAGTGACCTTGGATTACTTCTCCACATTTCGTAGGGACACCAATCCTCCTTTCCGCTCGTTAATTTTACTTACCCCTGTCGCCCTTCATGAATCCTTATCTTCTTCACACAATGAGTCTTTCTCCATGTATTAGATCACCGTCCCAGGCATCATCCCCATTTTCTCAGAGTTATGTTTGTGTTCCCGAACTCCAAAAGGAGGCACTTTTAAGTATGTATTAAGTTTTATGGTTCAATTACTTAAAATCATTACAATATACTGCACGCTGACCCATGGCTTTTTGTCTGAGACAGCAGGAGGATTCACAATTGACAGTAGAATCTTCAAATCAGGCACCAGCTTTGCGTTTGGAACTTGTGATAGTCTTCGGTACAGACTTGGATTTTAACTTGTGGCATCATCGGTTTTCAACATCGCTTAGAAGCTGCGATAGATTATCATTCAGCTCTTCCTTGGCTGAACAACCAGTATTCACATCCTCCGAGCAATAAGAGTCACTATCCTTTGGGGCACCTACCTGCCAGCAGACGTGTCGAGACCCGCCGAGGCGCCGGAGTGCATCATTTCCAGGCTCCAGCGCCGGCCGGGCCAGGCTCCGCCCCCCGACCGAAGCTCCGCCCCTTGACCGGACTACAACGCCCAGCAGCCCCGCAGCTCCCAGCTAGGTGACGCTGCTGACCCAGAAACCCTAGCGCGCCAGGAGGCCGCTACAAAGCACAGCCCGGTCCCTCGTCCCGCGAGGACGCGCGCGGGACGCGCCGGGAGAAGCCCGGGACAAGGGCGGGACTGTCTGAGGCCATCCGAGGACGGAGGAGGCCGGGCTGGGCCACTCCCCCAACGTGGAGTCATTGGCATCACCTACACACTCTATCGAGAAGGTACTGTGCACCGGCAATTGACTTTGTGGTAGTGTGTGGGTTTCGGTTATTTTGTGGTGGATCATTGGACTTTTTCCTGCTATCTGCTTGTTTGTTTACCTTCACCTCGCGCCCTGTTATCACTGCTCTGCTAAAATCAAGGGCAAAAGAAAAGCCGTGGAGGGGGGTCAGATGAGTATTAGTAAAAAGGGGAAAAAGCCCAAAAAGAACGTTCATGCTGCTATGAATTTCGTCCTGACTAGAATAGAGGAGATTGTGCATTATTGTGAGGACACTCTGCGCGATGAACAAGAGGGGAACCAGATAGCTAAAGTTGCCACAATACCATCTATGTTTCATAGCCAGCGGTTGACAAAACAACAAAGGTCTGATTCGACCATCGTCACTGCCATTTCTGACTTGCATCTCATTCCCTCACAATCTATGGTCACCACGAATGCTCCTGAAGTAGCCCCAGTAAACCCGGACCCTGTCCCTCAAGTCCTACTATGTACTAACAGGTTTGCCTCCCTCGATCCTGACTTGCTACATCCAACTAGCCAGGCCATTGAGCCCACAGTTGATCCTGTAATTGTTACCAGGTCTGATGTTGATAACCTGGCTGTGCTCTATGGTAGAATTGAGAGATTAGAGGAGCTGGTGGCTGATCTTAGTAAGAAAGTAGAGAGTCTCACCTTGAGTAAGGTCCCCCCTTCAACTTCCCCGGTTTTCCCACCTGCTATTGGGGCAGTTCTCTCCATGAAAAAAACTGACCTACCAAAGTCATTTTCCCCAACAACTAATGCTGATATTGTAAATACGGGTGTTCATAATAAGGGGAACATTACTAGAGCAAACAATCATGTCGAGCTACATCTAGACATGCGGAGACGACATGAATCACCAAGCGCACCCACTGTAATCCCTTCCCCTAGATGTACCTATAATTCTTTTTCATCTGGTAGTGACAACCCTTTACTTTACACTTCAGCTCATTCGGCTACCCCCCATCCTGCGTATAACAGCTTTCCTGTTTTCATGACCCATGCTCCAAAATTGTCATCACGTTATGCTTTTGAAAACAGTGAATCTTTACAAAATAAAGTCATACACTGGCTAAGATATGTAAGAGGATGCAGATCTGTCATCAGAGAGGACATTATAAGGGTAAGGAGGCTCTCACGGGTGGATGCTGACACTGATTGTATAGAGATTGTTTTTAGGGACCCTGATTTAGCTGAAAACCTACTTTTGCTTGAGTTTAGGACCTCACCACCTGCACACTCTTCAATCCAGATCCGCAAGCTTCCTGTTTGGAACCACCTGAGAGAGGGAGAGGATTCTGGCTTAAGGCAAGTTGACTGACTACTCAATGCAAACACAGGATCTCCCTTATATCCACTTACTCTTCACTCTGCAGCGGGTCCACCCCCCAATACCATCTCAGCTCTTTACCCGCTTATAATTGACTTGGGCGAAGTAGCTGATAGGCTGGAAACAGATGAGGGTTGTCAAGTCAGTACGCCGGTAGATTTAGGGACCCCCCTGCTGCCATCCCCCTCGGCCGCTATCAAGTTACTATCTTGGAACATTGCAGGGCTAAGGAGGAACCTCACAGATCCTGTTTGGAGTGATTTTATCGACAAGTTCGATGTTATCCTCTTTCAGGAAACCTGGAGTCTGCTCCCCCTGCACAGATCAGGGTTTACTACCTTTTTCATTCCAGCTGTTAGATCTACACGAGGCCGACCATCTGGGGGTCTCTTAATTTGGGTCAATATTAGCTTGAATTGGACAGCTAAGTGGCACCCAATTTCATCTTATGACCTCCTGCACATTTCTATTAAGGGGTCAACCCATCAACTTCCCCTAGAAATATTTAACATCTATGCTAGGGGCACTTCTGGCGGAAAAACTAGCCCGACTGTTTCAGCTCTTGAGTCTGAACTTTCTGTAATCTCCCCTAAGGCGGGTGTCATAGCTGCCGGGGACCTAAACTGTACCTTTGAGCCCCTGAGCAGCGATGACATCCTGGGCACTGGCGATATTGACTCCAAACAGGGCATACCCCAACTAACGCTTCCACCGTTAAAGAAATGGTCTAAGAGAGCAGTACAAATTAATGCTCTCACTTTGGAGTTCAACTTGAGGGCTACAAACGGACAAACCCATTCAGATGGCTCGGGTGCTCCCACATTCACGAGAACTGGTGTCCCCTCACGTATCGACTATATCTTGCTGAGCACAGAGCTCTGGCCGGACCTAATTGATATGGTTGTGGTTGATAGGCCCGAGAGTGACCATAATCCCCTGTTCATGCAACTCAGACGGGGCTTGGTCACTACTTCCATCGAGCCGCTAATTGAACAAAGGCCCGGGGCAAGAGACGTTGCCCCCTCAAACTGCAATAGGCGCCTCAAGTGGCCTAGGGTGGCAAAGCGAGAGCTGGACCTGTGTAAAATCAGAAGCCTAATTGTAGATGGTATTGTAGCTATGGATCTGCCCACGGGCTGCCCCTCGAACACCCTCCCCCCCAATGAGTTTATAGAAGTCTATCAAAGGACGGTAAAAAGGATTGGGAACTTCTTCGAGACGCAGGTAAAGGGTGACCACAAGCGGCACCCCCCATAAACAGGAAACCCTTGGTTTTCACAAGATTGTATGGTTATGAGACAGACCCTATCCCGAGCTATCAAATCCAAGGACCAGCCAGCTATTACTAAGGCCCGGAAAATGTACTATATTACCATAAGGAATGCAAAGCGATTGTGGGACGAGTCCCACTGGCAGGACCTAAAGGCTGCAGCCCTGCTAAAAGATTCGTCCCTTTTCTGGAAACTTATAAATGTCAACACCAGGAGCGGGGCTGATCTAATCCCGAACCATATAACAGGCTCCCAATGGCACTCACACTTTACAAACCTTTATTCATCTAGGGAAAGAGTGGACCACGAGGAGCAGTTGTCGGAACCGGAGTACTCTGAACTTCTGGAGTTGGAGGCCGATTTTAGCCTAAATGAGGTCCGGTCCGCAATAAATATGATTGCCCCGGGGAAAGCAGCTGGCCCTGATGGTCTCCCAGGTGACCTATTACTCCACAAAAAAGATCTTTGGGCAGAATTCATCCTCCGGATTCTTAAACATCTAGCCCAAGGCTGTCCAATTCCGGACTCCTGGAAGGGGGCGGAGGTGGTGGCCATTTACAAGAAAGGGGATAGAGGGGACCCTGCCAACTACAGACCGATTAGTTTAATCGATGTAATTCAAAAAGTGGTTGGCAGAGTCCTCTTAACCAGGGTCAAGGCCTGGACAGATGAGGAGGGTATTTTGAGCCATCTGCAAGCAGGTTTTAGGGAGGGAGTAGGTACTATTGACCAGGTCTTTAGATTTTGTATCATTTACTGGAAATCTGTGGTCATCGAAAAAGGCAGCCTCTATTTGGCATTCATTGATTTAAAAACAGCCTTTGACCTGGTGCCATGATTACAGCTGTGGCAGGTACTGCATGATCTGGGTATCCCTCCCCTAACCCTGGGCCTCCTCAAACGCCTCCATGTAGGCAATTTTGCCAAAATCAGGTGGGGACATCAGGGACAGCTTACAGAGAGGATTTCTGTCTAGAAAGGAGTGCGCCAGGGCTGTGTTATGGCCCCGACCCTGTTCTCTCTCTATATAAATGGTGTGGCAGACTATTTGCGAGGTGACAGGGTCAACGCCCCAACCCTGTGCGGGGAAAAAATATCTACCCTGCTCTTCGCCGACGACACCCTCTTGATTTCGAACAGCCCTATGGGCTTACAAACACTGCTGTCCCGCTTCTCCCAGTTTTGTGACATTAGGGGGCTCAAAATAAACACATCAAAAACTAAGCTGATGGCACTATCCCCCTCAAAAAACTTCAGGAATAATATCAAACTTAATGGCACAACACTCGAGCTAGTGGACGCTTTTGATTACCTCGGAGTGAGGGTCAACAACAAGCTTAAATGGGCTCCCCATCTTTCAAAAATGCTCCTTGCCCATAAAAGAACTGCAGGGGCAATATTGAAACATCAGAGGCTCTCACTTAGTAGGCCAATAGCGGCGGCCGTTAAGGTTTACGAAGGGAAGGCACTGTCAGCAGCCCTCTATGGGGCGGAACTGTGGGGATTTGAAAACTCGACAGAGTTACTCAAATCCGAGAATACGTTTTTTAGAGACTTAGTCTCGCTTCCCATGTCCACCCCGCTAGCTCCACTTCGCAGCGACCTTGGTAGACAAACCATCAGCAACGTGGCCAGGTTGCGCCCGATACTGTACTGGGCAAGGATTAGAAGATCCCCTGAACTCCACCATTATGCTTCCGCCCTGGACGAGTTACTAAATTTGGGAGCTGATCATAAGATCCCCTGGGTAATGAACTTGAAAAAACAACTGCAAGAAATTGGCTTGGAAGAAGCCTGGGTGAGCCAGGCTCCTCCCCCCAAACTAATGATAAAAAAAACTTATTGGGATTGGGTCATGGCTGAAACCCTAAGAAAACAGGAGGGTGTGCTTAGTGTGAACTTCCTGGATGCGAAACCGGCTCCTAGCTTGGAGCCTTTTCTGGATTTCATTGAATTACCTGAAGACAGATCATTATATCTTAATTTGCGATATGGCACACTTCCACTACATGATTTCCAAACTAGTTGGAGCAAGGCAATTACATCCTTAAAAGGTTGCCCAGGCTGTGCCTCGCCTACAGAGTCTATTGGCCACTTTATGTTTGCCTGTCAGGCGTACAGACAACCTAGACTAAGGTGGCTAAAACCTGTCTGTAAAAATCTGGGTATAAGGTCTGCCAAAGAGGCACTGCGCATTCTGACCTATGATACATCTGTTCCAAGTGTAACCTGTGGGACCGCTAAATACCTGGGTTGGGCTTGGAGGTTAAGACGCAGGTTACTTAAGGCGCAGCATTCACAAGTAAATCACCCTCATTCTTGATTCTTGCAGCCCATTATTGTTTACATTACTAATTATAGGGGATATCTGATTATGATATGTGTATATACAAGCAGTTTTATCTTTTTTAATCTTTTTAATCATATATGGAAAGTAACCATTTGTTGTAGTATGTCTTTCTTAACTGTTTTAAATATATGCTGTACAGAACTTTTATGATATTTTTTATATGTCGAATAAAGTACTACAACAACAACATACTATCATTATTAAAAAGAACAGAGTTAAAATCCTAAGCATGTTATTGCAAACTGATAGAACATGAAACCTTAAAATCAAAATCAACACTGGCTGTAAAGTGCAAATGCATTAGACTTAAAGGAACATTTTGTCAAGGTCTGTCTTGCTTGGTAGCCGACTGGTTTCTTTTTGTAACTCTATATTCTGCATCAAAGCGGCTCAGATTAATTCTATAAATTTCCCCAGCCGCGCTACTGTTTTAGCTGTTATAGCAGAGAAACACAAGTCAGAGACTTCACTGCATCGTACGAGACCTTGGGCTCTGCAGATTGGATGAACTAGTCGGTGCCTCTCGCTGGCTAATTTAGGGCAACAGCACAGCAGATGAAGCCAGGATTCACGATGGTAATTACAGAGTCGACATGTTGCTAGATTGTCCTGCCGGGCCCAGGCTTGATTAAAATCCACAATGGGCAATGCAAGAAGTCTCATGTAAGTGATTTTTTTCCAGGCCGGGACTGACAGTGCTTGCTCGAAATAAGGCTGTGGTTTACTCACTATGTAGGAGGTGTCCAGTGCTAAGAGATTGGATTGATGGTGTAAACTGTCCAGATCTCTTTCATAGGATATTTTCTTGACTTGTCTATTCACTGATCTTTTCCATGCAGCAACTGGTATGTTTGGGTTGTGCAAATTTTGCACTTCTATTTCCAACAATTTTGTGCCTGCTGTCAGCTGCACCTGCCATGGGAAACCACCTTCTTCAAAAATTATTTTGATTTGCGTTTTTAGAGACGTTGCTGGAGCTCGCAAGGTGCTAATGTAATATTTTACTGTGTCCCCTAAGCAGGTAATGTCCGGACGGGTAAGTCCCAGCTCCAACCTTACTCTTGCTTTCCTTGCCTTACAATGTCAATAGCTCAAACTCTCGCAAATGCGAGACCTATTGCACTGTAAATGCTTGTTCGTCTTGCAGCAGATTTATATAGCACAACTTATCACATAGAGAGATTAAGGGCCAGATGTATGAAGCATTTTTCCCGTTCCCAAACGGGCCGATTCACAGAATCGTCCGGTTTGCGAACGGGAAAAAGCCTTTTAGGATGTATCATCCCAAAAGGCCATTGCAAAATAAGAAATCGCAAAATGTGTGATTCCCTATTTTCCAAATGCATTTAAGGAATCGCAATGCATTTTTGGAAGAACCCGAAATGTGCGATCTGGCCTTAAGGAATCGTAAA
Source organism: Triturus cristatus (assembly GCF_964204655.1). Classification (NCBI taxonomy): domain Eukaryota; kingdom Metazoa; phylum Chordata; class Amphibia; order Caudata; family Salamandridae; genus Triturus; species Triturus cristatus. Next base: position 851,864,917 of record NC_140586.1, on the reverse strand, counting down.
TTACCACCAACTCCAAGTTGGTGGTAATTCACGATTTCCTAGAAAAATGCACTTTTTTGCATTTTTCAAAGTGCCATGTGGCGCATATGAATGTATGACGTTACAACACATACATTTACAACGCATGCCTTTACAACACAGTTTTTACATCGCAACATCCTTTACAACGCATTCTTTTATATCGCATGCCGTTACATAGCATTTTTAGAAACTACCTTTACAACGCATCCCATTACATCGCTTTATACCATTACAAGGCATACCATTACAACGCGTACCATTACATCGCATTTAAGGTAAGTGTTGGATGGCGTAGGGGTAAAAATTACTATTCCCACTCCAGTGAGTGCAACAGTAGGGAAAGTGTTGGCTAGCGTAGGGCTTAAAAATGTCATACTTATCAATTAAAGAATTTTCTTATTAAATAATGAATTATTAATAAATTTACAACAATTTAGTTATATATACCAATAAATTAAAATTAATAATTACTTGAATAACATTAAGGTGTCGATTCCGATCCTGTAAAAATATTTCCCGTACGACTCGTATCCGTATTTTTTTACGTACGAGTCGTACAAGTCCCGTACAAACGGCCAAGTACGATTCGTATGTGGAAAATACATACGAATCGTATCGAGAAAATTCCCCGACACGTCCTCGGATCGGGAAAAGTCCAAGACACGTCCCCGTACATTTTTACGTACAATTCGTAAAAATGAAGTGCGAGCGCGCATGTACGATCTGTCCCGTCCTTACGAATATACAAACGCATGTAAAATGGCCCGTACGGAGCGAACGCTGAACCACACATGTACACGGCTAAACTGGTGCCTGTGTACGAGTTGCACAGCCCCTCCTCCCCCCGCATATGTCAGCAGCGTACCCCCGCATGTCCGCACTGTACCCCAGCCCCCCCGCATGTATGCGCCGTACCCCCAGCCCCCCGCATGTATGCGCCGTACCCCCAGCCCCCCCGCATGTATGCGCCGTACCCCCAGCACATACCCCCAGCCCCCTGCATGTACGCCCCGTACCCCCAGCCCCCCCGTATGTACGCATTGTACCCCCAGCACATACCCCCAGCCTCGTGCCTGTCCGCACCGTACCCCAGGCCCGTACACCATGCCCGTGCCAGTACGCACCGAACCCCAGGCCCGTACACCATGCCCGTGCCCGTACGCACTGTACCCCAACACCGTACCCCAGCCCCGTGCCTGTACGCACTGTACCCCAGGCCCGTACACCATGCCCGTGCCAGTACGCACCGAACCCCAGGCCCGTACACCATGCCCGTGTGCACCGTACCCCAACACCATACCCCAGCCCCGTGCCTGTATGCACCGTACCCCAGGCCCGTGCCAGTACGCATCGAACCCCAGGCCCATACACCATGCCCGTACGCACCGTACCCCAACACCGTACCCCAGCCCCGTGCCTGTACGCACCGTACCCCAGGCCCGTACACCATGCCCGTGCCAGTACGCACCGGACCCCAACACCATACCCCAGCCCCGTGTCTGTACGCACCGTACCTTAACACCGTACCCCAGCCCGTGCCTGTACGCACCGTACCCCAGGCACGTACACCAGCACCCTCACCCAGCATCGCGTATGTACGATTTGTACAACACCATTGCATATGTGACCACTGTACAACAACATAGCGTATGTACGTACCGTACATACGCAAAAACGACTCGTACTGAACCAGAACACTGTCAAACAGCACAAGGAGGGTCAATTCTAAGGCACAACACCACAAAACACGTCCACACGATAAAATACATCAAAAACACTGACCTGGCACATCCAGACAGGCAAACAGAGGCCAAAGCCACAACCACCTCTTATAACACACCCACCAAAAGTTCAAACCCAGCCACACCCACAAATGGACCAATAAAAAGGGCCCACACACACAAACCATGAGCCTTTGCAACAGACTCACTGCTGACAGACACCACAGACAAACAACTGCACCTTACTCACACCTTAACCGGTGGGAGTACATGGACTTCAAGGAGTCGCAGAGCCTGGTGAGTACACAAACAACGCACGTAACATGGGAGGAACGGCATCCACACCCCAACCACAGCTAATGCACCCAACTACCCCAAAGCCCTCACCGGACACAACCACTCACATGCCACTAACGGGTCCATGCCCCATTCACCAAGCAAGGCCATGCCAAGTCACAGGCTACATGAAACACAAACCCAGGACTGGATGTCCACGATGCTGGGAGGGTGGGGCTCACCAAACACATCGTGCAACTCTGAAGCAGACACCAATGCCCTCAGCCCATATGGCCTAGGGACATACCCATGCACCATGCTCAATGCACAGGGACTGTCCAAGTACTGACAAGGTAGCTGACACTTGGCCCCGCTGTAGACAGCACAATGCCCTCCTGTGACCACTGTACACTCAAACACCAACTCCACATGCCACAAACCGAGCACAGGAACTCACACTCACTGTCATGCCAGCATGCACCATGAGGGGGCAGACACAGCACCTGGGAGACCCAATGCAAAATCACACTACACACAACAGCATGCCCGGTCACACCCCCCCACCCCTTACACAAGCACCCACCCCCGCCGCAGGCAACGGATTCAGCCACTCCCACAATGGACATGTGACACAACCAGACCAATCCATAGCCAAATAAGCATCCTAGCAGTCATTAGACAGGCCAAAGACCCTGGAGAACATATCAAACTCTCCCCCGCAACATACCCATCCACAAGTGTACTTTGAGAGGAATGCTAGCCATATCCAACTATCTAGAGGAACTGTGGCAACTTGAATATGCATGAAACATGGATGTTGCATGAAACACCATTAACATTGTCTCTCTCTCACACACAGGGCAACGTCATGGATCTCCCCCCAACACTGGGGGGGAAGAATCACAGGCCTAGGCTCGGCGTGAAGAAGATCCCACCGGCAGCGACGACTCTCACCACTCCGTGGATGACCCCCGACGAACCTGGCCCCTCTGGTGCCCAAGCCCCTGCAGCACCTGTTTCAGGTACATCTGTGCCAACCACCACCCCCATTCCTGCCACATCCCAGGAAACACCCAGGAGCCCTGCTCGCACTGAACAACAGAGCCTGTCTGACCAGGAGGGACAAGGTTCTCCGGGCACCCAGGAGGAGGCAGACAACCACGCAAATGCCATCCCTCAGGGGTTCCGTAGACCCGATGTGCCCACAACGGCAGGCCCGGCTCGTGTGGGCAGGGGTGGTGGGAGTGGAGGCAGGCGGAGGCGAGAACCTGACCAGCCAGCTGAGGGAACCGGTATGTTGCACATACGCCACATCCTGGACACATACCGGCGTGACACCAGGGGCATCAGCCAGGTAGTGTCGACCCTCACAGACATCAAGGGGACCCTCGACGAGATGAAGAACCTGCAGGCCGAGCAACATGCCAGTCAACGACGACACCAAGGATGGATGGAGGCAAGACTGGCTGAGCTCCTGGCGGTGCAAACGGACATGAGCCGTTCACTCCGTCGGATCGCCGACAACATTGGCAACCCTGCCTGTGATACCAGGCGAAGACCACCACCAGCCACAGGGAGGGATGAGGAGGAGGAGGATTCGTCCGACGGAGCATCACAAGCATCGTCAAGGCCTGCATCTGAGGGTCCCCGGAGGAAGGTGGGTCGTCCACGGAAAAGACCGTGAGAGTCAGCGGACCATCCACATCTCCCAGGTCACGTGGCCTGGCACTTGGCCCTCTGGTGCAACAGCAGCACCTCATTCAATGACATTCTCTGCCACATGGACTTGCTGGTCACAGTCTGACCAATGATGACCAACACTGTGGTCTGGACTCTGATGACTTCCAATGCCAAGGATCCCATCTCCCCCTGTGAACTTTGGATTCTAGGCACCCGGCGAGCACCTCATTGTATCCCACAAAATACTTATCCCACCGCAAATAAATTCTTATTTAAGTCATGAGATGTTGCAGTGAGTTTGCATTAGTCCACAACATCTGTGTGTGTAAATGTCAAACTATGCCTGAGTGTTGAACTAACTCCACCCATCCATACCCTGGGATCTGAGTCTGGCACAGGACACACATGGGTCACAATGTATCATTCAATACAGACATGGAACACAATACTCACCCGTGATGGGCTCAACCTGCTGAGGGGGGGCTTGCAATACTGTGCGGACAGACCTATGTGGAAGAGTATCATGAAGGCGCAGAGATCATGGCTGATGTGGAGTTTCATGGGGAGGGAGTCCCAGGTATGTTTGGCCAGGTGGGAGAACTATGTCCTGCATGCTGGAGTAAGGTGGATGTGAAGAATGGTGGCCAGGGCAAGGTTGGATGCACGGAGATGGCCCAATGGGGTCTTGGATGGCAGTGGTACAAGGTTGGTTTGGGGTCGGGTCGTGGCCTGCCTCCTGAGTGTGGTTGTGGAGTCTGAAGGCCATCCTGCAGCAGACAGTGATCCATTGCAGCTATCTCTGCTGGACGGTGATGTGGCTGGGGCGCTGGATGTTGAAGCTGAGCTGTGCAGATGCACCCTGGATGTGGACAAGTATCCTTGGAGTCCTAATGTACTTGCTCCGTAGAGGGCAGGGCAGTATTTGACACGGATGTCGTCGTGGACATGGTGGATGGTCTGTCTTGCCTTGGAGTGGATCGATCTGGGGATCATGTGCATAATGCAGAGGGTGTTGCAGCCTGAGGTACAGATGCTGGTGATTAGCATGGCAAATGTGAGCGACCAAAACATGATGCACACCAGCTCGTGTGCGTAGCCACTGGGTGTTTGTGCAGGGCTCTTGCGGGTGGGACACAAGCATGTGAGCCAGCTGTAAGGGGTCAATTCTCAGATGCTGACCTCAGTCCTGTGCAAGTCCAGCATCAGGTGGCTGATGTCCAGCCATCCGCCATTGGACCTCATGCATCATTGAATATGCGAACTGGCAAGTTCTGCATCTTTGCTGAGTGTGAGGAGCACCTGGCTGGCAATGGCACACAAGATGATGATGAGGTGCTGTGCGCATGTGATGTTGTAGAGGGGGTTCATGGACACATTGTAGATTGACACGCTGAGAGATGATACCTCTGCCATGTGCCAGACAACGACACCATACTACATGCAGAGGCCTTGAGTACCACTCCCATGGCCTTGCTGGGGTACAGAGCCGGTGGGGAGTAGGAGGGACATGACCTGGTTGGAGTGACAGGGCCTGGCAGTTGGAGATGCACACTCATCATGCAAAGGTGTTGTGTGCGCGCTTAGTGTATGCCTGAGTGCAGGCGGTAGATTTTTCGGATGGACATTGCTTGGTGGGTGGCTGCAACATCAGACTGTAGTGTGATGTGGGACATGCAAGGACATGAGGGTCGTGCAATGTGCACGTTGCATGTGCAGATGGTACAGCCGTTGGCACCGTGTGGCCGCAACTGTGTCACTGACAAGCTGATGACACCCAAATTAATGGGTGGAGGGAGGAAGGGAGGAGCATCTTAGAGGCGTGTGTGTTGCCAAATCCGGAAATTTTGTGTCCCCTTGCTGCAGGGCCTGCTGCAGCAGGCGGCATGTCCTTGAAACCATGCCACAAGTTGCACACAAATACAAGGATGTCAGAAAGGACAACTGCAACAGGTGTATGTAAAGGAAGGAGTGTCCGGTTCACCATGGCACACACAGAGACAATGGATGCACAATCAACAAATATGACTGACAGTGGATCAGGAAACTGAAGGCCGAGCTGCGCACAGGAAACACACCCTCAGCAGGTGTTGAGGGCCCGTTGTGTGGACAGAGATGCCAAAATACATACTCAGCCATGGACTCCATGCACCATAGAGAATCAAATCCATGAAGAACAGTATGCATGTTGCTAATCTACACATAGACTCATATGCTAAATCTCTGACAAATATGCCAGAGATGCTGCATGCACAGTGGCAAGAGACCTGCATCGACAGAGACGAGGCACCTTGGATGGCGAGGAACACCTTTATTACTCAGGCTCACACCTAGGCAAATGCATCAATATGAACTGAGGCACAGGTCATGTGGATTAACATGTGGGACCTACACTGGCCCCCCCCTTTGCACCACAGATGCTGTAAATCCATTGAACTGCCACACAAGTGACGGGGGTCAGCCAAACACACCCTTCTGCACACGGAGAGGCCGCTATTCCCCATTGAGCCTCTAATGGGGATGTCTCACACTATATGTCAACCCAAAGCATCCCGTATGTTTCAGAGGGGAGTTCCACACACATTGATGCCTTCATCACATTCCACAAGCCCATTAAAGATGACTGTCACCAAGTGTGACTATCAATTCATGTGAGTCATGCTCCATGTCATGTGCCCCATGGTGAGTCAACATGTATGCATAGTAACAAAACATGCACAGGAGCAGTGCACACACATTCTAAACAACTACCACACCCAAAATGCCGTGCCGAAATCCTTACCCAAAGGAGACTTTTCACCATGTCCGTGCATGTAACGCTGATTCTGCACACGTTGCAATACTCATGAGGAATAGCAGGAGCCCAACGATGCCACGAGCAGACAGCATGCGCAAATACCTGGGGATGAAAGACACACAAGAAGTCAGCTAAAAGATGCTCATCTGCACGCATGGTCAGTTACTCTACATGTATAAGGTTGTCACCATGCTAGTTGAAAATTGAGTGTCTCTGCGAAAAGTCGCGGAATTACATCATCACTCGAGTGACACATCAGAACATACCTCTAAGTCACTTAGCATACATGCAGCTGGACACACACATTGCAACACATGCCACACAAGGCCCCAAGCCTGCACACTCAGATCCAGGGACTCACCATCATGAGAAGAAGTTGCGTATGAGCTGACTCCAGATGTCCTCCTCCTCATCATCACTTGCCTCGTGACCAAGCTCTTCATCCTCCATGGGTGGATGTTCCTGCTCATCCGGATCCAGGAGGAGTGGCACAGCTTTCTCCACTGCCATGTTGTGCAGCATGCAGCACACGATGAAGATTTTGCAGACCTTGACCGGTGCATATGGGAGGGAGCCGCCTGTCTTGTGGAGGCACCTGAAGCAGCTCTTCAGGAGGCCAAACGCCCTCTCAATCACTCGCCTGGTCTGGCCATGGGTGTTGTTGTAACGTTGATCTGCAGCTGTTCTGGGGTTGCGGAGAGGCGTAATCAGCCATGGCATGTTGGGATAGCCAGAGTCCCCTACATGGAAACATCATGTACAGTAGTGGGTCAGGAGAAGCTGTTAGATACAAAGATACCGCTAAGTACAGGGCAAACAGAGTATACCCACCAACAAGACATGCTCGGTCGTTGCACAGCTGCAGCATCATTTCGGGCACCCTGCTACGCCTCATGATGTAGGCATCGTGTGCTGACCCTGGAAAACGTGCACAGACATGGGAAATCAGCATGTTAGCAAGACACACCATAAGGGCATTAATGGAGTGATAATGTTTGCGGTTTCTATAGGCTACCTCCTGTGCCTGTGGTGGTACCAAAGCCACATGTGTCTCATCAATAGACCCAATTACATGGGGCATCCCTCCCAGGGCATAGAACTCACCCGTGACACCTGCTCACGAGTTGTAAAATGTATGAATTCATCCAGGTGAACCAACATGGCTTCTAAAACATCATGCAGGACACGGCTGAACATGGTCTGGGACATGCCACCAACATCAGCTATGGTGAATTGGAACGTACCGGTGGCAAAAAAATGTAGGGCTGCCATCACCTTCATCTTGGGGGTCAGCGCAGTAGGATACCTGTGTAGCGGTTGGAGGTGTGGCGCCAGCTTTGCGGTCAAGTTCTCAATCAACTGTTGCGAGAAGCGGTAGCGGCGTATGCAGTCACGTTCCCTCAGGGCAGCCAAGTCTGGCATTGGTCGGGGGAGGGGCGGTGCCCTGCAGATATATGGAAGGGATAACGAAGAGTGAGTACATTACAACACCAATGGCAATGAACTGAGCACATGTTCAACAGCTGATACACATATGCCACATACAGAGTCTGGTCTGTGCTATACATCCTGGACACGTATGCCAGCCAGGTGATACTCCTACCAAGAGCCAGCCACAAACGTGGATTCTCAACGTCCACATGCCATGCCATGAAACTAGCTGTGGGCCAGTGTAAGTGAACAGCCAGCCACATTACAGGAGTGACATACATCCACATATGTGCATTAGAAGGATGTCATCTCATACAGACAGCTGGTGGCAAGCTACACGCACAGGTCACATGTCCTCAAAAAATTCAGACCACACACCTTGCCATGAAGGGGTACATGTCAAAATTGATCACACATACATTGAGACTACGCAGATTTGTCCTCTGCTAAAAAGTCCATGTTCTATGCATGCAGACACACGTTACATGTGATTCCACATGTGCCCTGGTGTGCGTAATTGTGTGCCATGGCCATCTGCACACAGACACATGTTGGATGCAGCAACAGCATCTGCAGTTGACGGAACACCAACAGCATGCTCATGGGAACACATGACACACACATGACATAGTCACATCGTGGCACGCTGGTGGTTAGATGTCTGGTGTCATTATCCGTGAATCTGGCATCGGGGACAGTTGCGGGTGTTGGTCACTGTGCCATACCAGTGATGCAGTGCTTGACAAGTTCGTACTACATGCACACATGTTAAAGGTGTGAAGGGGAAGTGTGCCACATAGTGCCCCATCACACATGACATGTGTACACAGGTCATCACACATCTATTGGGTTGACACATGAGGAGAGATGTGCCACATCACTGCTTGACACACCTAGGCCCTAAACATGAAGGACAGCACTGACAATGACTTGATGTCCAGCCTTGTGCGAGTATGACATCTCCATTCCTTTCCTGTGCACCTCCTATCACCAGTGTGAGCTCTGAAACGCACCGTACACACGCCCTGAGTGCGTGTGTACGGTCGTATCACTGTATTTGGGTTGGGTAGGGGTACGCGTGTGTGTACGGACCAAACACACGTACGTGTACGAGCAGTGTGTGCACGTACATGTACTACCATAGTACACGTACCTGTACACACTGGTCCTATCCCTATGGTAGTGTAGCCGTAGGCGTACGCCATAGTGATACGGGCCGTACACGCATGTGTAGGGGTCGTATCCCTATGGTAGTGTAGCCGTAGGCATACGCCATAGTGATACAGGCCGTACACACGTGTGTGGGGTCATATCCCTATGGTAGCGTAGCCGTAGGCGTACGCCATAGTGATATGGGCCATACACGCATGTGTAGGGGTCGTATCCCTATGGTAGTGTAGCCGTAGGCATACGCCATAGTGATACGGGCCGTACACGCGTGTGTAGGGGTCGTATCCCTATGGTAGTGTAGGCGTACGCCATAGTGATACGGCCCCTACACACGCATGTACGGCCCGTATCACTATGGCGTACGCCTACGGCTACACTACAATAGGGATACGACCCCTACACGCACGTGTACGGCCCGTATCACTGGAGTAGTGTTGCCCTAGGGGTACGTGTGAAACGCACCGTACCTGTGTGTGGATTTTAAAATTACAAAGGGGACACATAAGGGACAAGTATTAGGGCCTAAATGCATGCTGGTTATCATAGATACCCAGTTCCAAGTTCAAATTTTTCCATCATGTGGCCTGGAAAAAGCAGTTGGCCACATTATACATTGTTAGAAAGTGGTTGTTGACCTGACATGATGCTGAAAATTTGAAAAAATACTAATGCTGTCACTGGTGTATTTTCAAAGGGATTGAAGGAAACGTAGGATGCAAATGAGTCTGACCAATCACTCTGTTCTCCTGTACATGAAATAGGGCAGCACGGCAGATATAAGTCAGCCAGAACCCATGAGAGGGCACTTGCCTGCACAACCTTTGATTCAACACCACTGCTGCTGTCTTGGCTACCTCTGGCACCATGTCGCGGACTGTGGAAGAGAATCAGGCATTGCTGGACCTCATCCTCCCACAGTACCCCTGCCTGTATGGTCGACCAGGGGAGCAGGTGAGTGCTGACTCCGCTAGCTTAGACTGTGCCACTTCTTGTTCTGACTGGCACTTCTGGCATTGTGCCCAGGTGTGAGAGACATGCAATGTAGTCTAGAGTGGGTTTCAGGGGGGGGGGGTGAATGGCTCATGTCTGTCATGCAGAGCATGATGTGGATAATGTCTGCACTCCTCACTTGCATTGTGCTTACTGTGACATTCACTGCATGGTGCATGGCACATTCAGCATGGCTAATCCTCTTGCCCATTCTAGTTCTATAGTCCTCAGGTGAATCTGTGTTCCCCCCGGTGTGACAGGTGACTGTACCCACAGATGTGTGTGAGTTGAGTGGAGCTGTGGTGAGAGTGTCCAAATGATGTGTACGCCCCCTGGACATTGATGTGTGTGAATGTTCCTTGTCATGTGGGTGAGTGTCTATGTGGAGTGTTGCACCACAGCTGCATGGAGGGGCCAACTGCTCTACCCATCTGACGTGTGAAGGAAGCCGTGCTGTGTGTCTGACTTGGTGGGCTAGCCCCACACCTGTGACACCCCCCAGGCAAGTGGCACATGTGCAGAGTGAGATTCTTTTGCCCCTGTTGCCACTGGCAGGTGAATGATCTGTGCCTGTGTGTGTCTGTGTACTCTGCTGAGGTTGGGTCAGTGGCCTGGGGCATGTGATTGCTTGGAGGTGCTGTCCATCAACCTTGTGTTGCCTGTGATGTACAGTGTGTGCCATGATCGGGGAGTGTGTCGCACCCCTCATGCCACCTGTGTACTTTCAGTGCCATGTAGTGCATTGGGGCTTACACAAAGGCAAATGTCCCTATGACAAAGGTGCTATTAGTTAGCAGCATCCGATGCCCTGTTCAACAAATCAAAGATGTTCTAATGTGTGTCTCTGTGACATGGAACAGGTGTAGTGATCTATTCTCACTTTGTCTTCCTCACAGGTAACCGCCTACGAGAAGGGCAAGATCTGGAAGCAGGCCGTCAGGGCCGATCTCCATTGAGGGTCGCAGTCGGCGCCTGGCCCAGGTGAGGAAACACTGGCAGGACATCCGGTGCTGGACCAGGAGGATCGCCCGGGTCCTGCTGGGGGACTCACCTCCACGCCCCCACGGCGGGCGTCGGCGCCTGACCCACCACATGAAGCGTGTCCTGGCGGTGGTCTTCCCTGACTTGGATAGGCGGTTACAGGAGAAGCAGTAGCAGGAAGGGGGTAGGTAGATGTGTGTTTGTTGTGTGTCACCAGCTTTTGGAAGTGCTCAGTCGCATGGATGCACTGCGAGGGTTTATATGTGCAGTGCATATCCTGTTCCCCAAAGTAAACCGCTGCTGTTCTTCCTCCCTTCCCCTCCTTGCATGTGTTCCCTGGTCTGTGTGTACTCACTTTTGCACATGGTCATCTAGGCTGCAAGGTCATTAAGGTGCACTATGCTTTCTGCATCATGTGTGGGGGTGGTCTGTGACATCTGTTGGTACCTTGCCTGTGCCCTGTCCTGTCCACTAATTTGGGTGTCCATAAGTGTTGGCACTGGCCTGAGGGTCCACATAGGAGTGTGAGGTTTAAAATACACAGACTTGCAGCATGCATGACCAATGTAGTGGCATCAGACATGGTGTGCATGAGTGGGAGATGTGCATAGGGCCGGGACGGTAGCTCCTGTTACAGTCAGATCATTCCAGGACCATGGAGCTGTGTGCCCACTACTGTCCCCTGAGACACCTTATCCTAGGAATCATTTGTGGAATCACACACTGTGGCCAGTCTCTGTGTGTTCAGCGTAGCTTGGCCTCTGTGGCATTGTTCCCTGCCCTAATTTGTATTTACGTAAAGTGTGCGACATGTGTCCACTGTACAGGGTGACCCCATTATGCTTGTGCATACTCACACTGGGCAGTGCCTGTGTGTCTATGTACAACTATCAGTTGATGGTTGTTTGTCACAAATATGTGTGGTCAACCTCACGAATGATGTTGAGTCCATTTAGGAGGTCTTGATTCCCCTTTTAGTAAACACAGATTCAGAGGTGTACCTACTTGCTCTGTCTCATTCACATTGTCTCATGTGTGGGGGTTTGTGCATGGACGGCCTACATGTCCAAACCTTATGTCTCCTTGCCAGGTCTGACCTGTATGGGACATTTTCTGGCCAGACACTCAAGGTGCAGTGACCCAGGCATGTTGTGCAGGGCGTAATGTTTGTGCTTTGCAGCATGTGTCAAAAGTCAAAAGACATGTTTCCTGCTCATCCATCATTGGTGGGTGCTCCAGATGCTATGTAGTTTTGTCTGTGCGTGCTGACATCTGTGTGGACATTCTTCTTTCCCATGAGGGTGTCTCCTCGGTGCAGGTGCTCCTTATTCCAACACTATTTCAGGGCCATTGGCTAATGCATTGTCCTGTGTCTGGACATGTGTGCCAATCCACATGACAGGTAGTGTGTCAGATGTGTTGCCAACTGTGTCATCATGGTACGGATGGCCATGTGACAGATGGCATGTTTTAAGTTGTTATTCATGAAGTCTTGTACCTTGGCTCTCACTACATTTGTCAACATGTCCCAATAGTTTATATGCTTCCCTTTGATATTTCTGAAGGACAATTATGTGCCTGCATGAAGATGTCTCCCAAGGAAGTGCACAAGAGACCACCTTTACACTTTGGGGGAAGACGCTGGCACATTTCAAACAAAGGCACTGTTCTGACAATAATTTCTTGTTGTATTAGACATATCCATGTTCCCACAGTGTGTTAGCATTTGGGTTAGTCCTTGGTTTTTGCTGATGCCAACTTAGCGGTGTCAAGTCATCCGGCCCACCGTGGTGCCATGTATATGTACTTCCTGATTCCACATTTCTTCTTAACAATGGCTTCTTGGCATTAGGCTGGCAGCTCATTTAATGACTGTGTAAATGTAGTTCTGTGTGCACCTCCTTGTGTGACTTCTGATATTCATGCACATGTGTGTTCTATTCCACAAGTGGAACATTCACACATTCCAAACATGTCAATTGGGTAAAGTTTTGTGATTCCCAATGGTTCAGAAAGTGTTTAATTGGTTTCTCTAAGGTACTCACAGGTCTCTGAGTGTGGGGACCCCTTCAGCATTGGCGTCTGTTATTTGGCATTGGGTGCAATAATACTGTTTCGTTCACAGCGACCAAGAGGTGGCATGCCTTCATAGTCTGGCTGTGCTCCACTGTTCACAGACACTGGCTGCTCTGTATAATTGGATCTCAAGTGTTTTGCTCTTGTGTCCTGATTTTCATTATTTGAGTTGGCATGGTGGGTGAAACAACTGGGGAGTGCAGGGCTTACATATGTGCGGAGTATTCTAGATGTTACTCATGATGCATTACCTGATATGCACTGTGACCTATTTAGTTTGTACTCATGTGTCAGATGTACACAGGTGACTGATTATTTCGTGTCTTTTCACTTTGCCCACAGCATCATCGGGGGACACCGAGGGAGACACCTGCACGGACATGGAGGAGAGATCCAGCACCAGTGCCACCACTCCTGGCGAGTCGTCAGCATCAAGTGGCACGGAGGGCGAGGGGAGTGCGGAGGAGGACCTGGGTAGTACCAACACCGACTACGACGCAGACGGGTCCGAGGCTGAACTCCCTGAGGGGGCGGAGGCTGCTCCAACAGCTGGCAGCAGCACTACACCTGTCACCGCCCCCTCCATTCCCATCACCACCCTCCCAGTTGCTCCGGTCCCTTCTGTCCGTGCTAGGCAACACCGTGTCTCCTTCGTGACAGGCACCGCACCCCTTGCCCCTGTCCCCCCTGCTGCCCTCACTGCCGAGTCTGTGGACATTCAGCGGCAGTTGCAGGTTGGGCAGACATCGATCCTGACTGTCCTCCATGGCCACACCAGACTGCTGACACAGATGGTGTCGTACATGGAGGGCATGTCATCAGCGATGTCTGACCAACGGATGTTGCTGAGGTCCATGGACTCGTCACTGACGGCAGCAGTGAGTCTACTGCAGCGCTTCGTCCCCCCACCTACCACTGCACCATCCACACTTCCCACTCCCATGCCTGTCCCAGGCACACACACACATTCCACGGCAGGCACCCCACCAGACACAGGCAGCACACCAACAGGGAAGGGAAAGCGCACACCTCCTGTCACGCACACTCAGGGGGAAGTAGGCACACCCACTGGGTCTAGGGCACACAGGCAGACACGCAGCCACATTCCGACTCCGCATGCCTCACCACCCAGTCCCTCCTATCGCACTCCCCTCGGCTCCCCTGCCCCACTATCGGAGAAGGAGAGCTACTTGGCTGGGCTGGGCCTCAGCCCCACTGGCTCACCAGCGAGCAAACGGGCAAGGCACTCCACGGGTAGGGGAGTTGAGTCTCCCCCCCTGTCCACTCCCTCCCCCAGTGGCGCTGCACCCCATCCCTCCAACCCCCCCCTCCTTGGGGCCTGTGGTTTATTCGGGTGCAGGGGAGACGCTGGCCAACCTGGCAGTAGTGTGCAGCGCCGTGCTTGAATCCACCTTTGGCGCTGCCCCACCCCCTGTGGTGGAGTCATCCGTCCCTGCACCCACAACACCTACCCTTCCCCCTCCTGTCCCTGCGGTGCCTGGTCCTTCCCCACAGGATGCCCCCACCCTAGTGGATGAACCAGAGGTTTCAAATGTGCAGGCAAGCTAGGGGAGACACGTTGCGATGTGTCCCCCCCAGGACTTATGAACTGGACTGGCCTATGGCCTTTGTAAATATTACCCTTTGCCACTTTTTATTTACTGCTGAATAAAGCATTTTGTTTTTCCTTTGAACACAATTTCTTTTCAGGTATTGATGTTGGTGCTGATGCTCCATGAGTTGTGGTAGTGATCATGGGTTAGGTGTATGGGAAATGTTTGAGTCTGGCGCTCATGGGGTGGAGGCTGGTTTCTGCGTGCCATCACAAGGTCTCTGCAATGATTCTTTGGTCGTGTATGCTCTTAGTGTTTGGAGACATTGTTTCAAGGAATGTCCCTTCCTCTGTGGCACCTGACATCTTCCCTGCAGGGAGTTGCACAGTTGTTGAGCTGACCCATGCTCCGGGGGCGTGGGTACGTCGCGTACCCCTACATCACCACTACAATGCTGGTACGGGCCGTACCCATGCTCTGGGGGCGTGGGTACGGCGCGTACCCCTACATTGCCACTACAATGGTGGTACGGGCCGTACCCACACTCTGACGGCGTGTGTTGGGCCCGTACCACCATTGAAGTGCACCACCTTTGAGGTGTTGATGTAGGGGTACGCGCCGTACCCACGCCCCCAGAGCGTGGGTACGGCCCGTACCAGCATTGTAGTGGTGATGTAGGGGTACGCGCCGTACCCACACTCCCAGAGCGTGGGTACGGCCCGTACCAGCATTGTAGTGGTGATGTATGGGTACGCGCCGTACCCACGCTCTGGGGGCGTGGGTACGGCACGTACCCCTACATCACCACTGCAATGGTGGTACAGGCCGTACCCACGCTCTGGGGGCGTGGGTACGGTCCGTACCACCATCATCGTGGTGATGGGTACGCGTCCACGTCCACTTCCGTTGTGACGGTACGTGGGAATTTGTGGACACGCCCCCTCATAGTGACCAGAGCCTGAAGGTCATGTATGTACAGGTCATTGTGACATTTTTACTTGGGTGGGGGTTGTTTCCTGCCCCTCGCCCCCCCCTTTGCCCCTGGGTGTTGTGCTGACCTTCTGCAGTGTCTGCGTGGGTTTCTGTGCACCAGGTCGTAGGCTATGAGGGTCGGGATGACACATAGGATGGGGTCCATGGTGTGGGTACGGCCCGTACCACCATTGAAGTGTACCACCTTTGAGGTGTTGATGTAGGGGTACGTGCCGTACCCACGCCCCCAGAGCGTGGGTATGGCCCGTACCAGCATTGTAGTGGTGATGTGGGGGTACGCGCCGTACCCACGCCCCCGGAGCGTGGGTACGGCCCGTACCAGCATTGTAGTGGTAATGTAGGGGTACGCGCCGTACCCATGCCCCAGAGCGTGGGTACGGCCCGTACCAGCATTGTAGTGGTGATGTATGGGTACGCGCCGTACCCACGCTCTGGGGGCGTGGGTACGGCGTGTACCCCTACATCACCACTGCAATGGTGGTACGGGCTGTACCCTCGCTCTGGGGGCGTGGGTACGGTCCGTACCACCATCATCGTGGTGACGGGTACGCGTCCACGTCCACTTCCGTTGTGATGGTACGTGGGAATTTGTGGACACGCCCCCCCGAAGTGACCAGAGCCTGGAGGTCATGTATGTACAGGTCATTGTGACATTTTTACTTGGGTGGGGGTTATGTTTCCGGCCCATCGCCCCCCCTTTGCCCCTGGGTGTTGTGCTGACCTTCTGCGGCGTCTGCGTGGGTTTCTGTGCACCAGGTCGTAGGCTATGAGGGCCGGGATGACACGTAGGATGGGGCCATGGCTGTCCGTCACGTACCAGTGCTCCTTCTTCGCGTCGTCCTCGATTTCCCGGCAGTTTTTGGCTGCCGTAAAATATTAGCCGTGCGGAGTGACGTGGGCACGAATCGTACTTGCTGGTTCGTAAAACGCTGCCTGACTCCGTCCAGACGTCACGTCCGCGATGTCCCGGATCAGAATTGTGGGTATTTTTTCCACGCTCGTAATTTTTTACGATTCGTACAGAAATGTTATTTCTGTACGAATCGTACTTGCTTGTTTGTAAGGTGGTTTTCCCGGGTACGAGTCGTATGGAGAAAACGCTCCATACGACGATTCGTACCCGGGTTTTACAGGATCGGAATCGACACCTAAATTACTTTCCACCCTATTCCCCTATAAATCCACAACTGCTCCACATACAAATTAACACAATTAATATAATTATCAATTAATCAATTAATACAAATTAATCATCAATCATTAATAAAATAATTATCAATACCAATAAATAAAAATTAATAATTACTTAATTATAAAAAATTACTTCCCACCCTATTTCCCCATAAACACACAACTCACTCCTAAACTTAATTAACACAATATCTTTCTCAACTAATCAATTAATAAAAATTAATTACCAATGAATATTTAAAAAACAAAATTAATTACCAATTAATAAACAATAAATTAATTATCAATGCCAAATATTTTATGCTAATTACTTTATTACAGTTAATTTTATTCCCACCCTATTCCCCTATAAACCCATAACCCGCTCCAACTAAAAATTAACACAATTAATATAATTATCAATAAATAAATTCATAACAATTAATTACCAATTGATAATTATTTAACAATAAATTAATTATCAATACCAATAATTAAAAATTAGTAATTACTTAATTACAGTTAAATTACTTCCCACCCTATTCCCCTATAAACCCACAACCCGCTACGGAACTAAAATGCTAAATTTACTTCTAAACATTTAATACATATATTTAAAAAAATATACAAAACATAACAAAAAATGTGGAAAACATACATATAAAATACATGCTAAAATACATAACACTAACATAAACATCGATATTATTAACAACAATATTTTTCCTAACGATATTACTAACTTCGATAGTAACAAAAACTATGTGGCATATTTACAAGGGCTTTATCTCTGCTTTTTTGGGTTAAAAAGCGGAGATAAAACTAACGCCCTAATTACAAGAGAGTGCAAACATGCATAATCGCATGTTAGCACCCGTTTTCCCAACGCCTCCCTTTGCATCTCTAATGAGATGCAAAGTGGGCATCACTGGGCGTACCCCGGATGGACTACCTTGCAAATATCGCTGATGTTCACATCGCAATATTTACAAGGCAGCCCACGGGATTTTAGCAGACCTCAGATTTTTCGCCAAAATCTAACGTCTGCTAAAATCCTGACACCTATGTTTGACATAGGGGTGGATGATGCTGATACGATCACAGGGTCGTATCAGCAATGTTATCGCCGTTTTGCAGGGAACATCGCTGCAAAACCAGCGATGTTCCCTGCAAAACGTCGATAACCTCACTATCTCTGGAATTTTTATCGCCCTGGAGAAACGTGTTGTTAATAATGCGCTACTATGGTGATAAATTCCAGAGATAGCCTACAATAATACATTTATCGCTAAGCACGGCCAGCAATAATTATCGCTGGCCGTTGATAATATGCCCCTCTATTTCTTACCTTATGGTCGGTATTTTAGTCACCGATATTCTTGATGTCGATATTTTATCCCTACAATATTTAAAACTCAATATTTCTGTAGGTCGAAAAAATCCTCGATATTATGTCCGTGCACAAGAAGCAAGGAAAGCAGCTGTAAATAGGGCTTGGTTTACCCATATTTAAGCAGATAAACCGTTCATTGCCAGACAGCGAGGGCTTTGAGAGAAAGAGAAGCACAGGTCTGGTAGAAAACACAGGAAGGGCCTGCAGGAAGGGCACCGGGGAAAGTACAATTCAAGGCCCTGGCTGCGTCTACGGCTGATGGCAGCTATTACCACATTACTCACAGCAGTGTCTGTGATTTGAGTGGTGGGGGAGGGACGGTGCAGCTTTTAGTGGGGTGGGTAAGAGAAGTCTCCATGCAGAACAGTAGCCTTGGGGCTGCCAGGGCTTCGACATCAACTTGGTGTGTGTATGCAGTATGTACCTGCCTTCCTTCGTTCTCAGGGGCAGATTTACAGAAAGTGATGCATCTGTAGAGATGTGTCACTTTCCCAGCGCCACCCTGAGAAACCCTTGCGCCACCATGGGTGTGTCGTATTAACAATACGATGCACCGTGGCGCAAGGATTGACAGATGTCTCAGAAATTCTGGCGCATCGGTTGGGGAAAAAGTCACGCATTGCTGGAGTCATGTCGCAAGCACAACGCAAATGCATTTTGAGGCCTAATCCCACTACACTGCGTCACTCCTTACACCTGCTTAAAGCAGGCGTAAGGTTCTGACGCAGTGGCATCCTAGAAGTGAAGCAGTGAAATCTTGTAGATTTCACTGCGTCACTTTTACAAGCTTTTCTTGTGTGGGAACGCCCACCCTGCATACATTATACCTGATGCAGGTAAAATGTGACACAGGGCCTTACAACGTGACGCATCTCCCTAGATGCGTCCCGTTGTAAATTGCCTGCATTTTTAGACTGATGCTGCATCACAAAAGTGACGCATCGGCAGCGCAAAAGTGTTGCCAGGGGCTTGTAAATCTGCCTCTTAATATTTACAATTACATCACATCAAACCATGTAACTGAGAAGCAACTATAAAATTGAAAAAAAAACACTTCTATTGGGATTAACGTTACATGTCTGCCAGGCAATGGTCTCAGGGCCGCCTGGGCTTCACCGTCAACATGGAGCATTCCTAGCTGGTTTCAGCTGCCTATGAGAATAAAGCTTAGGGCTAGGGCTACGTCTTGAGGATGTCACGTGACACAGCTGACACCCAATGGGAGAGCGAGTATGTTCTGAGACGCGGACTTCCAGGAAATCCCTATTGTGCAACGGAGCTCCCGAATCTGCAAAGATCTGATGTAAAACACAGAGATTTAAAACATAAAGCATTTAAAATAACATTAATTCTTAACTGTTGTACCGTGAAAACACTGCTGGGGAAAGTTAATTCTATTTGGAACCTTAAGAGAGTTAGCACATTGTAAGAGAAAAAGGAACATAATCTGGGATATAAAACTCCCCTTCACCTTCAACGCATGCATGCGCCCACAGCAGGAGGAATAACCGTAACTGCTGCAGGAAGTGCGCCCCGATGTCACCTCAGTTGTTGAGTTTGTTTGACGCACGAATGGACATGCATCATGATGAGGCTGCAGGGAGTGGGCACCACCCAGCAGGAAAAAAGTAGTGCGTGATACTAACCTATATGGTCCATCATGCACTAATGCATGACGGGCCATATATCGGGAGAGGATGTGGTCTGTCAGCTAGATTGCCGACTTTGGTGCTTTAAACCAAGGTTCGAGCCCCGCGTCCACATCATGTGATTCTGGACAAATCACTTAATTTCACTGTGCCTGAATGTATCCTTGTGTAACGTAACCGGTGCTTCAATACCTTCGGGTTTAGTTTGCGCTCAATAAATCTGCATTAAAATAATAATAATGCATGAAACAGGGCTAGTCGCCAAAGTGTCACTAAACTAGCAGAAAGTGGGACAGCTGTAAGCCAATGGAAATAAAGGATTTTTGAAAAACACAGGAAGAAGCCAATCAAAAGCGATGGGCGTGCTGAATATCCATACCCTGGGTACAAGATGCCTCCACGCGCTGCTCTAGGCTCGACCAAAACAGCTTATTATTCGTCCGTAGGAGAAACCGATGCATTACCGGTGCTTGTTATTAGAGGGCACTGGCAGGCTGTCTGGCTACAAACAGTTCGCATCTGGCAATCTGAAGACCCAGAAGCCACTGCATTTCAATTAAAAAAATTGTCAACGATACAGGGTAATTACAATCATTCACATGGCACTAGAAGGAGTAACTAAGGTTGTGAGTACACTATCTTGATAAAACAGAGGCAACGGATTATAATTTAAAGTTGCCCTATTATATGTGTGTAATTTTTTATAAGACCCCAATGACAGTAAACATTTTAGGGAATGCTTCGCTAGGTCATGCAAAGCTCCTAACAAATTATGAAAGATCTTGCTAAAGCCGGATTCTTATCTGTCTTACCATCATCAAGAATCCTCTCAGGTTGACAGGATCTTTTTATCTTCCAAATAGTGTAGAGGGGAGGAAATCCAATATTTAACACATAATCAAAGGAAATAGAATTTGGACTCTAAAGGGCCACTGACTCCGAATCTCAAATTTTAGGGATTTATTACAAAGCTAAAAATAATTGCACATACAAGCACCTCAGCACGAGGTTAAGAAAATAAAGGGGCACTAATACAAAAAAGAGTCTACGTAGGAGTCTCAACCGACTCAGATTAAGAAGAATAGTCAGTTCTAGTATCATTAGACAAGCAATAATGGCTCCAATCTCTATGTCAGAAGTCATTAACCTAAAAAGAAATCAATTAGTCTATCCCTACTCTATTTCTAAGGTGACATCCCTACTTAGTATTTTTCCCAGGCAATAGGATAAAAGGTGTCAGAAGTGAAGACTTCCTTAGAAGTACACTCACTTTGTCAGAGCTCGTCCTAAGATGCTCCGTCTAGCTTCCCATCTAATCCTCAACTGCTCAACCCACGGGGCATTGTCCCTAATTTAAAATCCCAAAAACTTAGAACTCGCCCTCCGGCACACCTCTCCAGCCAGGTCTTCTCTCAGTAGTTTTCCACTGAAACTTTACTCGTCCTTGGGTCCCAGGCACTTTCCCCGCCGAAAGTATCATCCCTGCATTCCGGTATACTCCCATGTTGGCTTCTCATGCCATCCTAACTCCTGAAACAAAGAGTTAGTTCACTAACAAGCTAGGTGTTCTTGCACCTGCAACAGAAACATGGGAACGAGAAACTCTCCACTTCTCTGAGACTCTCTACACCTCTGAAATCCAGAGCCTTACCAAGGGAAACATTTCGACCTACAATATTTACCTAACATAAGAAACAAACAGGCCTTTCTCTTAAATGTGCATGCGATCAGGCCTTTACACAATTTAAACACTCTTCTAATTCCACACTATAAGCATTGATTTCATTATACCGCATATATGAATAAGCAACTACACGTGCAGACTTTAATATGGTGCACGCTTAAACCTAATACATCACATTATACAAAAACCAATCATTATGCGTTATCTAAAATACATTTTCATTTAAACACTACATTGAACTTCATAAATGGCATGATTACATTCCTATTTGTACTATTATAAGCAGATTTTAGTAATACATTTCTAAGTCACACGTTAATATAATTCCATTAAATATATGGGTGCGGACTAACAGTGATTATGGTGCACCCCTACAAATTTCAGAATAACATGGCGCTCTATCAGTTCCCCCCTTTGATGACTATTGTCATCACACCATTTCACAATTCCCTTGGAGAAAGAACCGACCTAAACAGTACTTGTTGCCATCCTCCCCCGTCGGAGTCTCTCCATATTCTTAAGCCTCTGATAGTGACTGTCCTGCAGTCTGGCCATTCGCACTTCACTCGCTCTAGGAGCTCTCTCAACTCTGTTTCCTTTATACAACTTATAGGCTCTGATGAATCCCCACAAACAAACCACACAAACCACAACAATAATGAGTGGTCTTAACACAAAGCCAAGGAACCCTTTCCCGAGATTGGCAAACCAACTTCAAACTCGACTAAGGGGCATATTATCAAAACACGGCGTTAAAATTATCGCCTCTTTAGCGGCAGAAAACTGCTGCTAAAGCGACAATGGGCTTGATAATATGCCCTTGAGAATTTCCATAGAAGCCCATTTTCTGGTGTCAACATGGGCTTCTATTGGAATTCTCTGCGTCATATTATCAAGCCCTTTATTGCCTCTTTAGCGGCAGTTTTCTGCTGCTAAAGCAGTGATAATTTTAACGCCGTGCTTGATAATATGCCCCTAAATTCTTTACCAACTTTTTCCCACAGGCACACACCCTCTTGAGTCAAGTCCTCTATCTCATGATGGATCGTAGTAATGTTGCTTATATATTTCTCCAGATCCTTGCTGCTGTCTGGAATATACGTGCAACATTCCTGGACCTTCAGTAATTTACAGACCCCGCCCTCTTTTGCTAATAATACATCTAAAGCAAGGCGGTTCTGCAAAACCATTGTCCTTATTGATAACATCTCTCCATCCACAAGTAACAGGGACTTTGCTGTATTCATCGACAACTCATCAACTACAGTCGCCAATCGTCCGATCTTCACATCATTCAAAACCACACCCAAACTCGGTATCATTGCTCCAAAGACATCTCCAATCACTACTCTCAGCTCTTTTCACTCTTGAGTGCTGTCCTTCCTCCAAAAGCTCCAAATCCTCTGCATGATGAATCTTTGGGAAAATAATTCCCAAGTAACACGTACCATACCAATTCGCAGGCAACCTTCAAGAAGCACTAACAACTTCCTCCTGAAAACACTTATCATGAATAAAAAGAGTACCTGTCGTCGAGCTTTTTCAGGTGCTGCACCAAAGATCTGGAGCTCTCTTCCACCGGATTTGCGCAGAATATCATCAATAACCGCTTTCAAACTTGAAGCCAAAAGATTCCTAATGAACAAATTCTTACCTTAATTTGGGCGATGTGCATTCGCGCGCAACCACTGATCCTACAACAGATGTTTATTGACTCTACATCCTTTTTACCATCCTGTGTTTCTGCTCTCTGCCCCTTCAGATGTAAGGCTTGCCCCCGTAGCAGCCTGTTATTGCTCTGTTTATTTCACTACTCGCTAGGTACCACCTGCCTGTGATTATTGTGACTTTAATTGTTTGGTATTCTTATCTGATATCGTTACGGGAGCTGTATTCTCCCTCCCTTCTGTTGTGTATCACTTGTATGTGATTTTTTTTTTTTTTGACTACTACTGGTTGGCATTTTTACTTGATATCGTTACCGGAATAGTACTCTCCCTTCCTTCCTTTTGTAAAGTGCTCTGATATCCCTCGGGATCTGGTTCGCGCTATATAAAATTTTATAAAATAAAAATACAAAATAATTAAAAACCTGACATAGGCATTCTTTCCACATACATAATACACAGTTGGAATCACTTGTACAGAGCCTTGCAAAAAGTTCTTAGCAGAATCTTCCATGGTGAAGACATGATCACACGTACTCTGTCCCACCGTACCCTTTTCATAATAAGTCTGATAACGTCTCACACACAACTTCCCTCTCTGCTCCTTGTCCAACACTATAGGACCATAACTCCCTTTGGCTCTATGAAATCTTTCTTCTTCAGTCCAATCTACTGGACTGTCTCCTGTGTCTCGGGTCTGTGTTAGTTTTCTATATCTATCTTTTAGGACAGAGGTGCTCCTTCAAGAACAGAGGGGCTGCCTTTTCTCTGTCACAAACACATTGACAGGTGCTAGACAGCCTAATGGAGTTAAAAATAAAATGCTGCGGTCTTACTTGCTCGTGGGCAGGGAGATCCCACAGAGTTACACCGAACACTTCGACAGACAGCAAAACCAGCTATTCTGTCTGTCAGTACTAAACGCGATATTGGGGAAGAATGTATAATTGTGGAGTTTCATCTTGCACAGCGCTAAGAATATATACTCCCCCCAAACTATTAATTGCTTCTTACGCAAGTCCCTGGTCTCCATAGTGCAGCCTGTAGATGCCACAGGAGAATGTAGGCCCTTCACGCGGAACTGCCGAAAAACTGGTAAAATGGGTCAGTGAAGTCCATGTGTGTGTTTGTACAGCGGGTGCATGGGGGTTTGGGGAAATGTGAAGACTTCCTGGGGGATCAAGAGAAGGACATGGGTGCATGGAGTACCCCTTGTTTTTTAACAGAGGGGATTCGTCCCCTTGACCGGGAGCCAACGGACAGCTTGGATGTGTCCCTTTGAAGGCAGACTGAAGACTTGTTGCATCACCTTGATTGTTGTGCCCCATCATTGTAGCAAGGCCATTAGATACACTTGAAGTCTGACCTCCTTAGACAACACCCTCATTTCCTTAGCCTTGAGAATGGCCCAGACAGGGGGCATTAAGAAGGGGGTGCCCACCATTGACCTTGACCTAAAGGATGTGGGAATGTGACACGTTTGTGATTTGATGGTGGTTTAACACACCAGCAGGAAACATACATATCAATCCTAAAGTATTAAATCGTAGCAGCAAAAGCTACACAAGTTGCTTTTATCAGCACAGTAAAATCTGGGTTTTTTTAATAAAACTTTGTTTGGTTAAAAATGTTGAAACTGGGTCATCTGTAAGCTGACCAGCCCCTTTCTATGAAGAAAACACATCTATGATATACCAAAAAGTAACATTCCAGTAAGCACTGAGGGCTGCTGCACGACTCAGGCAGAGCTGGAGACACCCCACGGTAACAGGAAGTGACGTTCTGGCCAGTTAAATGCTGCATCGCCACATGCCTCTATCTCACCCTGTCTCAGTCTCCGCTGCCCTCTCCATGGGGTCCCTGTGAGGCCTTTCGGATGTATTCATGGCGATCCCTTTTTATGTCTAGGGGTCGTCACCGGTAGATAAATAGGCCTGTGCACGCATGTTACCGCAATCACCTTTGAAAGGCAGACACAACCATAAAAGCAGTGCTGTTACTCATCTGTTAATGAGACCCAAGCCCCCTGTAAAGAACAAACCAGATCTGGCTCTCAAACGCTTCGTGTCCATTCTTATTACCTCCTCATCAGACCTCCCTGTCACAGTCGTTAACATATGAGCAATAGCTCCTCCCCACAGAAATCCCAAGCGAAAAATCTCCCATGGTCCCATCCCTGCCCTCCAGGCCACTCTCACATCCTGTGGCACATAACACCAGACCTACTGAACCACATCCTGTTGTTTTTTTCTGCAGTTTAGGCGAGTGGTGATGTTAGATGGCGACCTCAGAGGAGCCCGGAAAGGGGTCCTGACTACCCTGAGACCAACCCTCGAAGTCTCGTAGCCGGGCACTGGCGGGAGACTCCTCAGGGGGAGGAATCTCGTATCTAGGATCGTACCCCTGGCACCACACGACACAGAGACACCACACCGTGCGTTCTTAGGAATCAATCTTTATCAATCAGATTAGCACTGCAAATATGTACAAGGAGAGCGTGGGCTCAATGAGTCTCGGCAGGGATAGGGGGTAGCGGGACAGTCTCTGGCAAAGGTTCAAGGCAGGGACGTACCCGGCGCACAGCTCACAATCCTCGAGCTGGGGGATACGCTTGTTGTAGTTGGGGTCCGGCGGGACCGTGAGAGTCCGTGGGAGCCGCGAGTCACTCAGCAGGGCTCAGGTACAAGTTCGGAGGTCTTACGATCTTCAAGGAGCCGCGAGTCACTCAGCAGGGCTCAGATACAAGTTCGGAGGTCTTACGATCTTCAGGGAGCCGCGAGTCACTCAGCAGGGCTCAGGTACAAGTTCGGAGGTCTTATGATCTTCAGGGAGCCGCGAGTCACTCAGCAGGGCTCAGGTACAAGTTCCAGGAGCCGCGACCACGTCAGCAGGGCTCTCGTTGTTCCAGCGTCGAATCTGCCGGACAGTACCAGAGCACCCCTTGTTATAGGTCGACCCCTCTTTGATGTCCGGAGTCTGTGCAGGCAGGGGTCTTGTCACCTGGGGGTCGCTTGTCGGGGTTTCCTGCCATTGTCTTTTGATCCTTTCAGGGCCGGGTCGGGAGGAGTCCCAGACACCCAGCAGGCGTGGAGCCAGCCCTCAGGGAGGCCGGAGGGCCGATCGAAACCCATCGTCCCAGGGGAGTTCAGAGGTGCGATAGAAACTGCTCCTCCCTCTCTCATCCCCTGGAAGCGTGATGTCCTCCAGCCGGAGTGGCGCCTCTAGGCCCGGGTCGCGCTGGGGCCGGGCGGCCATCTTGGTGTATGAAGTGGGCACGCGGGCCCGGGGTGGCCGAAAGGAGAGAGGCCATGGACAAGGATGTCCGGGTCGGGTGCGTGTGTTCTGGTGGGAAGGCACGGCTAGGCCGTGTGCTCGGGGCTGCAGGTACCAGGTTAGGTGGTGCGGGGACAAGTAGAGCCAGGCTACGAGGCCAGGTCCAACAGGTGAACTCTCTGTTAATCTCCGGTTCGTTGAATTGGGTAAGTGTGAACGGTTTGCTGTAGCAACTGTTATTTTCTGGGTTAATAGGAGTCTGTGATGTAGCAGGACTGTTCAATTCTCAAGTATGGGTATGACTCCCCTTTTCCCCTTCCGGTCACCTAAGGTGTTCCTGGGGGGAGGTGGCTAAGAGCCCTGAGCGTGCTTGCTGGTGAGGTCCCTGCTTCAGCGGGACTTCCTGGTGTGGCGTAGTGTGGATTTGTTTTAGCAGCACTGTAACAGCCCGCCTGGGGCCTGGCGGGGAGGCCCCTCTTCGAAGTAGAGGGGCACTGGGCGTCAGCCACTTACAGTGGGGGTAGGAGGCAAGAGTCCAGTATGAGCGGGATCGCTGAGTTTTCAGATTGGAGGTGAAGTCTATCTCCGGTGGCGGTAGTTCGCGGCTGCTTAAGAGAGTGGCCGGTTTATCAAGGCCGGGGCTCGGGGAGCAAGGGGCTCACTTGTTTGTGATTGTGTTATATCCTGCCTATGTACTAATCTTTCTCCTAGGTTACCTTGCTCCTAGCTGCTCAGCCAATGTGAGTGTTCTGAGGGGAATGTTGATGTGATGGAGATGCATGGAATGTTTGGGTGTGTATGTGGTGAGGTGGTGAGGTGTGAAGTGTGACAGTTGAAAACAGGCTGAGCAGCAGGCAAAGTGCTCCTGGTGGGGCTGCTTTACATGGACACCAACCTGTAACTTATACTTAATAAAGAAACTACAAAAAACTACAAGAAACTACAAAGATACTCCTCGGCTAAGTCTGGTACATCACAACAGATTGGTTCGAGGGGAGGGGGTGGCTGACGTTCTTGGCCCTCCCACTCTGACTGAGTGGTGAGATGCCGGTGGTCTGAGGCGTTACATTAGAAAATGGGCATTGTAGGATCTTGTCATGTTTGGCAGTCTGCTTACTTGATGGAGTGTCTGCGCATTACTGTTCTTCCTGAACTCTGCCACGTACATGGAGGGGACAAGGGGTTTTGAAAGTCCACTTGCTTTCTGGAATTTTTAGATTCTGTGATTGGCTGCCGCCTGGGGTTTTTTCTCCTGCCTTATTTTAATTGGTTGGACATCTGGGTGGATGGTTTTGATTGGTCTTGGTTTTTCTGATAATGAGTGGTCTGGCTATAGGTATTGGAGGGGCTGCCTCTGGGTTTGACTCATCATGGATGATGTTAAACGGTCAGAGAAGTGTAAGCACTTGGAGGAAGAGGAGGTGGTTGCTGGATCCTCCACTGCACCTTCCTTGGCTGACGTTCAAAAGATGATTGAGGCCGCTGTGGCTGCGGCATTTCTGGCTAGGGTGTCCAAAGGGCCTAAAAGGCAGAAGTTGGATGCCCCTGTTGCCCCTGATCCTGACGAGAATTCGGATGAGGAAGTGAAGGGTTGGTTTATTCATGGGGCGGACCTTTACAATATCCTTCAACATGTGCGGGACAGTTTGGGGTTCCCTGATCCCTTAGAGGGTGAGGAGTCAAAGGACTTCTTCGCCAATTATCAGAGGCAGGAACCTGAATGTCTCCTGTTCATAAATCAGTACGCAATGTACTAGAAGGAGAATGGAAGGATATGGATAAACATGCCTTTCCCAGGTTTCAGGCTAAAATATATCCTTTGCAGGGATTTTCAGAGGAATTCCCTTCAGTGGTAAAGGTGGATTCTCTATTGGCTGGACTGGCGTTGCAAACCCTGGTGGTTTCAGAGGATGAAATACCTCCTGATATTGGGGACAAGAAGGTTGAAGGGCCTTTGAAAGGTCCTTGGCGGCTTCCAACCTCTCTGTTAGTTCAGCCGCTTACACTAGTTTTCTGGTTCAGTCTCTGCTGAAGAACTCTCAGTTTGTTTCAGAGCAACTGTCGCAGGAGGAGGATCCCTCTGAGTCCCTGACAATGTTGGAACAGCAGTTGCATTTCTTGGCTGACTTATCCTTTGATTCCCTTAGTGCTTCAGCTGTGGCGGCTGGTGCCTTGGTGGCAACTAGGAGACAATTGTGGCTTAAACCTTGGAAGGCTAAAGCGGCGCAGAAGACTGCGCTCATGAAGATTCCTTTCATGGGCTGCAAACTGTTTCGGGAACCGTTGGAGGCTTTGATAAAGAAAATGGCAGAGGACAAAAAGTTGTTGGCTCCGGTCCGCTTGTCGCAGAAGGGAAAATTTGCTGCATATAAACCGGCATTTGAGTAGGTTTTCAGTCTAAGATGGCCGCTCATCCCTTTCGTGGTATGGGACGTGGCCAGGGTGTCCCTTCCTTCCACAAATCCCGGGGTCAGCAGAGACTCTCGGGAGCTCTAGGTCCGTCAAAATAATGACTATATGACGTTTCCAGAGTGGGGTCATGTTGGGGGTCACCCCAGGACTTTTATTTTTGGGTGCATTTTCTTCCTTGGGCCCTGCAGCAGGGTATACTGTTGTGAATGGACAACATGGTGGTGGTATGTTATGTCAAACACCAGGGGAGTGCGAAGGTGGCTTCCCTCAACTTGTTAGCACAGCAGATTTATCAGTGGGCAGAGTTGAACTTGTTTCTGAGGGTGTTACATCTGCCAGAGGTATTGAACTGAGAGGCTGATCATTTGAGCCTTTTGTTTCCCTACCTGTCGGAGATGTGATTGGATCAGGGGGTGTTTGGAGTGCTCATGAGGACATTTGAGGTACCAGTGGTGGACCTGTTTGCGATCCCGGAGAACGCCTTGAGGGAGAAGTTTTGCGCTTTGAGTAAGTCTGACTCAGTTTGGAGGCTCTATCCTTGCGGGGGGGGGGGAGGGGTGCTTGATGTATGCGTTCCCTCCGATTGCTGTGATTTAGAGGGTCCGTCTGAAGGTCAAGTTGGACCAGGCATTGGTGATTATGGTGGCACCAGCCTGGAGCAGGAGGCCTTGGTTTCCTCTGTGTTAAAGTTGGTGGTGGGGCTTCGCTGGCTGTTGCCGATAGATCCCTGTCCCCTGTCATTTCCTCCTTTGTCCTGGGATTGTCTGGTCCGGTTACATCTGGCTGTTGACAGAATGAACCTCGTGACTATGAGATGTTCTCCTGAGGTGGCTCAGTTCATCCAACAGTCCTGTCGCCCTTCTACCCTTAAATGTTATGCCCGGCATTGGGTGTCTTTTCAGGGTTGGTGTGCATATAGGGGCTGGTCTGCCTCGGAGGTGGAATCTGTGCCTGTCTTGGATTTCCTCAAGGATGGGTTAGAGTTGGTTCTGGTTGTTTCCTCTTTGCGGTCTCAGTGGGCTGCAGTGAGGGCCTTTAAGGGACTGGCCTGTGAGTCTGTTGTGCCTTTAGTGTCCCGGCTGTTGAGGAGTTGTTTTCTCAAGAAACCAATGATTAAGTCCTTGGCGCTGGGTTGGGATCTTCCATTGGTGCTGAGGGCTTTTGCAGTCTTCTCCTTTTGAGCCTCTTTGAGGAGGTGTCTCTGCATTTGTTGATGATCAAGATGCTTTTCCTGGTCGCTATGTCCTCAGACAGAAGGGTTGGGGAGTTAGGCTTGTTGCTTTGAGCCCTTTTTGAGGTTCTTTCCAGATCGGAGTGGTTCTCCGAACTGATCCTTCCATTGTTCCCAAGGTTCCTTCCTTGTTTCACTGCTCGGAGGATCTTGTTCTGCCCGTGTTGTGTCCTGATCCGCAGTCTGAGGATGAGGTGCGGCTGCACAGTTTTGTTGTTAAGCACGCTCTAGGGGTGTACTTGGTTTGTACCCG
Source organism: Triturus cristatus (assembly GCF_964204655.1). Lineage (NCBI taxonomy): Eukaryota > Metazoa > Chordata > Amphibia > Caudata > Salamandridae > Triturus > Triturus cristatus. Next base: position 851,834,499 of record NC_140586.1, on the reverse strand, counting down.
GCCGTTTCATAAGATGGATTTTCCTTTTGTGACTTTTGGCCTGACTGGCCTGGGTCTGAAGCCTTCTGGTGCTACTCTCAGTAGGTGGCTGAGATGGGCTATTAGGGCGGCTTATGATGAGCCCAGTGGAGTACATGTGCTTGGGTCGGTTCAGGGGAGATCGACTCGGGGTATGACTGCTTCCTGTGCTTGTTTTCAGTGGGCATCTATAGCTGAGATCTGCAAGGCCGCTACTTGGAGTGAACCACACACCTTTATGGCCCATTATCATTTGGTCGTGGGTGGACTGGGACCACACACAACTACACACACAACCACACACACAACCACAACCACACACACAACCACACAAATACGCAACCACACTAACACAACACCACACACACAACCACACACAACCATACACACAACCACACACACACACAACCACACACACACACACACAACCACACACAACCACACACACAACCACAAACACATACACAACTACACCCACAACCACACACACACAACCACACACACAGAACCACACACACACAACCACACACACACACACTACCACACACAACCACATACACGACCACACACAACCACACACACAACCACACCCAACCACTCCCAACCACACATACACACACACACCCACAACCACACCCGCACCCACAACCGCACCCACATGCAACCACATACACAACCACACACACAAGCACACACACACACACACACAACCACACACATAACCACACACAACCACAACCATACACACAACCACACACACACACAACCACACACACAACCACACAAACACACACAACCACACACTCACACAACCACACACACACACATCCACACACACAACCACACACCCAACCACACCCAAACAACCACACCCATAACCACACACACACATAACCCCAACCACACCCACAACCACATAAACAGCCACACACACAAGCGCACACACAACCACACACAACCATACACACAGCCACACACACACACAACCACACACACATAACCACACACACAACCACACTCACAACCATACAAATAACCACACACACAAGCACACACACAACCACACACAACCACAACCATCCACACAACCACAAACACACAACCACACACACAACCACACACAACCACACAACCACACACACAACCACACACACACAACCACACACACACAACCACACACACAACCACACACAACCACACACACAACCACACACACAAAACCACAACCACAGACATAACCACACACACACTCAACCACACACACACAACCAATCAAGGGTGCTGATGTATTTAGCTTTCCCTATCCGTTCGATCATTTCATCCACTCTTGGAAGAGGGTAAGTATCGAACTCTGAGATTTTGTTTACTTTCCTAAAATCAATACAAAAACGTACGGAACCGTCCGGTTTAGGCACCAGAACGATAGGGGAATTCCACTCACTCGTAGAGGGTTCTATTATGTCCATGTGGAGCATTTGTTGTACCTCTTCCCGGATGGTATTTCTACGGGCCTCAGGAACCCGATATGGCTGGAGACGTACTTTTTTTCCTGGAAGGGTTCTAATGGAGTGCTCTAGCAGGGTGGTTCTCCCAGGGGTTAGGGAAAAGATTTCTTGTAAGGGTGATAAGACACTGACTAGTACGGTTTTAAAGGGGTTTGGTAGCTCAGAATCGATACATTGATCATATAGGGCGTAAAAGCTCCAGAGGTCCCCACGAGGGTCGGGAGGGGTCCCTCCCATTTTTTTAGAAGGTTAACATGGTATACTTGTGATGTCCCTCGGGTTTTGTCGAGCTCTAGTCTATAGGTAACAGGAGTTACCTGTTCTAACACCATATAGGGTCCCTGCCATTGCCCTATAAGTTTATGATCGGATGATGCCATCATTAATAACACTGCGTCTCCTACTGCGAAGACTCTGGTCTTGGCTTTTCTGTCATAGTGGGCTTTTTGGGCCTCTTGTGCTCTCTCCATATTGTTCCTGACTATAGCACGTATTTGGTGTAGATGTGTTTTTAGGTTGCTTACATATTCTATGAGGGGGGTAGTGTTATTCGGTTCAGTTTCCCATTTCTCAAGTGTCATATCTAACAGAGAGCGGGGTTGGTGGCCATAAAGCAGCTCAAACGGGGAATACCCCGTGCTCTTTTGAGGTTTACAACGAACAGCATACAAAGCCAAGGGCAGTAAATCTTCCCACCGTCTTGATTCTAGTGCCAGGAGTTTTTTCAACGTGAGCTTAAGGGTAGCGTTATAACACTCGACCAGACCATCCGTTTGGGGGTGATAGGCCGCCGTTCGTATCTGCTTGATACCTAATTGGGTACACACTTGTTTCATTAATTTTGATACGAACGGGGTCCCTTGATCGGTTAAGATCTCTTTTGGAAAACCTACTCGGGAAAAGACGGTGATCATGGCTTTGGCTATGTTAGAGGCGTCTGGGCGTCTTAAGGCGATGGCCTCCGGAAACCGCGTAGCATAGTCCACTAGGACTAATACGTAGCGACTTCCACTACGAGAGGGCAGAAGAGGACCGATAATGTCCATCCCAACTCTATGGATGGGTTTGTCTATAATAGGTAGGGGATGGAGCGGAGCTTTAGGGGGTCTGTATCGGCTATTCTTTTGGCAAATGGGGCATTCCTGGCAATATTGTTTCACATGTCTGTATATCCCTGGCCAGTAGAACCTTTCTGTGATCGAGCGTTTGGTTTTTTCATCACTAAAGTAACCCCCCCAATAGATGACTATGGGCCATGTATAGGACTTTACCCCGAAAAGGGCCGGGAACCAGCAACTGAGGCACTATGTTGGCACCAGCCTTTCGATACAATAGTCCTCGGTTAATAAAAAAATAGGGACATACATGTAAAGGGTCCTCGTTTGGCAGGGCCTGATTCCAGGCTTCTTGTAAGACGGGATCTTCTCTTTGTGCCGCATGAAAATTCCTGTCATCTCCCCAGGGGCTATCTTCCAGTTGGACTGGCAGTGCTATGGCGTTTTTTTTTTTATTCTTTTCACCTTTGGGTTTTTGTTTTCCTAGGCTTGGAAGGGGGCCACTCAGGGTGGTCATCCTGGGAGAAGGGGGCATCGGCCCACCAGTCTGTATCATCCGGTTTTGTGTTTTTGAGCAATTGAGACAATTGTGGATAGTCATTTCCCAATATGACCTGTTCTGGTAGCCTTGGAATGAGACCGACTTTCAATTGAGACCCAGGATCGGTGGCGTGTTGTATACGTACATATACAGTAGGATACTGCTTAGTGTCCCCATGGACACATCGTATATTCACTATTCCCTCAGATGCAACTAGTTCAGGCCCCAACTGTTGAGGACGGATCACACTCTGTCGACATCCGGTGTCGGCTAAGGCTGTCATGGTTCGTCCATTCACAGTTATACCACAACGATAGGTTGGGGAGCATTCTGTTTGTGACAGACAACAGAAGTTCCTCGCTACCCCTATTTCCATAGGTTCCTCTTTTTGTGGACAGAAGCGTGGTATGTGTCCCAATACCCCGCAATTGAAACATTGAGGTCCAGGCACAGGGGCTCTTAGCACAGGGGGACCGGGTACTCTGAACACTGGGGGTCCCGGAACGACAGTCGCCGGCTCTGGTTTTCGAACCAAGGGTGGTCGAGATGGACGATGTAGCCCGCTAACCCCGGTTTTCCAAGGGGTTTCTTCCCGTACTTTTTGTGCTTCTTGGGCTCTACTATAAGCGCTTGCGATCTCCACTGCGGTCTCCAAGGTGAGATGGGCGTGTTGTCTTACCCATTTCTGTATGGGTGGATGGAGCGAGGTTAGATATTGTTCCAGATATACTTTAGCCATGATCTCTTCTTTGGTGGTGGTGGTTGGCTTCAGCCACCGATCAGCCATATCTTTTATACGGAAATACAAGTCTCTGGGGGTTTCTTGGGGACCCTCCTTTATTTGTCTGAACCGCATCCTATAGGTTTCGTCATCTACGCCTAGCCTTTCTAGGATGCATCGTTTGATTTCGGCGTATGGGGTAGTACCTTGAATGCTGGCTGCTTGGTAGGACGCTTGTAGTTCTCCCGACAGTAAAGGACCTAGGTATTGTCCCCATTTATCTACAGGCCATGCTGCTGCTAGCGCCATTCTCTCGAAATTGTTAAAAAAATAGTCCGGATCTTCTCCGGTCACGTATTTTTGTAGGATGACCGACGGTAAGGTGCTTCGGGTCCTCTGTTGTCTGATAGCGTCCGCGAGTTTCCCCATGGCAGTATCATGTGATTGTCCTTGTTCAGACAATACCTGGTGCAACTTGTCTCTGTCCTCTTCTACCACCGACAGGAATTTCTCCATGACCTTTCCCAGGCTTTCTTGGTTTTCAGCCATTTTGGCGAGTACAGCCTCCATGTCTACAGCCGATCCCACTTCTGACACCACTTGTGGGAGCGCGGGCCGAATAAACAGATGGGGAGGCAGTATATAGGATGCCCGTCGGCGACTTTTATTTAAGGCTTCACTTAAAGGGCTCGAAGGGGTTGGTGTTTCCTTGACGTCCTCGGATTTCTTTTTGTTCTCCTGGGAGGTGTCGTTTTCCGTCGTGTCTTCTCTCGGAGCGTCTTCTTCTCTGGGTGTGGTTCCCCCACGGAGGCTCATGAGCAAACAAAAGAAAAGGGAGCCGTCAGTATATATGCCCGCTTTATTTTAGGATAGTCCCTTCACCGTACCCAAGTGCTGGATTTATACGTCTCTGTGACCGTGAAGGGTTACTCTTGGGGTTGGGGAACTTGGAAATATGCGTGAACAATATATGGTGATTACTCGTGACAGGAGCTTCTCTTTCAGGCTGTCTTACTACTTTTAGCGCTCTATTCACAGGAAGGGGGTAGTGCAAGTGGAGAAGGTGCTCTCATGACCCTAAAACTTGCCCTCGTGGTTATTCTTAGTCCCTATCACCGTCCCCTCCTCCCCCTTTCTCTGTCTGCCCCTCTCCTCCCCTTTCCGGTCCCGAATCACTCACCGGCTCCCCCGCTCCCCAGCCTTCTCCTGTGGTGAACACAAGTCTTCGTACCACCTCTCGCCTTTGTCTTCCTCTTCATTCCGGTTATCTCCCAGTTCCACGTCTTCTCCGGACTCCGTGTCTTCCTCTCTCGCCGTCTCGTCGTATACTGGCTTCCTCCTTCCTCCGGCTTCTTCGTGCCCGCCTTCCTGGGATTGGTCCGTTTTCATCTCGTCTCCACAATTGCTTCCGGGGTTCCTCCCGTCTCCTCTCGCGATGTCCTGCGCGAGTGGTTCCTGTAGGGGCGGAACATGGAAGGAGGCGTTTAATTTTCTGAAGGGCGCCTGGTGCCTCTCAGAACTCCGGGCCCTAGCGCCTGCAGGTGGGTGTTTGTGGTTGCACTGTAGGGGCCAAGGATGGGATACGTTCGGCCCTTCCCCACATCACACAACACACACAACCACATACACAACCAAAACCACATACACAACCAAACACAGCCACACACACACAACCAAACACACAACCACACACACCCACAACCACACACACATAACCACACACAACTACACACAGAACCACACACACAACAACCACACACAACCGCACACACAACCACACATACAACCACACACAATCACACACAACTACACACAGACACCACACAACCACACAAAGAGCCATACACACAAGTACACACACAACCACACACAACCATACACACAACCACACACACACACAACCACACACAACTGCACACACATAACCACACACACAACCACACTCACAACCATACAAACAACCACACACACAAGCACACACACAACCACACACACAAACACACACAACCATCCACACAACCACAAACAACCACACAACCACACACACACAACCATACACATACAACCACACACACACAACCACACACACAACCACACACACAAAACCACAACCACAGACACAACCACACACACACAACCACACACACACACAACCACACACATACACACAACCACACACACACACAACCACACCCACAACCACTCACAACCACACAACCACACACACAACCACACACACAACCACACACACACAACCACACACAGCCCCACATACAACCCCAAACACAACCACACGCACAACCACATACACAACCACACACTCAACCACACACAACCACACAACCACACACAACCACACAACCACAACTACACACACAACCACACACACAACCACTCACAACCACACACAAACACAACCCCACCCACAACCACACACACAACCACACACACACAACCACACCCAACCACACCCACAACCACACACACACAACCACACACACAACCACACACACAACCACACCCACACACACACAACCACACACACAACCACAACCACACACAACCACACACACAACCACACACACACAACCACACAGGCACACAACTACAGCCACACACAAAACCACACACACACACAACCACACACACACAAACACACACACAACCACACTACACACACAACCACAACCACATACACACACACACAATCACACCACACACACAACCACACCCACAACCACACATACAACCACACACAACCACACACAACCACACACAACCACACACACAACCACTCACACACAACCACACACACACAACTACACACAACCACACACACAACCACACACACAACCACACCCACACAGCCACACCTACAACCACACCCACAACCATACCCAACCACACAACCACACCCACACACACAACCACACACATAACCACACCCAACCACAACCATACATACAACCACACACACATACAACCATACCCAACCACACACACTCAACCACACACAACCATACACACAACATACACAACCACAACCACAAACACAACCACACACACAACCACACAAACAACCACACACAACCACACAAACATCCACACACACAACCACACACACAACCACACATGCACACAACCACACACACAACCACACAAAACCACTCACAGACACACACAACCACACACACTACCACAACCACACAACCACACACACAACCACACACACAGCCACACACACACACAACAACCACACACACAACCACAACCACACACAACCACACACACACACAACAACCACACACACACACAACCACATACACAACCACAACCACATACATATATACAACCATACACACAACCACACACATACACATAACCACACACACACACAACCACACAACCACACACAAAACCACACACGCACAACCACACACACAACCACACACACACACAAACACAACCACACACACAACCACACCCACAACCACACACACACAATCAATCAATCAATCATGGAACTTATATCACGCACTACTCACCCGGAAGGTTCTTAAGGCGCTTGGGGGAGGGGGTCTGCTACTGCTCGAACTGCCAGGTCTTGAGCTGTTTCCTGAAGGCGAGGTGGTCCTGGGTCAGCCGCAGGTGGATGGGCAGGGAGTTCCATGTCTTAGCCGCCAGGTAGGAGAAGGATCTTCCACCGGCGGTGGCTCTCTGGATGCGAGAAACGGCGGCGAGGGTGAGGTACGTGGATCGTAGCTGGCGGGTGGGCGTGTAGAAGGTCAGGCGGTCGTTGAGGTAGCTTGGGCCCAGGTCGTGGAGGGATTTGTGTGCATGGGTGAGGAGTCTGAACGTGATCCTCTTGTCGACAGGGAGCCAGTGCAGGTCTCTCAGGTGGCCCGAGATGTGGCTGCATCGGGGGACGTCCAGGATGAGTCGGGCCGAGGCGTTCTGGATACGCTGAAGTCTTTTCTGAAGCTTGGCTGTTGTTCCGGCGTAGAGGGTGTTTCCGTAGTCCAGTCTGCTGGTGACGAGGGCCTGGGTGACCGTCTTCCTGGTTTCGGTCGGGATCCATCGGAAGATCTTGCGGAGCATTCGGAGAGTGTGGAAGCATGATGAGGAGACGGCGTTGACTTGTCTGGTCATCGATAGGGAGGAGTCCAGTATGAAGCCCAAGTTGCGTGCGTGGTCCGTTGGCTTGGGTGCGGTGCCTAGAGCCGGGGGCCACCAGGAGTCGTCCCATGCAGAGGGTGATGGTCCAAGGATGAGGACTTCTGTCTTGTACCTGTTCAGTTTCAGGCGGCTGATGTTCATCCATTCGGCGACGTCTTTCATCCCTTCGTGTAGGCTGGCTTTGGCGGTGTTGGGGTCTCTGGTGAGGGAGAGGATCAGCTGGGTGTCGTCGGCATAGGAGATGATGTTGAGGTTGTGTTGATGTGCGATGGCAGCGAGGGGTTTCATGTAGATGTTGAAGAGGGTGGGGCTGAGCGACGATCCTTGTGGGACGCCGCAGATGACTTCGGTGGCCTCAGAACGGAACGGAGGGAGGCGTACTGTTGGACCCGGCCTCGTGGCGTGGTCCTTACCCCCGTGGATTGTGCCCGTTCCCCACCCCGGCCTTCACGGGCCACCCTTCCGAACTGCACCGAGACCCCTCATCCCGAGCCGCACGAGGTCGCATACCCCTCGGGGCTCCGCCATCTTGTTGGCATCCACGTGACTCTGTGCGCCAGCCGGCGTGACCCCGCTCAACCCGGCCTCGGCCCCAGCGAAGCCCCGACATCGAGGCACCAAGAACTGGCCAGGGGGTGCCACATGAACCATTCACCGCCCCCGGCGGAGGGCAGTATCGATGAGACCCCCAACTGTCCTCCCATCCCTAGGTGTGATCGCCCTGCAACTCTCTTGGGCCTGGCGCCTCTCCTGCTGGGCGTCTGGGCACCTCCACCCGGGCGCAAGGGTCCGGACATCAAAGGGCTCCAGACCTATATCTGGGGCGACCCCGCCACAGATCGGCAGTTGTATCCCGGAGTCGAGAGCCCTGCTGATCGAATCGCGGCCGACCCTACGGAGAAGATCTCTTGCTTGAACTACCACGAGCCCTGCAGACTGCGTCGCGGCTCCTTCTTGTGGAAACCTTGAAGCCCCCCGGAACATCGGGGCCCTGCTGACGCTGTCGCGGCCCAACCTCGCTGAAACCTCCCTCGGAGCCCTGCTGACGACGTCGCGGCTCGAGCTGAGCAGAAACCATCTTGAGAGCCCTGCTGACCTGATCGCGGCTCCCCACGAACTGAACGCCAGAGCCCTGCTGACGCCGTCGCGGCTCGACCCCTTCGAGATCCGGAGGTCCTCCAGCTTGAGGATAAGAACTGGGCCCCAGGTACCCTCGTACCGAGCTCCTGCCAAAGACTCTCCTGCTACCCCTACCCTTCAAAAGAGACACTGAGACTTTTGGTGGATCCCTCGATCCCTTTCGTGTAAATATTTATCCCGTAACCTTTAAGTGCTGATAAAGAATTGCTCGTCTTGAGACAACCTCCTTGAGTCCTGTGTGGTGGTGTCACTGTGCTAGTACGTGATAGGGGAAGGATCTCTCAGGAGGCTTCTCTGCAGCGCTCGGCTACTTCGTGCAGTGTGAGGGCCCCCCCCCCTTGGTGGTCTCGCCGACTCCTCGGGGTCCGCCTTCCAACATTTGGTGGCCAGCGACGGGATCCGAGCCGAACGCAGTACGTACCAGTCAGTACCCACTGGCTACCCATCCAGTCAAAACAGTAATCACGAGCAACCAGGAAAATAACGCGACCATGGAGTTCCAGCCCGAACGGTTGGAGGAATATACGCACAAGGAATTGAAACAGTTCTGCAAGGACAAAGGCATTGCAACCACCGGCCTAGGTACCAAAGAGGAGATGCAGAAAGCCCTGAGGACCTGGCTGGAGGCCGAGGCAGGCCACTCCCAGGAAGAAGGTCCCTGGCCCCTGACTGAGGCCACATCAACCGCACTGACTCCGGTAACCGGAGGAAGAAAGAGCCTAGAAACCTGCCTCTCCGAAGAAGAAATACGAGTGCGGGAGAAGGTCCGGAACCACGAACTAGAGCTCGCACGACTGCAGCTGGACGGCGAACTCCAGCTGGCGGAAAAGAAACTGGCCCTAGAGCAGCTACGGCTTCAAGAGGAGATAGAAGAGAAGAGACGGCACCGAGAGTTGGAGGAAAAAAAACTGACCCTTGAGCACAAGCGAAGTCTCAAAGAGCTCGAAATCAAGGCCAAGAACGGGGGGACCAACACCCCCAGTACTAGAGACACCCTACCGCCTGCCGAGGCCAAGGTACATATCCCGAAAGAGGTCGTCAAGGAGTACTATAAGAATGACGACATCCAACAATGGTTCAAGGCCTACGAGGTGGCCATGGCCTCTCATCGGGTGCCCCGAAAGGACTGGGGCGCCGGCCTGTGGGGGCGGTTCCTGAGTGAGGGTCGAGACACACTGCTCCAGCTGCCGGAGGAGGTGATGACCTCCTACGACCACATGAAGGAGGCCCTGCTCACCCGCTACGGGCTAACCGCAGAAATGTACCGCCAGCGGTTCAGAGACTGCAAAAAGATCCCGGGTACTACCTGGGTGGAATATGTGGACTTTTTCAGCCGGGCCCTAGAAGGATGGATCAAGGGTAGCAAAGTCACCACCTACGGGCAGCTGGTCGACCTCATCGTGTGGGAACATCTCTCCAACAATTGCTTCGTGGAGCTAAGGCAAAACCTCCTCGACAGCAAGATGACCGACCCACGAAAACTCGCCGTCAAGGCCGATCGATGGGTCAACTCCCGAGTCCCCCGGAACTCAATGGGGGAGTACCAGAGGAACCCCACCGGACCCCCCCGCCAACGCGGTGGAGGGGGAGGGCCGAACAGGAACCGGGACCCCCCCGCCGGGGCCCCCAGGAGCCCCCCTCGAGGGCCACCGCAGCAACACCTCTCCCCGAGCCTAGCCCGAAGGGGGGCGACCCCGGCCAGACCCGGACCACGGCCACCAGTAACATGCTACGGCTGCCAACAAACCGGACACTATGCCAGCGACCCGGTCTGCCCCCTGAACCAAAGAAGCGGGGCCGGCGGGCCCCCGCCCCGACAGCTGGCGGCCGCCGCCCTGGGAGAGGGAGAAGAGGAAGAAGAAACCCTCGACCGAGGGACCACCGAATGGGAGCCGGCAGCCATGTCCCTGGTCTGCCTGGGTAGCCGAGAAATGGTGCCCCGCACCCCCATCCCAAGCAACACCCAGAAGTACAGGCAGCAGGTCACCATCAATGGACAACGGGCCGAAGCCCTTCGTGACACCGGCGCCAGCGTCACCGCTGTCCGCTGCCACCTGGTGACCCCCGAACAGATCCTACCCAATGTGCTGTGCCCCGTCCGGACGGCCGACAACAGCGAAAGCCTGTGCCAGATGGCCCTGGTCCCCTTCGAGTGGGGAGGGGTGACAGGCCTGCTAAAGGTGACGGTCCGCGACGACGCACCTGTAGCCTGCCTCCTGGGGAACGACTTGGAGAGTTCCCCCTGGGCTCAAGTAGAGCGACGAGAGCACCTCCGAATGCTGGGACTATCAGAATGGGCCTGCGCCATCACCCGGTCCATGACCGCCCCGGCCCCCCGCTCGTCCTTGGCCCCCCCCGCCGGCGGGGAGGGGGAGGCGGACACCGACCCTGGACCTAGTGAATCCTCCCACGAGGAGATTGCTTCCCCGTGCGCCCTACCAGAACTTGCACAATGGCGACACGAAGGGGGCCCCACCCGGGAGCAGTTCCAGCAAGAGCAGCAGTCCTGTCCCTCTCTCGAAGGGGTCCGACAACAAGCATCCACACAAACCAACGGGGACCAGACCGGCACCCACTGGGTCTACTGGGCCGAGGGCCTGTTGTACAGTGAGCAAAAAGTGGCAGAACTTGGGGCCAGCCGCGTGTTGGTGGTCCCCCTCCGCTTCCGGGAGTTCCTGCTCAACCTGGCACATGACGTGCCCCTCGCCGGACACTTGGGGCAAGACAAAACTTACAGCCATCTGGTGACCCACTTCTACTGGCCCCGGATGCGGAGAGACGTGGACAACCACTGCCGGTCCTGCCAGACCTGCCAAGCCAGCGGGAAGACGGGGGGTTGGGTCAAGGCCCCCCTCCAGCCCTTTCCAGCCGTCAGCACCCCGTTCGAACGGGTCGGAATCGACATCGTGGGGCCCCTGGACCCCCAGACCGCCCTGGGCCACCGCTTCATCCTGGTCCTCGTGGACCACGCCACCAGGTACCCGGAGGCGGTCCCGCTAAGAACTATAACGGCCCCCGTGGTAGGCCGGGCCTTGATGGGGATTTTCTCCCGAGTGGGATTTCCTCGCGAAGTGGTGAGCGACAGGGGCACGAACTTCATTTCCAAATACATGCGGTCCCTGTGGCAGCAGTGCGGGGTCACGTACAAGTTCACAACACCCTATCACCCTCAGGGGAACGGACTGGTTGAGCGGTTCAACAGAACCTTAAAGGGAATGATCCAGGGCCTGGAAGAGCCCCTAAGGCGGAGATGGGATGTCCTGCTGCCGTGCCTCCTGTTTGCCTATCGGGAGGTCCCGCAGAAGTCCCTGGGGTTCAGCCCGTTTGAACTATTGTACGGACATCCGGTCCGCGGACCGCTCAGCCTGGTCAAGGAGGGCTGGGAGACGAAGCTCCAAGGCGCCCCTCCTGACGTCTACCGATACCTCCTGACCCTCCGAAACCAGACCCGCAAGTTCCGAGCCATGGCCGAAGCCAACCTCGAGGCCAGCCAGGAGGACATGAAGCGGTGGTACGATCGGAACTCATCTACCATCGAATTCGAGCCAGGCCAGAGAGTCTGGGTCATGGCCCCGGTTGAACCCGGCGCCCTCCAGGACAAGTGGACCGGGCCCTTCAAGGTGGTGGAGAAGAAAAGCCCCGTCACCTACCTAGTCGACCTGGAGTCCCCCCGGAACCCCCTCCGGGTTCTACATGCTAACAGGCTCAAACCCCACTTTGCCCGGACCGAACTGAGCCTGCTACTGGCGACCGACGAGGGGGGCGAGGACGACTCCGAGCCCCTGCCCGACCTCTTGCAGTCCAACGTCCACGACGGATCCATCAAAGGTGTCCAACTCGCCTCTTCCCTGACCCCGGAACAGCGTGACGACTGTCAACAACTGCTGCAGGACTACGCAGCCCTCTTCTCCCTCACCCCGGGGGTGACCCACTGGTGCGTCCACGACGTCGACACCGGGGAGAGCCCCCCCGTGCGACACCGAGCCTACAGGGTACCCGACCGAGTGCGGGCATGCATCCAGGCCGAAGTAGCGAAGATGCATCGAACCCTCCGACAGCCCGTGGGCCAGCCCTGTCGTCCTGGTACCAAAGGCCGCAGCCCCCGGCCACCCCCCGGAGTTACGATTCTGCGTAGACTACCGAGCCCTGAATGCGGTGACCAAGACGGACGCCCATCCTATACCCCAGGCCGACGAACTCATCGACCGCTTAGGGGCCACCCGCTACCTGAGCACGCTGGACCTCACCGCCGGGTACTGGCAGATCCAGCTCACCCCCGGCGCCCGAGAAAGATCCGCCTTTTCTACCCCTGATGGGCATTACCACTTTCGGGTGATGCCCTTCGGAATGAAGAACGCCCCGGCCACTTTCCAGAGACTTGTAAACAAGGTTTTGGCCGGGCTCGAGGCCTTCAGCGCGGCCTACCTGGATGACATTGCCGGGTACAGCAACCACTGGGCGGAGCACCTCCTTCACCTCAAAGCCGTCCTGGCCGCCCTCCAGCGGGCCGGGCTCACGATCAAGGCCAGCAAATGCCAGATCGGCCAAGGATCAGTGACGTACCTGGGCCATCAAGTGGGAAGCGGGCAGGTGGCCCCCCTCCAGCCAAAAATCGATGCCATCCAGGCCTGGGAACCCCCCACTACCCAGACAGCTGTCCGGGCCTTCCTGGGCCTCACCGGATACTACCGGCGGTTCATCCGGGACTATGGGAGCATTGTTGGCCCCCTCACAGAGCTCACGTCCAAGAAACAGCCCAAGAAGGTGCACTGGACACCCCGCTGCCAAGCAGCCTTCGAAACCCTCAAGACAGCGATGTGCACTGCCCCTGTGCTACAGGCCCCTGACTACAGTAAGGAGTTCGTGGTGCAGACGGACGCCTCCGAGTATGGGATCGGGGCCGTCCTGTCCCAGGCCGATGAAAAGGGGCTCGACCGCCCAGGGGCCTTCATCAGCCGACGGCTACTGCCCCGGGAGCAGCGATGGAGCACCATCGAGCGTGAAGCCTTCGCTGTAGTGTGGGCCCTTAAGAAGCTCCGGCCCTATCTCTTCGGTACCCACTTCCGGGTCCAGACCGACCACCGGCCCCTGCGGTGGTTAATGCAAATGCGGGGCGAGAACCCCAAGCTGCTGCGGTGGTCCATCTCGCTGCAAGGGATGGACTTTGCTGTTGAACACCGGCCCGGCAATGACCACGCCAACGCCGACGGCCTGTCCCGCTTCTTCCGCCTTGACGAGGAGAATCCCCAAGGAGATGGGTGACTCTCCATGCCTTCGGCTGGGGGGGACGCCTGTTGGACCCGGCCTCGTGGCGTGGTCCTTACCCCCGTGGATTGTGCCCATTCCCCGCCCCGGCCTTCACGGGCCACCCTTCCGAACTGCACCGAGACCCCTCATCCCGAGCCGCACGAGGTCGCATACCCTTCGGGGCTCCGCCATCTTGTTGGCATCCACGTGACTCTGTGCGCCCGCCGGCGCGACCCCGCTCAACCCGGCCTCGACCCCAGCGAAGCCCCGACATCGAGGCACCAAGAACTGGCCAGGGGGTGCCACATGAACCATTCACCGCCCCCGGCAGAGGGCAGTATCGATGAGACCCCCAACTGTCCTCCCATCCCTAGGTGTGATCGCCCTGCAACTCTCTTGGGCCTGGCGCCTCTCCTGCTGGGCGTCTGGCCACCTCCACCCGGCCTCTCCGCCCCCCCGGGCGCAAGGGTCCGGACATCAAAGGGCTCCAGACCTATATCTGGGGCGACCCCGCCACAGATCGGCAGTTGTATCCCGGAGTCGAGAGCCCTGCTGATCAAATCGCGGCCGACCCTACGGAGAAGAACTCTTGCTTGAACTACCACGAGCCCTGCAGACTGCGTCGCGGCTCCTTCTTGTGGAAACCTTGAAGCCCCCCGGAACATCGGGACCCTGCTGACGCTGTCGCGGCCCAACCTCGCTGAAACCTCCCTCGGAGCCCTGCTGACGACGTCGCGGCTCGAGCTGAGCAGAAACCATCTTGAGAGCCCTGCTGACCTGATCGCGGCTCCCCACGAACTGAACGCCAGAGCCCTGCTGACGCCGTCGCGGCTCGACCCCTTCGAGATCCAGAGGTCCTCCAGCTTGAGGATAAGAACTGGGCCCCAGGTACCCTCGTACCGAGCTCCTGCCAAAGACTGTCCCGCTACCCCTACCCTTCAAAAGAGACACTGAGACTTTTGGTGGATCCCTCGATCCCTTTCGTGTAAATATTGATCCCGTAACCTTTAAGTGCTGTTAAAGAATTGCTCGTCTTGAGACAACCTCCTTGAGTCCTGTGTGGTGGTGTTACTGTGCTAGTACGTGATAGGGGAAGGATCTCTCAGGAGGCTTCTCTGCAGCGCTCGGCTACTTCATGCAGTGTGAGGGCCCCCCCCCTTGGTGGTCTCGCCGACTCCTCGGGGTCCGCCTTCCAACATTTTCCGCCTTCCAACACGTACTCTCTGTGTTCTGCAGGCAAGGTATGAGGTGATCCATTCCAGAGCCTTCCCTTGGATGCCGGTGTCATTGAGGCGTTGGACTAGGGTGCGGTGGCAGACAGTGTCAAATGCTGCGGAGAGGTCTAGGAGGATGAGTGCCGCTGTTTCACCGTTGTCGAGCAGGGCTCGGATGTCGTCGGTGGCTGCGATGAGGGCGGTCTCGGTGCTGTGGTTGGTTCTGAATCCGGATTGCGATGGGTCGAGGGATTCGCTTGTCTTGAGGAAGGCAGCCAGTTGCTTGTTGACGACCTTCTCGATGACTTTGGCAGGGAAAGGAAGGAGCGAGATGGGGCGGAAGTTCTTGAGGTCGGTCGGGTTCGCTGTTGGTTTCTTCAGCAGTGCGCTGAGCTCGGCATGCTTCCAGCTTTCTGGGAAGGTGGCTGTGTCCAAGGAGGTGTTGATGATGTCTCGGAGGTGGGGTGCGATGGTGGAGGTTGCCTTGTTGAAGACATGGTGGGAGCACGGGTCGGTCGGAGATCCGGAGTGGATGGTGTTCATCATGCGGGCCGTGTCTTCGGGGGTCACCTTGGCCCATGTCTGGAGGGTGGCGGTGGGGTGCGTAGGTTCGACCGATGGGTGCGGGGGTGGAGCACCGAAACTATTGTGGATGTCGGCAATCTTGAGGTGGAAGTACGAGGCGAGGGAGTCGCATAGGTCCTGTGAGGGAGTGATGTCGTTGTTGCCGGTGCTGGGGTTGGAGAACTCCTTGACGATGTTGAAGAGCTCCTTGCTGTCATGGGCGTTGTTGTCCAGTCGTTCCTTCAGAGATTTCTTCTTGGTGGTGCGGATGAGCTGGTGATGTCTGCGGGTGGCGAGTTTGAGGGCGGTCATGTTGTCGGCGGTCTTGTCGAGGAGCCAGGCCTTCTCGAGGGAGCGGCAGGCCTTCTTGGAGTCCTTGAGTTCGTCGGTGAACCAGGGTGTCTTCTTGCTTCTGGGCTTGGTGGGTGGGTTCTTCAGTGGGGCGAGGTCGTCGGCGCAGGAGGTCAGCCACTGCGTGAGGTTGCGGGCTGCTGCGTTGGGGTCCGTTGTCCTGACTGGTGGGCTCTGGCTGAGGGAGGTGGCGAGCTGGTCGGCGGTGATCTTGTTACAGTTTCTGTGGGGAACCTGCTTAGGGTGGTGGTGGATCATGTACTTTCTGAAGCTGAAGTGGACGCAGCTGTGGTCAGTCCAGTGAAGTCCGGTGGAGTGGCTGAAGGTGATGTGCTTGCTGGATGAGAAGACGGGATCGAGCGTGTGGCCGGCGTAGTGGGAGGGGGTGTTGACCAGTTGCTTGAGTCCGAGGTTGGTGAGGTTGTCCAGCAGGGCGGTGGTGTTGCGGTCGTTGTTGTTCTCCAGGTGGAAGTTGAGGTCCCCGAGGAGGATGTAGTCGGTGGAGGGGAGGGCGTGTGGGCTGATGAAGTCCGTGATGTCTTCGCAGAACTGTGTACGCGGTCCCGGGTGTCTGTAGATGAGGGTGCCTCTCAGGGTAGTCTTGGGGTCGGTGTGGATCTGGAAGTGCAGGTACTCGGCGGCGTTGAATGCGTCGATGGAGTCGGTCGAGATGCGAATGGTGCTTTTGTGTACGATGGCGATGCCTCCTCCGGTCTGGTTGATGCGATCCTTACTGATGATCTTGTACCCGTCCGGGATGGCTATGGCGATGTCGGGGGCTGAGGAGGCGTTCATCCAGGTTTCCGTGAGGAAGGTGACGTCTGGAGATGCGGTGTCGAGGAGGTTCCAGAGTTCCACGGCGTGTCTGTGGACAGAGCGGGTGTTGAGCAAGATGCACTTGAGGTGGTTGTTGTTGTCCGTCTTCGTGGGCGCGGTGCCGGGTCGGAGGCAGGAGAAGTTGCAGGATCGGCAGACGAAGGGTCCATGGGTGCGTCGCGGGGATGCTCGGTAGCATCCGGGGGTTTGGCCGGTGTTGAGTGCGTTGAGTGTGGCGGCATCGTAGGTCCTACGGGGAGGGTGGCGGACGCGGGGACCAGGGGGTCTGGCGCTGGGCGCGGTCCAGGCGTGGACGGGCACAGACGGGCTTACCTTTGGCGCACCTTCGGCGCTCAATCGGCGCTCCCGCTGCGTGCATCCGCTGCGCGGTTGCTCTGGGGGCGTCATAAGTAAGGAGCCAGGAGGGGGGGTCAGCTGGGAGGCGGGAGCGGGGTGGCCAATGGGCTGCGAGGGGAGGCGGGTCAGCGGCGGGAAAAGCGAGGGAAACTAGCCAGGGGCAGCGGCGGCGGTAAAAAGGGCGAAAACAAGGGGCAGCGGCCGGCAGGGAGCAGGAGGCGGCACCTACCGGGAGGCGAAGGTCAGCAGCAGTGACAGTGGTGAGCGGCGTCAGCGGTAGCAGGCAGGCGGCAGGAAGCGGCAGAGCAGGGGAGAGGAGCGACTGGCTGTGGAGGCACAGGGGGTCAACCACACACAACCACACCCAACCACACAACCACACACACAACCACACACACAACCACACACATCCACACCCAACCACACACAAATACACATAACCACACACACACACACACAAAACAACACTCACAACCCCAACCACATACACACAACCACACAAACAACCACAACCACACCCACAACCACATACACACAACCACAACCACATAACCACAACCACACCCAACTTCTCACACACACACACATACAACCACACACTCACACAGCCACACACACAACCACACCCACACACACAGCCACACACACAACCACACACACACAACCACACACAGAACCACACACAGCCACACACACACACAACCACACACAACCACACACACAACCACACACAACCACACACACAACCACACACAACTACACACACAACCACACACACAACCACACAAATACGCAACCACATTAACACAACACCACACACACAACCACACACACAACCACACACACACACAACCACACACACACACACAACCACATACAACCACACACAGCCACACACACAACCACAAACACACACACAACCACACCCGCAACCACACACACACAACCACATGCACACACACTACCACACACAACCACATACACGACCACACACAACCACTCACACAACCACACACAACCACTCCCAACCACACATACACACACACAGCCACAACCACACCCGCACCCACAACCGTACCCACGTGCAACCACACACACAAACACACACACAAGCACACACACAACCACACACACAAGCACACACATACCCACACACAACCACAACCATACACACAACCACACACACACACAACCACACACAACCGCACACACACAACCTCACACACAACCACACACACAACCAGACACACACAACCACACACACAACCACACACACCCCCACAACCACACCCACAACCGCACCCAGAACCACACCCACAACCACACCCATACCCACAACCACACCCACACACACAACCACACACACACACACACACAACCACACACACAACCACACACACACACAACCACACACACAACCACACACTCACACAACCACACACACACACACTACCACACACAACCACACACACACACACACACACAATGACACACACATTCACACACACAACCACACACACAACCACACCAAGCATTGGCATAGCCAATAGGTCTCGCCTTTGGGACCTTATAAGTGTTTAGCCACACAACAGTTGATGTGGCTGCACCAAGGATATTGTGCTGCATAACTAAATACTTAGAAGGTCCCAAAAGCGAAACCTATTGGCTATGCCAATGCTTGTGTTGGAAAGGCGTTCGCTGGAGGGGGGTTCGATACACGTCTTGCCCACTCCTTTGACCCACCTCTCCTAAGTAGGCCGAACCAGGCGCGCACACCCTGAGCTTACACTACGAACAGAGGAACACCACACGTATTCTTCGTAGGACGATATGTTCTTTATCGAAGGTTTCAAGGGATCTTTATGATCCAAGTCATAAGTAGTACATCAGCGGCACAAGAGACTACAAATCGGTGATAGGGGAATGGGGGTAGCGGGACAGTCTTTGAATGTAGTGTCTCTGCAAGGGTCCCTGCGGATAGCTCACAATCCTCGAGCTGGAGGGTGTTGTTTCTCTTGGCGATCTTTTGCCAATTCTTCCTCGAGGGGAGAGCCGCGAGTCACTCAGCAGGCACAGGTAGTCGGAGTTCGGGAGCCGCGACCTTGTCAGCAGGGCTCAGGTGGTTCGAGGGTCGGAGGCCGCGAGTCACTCAGCAGGCATAGGTGGTTCGGAGTTCGGGAGCCGCGACCGCATCAGCAGGGCTCAGATGGTTCAAATGGCTGGTGGCCGCGAGTCACTCAGCAGGCCCAGGTGGTTCGGTATTCGGGAGCCGCGACAGCGTCAGCAGGCTTCGATGGTTCCAGGTCTTCTCTGCCATTCGTCCCTCCGGCACCCCTTATTATACTCCTCCTGCCCTTTGAAGTCCGGAGTCCTCGCAGAGAGGGGCCTTTGGTGACTGAGGGGGTTCGGCGGGATTTCCTGCCGCTCGTTTCTTTGGTCTTTTCAGGTGGGTCTGGGAGGGACCCCAGACGCTCGGCAGGCGAGGCGCCTGCTCCCCAGGGGCCTGGTGGCCGATCGAGTCCTCCCGGGGGAAGGCGATCCGAGGTGTGACTGGGCTGGCGCCTCTTGGTCTGGCTCGGGGGTTCCCGCTCCCTCGGTCGGACATGCGTGGTAGGGTGTCGAGTCTGTCGGGGGCTCTGGCCAGCCCTCGGGTCTGTGTGGCTGGGGCGGCCGGAGTCGGAGATGCCGTGTCTTGGGGGTGGTTGTAGGTTGGCTGGATGATCGGGAGGGCATACGCCGTGAGGCCGGTCTCACACGCGTCCCCCCCAGCTGAAAGGCGTGGAGAACTACCCATCCACTGGGGGGTTCTCCTCGCCGAAGCGGAAGAACCGGGACAGGCCGTCGGCGTTGGCATGATCCGTCCCGGGGCGATGCTCGACAGTGAAGTCCATCCCTTGGAGGGAGATTGACCATCGTAATAGCTTGGGGTTCTCTCCCCTCATCTGCATCAGCCACCGCAAGGGCCGGTGGTCCGTCTGCACTCGGAAGTGGGTTCCGAACAAGTAGGGCCGTAGTTTCTTGAGGGCCCAGACTACGGCGAAGGTCTCTCGTTCTATGGTACTCCAACGCTGTTCTCGAGGCAGCAGCCTTCGGCTGATGAAGGCTATGGGCTGATCTATGCCCTTGTCGTCGAACTGCGAGAGGACGGCTCCGATGCCGTGTTTGGATGCATCGGTCTGGACCACGAACTCTTGGGAGTAGTCGGGGGCCTTGAGTACTGGGGCGGTGCACATGGCGGTTTTCAAGGCGTCGAACGCCTGCTGGCACGGGGGGGTCCACTGCACCTTCTTCGGGAGCTTTTTGGAGGTCAACTCCGTGAGAGGCCCTGCGAGGCTACCATACTTTTTAATGAACCTCCGGTAGTATCCTGTGAGGCCCAGGAAGGCCCGGACTTCCGTCTGAGTGGCGGGGGGCTCCCAGGACTTGATGGTGTCGATCTTTGGTTGGAGGGGGGCGACCTGCCCGCTGCCCACCTGATGCCCCAGATAGACCACGGAGCCTTGCCCGAGCTGACATTTGCTGGCCTTCACTGTTAGGCCGGCTTGGCGCAGGGCCAGCAGTACTTGCCGGAGGTGCTGGAGATGCTCGTGCCATTGAGAGCTGAATACGGCTATGTCGTCAAGGTACGCTGCGCTGAACTCCTCGAATCCGGCCAGGACCTTGTTTACCAACCGCTGGAAGGTGGCCGGGGCATTTTTCATCCCGAACGGCATGACCCTGAAGCGGTAGTGTCCATCGGGTGTGGAGAAGGCGGAGCGCTCTTTTGCTCCCTCCGTGAGCGCAATCTGCCAGTAACCGCAGGTCAGGTCGAAGGTGCTGAGGAAACGAGCGGCCCCAAGGCGGTCGATGAGCTCGTCGGCGCGGGGGATAGGATGAGCGTCCGCTCGGGTGACCGCATTGAGCCCCCGGTAGTCCACACAGAATCTTAGTTCGGGGGCGACCCCAGGGGCAGCCGCTTTCGGGACCAGGACTACCGGGCTGGCCCAGGGGCTATCGGAGGGTTCGATCACTCCAAGGGTCAACATCTTCTGTACTTCGGTCTTGATGCAGGTGCGGACCCGGTCAGGCACCCGGTAGGCTCGGTGTTTCACAGGTGGGCTGTCGCCGGTGTCCACGTCGTGGACACACCAGTCGGTGACCCTTGGGATGAGGGAGAAGAGGTCTGCGAATTGTCTGAGCAGCTGGCGACAGTCGTCGGACTGTTGGGGAGTGAGGGTGGTAGACAGGTTCACTCCCTCCACGGAACCATCCAGTTCTTTAGCGCACAGGGGGTCGGGCAGGGGTTCAGTGTCTTCTTCCGCCCCATCGTCGGTGGCCAGGAGCAAACTCAACTCCGTTCTCACAAAGTGGGGCTTGAGACGGTTCACGTGGAGAACCCGGAGGGGGTTCCGTGGGGACTGTACATCGATCAGGTACTTGACCTGACTCTTCCTCTCGATCACCTTGAAGGGGCCAGTCCATTTGTCTTGTAGGGCGCAGGGTTTCACCGGGGCCATGACCCAAACCTGCTGGCCCGGCTGGAACTCGACCAGAGTTGCGTTCTGGTCATACCAGCGCTTCATTTCTTCTTGGCTGGCCTCGAGGTTAGCCTCTGCGAGTTCTCTGAACTTCCGGGTCCGGTTGCGGAGCGCCAGGATGTAGCGGAACACATCAGGGGGGGTCCCCCCGGGGCTTGTCTCCCAGCCCTCTTTGACCAGGCTCAGGGGCCCCCGGACGGGGTGTCCGTATAGTAGTTCGAATAGGCTGAACCCCAGGGACTTTTGGGGAACTTCCCGGTACGCGAACAGGAGGCAAGGGAGGAGGACGTCCCATCTTCGGCGCAGGGGCTCCTCGAGGCCCAGGATCATCCCCTTCAGGGTTCGGTTGAAGCGTTCCACCAGGCCGTTGCCCTGGGGGTGGTAGGGGGTCGTGAACTTGTATGTTACTCCGCACTGCTGCCACAGGGACTTCATGTAGCGGGATATGAAGTTAGTGCCGCGATCACTCACAACCTCGCGAGGGAATCCGACACGGGAGAAGATCCCCATGAGAGCCCGGCCCACCACGGGAGCCGTCACGGTGCGGAGGGGAATGGCCTCGGGGTAGCGGGTGGCATGGTCCACCAGGACGAGGATGAATCTGTGGCCCTGGGCGGTCTTCGGATCCAGGGGTCCCACGATGTCGATGCCAACCCGCTCGAACGGGGTACTCACAACGGGAAAGGGTTGTAATGGAGCCTTGCGTTTTCCGCCACTTTTCCCACTGCCCTGGCACGTGAGGCAGGATTTACAGTGGACTTCTAGATTTGCTCGCATCTTGGGCCAATAGAAGTGGGTAACTAATCGCTGATATGTTTTGTCTTGGCCTAAGTGTCCTGCCAAGGGTACATCGTGGGCCAGGCCCAGGAGGAGGCTTCGGAAGCGCAGGGGTACTACCAGTACTCGGGCTGCACCTAGCTCGGCTGACTTTTGTTCGCTGTATAGGAGGCCATTGTCCCAATAGACCCAGTGGGTTCCGGACCGGTCACCGGCGGTCTGGGCTTCGGCTTGTTGTCGGAGTCCCACGAGGGAAGGGCAGGTGGCCTGTTCCTGGCAGAACTCTTCACGGGAGGGACCTCCCTCACAGCGCCACTGGGCCATCTCGGGCAGTTCTCCGAGCTCAGTCAGTGCCTCAGGGGCGGAAGGTTCCGGCCCTTCTCCCGGGTTAGTGTCTTCTTCTCCTTCTGGAGGAGGGTTGTCCGTTTCTGGTAGGGTGTCCCGGCTCTCGGGGACAGTGTTCAGTGGGAGGGCCCCACCGCCCTCGGAGAGAGGCAATCGCGCGGTCATGGAGCGCGTGGTGGCGCAGACCCATTCGGGTAGGCCCATCATCTCGAGATGGGCTCTTCGTTCCACTTGCCCCCACGGGGAACTCTCAAGGTCGTTGCCCAGGAGGCAGTCTACGGGCTGTGATGTTCGGACGGCTACCTTCAATTCTCCGGAGACTCCTCCCCACTCGAAAGGCACCAGAGCCATCTGGCAAAGGCTCTCGGAATTGGCGGAGGATATGACCGGACAGAGGGCACCGGGTAGGATCTGGTCTTCAGAGATTAGGTTGCGGTGGACCGCGGTGACACTTGCCCCGGTATCGCGGAGGCCCTCGACTCGGTGGCCGTTGATGGTCACCTGCTGTCGGTACTTCTTCGTGTTGGCGGGCAAGGGTGTCCCGGGGACCATTTCTCGATCCCCCAGGGAGACCAGGGCCATGGCAGCTGGTTCCCACTCTTCGGAGTCCTCTATCTCTTCCCCTAGGGCCACGGAGGCCATCTGCCGGGCCGGGGGGTTGGTCGTTGCGGTTCGTTGATACTGGGGACACTGGGGGTCATTGGCGTAGTGTCCGGGCTGCTGGCAGCGGAAGCAGGTGATCCTGGTTCGAGGCCCTAGCCGCCCCGGGGCTCCGGTGCTGGCTGGGGGCGGGGCTGGACCTGCCGCAGGTGGGCTGCTGGGAGGGCTGTGCGGGGGCCCCCCTTGGAAGTCTCTCGGTCGGCCGTGGTTTCCTCCACCCTTCTGGCGGGGGGGTCCTTGACTGTGGCGACCGTAGTCTCCCACGGGGCCTCGGGTGGCCCGGGTGTTCACCCAACGGTCAGCCTCGGCGGCCAGCTTTCGAGGGTCGGTGAGTTTACTGTCCAGGAGATGTTGGCGCAGTTCTACAAAGCAATTGGCCGCTAAATGTTCCCAGGCGATCAGATCAAACAGCTCTTCGAAGGTGGAGACCTTGCTGCCCTTGATCCACCCGTCCAAGGCCCGGCTGTAAAAGTTCACGTATTCTACCCATGTGGTGCCCGGTATCTTTTTGCAATCTCGGAACCGTTGCCGGTACATCTCGGGGGTGAGTCCATACCGGCCCACGAGGGCTTCTTTCATGTGGCTGTAGGAGTTCATGACCATGGAGGGCAGATCCAGCAGGGTATCTCTTCCTTTGCTTAAGAACCGGCCCCATAGCCCAGCCCCCCAATCCTTCTGCGGGACTCGGTGAGAGGTCATGGCGACTTTGTAGGCCTTAAACCACTGCTGGATATCGTCGTTTTTGTAATACTCCTTTACCACATCCTTGGGGATGTGGACTTTGGCTTCCACGGTGGGAGCGGATGGTAGATTCCCGGCGGGTCGTGACTCTTCGCTTTTAGCCCTCAACTCGATCTCTTTCAGGCTGCGTTCATGTTCCAGCTGGAGTTTCTTTTCGTTGTGCTCTCTTTGGTGTCTCTTTTCCTCGAGTTCCCCTTGTAGCCGTAACTGCTCGACGGCTAACTTTTTCTCGGCCAGTTTTATTTCTCCCTCGATTTTCAGCTTGGCCAGTTCATGTTCGTGGTTGCGGCCTCTCTCTCGGTCTGCTAGTTCCTCGGGGGACAGGTTCCCCTCTGGCCCGCTGTTTCTCACCGGGATGCTTTGTGGTTTATGGGCGGAGTCTCCTTCCGTTTGGGTCGGGGGCGCCCCCGTCTCGACCCAGGTCTTCAATAATTTCTGGAAGTCTTCCTTTGTGCTTAATCCGGTGGTAGCGATTCCAAGGTCTTTGCAAAATTGTTTTAATTCTCTATGCGTATAATAGTCCAATTGATCCTCTCGGAACGTCAAGCTCATTTCGGTACCTGCGGCACCCAGGGAGATTTCTCCTTCCATCTCTGTTTGGTAGTGCGTCAGTCGTTCACTGCACGCTCTCTTTCGGTGTCGGCTCGGATCCCGTCGTCTGCCACCAAATGTTGGAAAGGCGTTCGCCGGAGGGGGGTTCGATACACGTCTTGCCCACTCCTTTGACCCACCTCTCCTAAGTAGGCCGAACCAGGCGCGCACACCCTGAGCTTACACTACGAACAGAGGAACACCACACGTATTCTTCGTAGGACGATAGGTTCTTTATCGAAGGTTTCAAGGGATCTTTATGATCCAAGTTATAAGTAGTACATCAGCGGTACAAGAGACTACAAATCGGTGATAGGGGAATGGGGGTAGCGGGACAGTCTTTGAATGTAGTGTCTCTGCAAGGGTCCCTGCGGATAGCTCACAATCCTCGAGCTGGAGGGTGTTGTTTCTCTTGGCGATCTTTTGCCAATTCTTCCTCGAGGGGAGAGCCGCGAGTCACTCAGCAGGCACAGGTAGTCGGAGTTCAGGAGCCGCGACCTTGTCAGCAGGGCTCAGGTGGTTCGAGGGTCGGAGGCCGCGAGTCACTCAGCAGGCATAGGTGGTTCGGAGTTCAGGAGCCGCGACCGCATCAGCAGGGCTCAGATGGTTCAAATGGCTGGTGGCCGCGAGTCACTCAGCAGGCCCAGGTGGTTCGGTATTCGGGAGCCGCGACAGTGTCAGCAGGCTTCGATGGTTCCAGGTCTTCTCTGCCATTCGTCCCTCCAGCACCCCTTATTATACTCCCCCTGCCCTTTGAAGTCCGGAGTCCTCGCAGAGAGGGGCCTTTGGTGACTGAGGGGGTTCGGCGGGATTTCCTGCCGCTCGTTTCTTTGGTCTTTTCAGGTGGGTCTGGGAGGGACCCCAGACGCTCGGCAGGTGAGGCGCCTGCTCCCCAGGGGCCTGGTGGCCGATCGAGTCCTCCCGGGGGAAGGCGATCCGAGGTGTGACTGGGCTGGCGCCTCTTGGTCTGGCTCGGGGGTTCCCGCTCCCTCGGTCGGACATGCGTGGTAGGGTGTTGAGTCTGTCGGGGGCTCTGGCCGGCCCTCGGGTCTGTGTGGCTGGGGCGGACGGAGTCGGAGATGCCGTGTCTTGGGGGTGGTTGTAGGTTGGCTGGATGATCGAGAGGGCATACGCCGTGAGGCCGGTCTCACAGCTTTTTTAATATGTGACTCATCCATTCATTGGGTGAATCAGTGTTCGATAAATTTAGGATGGTCATATGAGAAAAGCTACAGAAAGTGAACAGAAGGAGGATCTGCTGGCATTCATGAATCTAAATCAGATTTGGGGATTGAGTTACTTGTGACACTAAGCATGCGGACAGTGGGGAATCACGTGGCTGTAGTGACCTACAAAATGAATCTCATGACGTACACATACCTTTGCTTTCAACTATGCTAAACGTTTGACTCAAGCAGGAGGATCGTGGTGAGTTTTAATTACTTTAAAGGCAAAAATCTGTCCACGACAGAAAGTGTCAGTGTCACTGACACTACACCTGTTGGGCAGTGCCAGTTGCTGAAAAGCAACATGAACAAGTGACAAGGCAGCACCATGCGAATAATCGTAAGGGGGCTGCCAGGGATGATCTGTGACAGGCAGTTCACTAGTCCAGACTCTGAGGCAGCACCGCATCTCAGGTGACTTTAGCAATCCTACCTCAGGCTTCTGTGGCAGGTCGAAGGAACACCAGGAGGGCGGGCCGGGTGGACGAAGCGATGTACAGGGTGTGGCACTTTCCGGCCCCACTCCTGCCACCACAGTGCGAGTCTGAGTGTTGTTGGCAGCCGTGGTGGCCCAGCTAAATCGGGTCAGTCGAGCCGAGGTATTCATTAGCTCATGAGTCATCAGGCAGCAACCACTTTTCTGAATTTAACTGCTGCCCGCTCGCGTGCCAGGAGCCAGCCTAGGCTAAATAACTACCCACTCGCCCTTTAACTGTGAGTCTGACAGAATTCACACTGTCTCCTCAATGTCTCTCTAGTAGCCATTATAGCAGGCACTACTTGACGTTTGTGTAATGTATGCCGTGCTGTGATTGAATCCAGTGCTACATAATTGCATACAATAAACATGCTTATATACATTAAGCATCTCATTTAGCCCCCATGAAGTCAGTACAGAGAAGTCTGCACAGAAGTGTGCACCGCACGCTGCCTGCCTGTACCACTCAAATTTAGAGTAATTAAAATGAGCTGCCAGCGCTCGGGCCACAGCGTTTTGGCATAGGCTAATATGTGTGACCTCGCATTTGAATGCGGTGATGCGTATCACCACACTTAAATGCGTTAGTCTAACGCCTAATGCATGGTAGTTGGCAGGGCTGCAAATGAAGCAAACCTCTGGTTAACTGCTGAGGATTACCTGCTCGCTGGGTCTCATCAAGGGCTCCTTTCTCCTGGATGTGCCATAATCAGAAATCACTATGAGCAGGCCCCTCAGCCTGTAGTTCTATAACACAGTGAAACCGCAGAGGTAGGTGGAGCCGGATGGTTCCACACCACACCGGAGCAGGAAGACCTACACCAGCCTCCTGGTGACCAAGATGGTATTCACAACAGTAGAGGTCTGGTGCATAATGTCGGCTCACCAAAGGGCACCTACCTGGTAACATTTATGTCTGAGCAAATTTGCAGAAGATACTGGGAGATTTGCTGGTCAAGGTGAGATGAAAATCCCTTCTTCAACTTCCACCTGGAATGCCAACTAGTCATAGAAGTTGAACTCATGAAAATGACCGTGCCTGTCTACAACCAGCATGTCAATGTACAAGACCTTTCTAAGAAGCCACTGCACAGTGACAAAATACCCCTCCCGCAACCTAGACACTGACGGTATCTGGGATGGTAAGAGAAGAGTCATGTTGAAGCTGAAAGAGGACCCGTTGGACCGGAAAGGAATCCACCACCGCCCTCTAGCTTCATCCTAGGGTGAGACTCAGGTTATCTGTACTACCCAGGGCAGGCCAAACTGTGAAACAAATGCATCAAACTGGGCCACACCACCCAGAACTGCAAAGTGGAGATTTGCAAGAACTGCAAGCAGGAGGGGCACATGTACAGGATCGGCAAAGCTGAGGTAGCCTGCAACTCTGCAGAGAAGTAGGCCACTGTTTCAAAGACTGCTTCCACAGAGACCGGTCCTAGTCTCAGGCGGAGAAACAACCCTGGAGAGAGAGAGAGAGGAGGGGGCCCCCTCATCAAGGCCTCCAATCCGTGAACTCAGGAAGGTGAAGGAAACCGGGGGAGGAAAAGGCCCCAAGCGGACAAACACAACCAGGGTGCCATCCGGGCCTCAGAATCACAGTTGTCCGAGGATGCCTCACCTGCCATCAAATAGCCCTGTGAGCCAATAAAAGTGGTCCCCCAACCTGCCCCGACGAACCAGGGAGAAGGCCCTTGGTCTACGCAGGAGCTCAGGAAAAAGAGGCAAAGCAACTCCCACACATCGAATAAACCCACAAGAAACTCCTGAGCACCTGCAACCCCTAATCCGTGCTCAAGGAGTCAGAAGAAGAGATGGGAAGCCCGGTGTCAAACACACCCAGGTGACTAAACTAAGGGAGATGAGGCAGCTAGCAAGCATCATGGAGGCTTCCCCATCCCCAGTAGGATCAACAGTTCAATACAGAGAGACGTCCACAGAGGATGAAGAAAAAGGATTGCCCCTCATCCCAGAGGCAGAAGAGTTCAGGAGAAGTGAAGAGTGTGAGTCAAGCCTAGAGCAACGGCAAAAAAACAGCGGCCGCAACAGATGACTCAGCAACAGAGATCCAGGAGTGTATTTGCAGCCAATTGCTTTGACTTGATAATTAATTTTAAGTTAAACTCAAAAACACAAATTAATCACTGCTATTTCTTTATTTTTCATGAATGTCAGAAGTCTCAGAGACAAGTGCAGATGTGCTAGCACTTGTAGCATTGTTGCTAGCCATTAATGTGATGTGTGCATGACACAGGAATGCTCCATCCCCTTTCCAAAATCATAAAAGCACTTAGATCAGCAGCAGACCTTAGTGTAGGAAAGTGCCCCTTTTTGACATGGTCACCGCCACCTTTTGCCTAGATTTTGATGCAATTTTGATAGAAGTGCACTCAGTTCCTGCTAACCAGGTCCCCAGTACCAGCGCTCTTCCCCTAAAGTAAGGTAACTGTTCAATTGTGCCCACCCCAATTGGCAAGAACTTTGGCACCAAGTAAATTGTACTTCTGGTACGTAGGACATTGGTTCTAAAGAGGGTCCCTAAGGGCTTCAGCATTAATTGGGCCACCCTAAACCACCACTGAACTCACGCAGACTACCAATGCAGGCTGCATAAAATGATGTAAACAAATGTGAAACCACCACATGGCACACACCCTGTGTGCCATGCCCACAGACACTGCATTCAATATAAGTAAGTCACCTCTACAGCAGGCCTTGTAGCCCTACGGCAATGTGCAATATATTCCATGTGAGGACATATCTCCATGAGCAGATAGGCCCCTGTTGAGTCCAATTGTTAGATAGTAGAAGTCAACAGGGAAGCCATCTTAAGTATACATACTGGGCACTGGTCATTACGAGTTCCCTAGCTACATGATGGCTTCACTGCAACCTATTGTGTTTTGTATCAAGCTCCTTGTCTTCATAAATCCATACTGATGCCAGTAGTGGATATGAACCAAGAGGGCACCTTAGAGGAGTCCCTTGAAAACCTACCAGCCTCTCAGTGTGTTGGCTGACTGGTCTCACCCAGCCTGCCAGCACAGAAATGTTTTGCACCCCCCGAAGGTGAGAGCCCATGCTCTCTGAGGCCAGAACCAACGCATGCCCCGGAAGAAGGTGTTCACACCTTCCCCACAGGATGGCTAGTAATTTAGTATATCAAGGTCATGGGCTTCAAAGGCCCTGCCGCCATTGATATGCGACCCTGGCTTTCCCCTGACCTGGGAGCTGCCACGCCCTGCCCTGAGGCCCATTAGGCACCAGGATAGGTGGAAAGTTAGCTATGCAATTAGGTGTGTTGCACCATCAGGCTAGTCATACCCCAAAGTGGGCTGCCTGATGTGCTCCAGGAAAGCAGGATTCCGCCATTTTGTTTTTAGTGGAATTAGGGACTCTGGGACGGGGTTATGCCCACTCTCTACTGTGACGTAGTGAGGCTAAGGGTAAGTAGCCCATTGCCTACTACCCTTCACTCCCCTTATTGCCCCTAAATTCAGTATTTATGAGGCCACCTGGCACCAGGAACCCAGATTTACCTGACTGAAGAAGAAGGACAAGGAAGAGCCGAAGAATGGAGAACTGTGGACTACCTGTGGACTTTGGCACCAAACCCTGCCTGCCTGATCCTGTCCCAACAATTGCAAAGACCCGACTGGTCCTGCAGCTGTGCATCCTCCAAAAGCCTCTGAGGGCTGCCAGCAATTTGCCAACCAGCCAGCACCAGCCAGCATCTCACTTGGAGTGAACGTTCTGCAGATCACTAGGTCCAACAATGCAGCAGCCAACCAGGAGGAGGTCACTTTGCTTGCAAGTTGGGAGATGCCAGGGCCCCCAGGAGCTGCCCAACACCAATACCTGGGGTACCAGACGCCTTGCAGTAACCAAGGCTTGCTTAGTGTCCAGCAAAAGGCCGACCTACCTACATGGGACTCCTGCAGCAAAGAGGCCATCACTGAGAGTGGCCCTGCTATCCTGTTTTGTCTCCATCTGCAGGTCTGACCAAGAGCTGTGAGCACCTTAAAAGCACGCGAACAGCCTTCCAAAACTTTCTGCACCCGAGCTCCCTGGCCCAGGTCCTCGAGCACCGATTGTGCCCCCTCTTCAAGACCTGCCCAAACTGGATTCGTTTGTTGTTTGTGTCTATTGTACAAATCCTGAGCCTTTCATGTTTTTTTTAAAATTTCCGTTTTATTCCTTATATAATTGTCAGTGACGTTTATACGTTGTAGATTGTGCTTTTTATATGTATTTTATATGTGTATTTATGTGGGTGTTTCTATAATTATTACAGCCCTGACGAAGTTCCCAAGGCACAGGGGAACGAAACGCGTTGGCTGTGTGCCTGTCTTTTAACCAAGACTACGAATAAAGAAGAAACTTTTTTCTACTACAAGTGTTGGCCTTTGCATGATTTGCGATAGAATGCACCTTCCTTCTTTTTTGGACTTGTTTTTAAACTGAGATCCCTGTTGGGAGCTCCTAGACTTCTCCCCAAGTCCCCTTCCAAAACAGCCTTTTTCTAGGTCCTCCCCTACTTTGTCAACAGTGTAGCGCGTAAGTCTACCAAGCCGTCTAGCACCACTGCACCGAGACACTCCAGGGCAGGTAAGCCCGAACTGCTGGTGAATCTTGTTAACTTGACCCCATAGCACCTTAAGTTCTAAAGAGGACCCCCGAAATATGATTGCAAATACTTTTATGCAGGATATATGTCTTTCTCTATAGGAAAGCATTACCACGTAAAAGAGCATTTGTGTGACATTTTTGCTTGACAGTAAAAATTGATAACTCAAAAAGTACTTACCCCATTACGGAGGGGCCGATTCACAGAACTAATCTGAGACAAAATCCTAAACTTACTACTTCTGATATTCACAGAAGGCACTTACGATTTTTGGTATTCACAGAAAGCACTTACAACTCCTATCTTTACGTCTGCAGTCAGGCCGGAATCTCGGCACCCAGACCGTACTCTCCGGTTAGGGCCGTACTCTCCGGTTAGGGCCGTACTCTCCGGCTTGAGCCGTAATCTCCGGCTCAGGCCGGATAAAATGGAATCAATGGGCTGGAATGCAATTTTTACAAAAACGAACATTAGGAATGTGTGATAAAAGGTAGAGGAGGTCATGCATATGTGGCCATTGGTATATATTCCTCTTTATAGACTTTCAGTAATGGTCGTAGTGTATTGCACCTCATTCTCCTTGCAAAGGCCATGGTCGCTCCTGCTGCTATAGACAGAATGAGTTTTTTTTAGTATTCGCTGTGCTACCCATGACCCTTTTTCATCAAACAAAACACTCAAATAGGGAAATGTTGCAACATTTGTCAGTTTTCCATCTTTGCATATGAACGTACGATTGCCACGCTTTGTGTTACCGGATGACATTAAGTGAGACTTGGAAAAATTTGTGGAAAGGTCAAGTGAAACCATAAATGTATTTAAAAGAATTTGCAGCGCCACAGGTGTCCTAGCAAGTAGAACTGCATCGTTTGAATATAGGAAAGTTGGGATGAGTTTAGAACCTGCTGTAGGGATGTCTTTGCTCGCAGATGACAGGGCAGCCCCTAACTTGTTAATATATAGGGTAAATAAACCGGGGCTCAAATTCATCCGTGCCTCACCCCCGCTTAACAACCCAGGATTCTGTAAGCAAGCCATTTTCATTGTACGTGGCCGAGGCAGACAGATTTGAATGGGACCAGTGCAAAATAGCCACTAGATCGGCATCCATGTCAATGTCTGATGTTAAGTCCATGAATGCCATGTACGCTTTTGGCGTATGTATATTTGCCAATCATCATAAGTAAATTTATGCATTGGTCCACTGTCCCCATCCTCATCCTTTTTCCAAAACTGTATTGTAGGTCTGAAACTATGTTGTTTGCATCTAACCATATTGTTAAGCTATCCAAAATCACCTTCCACATGATTTTAGCTGCAGAGTCAAGTAGAGAAATCAGGCAGAGAAATCGGCGAGTCAAATAGAGAAATCAGACAGAGAAATCGGCGGGCGATAACAGGCAGGGTCATCCCTAGCCCATTTTAAAAAATAGGTAAGATAACTTCTGTAGATCATGAGAACAGTGAGCCACCTGCTCATTGGTAGATTAAGAATTCTGTAGAGTTGATCAAAAACTTTGCCTATGTCAGTTAATAGAAGAGAAACCTCACACACCTTTGAGTAAATAGTCATCTCACAAAAGTGAAAACGAAATTACAGCACGCAGTGAGAGAGGTGATGATTTTGGTGTCCTCCCTAACCTAGGGTTAGAACCAAGCAGATGTCTTGAACACAAAGAGCACGTCATGCTGAATGATTCGGTGGTGGTCCCATTCTCCTAGGACCACCCCAAGCACAGTTATGGGAAAAAATACAATCCCAACGAAATGCCCTGCAAAGCATTATGGAAAATGATTATGGGCCATATGTAGATAGCTAAATACCGGTCGGTAACGGCCGAAAATCGGTAATTTTCCCGTTACAGACCGGTATTTAGCCCTTTCTAATGTAGGAGGCAGGTTTTAAGGATTCGGTAATTTACCGATTTCTTATTTTAAGGAATCGGTAAAATACTGAATCCTTAAAAGCTATGTAGGAGGCCCTCAAGTGAGTGCATTTTTGCATTCAGGATTCGTTATTTACCACCAACTACAAGTTGGTGGTAAATACCGAATACCTTTAAAAAAGCAATAATTTGCTTTTTTCAAGGTGCCATGTGGCAGGCATAAATGCCCTTAGGGGATGTATGTGCGCCACATGTGCACAAATGCACGATTCAGGGGTGCAACAGGGTGTCAATGTGACACCCTGCCACCCTTGAATATGCTCTCCCTATTACCGATTCGGTATTTACCGAATCAGTAATAGTGAATGGCTTCCCATTCATTCCTATGGGCCTGGAGGCCCATAGGAATGAAGGGGAAGGTGATTCCTTATTATCGAATCGGTATTACCGATTCGGCAATAACGAATATTACCGATTCGGTATTTTTGACCAAATTTTTAGCTACATATGACATACTGATTCCTAAATACCGAATCGGTAAAATTCGGTATTTAGGAATCGGTATTTCATATTTACCTACATCGGCCCTTAAGGCTTTAACATGTAAAAGTACTGCTTACTATATTTGCATTTTCACTTTTGCAAAATGACTATATGCAGTTTAGCATGTAAAGATAGTTAATTGTTGTTTAACTAAAGGTATGTGAGATTGGGACCACCACCGAATCGTTCAGCATGAAATGCTCTTTGTGTTCAAGGCATCTACTTGGTCCTCCCCCTAGGTTAGGGGTGACCCCAAAATCATCACCTCTCTCATTGCCTAATGATTTTCAAAGTTCACTTTTGTGAATTGGGTATATGCTTTTTAGCAATGTAAAGGTGAAATTGTTTTATCAAAGGGTTGTGGGTACAGTAGTTAACTCTGAGTGGAATTTGTTGCCCGTGGTTTATTAATGATCTCTACTAGTGAAGGAATGCACCCAATATTTTCCCCATTCTCAGTTACAGTTGATTGTCAATCATTACTGTTTAGGTCTCTCAGTGAGGCAAATCTGTTTGCAAGGGGAACAGTTGTATTTACATTTTGGCATTTGAATAACTTTGCCGGTAAAAGACCCGAATTTGCATTCAGAGTCCTTTGACATGTTTCCCCTGTAGGATAGAAAAAATGGAGCGGGACAACCTTAATTCCTATTTCAGGGACAACTTTAATTCCTGTTTTAGACCCTTGTCTACAAAGGCTGTGAATCATGGCTTTTGTGTGTGTCGGGTGCGTTAGATTAACCACAATGCAGTCCACCCCTCGGTCTTTTTTTATGGTGGATCCAACCCATTCCACTCTTCTGGCCATGATGACGTGGTGATAAGTAACGACTGTTTACTAACGTGTTGTCACACCAGTGGATCACTTTCCGTTTTCTAACATGTTGCCACACCAGTGGATCACTATATGTAGCAGATCTATCGTAGACTCCCTAGTACCCCGCTTAACTGGTGGCACCTGTCAGAATGTCCACTAGGGTGGCTAACTCGGGGGGGCAGATCCAAAAGATCACTTCCCCCCTCTGTCATTTGAGGGAAATAGGTTGAGTTGGAACCCTGGGGATGAGCCGGGAGACGTTTTGGGGAACTACACACAGACACACACACAACCACACAAACAGCCATACACACAAGCACACACACCACCACACACAACCATACACACAACCACACACACACACAACCACACACAACTGCACACACATAACCACACACACAACCACACTCACAACCATGCAAACAACCACACACACAAGCACACACGCAACCACACACACAAACACACACAACCACAACCATCCACACAACCACACACACACAACCATACACACACAACCACACACACACAACCACACACACAACCACACACACAAAACCACAACCACAGACACAACCACACACACAACCACACACACACAACCACACACATACACACAACCACACACACACACAACCACACCCACAACCACTCACAACCACACACACAACCACACACACACAACCACACACAGCCCCACATACAACCCCAAACACAACCACACACACAACCACACACACAACCACACACACAACCACACGCACAACCACACAACCACACCCACAACCACATACACACAACCACACACAACCACACAACCACACACAACCACACAACCACAACTACACACACAACCACACACCCAACCACTCACAACCACACACAAACACAACCCCACCCACAACCACACACACAACCACACACACACAACCACACACAACTACACCCACAACCACACACACTCAACCACACACACAACCACACACACAACCACACCCATACACACACAACCACACACACAACCACAACCACACACAACCACACACACAACCACACACACACAACCACACAGACACACAACTACAACCACACACAAAACCACACACACACAACCACACACACACAAACACACACACAACCACACCACACACACAACCACAATCACACACACACAAACACACACACAACCACACCACACACACAACCACACCCACAACCACACATACAACCACACAAAACCACAAACAACCACACACAACTACACACAACCACACACACAACCACTCACACACAACCACACACACACAACTACACACAACCACACACACAACCACACACACAACCACACCCACACAGCCACACCTACAACCACACCCACAACCATACCCAACCACACAACCACACCCACACACACAACCACACACATAACCACACCCAACCACAACCATACATACAACCACACACACATACAACCATACCCAACCACACACACTCAACCAAAAACAACCATACACACAACATACACAACCACAACCATAAACACAACCACACACACAACCACACAAACAACCACACACAACCACAACCACACAAACAACCACACACACACACAACCACACACAAAACCACACATGCACACAACCACACACACAACCACACAAAACCACATACAAACACACACAACCACACACACTACCACAACCACACAACCACACACACAACCACACACACACAACCACACACACAACCACAACCACACACAACCACACACACACACAACAACCACACACACACACAACCACACACACAACCACAACCACATACATATACACAACCATACACATAACCACACACACACACAACCACACAACCACACACACAACCACACACACATAACCACACACACAACCACACACACACACAAACACAACCATACACACAACCACACAACCACACCCACAACCACACACACACAACCAATCAATCAATCATGGAACTTATATCGCGCACTACTCACCCGGAAGGGTCTCAAGGCGCTTGGGGGAGGGGGTCTGCTACTGCTCGAACAGCCAGGTCTTGAGCTGTTTCCTGAAGGCGAGGTGGTCCTGGGTCAGCCGCAGGTGGATGGGCAGGGAGTTCCATGTCTTAGCCGCCAGGTAGGAGAAGGATCTTCCACCGGCGGTGGCTCTCTGGATGCGAGAAACGGCGGCGAGGTACGCGGATCGTAGCTGGCAGGTGGGCGTGTAGAAGGTCAGGCGGTCGTTGAGGTACCTTGGGCCCAGGTCGTGGAGGGATTTGTGTGCGTGGGTGAGGAGTCTGAACGTGATCCTCTTGTCGACAGGGAGCCAGTGCAGGTCTCTCAGGTGGCCCGAGATGTGGCTGCATCGGGGGACGTCCAGGATGAGTCGGGCCGAGGCGTTCTGGATACGCTGAAGTCTTTTCTGAAGCTTGGCTGTTGTTCCGGCGTAGAGGGTGTTTCCGTAGTCCAGTCTGCTGGTGACGAGGGCCTGGGTGACCGTCTTCCGGGTTTCGGTCGGGATCC
The DNA here is from genome assembly GCF_964204655.1 of Triturus cristatus. Classification (NCBI taxonomy): domain Eukaryota; kingdom Metazoa; phylum Chordata; class Amphibia; order Caudata; family Salamandridae; genus Triturus; species Triturus cristatus. The sequence continues at coordinate 851,797,044 of NC_140586.1, read as the reverse complement.
ATCGGAAGATCTTGCGGAGCATGCGGAGGGTGTGGAAGCATGATGAGGAGACGGCGTTGACTTGTCTGGTCATCGATAGGGAGGAGTCCAGCATGAAGCCCAAGTTGCGTGCGTGGTCCGTTGGCTTGGATGCGGTGCCTAGAGCCGGGGGCCACCAGGAGTCGTCCCATGCGGAGGGTGATGGTCCAAGGATGAGGACTTCTGTCTTGTCCGTGTTCAGTTTCAGGCGGCTGATGTTCATCCATTCGGCGACGTCTTTCATCCCTTCGTGTAGGCTGGCTTTGGCGGTGTCGGGGTCTCTGGTGAGGGAGAGGATCAGCTGGGTGTCGTCGGCGTAGGAGATGATGTTGAGGTTGTGTTGGCGTGCGATGGCAGTGAGGGGTTTCATGTAGACGTTGAAGAGGGTGGGGCTGAGCGACGATCCTTGTGGGACGCCGCAGATGACTTCGGTGGCCTCAGAACGTAACGGAGGGAGGCGTACTCTCTGTGTTCTGCCGACGAGGTATGAGGTGATCCATTCCAGAGCCTTCCCTTGGATGCCGGTGTCGTTGAGGCATTGGACTAGGGTGCGGTGGCAGACAGTGTCAAATGCTGCGGAGAGGTCTAGGAGGATGAGTGCCGCTGTTTCACCGTTGTCGAGCAGGGCTCGGATGTCGTCGGTGGCTGCGATGAGGGCGGTCTCGGTGCTGTGGTTGGTTCTGAATCCGGATTGCGATGGGTCGAGGGAGTCGTTTGTCTCGAGGAAGGCAGCCAGTTGCTTGGTGACGACCTTCTCGATGACTTTGGCAGGGAAAGGAAGGAGCGAGATGGGGCGGAAGTTCTTGAGGTCGGTCGGGTTCGCTGTTGGTTTCTTCAGCAGTGCGCTGAGCTCGGCATGCTTCCAGCTTTCCGGGAAGGTGGCTGTGTCGAAGGAGGTGTTGATGATGTCTCGGAGGTGGGGTGCGATGGTGGAGGTTGCCTTGTTGAAGACATGGTGGGGGCACGGGTCGGTCGGAGATCCGGAGTGGATGGTGTTCATCATGCGGGCCGTGTCTTCGGGGGTCACTTTGGCCCATGTCTGGAGGGTGGCGGCGGGGTGCGTAGGTTCGACCGATGGGTGCGGGGGTGGAGCGCCGAAACTATTGTGGATGTCGGCAATCTTGCGGTGGAAGTACGAGGCGAGGGAGTCGCAGAGGTCCTGTGAGGGAGTGATGTCGTTGTTGCCGGTGCTGGGGTTGGAGAACTCCTTGACGATGTTGAAGAGCTACTGCAACAATACAAAAGGACCGGGGGTCTAACAAAAGCACAGTAAGTGATGTGTCTGCAAACTGAAGGCCTTGTGTTATCCCTGGCAATCCGAGCTGAGCATGATTGCCATCAAATTATTTAAAGTGATAGAGCTAAATGTTAAGCCCTGTGAGTCATTGTTATCACGTGGTAATCTGCCACATCCTTGAGGATGACCGTTAGAACGTAAGGGTCTCCTCCGTGGCGAGCTCAAGTGCTCACAGTGGATGCCATTCCCCACCCAGGCAAACAATTCATGCCAGCAAATAACATAGAAAAACCATGAAAAAACTATGTGGTGCAGTGCGGTAAATAATAAAAAGATTATGAGAAAAGATGTAGAAGCAATGTCTCTTTCCTCACACCTATTAAAACCTGAAGGAGTTAGATCTGGCTCCTGCTATTGCTTCATAGTAGAGCTCTATAACTTCTTCTTTGAGGTCAACATGTTTCAGCCTAAATGGAAGTGATCCAGGCTTTCATCAGGACCAAACACAAAAGCTACTGCATAATAATTAAAGAGAAATTCTCAAAACTGTAAGAAACCATACAACCTCGCCTGGTGCGAAGCCTTCATATTCAGGATGCAATCATCACCTACAAGGAGATAAACCAATTATCATAATTTGTGCTATGTGGGACATCAGAGAACAACAGGCATATTATTACGTCCTTGATTACTCAGATGTGTCAGCTTACCCTGATAATTCAAGGTCCAAACCTCACCTCCCAGGAACCTTCCTCGGGTATAGATGAGGCCCCGCTCTACAGTGAAACAGGGGGAAATAAAAGAAAAAGTGTAGGCTCTTTAGCCAAGATCAGGCTTAAAAAACCAAGGAAACCCCCATCCAAAGTATAGGGTCCGTTAAAGTAGGATATCTAATTATACTTCTCAGCTTTACCCTCTTATTCAGAAGAACAAAATCCTGTTGGATGTCATAGACCCACCTGGATCGAGTCTACTCATATTGTACAATGGAGGCGCAGTCATAAAATCTCCTTGCTATGCGCCTCTGATGTAATACTCAGACCTCATGGCTCTCCTATAGGTTGTATTATATTATGGCCCAAAGGACTCCGCTACGATCTTAATCACAGATTTAACATATTTTCGTTCACTCCGTGTCAAAATACTTCACTACTATACAATAGCAACTATCACAATTGCAGCTATGTTAAATTATTTTTTAAGCCTGCTGGATACAAGGACCAACTGCTGGAAATACGTGTCCTAGGCTCAGTAAATCATCACCCATTGATTTGCATACACTGACCTGTCCGTCGGTACCTCAGGACTCCTACCGAGTTCAGGGAAGGAGGCACCGGAGTCTCGAACAGTCAAGATTTAAATACCCCGTGTTATGATGAAACCACATCCGGTTTCTAAAAAACGCGCGCTCCTGTAGGTAACGGCGCAACCGCGCCGAACTACAAAATGATGTCATACGCGTCCCATCTGTAGTTTGAAAGCGGCGCGCGCTCAGTGACACTCAGAGCGGCGCCGCTGAACTACAGAGTGACGTCACACGTGTTCGCTCTGTAGTTTATCACCGCGTAAAAGCCTAACGTTAGGTTTTAAAGTGCAGTGTTGTCGCAAAGGTATATTGACGAACGGTAATAGTACGCGCATCTCACCCAATTCACATTAAGTTATGCTAGTAGGCAGGAAGGTATAATAAAGCGCCCCTGGTAAACTATTAATGATAAAGCGGGCGTTTTCTTTTTTAGATTCTTATTGCATTAGAAGCTACCCTAGACTTCAGATCTTATTTAGGGGAACTATCTGCGTAATCATACTTGTAAATCTGCAATAATCATTAAGTGTGTCAAAAAGGTGAGAGATTAACACTAGGTCAGTGTAAAACGACCTTAATCATCACCGAAGTGAAAAAGCACTGAAACAGGGGATAGTAAAAGGAATGAAAGACTACGCCTGGTGTGAGCCTTCTATACAAATGATGTCCCCAAGTGTTCTTGATCACAGACAGATTAGTGAAGGGTTCTCAGAATCAATTGGGCCTGACTATAAATTAACCCAAGGAATGTCGTCATTTAAACCTAGAGTGTCACTGTGTAGTCTGTACACCCATTTCTGCTCTTTCACAAATAAATATCTTGATATGTCGCTAACCGATGAAGGTATAATCGGTTTCTCAAGAACTGTCCACTTAAACTCTTCAGGTTCATGATGTTCATTGAAATGTCTCATGAGTTTGGTGGAGAGTTTCTTGCATCTAAAGGTGCTTTTGTGCTCCAACATCCGTGCCTTGACCTTTCGAGTTGTCATCCCGACATAGTTAGTTTTACACGGACAAGTGATCAAATAGATCAGATTGCTGCTATTACAATTAGTAAAGCAATACTGAATCCAAGGTTTGTCAGTACCTATGTCGATAGTTGTTGAGTGTGAGGTTTGCGGACAGATTGAGCATTCGCCACAAGGATGGTGGCCGGTGGCCGCCGGTAGGCCCCAGAGCGTGCCCAATTGTCTGGGTAACGGTGTCTTAGGGCGTGTATGGACCAATTTGTCCTTGATGTTACTCCCTCTTTTAAAAGCAAACAAGGGAGGAGGGATCTTGTCTTTGCTTGAATTCAGTAAGCGCCAGTGATGTCTGATACACTTCTGTACTTGATTTGAGAGTGTACTAAAGGTGTGTACAAAAGTGAGTCTATCTGCCTGGGGTTTTTGCGTTGAAAACTCTAGAAGAGACTCACGATGATTATTAGCAGCTCTCTTGCGGGCGCGTCTGACCAACCCCTGAGGGTAATGTCTTTCCAGAAGATTGGTAGTCAACAACTTAGTATGTATTTCGAAACCCTCCGTTGTGGAACAGTTTCTCCGCACTCGAAGAAATTGCCCGTAAGGTAAATTATCTCTAAGTGCCTTAGGGTGTTGACTATCATATCTAAGGAGCGAGTTTCTCGCCATCGGTTTCCTATAAATCTCACTCTCTAGCCCATGAGAAGTTGGAAAAATGGACAAGTCCAGGAATGACAATCTGGTTTTGCTCGCTTCCACTGTGAAATTGAGGAAAGCGTTTTGTGCATTTAACCATTGGTGAAATTCAGAAATGGAGGCGAGGTCTCCACGCCAAACAACCAGGACATCGTCAATGTACCGCTTCCACAAGCGAATTGATGCACGAAATGGATTTGTGGGAGCTAGGACATGTTCCTGTTCAAATGCATGTACATAAAGATTAGCCAGACTAGGCGCAAAGACACTTCCCATACTTGTCCCGGAGGTTTGCAAGTATAGGGAGTCTTCAAATTTAAAGAAATTTTCTTTCATGGCTAGGCGTGCCAGTGTCATAATGAAATGAACTGGGGTTATAGAATGTAAATCAGTGCTCTCTAGAATAGACATGATGGTCTCCAGAGTTTCATCCTGAGGAATCGAAGTATAAAGGGACTCTACGTCAAAAGAGACCAAGTAGTCCTTTTCCTCATCAAATTCAATTGTTGGTAAAAGTCTCAGTACATCCTTAGTATCCTGAAGATACGTCGGCATCTGTTGTACTATGGGCCTCAAGAAAAAGTCAACAAAAGTTGACAAAGGCTCTAGGATAGAGCCTTGGCCCGAGATAATAGGTCTTCCGGGCGGGGGTCTTTGCTCCTTATGTATCTTCGGGAGGATATAAAAATAGGGAATGACTGGAAAAGCAGTTGTTAGAAATTGAGCTTCCTGTGCTGTAATCCATCCCTCGTGGAGCGCCTCTTCAATACATTCAAGAATGGTTGTCTTTAATCTAATCGTAGGGTCATCATGCAATAGCCTGTAAGAATTGGAATCTTGTACTTGGCGAAGGCATTCAGTTCTATAGTCATCAGTATTTAAGATGACTATAGCCCCGCCCTTGTCCGCCGGCTTGATGATAATGTCTTCATCTTTAGCTAGGGTTTGGAGAGCCCGCTGTTCTGATCGTGGTAAGTTCTTGTAACTGTGGTTGCGTTGAGTGCATAAGTCACTGATCTCACTTCTGACTGTGTTCTCAAAAACTAAGACTTGTGGTGGGACCACATGACTAGGAGGATTGAACGTTGATTTGGTTCTTAAGCCAGTGTTCCGTTCACTCTCCTCTGTTGTTATCGTCTCTTTACCATGGAAGAAGTAATGCAGCCGGATTTTCCGGAAAAACTTAGCGAGCTCGCATTGTATTTGGAAAGGATCGCCGTCAGATGTTATGACGAAACCTAAACCTCTATTTAGCACCCGTTCTTCATCTTCGGATAGGGTGCGTCTGCTCAAATTCACTACTAGACTAGGTCCTGTTATGGGCCTGTCTGAGCGGAGTTTCTTCTGGTGTTGCTCCTGGTCCCTGTGTGTGGGCCAGTGCTTGGCTCCCAATGGACCTGGGCCTGTGGGTTTCTTCTTTTGCCCCTTGGCCTTGGGGGGCCATAGCCTAAAAAAGACTGGTCCTCATATGTCGTTTGGTATGGTGTCATGGGAGTAGGGAACATAGGTGTTTGAAAACCCCAAGGAGGTGGTGGTTGCCACCATTGTTGAAAGTGTGGATTGTACGGACCTCGTTGATTAAATGGTCGCGGACCTCGCCCTCTACCTCTCATTCTGGGGCGGAGATTAGTGGGTTCCTCACCATCACTCGAGAGATCCTCAGAGCTGGATCCAGAGTAAGTTGATCCATATCTTTTACCAGTACTCCTGAATTCTGGTGGTGAATAGTCTTCACTCGTATAAGGGTATACTCTCTCATGTTTAAATTTAGCTAAGTCCTTTTTGAACTTTTCTATTTTGGCCATTAATATAGAATCTTTGAACTCTTTATTATTCTTATTCGATTCTTCCAGGTTCTTTTTAAAGAGAGTTGCTGTCACAGTAGTTTTAATTTGCGCCTCCAATATCTGTATCTCTACAAGGATAGAGTCTGCAACTCGTTTAGCGGTACTGATTATTAAAATGAGCCAATCTCTGGTGCACCGCCAGGCTATCAGTGACCAATCCTTTCGAAAGGATTTGTCCTCTAGAAACAGTCTTGGTGCATTGTTAACTATCAAGCCTGGAGGGGCACAGTTTGCTCGCAAATACTCCGCCATTATTGCGCCATGTATAGAGGCCCGTGAGTGAGATTTTTTTAGAAACAAAACTTTTCCCCAGTCATTGCTAGTGTCCGGCACGGAAGTGCTAGCTATGTCCAAAATACTTGGCATGTTGTCTAGAATCGACTGATATACTGCATCATCGTATGCTAAGCCACTAAATTCTGCCATTATTCTAGGTCAAAAAAAGCGCGTCCAAAGACACTCAAACAGGAAAAAGGTCTAAAGAGAAGGCAAAAAAGTGAGAGCAAAGAAAAAAGGTCACAAATGACCTTGTGTAAAGTGAAACTACCAATTAGTGTAGTTTAAGAAACAGACCCGCAGCCATAAAGCTGCTCAAGAACATTCATACAACAGGTAAGGGAGGGTCTAAGGGAGAATAATTTAAAGACCACCCAGATCCAAATCCCCTAATCCAACTAATGCAACAATACAAAAGGACCGGGGGTCTAACAAAAGCACAGTAAGTGATGTGTCTGCAAACTGAAGGCCTTGTGTTATCCCTGGCAATCCGAGCTGAGCATGATTGCCATCAAATTATTTAAAGTGATAGAGCTAAATGTTAAGCCCTGTGAGTCATTGTTATCACGTGGTAATCTGCCACATCCTTGAGGATGACCGTTAGAACGTAAGGGTCTCCTCCGTGGCGAGCTCAAGTGCTCACAGTGGATGCCATTCCCCACCCAGGCAAACAATTCATGCCAGCAAATAACATAGAAAAACCATGAAAAAACTATGTGGTGCAGTGCGGTAAATAATAAAAAGATTATGAGAAAAGATGTAGAAGCAATGTCTCTTTCCTCACACCTATTAAAACCTGAAGGAGTTAGATCTGGCTCCTGCTATTGCTTCATAGTAGAGCTCTATAACTTCTTCTTTGAGGTCAACATGTTTCAGCCTAAATGGAAGTGATCCAGGCTTTCATCAGGACCAAACACAAAAGCTACTGCATAATAATTAAAGAGAAATTCTCAAAACTGTAAGAAACCATACAACCTCGCCTGGTGCGAAGCCTTCATATTCAGGATGCAATCATCACCTACAAGGAGATAAACCAATTATCATAATTTGTGCTATGTGGGACATCAGAGAACAACAGGCATATTATTACGTCCTTGATTACTCAGATGTGTCAGCTTACCCTGATAATTCAAGGTCCAAACCTCACCTCCCAGGAACCTTCCTCGGGTATAGATGAGGCCCCGCTCTACAGTGAAACAGGGGGAAATAAAAGAAAAAGTGTAGGCTCTTTAGCCAAGATCAGGCTTAAAAAACCAAGGAAACCCCCATCCAAAGTATAGGGTCCGTTAAAGTAGGATATCTAATTATACTTCTCAGCTTTACCCTCTTATTCAGAAGAACAAAATCCTGTTGGATGTCATAGACCCACCTGGATCGAGTCTACTCATATTGTACAATGGAGGCGCAGTCATAAAATCTCCTTGCTATGCGCCTCTGATGTAATACTCAGACCTCATGGCTCTCCTATAGGTTGTATTATATTATGGCCCAAAGGACTCCGCTACGATCTTAATCACAGATTTAACATATTTTCGTTCACTCCGTGTCAAAATACTTCACTACTATACAATAGCAACTATCACAATTGCAGCTATGTTAAATTATTTTTTAAGCCTGCTGGATACAAGGACCAACTGCTGGAAATACGTGTCCTAGGCTCAGTAAATCATCACCCATTGATTTGCATACACTGACCTGTCCGTCGGTACCTCAGGACTCCTACCGAGTTCAGGGAAGGAGGCACCTTCCCTGTTGAAGAGCTCCTTGCTGTCATGGGCGTTGTTGTCCAGTCGTTCCTTCAGAGATTTCTTCTTGGTGGTGCGGATGAGCTGGTGATGTCTGCGGGTGGCGAGTTTGAGGGCGATCATCTTGTCGGCGGTCTTGTCGAGGAGCCAGACCTTCTCGAGGGAGCGGCAGGCCTTCTTGGAGTCCTTGAGTTCGTCGGTGAACCAGGGGGCCTTCTTGCTTCTGGGCTTGGTGGGTGGGTTCTTCAGTGGGGCGAGGTCGTCGGCGCAGGAGGTAAGCCACTGCGTGAGGTTGCGGGCTGCTGCATTGGGGTCCGTTGTCCTGACAGGTGGGCTCTGGCTGAGGGAGGTGGCAAGCTGGTCGGTGGTGATCTTGCTCCAGTTTCTGTGGGGAACCTGCTTAGGGTGGTGGTGGATCGTGTACTTTCTTGAAGCTGAAGTGGATGCAGCTGTGGTCAGTCCAGTGAAGTCCGGTGGAGTGGCTGAAGGTGATGTGCTTGCTGGATGAGAAGACGGGATCGAGCGTGTGGCCGGCGTAGTAGGGTGGGGGTGTTGACCAGTTGCTTGAGTCCGAGGTTGGCGAGGTTGTCCAGCAGGGCGGTGGTGTTGCGGTCGTTGTTGTTCTCCAGGTGGAAGTTGAGGTCCCCGAGGAGGATGTAGTCGGTGGAGGGGAGGGCGTGTGGGCTGATGAAGTCTGTGATGTCTTCACAGAACTGTGTACGCGGTCCCGGGGGTCTGTAGATGAGGGTGCCTCTGAGGGTAGTCTTGGGGTCGGTGTGGATCTGGAAGTGCAGGTACTCGGCGAATGGTGCTTTTGTGTACGATGGCGATGCCTCCTCCGGTCTGGTTGATGCGATCCTTCCTGATGATCTTGTACCCGTCCGGGATGGCTATGGCGATGTCGGGGGCTGAGGAGGCGTTCATCCAGGTTTTCGTGAGGAAGGCGACGTCTGGAGATGCGGTGTCGAGGAGGTTCCAGAGTTCCACGGCGTGTCTGTGGACGGAGCGGGTGTTGAGCAAGATGCACTTGAGGTGGTTGATGTTGTCCGTCTTGGTGGGCGCGGTGCCAGGTCGGAGGCAGGAGAAGTTGCAGGATTGGCAGACGAAGGGTCCATGGGTGCGTGGCGGGGATGCTCGGTAGCATCCGGGGGTTCGGCCGGTGTTGAGTGCGTTGAGTGTGGCGGCATCGTAGGTCCTACGGGGGGGGGTGGCGGATGCGGGCACCAGGGGGTCTGGTGCTGGGCGCGGTCCAGGCGCGGACGGGCGCAGACGGGTCGCTCTGGGGGCGTCATAAGTAAGGAGCCGGGAGGGGGGGTCAGCTGGGAGGCGGGAGCGGGGTGGCCAATGGGCTGCGAGGGGAGGCGGGTCAGTGGGGTCAGCGGCGGGAAAAGCGAGAGAAACTAGCCAGGGGCAGCAGCGGCGGTAAAAAGGGCGAAAACAAGGGGCAGCGGCCGGCAGGGAGCAGGAGGCGGCACCTACCGGGAGGCGAAGGTCAGCAGCAGTGACAGTGGTGAGCGGCGGTAGCAGGCAGGGGGTAGGAAGCGGCAGAGCAGGGGAGAGGAGCGACCGGCTGTGGAGGCACAGGGGGTCAACCACACATAACCACACCCAACCACACAACCACACACACAACCACAACCACACACACAACCACACACATCCACACCCAACCACACAGAAATACACACAACCACAAACACACACACAAAACCACACTCACAACCCCAACCACATACACACAACCACACAAACAACCACAACCACACCCACAACCACATACACACTACCACAACCACATAACCACAACCACACCCAACTACTCACACACCCACACATACAACCACACAACCACACACTCACACAACCACACACACAACCACACCCACACACACAGCCACACACACAACCACACACACACACACAACCACACACAGAACCACACACAGCCACACACACACACAACCACACACAACCACACACACAACCACACACAACCACACACAACCACACACACAACCACACACCACACACACAACCACACACAACTACACACACAACCACACAAATACGCAACCACATTAACACAACACCACACACACAACCACACACACAACCACACACACAACCACACACACAACCACACACAACCACACACAGCCACACACACAACCACAAACACACACACAACCACACCCACAACCACACTACCACACACAACCACATACACGACCACACACAGCCACACACACAACCACTCACACAACCACACCCAACCACTCCCAACCACACATACACACACAGCCACAACCACACCCGCACCCACAACCGCACCCACATGCAACCACACACACAACCACACACACAAGCACACACACAACCACACACACAAGCACACACATAAGCACACACAACCACAACCATACACACAACCACACACACACACAACCACACACAACCGCACACACACAACCACACACACAAGCACACACACAACCACACACACAAGCACACACATAACCACACACAACCACAACCATACACACAACCACACACACACACAACCACACACAACCGCACACACACAACCACACACACAACCACACACACAACCAGACACACAACCAGACACACACAACCACACACACAACCACACACACCCCCACAACCACCCCCACAACCGCACCCACAACCACACCCATACCCACAACCACACCCACACACACAACCACACACACACAACCACACACACACACAACCACACACACAACCACACACACACACATTCACACTCACAACCACACACACAACCACACCAAGCATTGGCATAGCCAATAGGTCTCGCCTTTGGGACCTTATAAGTGTTTAGCCACACAACAGTTGATGTGGCTGCACCAAGGATATTGTGCTGCATAACTAAATACTTAGAAGGTCCCAAAAGCGAGACCTATTGGCTATGCCAATGCTTGTTTAATATGTGACTCATCCATTCATTGGGTGAATCAGTGTTCGATAAATTTAGGATGGTCATATGAGAAAAGCTACAGAAAGTGAACAGAAGGAGGATCTGCTGGCATTCATGAATCTAAATCAGATTTGGGGATTGAGTTACTTGTGACACTAAGCATGCGGACAGTGGGGATTCACGTGGCTGTAGTGACCTACAAAATGAATCTCATGACATACACATACCTTTGCTTTCAACTATGCTAAACGTTTGACTCAAGCAGGAGGATAGTGGTGAGTTTTAAAGGCAAAAATCTGTCCGCCACAGAAAGTGTCAGTGTCACTGACACTACACCTGTTGGGCAGTGCCAGTTGCTGAAAAGAAACATGGACAAGAGGCAAGGCAGCACCATGCGAATAATCGTAAGGGGGCTGCCAGGGATGATCTGTGACAGGCAGTTCACTAGTCCAGACTCTGAGGCAGCACCGCATCTCAGGTGACTTTAGCAATCCTACCTCAGGCTTTTGTGGCAGGTCGAAGGAACACCAGGAGGGCGGGCCGGGTGGACGAAGCGATGTACAGGGTGTGGCACTTTCCGGCCCCACTCCTGCCACCACAGTGCGAGTCTGAGTGTTGTTGGCAGCCGTGGTGGCCCAGCTGAATCGGGTCAGTCGAGCCGAGGTATTCATTAGCTCATGAGTCATCAGGCAGCAACCACTTTTCTGAATTTAACTGCTGCCCGCTCGCGTGCCAGGAGCCAGCCTAGGCTAAATAACTACCCACTCGCCCTTTAACTGTGAGTCTGACAGAATTCACACTGTCTCCTCAATGTCTCTCTAGTAGCCATTATAGCAGGCACTACTTGAGTTTTTGTAATGTATGCCGTGCTGTGATTGAATCCAGTGCTACATAATTGCATACAATAAACATGCTTATATACATTAAGCATCTCATTTAGCCCCCATGAAGTCAGTACAGAGAAGTCTGCGCAGAAGTGTGCACCGCGCGCTGCCTGCCTGTACCACTCAAATTTAGAGTAATTAAAATGAGCTGCCAGCGCTCGGGCCACAGCGTTTTGGCATAGGCTAATATGTGTGACCTCGCATTTGAATGCGGTGATGCGTATCACCACACTTAAATGCGTTAGTCTAACGCCTAATGCATGGTAGTTGGCAGGGCTGCAAATGAAGCAAACCTCTGGTTAACTGCTGAGGATTACCTGCTCGCTGGGTCTCATCAAGGGCTCCTTTCTCCTGGATGTGCCATAATCAGAAGTCACTATGAGCAGGCCCCTCAGCCTGTAGTTCTATAACACAGTGAAACTGCAGAGGTAGGTGGAGCCGGATGGTTCCACACCACACCGGAGCAGGAAGACCTACACCAGCCTCCTGGTGACCAAGATGGTATTGTTGGACCCGGCCTCGTAGAAAAGCCCTCCGTGCCCCCGCACCACCGAAACCTGGTGCCTGCAGCCCAAGCACGCGGCCCAGCCGACCTTTCCCACCAGGACACCTGCACCAACCCCGGACATCCCCGTCCATGGCCTCCCTCCTTTCGGCCACCCCGGGCCCGCGTGCCCACTCCCTGCAACAAGATGGCCGCCCGGCCCCAGCGCGACCCGGGCCTCGAGGCGCCACTCCGGCTGGAGGACATCACGCTTCCAGGGGATGAGAGAGGGAGGAGCAGTTTCTATCGCACCTCTGAACTCCCCTGGGACGATGGGTTTCGATCGGCCCTCCGGCCTCCCTGCGGGCTGGCTCCGTGCCTGCTGGGTGTCTGGGACTCCTCCCGACCCGGCCCTGAAAGGATCAAAAGACAATAGCAGGAAACCCCGACAAGCGGCCCCCAGGTGACAAGACCCCTGCCTGCGCAGACTCCGGACATCAAAGCGGGGTCGACCTATAACAAGGGGTGCTCTGAGACTGTCCGGCAGATTCGACGCTGGAACAACGAGAGCCTGCTGACGTGGTCGCGGCTCCTGGAACTGGAACCTACCTGAGCCCTGCTGAGTGACTCGCGGCTCCCTGAAGATCGTAAGACCTCCGAACTTGTACCTGAGCCCTGCTGAGTGACTCGCGGCTCCCTGAAGATCGTAAGACCTCCGAACTTGTACCTGAGCCCTGCTGAGTGACTCGCTGCTCCCTGAAGATCGTAAGACCTCCGGACTTGTACCTGAGCCCTGCTGAGTGACTCGCGGCTCCCTGAAGATCGTAAGACCTCCGAACTTGTACCTGAGCCCTGCTGAGTGACTCGCGGCTCCCTGAAGATCGTAAGACCTCCGAACTTGTACCTGAGCCCTGCTGAGTGACTCGCGGCTCCCCCAGACTCTCACGGTCCCGCCGGACCCCGACTCCGACCACGTATCCCCCAGCTCGAGGATTGTGAGCTGTGCGCCGGATACGTCCCTGCTTTGAACCGTTACCAGAGACTGTCCCGCTACCCCCTACCTTTCCGAGACTCTTGAGCCCGTGCTCACCTTGTACATATTTGCAGTGATACCTATTTGATAAACCTTGTTTCTGAGAATACCCAGTGTGGTCTCTCTGTGTCGTGTGGTGCCAGAAGTACGATCCTAGTTGCGAGATTCCTCCCCCTGGGGAATCTCTCGCCAGTGCCCGGCTACGATACAGCACGGGTGGGACTCAGGGAAGTCAGGACCCCTTTCCGGGCTCCTCTGAGGTCACCGTCTAACATTGGTGGCAAGCGACGGGATTCGGGCCCATCACCTAGAGATCGTACAGTGAACAACGGACGCACGACCAACAGAGATGGCAGAAGGAAGCGCCATGAGCTCCGCAGAAACCAACGCCAACAGAGTGTTCCAGGTGGAGCATCTGGAAGAATACACACACAAAGAGCTAAAAAAATTTGCAAAGAACTTAAAATAGCTACCACTGGCCTCAACACTAAGGAAGACTTGCAGAAAGCACTGAAAACTTGGGTGGAGACCGGGGCATCCCGCCCGGAAGGCACGGGGGAGCGCCCCGACGAAGCCGAACCCCCTCCAAGTGAAAGCAGCGACAATCAGGTGCAAGGCATTGTACCAGACGGGGGCCTATCCCCGGGAGAACTCGCGGACAGAGAGAGACGCCGCAGTCATGAACTCGAGTTAGCTAAACTCAAAATCGAGGGCGAATTGAAGTTAGCGGAGAAAAAGCTAGCGGTAGAGCAAATGCGCGTACAAGGCGAACTGGAAGAAAAGAAGCTCCAACGGGAGCACGAAGGAAGAAAGCTCCAACTAGAGCACGAACGCAGCTTAAAAGAACTCGAGCTCAAGGCCCGAAATGAGGACGGGAGGCCCTCGGGGAACCGAGAGACGGCCCCCCCAGCGGAACAGAAGGTCCACATCCCCAAGGATGTGGTCAAAGAATATTATAAAAACGATGACATTCAGCAATGGTTTCGGGCCTACGAGGTCGCCATGACCTCCCATCGGATTCCACAGAAGGACTGGGGGGCGGGGTTGTGGGGGCGGTTTCTGAGCGAAGGAAGGGACACCCTGCTCGACCTACCCCTCTCCCTGCAGACCTCCTACAGCCACATGAAAGAGGCTCTCCTCACAAGATACGGCCTCACCCCAGAAATGTACCGCCAACGGTTCCGGGACTGCCGGAAGTTCCCGGGCACCACCTGGGTGGAGTATGTAAACTTTTTTAGTCGGGCCTTCGATGGGTGGGTCAAGGGCAGCAAGGTCACCACCCTTGCCGAACTCACTGACCTCATGTTATGGGAACATCTGGCTGCGAACTGCTTCGTAGAGCTTCGTCAACATCTGCTGGATAGCAAGCTCACAGATCCCCGGAAGCTGGCTGTGGAGGCCGACCGCTGGACCAACACCCGGGTCTCCCGGGGCATGGTAGGAGAGTACCCCCGAACCAGTCAGGGACCACCCCGCCAGAGAGGGGGAGGGAACCAGGGAGGGCCGAGAGAGTCCCAGCCTAGCCCCCCGAAGACACCACCTCCACCTTTCCCGGCGCCCCCCCACCAGTAACAGGGCCCCCTGGGAGACGAGGACACCGGGTGACCGTTACATGTTTTCGTTGCCAGAAACCCGGGCACTACGCCAATGACCCAGAGTGCCCCATGGCCACCCAAGTCACCCCTGCGAGACAGATAGCCAACGTAGCCCTGGGGGAGGAGGTTGAGGAAGCCGAGGAGTGGGAACCCGCCGCTATGGCCCTAGTATCCCTGGGAGATAGGGAAATGATCCCTGGTAGCCTCCTACCGTCCAACACACAGAAATATGGGCAGCTCGTCAAGATCAATGGCCACCAGGTAGAGGCCCTGCGGGACACCGGGGCCAGTATCACCGGTGTCCTCAGGCACCTAGTTCCCGAGGAGCAGATCCTCCCCAATGTCTTTTGCCCCGTAATCTCTGCAGACAATAGGGAAAGTATGTGTCAGGTAGCCCTGGTGCCATTTGAGTGGGGAGGGGTGATAGGTAAACTCAAGGTGGCCGTAAGAACCTCCCAGCCGGTCGACTGCCTCTTAGGGAACGACCTGGAGAGTTCTCCCTGGAAGCACGTAGAGCGCAAGGCCCACCTAGGAATGATGGGACTCCCCGAGTGGGTGTGTGCCACCACCCGATCTATGACCGCCCGACTCACTCCCCGGAGAGAAGTCGAGAGCACCCCGGTCGAAGAAGCCCGTACCGTCCCCGCCGAGGGTCCTCCCGTTCCCCCATCAGAAGGGTCCGTCGCCAGCGACGAACCCGCACCATCCGACCCCGCCCCGGTCCCCGAGTTGGGGGATCTACCCGAGTTGGCCCATTGGCGCCACGAGGGCGGGCCCACCCGGGAAGAATTTTGCCGGGAGCAAGCCACCTGTCCTTCCCTGGTCGGGCTGCGGCGCCAGGCCGAGGGCCAAGCCGCAGGTGACCAGACCGGAACGCACCGAATCTATTGGGAAAATAACATCCTTTATAGTGAGCAGAAATCAGTGGAGCTGGGATCCGGACGGGTACTGGTGGTACCCCTCCGCTTCCGGGATTTCCTCCTGGGCTTAGCCCACGATGTCCCCCTCGCCGGTCACCTCGGTCAGGACAAGACCTACAGCCGTCTCGTGACCCATTTTTATTGGCCTAAGATGAAAGCAGCGGTAGAGGCACACTGCAAGTCCTGCCCCACGTGCCAAGCCAGTGGGAAGAGTGGGGGGAAGCGCCAGGCTCCCCTCCAACCCTTCCCGGTCGTCAGTACCCCCTTCGAACGAGTCGGAATCGACATCGTGGGGCCACTGGACCCCCCCACCTCCCAAGGTCACCGTTTCATCTTGGTCCTAGTAGACCACGCCACCCGCTATCCAGAGGCTATTCCCCTGCGCACCATTACGGCCCCCGTGGTTGGCCGGGCCCTGATGGGGATCTTTTCCAGGGTGGGTTTCCCCCGCGAGGTCGTGAGCGATCGCGGCACTAATTTTATATCAAGGTATATGACGTCCCTGTGGCAACAATGTGGGGTGTCCTATAAGTTCACCACCCCTTACCATCCCCAAGGGAACGGCCTAGTAGAGAGGTTTAATAGGACTTTGAAAGGGATGATCGCTGGCCTAGAAGAGCCCCTCCGGCGTAAGTGGGACGTCCTGCTCCCCTGCCTCTTGTTCGCTTACCGGGAGGTCCCCCAGAAGTCCTTAGGGTTCAGCCCGTTTGAATTACTCTATGGGCACCCCGTCCGAGGTCCCCTCAGTTTGGTTAAGGAAGGGTGGGAGGCAGCACCCCAGACCACCCCCCGAGATGTGTTCCAATATGTCCTGGCCCTCCGGAACCAGACCAGGAGGTTCCGAGAACTGGCCGAAGCCAACCTGGAGGCGAGTCAAGAAGAAATGAAGCGCTGGTACGACCAGAATGCTACTCTGGTCGAGTTCCAGCCGGGCCAGCAGGTGTGGGTCATGGCCCCCGTGAAGCCTGGCGCTCTCCAGGACCGATGGACTGGGCCCTACAAAGTGGTTGAGAGGAAGAGCCAAGTCACCTACTTGGTGGACGTCCAGTCGCCTCGGGATCCCCTCCGGGTCCTGCACGTGAACCGCCTCAAGCCTCACTTCGTGCGGACAGAACTGAGCCTCCTGCTGGCCACCGATGACGGGGCCGAAGATGAGTCGGATCCCCTCCCGGACCTCCTGTGTGTCAAGGAGCAGGATGGCTCCGTGGAGGGAGTGAACCTCTCCCCAGCCCTCACTGCCCAGCAACAAGCGGACTGCCGCCAACTCCTCAGACAATTTTCTGACCTCTTCTCCCTGACCCCCCGGGTCACCAACTGGTGTGTTCACGATGTGGACACCGGGGACAGCCCGCCGGTGAGACACCGAGCCTACCGGGTTCCTGACCGGGTCCGGTCCTGTATTCAAGCCGAAGTCTCGAAGATGTTGACCCTGGGGGTGATCGAGCCCTCTGACAGTCCCTGGGCCAGCCCCGTGGTCCTGGTTCCGAAGGCAGCAGCCCCCGGCGTCGCCCCCGAGCTCCGGTTCTGCGTGGATTACCGGGGGCTCAATGACGTTACCCGAGCCGATGCCCACCCCATTCCACGAGCCGACGAGCTCATTGACCGACTAGGGGCCGCCCGGTTCCTCAGCACTTTCGACCTCACCTGCGGCTACTGGCAGATTGCGCTCACCGAAGGGGCCAAGGAGAGGTCTGCTTTCTCCACCCCCGATGGGCACTACCACTTCCGCGTGATGCCCTTCGGGATGAAAAATGCCCCGGCCACTTTCCAGAGACTGGTAAATAGGGTCCTGGCCGGGCTAGAACAGTTCAGCGCGGCCTATCTGGACGACATCGCTGTCTTCAGTTCAGAGTGGAGTGAGCACCTCCAGCACCTCCGGAGAGTGCTAACCGCCCTGCGCCAGGCAGGCCTCACCATAAAAGCCAGCAAGTGCCAGATCGGGCAAGGATCCGTAGTCTACCTGGGGCACCAAGTCGGGAGTGGCCAGGTCGCTCCTCTACAGCCGAAGATCGACGCCATCCTGGCCTGGGACCCACCCATCACCCAAACGGAAGTCCGAGCCTTTCTGGGACTCACGGGCTACTACCGCCGATTCATTCAGGGGTATGGCAGCCTGGTCGGCCCTCTCACGGAACTCACGTCTAAAAAACAGCCAAAGAAGGTGCAATGGACGGCTGCCTGCCAGGAAGCTTTCGATGCTCTAAAAAAGGCCATGTGCACGGCCCCCGTCCTCCAGGCTCCCGACTACACCAAGGAGTTCATAGTCCAGACCGATGCCTCCGAGCATGGCATTGGGGCCGTCCTGTCCCAAGTGAATGATCAAGGCCTAGACCAGCCCGTCGCCTTCCTCAGTCGGCGGCTGCTACCCCGAGAACAGAAGTGGAGCACCATAGAGCGCGAAGCCTTTGCCGTGGTCTGGGCACTCAAAAAACTACGACCCTACCTGTTCGGCACTCATTTCAGGGTCCAAACTGACCATCGGCCCTTGCGATGGCTCATGCAGATGCGAGGAGAAAACCCCAAGCTACTGCGGTGGTCAATCTCCCTCCAGGGAATGGACTTCACCGTAGAACACCGCCCTGGTACGGACCACGCCAACGCTGACGGCCTCTCCCGGTTCTTCCGCCTCAGCGAAGAGAACCCCCCAAGGTGATGGGCAGTTCTCTCCGGCTTTCAGCTGGGGGGGACGCGTGTTGGACCCGGCCTCGTAGAAAGGCCCTCCGTGCCCCCGCACCACCGAAACCTGGTGCCTGCAGCCCAAGCACGCGGCCCAGCCGACCTTTCCCACCAGGACACCTGCACCAACCCCGGACATCCCCGTCCATGGCCTCCCTCCTTTCGGCCACCCCGGGCCCGCGTGCCCACTCCCTGCAACAAGATGGCCGCCCGGCCCCAGCGCGACCCGGGCCTCGAGGCGCCACTCCGGCTGGAGGACATCACGCTTCCAGGGGATGAGAGAGGGAGGAGCAGTTTCTATCGCACCTCTGAACTCCCCTGGGACGATGGGTTTCGATCGGCCCTCCGGCCTCCCTGCGGGCTGGCTCCGTGCCTGCTGGGTGTCTGGGACTCCTCCCGACCCGGCCCTGAAAGGATCAAAAGACAATAGCAGGAAACCTCGACAAGCGGCCCCCAGGTGACAAGACCCCTGCCTGCGCAGACTCCGGACATCAAAGCGGGGTCGACCTATAACAAGGGGTGCTCTGAGACTGTCCGGCAGATTCGACGCTGGAACAACGAGAGCCTGCTGACGTGGTCGCGGCTCCTGGAACTGGAACCTACCTGAGCCCTGCTGAGTGACTCGCGGCTCCCTGAAGATCGTAAGACCTCCGAACTTGTACCTGAGCCCTGCTGAGTGACTCGCGGCTCCCTGAAGATCGTAAGACCTCCGAACTTGTACCTGAGCCCTGCTGAGTGACTCGCGGCTCCCTGAAGATCGTAAGACCTCCGAACTTGTACCTGAGCCCTGCTGAGTGACTCGCGGCTCCCTGAAGATCGTAAGACCTCCGAACTTGTACCTGAGCCCTGCTGAGTGACTCGCGGCTCCCTGAAGATCGTAAGACCTCCGAACTTGTACCTGAGCCCTGCTGAGTGACTCGCGGCTCCCCCAGACTCTCACGGTCCCGCCGGACCCCGACTCCGACCACGTATCCCCCAGCTCGAGGATTGTGAGCTGTGCGCCGGATACGTCCCTGCTTTGAACCGTTACCAGAGACTGTCCCGCTACCCCCTACCTTTCCGAGACTCTTGAGCCCGTGCTCACCTTGTACATATTTGCAGTGATACCTATTTGATAAAGCTTGTTTCTGAGAATACCCAGTGTGGTCTCTCTGTGTCGTGTGGTGCCAGAAGTACGATCCTAGTTGCGAGATTCCTCCCCCTGGGGAATCTCTCGCCAGTGCCCGGCTACGATACAGCACGGGTGGGACTCAGGGAAGTCAGGACCCCTTTCCGGGCTCCTCTGAGGTCACCGTCTAACAGGTATTCACAACAGTAGAGGTCTGGTGCATAATGTCGGCTCACCAAAGGGCACCTACCTGGTAACATTTATGTCTGAGCAAATTTGCAGAAGATACTGGGTGATTTGCTGGTCAAGGTGAGATGAAAATCCCTTCTTCAACTTCCACCTGGAATGCCAACTTGTGATAGAAGTTGAACTCATGAAAATGACCGTGCCTGTCTACAACCAGCATGTCAATGTACAAGACCTTTCTAAGAAGCCACTGCACAGTGACAAAATACCCCTCCCGCAACCTAGACACTGACGGTATCTGGGATGGGAAGAGAAGAGTCATGTTGAAGCTGGAAGAGGACCCGTTGGACCGGAAAGGAATCCATCACCGCCCTCTAGCTTCATCCTAGGGTGAGACTCAGGTTATCTGTACTACCCAGGGCAGGCCAAACTGTGAAACAAATGCATCAAACTGGGCCACACCACCAAGAACTGCAAAGTGGAAATTTGCAAGAACTGCAAGCAGGAGGGGCACATGTACAGGATCGGCAAAGCTGAGGTAGCCTGCAACTCTGCAGAGAAGTAGGCCACTGTTTCAAAGACTGCTTCCACAGAGACCGGTCCTAGTCTCAGGCGGAGAAACAACCCTGGAGAGAGAGAGAGAGGAGGGGGCCCCCTCATCAAGGCCTCCAATCCGTGAACTCAGGAAGGTGAAGGAAACCGGGGGAGGAAAAGGCCCCAAGCGGACAAACCCAACCAGGGTGCCATCCGGGCCTCAGAATCACAGTTGTCCGAGGATGCCTCACCTGCCATCAAATAGCCCTGTGAGCCAATAAAAGTGGTCCCCCAACCTTCCCCGACGAACCAGGGAGAAGGCCCTTGGTCTACGCAGGAGCTCAGGAAAAAGAGGCAAAGCAACTCCCACACATCGAATAAACCCACAAGAAACTCCTGAGCACCTGCAACCCCTAATCCGTGCTCAAGGAGTCAGAAGAAGAGATGGGAAGCCCGGACGTCAAACACACCCAGGTGACTAAACTAAGGGAGATGAGGCAGCTAGCAAGCATCATGGAGGCTTCCCCATCCCCAGTAGGATCAACAGTTCAATACAGAGAGACGTCCACAGAGGATGAAGAAAAAGGATTGCCCCTCATCCCAGAGGCAGAAGAGTTCAGGAGAAGTGAAGAGTGTGAGTCAAGCCTAGAGCAACGGCAAAAAAACAGCGCCGCAACAGATGACTCAGCAACAGAGATCCAGGAGTGTATTTGCAGCCAATTGCTTTGACTTGATAATTAATTTTAAGTTAAACTCAAAAACACAAATTAATCACTGCTATTTCTTTATTTTTCATGAATGTCAGAAGTCTCAGAGACAAGTGCAGATGTGCTAGCACTTGGAGCATTGTTGCTAGCCATTAATGTGATGTGTGCATGACACAGGAATGCTCCATCCCCTTTCCAAAATCATAAAAGCACTTAGATCAGCAGCAGACCTTAGTGTAGGAAAGTGCCCCTTTTTGACATGGTCACCGCCACCTTTTGCCTAGATTTTGATGCAATTTTGATAGAAGTGCACTCAGTTCCTGCTAACCACATCCCCAGTACCAGCGCTCTTCCCCTAAAGTAAGGTAACTGTTCAATTGTGTCCACCCCAATTGGCAAGAACTTTGGCACCAAGTAAATTGTACTTCTGGTACCTAGGGCATGGGTTCTAAAGAGGGTCCCTAAGGGCTTCAGCATTAATTGGGCCACCCTAAACCACCACTGAACTCACGCAGACTACCAATGCAGGCTGCATAAAATGATGTAAGCAAATGTGAAACCACCACATGGCACACACCCTGTGTGCCATGCCCACAGACACTGCATTCAATATAAGTAAGTCACCTCTACAGCAGGCCTTGTAGCCCTACGGCAGTGTGCAATATATTCCATGTGAGGACATATCTCCATGAGCAGATAGGCCCCTGTTGAGTCCAATTGTTAGATAGTAGAAGTCAACAGGGAAGCCATCTTAAGTATACATACTGGGCACTGGTCATTACGAGTTCCCTAGCTACATGATGGCTTCACTGCAACCTATTGTGTTTTGTATCAAGCTCCTTGTCTTCATAAATCCATACTGATGCCAGTAGTGGATATGAACCAAGAGGGCACCTTAGAGGAGTCCCTTGAAAACCTACCAGCCTCTCAGTGTGTTGGCTGACTGGTCTCACCCAGCCTGCCAGCACAGAAATGTTTTGCACCCCCCGCAGGTGAGAGCCCATGCTCTCTGAGGCCAGAACCAACGCATGCCCCGGAAGAAGGTGTTCACACCTTCCCCACAGGATGGCTAATAATTTAGTATATCAAGGTCATGGGCTTCAAAGGCCCTGCCGCCATTGATATGCGACCCTGGCTTTCCCCTGACCTGGGAGATGCCACGCCCTGCCCTGAGGCCCATTAGGCACCAGGATAGGTGGGAAGTTAGCTATGCAATTAGGTGTGTTGCACCATCAGGCTAGTCATACCCCAAAGTGGGCTGCCTGATGTGCTCCAGGAAAGCAGGATTCCGCCATTTTGTTTTTAGTGGAATTAGGGACTCTGGGACGGGGTTATGCCCACTCTCTACTGTGACATAGTGAGGCTAAGGGTAAGTAGCCCATTGCCTACTACCCTTCACTCCCCTTATTGCCCCTAAATTCAGTATTTATGAGGCCACCTGACACCAGGAACCCAGATTTACCTGACTGAAGAAGAAGGACAAGGAAGAGCCGAAGAATGGAGAACTGTGGACTACCTGTGGACTTTGGCACCAAACCCTGCCTGCCTGATTGTCAGGTACCCCACAAGACTCACCTTTGCTTGTGAAGTAATTCCGCAGAGACGACAAGAGCGCCCGTCCGTGTACCAACCTGACCCCCCTTGGATAGGAAACTCAACAGGGATGAGATGGACACAAGGATGGGAGCCGATTAAGGACGTAGGGCGGTGGTATGGGAATGGAGCGTGCAGGGTATCCCGGGGTAGCTGGAAAACAAACAATAACAGGATTGGTAACCTAACCCCAGGCTATTCCAGACTATCCCTAAAACACACACAACTGTTCTCTTGCCGGGACTCACCAGTGCTTCTGTTTCCGGAATCCAGCGAGACTCTCCTACTAAAGGTGATTCAGCAGAAGCCCTAACTGTAACCAAATAATAGCGCTCCTGCACGGCTCCCCCAAAGTAAACAAGTAAAGCGCTCCTGCGCGGCTCCCCCAAAGTAAACAAGTAAAGCGCTCCTGCGCGGTAGTCCCAAAATAAACAAACAAAGCGCTCCTGCGCGGTATATCAAAACAAACAAACAAAGCGCTCCTGCGCGGTGTATCAAATAGCACGTAAAGCGCTCCTGCGCGGTATATCAAAACAAACAAACAAGCGCTCCTGCGCGGTGTATCAAATAGCACGTAAGGCGCTCCTGCGCCGCTCTCCGAATACCCAGTCAAGAACTCCTGCGCTGCTAACAAAACAAAGAAATGTGAGTAAGGCGCTCCTGCGCTGCTCACCCACAGAAACAAGTTCAACAACGCTGCTGCGCTGCTTCTTTGCCGATCGAAATGCTACAGCTGTAGCACTTCAGCAATGGTGCCAGAACGAGAGCGCTCCTGCGTGGGAACCCCCAACACCGTAAGTACCTTCGTGTTGGTAGCGGACAGAAACTCTCCTCCGTCGCTGAAGCCTCGGAACTGGAATTCAAAGCACCGAGCCGGCGGGAAACGCGGAGATAAGGCGTTTACCCCGGAAGTGCTTCCAGGACCAGCCTGTGGCAGGAGAAGAACTAGACCGGGGCTCAGCTTCCAGCCGGAAGTGAGGATCCCGGCAATGTTGTGCGTGCTTCGTGGGATGTCGGGAAACGGCAATCGCCGAGAACCCGACAGAACCCCCTCCCAAAAGACTTCCCCCCCCCCCGAACCCCCCGGACCTAGAAGGGACAAGCAGGGCGAGGGCACAGGGGGTGACTGAGATGAAAAGCACGGATCAGAACGGGAGCATGGCGCACATGGGACAAGGGCTCCCAAGACCGCTCGTCCGGACCGTAACCCTTCCAGTCCACCAGATAGAAAAGCTTACCTCGCACCCGGCGAGACCCCAAGATGGCCCTGACCTCATATTCAACATGGCCCGCCACCACCACAGGAGAAGGAGGAGAGGGGATTGGGTTGTCAGAGCGGACCGCCCGCAGAAGGGACACATGGAATACAGGGTGAATCCGCATGTGTGATGGGAGCGAGAGCCTCATGGCCACAGGGTTAACCACCTTGTCGATGGCAAAGGGACCCACAAAACGGGGCAACAGTTTCTTGGGACCATGCACATTGATGTGCCGAATCGAAAGCCACACACTGTCACCCACTCTGTATTCAGGCTCCTTCTGTCTGTGGGCGTCCGCATGCGCCTTGTAGGCGTCCTTCGCCTTGGCCAACTCAAAGCGCGCCTGCTGCCATAGTCTATGTAGAGTCTCATGATAGGCGCGCACCGTAGGCAACTGGCTGTCCCGGGGGACTTCCCAAGCAGATGTGCGAGGGTGACGACCATGGAGACAAAAGAAGGGGGACATGCCAATGGCCGAATGCTTGCTGTTGTTGTATGCATATTCTGCTAACCATAGTACCGCAGACCATTCCTTCTCTACCATCAGCAACAGACATCGGAGATACTGCTCCATAGTGTGGTTTGTTCTCTCGGCCTGACCATCGGTCTGGGGATGGTACGCTGAGGATAAGCGCACGTCCATCTCGAGGAGTCTGCATACTTCTTTCCAGAAACGGGATACGAACTGCGAGCCCCTGTCCGTTATGACCACAGATGGAATGCCATGGAGGCGAACCACCTCGTGCACGAAAACCAGGGCCAGGTCCTTCGCCGTGGGTACTTTCAACAAGGGTACGAAGTGCGCCATTTTGGAGAGGTGGTCGACTATGGTGAGAACCGTGGTGTGTCCAGTCTTGGTGATGGGAAGGTCAACCACGAAGTCCATGGAGACGGTGTGCCAGGGAAACGGTGGCACCGGAATGGGACGCAGCAGACCAACCGACGGCTCAGAGCTGTTCTTGCCTAACAGACAGATGGTACAGTTCGTTACATGCGTTCTTGTGTCGGACACCAGTGTTGGCCACCAAAATTGTCTTTGTATTAGTTCGAGTGTCTTGTGATAGCCAGGATGACCGGCAAGGACATGATCATGGCACATACGGACTGCTTTTTGTTGACTTGGTACCCCAGGTAAGCACAACCGTTCCCCTTTGAACAGCAATCCGTCCACACAAGTCACCTCATCGCTGTCTGTGGCCAGGCCTATCGGATCGGACCGCTTCACGTCCCTCTTTACTTGAGCTAGGAAGTCTGTAGATGCTATAACGCCCTGGAAATGTTTTTCAGATATGATGGGAACCGGCTCGGGGTTTTCAGCAGGTTCGTCATGGTCGTCCAGCCGTGAGAGGGCATCGGCCTTGGCGTTGTCCTTTCCAGGTCGGAACGTAATCACGAAGTTATATTCGTTAAAGAATAAGGTCCATCGCAACTGTCGGGCTGTGAGGGCACGGGCTGAACGCAGGAACTGGAGGTTCCGATGGTCGGTGTAGATGGTCACTATGTGTTTGGCGTCCTTCAAGAAGTGGCGCCATTCCTCGAACGCCGTTTTGATGGCTAGCAGCTCCCGGTCAGACACAGTGTAGTTGCGTTCCGCTGGTTGTAATTTTTTGGAATAAAAAGCTACCGGATGTAGTTGTCCTGTGTTGGTGCTTCGTTGGGACAACACCCCTCCTATAGCGTCCTTCGAGGCGTCTGCTTCCACGATGAAAGGTTGCTCCGTGTCCGGATGCACCAGCACGGGGGCTATGGTGAAACGTCTTTTTAGTTCTTGGAAGGCCCTCTCAGCGTTCTGCTCCCACCCGAATGGCACACCTTTTCGCAACAAGCGTGTTATGGGAGCTACCAGTGCGGAGAAACCGGTGATGAACCTGCGGTAGTAGTTGGCAAAGCCTAGGAACCGCTGAACCCCTTTTACGGATTCCGGAGAAGGCCAAGACAAGATGGCTTCTACCTTTTTGTTGTCCATGTGGATACCTTCAGGTGTTATGATGTGTCCCAGGAACTCCACAGAGGTGACATGAAAGACGCTCTTCTCCAGTTTGACGTACAAACGATGTCTTCCTAGCTGTTGGAGGACAGAACGCACATGCTGCACGTGTTCAGCGATGTTACGGGAATAAATCAGGATATCGTCTATATAGACGATACAGAAGACATCTATAAAGTCCCTCAATACCTCGTCGATGAAGTACTGGAAAGCTGCGGGGGCGTTACAGAGTCCGAAAGGCATAACCTGGTATTCGAAGAGACCGAACTTCGTCCGGAACGCGGTCTTCCATTCGTCCCCCTTCCGGACTCTTACTAGATGGTAGGCACCCCGCAGGTCGAGTTTGGTATAAATGGAGGCGTCTTTTACTTGATCCAGTAGATTGGTGATCAAAGGCAGGGGGTACCGGTTTTTCACCGTGATGGCGTTCATCGCCCGAAAGTCAATGCAGGTCCTCAGATCACCTTCCTTCTTCGACACGAAGAAAAGAGGAGAGGAAACCGGAGACCTGGAATGGCGAATAAACCCGTTATCCAGGTACTCATCCAAATAGGATCGAAGGTGGATGTTCTCCTTTTCTGTGAGAGAATAAATTCTGCTGCATGGCAACGTGGAGCCAGGGATTAAATCTATGCGGCAGTCAAACGACCGGTGTGGTGGCAGGGTGTTGGCTCCTTTTTTATCGAACACCTCTGCCAGATCCTGATATTCCTCTGGTATGGTTGTGTGGGAAACCGACCCCATGCCATCAACGGGTAGTGATCTCGCCTGCACCGAGCGAGCCCCCAGACGATTGTCCCTCGTATAACAGGTCTCACAGCAGTATTCCGAATCCAGGTGAATTATTCTGGCCGCCCAATCGATTCGGGGATTGTGCTTCACCAACCACGGCAACCCCAATATAACCTTGAATTGCGGAGCGTCGATAACATCAAAACTGATGGACTCAGCATGTTGGTTGGCAAGAAGCATGGACATCTTTTCGGTTTGATGTCGGATTGGGCCAGAGGTCAAGTCCGTTCCATCAACAGCCTTGACTGCTTCGGGTTGTTCTTTTGCCACGGTTTGTATACCCAAGGCACTCGAATAACCGGTGTCAATGAAGCTGCCTGTCGCACCGGAATCCAGCATGGCGGTTACCAACCAGGTTCTGCCCGCCTGATTCTGTAAGGAGACTTCGATGCCTACATGATGACTGCCATCGAATACTGCGGGGATCACTGAAGTGTGATACGAAGAACCCAGAGGACGGATCCCCTTGTCTACTGGGTTGTCTCGTTTCCCATCTGATCGCCTTTTGTGATGGGCAACGCAAACGGCCGTCTGCCCCTTGATTTAGAGGGTTTCACTGGACACTCCCTGACGAAGTGTCCGCTTTTCCCACAATACAGACATTGGTTCTGCTTCCTTCTCTTTTCTCGCTCGTGAGCGGTCAACGGCCCTCGTATGCCCCCGATCTGCATGGGTTCTGACGCTTCACCCTGGGGGGAAGCTTCGTCCTTTGTTTTCTCAACGCTTTTTTCTCCAAAGGATAAGAACCGGTTTTCACTGCCCTTCCCTTTCTCGGTCTTTCTTTCCTGGAGACGAAAATTCATCTTCACCACCAAGTCGATGAAAGGACCTATTTCCTCAGGCGGGTCGGGTAACTGTGCGATGAGGTCCTTCAGGTCATCACGTAATCCTCGATAGAAGACTGACACCTTCTTGTCCTCTGGCCAATTAGCCTCGATGACCAGCCGGCTGAAACGGGTGATGTAATGCAGGAGATCTTGGTTGCCTTGTTTTAAGCCAAGCAACTCGTTATCTGCGGCCTGCACAAAGGTGTGGCGAGCGAACATCCGCCGCATGGCTTCTGTGAACGTCGGTAAGTGGTGGAGCATGGGATCGTCGTTTTCTACAAACGAAATGGACCACTGAGCGGCGTCACCTCCCATGTATGATAAGATGTAGGCGACCTTGGAGGCATCATCAGGAAAAGCCGTATTTCTGGCCATGAAATGTAGGTGACATTGATGGAGGAATATCCCATACTTGGTACTATCGCCGTAGAAGCGTTCCGGTGGTGCCAGTTGTACCTGATGAGGTGTTACGACTTGAATGGCGGAGCTCTGAGTGGGAGCTGCGGGGGCCCCCCCAAAGGTGAAGGTAGGCGGCCTCAACAGCCCTTCTTGTATGACTCTGGAACTAGGGGTAGTGCCCCAAGGACTGGAAACCCCGGATGCCATGTGACTCTGGATGGACGTTACATCATGGCGTAGACTAAGGTTCTCGGCTTGCATGGCAGCCAACATGACTGCTATGTCCTGCAAGGTGACTTCCGGGTCGCCCATGTCGTCTGGGTGGAATAGTAAACGTGGGCTTTGAATTCTGTCAGGTACCCCACAAGACTCACCTTTGCTTGTGAAGTAATTCCGCAGAGACGACAAGAGCGCCCGTCCGTGTACCAACCTGACCCCCCTTGGATAGGAAACTCAACAGGGATGAGATGGACACAAGGATGGGAGCCGATTAAGGACGTAGGGCGGTGGTATGGGAATGGAGCGTGCAGGGTATCCCGGGGTAGCTGGAAAACAAACAATAACAGGATTGGTAACCTAACCCCAGGCTATTCCAGACTATCCCTAAAACACACACAACTGTTCTCTTGCCGGGACTCACCAGTGCTTCTGTTTCCGGAATCCAGCGAGACTCTCCTACTAAAGGTGATTCAGCAGAAGCCCTAACTGTAACCAAATAATAGCGCTCCTGCACGGCTCCCCCAAAGTAAACAAGTAAAGCGCTCCTGCGCGGCTCCCCCAAAGTAAACAAGTAAAGCGCTCCTGCGCGGTAGTCCCAAAATAAACAAACAAAGCGCTCCTGCGCGGTATATCAAAACAAACAAACAAAGCGCTCCTGCGCGGTGTATCAAATAGCACGTAAAGCGCTCCTGCGCGGTATATCAAAACAAACAAACAAGCGCTCCTGCGCGGTGTATCAAATAGCACGTAAGGCGCTCCTGCGCCGCTCTCCGAATACCCAGTCAAGAACTCCTGCGCTGCTAACAAAACAAAGAAATGTGAGTAAGGCGCTCCTGCGCTGCTCACCCACAGAAACAAGTTCAACAACGCTGCTGCGCTGCTTCTTTGCCGATCGAAATGCTACAGCTGTAGCACTTCAGCAATGGTGCCAGAACGAGAGCGCTCCTGCGCGGGAACCCCCAACACCGTAAGTACCTTCGTGTTGGTAGCGGACAGAAACTCTCCTCCGTCGCTGAAGCCTCGGAACTGGAATTCAAAGCACCGAGCCGGCGGGAAACGCGGAGATAAGGCGTTTACCCCGGAAGTGCTTCCAGGACCAGCCTGTGGCAGGAGAAGAACTAGACCGGGGCTCAGCTTCCAGCCGGAAGTGAGGATCCCGGCAATGTTGTGCGTGCTTCGTGGGATGTCGGGAAACGGCAATCGCCGAGAACCCGACACTGATCCTGTCCCAACAATTGCAAAGACCCGACTAGTCCTGCAGCTGTGCATCCTCCAAAAGCCTCTGAGGGCTGCCAGCATTTTGCCAACCAGCCAGCACCAGCCAGCATCTCACTTGGAGTGAACGTCCGGTTCAACGTTCTGCAGATCACTAGGTCCAACAATGCAGCAGCCAACCAGGAGGAGGTCGCTTTGCTTGCAAGTTGGGAGATGCCAGGGCCCCCAGGAGCTGCCCAGCACCAATACCTGGGGTACCAGACGCCTTGCAGTAACCAAGGCTTGCTTAGTGTCCAGCAAAAGGCTGACCTACCTACATGGGACTCCTGCAGCAGAGAGGCCATCACTGAGAGTGGCCCTGCTATCCTGTTTTGTCTCCATCTGCAGGTCTGACCAAGAGCTGTGAGCACCTTAAAAGCACGGGAACAGCCTTCCAAAACTTTCTGCACCCGAGCTCCCTGGCCCAGGTCCTCGAGCACCGATTGTGCCCCCTCTTCAAGACCTGCCCAAACTGGATTCGTTTGTTGTTTGTGTCTATTGTACAAATCCTTAGCCTTTCATGGTTTTTTTAAAATTTCCGTTTTATTCTCTATATAATTGTCAGTGACGTTTATTCGTTGTAGATTGTGCTTTTTATATGTATTTTATATGTGTATTTATGTGGGTGTTTCTATAATTATTACAGCCCTGACGAAGTTCCCAAGGCACAGGGGAACGAAACGCGTTGGCTGTGTGCCTGTCTTTTAACCAAGACTATGAATAAAGAAGAAACTTTTTTTTACTACAAGTGTTGGCCTTTGCATGATTTGCGATAGAGTGCACCTTCCTTCTTCTTTGGACTTGTTTTTAAACTGAGATCCCTGTTGGGAGCTCCTAGACTTCTCCCCAAGTCCCCTTCCAAAACAGCCTTTTTCTAGGTCCTCCCCTACTTTGTCAACAGTGTAGCGCGTAAGTCTACCAAGCCGTCTAGCACCACTG
Organism: Triturus cristatus; assembly: GCF_964204655.1. NCBI lineage: Eukaryota > Metazoa > Chordata > Amphibia > Caudata > Salamandridae > Triturus > Triturus cristatus. The sequence continues at coordinate 851,766,596 of NC_140586.1, read as the reverse complement.
CACCGAAACACTCCAGGGCAGGTAAGCCCGAACTGCTGGTGAATCTTGTTAACTTGACCCCATAGCACCTTAAGTTCTAAAGAGGACCCCCGAAATATGATTGCAAATACTTTTATGCAGGATATATGTCTTTCTCTATAGGAAAGCATTACCACGTAAAAGAGCATTTGTGTGACATTTTTGCTTGACAGTAAAAATTGATAACTCAAAAAGTACTTACCCCATTACGGAGGGGCCGATTCACAGAACTAATCTGAGACAAAATCCTAAAATTACTACTTCTGATATTCACAGAAGGCACTTTCGATTTTTGGTATTCACAGAAATCACTTACAACTCCTATCTTTACGTCTGCAGTCAGGCCGGAATCTCGACACCCAGACCGTACTCTCCGGTTAGGGCCGTACTCTCCGGTTAGGGCCGTACTCTCTGGCTTGAGCCGTAATCTCCGGCTCAGGACGGATAAAGTGGAATCAATGGGCTGGAATGCAATTTTTACAAAAAGGAACATTAGGAATGTGTGATAAATGGTAGAGGAGGTCATGCATATGTGGCCATTGCTATATATTCCTCTTTATAGACTTTCAGTAATGGTCGTAGTGTATTGCACCTCATGGTCGCTCCTGCTGCTCTAGACAGAATGATTTTTTTTTAGTATTCGATGTGCTACCCATGACCCTTTTTCATCAAACAAAACACTCAAATAGGGAAATGTTGCAACATTTGTCAGTTTTCCATCTTTGCATATGAACGTACGATTGCCACGCTTTGTGTTACCGGACGACATTAAGTGAGACTTGGAAAAATTTGTGGAAAGGTCAAGTGAAACCATAAATGTATTTAAAAGAATTTGCAGCGCCACAGGTGTCCTAGCAAGTAGAACTGCATCGTTTGCATATAAGAGAGCTGGGATGAGTTTAGAACCTGCTGTAGGGATGTCTTTGCTCGCAGATGACAGGGCAGCCCCTAACTTGTTAATATATAGGGTAAATAAACCGGGGCTCAAATTCATCCGTGCCTCACCCCCGCTTAACAACCCAGGATTCTGTAAGCAAGCCATTTTCATTGTACGTGGCCGAGGCAGACAGATTTGAATGGGACCAGTGCAAAATAGCCACTAGATCGGCATCCATGTCAATGTCTGATGTTAAGTCCATGAATGCCATGTACATACGTCCGCTTTTGCCGTATGTATATTTGCCAATCATCATAAGTAAATTTATGCATTGGTCCACTGTCCCCATCCTCATCCCTTTTCCAAAACTGTATTGTAGGTCTGAAACTATGTTGTGTGCATCTAACCATATTGTTAAGCTATCCAAAATCACCTTCCACATGATTTTAGCTGCAGAGTCAAGTAGAGAAATCAGGCAGAGAAATCGGCGAGTCAAATAGAGAAATCAGGCAGAGAAATCGGCGGGCGATAACAGGCAGGGTCATCCCTAGCCCATTTTAAAAAATAGGTAAGATAACTGCTGTAGATCATGAGAACAGTGAACCACCTGCTCATTGGTAGATTAAGAATTCTGTAGAGTTGATCAAAAACATTGCCTATGTCAGTTAATAGAAGAGAAACCTCACACACCTTTGAGTAAATAGTCATCTCACAAAAGTGAAAATGAATTTACAGCACGCAGTGAGATAGGTGATGATTTTGGGGTCCGCCCTAACCTAGGGTGAGAACCAAGCAGATGTCTTGAACACAAAGAGCACGTCATGCTGAATGATTCGGTGGTGGTCCTATTCTCCTAGGACCACCCCAAGCACAGTTATGGGAAAAAATACAATCCCAACCAAATGCCCTGCAAAGCATTATGGAAAATGATTATGGGCCATATGTAGATAGCTAAATACCGGTCGGTAACAGCTGATAATCGGTAATTTTCCCGTTACCGACCGTTATTTAGCCCTTTCTAATGTAGGAGGCAGGTTTTAAGGATTCGGTAATTTACCGATTTCTTATTTTAAGGAATCGGTAAAATACTGAATCCTTAAAAGCTATGTAGGAGGCCCTCAAGTGAGTGCATTTTTGCATTCAGGATTCGTTATTTACCACCAACTACAAGTTGGTGGTAAATACCGAATACCTTTAAAAAAGCAATAATTTGCTTTTTTCACGGTGCCATGTGGCAGACATAAATGCCCTTAGGGCATGTATGTGCGCCACATGTGCACAAATGCACGATTCAGGGGTGCAACAGGGTGTCAATGTGACACCCTGCCACCCTTGAATATGCTCTCCCTATTACCGATTCGGTATTTACCGAATCAGTAATAGTGAATGGCTTCCCATTCATTCCTATGGGCCTCTAGGCTCATAGGAATGAATGGGAAGGTGATTCCTTATTATCGAATCGGTATTACCGATTCGGTAATAACGAATATTACCGATTCGGTATTTTTGACCAAATTTTTAGCTACATATGACATACCGATTCCTAAATCCCGAATCGGTAAAATTCGGTATTTAGGAATCGGTATTTCATATTTACCTACATCGGGCCCTTAAGGCTTTAACATGTAAAGGTACTGCTTGCTATATTTGCATTTTCACTTTTGCAAAATGACTATATGCAGTTTAGCATGTAAAGATAGTTAATTGTTGTTTAACTAAAGGTATGTGAGATTGGGACCACCACCGAATCGTTCAGCATTAAATGCTCTTTGTGTTCAAGGCATCTACTTGGTCCTCCCCCTAGGTTAGGGGTGACCCCAAAATCATCACCTCTCTCATTGCCTAATGATTTTCAAAGTTCACTTTTGTGAATTGGGTATATGCTTTTTAGCAATGTAAAGGTGAAATTGTTTTATCAAAGGGTTGTGGGTACAGTAGTTAACTCTGAGTGGAATTTGTTGCCCGTGGTTTATTAATGATCTCTACTAGTGAAGGAATGCTCCCAATATTTTCCCCATTCTCAGTTACAGTTGATTGTCAATCATTACTGTTTAGGTCTCTCAGTGAGGCAAATCTGTTTGCAAGGGGAACAGTTGTATTTACATTTTGGCATTTGAATAACTTTGCCGGTAAAAGATCCGAATTTACATTCAGAGTCCTTTGACATGTTTCCCCTGTAGGATAGAAAAAATGGAGCGGGACAACCTTAATTCCTATTTCAGGGACAACTTTAATTCCTGTTTTAGACCCTTGTCTACAAAGGCTGTGAATCATGGCTTTTGTGTGTGTCGGGTGCGTTAGATTAACCACAATGCAGTCCACCCCTCGGTCTTTTTTTATGGTGGATCCAACCCATTCCACTCTTCTGGCCATGATGACGTGGTGATAAGTAACGACTGTTTACTAACGTGTTGTCACACCAGTGGATCACTTTCCGTTTTCTAACATGTTGCCACACCAGTGGATCACTATATGTAGCAGATCTATCGTAGACTCCCTAGTACCCCGCTTAACTGGTGGCACCTGTCAGAATGTCCACTAGGGTGGCTAACTCGGGGGGGCAGATCCAAAATATCACTTCTCCCCTCTGTCATTTGAGGGAAATAGGTTGAGTTGGAACGGAATGGAGACAGCACTGCTTGTGCTGCAATGCCGTGAGCGCATGGTACACAGTTTTGGCACCATGGCTTCGAGAACTGGACGAGCACTGCTTCTTGTCCTTCAGGCCTGTCTGGCTTCACTGCATACAATCTGTATTCCGCTGCCTGCTTTGCAGCCATGAATGCGTATTGTATCTATGCCTAGGATCACAATTGGTTGCGTCATTGAACATTGAAGTACTGATAGACCCCTTAACGGCCCATGGGTATTGTTGTCACCTGCGTATTCCATTGTTGATGAATGCATTTCTTGAGCCACCCTGGGATGCTTTGGCTCCTAGTGACTTGGACATCAGCTCTATGATACGCCTACAGGATGCCGTCTCTCCCTCTGCGTCTGCTGTGGGAACTAGATAAAAGCACCTCTGCCCTATAAACCTGCTTCGATGTGTGCCTCTGGGATTGTCGTCTGCGGTTGTGCACAACAGCAATGTTACGTCGACAATTCAGAACACATAAAATAATTGGCCTTTTTCCGAGAGGGAACAATTCGGCTTGGTTTTTAAAAATAAAATGATTCAAAACAGTTTTTGTTTTTCTTTTGGGATTTCAAATAGTATAATCACTTTAAGACTTTTTAAATGAATATTTTAAAGGGAAGCTTGGTTTTAGATGATTTAAAAAACTATTTCTTAACTTTTTTAAAAACAAAATTCCATTATGGTCTGCTGGCTTTTTCGATAGCTTTCATACATCAACTCTTAGTATGAGGAGTGGGCGTTATATACACGAGTTAGGCCCATGTAGCAAAGCAGCTTATTTCTTACAGTACCCTAAAAATCGCATTTCAGCTGTGAACTTTTGCACACATTTTCATTCACGACAATGTTGCATTAGTTTCTCTGAAACTACTTTGTTTACCCATTCAGCTTTGCACAACATAATCATGATGCCTCAAACTGCATATACTAGGCCTCTCTACGCACTGGGTACAAAAGTCGTCCTATCTTCATCCACGGGGAGACTATGCATCTACGTATCCATAACATCACCAATCTAATGCGCATATCGCAAGGCTGCTTTTTAGTTTAAATAATGAGCATCCGGATAGATTGGTGGAGGACGTTCTTCTGCTGACACCGAAGCTCCGTGAGCTGTGTTCAACTCGTGATCAGGACAAGGTCCTTTACTCTCTCCCATCAGGTTATGGGGTTGGATCGTCCCTTGGGGGGATACTTGGCTTTACACCTACCCACACTTTAGGTGCACTTAGAGTAGGATCCGCATTGTAGGAGTATGCTAGTTACCATTTTGCACATATGTCGGCATATATTCACTGCTTCAGCATCATGGTAGAAATGTATCTACTCTTCACTCTTTTGGTGCTTGTAATCACTTTCATTTGCTTCTCTCTCTTGATCATTGTAGCACATGTATTCTATACAACAATAACGCTGGTTCAATAAATATATTGAAAACGCCCCACTGTGTATTCTCCGTATACTTCTCTGAGTGTAAGTAAGCACGAGTGACTGAGCGAAATGTTCTGTACTGTTTCCACAAAACCTAAAGCATCAGGGTTGTCAGTTTCAGTGGATGACAGAGTCCATTCGCTCCCTGGTCAGGTTACGGCTGGGTCTTCTCATGGCACTGTGAGCTAGCTGGTCTATACTTGTGAATCTGTTTTTATTAGAATTTTGATATTGGTACAGCGGAAGGCATGATAAACAACTGACAATGTTAGGCATCGCTTGTATCATGTAAGGTTCAGCAACGTCATATAATGTATGTACAGCGTACGCGCAGAATGATGTACAGTTACAATCGGACATACATCAGACTGGTGTTTGCACGGCATGTGGTGTAGGTGAGGTAAGGAACAAGAGCAGGGAAGGAGGGTGGTGGGATGATGGTTCGATCACATCTCCGTCCTCTGGTTTGGCTCTTGCTTTGCCATGCATATCGACTAATGTCTGTTGTTGCACTCAAGTGCGGATATTGTCCTATGATGTGAGCAGGGGCTTTGGCGCTCAGTTGGGAAGAAGTTCTAATTAGAGATTCACTGCTAACAATAAAACTAAATACTGTGCACTTCAAAGAATAGGTGGAGGATAGAAAAACCAAGGGGAGGGATGCACAGTGTAAGTAAACCAACTAAATGACCCGTAGACTCCCCCCCATGACCTTTCCCTTCTATGTATATCATGACTCATAGCAGCATGTATTGAACAGTGTCTGACTGCTACGCCTTGCCTAAGGCGTGTGGCGACTAAGTTTCATGGGCGTATTGTGCGCATCTGAAAATGGTCGGCGTAGTGTGTGCGTCTTTGTTGTTGCGTTAGCAAGGCTAAGTGTTATTGTGGGCTGGCGTGGCATGGGGGGTCCGCGCATCTGGGCTATGCTGCAGAGTAAGGTAGATTGTGTTCGAATATGTGGCAATGGGGACAGTACGCAATCCTAATGTTTTCTCCTATTTAATAGCAAGGCTCTCCGCTTTGGCCCAGGCGAGCATGGAGTGACACCAGGCCTGTATATGCGGGGGATCTGGCGCTTTCCATCTTCTACTAATCAGGCGTTTAGCCACTATCATCCCCAGATCTATGAACCTGGACGTGACCTTTGTGTGGGCGGTTCTGCGGAAATTATGTAGTAAGTATGTGGGCCAGGTGAATGGCAGCGCTGTGCACTTCTGTAGCTTAGCTGCCCCAGCTTTCCAGTATTCTCCCATCCGGGGTCAGGTCCAGAACATGTGCAGCAGGTCAGCCCCATTTTCCTCACACCGCGGGCACGTTGCATCACTGCGGTTAAAGTACTGATTGATTTTCACAGGTGTGAGGTACGCCCTTTAAATAATGTAAAGCTGTATCTGCCGGAAGCGCATATTTCTGGGGATACGTGTGGGGCTCTCAAGCACTCCAGTCCATTCTTTGTCAGTTAGTTGGCTACCTAGGTCTTCCTCCCACTTGTGACGTAGTCTGTTTAGGTTGATCGCTGCATGTGTGTGGAGTGAGGCCGCGATCCAGCGTGTCAGGTGCCTGCCTCGCCCCATGACATGTAGGTACTGTATTGTGAGGTGCGTGTGCAGTTCCGACGTGATGTCTCCTCATTGTGCTGTGAGGGAGGCCACCAGTGTGCGGTGTGTAAAGAATTTCCCAGGAGGAAGCTCCTCCTCCTCCACTAGGACCTCGTGGGGTGTGTGTACCCCATCCGATACAGATCCCCTAGGCTGTAGATACCTTTATCGTGCCAGTTCCTGAGTGTGCGCGCTGTCAGTACTGATTGTCTGCTGGGGGCACCCACTAAGGGCACCGCTGGTGCATAGGGGGTAACACTGTGTGTTAGATGCAAACTCCTACGGAAACATTTTTAAGCTACCGCGAGGTGCAGAGACTCCGGTGATCGTTGGCGCGCCCCAGGGTAGAACAACCGGATTATTATTCCAGGGAGTAGGGCGGCTGTGTGGTTGCTGTGTCTGCGCAGTTGCGATCGGAAAGCCTGAGTGCCATCCATTGCAATTGAGAAGCTAGGTAGTAGTGCTCTAGACAGGAGGCCGCCAGCCCGCCCTGGTCTATGAGCAGATATCATTTATTCAATGCCAATCTGTGTCTGGCGTTACCCCAGATGAAGTCTCTGAGTTGTCTTTCCAAGCCAGTGAAGAAGGAGGCAGGGACATACGCGGGCAAGTTTGTAAAATAATATAGGACCCTGTGGAAATGTGGATTTTCCTGATCAGTTATGTCCCCTATCTTGGACCCCAACGGTTCTATGTGCATGTCACAAGTACATGTATGTTCCCTCCAGTTCCAGTTTCCAAAACGCAAACATATGTGCGTCCACCGTCAACATGTTCTCTGTCAGATCCGCCATCAATGGGCTGGATATTCGATTCCTAAGTATGAAAGGCCACCGACTTTATATGGCTAAGTTACTCCATTTTTACAGTTCAGGCAAGTAGGCCCGATTCTGTCCTCAAAGCCTTCCCTGCTCTCTGTCTCTGACAGCTTCAGCTTGAGCTCGCATCTGTATCCATGAACTTTGTCCTACTCCCTGTGCAGCTAACGGTGCCTGCCTCGGCCAGTTTTGCCTGCCTGCCAAGAAGCTGTATTTCACCTTCGAATTATCTACTTTGCTCTTCAGCCGATGCATTCCTGTCTAGTGATTTAGGTAAACATTTCCTTTAGCTCACAAGCAAAGGACTCGGCCTTTCCGTCCTCCTGCAAGTAATTCATAGCCCTGTTGCCATGGAAAGTTTTCTGCCCCTCGCATCTCATATAGACACTTAGACGCTTGTACACGCACACACAGTCAGTATAGAATAGATTCTGTCCGAGAGTCCTTTTCTTGTGGATAACATAGTTCTCTAAACATAGGATGTTAGATATGATTTGGGATTAGGTTGACTTGACCCCCCAGACTTCTCGTCTCCACATGTAGAGCTAAATGTCAAGTCCCCTTCACCCCCTAGTTGCACGTCAATCACACGTCATGCTGCTGCGCGCGCATCTATGTTAAGTATTATCTTATAGATCCACCTATGCATGATAATCAGAGCCAATCATGTTTCTTTCTGCTCCTTATTACGCCTAGTTTCGATTACGTACCACTATGTCATTTCTCTTATCAATCGTTACGCCTTTTGCATTCGTTTCATTGTAATGTATGACTTATAAAAGTTACTTCTTGTCAATAAAGTATTGTACTTCACTTCCTGAACCCTCGTGGTGACGGAACCTGAAGGCCGCCACTCGAGTCGGCCATTTTGGAATAAAGCCCATTCAGAAAATCTCTTATACCACGGATTCTGCCTCTTGTTATTCTGAGCTATTCTACTTTATTTTAGATTCCGTATGAAATTCAGTCAAGGTAAAAAGAATATTTACCACATAATGGCGCCCGAACAGGGACACTTTCTCATCTCACGCGCCGGCGGTGCGTTGCAGGCCCGGTCTCCTGCCACAGCTGGACGGACCATAAACGCGTACCAGCAGGATTTCCTGTAGCTCCCTCCGGTCAAGCGGGGGCGACTGAGGCTGCGATCAACCCAGACGAGGCGGTGAGAAGTGCGAAGTATCCCGACCAGAGCCTAGCTGAGAGAGCAAGATCCGAGGTATACAGAGGCCCACCAGGTTTTCGAAATCCCGATGTCCAGAGGGTCCGCTATCCGCAGTCATCGAGTCCCGTCCATTCTCTGAGGCCTTCCGTTTCAAGGAGCTACTCGGTGAGTACCATCGCCGGGGAGGCGTGTTGACGCGCACATAGGTTGTGCCGGTCAAGACGGATTTGGGTACACAAATCCGGTCTGCACTGTTTAGCAGTGTATATGTACTGTTTAGCAGTATATCAAGTATTCCGAAGTATTCAGTTACTGTCAAGAATTCAGCTTGGTGATTAGTTATGCAGACTGTCATCATTGTCGGTCATTTTTTTAATGTTTAATGTTTAATGTTTAAATTGTTCAAACGCCTTGCATATTGTGGTATGAATGATTGTTCATTGTTCACTGTTCATTATTGTGTTTTTTCGTATTAAGTGAGTTCAAGAGTAAGTATCAGATCAGTTGTCAAGATGCCGCTCTTCTCGAAGTTAAGACAGATTACTACTAGAAAAGGGGTGCTTGAAGAAGCAGTTCCTATTCCTCCTAGGGACACTCCAGGGCATTTTATGTATCACAAGCATGGCTTAGATGCCATATTGTTTCTTGATCTATGGGTAGATTATACCAAGGGATTGCCGGAAAGTCAAAGGTGGCCCGCAGCGGGAACCTGGGATGCAGAGTGCATCATGAAAGTGGAGGAAGAGTTATGGAAAAGAAAAGTCAGACAGTCACAGAAAGACGCTGTTGAGTTATGGCGTAAAGAATCTCATAGACGTACAGAAAAAGCACGTAGACAAGAAGAGAGGAGTAAAGAGAGTTCAAAGGAAGTTCAAGAAAATATATTAATTGAGGAAGGTATCCGAGTGAAATCAGAACAAGTAGATAGACAAAGAAACGCTCTTATGAGTGGTATGTATCCCCTCCTAGCCGAAGGACTACCTAAGGCTGTTCCAGAGATGCCAAAAGACTTGCCACCCCCATTATTTCCAATTAAGGTACATCCAAAAGGGCATCCCAGAACCGCAGAAGATGTTTTTCTTTCCTCATATCTAGATGACGCAGCTCCCGAGTATGCTAACCCCACACCACATAGACCGTCTGGCGGAGGGGTTCAACGTCAGGATCAGGTATCTGTCCCCGTGCAACAGCAAGTCCGGACACGAGCTCCGGCAAGCACATCTGTTTCCGCATCTGTCCCCGCAATCGATTCTACAGTGGTATCGACACCTATAGTTGCTGTATCACGTTCGACGAATCCATTCACACCCGACGCCCCTGAAGGGGCCACGGGAGGTGCAAGCAATACTTTTACGCCACCTAGAATAAATAAACTTGTTTTTCAAGAATCAGCGCATTCACGTACACCCAAATTCGTAAGTGAACGTACGCTTAAGGAACTCCTTATAGATTGTAGATATGACCCGGTGGTCGGTAAAGAGGACGAAATGGTCCTGGCATCATTACGTATCAGACGAGCCGCAGAGTATTTAGCGAGGTTACCAGGAATGATTACGCATCTAGATAAAATATATCATTTTGTCCAAACAGGGCGAGACCCAGAATGTATTAACAGAGCTATGGAATTCCAGAAAGTAGAGATACAGGGGGAACTGTTACGTTTCCTCATAAACTGCGTGATCAGAAATCAAGACCGTCCGGGGGTAGACCCGAATACAATGCTTATTCTTACAAGATGGAGCCAGAATATATCAGAAGGGAGACGCGATAAGAAAAACTGTATAATAGCCATGTGCCGAAAAATCCGTAGAGAAATAGAACGTATTCACGAAGAAAGATTGGAAACAGACGAGTTCGAGCAAGATGAAGTATCCGAATCAGGGAATTCCGCAAGACAGTCAGAAACCATAGCATACGTAGGCAGAGGAAGATCCTGTGATAATACTAGATGCTTTTCTGATCCCATACACTCAGAATGTCCAAATAATAGCAGAACGTATCCGACGCCTGTAATAAATTTAAAGTCTCCTGAACATTTGTTCCAAGCCGCAGATAAACTACTACGAGAACGAAGGGGTTACCACCTCCTCGATTCCATGGATGAGCAAGAATTGGCCAGATCAGCCGTTCACTGGATTGACAGTCCTGAAAAATACGGTGATGAGACCGTAGCACACACGTTTTTTTAACCTTAGTGCAGATGAACAACGTTTAGCTGGAATCTATATGATTCAGCAACTCCTTATACTATATAAGAGCCAACATGCTGACCCTGGTCCTTTACCTGATATATTAACGGAACTACTCATGAACAGATGGAGAGGTTCTAGTAACAAGTTAATTAAAGAAATATTAGTGTCACGTAAACAGTATGTCCTTTTTGTAAGTCCGGATTCTTTCCCGCTGCCCCGCAGAGAAAGAACACCGTATTATATGGATAGACAAAATCCCTTACGAGAAGTGCACCCAATAAAAGGCGAAGACAATCAGTTTCACCGTGTATTTGTATACACACCCATATCAAAAATTGAATTGTTAGAAATGAAGAAAGTAGTACCCAGTCATGACAAAGACCCAGCGGGTTTCCACCGAGAAATTAAGGACATGTTGCTGATGGGAGAGTATACCTATCCTGATATTATGACGATATTAAAGGTGCTCTTACCTGCTGGCATTTATGAAAAACTGAAAGAAAAAGAGTGGGAAGTGGGAGACCAAAAGATAGATTGGACAGCATTAGAAACGGAAGAAAAGGCCCGAGCTGCAGGTTCAGGGCTCGGGGATAAAGTCAAAGCATTACCAGGTTTACTAGTACAAGTACTGCCACGTTTATTAACTACGAAAAAGGAAGATTGGGGTGCAATCACGGCCTGTAAACAAAAGCATGATGAAGACACAAGTGACTATTATGCCCGATTTGAAAAATGTTTTGGAATAAATAGTGGTATAAAAACAAGTAGTGAGTCGTATCCACATTTATTTGTGACAAAATTAGTAGAAAATGCTTTACCTCCAGTAAAGAATAGAATATTGAAATTCGAGAGTACCTGGCAAAGTAACACTCCGTCACAAATGCTACAAATGTTACAGTATCATCACAATAGAATTAGAGATGAACAAGAACACGAACAAAGACGTATGAAAGATACAAAAATGAAAATGCTAGTGTCTCAGACAGTACCGGCTGAAGGACATAAAAAGGGTATGACACAGTCCGATTCAGCAGGACCGGTAAAAGGGACATGCAATTATTGCAAAAAGCCAGGTCATTACGTACACGATTGTCCAGTTTTAAAACATAATATCGCCATAGGTAAAACACAAGAAAGATCACGGCCACTCAGACAAGATCAGAATGAACAAGGAGCTATGCCGCATTCCCAGGCCATGCCAGCCGCACAACAGCCAATACAGTTTGTGCCAGCTGCACCACCGTTGCCTGTTACTGCCACACAAACCACAACACGACAAATGTATCAGACTGCACAGTATGAATATCCTGAGTATCAGCGTTACGCATGAACCAGCCTAGAGAGGGAAGTTGACTTACCGCTTATCGAGATTCCTGTAGATCAAGAAGGACCTTATGTACATAGTGAATTATTAGGTCAAGATAGAAAATTCTTACTCGATACAGGGGCAAGTCGAACAACTATAAAACGTAGTGAAGTTCCAGGGGCACCCCTCTCAGGCTCTCAAAATGTTTCCCTTGGTTTTTCAGGAAAACCTATTGTTAATGAAGTATCACAGCCTCTTCCCCTTACGATAGGACCTTTGACACGAACTACAGATTTATTGCTTACTAAATCATGCCCAGAAAATCTGTTAGGAATTAAAACTCTGAAAGCCCTAGGAGCCATAATATGTTGTTCTCCGGAAGGAGTAAGGTTGTTTTTACGTGATTTTAAAGGTCACTATGTGTCTAGAGACATGGATCCCCGACTACAGACTTTACCAGCACATCTATGGGCACAAGGCCCTACTGATGTTGGTTGCATGAACATTACACCATACCGAGTTACACTCAAGGCAGGAGTGGTATTACCACGATTGCGACAATACAAGTTACCGCAAGATGCTGTAGTGGCTTTGCTGAAAATCATTGATGAGTTAATTGCCCAAGGAGTAGTTGTAGAAACAGACTCCAATGTATGTAATTCGCCGATAATTCCGATTCTTAAACGAACTGACCCTACTGCTCCGCCAGTATACCGATTGGTTATTGATTTGCGTGAACTAAACAAGTGCATTGTGCCACAATTTCCTGTGGTCCCCGATATATCATCATTATTGACAGCAATTGATTCCGAAGCAACATTCTTTACTGTAATTGATCTCAAGAATGCCTTTTTCAGCGTCCCAATAGATCCGGAAAGCCAATATTTGTTCGGATTCAGTTTAAATGGGCGCAGCTTTAAATTCTCACGCGCTCCCCAAGGATTCACAGAAAGCCCCAGCATCTACAGCCAAGCACTGAAACGAGAACTTGACAGTATCCACATGCCAGTCAACACTGCACTGCTTCAATATGTCGATGATCTGCTGATCACCGCGAGAAGCGAACCTGAATGTGAAAAGGCTTCTCTGACAGTTTTACATTTTCTAGCCGACAAGGGGCACAAGGTGTCTCCTTCTAAGCTGCAATTCTGTGTCCAGCGAGTTATTTATCTTGGTCACTCGCTGTCCAAGGAGGGAAGGCAGCTTACACCAGATCGCATCCAGTTAATTGCTAACATGTCAATACCCCAGACACAAAAGGAGGTGCGGGCTTTCATAGGCCTCACTTCATATTGTAGGCAGTGGATCCCTCAGTACGCATTTCTAGCAAAACCACTCATTCAGTTAACCACACAGGAGGCAGCCACATCGACTGTTCTCCCTTGGACTCAGGAACATACACACGCTTTTGAAAGCCTAAAGGAAGCTTTATGCCAAGCACCTGTTTTAGCAACACCATGTTATAGCAAACATTTTACACTCTTTGTTACAGAACGCGAAGGTACTGCTTTGTCAGTACTCACTCAGGATCAAGCAGGATCACGCAAGCCATGTGCTTATTTTTCCAGTACATTAGATCCCGTAGCTCAGGCTTTGCCCGCGTGCCTGAAATCAGTGGCAGCAACAGCTTTAGCAATCAGACAAAGCGATGCCATAGTGTTAGGACATCCATTGACAGTACAAGTACCACATGCAGTAGAAGTTCTTGTGAACCGAACACAAACACAACACTTGACCATAGCAAGACTTACCGGTTATGAACTGACATTGTTTCAGCCACACATAGAGATCCGACGGTGTAATACATTGAATCCTGCTACACTATTACCTGTAATTGGAACAGACCCACTAGCTCATGATTGTGTTGAAATTATTGAAATAAAGACGAAACCTAGACAAGACTTGACAGACGTTCCATTGTTAGATCCAGACCTGACGTTGTATGTAGACGGATCGTGCATGAGAGCAAGTACAGGAGACTTAGTGGCCGCGTATGCAGTCACAACAGACACTGAAGTTATTGAGACAAATTGTATAGATACTTTGTCAGCCCAAGCAGCAGAACTTATTGCTCTAACACAAGCCTGTATTCAAGCCACAAATAAGAAAGTTAATGTATACACTGACTCACGTTATGCATTCGGAGTTGTACACGACTTCGGCGTGCTGTGGCGAGAGAGAGGTTATTTAACTTCCCATGGTGCCCACATTCAGCACGGAACCCTCATTCATACCTTGTTAGACGCAATACATCTACCAACTGCCATATCGATTATGAAATGTAAAGCACACACGAAGGTTACTGATATCATTTCTCAAGGCAATGATTTAGCTGACAGAACAGCTAAACAGACTGCTCAGAATCGCACATTAGACATGACAAAGCCAATAGTTCAGACACCAACACAGTGTATGACAATTAAGGATCCCGCACTTGACGTAATTGACATACAGACACATGCTACTGCAGAAGAATTAAAGAAATGGACTGAACTAGGAGGGATCCAGACAGATCAGGGATGGATGACGAAGGAGAAATCTGTATGGTTTCTTCCTGACTCTATGGTCCAAGCCATTATAGCTACAATTCACAGCCCAGCGCATTTAGGAGAGAAAGCTATGCTAGATAGCATTCAACACATTTGGTTCAACAAACATTTACGAGCAGCAGCTAAACAAAAAGTCCGTACCTGTATGATATGTTGTCAGTTCAACCCAGGAAAAAGTGTTCCCGTAGAACAGGGTGGATTCCAGACTCCTGATCATCCTTTTGAAGTGCTCCAAATGGATTATATCCAGATGGAACGATGTCGAGGATTCAAATATGTTCTGGTAGTTGTCTGCGCTCTCTCCCGATGGACTGAGGCGTACCCAGTATCAGATTACACGGCCCCGACTACTGCCAAACAGTTAGTTCGAGAATTCTTCCCGCGGTACGGTTTACCACGTGTTGTATATTCAGATAACGGCCAGCCTTTCTCATCCGAATTAATGAAACATGTCTCACTTTTGTTGGGATATCAGTGGAAATTCCACTGTGTCCGACACCCCGAGGCAGCAGGTCTCGTGGAACGACATAATCAAATTTTGAAAATCAGATTGTCTAAAATATGTAAGGAGAAAGGTGTTGACTGGATAGTAGCATTACCAGTTGCACTATTTTACATAAGAATGGTAGCACACTCTCGAACAGGGCTATCCCCGTATGAGGTGATCTTCGGAAGACCACCAAATATGTGGGGGACGCCTATACCACGTAAAATAACTGATGTTAATTGTAATATGCTGACAGATTACTTGGCTTCCTTGATGTCTGCACTACAATCTTGTCGTTCACAGGTAGCTGCAGCTTTTCCTGACAACACTGAGGTGAAACCCCATGACGTTGCTCCGGGGGATCTGGTGTTTGTAAGAAATTTTGATCGGAAGACCCAGTTGGAGCCCAGGTGGAAAGCACCGAAGCTAGTCCTGCTGACCACAAGAACAGCCGTGAAAGTTGAGGGCCGCAAGGGCTGGATACATTCCAGCCACATTAAGAAATTTCATGGACTATCCTCGGATATAGACACTGTGCCCTGCACTCCCTCACAGACTGATTCAAAACTTCCTTTTGTTGAACAGAATGACTCTCAGTGCTATAAATTAAAGCTTAGGCCCAAACAGTCGAGCAATTTGATTGTTTAAGTCCTCTCCAAGGTGAAGCGGTTGAATTGTCTCCGACATGTATCCCTTGGACCTGAGTAGAGAAAATACCCGAGAAATGTTGAAACGACAGGCGTATTGTAAATCACTGCGTAGCTACTGTATGAGGACATTATTAATTTTGTTTTTATTGAGTGTTTTAATAATTATTACGAGTGTGATTTTGCACATATATCATCCTATTTCTAGACATGTTTATAATGTTGCTGCTGAACATTCTTTTAGTGACCTACCGCCACATGAATTATCTTATAGACTTGCGCTGCGCAATAACACCTTCATTAGTATGTTACATCATTCCCATCAGACTAGTAATGCCACCAATTGTTGGGTGTGTGGCCGACTCCCTCCCTATCAGAATAACAAAGGAGTTCTGCCTTTCTTTCCACATCCGTTCACACACAATGGCTCCTGTGGAGCATGGTTTAGTTTACTAAATTCCATAGACCCAGACACAGCAGTTTATCAACAACATTGGATATGGGGAAATCTGAATCTAGTTTTATTCAAAGTCTGTCATCCTAATAAGGAGGGTCGTCCCAGTAGAACAGGAACTGATCTAGAAAATGAAGTGTATAAATTAGGTAATTTTACACCTAATTTTATGATTCTGAATGTCAAATCCGAAGTTGAACTAATTCTGCCCACTATGTCAGTATTTCCAGTTAAGGGTGAATTATGTGTAAGAAAAGTTGGTTCCATACATATGGGCCATAGCCAATGCGTTACTACAGTAGAATATAGTGATCAAGGTAAATCTTCATTTAGAGCTTCTCGCCATTCTTACTTTATATGTGGTCAGACGGCATATATGCGTCTGCCTCTAGATTGGGATGGTACCTGTTACATAGCATTCCTTCTGCCACCTGTTTTCCTAGCTCCCCCTGATTATTATCGGAATGTTCATTTAGTACACAATAGAGAGCGAAGAGATCTCCCAGTTGTCGATTATACTGAGACGGCATGGGACAAGTATGTAGATTTCAATAAAGGCATCTTTCCCTATATAGGTACAATATCAAATAGTAAGCTGATACGTAGACTAACCAAGACTCTTGAAGCTGTAGTAAACGAGACTATAGCCGCCCTAGGCAATCTGACAGAGGAACAATCAGTGATGAGAATTGTTGTTCTCCAGAATCGTCTTGTCCTTGACGTCATCCTGGCCGATAGGGGCGGAGCTTGCAGGGTCATCGGATCCAGCTGCTGAATATTCATACCAGAAAATTCGCCATCTGTATATAAAGCTATAACACGCCTTCATAAGATTGTGAGCCAGATACACGAGAATCCAGGCACTTGGACGTGGTCCGGGTGGTTTTGGAGTGTAATATCAGCCTGGGGATGGAGAGTTCTATCGTTCCTAGGTATTGGCCTTCTTATGCTCTTCAGTTGTTGTTTATGCCTGCAATGTGGACCAGCGATTTGTGGTCTGTGTGCCACATCATGCATTCCATATCAAAGTTCTCGTTCAGAATGCCGGAAGAAGAAGGAAGAAGAAATGATGCTCCATGAGCAAATCGATGGAATGATGAAGATTGATATCTCTTGAAGGGCAAGTAGGGGACAAGGAGGGAATGTGGAAATGTGGATTTTCCTGATCAGTTATGTCCCCTATCTTGGACCCCAACGGTTCTATGTGCATGTCACAAGTACATGTATGTTCCCTCCAGTTCCAGTTTCCAAAACGCAAACATATGTGCGTCCACCGTCAACATGTTCTCTGTCAGATCCGCCATCAATGGGCTGGATATTTGATTCCTAAGTATGAAAGGCCACCGACTTTATATGGCTAAGTTACTCCATTTTTACAGTTCAGGCAAGTAGGCCCGATTCTGTCCTCAAAGCCTTCCCTGCTCTCTGTCTCTGACAGCTTCAGCTTGAGCTCGCATCTGTATCCATGAACTTTGTCCTACTCCCTGTGCAGCTAACGGTGCCTGCCTCGGCCAGTTTTGCCTGCCTGCCAAGAAGCTGTATTTCACCTTCGAATTATCTACTTTGCTCTTCAGCCGATGCATTCCTGTCTAGTGATTTAGGTAAACATTTCCTTTAGCTCACAAGCAAAGGACTCGGCCTTTCCGTCCTCCTGCAAGTAATTCATAGCCCTGTTGCCATGGAAAGTTTTCTGCCCCTCGCATCTCATATAGACACTTAGACGCTTGTACACGCACACACAGTCAGTATAGAATAGATTCTGTCCGAGAGTCCTTTTCTTGTGGATAACATAGTTCTCTAAACATAGGATGTTAGATATGATTTGGGATTAGGTTGACTTGACCCCCCAGACTTCTCGTCTCCACATGTAGAGCTAAATGTCAAGTCCCCTTCACCCCCTAGTTGCACGTCAATCACACGTCATGCTGCTGCGCGCGCATCTATGTTAAGTATTATCTTATAGATCCACCTATGCATGATAATCAGAGCCAATCATGTTTCTTTCTGCTCCTTATTACGCCTAGTTTCGATTACGTACCACTATGTCATTTCTCTTATCAATCGTTACGCCTTTTGCATTCGTTTCATTGTAATGTATGACTTATAAAAGTTACTTCTTGTCAATAAAGTATTGTACTTCACTTCCTGAACCCTCGTGGTGACGGAACCTGAAGGCCGCCACTCGAGTCGGCCATTTTGGAATAAAGCCCATTCAGAAAATCTCTTATACCACGGATTCTGCCTCTTGTTATTCTGAGCTATTCTACTTTATTTTAGATTCCGTATGAAATTCAGTCAAGGTAAAAAGAATATTTACCACAACCCGGGGAAGGACCACCATTTTGGTGAGCGCCACCCTGCCTGTCACGGCCAACGGCAGTGTGCTCCAGAAGCGCATCTGCTATCTGATGGATGTGACTACTCTGCCAAGATTGCCGTCGTGTAAATCTTGCGGCTGGCGGTAAATGTGAATACCCAGATAGCGAAATGTATCAGGTGCCCACCGCACCGGCGTGCCGCCCATGGCCAGTCCCGGGTCGCAAAGTCCCTCTTTAAAGGGGTAGAGGCTTGATTTACGCATATTCACTTTTAGCCCTGAAAGTGCAGCAAACTCCTTGAGTAGTTGAGCTAGTTGAGCAGGAACACAGGTGATATCTCGGAGGTAAATGAGGAGGTCACCCGCATAGAGTGATACCTGATGGGTAGCGTCTCCCAGGGGCACTCCATCTGCCAGCTGGGTGCGCAGTGCCTCCGCTAACGGCTCCATTGCAAGCGCGAATAGGAGTGGGGACAGGGGACACCCCTGACGCATGCCTTTCTGCACTGGGAGGGAGTCCAAAATATACGGGCCTTCCGTGACTCGCACAGTGGGGTCAGTGTAAAGAAGACTCACCATGTGGATGAATTCCAGGCCTAGGTCAAATTTTGCGAGTACCACAAACAGGTAAGGCCACTCCAGTGAGTCAAAAGTCTTTTTGAGGTCTAGCACAAGGCACCCTGCCCTCGGCCACTCTGCCACTGCATAGGTTGCTACACGGAAGAAACTACGCAGATTTAGGGAGGTGTTGCGCGCTGGCACAAAGCCATTTTGATCTGTGTGCACCAGTACCGGCACTGCCTGCGCAAGTCTGTCGGCCAGAACCTTTGCAAAAACTTTATAATCGGTATTGAGTAGAGCCAGGGGTTGATAGGAACCCAGATCTTCCAGATCTCTGTCCGGCTTCAACAGGGAAACCAGATGTGCTTTGCGTATCGAGGGAGGAAGGCGTTGCTTGTCTAGAGCTTCAGCAAATACTGTAACGAGGCGTTGTACCAATGAGACCTGGTATGCTTTGTAGTATTCCGATGATAAGCCATCGGGTCCCGTGGTTTTCCCTGTTGCTAGACAGCGAATGGCTGCACCAATCTCCTCACGCGTGATTTGCTCATTAAGCACTTCATGATGCTCCTCTGACACTGCGGGGAGCTGTAGGGGGTCGAGGAAACATGCCAGTTCTTCGGCAGTAATGTGACAGTACGATTGATAGAGGCGGGCGTAGTGTTGTGTCAGGACCTCGTGAATATCACGCTATGTGGTGAGTAACTGACCTGTGGGAGAGCGGATCGATCCAATTGGGCCGTGCACGCTCTCCTGTCGGATCAACCAAGCTAATAACGGTCCTGCCCTGTCCGCTGCCGAGTGGGTGCGGGCTGTGTGCGTGGTGTAGTTGTGACAGCGGAGACGTTCCATGTAGTCTGCATGTTTAGAGCTCAGTGCTGCCAGATGCCTCGAGTCGCAACCCGCCCCCTCCCCTGTGTTTTCGTATCGTAGCAGCTGGGTTTCGATCTGCTTGAGAGAGGTAGACAGTAGTCTACGTATGTTCCAGGTTGCCCCTATACAGTGACCTCTAACTGTCACCATGAATGCCTCCCATTCGATAAGCACATCACTGGCTGTGTCTTCATTTGACTCAAAATATTGCAGAGTCGCTGTTCCTAGGGACGACCTGAAAGCAGGGTCTTCCAGAGCCTGCAGTTGCAGGCACCGCGTGGGGATCGGAGGGCGATGTGGTTCCCAACGTAATTGCAGTAGCAAGGGGTTAAGGTCGGAGTGAGTTCGCCCTAGAACGTATGTGGAGGGCATGTACCGCTGAGTAGTGAGAGTAGGGTATATGCGGGCGGTGGGGTTCATGAGCCGCCACACATCATGTAGAGCCCAGTGCTTGTGCCAGCCGGAGAGTGTCTGTGCATTGGACGCTGATATAGTTCTGTTCAGGGATGGGAACGACCTGTCTAATTCCACATTCAAGACTGAGTTAAAATCTCCCCCAAGCAGCCAGAGAATCCCACTACAGCGGGCTGTTACTGCAGATATGCGGTCAAGGTAAGAGGCCTGATCCGAGTTGGGGGCATAAAGGGATCCCAGGAGTGTCTCTTGACCTTTCAAGCGTCCCTTTACAAAAGTGTAGCGCCCCTCTGCGTCACTAATGTTATCTTCACCGATGACTGGAATACCCGCACGGACACATATGAGCGTTCCACGTGCATGTGCGGAATATGTGGTGCCAAATACTTGTCCCCTCCATCTTTTGCGGAAACGCTCCAGCTCGGATTGGGACATGTGTGTTTCCTGGAGCATTGCTACGCCTACCCTGTGTCGCTGCAGGTATGAATAAATAGAGTAGCGGCATTTAGGGGTGTGCATGCCATGTATTTTCCATGTGGTTATTTGTACCTGTGTCATGGTATCTTAGGGTGGTGACGAGGGAGTAGGGAGAGATGCGCCACTAAGCTAAGAGTTCGGATTGCGTAGGGGAGCTACGGGTTAGTTGTGAAAAACCAGAACAGAAAACAACTAATCGAACCTGGGTAACATTGAGGGCGAGTGCCCAAGCAGGGCTCGTCCAAACCATACCTGGCCCAACAGTGGCCATAACCTTTCAGTGTACAGACTGATGTGGGAGTGGAAGGCGTACCAGAGTGGGTGCTTTGCCCATCCCCCGTGACGCGGGCCTGACTCCAGGTCCCAGCCCGTGCGCTGTTCCATGGCTACGCTATTCATGTGCCCTGAGGCGTGCAGTTCTGTGTTATGGACAAGTATGTTTCAAATCTACTCATTAGCACATGACTCAAGGTGTAAAGAAAATATAATATTACAACATTTCAGTTCTTGGCAATAGGAGAGTCACTACTTGCATGCCCTGTTGCTCATATCGGTCTCACTGCCACCACTGTGATCATATGATGTCATCTGCAGTTTGCGGCGTGACGTCTGGTGGCCGCCTCTCATCAAGTTCATCAGGCCTGGGGGTGGAAGATCCACTGGGTGTGGCAGAGTCCGAAGAGCCCACTTCATGGCTCTAGCGGTATGCATGCATTCCCAGAGCTGCTGCCACCTCTAGGGCGTCGCGGCATTCCATTCGGCTTTGTTATGGATCCGGTGCAGCTGCAGCTGTGTTAGTGATCCCCATCTTCCTCCTATGCCCACGATGGCAGGGTCCTCTGCGGTTGGGTCTGGAGGTGTCTGTGGCGGTGGGGCGTGTCCCCGACCACAATCCCGAGTTCTCCAGGCGTCTTCTGGCGTTTCAAAAAAGCGGGTCGTGCCATCTGCCACTACTCAAAGTTTGGCTGGAAACAATAGGGAGTATGGGAGTTCTAAGGCACGTGGTTGACACTTCACTTCCATGTAATTGCTCCTCCGCCGCTGTACCTGTGCCGTATAATCCGGGAACAACATTACATGACTGCCGCCCACTTCCAGATTAGGAATCTTGCGGGTTTCACGCAGAACTGTGCCTCGGTCCCTGTAATTCAGGAGCTTTAAAGGAGCGGTCTTGGCCGGGCTCCAGGGGCTGGTCTGTGTGCCAGTGCGCGATGCGCACACTCCACTACAAATTGTGGGTATAGTAACCCTGCAGGCAGGAGGTCTCTCAAACACTTTTCCACATAAAGCTCAGGGTCCGGCCCTCATCGCCTTCCGGTAGGCCTACCAATGTTGTTGCGGCTGGAGCGCCCTTCAGAGTCTTCAATGCGTATACATGATCCAGTATGTCCTGCAGCGTGGCTGTGGGTAGCAGACTTGAGTTCCGTGAGAGAATGCTTGTGCGTCTGGACTCTCTCCACCAGCTTATGGTGATCAGCACGCAATAGAGTGAAGTCCGTGGTGACTTTGTTCATGCATGCCTCCAGAGACGTCCTGGTCAGGTCTAAGGCTGACCCAATCTTCTCAACCGCTGCTAGCACCGAGTCCAGTTTAGCTGCGAGTGTGGCGCCTGTTATGTCAGAGCTCGCCTCCTCTCCTAGTGGCGACGGGTGCGGTAGGCTGGTCTTTGAGGCCTGTTGCTGTGCGTTTGTCCGGAGTCGCCCCATTGCTAATTTCTGAATGGATAGCATTGACTTTGGGAGGATTGGCAGAAGTGTATCTGTGTTCACTGATGTGCTGCCACTACGCGTGGGACTGACAGTGGCTGCGGCACCTCAGCAATGCCCCAATCTCCCGTTCCTCAGGGCCGCGGTACGACGCCACATCAGGGGTTGAGTGGCAGCTGTGCGGTGCCCGATGGGGGCCCTTGTCTGCAGTGGAAGGAAGAATCACAGTATAGAGGCAGACGAGTAAGGCCCGTATGTATACTAGCACGTGTCAACCTGCCGTTTGGTCTGGCGTCTACTCGTGCGTTGGTCGCTCAGCAGAGATATCATCCATAGAAATTGGCGGGCGAGGGGGGCATCCTGCGTGAAGGCCGCGCCGGGGAGAGGTCCCTCCAAAGAACCCCAGCACCAGGGGCATGGCACATGGAAGGTCAGGCTGTGCTGGCGGAGAGGGGGAGGGAAGGACATCAATTGGCTCACCTGCTTTGGGAGCATTGCTGCCAGTTGCGGTAGGGACAGTGCACCTCAGTCTGTCTGTGGCGGGCGGCTTTTCAGAGCTGTGACAGGCCCCCTCAGTGCCGTCTCCGCTCGTGGGCGCCTCCCGGTGTCGCCTCCCGCTGTTATTGGCAGGCGGGGTCAGTCCGGCAGCGCTAACTCCGTGCCATCTTGCCACGTTGTTCACCACGTTCCCAGGGACACACCGCCACACCCTGGTGACGGAGCCTTCCTTCCCGCTGTTTCCACCCTTATAATAAATAAATCGGGCGTAGGGTAGCTGGCAGGCACTGTGGCACACGATGCCGCGGCGCCGGTGCAAAGCCACTGTGGTCACGGGCTTCACGCCAGCACAAACGAAGGTCCCGCCATTTCGCACCACATTCGCCCCCATCACACAGGAACTCACCACCATATCTCCTGCCAATAGCTTGAGCAGAACCCCCTTCTCCGCTGTCTCCGCTGATGCAGGTACCAGGCCAGGCGTTCGGTTGCTGCAGCTCCTGTGTGGGTTCCCCCACGTTGCTGGCTCTGCGCTAACGCTGCTCCGAAGTGGAGGGGTGAGGTGTGGGTTGATGCGGCCGGGTGATGGGCTGTGAGAGCATCGCAGGATTTAAGGTTCGCTCCGCAGGGCACTGCCGAGGTCGTCCGCAGGCAGGAAGTGTAGGGTCTTCTCCCCGTTCAGCGAGACGCACAGCAAATGCAGCCGTTCCAGCTCCGTCACCACGTTGGACAGGTTGCGGAGGGCCCCGCGTCTATTTCACGGTTGCAGCTCCCACGCAATGAGATCTGAGGGGATCGGCGAGTGCCGCGGATCTGCCCCGGCGTGTTGCCCGCGACCACAGGAGCGGATGGGCCAGGAATAGGATCATAAGCAGGATAACGGGAGGATGGAACGCGGAGGACTAGTAGGTTGCGTCCGCCATGCTGGCTCGCCGGCCACGCCCCCATCATGAGCTAGCTGGTCTATAGGCCAGCATATCCTGAGGGGGTGTCCAGAATCAGTGTAGGCACCAAGCCCTTAGTTTATGTTGTCCAAACAATGAGCAGATCCTACAGATTAGTAGGAACGGCACAACACCGCCTGGGCAGACATAACATCGCTGCAAAAAAATGAAAATATAATAATTAAGCTGGCGGACAAGGGTGGGGTAATAGTGGTCCTTAATACCTGTGACTATGAGGCAGAAGTACAAAGACTTTTGGAGGTACGTACCAACTAAATGCCACACATGAGGGACCCCACAGTGGAACTACAGGGAACTATCCAAGCTATGGTGGAAGACAATAAAGATAACAAGTGGATTACTGTGAGAGAAGTCTATTTTCTGGTGAATTCATCACCTAAAATACCAGCATTTTACATCCTGACGAAAATACATAAACCCCAACGCCTGCCTCCTGGGTGCCCGATAGTTTTGGGCATCCAATCACCATTAGAACCATTGTTCCAGTTTGCAGATTTCTTTTTAAGGTAAGTGGTGATCAAGCAACCAACCTATGTATGAGACACACTGGATGTGCTCAATGTACTGCACAACATTGAATATGGTGGTCCCTCCACCCTGTTCTTATTACTCTTGACATCGAGTCCCTGTACACCAGTATCCACCAAGATGCTACATTGGTGGCAGCCTTGTGAGCGCTGTGGCACAAGAGTGGATTGATGACAATCCGCAGTCGTTTCTATTGAAATCCATTGAATTGGCACTCACAAAGGCATTTTTCAGTTATAAAGACCAGTTGTTCCTACAGACATCAGGGATTTCAATGGGGGCAACCTTCGCTCCGAGTTTGGCCTGCATCTAAATAGGGATGTTTGAGGAGAACTGCATCTTTCAAGACTCCATTAATTTTCACACAAATTTGTGCTTATGGAGCCGCTATATTGACGACATTCTCTGCATTTGGTCTGGCACTGAGGAGGCATTAATACAGATTCCGCTTTAGATCGATGGCGTGGATTCTTGCTTTCATTTTCCATGGTCCATAAGCAAAGATTCAGCAGTGTTCCTTGATTTGGACATCACAGCTAAAGATCAGGTGGCTGTACAGTATGTAAATTAACCAAAGCCTCAAAAAGCGTTGGGCCATATTATCAAGAAGGGCGATAACATTATCGCCGCTTTAGCGGCAGGAAACTGCCACTAAAGCGGCGATCAGGGGCTTGATAATATGCACTTGTGAATTCCCATAGAAGCCCAGGTTCACACCATTCCTTGCATTAGCGCCCCTTGTCAGCACGCCTCCCATCGCATCGTTAATGAGATGCAAAGGAGGCGTGCCTGACCAGACTCCCTTGGGTAAATATCGCTAACCCAGCTTCCTCATATTAACAACGAGGGTTAGCGATATTTAAAATCACGTTAAGTATGCCTTAACGCAGGAATTTAACGTCTGTTAAATTCCTGACTAAGGCATACCTAACATGGGGGGTGGATTGCGTGACTAAGACCACAGGCCCATCACCAATTTAACTAGCGATGTGATGGAAAACATCGCTATCACTGGAATAATTATTGCCATTGCGCTATGCGTTGTTAATACAGCGCTAGCATGGCGATAACTATCTGCGACAGCCGGTGATGAAATTCCTCACGCTAAGGGCGGCCAGCGATAATTATCACTGCCGCTTGTTAATATGCTCCTTGGTTCCAGAACAAATTCAGTAATTGTAATTTGAGCTACATTGTTTATAAACTGACCTGTGCTTGTGGTCTACACCACATTAGCCTTACCTCTCGGAAGGTGTAAATCAGAATCCAGGAACAAATTAATACATTCAGGAAAGTCAAGCTCACAACACGCCTGGTTAACAATTTGCAAGAAATTGGACATGGGTCCTTGAATTTCAAATGGACAGTATTTGAAAAAAGGGAACAAGAGTGATTGGGGTAGACAAGGCACTCTATAGAAAAGAAGCCCGATAGATTGTCTATAAAAAAAAAAAACAATATGGTGGAATGGCATAAACTCAGAGGCTAGCTGCGGGTGGGCCCTTGTGTCCCTGTTAACCTGACAAGATAGGTTCTCTCCTAATGAAACCTTCCTTTATTTAAGTACATGACTGGTGTTCACTTTAATTAAATATACAGTTTTCAATTGATGTCATGAGACTAGTCTGGAACTGAATAAGCTTTCTCCATATGATCCTTTGTCTTCACCTTGCGAAGTATCACTACCAGCGACGGATGGCAATGTCCCTCGACTCCGCCCTCCTCTTTAAGCCCAAGCAGAGGACCACCATCCTTGTTTGACATATGTCTCTGTGTATTTGTAACAAATGAAAAATATTGTTTACTGGATCTCGGACACCATCAATAGTTATTTCCATTCTGGGACCCGACTTTCTAATCCCTAGAGTAAATATTAAGGTCCCAAGTGGTGATCCCAAGAAGCACAAAGTCAAGTTGCATACTGCTTCCTTTTTGTAAAAACAAACTCTTTGAAAAACACTGCTAATAAGTGATTGCATAGCTGAAGTGGATCTCTATATGTAATTTTACATTTGGGGATTGGCCTGACTATCAGATTCAATCTCCAGAATATTATCAGGATCATTAATTGATGAAGACACCACTCTCAGATGGCACCGGTTCTTCCATGCACTCTGTAACTTTCAGGAAGGCTTGCCCTGCCCATTAACACGCTCCAGAAACATGCCTCAGAGACTTTAAAAATGGACATATACCATTTCCGTTTGAGGCGACCGAATACATTCTCTGAGAGCTATATCCTGTTTGGTTCCTGTGGCCTACTGGTAGGCACTCATCTGGTAGCCATATAGTAACTATGTATGTCTGTAGGGAATTTATAAAGCGCAGGAATCACCTCCACAGGGGTATCTCCGCGCTACCATAGAAAACAGAGCAGACTGCCATAGCTTTCCGTAACTCAGATCTTGAATAATTCTGTCTTCAGGAGTTTTCTGAAGCGCGTGAAGCTAGAGCATTTTCGAAGCTCCTCTGGCAATGTTTAGAGGCTGGGAAGGCAACTCTTTTACCTCCAGTTCGAATTTTCTTAAAGCGTGGAACCACCAGCAACCCTTTGCTTTCTGATCTAAGACACCGGTTCGGGCAATACAATTTAAACTTATCTGCCATATAACTCGGACATTTGCCAAAAACAGCCCTATGAGCAAAGCAGCAAAGCTTAAACTTTATTCTCTGGAGAATGGGAAGCCAATGAAGCGACTTCAGAAGTGGCCCGGAGGTGGTGCGAGGTAGTTTATTAAGGACTAAGCGTGCGGCCACATTTTGAACAATCTGTAATCTGCCAAGAAGGTCCTTATTCGCAGAGGCCAGTAAGGCATTACAATAGTCAAGGTGACCTATTATCAGAGCCTGAACTAGAGTTCTACGTACTGTTAGAGGCAGCCAGATGTATACTCTGCGCAAAAGTCTCAGGGTGCGATAACAGGTCCCAACGGTGGTCATTATTTGATCTTTCATTGATAGTCGTGTATCCAACTGGACTCCTAGATTTTTTGCCACCAGAGTAGGAGGGGGCGGGGCCTAACACCGTCGGCCACCATGCAGGCGACCAGGAGGTAAGTGCAGGACCAAACAACAGGATTTCGGTTTTGTCCGCATTCAACTGCAGGAAATGATCCGTCATCCATTCAGCTATGGCAGACATGCCTTCAGCAAAACGCTGATCAACTGACTCCCTATCTTTATCAAAGGATAGGAGTAATTGAGTATCGTCTGCATAAGAAAATGGCATGAAGTCAAACTTTCGTATGACTTTAGAAAGGGGGGCCACATAGATATTGAATAAAGTCGGGCTCAAACAAGAGCCCTGGGGAACTCCCTTACTAAGCTTCACAGTACGCGAGCGGAGTGGGCCCAAATTGACAGTTTGCGTGCGCTGGGTTGTGGGTAACTGTATTCCAGGTTTGACTTACATTTGCCTTTATGCTGCTTGTTCTCTTATTATTTCTTTTAAATACATAGGTTCGGTGAACTTATGGGTGAAATGTGGTCCTCTTCCCCTGAAGAAATTGCCAGTCAGTACAAAATGGCAATAAAACATGTTGGTCGTCCTGTGTAAAATGTAATCATGAGAGCGGGTATCAATAATTAAAGATGTTCGCTCATTGCATACGCAAATACTTTGTAACTTTTTTTCTTGTGAGAAATAATTTTCTCCTCCCTCTATGGGAGGGGTGAGACGGGGAGGATGTGAGAGTTGAGATGGGGGTGAGAGGAGACAGGATAAGAGGAGACAGCCGAGAGAGGTGAGGAGGGTGGCAAGGGAGTCAGAATATTCGATTTAAGAGGTCAGGGATGAGGAGAAATGGGAAGTGGCGAAGGAAGTACGGAAACGCAAGGGGAGAGGTGAGTGAGAGAAAGGTGAAGGCAGAGAAGAGGGCTACTATTAATGGGTGAAAGAAGATAGCCGAGAGGTGATCTGTGAGGTAAAAAAGAGAATTTGGTGTGACATGGGTGATGGAGAGCAGCAATAGGGGAATAGAGGGAGTACTTGACTGGGTGCTGAGGTGACAGAAAAGAGGTACTTTGTTTCAAAAAGGTGTACAAGAACAAAGGGGAGATGGGAACGATGAATGGGGTGTACTGGAGAAGTCTAAGATACAAATAGATAAGACTTGATAAGATAAGATTTGAAGGGAGAGACTTGAGATGAATGAGAAGTGCTGAGGGTTGAGAGAGGAGACGGGGCCAGGGAGGCCATGAGATAAATGAGATAGACTGTTAGAGATGAGGGGATTGAAAAGACAGAACAGAGAGAGGTGATTAAAGGTGAAGTGAGAAGTTTAATGGGGAGAGTTCAGAAGTTGTAAAAAGGGGTGAAAGAAATTGGCCTACAAAGGGAAGAGAGGGATCCGGGGTTGAGAGGGGGTGAGGGATAGAAGAGTGGGGGTGGGAGGAAAGAGGTGTGGGTGAATTACTTAACCCTGCACAAGACCGCTTGGGTTTTAAGGGACCCCCGCAGCTCTCTGCCAGGGCCAGTTGAGTTTCTAATGTGACGACACTGTGGAGTGAAAGGCCCTTCACAAAGGATGACTAGACATTTTTCTGTTTTTTATTGCTATATTTTGGTTATAAACTGGTACTGATGAAGTGAAATCTTTGCCCAGTGTTAACATGTGTAAAAAATGTCAATGGCATATCACATATCATTATATACATTTTTTTTACCACTCAACTTAATCAACCCTGCCGCATAATGTGGTCTTCCCCTGCCTCATAATTCCAGTAGCCCTGCCTTTAGGGCAGGCTAGCTGTGCCCGAAAGGACGGTCAGTAAGGTCAGTGTGTGGGCTTTATTGTGTTGTGGCTTGCTTGCCCATTTTATGGTCTGGTGGACTGTTTTTAGTGTTGATTTCTGTGCCATGACCAAAAATAGTGTCTTCAGCAAGCACATATGCATGCAGTCTCCCATATCTTGCAAAATACCTATACAGCTCGGCCTTTAGTCAGTGTGTGGGCTTTTTATTGTCTGCTTGCTGGCCTGTTTTATGGTCTGGTGGACTGTTTTTACTGTTGATTTATGTGTAGTTAGCATGTGACCAGTCACCCACAAACCTTTGATTTGCTAAACACTGTTTAATATTTCCCCACCATAAAAATGATTTGGCGTGCGAACTGGGGGCGTTTATAGGTGTCTATGATGAGGAGTACCAAGTTCTAGAGATGTTTGTCTGGTTGGGGTCCTTACATCTGAAAATTTTGACAGGGGGGTCTCGGCATCCAAATGTTTGAAGACCTCTCCTCAAAGGGGACCCAGGCGGGTTGTTGAGATGTGTGCCACATATAACATGGGTAGATAGAAAAATACACACACACATTCTTCTAAACTTGTTTGGGTGTTGGCTTCTCCCTATACATATGAAAGCAGCAGATGATGAAAAAGTGAGCAGGTTGGTGAGAACCTGCCAATTGTTCTTTGGTGGTTGCTTACGTGAGGCAGTGCCTGTGCTTGCCTGGTGGAGCATTAGCGATGACCTGTTGTATCTCTCTGTGAGGCTTTGGCAAACCCACCCATTGCCATTGGCTGTTAGCTGCAGCATTCAGAAATGCTGGCTTCTTATTGGTCCGTTTCTGACAAAGTCCCTCCTTTGTTTGTTTAGTTCTCTTTCTGGCAATTTCACCCTGAGAACATTTTAATTGGCCATCACACAGTACAGAGTGTGATGGCCTCTCTTCCGTCCTCCCATCTGGCTTTTGCAGGTTAGATGTTGTTTTTTTTGCAATTTTAAACTCGACCCAAAGGTATAGCAGCACTTTAAAAGAGCACCAGTTACAGACGGAAACATTCATTTTTGGATATGCACTGGGAGATTGTTATTTTCTTAGAATTACCAATGTTGAGCCGATGCCGAGGCTCGTTTCCAAGCAGCCCGTCACTTGTTTCTCCTTCCTGTTAGTTTTTGTGTTACCGCACTGCGGAAATCTTGGTATTAAGGGGCGATCAATCTATTAGAGGGAGGTATAATAACACATGGTGGCTCATGCTTGAGCGTTTATCATTTGAGTCGTCTTATCTATCGTTTGCTACAATGTCTGAAGTTTGCACACGCGCATGTTATTCAGAATGATGGAACACGTTCTAGTCTTCCTTTCTTTTTGGCGTGGCTAACGAGTATTAATGGCGTAGCGGATCTGCAAGTAAGCCCTTTCATTTACCCACACACAGAACTTGGCTGTTGGTTATGTGACAGGCAATGCCGAACACGGCTGAGTGGCGGCAATGGTTTCTTTTGGACGTTTTTCTCAGATGCGCTTTGAAGGATAAAAACATTTTTTGTTACAAGTGTGATACTGTTTCCCTGTCCACTGTGTTTCTCTTCATGCAAGTGTTCTGCACTAAGCCATTTATGGACTTTAAAATTGTATTGAGATTTTATGTTGTTTTTCTGCCGCGTCAATTAACCTGATAATGGGCTGGAATTTAGCACCCATGCAGTTTCAAGTTTTTGGCTATTTACTGTTTTATGGGATTTTATCTAGCTTAATTACTTTACTACTGAGTGCCTGGAACTATTCCTGGATTGTGATTGATACAACCATATTCACAGATACGGGTGAGTGAGGACAACTATAGAAAATATGGGCCTCATTTATGAGGTTTTGCCGTAGGGCAGCGCCGCAGGCCTTCCTGCTGCCCTTCCCTACGGCAAAAGAAAAGAGCAGGAATGCGCCATATCTATAAGATACAGTGCATTCCTGTCCTTTTCCCCTGCGCCGGCGCACGTTGGGATGCTGTGTGCCAACGCAGGCAACTTTGCACCATGGTGCAAGGGTGCCTGCGTTGCGGGGATAAATATTTTTGTTCAGAAAGGGAAACCTTTCTGTACAAACATAATCACTGAGGCTTTTTCCTCTTTCTATGTGTGATGCAGAATGCAGCACACGTAGAAAAAGGAAAAACGAGAAGAAATAAAGATATTTCTCCTCGTTGTGCCTCCCTTTCGCCTCCGCTGGGGAGGCGTAAGCTTTTGGCGCAGCCTCAAATTTACAATTTCTCGTAAATCTGGGGCAGTTTCAAAAGGGCATGGATGTTGCTGGGAAAGCCCCCAGCAACACCCATTGCACGGTCCTTTAACGCAGAACACTGCGTTAAAGCGACTGATATTTATCAGGCAGCATTAAGCCAAAAAAAGTGGCTTAGTGCTGCCTGATAAATATCAAACAGGCTTCTGCGCCACGGAACGTCACAAAAAGTGACATTCTGGAGGCGCAAGGAGTCTCATAAATGAGAATGTTAGAAATGGGGGTCTCTAGTTGGCAAAGGCTTGCACCTTTGTCCAAATAGGGACCCTTCTTCCTAGTCAGGGTAAGGGAGTTACACTCCTAAAATAACCCTGCTCACACCCTTGGTAGCTTGGCACGAGCAGTCAGGCTTATCTTAGAGGCAGTGTGCAAAGCATTTGCACATAACCCTCAGTGATACAGTGTAAGCACTACAAAAGGACACCACACCAGTTTAGAAAAATAGTCAATATTTTTATATACTTTAAGACAAGACCAAAAACGATAAAAATCCACAATACAGTACTTAAAAATCTACAGTTGTCACAGTAAGCTTTAAAAACAGTTCCTTGATGTTGATAGCTCCGTCCGGGGCTATCATGGCATCGTGAGCAAACAAATCCAAACAGTTCTGTCTGACCACTGCGTTGCGGCCATCTATGGTGTTGGGAAGACCCACAAACAGTACCTTCAGGAATGCAGGGTGTTGATGACCTCTCGTTGAGCTCCTGAAAACATGGCGTCCACAGGCTTCGGTTCCGGAGGTCGGTGAAAGGAGTCGCCGGGGCCCTCGAAGTCACACGCGTTGCAGGTCGATCTCCTCTCTGATGGAGTCAGGAGCACTGGCGTCGGGTGCTGTGGTGCGAATTGCAGCGATGCGGCATGCAGGGCCCTCAGGTCGCGGTGCGAGCAGCGGCTCAGTGGTGGCATCAGATGGCCTTGTCGGTGAGACCATGCGAGATGAAGGCAGTGCTCTTCACGTTGCTGACAGGTCACGGTGCAGGCAGCGGCGTCGTCGTTGCTGAATTGCTGTCATCGGCTAACGAACTGGAGTCGATCGTGCCGGCACCGGTAGGCCAAGGCGGCGGTGCGGGATGAGGGCAGTGCGTTGTGTAGCTTTACTAGCGGTGCCCTCAAACCATGGTACAAGCAGCGGCGTCGATTTCGGCATGGATCGGCGGCATCAGGGATACCAAGGCGTCGTCGTGAAGCAAGGCGGTGGGGAGTGTGGTGCCCACAGGTCGAGGTGCGAGCAGCGGCTCGGTGGCGGCATCAGCAGGTGGCGTCGGTGAGACCAGGGTCACGTGCAGCGTTGCAGCAGTGCCCTCTGCAGTGCCTTCAAGACACGGAGTCGGCAGCAGCGTCGTAGATGTCGTCGAGTTGCTTTTCTTCTGTTGCTGAGGGCAGAAGAGCTTGAAGTCTTTGTAGTTCCTGAGACTTCTTGAACAGGAGGCAAGCTCTACCTCAAGCCATTGGAGAAACTCTCAAAAGCAGATTGCAGAAAGTTCAGTCCAGTCCTTTCACTGCCCAAGAGAGATCAGACACTGCAGGTCCACACAGCAAAGTGGTAGTTCCTCCTCACAGCTTCGCCGGCTCTTCTTCTTCGCAGTCTTCTTGATCCAAAAGAGTTCTAAAGTTCAGGGGTCTGGGGCCCAATATTTATGTCCAGACCAACACAGTGCATTGTCACTGTTTCCAGAACTTACCAGGGATTAACCATACCGCTATGGCTATAGCGAGTTGATGTATAGAGCCGGTCGGCCAAACCGTACCCCTGCTTGCCAGCCTTTCCTCACACTGAGTACCCGGACGGGTCCTCTTGTGAGTAATACCCTTTCACTTCTCACTTGTGGCACATCACTGGTTCACAAGGCTGCGCATTAAGCAATTCAGATGTCCCTGCATCACTAGTCCTGAGGAGACCCCGTTCTGATAGAGGGTCGAAACGCCATCGACAAGCTTAAAGAGCGTACCATTGCCCAGCGCGTATTATTATATACAGTTGCTGTTTACAAAGAAATTATACAAGAACGGTCGCCTTTTAAGATTTATGGAAACCGTGTATATAAATATACACCCTGTCACTTACGATTAGGTTCCATTTTTCACTTTGGGACACAGTGCACAAATATCTGATCTATTGTAAATTTAAACAATGTATATAATATGTCTGTTGTGTTTATAAAACAAGTCATAATTGTACAAATGTGTTGGTGGTTCCTTGCCCTCTGACATTATTCTACCCTCTTTTTATTGCGATTGTGCAAAATATATTGCTTGAATCATTTTTTATGAGTCCACAGGAACCGTTGTTTCCCTTTATATAACCATTACCCTGGTTCCGTTAGTGGGTAGGGTTCCCCTGTCCTTTCTCTTTTGACCCATGTACAAGGGTGGCGTACATAGGAGGCAGTGCCAAAATTAAGACCAGGAAAATCCTGGTCTTAAGCTGGCCAAACGAGAAGCAATTAATTATTTCTCCTCGTTTTTGCTTTTTCCATGTTTTTCTGCCTTGTGCAGCATAAGATGGAAAAAGCAAATTTCCAGTACATAAACAAACCTTTTAAAAACATGTCATTTTGTAACTTTCATGTGTGCTGCATGAAGCAGCACACATGAAAGTTACAAAATGGCATTTTAGGGTTGTTTATGTGCAGGAAGGTACACCTTCCTACACATAACCAAACCTCCCCTGCACACAGACACCCTTGCACTCTGGTGCAAGGGTTCCTGCGTTGGCGCTAAGTTGTTTAACTTAGCGCCATCGCAGGAGGAACGCAATGCTGACCACATTCTTGTAAATATGGTGCAGTCTTGCGTATCAGAAGTGGGGGAGCATGTAGTTAAGCCAAAGAGGCAAACGACACGCTCCGCCACCT
Organism: Triturus cristatus; assembly: GCF_964204655.1. Classification (NCBI taxonomy): domain Eukaryota; kingdom Metazoa; phylum Chordata; class Amphibia; order Caudata; family Salamandridae; genus Triturus; species Triturus cristatus. The sequence goes on along the minus strand of NC_140586.1, from coordinate 851,732,197 downwards.
CCTTTATCTTGTGATGAACAGTTTGTGGTATGCTGGTCACAGATAAAACGTGACATGTTCTTGGTTTCAATTTGGTCTATTTGAGAGACGTTTCTGTTGGACTTGTGCTTTGATGATTTGAAATGAGATTGACCATATGAACTACATGCAAAAACAACAATTGATGGACAGAATGCAGAACAATGTCATACATTCACCCCAGTACAGAGATCTGGGCCTAAATCCATTGTTTTTTTGCTCACCATGCCATTCCAGTTTGAACCCAGCCATATGCAAATCAGTCTTGGCCCTGTGCCCCATGGGAACAGTCCAGCCCGAACTGCCAAGCCAGGTCCTCCGTGGACTGGAAATAAGCACCCTAGGACCGGTTTCGGGCTTCAGCCCTCTTCAGCCAGGATAGCTTGATTCCAGTGGCATGGAGAGCAAGGGACTCACGTCTGAGCGTACCCTTCCCATTCGGGGTGACAAATGCACAAACAACAATTGATGGACAGAATGCAGAACAATGACATATATTCACCCCAGTACAGAGATCTGGGCCTAAATCCATCGTTTTTTTGCTCACCATGCCATTCCAGTTTGAACCCAGCCATATGCAAATCAGTCTTGGCCGTGTGCCCCATGGGAACAGTCCAGCCCGAACTGCCAAGCCAGGTCCTCCGTGGACTGGAAACAAGCACCCTAGGACCGGTTTCGGGCTTTCAGCCCTCGTCAGCCAGGATAGCTTGATTCCAGTGGCATGGAGAGCAAGGGACTCACGTCTGAGCATACCCTTCCCATTCGGGGTGACAAATGCAAAAACAAAATTGATGGACAGAATGCAGAACAATGACATATATTCACCCCAGTACAGAGATCTGGGCCTAAATCCAGCGTTTTTTTGCTCACCATGCCATTCCAGTTTGAACCCAGCCATATGCAAATCAGTCTTGGCCCTGTGCCCCATGGGAACAGTCCAGCCCGAACTGCCAAGCCAGGTCCTCCCTGGACTGGAAACAAGCATCCTAGGACCGGTTTCGGGCTTTCAGCCCTCGTCAGCCAGGATAGCTTGATTCCAGTGGCTTGGAGAGCAAGGGACTCACGTCTGAGCATACCCTTCCCACTCGGGGTGACAAATGCAAAAACAACAATTGATGGACAGAATGTAGAACAATGTCATACATTCACCCCAGTACAGAGATCTGGGCCTAAATCCATCGTTTTTTTGCTCACCATGCCATTCCAGTTTGAATCCAGCCATATGCAAATCAATCTTGGCCCTGTGCCCCATGGGAACAGTCCAGCCCGAACTGCCAAGCCAGGTCCTCCCTGGACTGGAAACAAGCATCCTAGGACCGGTTTCGGGCTTTCAGCCCTCGTCAGCCAGGATAGCTTGATTCCAGTGGCATGGAGAGCAAGGGACTCACGTCTGAGCATACCCTTCCCACTCGGGGTGACAAATGCAAAAACAACAATTGATGGACAGAATGCAGAACAATGTCATACATTCACCCCAGTACAGAGATCTGGGCCTAAATCCATCGTTTTTTTGCTCACCATGCCATTCCAGTTTGAACCCAGCCATATGCAAATCAGTCTTGGCCCTGTGCCCCATGGGAACAGTCCAGCCCGAACTGCCAAGCCAGGTCCTCCCTGGACTGGAAACAAGCATCCTAGGACCGGTTTCGGGCTTTCAGCCCTCGCCAGCCAGGATAGCTTGATTCCAGTGGCATGGAGAGCAAGGGACTCACGTCTGAGCATACCCTTCCCACTCGGGGTGACAAATGCAAAAACAACAATTGATGGACAGAATGCAGAACAATGTCATACATTCACCCCAGTACAGAGATCTGGGCCTAAATCCATCGTTTTTTTGCTCACCATGCCATTCCAGTTTGAACCCAGCCATATGCAAATCAGTCTTGGCCCTGTGCCCCATGGGAACAGTCCAGCCCGAACTGCCAAGCCAGGTCCTCCCTGGACTGGAAACAAGCATCCTAGGACCGGTTTCGGGCTTTCAGCCCTCGTCAGCCAGGATAGCTTGATTCCAGTGGCATGGAGAGCAAGGGACTCACGTCTGAGCATACCCTTCCCACTCGGGGTGACAAATGCAAAAACAACAATTGATGGAAAGAATGCAGAACAATGTCATACATTCACCCCAGTACAGAGATCTGGGCCTAAATCCATCGTTTTTTTGCTCACCATGCCATTCCAGTTAGAACCCAGCCATTTGCAAATCAGTCTTGGCCCTGTGCCCCATGGGAACAGTCCAGCCCGAACTGCCAAGCCAGGTCCTCCCTGGACTGGAAACAAGCATCCTAGGACCGGTTTCGGGCTTTCAGCCCTCGTCAGCCAGGATAGCTTGATTCCAGTGGCATGGAGAGCAAGGGACTCACGTCTGAGCATACCCTTCCCACTCGGGGTGACAAATGCAAAAACAACAATTGATGGACAGAATGCAGAACAATGTCATACATTCACCCCAATACAGAGATCTGGGCCTAAATCCATCGTTTTTTTGCTCACCATGCCATTCCAGATTGAACCCAGCCATATGCAAATCAGTCTTGGCCCTGTGCCCCATGGGAACAGTCCAGCCCGAACTGCCAAGCCAGGTCCTCCCTGGACTGGAAACAAGCATCCTAGGACCGGTTTCGGGCTTTCAGCCCTCGTCAGCCAGGATAGCTTGATTCCAGTGGCATGGAGAGCAAGGGACTCACGTCTGAGCATACCCTTCCCACTCGGGGTGACAAATGCAAAAACAACAATTGATGGACAGAATGCAGAACAATGTCATACATTCAGCCCAGTACAGAGATCTGGGCCTAAATCCATCGTTTTTTTGCTCACCATGCCATTCCAGTTTGAACCCAGCCATATGCAAATCAGTCTTGGCCCTGTGCCCCATGGGAACAGTCCAGCCCGAACTGCCAAGCCAGGTCCTCCCTGGAGTGGAAACAAGCATCCTAGGACCGGTTTCGGGCTTTCAGCCCTCGTCAGCCAGGATAGCTTGATTCCAGTGGCATGGAGAGCAAGGGACTCACGTCTGAGCATACCCTTCCCACTCGGGGTGACAAATGCAAAAACAACAATTGATGGACAGAATGCAGAACAATGTCATACATTCACCCCAGTACAGAGATCTGGGCCTAAATCCATCGTTTTTTTGCTCACCATGCCATTTCAGTTTGAACCCAGCCATATGCAAATCAGTCTTGGCCCTGTGCCCCATGGGAACAGTCCAGCCCGAACTGCCAAGCCAGGTCCTCCCTGGACTGGAAACAAGCATCCTAGGACCGGTTTCTGGCTTTCAGCCCTCGTCAGCCAGGATAGCTTGATTCCAGTGGCATGGAGAGCAAGGGACTCACGTCTGAGCATACCCTTCCCACTCGGGGTGATGAATGCAAAAACAACAATTGATGGACAGAATGCAGAACAATGTCATACATTCACCCCAGTAGTGGGCAAAAGAACGATGGATTAAACCCAGATCTCTTGACTGGGGGAGAATGTCTGCATTGTCAGCATTCCGTCTATCATTTGTTTGTTGTAACGCTTTTCGCCCTAAGTGGGATGGGTATTCCCAGACGTGGGACCCGTGCTCACTACGCCACTGGAGTCAAGCTATCCTGGCTGATGACGGTTGATAGCCAGAAACCGGTCCTAGGATGCTTGATTCCGGTCCAGGGAAGACATGGCTTGGCAGTTCGGGCTGGACTGTTCCCATGAGGCACAGGGTCAAGACTGATTTGCATATGGCCATGTCTAAACTGGGGTGGCGTAGTGGGCAAAAGAACGATGGATTAAACCCAGATCTCTTGACTGGGGGAGAATGTCTGCATTGTCAGCATTCCGTCCATCATTTGTTTGTTGTAATGCATATGAACTACATGCCCTTTTCGTCAGGTACTATGCATGTGCATTATGGGATTTCCTGGGCAGCCCATCTATGGGAGCACTTTTGAGTCATGAAGTACTGTGGTGTTTCTTAAGCACAGAGGGTGCATTAAATCTCTTTACCTTACTGGTCTTTCCCTTTTTTCTGGTTTTTAACATATGGGGGCATATTTACAAGCTGGCGATAAAAAATTATCGCCGCTTTTGCGGCCGTTTTCTGCCGAAAAGCGGCGACAATATTATCGCCTAATTAGCAAGGCCACGCTAACACGTGAAACCTTGCTGTAGCGTGGGGATTCCTAATGCCCAGCTTTGCATCTCTAATGAGATGCAAAGTGAACGTTCCTAACCTAACATGACAGGAGAAATGTCGCTAAGCGACATTTCTCCTATCATCAAGCCCCACGCTATGAAGCATAGCGGTAGGAAAAGTAGCGATAACCCCTGTTATCGCTACTTTCCTTACGCCTGCTTCAGGACTGACTTAGACATGATATCCTATGGAAGGTGGATATCATGGCTAAGTTTGTGAGTCCCTATCAGCAAGCTAACGCCACACTACATGAGATTATCGATGGGTTTCCAGCGATAATCTCACGTTAGGCAGTTAGCGCTAGGATTTTTATCGCTGAGGAGATAAGCGTTGCTAATAGCATGCTATCTCAGTGATAAAAATCCACGTTACAAGGCGATAATTATCCTCACGCTAAGAGCGCTGAGCGATAATTATCGCCGGTTGTTGCTGATATGCCCCAAAATTTGGGAAATACTTAAGAGTATTAATCTAATAACCTTTCCTTCTTCGTGGGTTTTCGATTTAGGCTTGGGAAATAATTTATGTAATGTATTACCCTTGTAGTGTTTTCGACTTATATAATAGATATTTTCGAATAGTTGGATTACTTTCTGTGAAGTTGTGGACTAAAATAGGTGATTACTGCCAATATACTCTTCTAGGGTATGAATCTGACATTACAAAGTATCAGATTCGCTGGTTTATGGTATCTTGCACATCTGTTACACAGTTACACAGTATCGGATACTCTGGATCATGGCCACTTGCATCTGTTACACAGTGATTGGGTAGCATTTTTCCTTGGGTTCCCAATTTGCACTATACACTTGTGGCTTGCATGTTTTTCACTTTTTGTTTTATTATCTCAAATACATGCACTCTCCCTGTCTGTTTTTGGGTTTAAATCTGTCTGTTTTTTATTGTTTGCAGATACTTTTTGACTGATCTATCCCCTTTGTTTGTGGGTTCGGTGATTGAATCTTTCATTATTCTGTACATAGGTCTCTGGTTTGTCATATAACTTGATTATTGTTTATGATTATGTTTTCTGTTACATATTACATGTTCCAAAATTTATTTTTGGTTGTCCCTATGGTTTTACATTCTCTGCTTTTAAAAAATAAGCTGTATAAAGTGTTTGGAAAATTGTTGGTTTTCATACACCAATAGCAAGTTTTTGTACTTGTTGTGGTGTTCTTGATATGTTTGCGGCCTTGAAGAAGCCTTGTATTGGCAAAACACGTTGTCTGCGTGTTTGCCGCTCACTGGTGAAAAAAAAACACAAATAAAAAGAACATATAAATGTAGAGGATTGAATTGTGTTGTTTATACTGACCTATATTGTAATTATACTCAATGCTTCTGTCTGGTTGCCTGTCGTCTATGTGCAGGAGTAAAAAGATGCAAGACAGAAAAAGTCTTCTTGGCAATCGTGTGGCTCTTAAATGAAGAAGAGATTTTATGCAGACAGATAAACAAGGCACCAAACAACCCCCCATGACATTATGGTAATGAGAAGAGCAGAGCAAAATCTTGCAGAAGAACTCCAAAAAAAGTCCAGATGAAAATGAGCAAAAGTTAGGGTCACAAATTCGGTAACGAACACAAAGAAAAATAAGGAAAAGATTAAGAACCCATTGTGAGGCGTTCAGCACTTGTTAATGCCTCCTTATATCTGGTTCAAAGAGGAAAAACGTTAACTCCAACTTAAATTGGGATCTTCAGGCAGTAATCACTGGACAGGCCACCCTCTTGGGGCTTGCATGTTTTTTAATTTTTGTTTTATTATCTCAAATACATGCACTCTCCCTGTCTGTTTTTGGGTTTAAAACTGTCTGTTTTTTATTGTTTGTAGATACTTTTTGACTGATCTATACCCTTTGTTTGTGGGTTTGGTGATTTAATCTTTCATTATTCTGTACATAGGTCTCTGGTTCATGATATAACTTGATTATTGTTTATGATTGTGTTTTCTGTTACATATTTCATGTTCCAAAATGTATTTTTGGTTGTCCCAATGGCTTTAAATTCTCTGCTTTATAAAAATTAATGTACAAAGGGCCTAATTAGCAAGGACTTGCGATAATTATAGCATAGCGCGCTTAGCGCTGTATTTTTTATTGCCGGCTATCGCTGGTTTACATCGTGGAGATAACGCGTTATTATCAACGTTTATCTCCAAGGCGATAATAAACCAGTGATAGCGGCGATTCTCCAGCAACAACACGGGAATTCCAGCGATAAATTCCCATCGCTAAGGAAAAGGTCGCTAATAGGCAGGTGAGTATTCAGCTGTAGAATCCACCTCCCATTGACTACAATGGGTAAGTCAGGTTTCTACCAGGTGTAAAATCTAAGCGATAAATGCAGTTAGCGCGCATTTTTTTATCGCTTCGCGGGCCTTGGTAATAGGCGGAAGGTGTGTTTGCGACTGCTTTCAGTCGCTTTCAAGTTGGGACCGCCTTCTTTGCATGTCATTAGCGATAAATATTGCTGACATGCAAAGCGGCACCCAAAACGGTCGCTTTCGCCCTAAAGCTGTTGTTAACAGCTGTTAGCGACAGCTTGCTGATAGGGCGATAAAAATATCACCGCTTTAGCGGCAAAAAGTGCCGCTAAAGCGCCGATACTGCCCTTGCTAATATGGCCCAAAGTGTTTTGGAAAGGTGTTGCTTTTAATACACCAATAGCACATTTTTGTACTTGTTGTGATGTCCTTGATATGTTTGCAGCCTTGAAGAAGGCTTGTATTGGAAAAACACGTGGTCTTCCGGCAGTAATCACTGTACAGGCCACCATCTTGGAAAGGGCTATTTCTTATGCCTGGCCATGCCTCTTTCTTCCAGCACATGGAGTTGACTAATCATGTGAAGAAAAACCCCAGGTTCAAATCTCTGCACAGCAATTGGCTCCCTTCCCTCCTTTCCTTGGTGTTCACCCACCTATTGCTGTAGGATACCCCCCCCAGGCCTGCTGTACGCTAGTGAATTGTATTTGTTTTGTGTCTTTTTAGGTCTCGCCTAGGCAGCGCATGCGCTGCCCGTGCTGCCTCGATGAAACATGTGGTATCTAAGTATGGGCTTAAAAAAACACACCCACTTTTTCATTGGTTCCTCACACTGCCCTTTAGAAATGCTGGCTTATTATTGGTAAATACACTTAGTAGTCCCTTATTTTGTTTCACCCTGGAGACTAGGCCTGCTACACAAATCCTTTCACTACGGGCCATATGTTTCCCTTGAGTGCACTACTTTGTCTTTTGCTCTCTCCTCGCTGCTGCTCCCAGTTCATTAAATCACGCTGCCTTCCCAGAACACTACCTCCCACCCATCGCAGCTTCTTTGTATCCTAAACAGCTGCTCTTGTTCCCTCTTATGAGCTGCATCTGCCTCCTCCTCCCTACGCCTCACGCCCTTAAGCATGTGACAAGGGAGCTGCAAATTTGTTTTAATGAAATACTGCCTTGTTTGTACTGTGTTTCCCACAACTGGCATTTCCACTTTAATGGGTCCCTCAAATAGCCCTGAGTCTTTCTCTGCTCTCTCCCCTTTTTGGGTCGTGATTCTCAGCCGCCCTGACAGCGGGAGCCTTCGTTCTTCGCTACAGCATGTCCAAGCCCTTTTCAAAATGCACAGTCTTGTGAGCTTCAATCTTTTTCCCTTCAGTGGGCCTGGGAGATTTCTGCCAGGAAGCGCGGGCCATAGTCATGCCATTTTTGTCGCTCCCTGACGATGTCAGCTTCCAAGCATTTTTTATGGTATGCTTTGACTTAAGTTCCTGCTTGGCATCTTAATTCGAAATGTTGAATCATTTAAAAAAGGTAGTATTGAAATAAAAATTTTCTTTTCACATTTCTGTCGTCTTCTATGGTCGACCAGTGGATATTGCTGCCCCTCCGGTTCCGACCCCTCCGTGGTCCAGGGCGTGCCTGTAAAAAAGGTGGTGGTTTATAATAATTATAGTCTTTCTCCTGTGGTGGAGGTAACCAGTGTGGGTAGGCCCCTCCCATTGGTGGTGGGCCATAGGGATATGGCGGATATGCTGGCAGCCCTTGATAGTGCCCTGTTAGACCTGTCAGCCCTTTGGGTGGTCCCTCCTCATCATTATTTATTTTGTCCCACTTTTGCCTCAAACCCTGTTTGAATTTTTCCTTTTTGGGAACCACCAGACTTTTTCGTGTTGCTGCAGATTCAGGGAGCCATTTTAGCTACCCCTGAAACTTCTGTCTGAGGGCCTGGAGCACAAGATGGTGGCCACCTGTGACATCACCAGCATCCACTGGAACCTACCAGCACCTTCCAGAACATTCCAGGAGATTCCAGAACTCTGTGACAGTTGGAGGCGGTTTAGAATGTTGGGAGGTTAAGACAGAGTGTTGGCAGTTGGAGCTGGCAGTTGGCACCTGACTGGTGAAGAGAGAGGAGCACAACAGTGAAGGAGGAAGGAGTGAAGCAGCAGGGGTGGAAACTTGTGCCTGGAGTGGGGTCCATAAACCCACCCTTGATACTTGTCCCTACTGATGGATCCCAGCCTATAGCCCTGTGTGGGAAGAAGACAGAAGAAACTTATCCTAAGGACCTGGACAGCAGGAACAGGCCTTAGAACCAAGAAAACAGCAAGATTCTGACCTGAGAACTGGTTTCCCTGGAGTCCGGCGTCGAGTAGCCTGAAGACCTGGAGCCCGAGGTGGAGAAGCGGCGCTGACTGAAGTAGCAGACGTCGTACCCGGAGCCGCCTGAGGTCGTGAGAGGGCGCCGACGAAGGTCGTGAGGAATACCAGAGGTCGAGGAGGAAGTGAACCGAGGTCGAGCGAGCGGCGTCATCGGAGGAGTGAAGTCCGCCCTCCGGAGTCGTCGGAGACCGAGGTAGAGGAGCACCGGAGGTCGGGAGTGAGGATCGCACTCCGGAGTCGCCCGGATCCTGTGTGGAGGAGCACCGGAGGTCGGGGGTGAGGATCGCACCCCGGAGTCGCCGGAAGTCGACATCGAGGCCAGGCCGGCTGACGTCATCGGAGCCGAGAGCGCCATCGGACCGGAGCCGCCCGAAGTCGACATCGTGAAGAGACTGCCCGACGCCGTCGAATCGGAGGTCGAGATCGAACCGAGGCCACCGACATCGGACCGGAACCGCCTACCGGCGTCGTCAAAGAACTGACATTGTACCGAGGCCGCCGAGACCGAACCGGAACCGCCTCACGGCTTCGACACGACTCCAGCGGCGTCGGAACATCAGAAAAAGGGCAGTAAGTGGAGTAGAGGGCGCCTAAGGCCCTGTGGAGACCTGAGAGACTGCTCTAAGGGGCTAGGGAGGTGCTGAAACCAACCTGACTGTGCCTGGGGTGAACTGGGACTAACCTAGAGAGGTTGTGTGGAGAGAGAAAGCCAGGGCACTGGTATTCCCCCCTTTGATCTACCTCAGCTTAGGCCTCAGCCTTGTCCCAGCCAGGGAGTAGCCCCCCCTCAAGCCTTCCACAACCCTACAAGCTGTGCCTGGGCCAAATCAGCCCTTAAGAATTGAAGTGTCATCTGATTACATGAGTGTTGCTGTATACTTTTAATTATTTATTGGGGGTACTGTATTTATTGAATTTTTACCTATTTATTGCTTCACTATATTTATAGGTCCACAGGACCTGATGGTGTACAATATTTATTGGTACAGTATTTATTGCCTCAAAGTATTTAATTGTCTGTATATATTGCACTTGTATTTATGCCCTGTTATTTATGATCACCCCTATTTATTTCATCAAACAGCCAATATTTATTTGACCTGCACTAATTGAAACTTGTATATTGTGATTGTCCTATTTATTTTTCCAATCAGCAACTAAGAGAAGAAGATAAAGAAAGAATATTTTCATAATTTTTACGGTGTAGAGTCGTTTTTGGAACGGATGCACGCATGGTTATTGTATGGGTATATTGTATGCTTAGCACTGCGCCTGTTTCCTGACCACTCGAGCCAAGCTACCACAGTGTGTCCGGAAGACCACCACCACCCTTTCAGAGTGGGAGTGTGGTTTTCCAACATAAATTGGTGTTCAGTGGTGGGATAGGGCTGTGCCTACATATACTCAACAATAACTGTGGGTAGTCCATAGGCCTACACCGGGAGTTTTCTCAAAGCGGCCTTCCTAATTGTGGGTTTTTGTTTTTTTCCAAATTTACTCTGGTGGTGGGAGGAGGTATTATTAAAGGTACCCCCCTGCATAGTTACTGCACAAAACCTGTCCTCTAACCTGAGTGGGCGAGATGGAGTTTGTACTAGAAAATCTAGAAACGTACACTGTGGCCCAACTCAGGGAGTTTTGCCAGCGGGAGGGGGTGTACTGTCCCCCAGGAGCAAAGAAGGGTGCACTCCAAACCAGCTTAAGGGCTTGGGGGGAGGCACGCCGAGAAAGCAAGGCTGAGGAGGAAGACAGGGATGGAGAGCCTGACCCCGAGGGGGCTGAGATGTACCAACCTGAGGTGGGGAACCTGTCAGCAGGGCCCAGGACACTTTCTAGGAAGGGCAGCACTGTCTCTAGTGGGGGCTTATCCGAAGTGGAGTTAGCAGATCGGAGGGAGAAAAGACAGCTCACATGGGACTTAGCAAAGCTGGAGAAGGAGAAGGAGGAACAGAGGATGGCTCATGAGACGGAGAAACAGAAGATGGCTCATGAGATAAGACTGAAAGAGATAGAGCTTCAGATCTTAAGAATTGGGGCACCAACTGTTCCTAATGGTGGCAGCAAAGACCAAGAAATCACCAGGGAATCCAAACCTTACCTGCCAAAGGACATAGTAGCTAGCTATGGGGCGGGTGACGACATCGCCAAGTGGCTAGCAGCCTATGAGGTCTCGTTGAGGGCCCATGGGGTTCCAGTGAAGTATTGGGGAGGAGGATTGTATAGGTACATGCCTCCAGCTGGTAGGGATGCTTTATTGGCCCTCGAAGAGGATGAGCAGACCCACTACCCCACCATGAAACTGGCGCTCATCAGAAAGTTTGGACTAACACCTGAAAAGTACAGACAGAAGTTCAGGGGTAGTCACAAACTGGGCACACAGAATTGGGTGGACTTCCTGGACTATGCAAAGAAGGCACTGGAAGGTTGGATTCAGGGCAGTGAAGTAAGGAACTACGAGGAGCTGTTTGACCTAGTACTGAAGGAACACCTACTCGAGAAATGTTTCCCTGAACTGCGGCAACACCTGGTGGATAGCAAGCTGACCAGTCCCCGGAAGCTTGCTGAGGAGGCGGACATTTGGGCTAGTACCCGGGTGTCCACAAGGGGGACTGGAGGGGATACTCAAAAGGCCGGACAGGGCGCCCCCCAGAAGAAAGAGGGAGGGGAAAAGAAAAAGGAGTTCTCCAAAGGCCCCCAAAATAACTTCCAAGGGAAGGGAACAGGATTCACCTCTAAGGCTAACCCACCCAGAAACCCTAATCCTGGCCAGAGTCAGCAGCCAAGGGTTGTCCATTGCTACGAGTGCGGTGGCGTTGGACACTATAAAGGAGATCCGAAGTGTCAGAAACGATCACCCCCTCCCACTGGAGGAAAGCCCCCCGGAGTAGCTAGTGTAGTGCTCGGGGAGGAGATGCCCTTAACTAAGGGAAGGGAGTGGGCGGGTGTCACTCTAGTGTCCCTGGGAGAACGGGAGATGGTTCCTAAGATCCAGGTGCCCGCAAATACCGCAAAGTATGGGCAGTGGATCACCATCAACGGCCAAAGAGGGGAGGCTCTGAGAGACACAGGAGCCAGTATGACTATGGTGCGTAGCCAGCTGGTGTCTCCAGAGCAGGTAATTCCCGATGTACTCCACCCAGCCGCGATGGCTGACGGCAGAACAGGTCACTATCCCGTGGCCGAGGTTCCCTTTGAATGGGGGGGGGTTGCAGGTTCACTTCGAGTTGCCGTAAGCCCTGCCGTGCCAGTCGATTGTCTGCTGGGCAATGACATGGAGCACAACGCTTGGAAGGAGGTGGAATACCGGACTCACACCGAGATGCTGGGTACACCTGACTGGGCCTGTGTTAGCACAAGGTCCGCGACTACCCGAAGAGGGAGTTCATTCCGGCTGGAGCCTGGAACAAAGGCCCAGCCAGCTGCCAGTCAAGGGAAGAACCGAGGACAGGAGGAGCCTGCCTCGGCGTCTCCACCCCGTAGGACGGATAGGCCACCGGAGGTGGTGGGCCAGGAGTCTGCGGAGGGGGACGTTACCAACCTGGAGGACTTACCCATCCCGGCCGAGTGGCACGTGGAGGGAGGCCCGTCCAGGGAGGAATTCTGCCAGGGCCAGAGGGAGTGCCCTACCCTTGAGGGGCTGAGGCGACAGGCCGAAGCCCAGGCAGCAGGGAACGTTGAAGGGAACTACAGTGTTTACTGGGAGGATGGCCTCCTCTACAGTGAACCCAAGGCACCCCTACATGGATCGTCACGAGCCTTGGTAGTTCCTCAACGTTATCGAGCCTTCCTTTTGGAGTTGGCTCACGAGATACCATTGGCAGGACACCTGGGGCAAGACAAGACCTTCGCCCGTCTTGTCCCACACTTTTATTGGCCTCAGATGAAAGTGACGTCCGATACCTACTGCCGGACATGTGTGTCTTGCCAAGCCAGTGGGAAAACAGGGGTGAAGCTGAAAGCTCCCCTGGAACCACTTCCTGTCGTTAGCACCCCCTTTGAAAGGGTGGGCATCGACATTGTGGGTCCATTAGATCCGCCGACTACAGCTGGTCACAGGTTTATCCTGGTTCTGGTGGATCATGCCACACGGTACCCAGAGGCAATACCTCTGAGGACCATAACAGCACCTGTTGTGGCTAGGGCCCTGATGGGAATCTTTACCCGAGTGGGTTTTCCCAAGGAAGTTGTGTCCGACAGGGGGACCAACTTCATGTCAGCGTACATGCGGGCGATGTGGAAGGAGTGTGGAGTGACCTACCGGTTCACAACTCCTTACCACCCCCAGACAAATGGTCTGGTGGAGAGGTTTAATAAAACCTTGAAAGGCATGATCAGAAGTCTGCCTGAAAGCCTGCGGAGGAAATGGGACGTCCTCTTACCCTGTTTACTTTTTTCCTACAGGGAAGTGCCACAGAAGGGAGTGGGCTTCAGCCCCTTCGAGCTTCTGTATGGGCACCCTGTACGCGGACCTCTTAACCTGGTGAGAGACAGCTGGGAAAGAACTCCCAGAAAGCTCCCCCAGGATGTGGTGAGCTACATGCTGGCCTTCCGGAGCCAAATGGCTAAGTTGTGGAAGCAAGCTTCTGACAACTTGGAAGCCAGCCAAGCAGTGATGAAGGCGTGGTATGACCACAACGCTCACCCGGTGGAGTGGAGCCTGGCCAGAAGGTGTGGGTGATCGAACCCGGAGAGCTTAGTGCCCTCCAGGATCGCTGGTCAGGACCCTTTGAGGTGTTGGAGAAGAAGGGTAAGGCTACCTACTTGGTGGACCTGAAGACCCCTCGTCAGCCCCTGCGGGTGCTGCATGCCAAGCGCCTCAAACCCCACCACGAGAGGCCCGAAGTCATCTTGATGATGGTGACTGACGGAGGAGAGGACGTGGAAAGCGAGCCTCTCCCTGATCTGTTTGCGTCTCAAGAGAAGGATGGGTCGGTGGAGGGAGTGATTCTCTCCCCATCTCTAACTCCTGAACAGCAGGAGGACTGTCGCCAGGTCCTGGGGCAGTACTCCTCGTTGTTCTCCCTTGTCCCGGGTAGGACTCACCTGTGCGTCCATGACGTGGACACAGGAGACAGCCCACCTGTGAAGTCCAAGATCTACCGGATGTCAGACAAGGTGAAGGCCAGCATTCATAGTGAAGTCACTAAGATGCTGGAGCTAGGAGTGATCGAACCTTCTAGCAGCCCCTGGTCTAGTCCGGTGGTGTTAGTACCGAAAGCTGCACCACCGGGTGCCCAACCAGAACTGAGGTTCTGTGTGGACTACCGGGGACTGAATTCAGTGACAAAAACTGATGCTCATCCGATCCCTAGGGCGGATGAATTAATTGACCGGCTGGGAGCTGCCCAATATCTAAGTACCTTTGACCTTACTTCTGGGTACTGGCAGATCTCTTTGACTGAAGGAGCAAGGGAAAGGTCAGCCTTCTCCACGCCCAATGGCCACTACCAGTTCTGTGTAATGCCCTTTGGGCTCAAGAACGCACCTGCCACGTTTCAGCGCCTGGTAAACCAGATCCTCACCGGAATGGAGAGTTTCTCTGCTGCTTATCTGGATGACATAGCCGTCTTCAGTAACAGCTGGGAGGATCACTTGCATCACCTGCAAGCCGTTCTCCAGGCCCTGAGACAAGCTGGATTGACGATCAAGGCCAGCAAGTGCCAGATCGGGCAGGGGTCGGTAGTGTACCTTGGACACTTGGTGGGTAGGGGAGCGGTGCAACCCCTCCAGGCGAAGATCGAGGCCATCATGGCCTGGGAACCCCCCAAGACACAGACTGAGGTCCGAGCATTTTTGGGCCTCACGGGATATTACCGCCGCTTCGTGAAGGGGTACGGTACCATCGTAGCCCCCCTCACGGAGCTCACGTCCAAGAAACAACCTCGACGGGTAGTCTGGACGGAGGCTTGTCAGCAAGCCTTTGAGAGATTGAAGAAAGCCATGTGCGAGGCCCCGGTCTTAAGGGCCCCAGACTTTTCCAAGGAGTTCATTGTCCAGACAGATGCATCAGAACATGGCATTGGGGCAGTGTTATCGCAACTCAACGAAGAGGGTCTGGATCAACCCGTGGTCTTCCTATCCCGGAGACTACTTCCCAGGGAACAGAAGTGGAGTGCAATAGAGCGTGAAGCCTTTGCAGTGGTATGGGCTCTGAAGAAGTTGCGGCCATACCTGTTTGGCTCGCACTTCCTGGTTCAGACCGACCACAGACCCCTTCGTTGGCTGATGCAGATGAAGGGGGAGAATCCCAAGTTGTTGAGGTGGTCTATTTCCCTACAGGGGATGGACTTTCAGGTGGAACATCGGCCTGGAGTGGACCACGCCAATGCAGACGGTCTCTCAAGGTATTTCCGCCTTAGTGATGAGAACTCCCAAGGGGTTGGGTAGCTCTCCCCACTTTCAGCTGGGGGGGACGCGTGTTAGACCTGTCAGCCCTTTGGGTGGTCCCTCCTCATCATTATTTATTTTGTCCCACTTTTGCCTCAAACCCTGTTTGAATTTTTCCTTTTTGGGAACCACCAGACTTTTTCGTGTTGCTGCAGATTCAGGGAGCCATTTTAGCTACCCCTGAAACTTCTGTCTGAGGGCCTGGAGCACAAGATGGTGGCCACCTGTGACATCACCAGCATCCACTGGAACCTACCAGCACCTTCCAGAACATTCCAGGAGATTCCAGAACTCTGTGACAGTTGGAGGCGGTTTAGAATGTTGGGAGGTTAAGACAGAGTGTTGGCAGTTGGAGCTGGCAGTTGGCACCTGACTGGTGAAGAGAGAGGAGCACAACAGTGAAGGAGGAAGGAGTGAAGCAGCAGGGGTGGAAACTTGTGCCTGGAGTGGGGTCCATAAACCCACCCTTGATACTTGTCCCTACTGATGGATCCCAGCCTATAGCCCTGTGTGGGAAGAAGACAGAAGAAACTTATCCTAAGGACCTGGACAGCAGGAACAGGCCTTAGAACCAAGAAAACAGCAAGATTCTGACCTGAGAACTGGTTTCCCTGGAGTCCGGCGTCGAGTAGCCTGAAGACCTGGAGCCCGAGGTGGAGAAGCGGCGCTGACTGAAGTAGCAGACGTCGTACCCGGAGCCGCCTGAGGTCGTGAGAGGGCGCCGACGAAGGTCGTGAGGAATACCAGAGGTCGAGGAGGAAGTGAACCGAGGTCGAGCGAGCGGCGTCATCGGAGGAGTGAAGTCCGCCCTCCGGAGTCGTCGGAGACCGAGGTAGAGGAGCACCGGAGGTCGGGAGTGAGGATCGCACTCCGGAGTCGCCCGGATCCTGTGTGGAGGAGCACCGGAGGTCGGGGGTGAGGATCGCACCCCGGAGTCGCCGGAAGTCGACATCGAGGCCAGGCCGGCTGACGTCATCGGAGCCGAGAGCGCCATCGGACCGGAGCCGCCCGAAGTCGACATCGTGAAGAGACTGCCCGACGCCGTCGAATCGGAGGTCGAGATCGAACCGAGGCCACCGACATCGGACCGGAACCGCCTACCGGCGTCGTCAAAGAACTGACATTGTGCCGAGGCCGCCGAGACCGAACCGGAACCGCCTCACGGCGTCGACACGACTCCAGCGGCGTCGGAACATCAGAAAAAGGGCAGTAAGTGGAGTAGAGGGCGCCTAAGGCCCTGTGGAGACCTGAGAGACTGCTCTAAGGGGCTAGGGAGGTGCTGAAACCAACCTGACTGTGCCTGGGGTGAACTGGGACTAACCTAGAGAGGTTGTGTGGAGAGAGAAAGCCAGGGCACTGGTATTCCCCCCTTTGATCTACCTCAGCTTAGGCCTCAGCCTTGTCCCAGCCAGGGAGTAGCCCCCCCTCAAGCCTTCCACAACCCTACAAGCTGTGCCTGGGCCAAATCAGCCCTTAAGAATTGAAGTGTCATCTGATTACATGAGTGTTGCTGTATACTTTTAATTATTTATTGGGGGTACTGTATTTATTGAATTTTTACCTATTTATTGCTTCACTATATTTATAGGTCCACAGGACCTGATGGTGTACAATATTTATTGGTACAGTATTTATTGCCTCAAAGTATTTAATTGTCTGTATATATTGCACTTGTATTTATGCCCTGTTATTTATGATCACCCCTATTTATTTCATCAAACAGCCAATATTTATTTGACCTGCACTAATTGAAACTTGTATATTGTGATTGTCCTATTTATTTTTCCAATCAGCAACTAAGAGAAGAAGATAAAGAAAGAATATTTTCATAATTTTTACGGTGTAGAGTCGTTTTTGGAACGGATGCACGCATGGTTATTGTATGGGTATATTGTATGCTTAGCACTGCGCCTGTTTCCTGACCACTCGAGCCAAGCTACCACAGTGTGTCCGGAAGACCACCACCACCCTTTCAGAGTGGGAGTGTGGTTTTCCAACATGCCCCCATCCTTTTCGTCCTCTGTTGAGGGTTTTTTGGTGTTGACCACCCCCTCCTTGGTATCTTGGGCCGCTCCCTCTGCTGGAACTGGAACTATTCGACCCTGAGTCTGATGAATCTCCTTCTGAGCTCTGATCTTGGTTTGAGTCCCTAGATACGTAGTTGTCACAAATGTATGGGTATACCTTTTTGTGACTGAGACGCAGTGTGTCCTTCTTCAGTTTGTTGTATGTGCTTTGTTTTAGTGTTATTTCAAATTCGTTCATTTTCTGGTTTAATTCTTCCAGGCGTTTTTTGAGAACACTTGGGGACTGGAACTCTTCAGTTGTACTTCCAAAGCCTGGATCTGAATCTTGAGTTCCTGGGTCAACCGTGTGGTCGTTTTGATGATTAGGATGAGCCAGTCACGGGTATAATGCCATGATATCAATGACCAATCCTTCTTGAACATCTTATCATGCTGGAATATGAAGGATAATTGCCTGTGTTTAGGACCTGTGGTTCTGCGTTCGCCCTGAGATACTCTGTCATCAGCAAACCATGAAGTACTGTCTTGATCTGAGTTCTCCTCAAAGTTGCCAACTCATCCCAAACCCCATTATTTGGACCGGGTTCAGAGGTATTTAACCCCTCAAAGGGACTGATGGAAGCCAGGATTCTATCCACTTCTTCCTCTGAAAAGTTGAGGCCGGTTGCTTCAACCCTGGTCAAATTATTGAGACTCTGGTACTTGCAAAATGAAGGTAATAGAAGTGTGAGTTATGATTGTGTCTGAGATTCTAAAGGGTTTAATGACTTCCTATATTTCCGATACATAACAGCCAGAAATACTGGATCGCTCCCACAGCTGCATGCTGTTGTTATATCAAAGTAACACAAGAAGGGAGTGAAGGGGTAATGCTCAAAGAGCATAAGGGGTGGATACGTCCTCTTCAAGTTATATTGTCAAAAAACAAAGGGATCCACCCTTATGGGAAAGTATAGAAGTGTTCCTCCAGACTACGTGTGTCTCCTACAATGGTGGAAAGCACACAGCTTTGTTTAAACACGATTATTAACCCCGGGCGTAGCACTACGCTTCGCCCACGTAGTGTACGTAGCGCTGCCTGCTTCGCACTTTCCGAAGTAGGCGAAGCAGGGCAGCGCTACGCACACGCCGAGGGCGAAGCGTAGCTGCTTGCCACCCGCCACCCACCTCCCGCCCGCCCTTCTTTTAAATATATGAGCAATGAAAAATAAAGTAAAGTAAGTCGACTTACCCGTAAGCGCGGCGTCTCCGGGGCTCCCTCTTTCAGTTTCTAATTTCTTCTGGCAAATGCGCATGCGCGGACACCCGCGCATGCGCATTTCTCGCGAGAAATGCGCATGCGCGGGCGTCCGCGCATGCGCATTTGCCAGAAGAAATTAGAAACTGAAAGAGGGCGCCCCGGAGACGCCGCGCTTACGGGTAAGTCGACTTACTTTTACTTTATTTTTCATTGCTTATAATATTTAAAAGAATGGCGGGTGGGAGGTGGGTGGCACGTAGTGGGGCTACGCGAAGCGCGTAGTGTGCGTAGATTTGGGCACACTACGTGCTGCTTCACGTAGCCCCACTACGCCCACTACGCCCACCCTTAACGATTATATGTACCTTTAGTAATACTTGCACAGACCTGGTTTACTTTATTTTTAATATTTGTTGGAAAGGCGTCCGCCGGAGGGGGGTTCGGTACACGTCTTGCCCACCCCGGTGACCCACCTCTCCCCAGTAGGCCGAGCCAGGCGCGCACACCCTGAACTCACACTACGAACAGAAGGACACCACACGTATTCTTTGTAGGACGATAGGTTCTTTTATCGAAGGTTTCAAGGGATCTTTATGATCCAAGGAGTAAGTAGTACATCAGCGGCACAAGATACTACAAATCGGTGGTAGGGGAATGGGGGTAGCGGGACAGTCTTTGAAGGTAGTGTCTCTGCCAAGTATCCTGCGGATAGCTCACAATCCTCGAGCTGGAGGGTGTTGTTTCTCTGGGCGATCTCTTGCCAATTCGGACTCGAGGGGAGCGCCGCGAGTCACTCAGCAGGCACAGGTAGTCGGAGTTCGGGAGCTGCGATCTCGTTAGCAGGACAGATGGTTCAATGGCTGGGGGCCGCGAGTCACTCAGCAGGCCCAGGTGGTTCGGAGTTCGGGAGCCGCGATCTCGTCAGCAGGGCTCAGATGGTTCAATGGCTGTGGGCCGCGAGCCACTCAGCAGGCCCAGGTGGTTCGGAGTTCGGGAGCCGCGATCTCGTCTGCAGGGCTCAGATGGTTCAATGGCTGGGGGCCGCGAGTCACTCAGCAGGCCTAGGTGGTTCGGTATTCGGGAGCCGCGACAGCGTCAGCAGGCTTCGATGGTTCCAGGTCTTCTCTTCCATTCGTCCCTCCGGCACCCCCTGTTATACTCCCCCTGCCCTTTGAAGTCCGGAGTCCTCGCAGAGGGGTTCTTTGGTGACTGAGGGGGTTCGGCGGGATTTCCTGCCGCTCGTTTCTTTGGTCTTTTCAGGTGGGTCTGGGAGGGTCCCTAGATGCTCGGCAGGCGAGGCGCCTGCTCCCCAGGGGCCTGGTGGCCGATCGAGCCCTCCCGGGGGAAGGTGATCCGAGGTGCGACTGGGCTGGCGCCTCTTGGTCTGGCTCGGGGGTTCCCGCTCCCTCGGTCGGGCATGCGTGGTAGGGTGTCGAGTCTGTCGGGGACTCTGGCCGGCCCTCGGGTCGGTGTGGCTGGGGCGGCCGGAGTCGGAGATGCCGTGTCTTGGGGGTGGTTGCAGGTTGGCGGAATGATCGGGAGGGCATACGCCGTGAGGCCGGTCTCACAATATTATTTTTCATTATACGCTCGGACAACAGGAAGTGTTTTTTCAGTGAGCGCTCCAGTCTATTACGCTCTTTATACGCTATCCGGCTGGTCCACATTTTATGCTCGGATAGTTCAAGGAGTTAGGAAGAGGTAGTGTCCTTTTAGTTAGCGCCCAAGTTTTTTTTTTCGCTCCTAGGGCTATACAACAGGCACCATCAAGCAACAGGAAGTGAGGAACAAACACCCTCGAGCAACAGGAAGTGAGGAACAAACACATTCAGCCGGAGGTGCCTTTCTAGGTCACCATCTTGGATTTTCTGACGGACCAGTGTTTGTAGCAATTAGTGCAGTTTTTTGGTGGCAAACTACCAATTATGCTCAGTATTTAAGGACACTGGCTCAATGTTCCACTCTGCCACGGCGAGGCAGTGTCCTGGTGAGGAGGTAACCTTGATATTGTAAGTATGGCACAGCCGATTTGAAACAGTGAAACGCTGCTGAATTAGGAAGGATCTCAAAACCAGCAGTTTTTCTTTTTCAATTTCTCTTAACAGTGTGTGACTATAGGTACCCCTTCCCTCCCGTTTTGAAGGCTCATGGGGCATTATCTAGGCGATATAAGAGTACGTGAACAGCCTAAACTTTGGAGGCTTCTTCATCATCTGTCACTAAACTGTTTTTTGAATGAGAGATATATGTAATTGATACTCTCAGTTATACTTACCATATGGATACGCACACCATGCAGTCCTTAGATATGGAGTGTGTGTTTTATGTTTTGTGTGTGTATGTTTTTGTATTGTCCCATCTTGCCGGCATAACACAGCACTGATTACCAATTATAACGGATAGATCACTTTTCTTTACAGGTCAACACCACATATGGTGCAGGTTGGATGTGTTATGTTGTTTTAACTCTGTTTTTAGTCTTCCATAACCCACTCAGCAATATACCTACTGAGGTATAGTATACTGTGCATGTAGAATTTATGTGCCTGGGTGCTCACTCCTGCGGTGGTGAGCCACGTACAGTTCGCCAACAAGGTATGCCTCTCCCATACCCACTCATAGAAGTAGTTTTTAGCAAAAATACTTTATTGTGCAGACCGCCCCACCCCCCTGCACTGACAGGCGCGTTTCGCCTTGCGGCTTTTTCAATGTCAGTTCACCTGTGCAAAACCGGCAGTATTTCACGTCACAATGTGTCAAATGATCTTACATTAACCTTCAATGATGGACTTACATTGCATTGTTGACAAAATTCATGGTGGCCATCTTAGAGCATGTTTTTAGTTACACAGTTGTTATACCACCAAAAAACGTGTAAAGTGCTATAATAAATTAAATATTAAAACCACATATACAATGGAAGCAAAAATCATTCCTCGAGCATTTGCAATTAGATTGAAAAACCTCAGAATATAAAAAGCCTTCATTCTATATGAAAAATTGTTGTTTGGCAAAAAGGAATCTCTTTTGTGAGGTGCTTCATTGCTCCTTTGCATCATAATTGAGCCCTGAATGGGCAATTTGATGTCATCTTTAGAGGATATGAAGTCTACTGGATTAAACCTGTTGTTACCCCAGTGATAAAGCCATATTGCAGAATTTAATTTGAGTCAGTATGTGCCCCTTTTACTCCAAATGGACCCACATCTCTTCATCATTATTGAGCCCTGTTGGAGCCTTCGTTTGGAGGTCAATGATATATTTAGACTCCAACATCTCAGTGATCATTTAATCCATAGCCATTACAATGCATCTACAAGGGTTAAAAATAAAATGAATATTATGGGATTTTATCCATGCCTTCGTTGCAAAGCCTGTAAACACAGCAACAAAGTCACTACTTTTAAGGGGAAACCAGTGTAATAGGTTGAATTTCGTTCATGCGCATGCTTGACACTGCATGCGCATGTTCCTGCGCATGTTCTATCTGCTTCTGTTTTTGATTTTTATTGTTCTACTGCATGCGCATGGTATACGGTTACATTTATATACATATATTCTTTTGATTATGCATCCTCGCGGATACCATCTCCTCTTTAAAGCATGAATGACAGTAACTGTCATTAGTTGTTTGTGCTTCGATGAGGATGGATGCACTCCAGTGGTGGTACCAGTTCCTATGGTGGGCAGTCCCAAAGTGGTGAACTGCTGAGGGGTTGGGAAGATAATGGTGATTGTAAAGGTTCGCGGTGATGTCTAATGTGTAGGCCAGATACTCCTGGGTGGTTTTCCAAGTGCCCTCACACACCCTTGCGGGTGCAAAGCATCATCATCGGGCGTTGCTCCTCGTGGGGGTGGCGCTGCAGTCCCTCACGGGCCCTTCACGTGATCCCTAAACTATGGACATATAGGATACATTCTGACCTATATCAAATTTTGTTACCACTTTCCTTTTGGTCCTGACGAAGCGCTACGGATCCGTTAGGGACCGCTGGGAAGCGCGAAACATGTTGACCACCCACCTCACATTCTCACTCTCACTCTAACTTTACCACATACGGGTCGAGAGTAACAGAACTATCTACTTTTCCCCTACTTTTTTAGAGTGCTACTTAGGCACCACTCCCCGTTAGATTTTAACCAGACCCGCAGGACCCATTAATAAACCGTTTGGGGTTCCTACAGGTCTTTTTAGCCTCACCACATCACCCACTATCCCCACACACCCGTACGCACAACTACGGCTACTCCAGTAAAAAGATCTCCGACAGAGAGCCCTCTTGAAGGGCCCGTGAGGGACTGCAGCGCCACCCCCACGAGGAGCAACGCCCGATGATGATGCTTTGCACCCGCAAGGGTGTGTGAGGGCACTTGGAAAACCACCCAGGAGTATCTGGCCTACACATTAGACATCACCGCGAACCTTTACAATCACCATTATCTTCCCAACCCCTCAGCAGTTCACCACTTTGGGACTGCCCACCATAGGAACTGGTACCATTTTGTGTATTTAGCTAACTTAGGAGCACTGGTACAGGACCTCCTTCTTAACTCCTGCTCCTGGTCCCCCCCTCTCAGTGTGTTTGCACTCCAGTGGTGTCAGCTGTAACTCCCAATTAAGCATCCTTAAGTTTACCTAAAGACGCCTCATCCTCATTTACTGACGTCCATTACCTCTTTTCATCTGGCGACGAGTTTTCTGGCTTTCACCACCATATTTGTGCCTCATTTGCTGCCTGCACCTTCCTACGGACAAACTCTTCAGCTTTTGATCCCCAGCGCTGTACTTCGACGATCCCCAGCGCTGTACTTCGACTTTCCTCTGATGACAACAGCGACAAAGAGGTCGCCAGGAGGGTGGGGGAAGGCTAAATAGCCTCCCCTTCCCACCAGGGCCAGGAAGTGACACGCTTGTGCGTCACTTCCGGCCAGCACGAGGAGGGGGGCTCTGGTCGGCGTCCCCGCCCCCTCCCTATGGGAGGGGGTGGGGAGGGGTGACCGGTGCCCCAGGGGCACTAGGGCGCCGACCGCTGAGTGGCCCCCTGCGGGGGCCGCGGTCAGCGGCATTTCCTTCCTGTTTCTCCTGCCGGAGTCCCGGAATCACAACCAAAACATCGGAGCACCGCTAAGAATTACATCATCACGGAGATTGACATGCGGTAACCATTTTGGTAAAAGTTTTACTACATTCAAATTAAACACGCTCTTCAAATGTCCAACACGTTATTTATTCACATTCACAAGGTTTTATGGCTGTGTGGTTTGAAGCGCTTCCAGCCTCTACTTTCTTCATACTTCATACAAGGTACTGTGTTACTTACATGTCAGTTTTTTGAAGCACCCCAGCTTCCATTTACTGTTATTTAAAGCATTTCCAGCTTACATTTACTTCATTCAAGGTACTGTTTCATGTATTTGAAAGAGGAAATGTATTTATTTGGGTAATGGCTAACAGTCAACAACTATTTCAGTTAGAACATTTTCTTCCTAGACCAGGCAAACCAAGAGAAAGTTGGAAACTTTGGTTTTGCTTGTTTGAAAATTATTTAGTAGCAATTGATGCTGAGACTTATTCACCTAAATCCAAATTGGCAATTCTTTTCAACCATGTTGGCAGCTCAGGACGTAAAGTTTTTGACAGTCTTCCTGTTCCTCTACCTCCACCTGGTGAAGGGGATGGATGGAATGTTTATTCTGACACTGTACAGAGATTGAACAAAACATTTCTATCACAACCAAGTGTGATGTTAGAAAGATTTAATTTTATGAAAAGAAAGCAGAACTCTGATGAATCAAGTGAGGATTTTATTTCAGCTTTAAGGAACTTGGCTGCTAATTGCAACTTTGGGGCTGCATTAGATTATCATCTCAGAGACCATGTTTAGTTGCTGTTTTTTAACCCCTTCAGTGCCACGCCCTTTCCCCCTCCTGTGCCGGGCGTTGCACTAGTGGGTGGGGTTCATGACGAGATAGTCTCGTCATGGGCACAGCGCAACCGTGCTCCATGACGAGACTCTCTCGTCATGGGCACTGAAGAGGTTAAGGCAACTGTGCAGTGAGGACATCACTTCAGAGAGAAGTTAAAACACAACATGATCACAACTTGGAATTTCACATTTTTAATCTACTAATCACCTTTCATTTCATCCATGATGTACATTTAATGAGTTTAAAATGATAACCTTAATAGTGCAAAGATTATTAGTATTTTTTTTTTTATAATTGTTTTTATTTTATTTTTGAACGTTAGCCAGCACAGGAGCAATTAAGCATATATACAACGGGGTCAACATTATTACCAATAGTTTCTACTTTCAATACAGAGGTTACATTACGGTAGTTTTTTGACTGGCACCCCTCCCCCCGCTCCCACCTTGGGTTAAGCCTAGTCCGCACGCAATGCAACTTCCTAGAAAAGAAACCAAAGTGTCGACCGAAAAGTTATGAATCCAATGTATAGGGGCTCGTATTGTCTGTTTCATCACCAGCCATCTCTAGGTTGTAGTAGTTTAACCATGGTTGCCAAATCTTCCTAAACTTTTTCAGGCACCCCCTGGCAGCATAAAAAGTTTTCTCTGCCCCCGTATATAAGCCCATGTTGGCCCGCCATTCTGCCATAGTAGGCAACTCTATTTTACCCCAATATCTGGCAATGTCACGCTTGGTCACTATGAGCCCCAAATTGCTCAATAGGAGTTTGTACTTGGGAATATCACCATCTGTGGGAATGCCCAGGAAAGTGTATTTCGGATCCATAGGTATCTGTACTTCCAATATAGCACTTAGGGGCATATCAACAACAACCGGCGATAATTATCGGAAAGCGCACTTAGAGCTTGGATAATTATCGCCGGCTAGCGTGAATTTTTATCGCTGAGATAGCGTGCTATTAGCAACGCTTATCTCAATAGCGATAAAAATCCTCACGCTAACAGGCTAACGTGAGATTATCCCTGGAAACCCAGTGATAATCTCACGTTACCTTGTTGATAGGGACAGGCAAACTTAGCCATGATAGCCTCCTTCCATAGGATATCATGGCTAAGTCTGAAAATTAGCAGACGTAAACAAGCAGCGTTAACTTCGGTTAGCGCTGCTTTTTTTGTCTCTAACAGGGTTTGCGACATTCTTGATAATAGGAGAAATGTCGCTTAGCGACACTTCTATTATTTTACTCTGGAACGCCCCCTATGCATCTCATTAGAGATGCAAGGGGAAGCGTAGAGTAAAAGGGTGCTAACATGCAAATTTGCGTGCTAGCACCCTGTTGTTGATAGGGCGCTAGTTTTATCTCTGCTTTTTTGGATTTTAAAGCCAAAAAAGCAGAGATAAAGCCCTTGTTGATATGCCCCTTAGTTCCTTAATTATTTGTGACCAGTATCTTTGTATTTGCGGGCAGTCCCACAGGGTATGTAGGTAAGTGACTGGATCTATTCTGCAGTGCAGGCAGGTGGGTTTTCTGCCCTTCCCATTGTGTGGAGTCGCGTCCTATCGTAGTACATGCCATGCAATATTTTGTACTGTATTCATCTTAGACGAAGCTTAATTGCCTCTTCTCTTGGGTGCATCAGAGCCGCTTCCCAATCTATGTCCTCAAGTGAACCTGTGGTTTCCTCCCATTTATCTCTAAGAGCTAATAGTCTATCGGGGGTATTATTTATCAAGGTTCTATACATCCAGGAGACTGCCTTAGAAGATAGCTCTTCTTGTGGTAGTCTCCCTTTTAGTGGTGCGTATTCGCTTTTGCACTCTCCAAGCGTGTTCTAGTTGTAAATATTTGAATCGTTGTTTATTTGACCGTTGGTATTCCATTTGGAGCTCTGCAAAAGTAATTAAGTTCCCCTTTTTAATTATGCCTCCTAGCGACATGATCCCAACCATATTCCAGCCCTTGAAGCCCTGTAGCTTTGCCAGTTCTGGTAATCTCCTTCCATCCCATAATGGTGTTGCTTTGGCTAGTTTCTTGTCCCAATTCATCTCCTCTTCTGCTCCCTTCCAAGCTTCAATCGCCCTTTGCGTGGCGGGTAGGAGGCTTTGTGCCCCAGTGCCCCCACAAAGTTAATGAAGATAATAGGACTTACGAAACTGGAGTCTCTCGAGAGCGTATGTGGAATAGTCACCTGGAGCACAACACCATTCATTGATAACTATTGGATGTGCTGCTCGATAGTATGCTTGAATGTCTGGCAAGGCGATTCCCCCATTATATTGACTAGGTTGGAGTGTTTGCAATGCCACTCTAGGATGACCCTCGTCCCACAGACGTGTATGCAAATCACTGTTAATCATCTTGAAAAAATACTGTCTGGGATCTTGTGATATGTATTTTGGAGTATATATAGTAGCTTGGGGAGTGTTATCATTTTGTACATGGCTGCTCTTCTTAGTAATGTCAGGAGGAGTCGCCTCCATCTAGCCACATCCTCTCCGAATTTATCCAGGGTCCGTTTAATGTTGTGGATAAGGCAGTCAGCCACATTTGTCGAGACAAACAGTCCCAGGTCTTAAAACCCTCTGCAGTAATATGAAGGTATCCTGGTATTGAATATGTGTCTGTGGGGCCTCCTACAGGATATGGGCTCGTCTTCCCCCAATTAATATTGAACCCATAGTGTTTACCATTCAAGGGAAGCGTTGTGTCAGGGTTGGAGACATTGAGCAAAATATCATCTGCGTACAGGGAAATCCTTTTGTCTATCAAAAGTCCGCCGATGTCCGACAATGTCTTCGAACTCACTGAGTCCTGGATGTGTCCTAATTTGACAAGCCAGTGGTTCCAGGACCAGCGCAAAAAGCAGGGGGGAGAGGGGGCAGCCCAGGGGGAGAGGAAGCAGCCCTGACTGGTTCCCCTTTGAATGGGAAAGTCGGTGGATTTTACTACATTGACTCTTGCTCTGGGTTGGGTAAACAGTAGTTCTACCCAGGTCATTAATGCTTGTCCAAACCCAAAGCTCGCAAGGATCCACCTCAGGAAAGGCCAATGGACAGTGTTGAAGGCCTTTTCTGTGTCCAAGGACAGCAGCAATTGTGGGGTGGCCTTATCTTTTACTGTATCTAGCCAGTTGGCCAGTCGGCGGAGATTAAAGCACGTGGCTCGGCCAGGCATAAAGCCCGACTTGTCTCAATGAACCAAGGACGTAATTACACGTATTACACGTATGAGCCGTATCACCAGAATAGAGGTAAGGATCTTCTTTTCAATGTTAGGAGTGAGATTGAGCAATATGATCCGCAGCACTCTGGGGGCTTGTCCGGCTTTGGTATAACTACCATTGTGGTCTGACCACAGACTGAGATCTGATGGCAATATCCCATCTTTCCTTGCCGCTTGGAACATCTTCAGGAGATGCGGAGCCAATAGTCCAGCGTTGGGTTTGAAAAACTCTGCTGGAAGTCCACCGACTTCTGTCTATTTATGGCGTCCTGAACTTCAGTTATATTGATTTCTGCCTCCAGAGCTTCCTTCTCATCTTGGTCTAGGATGGGAGCTATGTTATCAAGGTAGGACATTATCTGTGTAGGATCTGCTAGGGGTCTAGCTCCGTATAGCTCCATAGAAAAACGTGCAAAGGCATCTGCTATAGCCTGTGCGGTGGTGTGTTGCACTCCCTGCTCCTGTATTTGGGACACCCAGCTTGCCTCCCTTTCTCTTTTGCCTAGCCAGGCCAGAAGCCTCCATGCCCTGTCTCCTGCCCTGTCCCCTGCTTCATAGAGTCTATGATGTGTAGCCTGCTTTCGATTCCGTACCTCTCGTTCGGTCAGGTCCTGAAGTTCCCTGCGTGTAATTATCAGCTGCCCTATGCAGGCGGCTTTAGTTTCTGAAGTTATATTACACTCTACTTTCAGGAGTCTACCTTCTAAGGTTTCTATTTGTAGTTTCTTCTTTGCGTTTTCGTGCTATAGCAGCTTGGATTTTACCCCGGAGTTCTGCCTTATAGGCTTCCCAAAAAGTAGTATGTGAGGTAACCGAACCCTTGTTCTCTTAGAAGTATAACTTAGTTTCCGTTCTTATTATTCCCCTGATGGACTTGTCCCGAAGCTCCATGCATTTAATCTCTAGTCTGGTCTCTGCCTGTTACCCGTGCCTCCCACTGTCGCCAAAGGGGTGAATGATCTGATATACCCCTTGCCAGGTATGCTACCTTGTCTACTATACGTATTTCACCCGCTGGGGCAAAAAAATAATCTAGTCTAGAGAAGCCTTTATGTGCCCCAGAGAAATAGTAATAGGTGCACTGTAATGGGTGGTGTTGTCGCCAAAGGTCAGCGAGTCCTGGCAAGTCCACGAACTCCGCCAGCAGTGTAGGAACCCGCGTTCCTGTGGCTAAGTGTGTTCGATCTATATTTGGGGCAATCACATCATTGAAATGGCCTCCAATAAGGTGCATGGGTGCGTCTGATTCTAATAATATCTTGGCAATTGCCTATAGGGTTTGAGTTTGCAGCCGTGTCGGGGCATAAGCACTGATTGGTGTGATTTCGCGTCAGCACCCCTGGACAGCAACGAAAGTCCCGTTGGGGTCTATCCAGGTTTTGTTTGTGCGGAAGGGAGTTTTTGTTCTAATTAATATGGCTACTCCACTTGCTCGTGGGGAGAATCCCGCATTGGAGAGGGTTATGTAGGTCCCTCTTCCAAGAAGGCACACTGCGTGCACCACAGGTGAGTTTCCTGTAATAGAACGATATCTGGTTTAAGTCTCTTAAGATATCTGGTAACTAGACCTCTTTTGATTTTATTGCCTAACCCATTGACATTCCATGTCAGTGCCATGCAGATTCCGTCACACTGGTGTGTCCCTCACTGTCTTTCTGCTTGAACCCTGTGCCTTTTCCCTTTTTTGCCTTCTGAACCTTTCCAGTTGCTCTTGCTTGTACCCCTGTGCCTGTTCCTTTTTGCCTTCTGTACCCTTCCTAATTGCTCTTACTTGTACCCCTGTGCCTGTTCCTTTTTGCCTTCTGTACCCTTGTGCCCCCTCCTACTTGCCCCCCCTGCCTCCGTTTTCCTGCCGCTTTTTGCCCCCCTTCCTCCGTTTTCCCGCCGCTTTTCCCCGCCACTGGCCCGTGGCCCCGCCCTCCTTGACCCCCATTGGCCACCCCGCTCCACCTCCCAGCTCCTCCTCCCTCCCTCGGCCCTCTTATGGAGGCCGCGCAGCGGCCGCGCACGCGCGCAGCGGGCGCGCCGCTGGCGCGCCAAAGGCAAGCCCGTCTGCGCCCGTCTGCGCCCGTCCGCGCCCGGACCGCGCCCAGCGCCAGGACCCCTGGCCCCCGCCAACGCCAGCCCACACGACGGATCTACGACGCCGCAACCCTCAACGCACTCAATACCGGCCGGAACCCCACCTGCTGCCGGGCCGCCCCGAAACGCTTCCACGGACCCTTCACCTGCACATCGTGCAAGTTCACCTGCCTCCGAACATGCACCGCGCCCGCCAAGCCAAACTCCAGCAGCAACCTCAAGTGCATCCTGCTCAACACCCGCTCCGTCCACAGACAAGCCGTCGAA